>NC_133544.1:11250000-12500000 GCF_048773025.1 Camelus bactrianus
AGCTGTAAAATGGGCACAGAGGGTCAGTTTTGCCAGATGAACAGTTCTAGAGACCTGCTGTACACTACTACTACTGCGCTGTACCCTTAAAGCTGGTCAAGATGGTAAATTTCATGTTATGTGTGTTTTACCACAATAAAATGAGGGAGAGGGAGAGACAGAGAGAGAGAAAGAGAGAGAGAGAGGGATCTTTGGCCACTATGAGAAGAAGGGACTAGGGAGTATACAAGTATAAACAGTGAAGCCAGTTAGGAAACTCCTGCCCAGTCCAGGCAAGACCACTTAGCATGGGCTAGGACGATGGTAGTGGGGCTGGAGAGAAGTAGATTTAGGATCTATCTGGAGGTCAAGTCAGTAGGACTCACTGCTGGACTGGGCATGGGTGGTGAGAAAAAGGAACTGAAATTACTAATCTGTCCTTTAGAAGTCAGGGTAGTGGTTATCCTTGGAAGGATAGGGAGGATCAGGAAGGGAGCATCTGGAGTATTGGTAATATTCTATTTCTTGATCTGGGTGTGAACTAGACAGGTGTGTTCAATTTGTGAAAATTCACCATGCTATACATTTATAACATGCACGCTTTTCAGTGTACATTATACTTCAATGAACGTTTTTAAAATTTCTAAATTTGGGGCTTGAGTAAATATCTGGAAAGTGCTGCTGCTCCCTGAGACGAAGAAGACTCAAAAGAACAAGTTTAGGAGGACCATCTACTGAAGAAGGCTACAGATAAAAAGAGTATCATTAGGAAACAGCCAGATTTCACTTAGGGAAAGACTGTGAAAGGAACTTTCAAAGGGTGATGGAGAATATGGTGCATATGTATACCTTCTGAGTATAGTTCCAGAGGGTACCACAGAAGGGTTTTGGGTTTTTTTGGTCACTGATTGTCATAAGCATCATGCATAATGTACCTCCTCAAGCAATTTTAAGACAAAGATCACATACAAGCACTTACCTCTATTTCTGTAATTTTTTCAGAAGGATTATCAATTAGGAAACGTGCTAAAGTCCCAGGAGTAGTTCTGTAAGTCAGAATGATTGAGTTTTTAGGGTCCTGACACCACTGAATAAAGAGATCCCGTGAAAATCCACATTCCAGGTCAGGTTGGCTGGCAAGTACCACTTTAGGGCTAGGTACTCGAGCCAAGTCAGAAAGACCATGACATAGAGACAGATGGCGAAACTGAAATGGATTATTTCTTTTGTCTTCAAAACATCTCATCAATTTATCACTCATCCACTCCACCTAATATGGGGGAAAAAGGTGACAATAATTAGAAAATACTTATAATACACTAGTTAATAGTTACCATGTATGACACTCAAGAAATGAGAATATAATAAAATGCATGTAAAATAGAAAAAAAATTAGAAAAATACTATATTGTAACTTCAATGTACTCTACAACAGTCAACGAGTTCAAGTTCCATCCTGTTTTAAGTCTTTTTTCCATTAATGATTGCTTAAATTTGTGCCACTTTGACAAGAAGCTTATTGTCTGTTTTTATTCCCCATCAGATCCTTCCAGACCAATGTTCAACCCTAAAAATCTAATTTTGCATTATGTATCAGTTATGAGTCACTTTAAATCTTATTCAAAAGGCAGTGTATAAGTGCTAAATATCTTACCCCAGATATTGCTATATCAAGAGAAAGAACTTATTCAAAAGGAAGAAAAAAATGGATTCTAACATGTATATCCCATAAAGTAGGTTCTATTTTTTGCCCCCACTTTACAGATTATGATACTAAGCATTAGAGAAGCAACTTGCCCTATCTGTAAAATGGGGAAAAAACAGAACCTACTTCATAGGACACATAAAGATTAAATTAAATAATACATGTAAAGCACAAAGAACAGTAAGTGGTTGATTTTTAGTTTTTATTATTATTATCATCATCCTCCTCCTCAACAGAAAAAGAAAATCCAAAGGGCAATTAAAACATTGTTTTCCATAAGCCCAACCTCTTGTAGCAAACTTCTTTATTAAAAATGGTAACACGGTGGGGAGGGTATAGCTCAAGTGGTAGAGCACATGCTTAGCATGCACAAGGTCGTGGGTTCAATCCTCAGGACCTCCATTAAAAAAGAAAAAAGAAAAACTAATAATAAATAGACCTAATGACCCCCCCAAAAAATAAATAAATTTAAATTAAAAAAAAATGGTAACATGAAAACAAACCTGGGACTTAGAAAACTCCACCACATTATAACTGACGTTATTGAGGAGTGCCAGTGAGTAAACACCCAGTCCTGCGTCTTTAGTTCTCCAGATTTGATCAAGGAGCTGAGCAAGTTCCAAAACTCTGCCTGCAGTGTCCACTGCTATTAATACATTCCCATCACCTCGAAGTGTTTCCAGGACATTTGCTAGAAAACAAGAACGTAAAATCCATATAGATCGTAACAATACTTTGCTACAAAATTAAAGATAACTTTAGTTCCATGTTTTTACTATAAAGACTATAATTTAAAAATAAGCAATTACTATGCCAGATACAAAATAAAAGAACTTCATTTAGGTTATTACAACCACTTTTTATTCTGTGAATATATCTTCATAGGAGTTGAAAAACAATGCCATTAACTCTCACTTTTGTTTTCACTGAAAAATTATAAATTGGTGGCTTCCAACCCTTTTCACCCAGAGTACACAAAAATGACATATGCACACACTGAGAAAACTGGATGAACAGGCCAAATGCAACCAGCCTAGGGTTTCCAGGTCACTCTGTTCTCACCTGCCTACCCCAATGAACTTTGTTATAAAACATAATTCCCAAATTTATATACATGCACATTTATACTTTATATTAATATACATATATTTTGTATGTATGTGTGCCTGTAGAATAAAATATAATATTCCATCTTCCAACAAGACTTTCTAGATAAAAGTCTGCTTGAAAATATTTAGTAAAATCAAACTCCAGCAAAAACAAATAACAACAAAATCCAAGAATTGAAAACCTTCTTAAAGTCAGAGTAACATGGTATACAAGTCATATTTTTTAAGTAGATATATGAAGGCAGTGGTTTCAAGCATGTTAAAAATGGAATCCAGCTTTCCCTGTTGAATTCCCATGCAGCTTATAAGAAAAGAATGTAAAGTAAAAGGGCTCAAGCCAAAGCAGCAGCAGCCAGGGATGGCCCAGAGGCATCTCCTTAGAATCAAGACTGGATACAGATTAGAGTGTAAAACACCCAACAGCAAGATCAGAGGAGTATCTGCACCCTCACTTATCTCCTTTGTTCATTTTTCTTTTACAGTGTAAACGTTTCTCTAGTAGATTTATATGAGATCTTTGTATGTTTTGGTGTTCCCTAGACATGTACCAGTGAGTGCCAGGGAGAGCTACTACATGCTGAACAGCAGGAGTGAGCCTCTCTTTATACCTATCCCACAAAAGTTAAATTCAAACCAACTAAAGCATCTTTTGTAAACATATTGACATAGTCACATAGTATTTTTTCAAAAATGCTAGAGTAAGTCAATCTCTTATAACAAGAAACGTGTCAGAAAGAACAGGCTAAACAGTAATTCCTACTGCCATGCATGTCCACAGCTCTGGAGAAAGGACTGCGTGTAACACATACTCAGAAGTTGCTCGTCTCTTTGTTTTCTCCTGGGCTGCACATACGTAGCATTAAACGAATCTGTGATAAGTAGGGAAGGTCTGCTTAGCATTTCCAGGGAACATCCATTTAAGTGGCTATAACAAAGTAGAGGAAGAGAAAAAAAAAAAAGTAGAGGAAGAGGAATGTTTTACATCACTTCAAATAAACAACAGCCTATCTCACCTAAAAAATACACAATTTCTTTTATAAGGTTTTTTTCCTTTTCTGACTATAAAAGTCGATATTGATAAGAAAATCTGGTAAATTCAAGAAGGAAAATTAACATCTTCCAGAGTACCATCACTCAAAGAAAATCGATATAATATTTTGGTGTACATCCTTCTAAGTACATAAATAAATTTTTCTATGCATATATATGTGTATATATTTCACAAGGGTGATATCCCATGTATGTGCCTATATACTCAGTTCTGTATCCAGGTTTTCTCCCATGACATTAAAATCATTTTCTAAATTTAATTTTTAACAATTATAAAAACTTTCTGTTGTGTCTGTACAATATTTATTTGGTCATTTCCCTTTATTGATATTTAGGTTACTTTTCTTGCCATTATAAATAATCTCTCAAAGCACACTTTTACAAAAAGCTTCAGTTGCATTTCTAATTGTTTCTTCAGGACACATTCCTAGAAATGTATTTACTGGAATAAACGATATTGCTAAATGGCTGTCCAGAAAGGTTTAACCTTTTTCAGAAAGCTCTCTCTTTTCCAGAAAGATTCAACCAGAAAGACTGACCAACTCAAGAAAAGTTTCCATTTAAAAACAATTTTAATGGGATTTAATTTTAAAAATCATTATTACTTAAATTTTCTCTTTTGACTTTATAACTTTTGTTCATTTTGTAACTAGTATCTTTTTGATTGATTAAGACCTAGTCTTAGAAATAAGCCTTTAGTCAACTTGCTGTGAAGAGTTTCCCTAGTTCATAGGTTTTTGTTTGTTTGTTTGTTTTTGATAGAGGTACTGGGAATTGAACCCAGGACAGGGTGCATGCTAAGCACACGCTCTACCACTGAGCTATTTCCCTCCCCCCATAGGTCTTTTAATTTAGTTTATTGTTTCAGACATTTTGAACCTATCTGTAATCAAATCTATCAGGGCTTTCCTTTGTAACTTGGTCTACTGCCTTTCTCCTTACCAAGTCTTTCCCAAATAAGAGATCAGACTTGCCAACATTGTTTCATTTTCTATTTAATTCTAACCCACCTGAAATTTATTTTATTAGGTGGTAAAAAAAGACAGAAGTTTTTCCCAAAAACTTTGAATGCCATTTATTTAAATACCCACACTTTCCTCATAAACCTGTGATTATAAGAGCCTAAAATTCAATTTATTAATCTCAAATTTTTCTTAATAAAAGATACAAAAGATCTTGAGACTATTGTAACGTAATATAAAATAGCTATGAACTTAATGTACAGAAATTACAAAAGTAATTTCAATTTTAAAGTAATGCTGTGAGTACAAAATGAAGTATATAAAATTAGACTACTGTGTCCCCTTCTATAGGAAGCCTGACTTTAAGTAGTAATATTAGATGGTAGTTATTGACGTTAACAAAAAACAAAAGCAAAACAAAACAAAAATCCTACCTGAAAAGTTTCTTTAAATAGCAGGTCAAGAGCATATAAAATATAGTTTGATGTACAAAACTTAATCTCTTTTGCAACATCTCCAGAGAGATATCTGTTTTATAGAGTGGATACTTGCATGTAAATTTCAAAACAGTGTCTTTTATCTCATATCAAACTTTTCCCCTTACAAGGCAAATAATTAAGTAATTTTGAAAACATTCACCATTTGGTGCTTTTAAATTGCTCTAGATTTCTGGTTAAAAAAATAACTTTGTTTCTAATTTTTCCCCCAAAGAATGAAATAATACCAACTGCATTTCCACTAGCTTTTGTCTTGCTATACCTACATCTCCCTCTTGTGGTTGAAGTCAACTGCATAAACAATTTCTTCTTCTCCATCTTTGACTATTTTCCATATTGTTCCACCTATCATATGACCAGCCGGCAGAGGTGTGATAGACAAGCCATGTCCTTTACCTATGTCAGCAAGACAATGACAAAACTCAGATTTCTTTTTACAACCCTCAAAAAAGGTAATTTATTTGTAAGCCATTTTTTCATAGGTTAACATATGCAATGATACAAAATTCAAAAGTAAAAAGGCATATAGTGAAATGCAAGTCTCTGCCTCCTGTCCCCCAACTTCTGCCTTCCCTCATGGAGACAAACACTTGTCATTTTGTTAGTATTTCTGCAGACATATTTGTGCAGATAGATAGAAGGTTAGAGACTGCCATTACTATTAAATTATTTAGCAGGAATAATACATTTTAATATTTATATTCTGCACACAATTCTCAAGGGTTTCCACCTTTACTAGTCTCTAAATTGACAACAATTCAAACCTCCTTATGGTAAAGAATTTATCCTACAGAAAAATTTAGTACAAACAAAGCTGTTGAGACCACTGTTACTGCTTGGCTAAGTCTTCATCGTCCATTGCTGCACCATTTTTTCATATTTATGAAAACCTTTTAATATAATTCTCTCTATATATGATAAACATATACTTAATATATGACTTCCTGACCTAATTAAATGATAAAATTTTTGATGTTCGATTCCAGAATTAAGTCACGCTCTACTCTGTGCTGCGACAGCACTTCATTTACCTCAATCACTACACTCCGTCCTCCGGGCTACTTCATCTCCTCAACCTAACTGTGAGTTCCGAGGAGGAGGATCTGGCCACATTACTTTTGTGCACCGTAAACACTCAACAAGTCTTTCCCAGACTAATGTGAAAAGGCCTGAGCTATTACATTCTGTTAGAATTTGGTCTGGAATATTTTAAAATTCAAATGGCCTGGGGGAAGTTCACAGTTCCCTGTAAAAAAATGCTAATCTTTTATTCTTCAGACCATAGTGCTTGTAATTTTTACTAGAAATTCCCCTTGTACTTTTCAGTAAGTTAAACCTCATTAGTCTGATTATTTACTACCGGAAACATTTTTTACCTTTCAAATTCACAATCTGAGAGAATTTTAACTGCTGTATTTTATCAAAGGCTGCATCCACATCATCTAGTGTAAAGAGTGTAAAATCTTCTGTATTGTGTCGGGACTAAAAGAAAAATACAAATAAATGGTTAAAAATGATCACTGCAGGAGTGTTAGAAAATGTTTTTAATTGCTTAAGTTACCTGATAAAGGTCATACATGAACATCTGTCCCATTTTATAAACAGGAATGGTTGCATAGATAGCACAGTTCAGACCCAACTTTCCAACAGCATACGGGAGGGCCCCCAGGTGGAGGGGATCGGGGTGAGACAACAGCACTGCATCGATCTGGTGAACATGCCTAGAACACAGTCAGAATGACCATTTTTCAAATCTTGTTCTCAAGGGTAAAGGCAGGATACTCAAAATTAATTTGCCAGTTGTGATTCCTCTCAGTATTCTGAATTAAAGACTATGCTGGGGTAAAAGAGCAAAACTAAGAACTAAAATTATGTTACCTATGAATTTCAATTATTACTACCCTGTCCTGCATAGATATCAAAAATTATGGTGTGAGCTGCACATAAATATGTGGTGTCTAGACATATTTTTTTAAAGGTAAAAAAGTAGACACCATATGTAAGCTAATTTCAAAAGGTTATCTTGTATACTATTAAGTTCAAGAACTTGTTAAGGAAAGGATATTTAAAAGGTCACATATTTCTCACAGATTTTTGTCTCAGCTTTTAGCATGGTGACTGACAGTACATTCATTACAGTAAAATTTTAATCAATGAAAGATACGTTCTCACTGACAAAAGAAATTAGTAAGAAAAAAATTTTTGCTACAAGTTCTAAGTTTTTTAAATGTTTAAGTCCTCGTTCCTTCCATAATTAGCATAATACTGCAAACATAACTAAATTTTTATTTGATGGATTGAGTATCCTTTTGAATCTGATGGTCTTAATTCGAAGCACCCATTCTCAAATGTCTCACATCAAAAGAAACAGAAAATATGCTAATGTTATCTGACTGTAGAACTTTTACATGGGAGGTTTTTCCTCTCTTCAAATTCTTATAAACTTAATCTTGCTCTTTTCTAAAATTAGGGTGCAAAAATTTCTACAGCGATCCACTGGCCAACTAACAACTTAAGATTTTGCTGAATTTCAATAAACACAGCTTATAAGTCAACAAAAACTATACCAATAAAAACAGTCATTATTTGGCTCTTTGGCATATGTAGAATGAAACTGTTTACTATAAACTAAATTAGAGGAAAAAAGCAAACACTGTGTAACATAAAAATGGTATCATAGTGAAGAAAAGAGAAGTTGATTTATTAAAAGGGTAGAAGTATTAACAGTAACTTACTTCCTCAGAGAATCTATAATATCCATAGAAAAATGCTCATCCCAGCCACAGTCCAATAAAAATCTAAATTCATCGACTTGGAGAAGATAGCAAAGAGCAGATTCTTCTTGGACCCCAGAAAGGGTAGTTAATTTGATAATAGATGTCATTTTTTTTGGTCCAATCACAACAATCCAAAAGTTTCTTTCAACAGAAATAAAAATATAATTAAACATAAAAGCACAGTTATTTTAAAGACCTATTTCCATCACTGTTAAGTATAAAGTTAAAATATAATCTTACACACTATTGTTAACGAAGAGTCCTTCAGTGGATCCCCAGTGTGATTTAATGAAAAGTAGCGGACTTTGGAATCAGACTTATGTTTGAAACTCCAGTATGGTTCTGGAAAGTTAATTAAACTCTTCCTCACTTCTGTATCCTAGTTTATGAAACATGAGTATTAATATATTCATAAAAAGGATGTTGGAAGATTTCAAATAATATGTAAATTACCTAGAATGGAGATACCAAGTTCCTCAATAAATGAAGGTGTATTAAAGTAGTGAACCTATCCTTCATGGTGAACTTGTTTCTCCTTTATTTTGCTCTGTGATGGTAGTGATTTCATTGCATTATAGTTATTAGTTTATGTGTCTTTCTCTCCAATTAGACTAGTGGTCCTTATATAAAGGGAATTTTCCCCCTGGAGAATCTGATAAAAAGCTATGGGCCTTTCCTTCTCCTCCCAATCTTTAAAAGAAAACAAAAAGGCCCTTATACACATAGAAATTCATATACTTTTCAAGGAGTTTAACGTTAAGAACCCTTGCACCGGAATGTGAGTAAGTAAAAAAACAGAGGTAGTATTTTATGTTTGCAATTTCTAAAAGAGAAGCTGACACACAGTAAGTGCTCACCACATATTTGATGGAATGTATGTTGGGATGCCAACCACATATTTCAAGAAGATACAACATCAACATATCTATTGGGATTTAGGACCCAGAATTGTGTGCTATTAAGCAGATGTTATTTAAAAACATTCATTAACAAAAGTACATATCTACAGCAACATTTCAGATCTTAGCCCCTTAAAATAAATTAGCCTTTCCTGCAAACCTGATGATCCCTCACCATCTGTCCAAGGTTATATCAACAAACCAAGGCAAATTGCCCACCTTTCCTAAAGCCTGTCAGGGGGTTAGCCCACCACATCTCCCATCCTTGTTTACCTTGGTCACAGCCAAAGATCCAAGACTCCTAGGCTGTCCATTATCACTGACGTGTACATCTTCTAGTTGGACCTAATCCGCTAACTCTTCTCCCTCCCAAATCCTTTCAGTGTGCCCCCTGGAACTATTATACCCTCCTGTAACTTTAATCTCTTCTCTGAAGCTTCTCCTCACCTGCTAATCTTCACAGAAACCTGGCTCTTCTCAAAGGATACTGTTTCTCCTGCAGCCTTCTCAAGAGGCCTTCTTTTCTCTTGAACTTCCCGACCTCAGAGACTTTCCATCTCTAAGACTATTACTTCACATCTCTTCTCTGCTCAAGCATTATGTACCTCTCCCTCCATCCTATTCTCATGTCATCATCTCACCTTATTCTTTAGTTAGAAAATAAAAGTAATCAGACACTAACTCCTCATTTTCCAATACTGCATCTGTTAACCTATCTGCATGCACACGATTGCGTCCATCATATGGAACAAATAGCCCAGCTCTCATCCAAGGCCAAGCCCCTGCGTGTGCTCTGAATCCCACTGTCATTTACTTCCGTAGAACTTAACTTCTTCAGTCACTCCCTTCTTCCACTGCAGCATCAATGTATCACTGATGTACCAATCCTATTAGCATACAAAGATACTCTAGAATTCCCAACTTAAAAGAACTCTCTCTGAATCCTACAATCTCTGGCCACTGCTTCATCATTTCTATGCTCCCCTTTCACAGCAAAACTTCTCAGAATATTTGCCCACAATTGTGTCTCCACTTTCTCACCTCACACTCACACTACCAAATCTGATGTCTTTCCCCACCATTTCACTAGAAGAGCTTTCATCAAGGTCACTGACAAACCTATACAACTTAAGCCAGTGGACATTTCTGTGGCCTCAACTTACTGGAAACTGTAGCAGCATTCAACAAAATTAACTGCTTCAACCTCCTGGAAACACCGTCTCTGGCAGAGGGTCTGTCAACCCTCTCCTGGCTTTCCTGATACCTCCAAATGGTCATTCCTCACTAGCCTTGGTTAATTACTCTTTCTCTCTTCAGCCTCTAAATGTGGCAGTGCTTTGTAGTGGGACTTTCTTTTTCTCCTTTTCTCTCTAGGTGATCTTATCCAGTCCCACAGCTTTAAATCGCATCTGGTCTCTGATGGCATCATCCTTGATTCCTTCTTTTATTTGTTTCCCACATCCAATCCATCAGTAAGTCCCACATTTTTTTTTTTTACCTCCATTACATTTCTCAAAGATAACCTCAAATATTTCCTTCTATCTCCACTGTCACCAAGATCTCTAACTAGTTTGTGTATTTTCCTTGCCTCAAGTTTATTTTCTCAGAGACGTTTTCTGACCACCCTGAAGTCCATCCCCACCTCAGTTACATCCTATGATGTGTATTTTCCTTTTCTTTTCCTTAAAATTCTTAGTGCTCATTCGATACTTGCTGCTTATTTTAATCACTTTGTCCCTGCCTTTCTCTCCTCTTAACCTCCACACCAGAATGATGACTCCATGAAAGCAGAGTGTCTATTTTGATCACAGTACATGCTTATTAAATGAATAAATGAGGATGGCTAGTATTAAATGAGCTTAGTGCTGTCATCACACCATTAATAGCTACCTATTTACATGCACTTCCTCTTGCTTGGGAGAGCTCTCTGAGTGCAGGACGGGGTTTGATCTATTTTTGTATCCTTACTGTATTAGGACATGTCTTACATATAGTGGTTGTTTAATAATTAGCTGTTGAAACAGATAAGTTAAAAATATATTGACTTTAGTGTGTTCCTATTTGTAATATAGGAGAAGTACAAGGATACTAATTCTCTATTTGATTTAAAATGTTCATAAATAAAATTTTGGAAAGGACTTAAAATTCTCTCTGCCAAAAAGCTCCCTGTATCATAATTATATTAATGGCCTAAGAGCAACTCTTTTCCTGCTCAAATCTACCTTACTCCCACTTTCTTTGATTATGAAATGAAAATACAAAGTATCTTACAGATAGAAATGAATGAGTTCATGTTCTTTTTGCAGACAGACCCAGATATCAATAGATGAAAAGATATTTTTATTACAATTGCTTATAATATAATAAAGCTGTGTCTTTATTAGACAGCTTTTACTTACTGATATCTCAGTTGTATATAGGATGAAACACCAGGAATTCAAAGGAGTTCTTTACAATCTAAAAAATAAAGAAATAAGAGTCTCGTGACTGTGAATAATGATTTACTTCTGTTTTTAATCTGCTATTTAACTTCTATCTTGCCCTAAGATGAACACCATGAGCAGCAGCAAGCGAATATATGGTCCTTTTTTCAAAGAGAAACTTGTCATAATTTTAGGAAGCTTAAGCTTACATAAAACAAAGAAGGATTAGACAATAAAAGACAAAAGTAAATAACAAAGTAGTAATAATCAGGGGCTGAAACATGCAGTTTAGGAAATAAGATTTTAAAAACTGACATTAGCTTGTTAGTGAGAATCATAAAAAGAAGTGGGATCTTAAATTATTTGTCAAGGTCGGTCATGGATAGAAAGAGACAAAGAGAAAGGTATTCAAAATGGGGAATAACATGGTCAAAGGCATAAAACAAAAACTTACAGAGTACCAGTGACAAAACTAGCCTGGCACTTTCACATAAGCAAAACATGAAAGAAAAGTCCTAATGGATAAAAAAGGGCCAGTTAATGAAAGGTCTTGGAAACTATGGGCCTAGTTTGAACAGAGAACAGGCAACAGACATTGTAAGATCAATTATCAAGTGAGATGACGTAATATAGGTAATACTGTAGTTTAGAAATTTAGCAGGTGTCTATGATTGATCAGATAAAGAAGACAGAGAAAGTAGAGAGATAAAAAAGAAGAGAATTTAGCAGCCCACTTCCTCCTTTCAACTTTGCTGGTTCTATTTTGAGACTGAATTTCTTTAGCCTCAAATGTACTTAATAACTCTGTAACAAGAATTCATTAGTCGTTATCCAAGTAACCAAGGCTTGAAACTCCACATGTTTGATTCCTTCCTTTACCTCCTGAATAGACTGTTACCAACTCCTGATTATTTCCCCCTGGAATGCCTTGTACATTTGTCATTCCCTTTCCATTCCTACAGCAAGTACCTTAATACAGGGCCTCATTACCTTACATTTGGGTTTCTGTTTCTTTGTCTCCAATCTTTCATCCCTTCACCTCAACCTAAACCTTACTGCCAGATTAATATTCCAAAACACCCCTGCACCTATGATCCCTTGCTCAGAAATTTCTGAAGGCTTCTTACTATTTAAAAGAACAAAACCTGAATGCCTTCACTGGCAACGCAGAGTGCCAGCAAGGTGCGCAGACATCACTGCTGACCGTCATCTTAAGGCCCCACTCAAATTCCACCTCCTCACTGATCCTTCCGTCATTTGTCTAGACCAGAACAGCTCTGTCCAACAGAAATATCGTGCAAGCCACAAATGTAATTAAAACTTTTTTCATAGCCACGATGAAGTTTTACAGGTGAAATTAATTTTATTTAACCCACTATATCAAAAATATTCTCACTTCAACAGGTAATCATTATTAAGAAATTACTGGGGGGGGGGGGTTTGGGGTACTAAGTCTTCAAAATTCAGTGTGTATTTTATATTCACAGCACATCTCAATTCGAACCAACCACAATTGCAAGTGCTCAACAGTTACATGTAGCTAATAGTCTAGATCTAGACTCTAAAATCAAGGCTTTGGACTGTGGAGCATTGTGCTTTGCCACTCCTAAAGTGCAGGTTGGCACCATTCTAGTTTTATGTACATGTCTTAGACTTAATTTTAATAGTATCACCAACCACTTAGTCTCCTAGACTAAAAATTCTTTATCACCCTCTTCCCACCAAATTGGCTGCCACCAGTTGAATTCTATTTGACATTTCAGAAATATCTCTCTGACATCCTTTACTATTCTTCCTCAGGGAGGCACTCATTACCTTACCTGAATGATTGCAATTTCCTCTCATCTAGTTCCAAGCTGATCCTCCATACAGCTATCAGAGAGACAGTCCTGAAAACTAAATATCCTCATGCCCCTTCCTTGTGCAAAGTAGTCATCAGCTTCCTGTTAAACACTAAATATAATCTAAATACCTTTGTTGGGAATCAAAGTCCTTCACAAGTTTATCTCAATCTCCCTCTTACTTCACCAACCACCCCTGTGCTGCACGATCAAGCACATTCATTCTCCTGCTCTCCCAACGTAAGCCAAAACTTCTCCAAACTCTCTGTATCCCTGTACTGCATCCCGATGACCTCATCAGCTTCCCAGCTCAAATATTTATCCCTTTAAAAAGCTATGTTGGTGTCTCCAGGCAATGTTATTTATTTTCATCCACCACAAGTGGGCACAAAGAATATATGTTGAATGGAAGTTAAATGTATAGGGGAAGAGCAAAAGCGAAATCTCTCAATTTCCAATACCAAGCACAGCGCTCAAAGCAACATAAATGTGTACTGAAAGGAACGAAGTCTCATCATATCATAAATTCTTTCTGGGCAGTGATTTTTAACCGACACCATTTCACCTTAAATCATCTATCACAGTTACTTGCTCTCTCACTAGCGATCGTGCACGTTGATGACAACTAAGGGGAACCATGCACAATCTAAGGGAAAAGGAAGGAATCTGGGTTAGCCCTGGGGGTCAAGTGAGAGAAGTCTCCTCTTGTTCAGTTCCGGGAGAGCACTGGTTTCGTAACAGGATCAAAGGGGTTGTAAAATAAAAACTCAGAGCACGAGCAATTGATAACGCAGGTTGCCTGGTCACAGGAAGCCAGGCTTGCCGGAGTTAAAATTATTCTGACCTGTTCACTCAAGAGCGTGTAAATAGAGCGATGATGCTGGAAGCGCTCAAAGGCGACGCTACAGGGGAGGGGGGCGACGGTTTTAATAAAGCTTGCTAACGTCTTAAAGGTCTTTGGAGTGGATTAACTAAAAAGGACCCCTACTTTGTGCCCTGTAGCCTCGTGGTCTCTCAACCCGGGACGACGGGAAGACCCCGAGCGAGGAGGCTGAAAACAAGGTAGTCACAAGGCTAAGGAGCCAAGGCTGGCGTCGGATTAACTCCTCCAGCCCCGAGAGACTGAACAGGCGGAGGGAAAGAGCGAAAAGGAGGGAAGGAGAGCATGGGAGTGAATCGTAGGGGCTGCCATAAAAGACCAGGAGCTTTAGACCCACGGAGAAGTCACTCTCTTTCCCTCGCTGAGCACTTCCGCCAGGAACGACCAGGACAGTCGCAACCGAAAGCCCAGGAGCACGTCCCCGGCGGAGACCCGGTCGGAGTCGGAGCCAGGCTTTTCTCTGGCTCCGAGGACACCCCCTCCCCCCCCAAAGGAGCACGGCTTTTTTCCGCCCCCACTTGCCTCGTCAGTCCTCCCCAAACGCCGTCCACTGCCCTTCCCAGCCCCTAGTCGGAATCCAGATTCAAGAGCGAGGAAAGCTGATGTTGGCTCAGCGGCGCCCGTGACGATCAGCCAGCAGAATCCCCTCAGTGGCGGCCGCCATCTTGAAACTGGAGGCGACCCGCTAAGGCGGGGAGACCCAGGGTGATACCATATTCGGGGGTTGGGGGGACAAAGCTGGAGGAAGGCGGTGTCGCTTACACCAAGTCTCGTCACCTGGGGCCGAAGTTTTATTTTTAAAGAATTTATAATGTGTTGAAGCTAAAATAAACAGGAAAGAGTCAAGCAGTGAAAGGACGAAGAGGTAGGATTTCCCGGAGCCACCCCTCTCTTCGAGCGGGCGCAGCGAATGGTGGGTCCCCAGGCCGCAGCTTCCGCTGGCGCCGCTGGCTGGGCTCGCCGCTGCCCTTGGTTGTGGGGTCGTTGTTAGCTCCGAGGCCGCAGGTGGGTCCGGGGTTCGCGGCGGCCGAGGCGGCGAGAGCTGCGTTTGTGCAGGCGGGGAGGGTGCACCTCTGGGAAGGCCCTCGGCAGCGACGGGTACATGGGGGAGGGGTGGGGTGGGGTGGGGGTGGGGGTCCAAGTGGGGGGTCTGGGCCTCCCCGGCGCTGGAGCGGCGCGGCTTCCCCAAGCTTCCGAGCGAAGGAGACGGGGAAGGAGAGGGAGTCGGGGTTGCTTACCGCTGGACTCACGTTTCCCGCCTGGCTCCTTTGGCGGAGGGTACTCTGAGGCTGTCATAACTGGAAAACACCTTTAGATGTTGCGGGACCGGCCGGAAGCCGGCTGGAATCACGGCTCCTAGGCTGCAGTGGGGAAAGGGCTCTGTCTTCCTCCTTACTCAGGACTGGAAGCTAACTTTGCTCTCTTCTAATTTTCAAACCCTCTTGAGCCGACCATTTCAGAAAACATGCACTTTGAAAACGTAATTTAAAAAAGATAATATTCATTTGTGCTTGATTTCCAGGGTGTTTATGTCATTAAGACAGGGTTCCAGACCTCAAGGAGTTCAGTTTCTCCATGCATCTAGTACTGTTTTTTATAGGTTAAGTCGACACTTTTTGATCAATACATATAAATTGCTGTAGGGACTAATTAGAGAGTGGAATTTTTTTTTTTGATGTCGAATCATCTATATTTTTCCAACGTGATTTCGGAGGGACGTAAGAAAAATACAGACTATATAGTCTTTTTAGAAGCTAAGCGAAAAAATTGGGTTGAGGAAAAGGTAATACAGGCATACCTCATTTTATTGTGCTTTGTAGATAATGCGTTGTTTGTAAATTGAAGATGTGTGGCAACCTTTGGTTGTCAGATGATGGCTAGCGTCTTTTAACAATAAGGTGTTTTTTTTTTTCATTAAGGTGGATACATTGTGTTTTTAGACATAATGCTATTGCACACAACTTTTAAATGCACTAGGAAACCAAAAAATTCTTGTGTCTCACTTTACCTCCTTATTTATTTGGTAGTCTGGAACCAAACCCATAATATCTCCTAGTAATGCCCTTATTAGGAAAAATGAGATAAAGCTAAGACTAAGGTTAATATAAGTGTTGACCTTTATACTTACTGTAAGAGACTGTAAAGCACAAATAAAGAGCTTGGACCAAGGAGCCAGATTGCCTGGGTATTAATCCCAGTTCTGCCATTTACAGCGTTTGTGACCTTAGGAAAGTTGATTGTCCCTAAATTTA
The DNA here is from genome assembly GCF_048773025.1 of Camelus bactrianus. NCBI lineage: Eukaryota > Metazoa > Chordata > Mammalia > Artiodactyla > Camelidae > Camelus > Camelus bactrianus. Next base: position 11,266,375 of record NC_133544.1, read on the forward strand.
CTTATTTGAAAAAAAAAATACTCTTATTGCATCGGGGACATTGTATTAGTTAATACAGGATAGAAGTGTGAGGATTACATGAATTGGTGATTATGAAAATTATTAAGAACCATGCCAGACAGAGTGTTGTAAGAATCAGCTCTTTCTAAAGGTAGGGACAAAATTTTGGATCATTTTGTTATCAAAGGGTACATGATCAGTTACTCTATTGCCCAAGTCTATAAGATAAAAACCAGTTTGGCTTTTTCAGGCTTTCTGAAGTAAAGGCAAAATCTTTCTTGAGAGGCTTCACATAAAGAGGACACTAATAATATGTACAGTGCCATTGAGGGCACTTGTGTAGATGTCACTCTTTATCCAAGCCTAGACTTCCATTCTCTAAGAAATTCTAGCTCACTCATGTCCATAAATCTGTGTCGTCCCTGGTCGTCTTGCAGTGACATATACAGGACAAATGGCCATTAAACAGTAGATTGTACAATTGTGATATGAAATGCCTCTGGGACTAAGATTTGCTGTTTATCTCTCAGGGATGGAATCAGGCTTCCATCGTGGTGGTTGAATCCAACTGTGGATTCTGAACATACAGAATCCTTTTATTTATCAGTCCTGCTGTCTTTACCTGTAGAGTCTCTGTGAAAGCCTCTATGCAACAAGACCCTCAGGGGCTTGGCTCGTCTCTTCTGTTCAGAGTAAAGCCAGACAAAATTGGCTTCCGACCCTGTTAGAGGAGTGCCAACAGTAATGGTGGATAGCCCACAGGTGGCCATGGGCTTATTTAAAAAGTATTGGGCTGAGAGTCAGCAAGTTCCTTTTGTTGGTTAAATACAATTATCTAACAGTTAGTTATAGTGAGTGTTAGACTTGACACCTCTTAAGAAATTTGAGGGACCTAATAAGGACAGGTGGGAGAATAGATGACCCCTGGACTTCTCCAGGGACCTATATTGTCTAGTATTTTGTAGTTTAGTGCTTTCAAGGTTACATTATTTGATTAAGGCATGCATTATTATTCCCATACTTGACTGGTTCAGGTTTATAAAGGGGCTAACTTGGTGGGCACTTGGTCAGAATCACAGAAAGTACCTAAGTGTTTATCAAATAGTGCTTAAGGATCTAAGTGCAAATAATGTTACTAAGGGAAGGCACAATGCCAAGAGAATCACCATCTTCTAGGAGTAAGTTAAGATTGGTTACATTTACATTTAAATGTCCAAGAACTAGTTGTGGCAAATCAGTTGGGGAGTTATTTCAAACATCTCATTTACTTACATCATAATTTTGTAGATCAGTGATAATTCAGACTGGAATCTGCTGTGTGTAATATTACACTCTGTGAAAGACAGTATGTAATAATTGTGTGACTTTTAACTTCATGTCCACTTCCTAACCCAGTGCCTTTATCTAGTGAGTAAAGTTTGAGAGATAAAGAATTAGAATGTGTGTGAGAGCGAATGTCTTAGGAGAAGCAGGAATCCAGTCTGCATAACCCCAGAAGCACTTTTGTTAGCAGTAATGCATTCTCTTTCTAGATGTTGTCAGGTCTTCTCAGCCATTATATATGATTTATTCATTATAGATTCACGTGCATACAGATTTATTTTGATTTCATCTTTAGGTACAATTTTTTACAGAAAATTGACGATTCAACTGTGTTTTTATTGAATTAGTGCAAATTCATTTTCCATATGATGACTTAACAGTTCTTCTTTGAAGTCCCCCTCTTCTTCCTTTTGGAAACTCTTAGAACTTAAGAAGTCTTAAGTACCATAAATATCAATTTGAGGGGGATTCTCTACAAGAGGCATTTCAGTATAATTGAAGGAGCTAGAGCTTTGGAGTGAACCTGAGTTTGAATTCCAGGTCTACACGTAATGCCTATTTGGGTTAAATTGTTTTCTTATCTGTAAAATAAGAATAATAATATTTTATGTTTTATGTCAGACTATATGATGACTCTGGTACTAGTAATCACTATAACAGTAAGTTCCCTTCTCTCCGTATCTTTTATAGAGTCATTTAATTGATATTCCGATCTACTGTGACATTATTCAGTATGAATTTTTAAATTTCTCTTCTTTTCATTCACTTTAAAAATTAGTTTTGTGAAAATAATTTTCAATCATTTAGCTTTATCTAAAGAATTCTGCTTCTGAAAAAAATTGTATTATTATGTTTGTTTTGGCATTGTGAGAGGTTCTAAAATTATTTTATACATGTAAAAGTCCTAAATCAATATTAAGAGGGTGCATATACTCAGCTTTTGCAAGTAGAATTTTTTAATACTCTCTCCATTTCTGTGTTATATAGGATCACTGGTGGAGCTACAAATAGAAAGTAATAAATTGACTTTAGTGCTGTGTAATTTTTATACTAATCATTGTCACCTATATAATCTTCATCAAGTAGATTTTAAGTAGAATACTACATTCTAATGCCAAACAAATTTAAAGAGGCTTATTATACTTTTAACATCTGTCCCCTATATTCAAAGCTATCTTCCTGTTTCAGATGCTATTTAAAAGATATTTCAAAGGCAGTTATATTTCTGATTTTTTTTAATAGCATTCATGATGAGCTTACTTCAGGTTGTGCGTGACCACTGGGTACATATACTTGTCCCTATGGGATTTGTCTTTGGATGGTATCTAGACAAAAAGAATGATGAAAAGCTAACTGCCTTCCGGAATGAGAGTCTCTTATTCAAAAGGTTAGTTTTTATTTTTTTTTTAAACCAACAGTTAATCAGCTTTTGGAAATATTCTTAGTATCATTTGTGCCAAAAATAAACAGAAGGGGTAGTTTTTCCCCCTGAGCATTTAGATTTAAGTGATACTTTGTCATCTTGTTTGCTGTCTAATCCTTGGATAAAGCTGTGTGATTACTTTTGGAATGTAAACAAGTCTTCAGTTTATGAACAGGCTATTTCAGATCTTTGAAAAGTTGTTTTCTTTCTTTCTTTCTTTTTTTTTTTTAATTCAGGGTACACTTTAATGTAGAAAGTTTTAAACCACCTCACTAAAGCCTTCTCTATATACGGCTTTAACTATATTATCATATACTGTCTTAGGCCATGATGAGGCTGAAATCAGAGGCACTAATTGTGGCTGGGTGCTGTATTCTCAGCAACTGTGCTTAAAGGCTTTAGACATGGTGGTTGAGTGGTCCAATAGCAATGGCAGCTGTCTGGTCCCGTTGTGTCTCTGGAGATGGCTCATCTGGCATCAGAATTAGAGTGCAAGACAGCGTGTCTACCTCTGGCTTTGCAGCTAGGGAGGAGGAAGTTCAAGGACCCCAGAACTGAGCAGCAGCCACAGTCGTGTAGAGGAGGTTCACATTCAGAGTTCAAGAAAGATAAAATGAGCTGGAAAGAGTCTAGAAAACATTAAATGAACTCTCATATAAAGACAGAGTAAGAAATTACAGGTTTTTAATCTGGAAGAATAAAATTGAAGAGGTGGTAAAAGTTTAAAATCATGAGAAAATAGAATGAATATGTTGAATCTAATAAACACTTTTAAATGGGTCAATTTAATACATAAAATATTGAATTCACATTCTTCTGACTTTTCCTTTTTATCCTCTCATAAAAGTTTTATTTACACTTTTGCCTTTCCTCCCTTTCTTTCCACATAGGGAATTGAGGCCCCGTGAAGAAGTCACCTGGAAGTAAAGGCTATGGCTGAATTACAGGATGTTCACATTTTTTAAATTATGGGAGAAATAAAAACACATTCATTATTTAATTTGAAGAATTTGAAGTGTGATTCTTTTTGTGCTGCAGTAATCTTTCACATTTCAACTAACAGTCACACTTAGTAATTTAAAAATAATTACTGAATCATAGCCCAATTTTTCAGAAAGTTTTTTTCAAACCATGTGCTTCAAAGGCACTTTGAAAGAATGATGCTAGGATTTTATTTGGTAATCGTCAATAGCTAAAAATTTTAGTGACCTTAGGTTTAGCTAAGATCTCTTAAATACTGCATATAAAGCATGAACAAGCTTTAAAAACCAAGAAACTGTACTTTATCAAAATTAAAAACTTTTGCTCTTCAGAAAACACTTAAGAAAATGAAAATGCAGGCCACAGACTAGAAATATTTGTGAGATATACACAAAGAACTTATATCTAGAATATATAAAGAACTGATAGCTTAGTAATAAGAAGACAACCCAATTTTCAAAAAATAAAAGACACTTCACCCAAAAAAAAGATTTGAGAATGGCACATAAGCACATAAAAGATGCTCAAATCAAATGCAAATTAAAACCACTACAGACATATGAGAATGGTTAAAATTAAGAAGACTGATTTTACCAAGTGTTGGCAAGGGCATAGAGCAATGGGAACTAACACTGCTGACAGGAATGGAAAATGTAGCTGCCAGAATTTGTACTGCTTTGGAAATCAGTTGAGCAGTTTCCAGTTAAATATATATCTACCATATGACTCAGCTGTTCCATTCTGAGGTATTTACTGAAAACAAAGCACATAGCCACGCAATGACTTACGTGAATGTTCACAGCAGCTCTATTTGTTAATAGCCAAAAATTAGAGATAACCCAAATGTCTGTCAACCAATGAATTGATAAATTGTGTCAAATCCATATAATAGAATACTACTCAGCAATAAAAAGAATATATCAGATGAATTTCAGATTAATAATCCTGAATGAAAGAAGCCGGACAAAAAGCATACACTGTGATTCAGTTTATATAAAATGTTAAAAACTGCAAACTAATCTATAGTAACGAAGCAGATCAGTGGCTGCCCTGGAGTGGGGTGTAGCATGGAAGGGAAGGAAACTTGTGTATAGTATGTTCATTTTCTTGATCGTGGTGATAGTTTCCTGGGTATATACTTAATGTAATCTGTTATATTCAGCTATCTCATTGGAAAACAAATTTTGTTTTAGGTGAGACTGAATTTAAGAGAAGCAAAATTACAATGAAATGATACTCCTTTATCACTGATCCTTTTCAGAACTCAGGACGCTTAAGCTGACACATAAATTTTAAAATGTCAAACGTCTGATATTCTGTTGAAATATTTGGTTTTGGGAGGGAAAGCAGGAGGGGGTAATGTTATGGAAGCCCTGGGAAGGAAATGTTTAAAGGAGCAGTCAATGTCTGTTGCTGCCCTTGGCTATTCCTTCTCTACCCTCAGGGCTTGGCCAGATCCTCTTTTCATTCCCTTCCTCTTCCGCAAATAATTATTTTCACTCCTGTGGTTTCAGTTCCCTTTTTTATGCCAACAACTCCCCATTCTACAGCCAAACCATTTATACATATGTATAGATATACACACATTACTCAGCATAAGTACTTGAATGTCTCTTAGATGAACATCTATAAAACGTAGACTCTTTATCTTCTCTTCCCCAAATGTTCTCCTCTAGTTGTTTCCTATCTCAGTGAATATCTCTCCTGCCACAGTAGCTGCCCAGGGAAGAAACCCAAAAGTCGTCCCTAACACTTCTGTCTCTCTCACTCCCCACTCTCTCACCATGAAAGTGAGACTGTCTCTCTCCTGATTCTAGTCCCAGTGCCTGATACATAGTAACATTCCATTTGTTAAGTGAAGGAAAAACTGGTGAGGTTTGCATTTTCCAAAGATCACTGACAGCTCTATGAGCTGAACGTACTGAAACTGTAATCAGATGACCAATTCAGAGATCCTCAGATTGGGCTACAGAAGAGACCAAGAGGGCATGAACTAAGCAGTAGCAATGCAGACAAAGGGGAGAGAGAGGACTTAAACACACAGCATTTGAGAACTGATTGGAACAAGGGGTGAGGTGGAAGAATGGGGGCAAAAGAATCAAGAATAATTCCCAGATACTAGTGTTCTTACTTCATTCAAAAGACATCAGCTACAAGACAGACAAAGTCAAATAAGACATGGACCCAGGCATCAAGACATTTAAAGGGTATTGGCGAAGACGTATGGTTAAAGCAGCTTTTATGATACTGTGCAAAAGCTACCATGTATGACAAAGGCACATACAGGAGCTCAGAAGAAGCACAGGGACTCCTAAATTAGTTGAAGAGCAGGGAACACTTCCTGGAAAGTATGGTCATTGAGTTTTGATGAACAGTAGAGTTATCTTACGAAGTTAAAGTTTAGGATGTCCCAAATATCAAATGGAGTTATCAGAATAGGAACCACAACAAATCTAATACCTAAATCACACATGGCTTCAGTGGCAAAGCCAAAACCAAAACTTGCATTCTGGCTCCCAGGCATTTATCTTTTCTTTCATGATGCTCACTATTAATCACATGCTCAATAGGTCAGGAAGGCCTAATGAAACAATTAGTATTAATTCAACATCACTAAATATTGCTGGGCACCATTCTACATGCCAAGGATTTAACAGTGAACAAAATTATAAGGTCATTTTGGGTCGTTTACATCCCAGTAAGCAATTAATCACTGTAGAGAGTTGAATCATGACCCTCAAAAATTCAAATCCATCCAGAAGACTAAAAAAGACCTTGTCTGGAAATAGTCTTCGCCAATATATTTAGTTCAGGATCTCTACATGAAATCACCCTGGATTCGGGTGGGATGTAAACCCAATGGCTGGTGTTTACAAGAGGAGAGAACACAGAGAGACACAGAAGGAAGGCCAGGTAAAGACAGAGGCAGAAGTTGGAGTTGGGCTGCCACAAGCCAAGGAACACCAGGAGCCACCAGAAGCTGAAAGAAGCAAGAAAGGATTCTCCACTAGAGCCTCTGGAGAGAGCACAGCCCTGCTAATACCTTGAGTTCAGACATCTGGCCCCAAAACAATAAAAGAATACATTTCTGTTGGTTCAAATCACCAAGTTTGTGGTAAGTTGTGGCTGCTATAGCAGCCCTAGGGCATGGATACAATCACATATTTTTTTCAGAAAAATACATTAATCAGCTCAAAAATCAACACTCAACTTGTAAACAGTGAAAAGTCCCTCTCTCACCCTTTTCTCCCATTTGCCTAGTTCCCTTCCCACTCAAACATGAAACCTCTGCGTTTCCTGTATATTCTTTCATGTAATGCACATACATGAAAAAATACACGTTTCTCTACACAGACATATGCTTTCTTTAAAAAGAAAAATCAGAAAATACGCAGAAAAACAGTATTTTTTCACTTTATGAGACTATATTCTGTTTCCCTACTTAGGCCACAATTTCTTAAGACCACGGACTGTCTCAGTACAGACTATGGATGGGACATGCAGAGACATTCAATAACTGGTAAGGGAATCCTCCCTTGAGCACCTGGTCCTTATGGGCAGTCTCATTTCCTTAACTCTCTCTGCCCCTTCTGTTCCTCTGGACCTGCACTCACGGAGCTCACCAATAGTCTCCATGGCAACACAATTTAGTGAGCCCACTCTCTCATCATGTTCTGTTGAGTCTCCCTACTTGCTAATTATCGCTCAAAATGATCTTATCTCTCCATCTCAAAGTCACCACCCTAGTCCAAACACCATCATCTCTCCCAAGAGTCCTTTGATTGCAATGACTCTCTTCTACAGCCATAGCGATCATTCTAAAATGCAAATCTCATCATGTCTCTTTTAAAAACTCCACATAGCTCTCCACTGCCTTTAAAAAGCACACCTTTCTCAACCTGGTTTCAAGGTGCAAGATCTGCTCCTATCCTCCCCCTCCGACTTCCCACGACCACTACTGGACTTTTTACCTCCCTCACTTCAGGGCCAGACCACTTAACACTAGTAACAAGGTGTCTGGACTTACTGGTTGTGCTGTTCTTAATCTCTCCATGCCTTAGTTTCCTCACGTGTAAGATAGTGATAATACCCCCTATATCAAAGGTTGCTGTATTAAATTCGTTAATATATGCAAAGCACTTACAAGAGTGCCCACCCGACGGTAAACCCTATATAAATACTAACTCTCATTTTTACACAAGCGCTTAGAGTTTCTGCGAGGGAGGAGGAGAGAGATATTAAATAACTGTATGCAAATATGATAGAAAGTACAAGGTAAAACGGAAAACAAGAACATAGAACCTGGATGGTCCTTATCCAGACCCCTAGAAGCCTAGGAATCCACAGCAATGGATGGGAAGAGGAGATGATCCTCCATACGTCAGGCGGCGCTGCAGCATCCCCCAAGCCTGCTGGATAACCATAGATAGGAGGACGCGCTACAAAGATCACGTGACCCCAAGTTTACCGCCCCAGCGTTCACGCGCTCTTCTCTCCACGTGACTCGCATTCTCGGGGGTGATTGGTCTGCGCGAGGCTCGTGGGCAGGGGCGGCCCGAGGAGGGGCGGGGCAGGGTGGGCGGAGGGGTGGGGTCGGGGGGCGGAGCTGGTGGGGGGTGGTTCGGCGCGGGGGCCGTTGGCTCCAGACAAATAAACATGGAGTCCATCTTCCACGAGAAAGTGAGTGTCCGCGTTCGGTGGGGAGCTGTCTGCGGCTCGGCGGCGGGCGTGGGGCGCGGTATTGCTGCCTCCGGGGGAGCTGGGTGGGGCCCGGGACGCTCTCATCCCGATTTCGCCGAGCGGGAGGAGCTTCATCCGGAGGGGAGCTCCACTGATGCCCCCGTCGCGCCCTCCGCCTCTACGGCCGGTGCCCGAGGAGCCCGGGGCCCGGGATGTCTGGGGAGCCGGGAGGGAATAAGGGCAGGGCCAGGGGCGCCTCGGGGCACGAGAGAGGGGGTGGCTTCTGCACTTCCCCTCCACTTTCCGTGGGATTTCTTCTCCAGTCCCTCTCCCCCATTCTCTAGGTTCTAGCTGGTCACCTCTTGGACACCTCCCTCTCCTCTTCCCAACTCCACCCACTCTCCCAGCCCTGCCCCTTGGAAGAATTAACTTTTCCTTCTCTGGGCTCCTCAATTCTATATTGGAATCTCTCATACACTTAGATCTCTGGGGTTATGTTCATGTCCTTCTGCACTGGGTCCGTGAGCTCTCGAGGGCAGGGACCTTGGCTTGTTCCATGGAGGGCCTGACACTCAGGGAAGTGAAGCAGGAAACCCCATGCGCCCGTGAATGGGGAAGTCGTCACAAGAGTTTTTGTTACGAGATGTTTGGGCTTCATTTCTTTTGGTAGTCGCATCTTTCTGGATTAAGAAGTCAGCTTTCTTACTAGGTATTAAGGGTGGCTTGAAAAAATTTATTGCTGTCCGCCTAGCCTGTTTTGCTTTGATTCTTGCGTGACCATTCACTTGAAGGTAATGTTAGTGGCATGTGGAGAAACTCGTCTTTTCTCGCATCCAATTATCAAACCATTTGGGTGTGAGTAAAGCCTTTCTCAGAACAACTTTGGCACGTATCTTATTTCATAATAGTTTCATGTTTGGAAAGGGTTGCTGGTGAGGCTGTTATTTATTAGGAAACGTGGGGTTTTGTTTTGTTAAATACTTGTAAATGATCATTTATCCATTTAAAAATTCTCACACGCAATCAAAGACAAAAGAAGTGCAGTATAAATCAAAACAAATTGTTACGTAATGCTTTTCTTTATAGAAAACATTTTAGAAAGTTTTGGCACTAGAATAGACCAATTTTTAGGTGTGGGCAAGGAAGGACTCAGTGGTATATGGTTATGACTAATCTTTTGACTGACATGATGTATGAATCTTGGACAAGAGAAATTTAGTTGCTTGGCTAGGGAGATTGGATGAAGAGAACCCTGCATGGACATATTTTTATTACTAATTCTCAAAAGCTTTGGTGTAGGACCAGATGTTTCAACACTGAAGACTTAAAATTTTCACACATCACTTCTTGAGAATTATACAGTGTGTATGTATTTTTAACAATTTTGATTGTTAGCTGGTTTGGATAGATTTCCGTGAAGGTAACTATTAAACCATGGGATCAAAAGAAGCTGGGAGCTAGACTAATGAGAGTCTACTTGCCTGAAAGAAGTCACTCTGAATTATCAGCATAAATGTAGACTTAAAGATGCTTCAGGGACACATTTACCCTTACCATCAACTAATGGGTACTTAGCAAATGAAGGCTCTTATTATAAAGTTCTTCAGGCGTATTTCAAGAGTACGAAAAGCACCTATAACCATAGCCAAAGGGCTAGAGTTTGCCAATCCCTAACTTAAACCCTAATACCAGCTGGTTACCAACTGTTGGAGTTTGTTTTGTTGTTGTTGTTTCCTGGTGCCTGCTTTCTGTTATTTCTGTTTCTATTGCTGACTGTTCTTGGTGAGGTAACTGTGCCATCTGAATTGGTACTTTTATGTGATATAAACTGAGGGTGATAACCAAACTTATTGGGATTATATTTAAAATTAATGAAAATACTGGGAAGATGCTGACAATATGACATACTGTGTGTGTGTGTGTGTGTGTGTGTGTGTGTGTGTGTGTGTGTTTGAGAGATTTCTGGTCCTTTGCCATCTTTAGGATATTTGAGGTTTAGGAATCACCAAGTTCCAAATAAGTGGCTTGAGGAAGTGATAGTACAGACTTGAAACCTCTACCTGGGTTTGAATTCCAGCTCTGCCGTTAACTATCTTGGGCAAGTTACTTATAATCTCTGTGCTCCAGTTTCTTCCCCTGTCTTTGAGGATAATAAAGTGTCCATCTCAGAGTCATGAGTGCTTAGAATGCTACCTGGCACATGGTGCTGGAGAAGAGCTGGCCGTTGTTGTTATTCAGATGCTTGTGTTTGCCAAACCTCGTAATAAGGGGTTTGGCCTTATTATTACTCAGATGAGATGAAAAAGTGCTGCTGGGTTGATTGTGTGGCCCCAGTTAGGCCACTTCTGAGTGTACCTTTTGGGTTTATGCCTGGTTTCTGTTGTAGGCAGTAGTGTCTCTGGGAATTTGAACTAGTTTCTGGTTAGTCCGGAAGACTTTGGCGACAGTGAGGGAATGATTTGGTTGCAGTTACCCTTTGTGGTCTTGTGAGGTATCTCAGTAAAACTGAAGATGCAGTTTGTTCATCCTCTGATCCAGCACAATAAAGTCTGGGCTTGAAAACATAGAATTTGATTACCATTGAACTTTGACTGTAGCAAAATGAATTACTATCTTGGGTTAAAGCTTGAGGAGAAAGAGGAGATGGTTGGGGTAGTTTGGTTGGCGGGGAGGGGGCAGGCCTGGAAAAGTGTAATCTTTGGTGGGGCCATTTTACAATTTTTTTGGTCCTTGTAGAATTGGATTCATCTTGTGACTTTAAAAAGTGATTTGACTTTAAGTTTGGACTGAACAATTTGTTCTTTCCTTCTATTAAGTCATACTAGAATTACAAAACTACTTGATGTATCCTAAAGCAATACAGTTTTACGTAGACAAGGTTTGGTTTCAAGTGCTTTTTTTTTTGGTATTTTAATGCTACTTTTTTATAGAAAGAATTTTTACATCAAATATTTGGATTCACTATTTCTCTATGTAATATTATCTATGGTGACCATAGTGTGAGAGCCCCAAGCTGAGGCATGTAGCTTGACAGCAGATAGAAGATTTACATTAGGACTGTTCTCAGAAAATCTAATCTGGTTACGCTATTAGCTAGCTCATCATGAGAAATAGCTGTATGTTAGTAGAAACTTTGTTGTTGTTAAAATTTTTTATTAAGGATAGCAAATGTAGGGGCACACAGATCATAAGAGTACAGATCAATGAATTCTCACAAAGTGAACACAAGTGTGTAAATAATACTTAGATCAAGTCACAGAACATTTACCTGCGTTCTATAAGCCCTCTATGTCCTCTTACATCATACTGACTCTCCCTCCACCCTGCGAGGGTAACCGCTATCCTGAATTCTAACAGCATCGATTAATTAGTTGCCTGTTTTTGAGGTTTTGTAAAAAGAATCATACAACATGTGCTCTTCTGAGTCTGTCTCTTATTTAACGTTAATAACGTTCACCCGTATTGCTGCAGGTAGCTGTAGTTAACTCCTTGTCCTTGTTATGTAGTATTCTTTTGTGAATGTAACACAATTTACCCATTCTACTGTGATGGATATTTGGGTAGTTTCCAGTTTGGGGGCAATACAAATAGTGTTTCTGTGGACATTCTTACACATGTCTTTGGATGAACGTATGTTCGCATTTCTGTCATTTACGTTATGCACCTAGGGGTGGAATTGCAAAGCCATGGGGTAGGTATCTGTTAAGCTTTAGTAGATATTCCAAATAGTTTTCCAAAGTGGTTATACTAATTTACATTTCCACCAGTAGTATGTAATAGTTTTGATGTCTGTAATCCTCTCCAGCATGTTAGCCATTAGCCATTCTGGAGAGTGTGTAGTAGTAACATATTGTTTCTGTGATGGTTAATGACGCTGAGCACTTTTTTGTGCCTTTTATCCATCTGGCTATCCCCTTTTCAACAGAATATAAGTAGAGCATCTGTGTATTCCCTCCAGTTTGCATTGTATTATTCAGGAGAAGTTGCTTTCTAGCAATAGGAATACAGTAGAAGGAGAAAGGTGGAGAGAAGTCCTCTCTCACCATCGTGGCTGTGACTTGAGGGATAGATAGTGTCTTCGTTAGCTTCGAGCTACTCACTCCATATTCCATACCAAAACAGGGAGGTAAACTTGTCTCAGCCCCCGTCTCACACGCGGACTGTCTCAGGGCTGCCTTCCTGTTCCATTATACACATATGTCCTATATCTTTTGCGGTGGCTGAACTTTGTTCCTAGAAAATTAATTCATCAGGAAAAATACATGTCTTGCAAGGTGTTACTCAGATCTGTGTGTGACATAACTTGGGGCAAATTGCAGGATATCAGACAGGCTTGGTTAAGGAGCAGACTTTACTGGGGAAATGGAGAATTTAGAGGGCTGGGGTAGCAGAAGATGCTCTGCTGTCTGCCATCATCCCACAGAGAGACAAACCTGGGGCTGGGTTCACAGGGAGGGATCGCATCCACCCACCTGTCTCCCTTCCTGCAGGGAGAACGAAAGCAGCCTTGTTGAGGGGAGGCAGCTAATAAGCAGGCTGCTTAGTTCCAGGCAGCCTGGATTTAGATTTTGGTGCCAGTTGTGTGAGAAAGCCAGCAGCCGAGACCCAAAGACCCTGAGCTGAGGGGAAGTCGTATTCTCCCCACCCCCATAACAAGAAGCCAACAGCCCCCTGGAGAGCTGAGCTTGGATGCAGCCCCCTTGCTGGCTTGTCCAGAAATGAGCTCCAGGGGTGGGTTTTGGACAGTTTTGCTCATTGCACCATGCTGTGTACATTTTCTGTGGAGTTCCTTGAAGAGCACCTTGGCTCTGTAGCTACATGTCTTCATAAACATCAAACAGAATTTTTCTTACTTAGTTCTTGAGATTCTTCACCTGTTTATGGATTTGAAATTCTATGAACAAGCATTTAGATAGAGTAGAGATTATCTTGTTAAAAGAACAAATGTTCTAGGGGTTAAATTTCCTTTCAGCATAGAATCTCCAAAAATGTATTTATTTTAGGCACTGAAAGTGAGGGAGCCTAAATGTTTATTATAGAGTAGTTTTTAGTAAAATATGAGATTTGGTGTATTTGATAGATGATATGTTTGTTTGATATAAATCATTCTCAAGTTTTTGATCATATGGCTGAATAATTGTAGTTTCAATAATGGTAGAATTATAAATGGTAATAAATGAAAATGTGTATATCTGTGTTAATCATGCTTGTCTGAAGCTTAAAATGTTAGATTGACTGTGTTAAGAAGTTAATGATTAAATTCCTCTTTAGGGAAAGATACTGTACAAATCTGTTTAACAAATCACAAAATTGAATTTTTTCTTTTGGAAATATTAGCAAGAAGGCTCACTTTGTGCTCAGCATTGCTTGAATAACCTATTGCAAGGAGAATACTTTAGCCCTGTGGAATTATCTTCAATTGCACATCAGCTCGATGAAGAAGAGAGGATGAGAATGGCAGAAGGAGGAGTTACTAGCGAAGACTATCGCACATTTTTACAGGTACTGATTTCAAACTCACTAAATGATGTTTTTTTTCTTTTATCTTAAGTGTGGGTACTGTGTAGAAAAGGATGAACCATTCTTATGTAGATCTGACTTGTTAATTATAACTCGGCTCTTGACTTTGTAGATGGGAATGCACAAGATGTGATTTTAAATATGCACACTAATGACATTTTATCCTTCTCTCTCCATCTTCTACCCCCGTCCCAACTACCTATCCAAATTCAACAGCAGCCTTCTGGAAATATGGATGACAGTGGTTTTTTCTCTATTCAAGTAAGTAATCACAGGCATGTACTAAGTGTTGTTTACGTCCCAGGCATTGTTTAAGCTCAGGGCGGGCTTGATGTGAATATCTTTACAGCCTTTCTTAGTCACTGTAATGACCTTCAGAAGTTCCTCCAATTGATTGTGTCTAAGAATAAGATTGTGCTCCAGAGTACTAGATTTTTATATAGATAAACATGAAAATTAGGATGGTAGAATCTTTAGGGCTTTTTCGAAGTCTGAAACAACATGATGACTTATTGGACTTATGATTATTAGCATCCAAATGCAAATTAAATAATCTCCTTTAAAAAAGCTCTACATTTAAATCAGCCTCCCAGGTTTGGATTCCTTTATTACGGCCGATGGCTTTGCCTTTTTCCTTTTTTTAAGCTTATCGCTCTCCTTGAATTCAATGGGTGAATATTTATGTACTTGTGAAATTGATCTTTGGTCTTACTTGTGGGTCTTTTGTTCTATTTCTGACACCTCTGAGGTGTATCCGGAGTTTATTAGAACTTCTCTTGAGGGACCTATTCCTGCAAATATCTGTTTGCATTCTGCTGAGCTCCTCGGTCACCAGCATTTCCAGCCAGTGCCTCGTTGTGGGCTGTGCAGGTAACGGCTGCCGGATGGCCCAGCGCTCGCTGTTTCCTGTTTGTTTAGCGCTGCCCTTGGCGTCCGTTCTCATTTGTCCACCAGGCCAAGTGCACTTTTTGTCTGTGCTCGCACCTGGTTCACTTGCTGCTTTGTTGGCTACCTTAGAGGGTAGATAGTGAATTTTCAGAAATTTCCCATTTTTTTCTCAGTTTGAAATAATCTGGTTTACCTTTTGGGTTTTCTTCGTACAAATTATGAACCCATGATAATAGAAGTTTAACGTTTATGAAAGCTTCAGTTTAAATTCCCAGAAGGAACTCATTTTAATAGACATGAAATTATCCCTGTTACTGATATACCAGGTAGTGGGTCAAATAGAACTTTCCTGAAGCAGGACCTGTAGCAGCTAAACCATCACATGTGTACAATACAGTGGCCTGATTTTCAGGCTAGCACTTACTGGATAGAATATATATCTGGATTTTTGAGGCAGTTTTATCTAGGAATTGTATGAGTTCCATTCCAGAAACTTAGTGTAAAAGCACTCTTTTAATGCTTTATTTGTGTGTTATTTATGAGTTTAGTGATATATCTGCATACGCGTGCGCACACACACACACTTTTTTAAAACCACAGACTTCTGGGGAAATTTGTATATGAGGTACAATTGTTCACACAACCAACATGGTTACACTACTTACATTTGGAATTTTTTAAAGTTGCAATTTTTTTTTAACAGGTTATAAGCAATGCCTTGAAAGTTTGGGGTTTAGAACTAATCCTGTTTAACAGTCCAGAGTATCAGAGGCTGAGGATCGATCCTATGTAAGATTGTGTTTTGTTTTTCCTACGTTTCTTTTCCTATATCTGATTTTTAAAGTTATGCTTTCTTAAGAAGCAAACTAAATCTTGCATGCTTTTGTTTTGATGTTCCCTGCTTCATTCCCTCAGGTCTTGCTAATGCACCTTTTGGGCCTGCCCGTGAGCATCTGCCGCTGAGGCTTCCTGACACCGCGGTGTCTGGCGGCCCAGAGCTGACCCTCAGGCGGGGTGTAGTGCCGTTGTTCTGGCATCACTGACCTACACTGAGATCCACACTGTTTTTTTTTTTTTTTTTTTTAAATCAGTGGTACTTGAAACTGTAAACATAATCCTAAATTACCACGTTTTGTATGATATTTGCCAGTAGACAAACTAAATGAATATGAAATATTTCAACTTAATATTGTATGTTTATTTTTTCCTTTTTCTAGAAATGAAAGATCATTTATATGCAATTATAAAGAACACTGGTTTACGGTTAGAAAATTAGGAAAACAGGTAATGGTTCTGCTCCTTCTCTGCCTTTTTTCTCATTCTGCACCCCTTTTGCAACTAAAGTGTAAGGGACTGGTGCCTTAAAGATGAAGAAACTCACCAATAATGTGTGTATGTGGCATGGTGTCAACCTAGATAGATAGGACATAAGTAAAATTCTCTATTTAAGGCAGTACATCCATGGTTACTTTTGAGTTTTTATGTGACAAAGATGTTCTGTCAGTTAACTACTATTTTCATAGATTTGTATTAAGCACAGCAGTGTCACAAAGCCTGAAATAGTGTCCCAGCTTGAATAAAAGTTTTCAACCATGTTTGCTTTAACATAGCAAAGTTATTCATTCCAAAATGCCATGTAATATATCTACATAAATCATTTCTATTAAAAAAAAAAAAAGAACATGGTGGGTGGAGGGTGTAGCTCAGGGGTAGAGAACGTGCTTAGCATGCACAAAGTCCTGGGTTCAGTCCCCCGTACTTCCATTAAAAAATAAACAAAATCCTAATTATCTCCCCCCACCAAAAAAAAAAGAGGAATGTGTCTTGAACAAGCCTTAAAATCAAAAAAAGTATCTAAAATGTTATCTTTTAAAAGTGATCTTTGTATACACGCTACCATTTTTGAAACAGTTAAAGTCCTTTTTCTTAGAATTTTGACTCTGTGAAAGAGTATTATTGAAAACAGGCTAATGCAATAAAAAGGAATGGCTAATTGATATATACAGTGACGTGGATGAATTTCAGAGTAATTATGCCAAATGAAAGAAGCTAGACACAAAATAATATATACTGCATCATTCTATTTATATGAAAGTATAGAAAACGCAAACTAAGCTTTAGTGCCAGAAGGCACATTGACCAGTGGTGTTGGCCCAGGGATGAGGAGGGCAAGGAGCAGTGAAAGAGGAGGATGGCAAGGGGCATGGGAAACTTGGCAGTGATGAATATGTGTACTCTCATGGTTGTGGTGATGGTTTCATGGGTATTTATTTATGTTAAACCTTTTCAAATTGTATGCTTTCAATATGTGCAGCTTACTGCATTTCAATTATACCTTAATAAAGCTGTTTTTAAAAATAAAATAATACAAAACAAAAAAAAAGAAAAGAAAATCCAGAAAGAGTGCATTGAATTAAATCAATAAAAGGTAGTTCAAAACAAAAACCCTGCCATTGTCTTTTAAGTCTGCTGCCTAGAAGCAGCTTCATCTTAAGTGGTTATTTCTTAAGATCCCTCCTGAGGAGCAAAGAGCAAGACAGGCAGTGTGGTGCGATAGAGATTGGCCCAAGTGGGAGTCAACTATAGAGAAAAACCAGAGCAGGACACTGCCAAGGTTATTTAACCTGTGGGTTTTAGTTACATCTTTAAGAAAAATTATGATCAAGTAGTCTTCGCTTTTTCTGCATGAAGTAATCGCTGGATTTTTTTAAGATCTGCAGACTTAGATTCCAGAAGTTCCTTTCTATTGATTTGCATGTAAACTTACATTATTATTTTGAGTTTTTCAAAATATTAGTTCTTTAAAATTGAATTTATACATTTTTAATTATCTTTGATAAATACAGGAAATGTCATATTATGGCTTATTATCCTTGGTTCCAGTTTATATTTTTGTTTAAAATTGTATTTTTCACCGTAGAGTCTTTAGTCTGAGGTGCCTGTGTAATGAAAAAGATGACTGAGAAAAGTATTATTATCTCTGTCAAAATCCAAGAAAAGTAGTTGGTCATGAGGCTGACAACAACTTCTGAAACTTTTTTATTTGTGGGTTAAATTAGGACTCCAGTGAAGTAGTGACCAAATAATGTACATGTGATAGTGGTTTAGTGAACTTTTTAAAATAAGTTGGCAGTTACAGATTCTCCTCCTGGAATGTCTGGCTTTCTCACAATTGAAATCTTTTGACCAAAATTATCAGCAGTGGGAAAACCAGGTAGTTGTCATTTTTCTCCCACATCAATATAATGTGATTAGATTAGGTTTTGTTGGACTGATGCTTTGAAAAAGATTTAATTATAGCTATCAATAAAGATACTGTGAAGTACTAGCTACCAGTTTCTTTTCCTTGGGTGGAGAGTTCATAATTTATGGCATAAAGCAAACTTTGAAAACATTTAATAGTGATAAATCTGCAACATTCTATTTCAGTTTTTAAAAGTCATATTATATAATTTTTGAAAATTTCAATTTGACATGTTTTCAGTGTTTAGACAGTCTTTCTAAGTTTAGATGGGTGGTATCTATTCTTAACATATTAAACTCCTTTATTACAATGTGCACTAACTTAAATATTGACAATTTTTTTTTTCCAGTGGTTCAACTTGAATTCTCTCTTGACGGGTCCAGAATTAATATCAGACACATACCTTGCACTTTTCTTGGCTCAGTTACAACAGGAAGGTAAGTAAAGACTGAACATCTTAAGTTATCCTTTGAAGCAGCTAAATAAAACCATCTCATTAGACTTGAGTGTAACAGTACTGTTTCTATGGCAGTGGCAGGGAAGTAGTCTTTATGTTTTACTTTATGGGAACTTTAGGCTGTGATTTGGATGATGCTGCTGAGTTAGGGTTCTCGCTGACACCTGGCCCTCCCTTGAGGATGCTGCTTCCTTTGCAGCCCCTCTAAGTAGTGGCTCTTTTGTCTCCCATGTACCACAGAGCCAAGGGGAGGGGTAGGTATTCTTCTTGCCCCTTCTAGGCCACACTTCTTCCCTAAAAACTCCAGCTCCCTTGAAATACATACCGCTAGCTTAAACTCTACCCCCTGCTGTTTTGCAGTCATCTGTCATCTTCCTCCTTTCCCACTGAAGATTTTAGAATCTGACTTGCTGTCATTTCTCTGCTTCAAATCCTTTCATCATTCTTGGTGATTTCCATGTCAAAAATCAATCCAGTTCAATCTCTTGCTTCTTACTTTCAAAGATCATTGTCTTCACTCTTGCCTTGCTGCTATACCACCTTCCAATTCCACTTATAAGCACCCTACTCTTTGATTATTGCCTTCTGTCTTTATACCATATTATTTTCTATTTTTTCTATTCCAACGATTTTTTAACCATACCACAGAGCCTAAGCATTACCCTTATATCCTTAATTCCTGTATTAGCCTGCTTATTTTCTATAATCCATCATTACTGTAATCACTGTTGTGTTTCTCAATTCCATTCTCCCTCTCTCCTTCCATTATACTTTTATGACAAAATCCCAACTCCAGTTGAAACTGAATCTTGGGCTTGTCCAGTCCTCCATCAGAGCATCTGAACATGGCTAAAGATGTACAGTATGACTGCTTTTGCTCTAAATTTATGATAGCAAATTTCAAATGAGTCTTTAGTGCTGCTTGACACCCCTAATGAGTTCTCTTGGTATATTCACGTGCCACTGTCCAAGATGATGACTTCACAACTTCTCCCTTCAAACCTCTAACCACTGCCCTCCCTGCTCCTGACTGCCAGCTTATGGCCTTCCTTTATATTCTATTAAGAAAACAGAAGCAGTTAAAAGAAACTTCTTCATTTTTCCATGAGTAAATCTGTCACCTTACTTCTATCTCTGCCTGTGCGTTGAGCCTGTTGTCCCCTGCTCCTAACCAAAACCAACCCCTCCACTTTGGGGCTAGATCCCAGCTCGTCCCACCTACTCCTTTGTTCCTGCTTTTGTCTCTCCACTCTCCTATGTGATCAGTTTCCCCTCTCTTTTCCTGTATTACTCCTGTCAGCAGAGAAGTAAGTGCTTTTTCTCTCCATTGATTAGAAAGAAAAGGCTTCTTTTAATGCCAGGAAACTTTAGCTGTCTATCATTTTTATTTTCTCCTTAGAATCATTTCTAGTGTGTTGTCTTCTGTTCATGAACTCATTCCGGTTACACTGTCATAACCAACATGTCACTGAAAAACCCTCTTCTCAGCATTGCCAGTGACCTCCATATTTGCCAGTGCCAGTGTTCAATTCTTAGTCTTTCTTTGACCTCATCTTATTTGATGATATAGTTGATTATACCCTCCTTTAAACAGAACAAAACATAACTTT
This sequence comes from Camelus bactrianus, assembly GCF_048773025.1. Taxonomy (NCBI): domain Eukaryota; kingdom Metazoa; phylum Chordata; class Mammalia; order Artiodactyla; family Camelidae; genus Camelus; species Camelus bactrianus. The sequence goes on from NC_133544.1 coordinate 11,286,501, forward strand.
CTTATTAAACAAGTTTTTGTTTCTTATAAACAAGTATAAAAAATACTGTGATGGACCCTCATGTACCCTTCACTCAGCTCCAGCAAATATCTCATGGCTGGTCATGTTTTACCTGTACCCTGCCCACTTCCTTTTCCAGTGTATCTTGAGAAAATATTAAGCATCTTATCATTTTCTTTGTAGATTTTTTAAAGTAAAATCTTTAAAAACAAAGACCCTTTAAATATATATATACATATATGTATATATAGCCACAATACTATAATCACACATAAAAATATAATCACATTGCTTTAATAACATCAACTTGCCAGCCAGTGTTCAGTCTCCTTGATTGATTCTTCTGGGGTTTGTTTTTTTTTTTTTTTTTTTTACAGTTAAACCAGGTTGAAATATGGTTCATTGATTTTATTGGATTGATATGTCTCTTAAATATAGCTGTAGTTTTCTTCTCCACTTTATTTTTCCCTTGATTTATTGTTTTGAAGAAAATGGATCATCCACATTCTGGATTTTGCTTGTTGCATTTCTTTTTCCCTCTGAACCCTGGATATGCAATAGACTGGTCCTTAGATCTAGAGGCTTGATCAGATGCAGGTTGATTTGGGGAGGATGGAAGACTCTTCACAGATGGTGTGGCACTTGGCTCTCTTTCTGTGATTTGGGTAGCTATTGATGATCAGTGCCTAGTTCATTATTTCATTAAAGATTGCAAAATGGTGATACTGGATTCCCATCATTCCTTCATTTATTAGCTGAAGGACTTCTATACAAATAGACTTTTCTTAACCAATTATTTGATTATCCTGAAGTATGGTTCATATAGAAAAAGCAGAATAAATATTTCTTTCCTTTTAACAGTTTTTAAAATGAGTTAGTTTTATAGTATCCTTCCTCCAAAGGTAACCAATTGGTTGGTTGTTTCTGAAGTGTCACTGTAAACTAACCCATTAAAACATAGTTCATTTATTTGTCCATTGTAATTATTATTTGTATTGATACTCAAGTTGACCCACTTTGGACTAGTGGGTGGGAACCTTTGGAACTTGACTCCCAGGCTTCTGAAATGACTGCAGTAGCTTTTTGAAGCCCTTCTTTCTCATATAATAAGAATTTTCAGGCCTATCTTGTATATTTCCTTCCCTATAGTAATGATAGTTAGAGATCACAGTCTGGGCACTGGTGTGCTTATTGCTGCTGGATTGGTTGTCATGTAGTTGTCTCCCGTTCACCTGTTGGATCATAGTGTTTTAACTTCTTTGATTTTATATGCTTGTATCTCCTTTTATGCCTAAAACTTTTGTTCCTAACTGTGACCTCCCTAATTGAAATACTGTCTACACTAGGCTTCCAGGCCACTATGCTCTGGTTTTCCTCTTACCTCATTGGCTGCTGCTTTCAGATTCCTTTTGTGGATGTTAAAACTCTTTTTAGTCTCTAATGAAGTGACTGAGAGATCAGTCCTTGGACTACTGCACTATGTGCTGTCCCATTATTTTAAATATTGTCTCTAAGTAAAATCTATATGCCAATAATTCCTAAAGCTTTTATCTTCTGCCTAGGCATCTACCCCAAACACCAAACTTTTAACTTTGACATCTCCACTTGCAAGTCCGGAAAGCATTTCAAGCTGAACATGTTTACTAGAGACTGGTTTTTTTCCCCTCCACGTACATGCTATCCTTAAGGTTTCCTATTGTAGTGAGAACCACTCTTCTTGCACTCTGGTTCCTAAGTATCTTATGTTTATGAAGCAGCCTGGAGTGCTCTTTTAAAAATGTAATACATACTGGGGCACATCTTCGCTCTCCAAGCCTTCAGGGGCTCCTCGCACACTTAGAATGAAATCTCAAGACAGAATGAAATCTTGTCTTGAATAAAACCTAAGATCCTTGCAGTGTCATCTCAGGAAGACAGTTTCTGCTCTTCATGGAATACCATGGTGAGCTGACATAATTTATTCTAGAATCTGGAAACAGTTTTACTGCCATAAAACATATTAAGCTGTCTGAACTCTAAGCACTTGTCCTTGTGGGAAAAAAATGTTAAGTATATTATGCTTTACTGTTTCGAATTTTTCTATTACTAGTCCTTTTGATCTTTGTTCATTTGTGTCACTATCTGTTAATGCTTACAAAGGATATCCATAACAAGACCCAAAGTTGAAGAAAATTTTATGGTAGAAAAACATAAATTGATGAGAATGACTTAGGTATAGCCCACCGTTATTGAGCTGTTATGTGGAGTATTCAGCTGGGGCAACCCTGGCTTTCTGGAATCTAATCTATAAAAAATTACACTGGACCGGTGTAATTCTTTCAAAACATGAACCACATCTTCAACACCTTGACTAGATTTGGGATATTGGGTTTCCAGCCCCTGTTTTCAGTTAGGAGGCGTGTGTGTGTGTGTGTGTTGCTGGCAGCTATTTCCACAGGTGACTCATTTTCCCCATATTACACATTATTACACACATTGTCTGACTGTGTCCTCAGACAGCTCTCTGAGGAAGGTACAGTATAATTTGATTGACAGTTGAAGGAACCAAGACATAGACAGGTAAAGTGATTAACCAGAGGCCATGCAGCCAGAAAGTGAAAGAGCCAGGAGATTAAAACCCAGGCATCTGATTCCAAATTCCTTGCTCTGACTCCTTTCTTTGCCGCTCTGTTATCATTTAGTCAGTAGCCTACTTGGTCAAGCACTGTTTTAATAGGGCCCTTTACAGATACTATTTCACTTATTTCTCATAGTCACTCTGTGAGATGGCTATTCCCATTTTACAGGTGAAGAAAGTGAGACTCAGAGACTTTAAGTAATTCATCCTAGATCACCCCACGAGTGAGTGTAAGAATCATTATTTGAACGCAGTTCTTCATGATGCCTCAGTTTATATTTTTCCCACTAGACTGTGCTGTCTCTGTCTGCTATCAGTTTTAATCAATTTGAATTACTTACTAGCTATTTTAATTTATTTTTGCCCTTTTTTTTTTAGGTTATTCTATATTTGTTGTTAAGGGTGATCTGCCGGATTGTGAAGCTGACCAACTCCTACAGATGATCAGGGTCCAACAGATGCATCGACCAAAACTTATTGGCGAAGAACTAGCACAACTGAAAGAACAGAGGTAAAATTGAGCCTGCAGTATGGAATATACGACAGTATTTCATTACAAGAGTTATATTTTCATGCTTACATTGAAGGTGTGGTCCTTTTATTGTTGGTGATTTTTGTTTTAGATGTTTATGGCTTTTTTTTTTTTTTAGGCAGGGGAGGTAATTAGGTTTGTTTGTTTATTTATTCTTAGAGGAGGTCCTGGGGATTGAACCCAGGACCTTGTGCATGCTAAGCAGGCACTCTACTCCTTGAGCTATACCCTCCCCCCCAGATGTTTATGTTTTAGTGAACTTTATTGATTTAAACTTGGGTAAATTCTTTGAATTGCTTAAATATATTAACTTCGATTCACATCACAATACAACATTTACATTATTAGGCCTTATCTGCCAGAAAATGTGTTAAGTTTTGACTGACATAAAATCTTTGATTTATAAATGTCTTTATGTTATATCTAAAATAGAAGACTAGTCTGCAGATACTATTAGTGCTTTCATTTTTCAGGGTCCAGAAAACAGATCTGGAACGAGTCTTAGAAGCAAATGATGGGTCAGGAATGTTAGACGAAGATGAAGAGGATTTGCGGAGGGCTCTGGCATTAAGTCGCCAAGAAATTGACATGGAAGATGAAGAAGCAGATCTCCGCAGGGCTATTCAGCTCAGTATGCAAGGTATAGCCATTCTGTTGTTGAAGAATTTATTCAGATCATTCTTAGTTCTGGAAGTTCATATGCCATTTGTAGGAATTCTTTGATAATCACTGCAGAAGCAATAGCTATGTAACAGTCAGTTACTGTTTTTCAGATTTCTTTTAATACAAATAACTTTTTACAACGTATGTTATATTAGGACTAGTTATATTTTTATGTCTGGTTATTCTGTTTGGTTATAATCCTGTGCTAGCACAACAGTAAACTGAGATTAATCATTGTGAGGTCTGTGGGCCCTTACCCAGACCAGCTATTTTAAAAATGAATGCTGGTGGACATGGAGGAAGGCCTGGACAGAGCATATAAATTGATTTTACAAAACTCTAACGCTTGTTGGCTGTGCAGCTTACACAGCTCAAGCCCACCTTGGTGGATACAGTTTTTTAGTGATGTAAGCCCATCAGCTGAGGACAGTGAAGACGCACCCCCCAGGGAATCCAGGCAGCGGGGAGTGTCTGGGTTGTTGTTCAAAGGGGCTTACTTGAAAGTGTGAAGGTTGTTTTTTTTTTTGTAGTTTTGTTTTTATCTAATTAATATGATTAACATGAATTTGAGATGCTTTTCAGAAAAAAAACCCATGAATTTGCCTTCTGTTTTCTAATGAAATTACTCAATTAAATTCCTTAAATTTCTAAATAAAATTGAGGTTCCATTAATCCAGTGATCACCCACTGTGGATTGGGTGCCCCTGAGGAAACAAAACTGTCACCCAGATCTGGGTGATGTGGCAATCAACATGTTAATATGAAGCTTATCCTTTTTAATGCTATGTTTTAACTTGAACTGCTCACGTCTCCTGGCACACCTTTGAGTACACCATATGATTAGTAGGATCCTGCCATATTAGCCCAGGAACGGACAGACACACAAGCCTTTATAATTTTAGACATTTTTGTGTACTTCACTCTTTATTTCATAGTTTGTGCAGGATCTCTGATTGGCGCAATTATTAAGTGAGAACATGGAAACAGACTTAAGTTGTTGTAGTACCCAAATGTTTGAGGATAGAGGAATACAGAGAATGGGTTTGTTTTATCCACTTGAAGTTGCTTAGGAATTCTATGCCTTTAAAAGTGTAAATTCATTTCTAATAAGTTAAAGAGAGCATGCAAGCGTGGTGTTAATGGTTTCTCCTCCCAAGCTGGTTGTTGGACTTACATCCTCACACCTGCTACATCACAGATGGGTAACAGCTTTGGTTGCAGGTTATATTTAAACTGCCTTATTCAGGTTTTCCTTGAGACTTTCAGATCCTTTCTTACATTTACAGAATAGTAGTATAATATTCTTGAGAAGAGAACTTTTCAAAAGCTTCTTCACATGAGTATAAGCATATCATTGCTTGGATTGATAAATAAAGTTTTTTGTTCGGTTTTATTTTGTTTTCAGGTACTTCCAGAATTGTATCTCAAGATATTCCACAGATGTCAGGTACACATCTTACTTCAGAAGAGCTACGGAAGAGAAGAGAAGCCTACTTTGAAAAGTAAAGTAGTTGGTATAATATTAAAATTATATATTTAGTATATACTTTGGCTATTTTGTCTATTTGTAAAGATACAACTTTGACTTAAACTATTTTATTTAGAATTCTCTCCTTTTTTAAAAGACTGGTTACTGCCTGAGCCTGTGAACATTTGAATGTATTTTTTTTAATTTATAACTAATAAATTGAAATCAAATACAGGTTTAGGGGAAAACTTTGCCCTAATACTAATTAAATTTACATGAAATGGGTGAAGGAGACCCTGTAAAATTTCAGTCATCAAAAGGAAAATGGAACTGGGTGAAGGTAAGACTAAAGCTTAATGATCCTTTGAGTGTTGTCCTTGGTTACCTGACCAATCCTGCAAAGTCCTTTTGTCAATTGGAAGGAAAAAAGGATTTGTTGTAGGGGAACACCCTCCCAAAAGGAGGTGTTGGCTCAGTGATCCTCTCACCGCCACAGCTGGGGTGCTGCAGGCCCATCAGCATCTGGGACGTGAGAGTAACTGTAAATCTGAATCATCAGCTCCCACAACCTGACTCTGCCCAGCTTTATAAGTGCTCTCAAGATAGAAATTTCACCAATAAAATGTCATCCTTTCCAGTAACTATCATTCACAAGTCTTCATCCTTTTTTCTTTCTTTAATGATAAAATTTCATCTTAAAATTATAAGATCTATAAAAGATATTGAGATCCTCTGATCCCAGACCAGAAAACGAAGGCCCGTAGCTGAGTCTGGCCTTTTGTTTACTCTATTTCATCAATTCTGAATGCATGTATTTTCACATTTCAGCATCTCTGCCATTGAGAAGACTCTTACACATCATAATTGGTAGTGCTTTAGTAGTATCTAACATGTTGGAGCCTTTTACATTTGATAGTATAAAGAAGATAATATTTACCTTGTTTTCTGTTTTTTTTAAAGTCACAACTCAGAAGTATATGAAGGAAAGTTCTGATCAACTGACATCCTCTTAATGTGAGATATTTCTAGTCTTTATTCAGTGATAGATTAATGGGTTTGATTATGCATAAAATCTCAAAATAGTGCTTTTAGTGCTTTTCACCCCGTTTTAAATTTTAAAATTAATTTTTAAACTTTTTAATTACAATAAACTTCAAATTTATATAGAAGTAGAGAAACCAGTATAAGGAACCCCTATTTATCTGCTACTTAGATTTAACAAATATCAGCACATAGCCAATCTTGGTTTTTGGTTTTTTTTTTTCTTTTTCCCCTTAATGGAGGCACTGGGGATTGAACCCAGGACCTTGTACAAGCTGAGCACTCCCGCTACCACTGAGCTCTACCCTCCACCCTAGTCTTGTTTTCTTAATGCCTCCATCTCCCATGCTTTCTACTCTCCTTCCCCCAAGGTGAGGTTATTTAGTATGAATCTAAATCATCATATCATTTCATTTGTATTCATTTCAGTGTTATGTTCTCTAACATAGCCAAATGCTCTTGTCATACAAGAGTGGTAATAATTACGATAATTTTTAATGGTAATTCTATAATATCAACTTTATAATGTTAAAAATAACTTCAAAATGTTTAATTAGATAAAAAATAATATTTTGGAAAAATTTTTTTAAGATACATCTAAATTAATAGAGAACACAATCCTACATTCAAGAACTAATGTTAGTGTTTTGGCACATTCTCTTCCAGTCACACAGACACACATATATTGAATGTTAGTTGTACTCATTTCCTTATGATAGTAAATATTCTTTGTCATTGGCTATATTCTATTTCATAAAATGAATGTATATATCACAATTTATGTATGAACCTTTTGATATTTGCTATTATAATTAATGGTGCAGTGAACAATTCTTGTAATGACTTTATACCTCACATTGTCTCATTTTTTCTCATTATTCTGAAGATTTCAAATTATCGCATTAAACAACATGAACATTTTTAAGTCCTTGGTACAGACTTCTAAACTGCTCTCCAGAACAATTTCCAAGTGATACTTCTACCATGCTTTTTTTTAGACTTCAGTTTTTTCCAGATAAAATGGTCCAAACAAGACATACTTTATAGAGAAAGTATAAAATTCACAAATACATCTAAGAAAAGGAAAACATCTTTAAAGTATAAAAACAAATCCTTCTTTTATTAAAAATTTTTGGGGGTCTTTTGGATTAAAAATATGGAACTTCCAATATATTAAACTTTTTATAGTACAGAGGATAATGCAGTAGCATTCCATAACGACAGAGTGCGTTACAACAAGCAACAGCGCTAGCTGTGACTAATGCAGGCGTTTTTTTTCGACCTTGCACCCTTTTTTAGATGGCGAATGTTAAATGTTAAATACTTCCTGATTGGAGGGTAGCTGCTTGGGGAGGAGGGTGTACAGTGGTGGTTTTCAGCCTCAGCCTTCTATCTGCTTCCTGGTTTGACCTTGAAAATACTGGTGGGAACTTGAGTTGAACTAGAGAATATTTTACACAGTCACATGTTGCTGAGAAGGGAGCAGTGCCGACTTCTTGGGGTTTGTTTTTAGCACTGGCTAGCATTCAGAGTCTTGTAGGGCTCATTAGTGAAGGAGCTGAGAAGCTGATTTTTGCCTTTTACTAGAATTCCGGATTACTAAGCCTAGATGGGTCCTTGTTTCAGTAGCTTCTGTTTGGGGGAACTTGGCTCTAAGGTTATTAAGCTTTTTCTTCCCCCTGACCCTTTCCAGACTGACCCTGGTGCTGATTTGTTATTCAGTGAAAATTATAGGGTTTTTTTTTTTCCTATAGCATATTTGAAGCTTCACATTTAATGTGGTAGTCACAGTTTGATGCATAAAGCATAAAAAAATACTGTTGAAAGTCTACCTGTTACAAGTTCATAGTTTATAAATGAGAGTTGTTAACTAATATTTTCATAGCCATCATATTTCTTTCCTAGTGGTAATCTCCGCATCCATTGTACCTGTCATAAACCCCGAGCAAAACTTTACCGTATCAGCTATGTCACTGTAAAACCTTAATAACTCACGTTATGAGCATCAAATGAGGCAATGTGTGAAACTGTGAAATAGTCCACAGATAGGTGTTAGCATTATTAATGTCTTCTCTAGGTCTAGCTCTGAAATGATGCAGATTCTTTCTTTCTGTCACTAAAAAGGTGTTTCCCACCAAGGAGGAAAACAAATGTTTTCATAGCCTTTGATTGTCTAGTACTTGAGCTGTCATCTCAGTGGTGTGGCATAGTTTATCAAGGTCCAGTTTAAGAAGCAGAAACTACTTAGAGGTGTTTTAAGCAGAAAAGTATTTAATACAGAAATTAAGGGCTTACACAATTGTAGGACGAGCTGGAGGCCAGGCCTCCAGAACAGCACAGACCAATTTGTGGAAGAGCTGCAGTCCTGCCCCACGTGGGTGATGGGGAGTCAGGATATTGAGTTTAAGAACACAGTGCTTCAGCTGTGATCGTAGGATCAGGAAGCTGCCACTGCAGTTGTCTCAACATGGGAACATGGAGTCTGGCCCCCATGGCAACTGCCAGGAAGCAGGATTCTGGAACTGGCATCTCCATGGCTTTACTTGCCTGCAGAGAACAACCAAGCAGCAAAATGGCTGTGCCTCATTTCTGCCTTTTAAATCCCATGCAAGTGTTTAATTGGTAACCAGAATCCCAGCTATAAAGCAATCTATGACATGTAGTTTTTAGCTTTCTAGCCTCTGTAATCCTAAAGGCATATTGGAAGGCACAGTGGGAATGGATGCTGATTTGCTATTTGAACATGTTCCGTTGTACAGTGTCATCACATGTGAAAGATGTCAAAGTTGGCAGTTGATTTACTTCTCACTTTCCATAAATTTAAAGTAGAAAAAAGGCTATCCCTCTAAGGTCGCTGTCTCACCCGTCACTGCCTTGCATGCTGACATACTTTCTTGAGTGGAGGAGGGAGAGGGCATGGAGAGGGTGTGTCAGGAATTCTTCATACCTCATGGCCTGTCTTGTGACATGTTCCAGAATTGGTATGCTTGTGGGAGCCCACTGCCCACATGTCCATCGTCAGCTGTGCACCCCAGAGTCATAAGTCCGTGCACATATCAGTGTGCTGGCTCAAAGGCCAACAGGGAGAAACTGCAAGTCCCATCAGCTGAATTCGCTTTGTTTCTCCTATTTAAAACACAAGGTTAAGAGGGACCCTAGAAAAAAATGTGCTATCCTATTAACCGTGTTACTGGTTATTTTAAAATTCTGCTTCCTTTAAAATCCTTTTACGCATTTTTTGAAAGCTATGGCTTCTCACTTAGATTGTCAGCTGTTTTATAAGGTTTGTTTTTTAAATTTTTCGCATATTACATATGGATATATATGAAATAATTTTAAGTTTACATAAAAGCAGAAATAGTTCACAGAGCTCCTAAACCCTCCACTCAGATTCCCCAATTGTTGACATTTCTGAACCACTTGAGAATAACTTGCAGACAGGTTCCCATTTCATCTCTCAACACTTCAGGGTATATTTTCTAAGTACAAGGACATTCTCCTACATACTTACATCCTAACCATCATGTTTAAATGTTTTAAAATGAGGATTTTTATGAATTTGATTTTCCTTTTGAGTAAAAATTCACAGAGAACTTGTTTTAATGCAACAGATATTAATTACTTTGTTAATGCAGGTTAAATAGTTGTTTTCATTTCTTTCATTCATCAAGTATTTGGTGACAGATACAATTTTAGGCACCAGGGAAACAAACAGGATAAGGTTTGTGCTCTTGTTAGTTTACACTCTAACGAGGGAGACTGACAGAAGAATATCAGATGATGATAAGTTTATGCTGAAAATTAAAAAGGAGCGATGAGAGAGAACACCAGGTGGCTGCTTTAGGTGGGGTGGTCAGGAAAGGTATCTCTGAGGAGAGGTGGAAGCCCAGATCTGAAAGACAGGAAAGAGCCAGCCCTGGAAAGATCTTGTTAACTCGCATGGTAATTTGAGATGCTTTGTATTCTCAAAGGTGCTTATTTGCAGCGATTTTTTAACCATATTAAAGATCTATAAACCAACACATTTGCATAATAATAGCTACTAGTGACTCCTTTTGTACAATGTGTTATTTTGTGGTGAAAATACCTATCAATTTATTTGTCTGATAAATTCAATTTTGTATCTAGGCTTCCTAGGATCAGCACTGTGATGCTTTTCAGTTATTTTTAACAGTCTGATTGCTCTTGCCTTCTTTGGTGGTATTCATGCCAGTGACTCTTGTTTTGTAGAACCATTTGCTTTCCACATGGATAGTTTTTCTCATGGCAAATTTCCTTAGGTTTTGTTTTTTAAACATACATTCATTCTTGAATGTTTCAGGCAGCAGCAGCAGCAGCAGCAGCAGCAGCAGCAGCAGCAGCAGCAGCAGCAGCAGCAGCAGCAGCAGCAAGAGCCACCAGGACAGCTTACACAGCCATGTGAAAAGCCGACCACAAGTTCAGGCGCACTTGGCAGTGATCTAGGTACGCCTCGCCAACCATACATCACATTTGTTACCTGCATGCTGGGTTTGACACACAGACTCTACGTGATTTTGGCTTTATCTGCTTTTTTCTCCTCTAATCTTTAATTGTATTAAAACCCTTGAATGAGTTTGTAATCTGCTACATTTCCTTGGATTAAGGAGCAGGCTGACTCCAAATGTACTTAAGTGTCCTTAAAGCACTCAGTGAATCTTTTGCTTTAAAATTATAAACAATACTTGCAACTTCACAGTGCATTCTCCAAAAGTTCCTCAGAGATCATGAATATTAGTAGGTCGAGAATAAATACATTTTACCTCTTGGAAAACTAAAAACACCTAAATATAATCTAAATTACAACAGAAAGTCTAGAGTTACTTATCAGGCTTTGGTTTAATAGGTCCTCAATTTTGGCCAGTTATTGGTAGTAGAAGTTGAGTAAAAAAGAAATTGTGTATGACAAAGGACTTGTAAGCAGAATATGCAAAGAACTCTCAAAACTGAAATAAAACAACTCAAAAAAATGGGCAAAGGGTTTGAACAGACACTTCACCGAATAAAATATATGGATGACAAATAGCACATGAAAATATGCTCAACATCACTAGTCATTAGGGAAATGCAGATTAAAACCGCAATGAGATATCATTACACACCTATAAGAATGGCTTAATAACAAAATTAAATTGGCAATACCAAATGTGGTCAAGAATCAGAGCAACTGGGACTCTCATACATTGTTAATAGGAATGTAAAATGGCACAGCAACTTTGGAAAACAGTTTAGTATTGTCCTGCAAACTTAAATGTACACTTAACCATGCGATCCAGTAGTTCCACTCCTAGGTATGTAACCAAGAGAAAAGAAAATATTGGTTCACACAAAAACTCATATGTAAATGCTTACAGCAGCTTTGTTCATAATTGTGAAAAATTGGAAACTGCTTAAATGCTGTCCTTCAGCTGGTGAATAAAACCAGCTAAGAAACACCTTGCCTACAGCAGTTCACATGACAGCAGATTTCTCATCTGAAATCCTGGAAGTCAGAAGGAAGTGGCACAACATCTTTCATGTGCTGAAAGTAAAGTCTAAACCTAGAATGCTGTAGTTAATGAAAATTTTTTTCAGTAATGAAGGGGAAAATAATGGCTAAAGGAAGTTCTCTAAACAGAAATGATAAAGGAAGTAATTTTGAAACGTCAGGAAGGAAAAAAGTACAGTAGAAAGAATAAAAATATGAGCAAATACAATGGACTTTCCTCTCCTTTTCAGTTTTATAAATTCATTTGATGATTGAAACAAGAATTAAAACATTGACTTGGTTTTTAGTATAAAATATAGGAAATGCTTAAGGCAATTATATTAATAAACAGGAGAAAGTAGAGGGAGGTAAGAGTTCTAATTTTCATTTGAACTGGTACAGCCACTCTGGAAAATAATTTGATAATTTCTATAAGAACTGAACATACACTGACCATATAACTGGCAGTTATGTTCTTGGGCAATCCCGGAGAGGTGAAAACTTCGATCACACAAAAATCTACACAAATGCTCATAGCAACTTTATTTGTTATGATCAAAAACTTGGAAGAAAAAAATGTCCTACAGTAGGTGAATGGTTTAACAAGCTGCAGTACATCCATACCATGGATACTACTCAGGATTAAAAAGAGATGCTCCTATGTTGGTGCATGTATATTTACAATTGTTATATTATCTTCTTGGATTGATCCTTTGATCATTATGTAGTGTCCTTCTTTGTCTCTTGTAACAGTCCTTGTTTTAAAGTTTTGCCTGATAGAAGTATTGCTACTCTGGTGTTCTTTTGATTCAGTCCTTGTTTTAAAGTTTTGCCTGATAGTAGTATTGCTACTCTGGTGTTCTTTTGATTTCCGTTTGCATGGAATACCTTTGTCCATCCCCTCACTTTCAGTCTCTAGTTTGATCTGAGGTTAGTCTTTTGCAGCAAATATACAGGTTCTGTTTTTGTATCCATGCAACCAGTTTATGTCTTTTGGTTGGAGCATTTAGTCCATTTACATTTAAGGTAATTTCATATGATCCTGCAATCCCACTTCTGGGCATATATCCAGAGAAAACTCTAAATCCAAATGATACATGCACTCCAGTGTTCACAGCAGCACTATTTACAATAGCCAAGACACAGAAGCAATTCAAGTGTCCATCAACAGATAAATGGATAAAGAAGTGTGTGTGTGTGTGTGTGTGTGTGTGTGTGAGAGTGAGTGAGTGATGGAATATTACTCAGCCATAAAAAAGAATGAAATAATGCCATTTGCAGCAGCATGGATGGACCTAGACATTATCATAGTCAGTGAAGTAAGTCAAAGACAAATATCATATGATACCATTTGTATGTAGAATCTTAAAAAATGATGCAAATGAACTTATTTACAAAACAAAGACTCACAGACATAGAAAGCAAATTTTTGGTTACCAAAGGGGAAAGACAGAGGAGGGATAAATTAGGAGTTTGGAATTAACAGATACACACTACTATGTATAAAATAGATCAACAACAGGGACCTACTGTATAGCACAGGGAACTATATTCAATATCTTATAATAACCTACAACGGAAAAGAATCTGAAAAAGTATATATATACATATATATATGACTGATTTTGCTATACACCTGAAATTAACACATTGTAAATTATGCTTCAATTTTTAAAAAAATGGTTAAAAAAGAAAGAAACCAACTGTGGATACATGCAACAACTTGGATGCATCTCAAGGGCATGCTGAGTACAAAAAAAGAACTCTCAAGAGATCTCATACTATATGATTCTATGTGTGTAACACTCTAAAAGTGACAAATTTATAGAGATGGAAAACAGATTTGTGGTTGCCTGTAGTTAGGGAAGGTGGTGGGAAAGAGAAGTGCATGTGAATGAAAAGGGATGGCAGGCAGGATCCTGGTGGTACCCTCACAGTTCTCTGTCCTGACGGCAGTGGTGATGGTTACACGAATCTACACATATGACAAAATACCATAGAACTATGCACAACATTGTGCCAATGTCAATATTCAGGTTTAGGTTTGAGTTCTAGTTAATGTAAGATTTAATTATTGGGTGAAATTTAGCCAAAGTGTACACAGGACCTCTCTGACCTATCTTTGCACCTTCCTGTGGATAAATAATTATTTCTCAAAACAAACTTTTTTAAAGTAACAAATTATAGACAGGGTTAAATGTTCTTTTCCTTAGTATAATGCTTTTGTTGGAAACAATACAAATGCATTATGTTAAGTGAAAGAAGCCATGCTCAAAGGCTGTATGCATACTGCATGATTCCACCTGTGCTGACATGCAGGAAAAGACAGCACTGTAGGGCAGAGAACATGTCAGTGGTTGCCTAGACTTCAGGGCTTGGGATTGACTACAAAGAGGCAGCGTAAGAGAGTTTTTTTTGTCAGTGGAATGTTCTGTATCTGGGCAGGGATGGTGGTTATACCACTCATACATATTTGTCAAAACTTACAGAACTGTAAAAGAGTGGATTTTACTGTGTGTAAATTTTTTAAGTCAACAAAGGCAACTGTAGTGGTCAAATAGACATTTTCTAAGAGCTTACGTTTTGATGACTTTGAAAATTTCCTGGAAATTTCTAAGAAATACATGTTTTTTTCCCAACAGGTGATACTATGAGCGAAGAAGACATGCTTCAGGCAGCTGTAACCATGTCGTTAGAAACTGTTAGAAATAATTTCAAAACAGAAGGAAAAAAATAATACCTTTTACAAATCATTTAGTTATTCATACTTTCCAATATTATCCTGTGTCGTTACAGTATAGGGTCCACTTTGGTAATGTGTCAAAGAGAACAGTTTTCAACAGAGGAAGTAAGACTTAGGTGGTTTGCAAACAAAAAGATGAGATGTTAGAAAAATGCATCAGTTGTAGGACTAAATAATGATCCAAACACTAGCCAAAGAGGCATTCAGCAATTAAAGACATTTAAAATAGTTTTCTAAATGTTCCTTTTTCTTTTTTGAGTGTGCAATATCTAACATGTCTAAAATTAGGGCATTTTTCTTGGATCTTTTTGCAGACCAACTGATTACAATTAGCTCTTGCCACAAAACTGTTCCCACACAATTTGTTTTCTTTTCCTTCCGTTCTCGTAGGGAATTTGGCTCACTTTCATCTTCTAAGAGTTGCTTTTACTTCTCATTAACCAAATTGACCTTTTAGGACAATGTCTCTTCTGTGTTGGTAACAGTAATAGTTCTGGAAGGATAACCTGTTTTCCCTCCGACTGTGTATCGTGCACTTCATTGTTTTCTCACGTTGTTTTCTCTGATCACAATTTCTCCGCTCCTTGGTTTTCATTACTTTTGACAATTCTTTTGAAAGATGGTAATCTTTCTTGAGGTTTTGTTTCTTAAACACTGTAAAAGGGGCTCATTATTTCATGATTCTGATGCATTCCTAAACTCTGAAAGCAGCTCTGCACAAGTATTTGAGAATAAATGAGAATTTTGTTAGTGTATGAGCACGTCCTTTCCCAGATGCTTTGTAAATGTCTTCCCAGTTACGTCAGAACTTTACAGGTTTGTTGTAACCCTCTTTCCTGCACCTTGTTATTTCCTTTTCTTCTCCAGTTGAGAAAAATAGGAGAAGCATAGTGTGCAAGCCAGTTTCTTTCTTTTGTAAAATAACATACAGTGCCCACCATGAATGTATGATAAACCTTGGCCTTCAATTTTATTAGCAGTTTGATTTTATTTTCTCTCTTGTGACTGGAGATACTGGTTTTGTTTACAGTTGAGTCATGGAATGTAGAGGTATCCTTCTGCTGTACATCTTTTAGTAGGTATAGCTTGCCAGAGGTCTAGATGATCTAGAACATGAAAGTAATTTACCAACAAAATGACATTTAAATTTATATTGTGATTTGACACTTGCATCATGTTTAAATACCATAGAATTACAGAAGTAACGGTAGTTAATGAGTCTGTAAATAAGAAAGTCTTTAGTTTTGATAAACATTCTTTAATTGAGATGCACACAGAGTTTTTTGCTGGGTCAATACAATGGGATGATTTTGGTGAAAATTAACTATGCCCTCTGAAATGGGCCTTTTAGATTCTGTCACCTACTCCCCTTCCCTCATTCTCCATCCCCTTTTGAAGCCCTGTTGAATGCTGAATTGTCATAAGCTAAAATTTAAGAAGAAACTTCAGCTGACAACTTAGAAAATTAAAGTATGGTATATTGCCATACCCTGGTGTATGGCTACACACATTTTATCAGGGAAAATTTTTTGATGTAGAACTTACTGATAAAAGAGATGAGAAAATGTCTTTATTTATGATTATGAAATAGCTTTTTCTTTTTTTTAGTCATTTTGTGCCAAGTAAGTTTTCCGAAGTTTCCCTTATGTAAAATTAGACAGTTTTATTTTAAAACTAAAGTTTTCTTTTGACAGCAGAAAATGTTTCAGAAAAATTATAAAGCTTTAGAACTGCAAGGGATGTTGGGGTTTGGTACAAATCCCTAAGATTTACAAACCAAAATATTTTAAGACTGAACTTTTGTAATTATCCCCAGTGTGCTGGTCATATTTTCCGTGGATATTTGGCCTTTACCTTTTCCCATTGAAAAATTACGTTAAACTTTCCGTGCATTTGAATTGATGAGCTACCTAATATAAAAATGAGAAAACAAATACGCGTTTAAAAGTTTTAACATTCATTAGAGTTTATAAAGTTCTTACATTACACACCCTTGCTAAAGCACTTAAGGAAATACGGCATGTTGACCTTCCTTTGTTAGGGATTTTTTTTTAAGTAGAGCTGAGCACACACTGGATACATTTGAATGTGTTTAGTTCGTTGTGAAGTTGCTGTTTGACAGGCAGATTCAGAATCACTAGTGAACTGCCATCTCGTATGCATTGGCTTAAACTTAATCACACGCTTAGATTCCATTTCTTAATTGATTGGCCAGTATGAAAAGATGCCAAAGCTCATAACCACAGTAAGAAAAATTGAAAGTTACACAAAGCTGTAGTTCACACGTCAGGAACTGCTATTTAGTGTAAACCACCTGCAAGTCAGGAACAGTGAAATTCACAATAACTGCCCTGCTAAGAACTTTATTTATATAAAGATTTCCATTCTGTTTTACCAATTGGGAACACCTTAATGTTTAATATTTAAACTATTGGTATCATTTTTCTAATGTATAATTCATATTGCCAGGGTAAAATATGTACAGTGGCAATGCTGGTGTTAAAGTTTAAACAAGCTTTGGAAATAACACTTTCATATTTATAGATGTCATGGATTTAATAGTTATTTATGTTTTAAAAATAGAGTAGTTAATATCTGATCTAAACCATCAATATACATTTTTACAGTAATTAACATACAGATACACAACAGTGTAAACTGACTATAACAAAAAAACATACAAATATTTCAGTAATGTAAATTGTTTGAAAAGGTCGCTGCAGGTAAACTATATTTCATCTCTAAGGTCTTGGCCAAATAATTTACAATTCACAGAATATTTATGGAGGTGCTTTTTTTTCTTTAAAACAATTTTTCTTAATTAAGACTTTATTCATGCCAAAGTTAATGAGGAAAAACTCAAAACTAGTTGAAGATCATTATAGGCAAAAACTACCCATAGTCTACATTATTTCACTTAATACTAAGTCGAATAAAGGAAATTTTATGCCAGTAAGAGCCAAAGTCACATCTTTAATGTCTGCATGTTTGATACCGTTTTAAAATAATGTCATGCTAGTGCCAAGATTTACTAAATGTCTAAAATTGGCCCACTGGACCTATTCAAATTCAAAAAAGCTTGATTCTCTGTGCATAACCAAAATATGAAAATAATTGAAATAGCTTAGATTGGAAAAAAATCTTGATGTTTTAAATTGAAGATTCAATAATTAATATTGATGACTTTCTATTAAAAACTTTATCTGCAGTTGGAGAGGCCAATAGCCACTACTTTCAAAGTGAATTGTTTGTTGTTTCTGGGTCCCAACAAGTATGGAGATGTTACAGATGTGATCTTAATTAAGAAAAGTAAGATTGGATTAGCAGATCATCTCATCAGTGTAAATAATTTTGCATACTTTCAGAATAAAAACTTTGCTCCATTTCTGGTCCCTTCATAACCAGCATCTTTTGCTGAAGAAATGAACTGACTTGTATTGTTTTTTTAAAGCCTTATACATAAAAATATTTTTGTTCCATTTTGCTTTCATGAATGAGAAGATTATTGACACGGTTAATTCTTGAATTTTGATTTTTTTTTTAATTTGAAGAAAATTTATACTATTTTAATTTTTTTCCAAAATGGTCTGGCATTTAAGATTTAGTGCTAGTAACCACCCCTAAATTTACAGTAATTGGCATGTTTAATTAATAATAGTGTATCAATAAATATTTTAAAACTGTGGATACATATACAAGGAGTGGGATGCATTAGTGAAATATATGTGAAAATTCCTGATTCATTTAGAAAGTGCTTCAGTTGTCTCCTGCATAGTTCAAAAGTGAATGTTTCCAGGATTCTTTTATGCTTTTTTTTTTGAAGAGTAAAGTGTACATTTGAATATGATTAATTTCTTAACACTGGACTCCTAGGAATAACTTTCTAAAAATTACTGTTCTGTATAAATAAGCTTTGAAATTCAAGTACAAAAAACATCTGAAACAAAAAATATTCTTTTGGCTGTGACTCTAGTGCACTGTGGCAGTGCCATTTGCTCAGGACCCAACTCTGCAGCCCTTCTGTGTGTGTCCTCCCTCTTGAGTTGTTTTGCCCTTGCACACACAGGCCTTCCTGACTGGTCCTTAGAAAAGCCGGGCTTCCAAAGCACTGTTGAACACTGATGGTTCAATTGTTAATGTGGCTGTTGGATGAGTTGTATTTTAAATATCAAAGATTATTAAATAAAGATAATGTTTGCTTTTTTTATTCGGTTTTTATTTGTGTTTATTGTTGATTCGTAGCCTTGCTAGTCAAAGTATGGCTGGAGCATCTGCACCATCAAGAGCTTTTCAGAAATGCAGGCCACACTCCCACCTGAATCAGAACGAGCATTTTAAACAGGATCCCCGGGGATTGACATGCAGAGCGAATGTGAGAAGCGTTTTTATGGACCATGGTGATAAATGAAGCGGGGGGGGGGGGGGCACTGATACTCTGTTCCAACCAACTGCTGCCTATGGGTCCATGATTACTGGATCCTCTAATCTTTTCTAAAAGAGGCAAAGAATTCCATATTTTTATTTGAAATCTGATTTTTAAATGTTGGCCCAATTGTTTTTTAACCCTAACCCTAGCCCTGAGGTCCAAAGTACATTAGTAACAAATTCTTAAGAATGTTATTTTTCCTCATTTCATTTAACTCTGGACACCAGGAACAACTTGAATCCACGTGGACAGGTTGAGACTTACAGGATCCTTGTGTTTTATAGTGAGGGTTGTATATCCATTTTAGCTTTAATTAGGGTTGGGCACAAATTTTGAAATAATTTCAAATTTATTACATGCATCTGTTGAGCATAATTTCATAGCTTAGTCCTGAGAAGGACCAATCCATTGAATTTGGATGCCACTAGATGGCTGATCTCATTAACACTCAGCTGTGGGTCCTATGAAATCCATGTTGATTTGAAGGTCCATGTTATGTGTCAGCTAAAAACTATATAGAAGTTAGGGAAACTTGGGGTTGTCCTTATTTTGAAGATGTGCCTGTTTTAGGATCCTTTTAACCATTTTCTGTATTGCCAATGCTCATTTTTTATTTTATAGGTCATCTGGGTCCAGCTGACCTCTTCAGCCTGTACTCAACATTTTCCCTTTCCACGCTGTGTGCAAACTAGCAGGCCTCCTTACAGGTCTTCAGAGACGCCAGGCTCTGTCCCACCCCCAGGCACTCCAACACTCTCCTTGTCCTTTTGCCCCTTTGATATCCCTGCCCCTAAACTTCACTGCCACCCCTTGCTGTGAGGACTTTCTTTTTCAATGGGACTACCACCCTGTGCTGTGTCCTGTTCTGTCTCAAGATCGTTCCAGTTCTTCGTGGGTCAGGAACACCAACCACCCTTGGTCTCTAGGCTGCTGGAGAGAAACAGTCCCTGTATCATTAACTTATTCATCAAGACTTGCACTCACCATGTGCCTGGCATGTTCTGGGTTCTTGGAACGGAACTGTGAATAAGATACTCTGCCCTGCTTGCGTTCTGGGTGGCCATTAGGCAGAAGAAACGTTTAAATTACTGAACACGACTTCATGACATGTTAAGTGCTATGCTTATTCTGTGAGATGGGAAGACAAACAGGATGATGTGATAGCATGTGACTGGGAGGGAGGGCTGCTTTGATCAGGGTTCAAGGAAGGCCGCTGCACAGGTGACTTTCAGACACCTGAAAAATGAGGCAGCCATGCAAAGGTGTGGGGCCACTATACCTGCCTGAGGAAACAGCAAGCACGATGGCTCTGAGGTGGGGGGGGGGGGTGGCTGCCTGTCTCTGAGGAACACAGAAGGCTGGAGAGGCTAGAAAGTAATGAACAAAAGCTGGTATTGGGATGTAGGCAAAATGCTATGTATGGTTTTATAAAGATAAGTTTGGATTGTATTTATACTTTATTACACTAAGCAACTTGGCCCACTTTCTAGAATACCGTCTCTTCTAGAATATTGAAAGTCTTTTAAAAAAAAATCTTTTAAAAGGCCCATCAACTACATGTTCCACCAAGGAGCGTCCCATGCCACTGTCCAACTTAAACAACCCCCGAAAACTGGCTGAATTTGTAATCAAGCAGGACTGTGGGGACTTCTGGGGTCAGACCCCTCCCCAGTATCCTCTGCTGTAGGTCCTCTCTTAAATGCCCAGATAATAGTATCTCATGCATACTTCCTGAGTTTTTAAGATGCTAAAAACCACCACCAAATGGAAGAAATTAACTTCCTGATGATCATGAGCATGTGGCCCCCAGACTTTCTGGCTCCCAAGGATTGATCACGATCAACCAGAGAATTGTGCACAGCTGATCACATACCCTGGGACTCCCCTCCCTCAGCTGGCCTTTAAAAATGCTCAGTTGAAACCCTTTGGGGGAGGGGGTGGTTTGGGCATGAATCACCTATTTTCCTTGCTTGGCCCTTCAATAAACCTTGGCTCCAAACTCCCATGTTTCGGTTTGTTAGGCCTCACTGTGCATTGGGCCCAAGAACTTGTGCTTGGTAATAAATTTTTAACTCTAAAGGTGTTTTTTAACCTGTCTCAGATCAGACTTTTAGGCAAGGCTCCCACTTCCCATTTATGCACTTTATTTTCCTTCCTGTTATATTTATGCACTTTTCCCATCACTGTCACACAACTACAATTCAGTTTTGAAAACTCGGCATCGTATTTTGCTTGTCAATCCACATCATCAGTTGTAGTGATTAACTTCTGAGTGGCCCCCTTCTGTCTATCTCAGCCACTTCTAGTCCAGGACACCATCATATCACACATGAACATGTGTCATAACATCTGACCTGTTCACTTGGCCTTTGGCCTCGCTGCTTGTGAGGCCAGCCTTCCCAAAGCTGCTGAAATTACCTATAAGTGAACCTTTGTTACTGGCAACATGTTATCATAGGGAATAATAAAGTGTAAATATCAGAAAGGAAGATGCCAAATTGTATGACTGTATGCCTAGACAACACAAGGAAATTCACTGAAAAGCTACTGGAACTAATAAGGGAAGTCAGTAAGCAACAAAAGCCAATAGCTTGTTTGTATGCCAGCAACAATCTGTTAAAAAATAAGATGCAAAAGTACCAAGCTCAATCATGTCTAATCCTTGGAGCGCCAGCTGGGTCACTGGTTCCAAGCTAAAGTGAGTGGAATGGCCCCATCGCAGCCCTAAGCCACACGTTGTTACACGGGCCCCAAGCAGCTCTGCTTGTGCCCAGAGTCCTGCTGAGTCGCTCAGAAAATAGTTCAGATGGGCTCTGGCATTCACCCCTCAAAAATGGCTCAAACCCAATGCCAGAGGCCAGGAGGGAGCAGAACCTATGCCATCTCCTTTGCTTTCATGCCTTCTCCAAATAAGATACATTTTCTCTAAAAGTTCTATTTCTGTTCTGCACAGGAGCAGCTCTGTCTCCAACCCTGAAAACCTTCTCAGGCCCAAAGCAGACTTAGCTTCTTTGAACAATCATTTCAAACGTCTTCTAGGGCCTTCCGGTTAAGTACAGAGGATTACAGTATGATTCCACATATATGAGGTACTTAGACTAGTCAAATCCATAAAGACAAGAAATAGAATGGTGGTTGCCAGGGGCTAGGTAAAGCGGGGAATGAGGAGTTATTGTTTAAGGGATACAGGGTTTCAGTTTAGGAAGATGAAAAAAGTTCTGGAGATGGATGGTGGTGATGGTTGCAGAACAGTGTAAATATACTTAATGCCACTGAACTCTATATTTAAAAATGGTTAAAATGGTAAATTTTGTTATGTATATTGTATCACAAAACAATTACAGAGGCTTGATAACTGTATTTACTCCCTTCCAAAATCCCAGCAAAATGAAAGCAAATATATATATATAAACTCACAAATACAGAGAGACCAGAAGAGATGCGTTCATTGGATGAGATTTGGCCATCACAGAAAAATCTAATATAGCAGTGACTTTATATGCTACAAGTTTTTTTCTCTCTCATCTTCAGGAAATGCAGATTACCAAACAGGGCTGATAGGGCATCACACAGTGTCAGGAACCTGCTTTTTGTATTGTTGCTTTACATACATGGCTTCCATTGCTTCCATGGCTTCCAACGTCAACTCATGGAACTATGACAGCTGCTGTGGTGCCCATGATTACATCTGCACTCTAGCAATCAGAAAATGAGAGGAGGGTGGGGAAAGGCCATGTGCCCTTTCTTTAAGGTTTCCTCCTTAAAGTTGCAGACAAGACTTCCACTTATATAACACGGGCCAGAACTGAATCACATGGCCACTCCTAGCTACAACGTGGTTCTCAGTCTTAGGCACCCTACAGGCAGACCCTGAGATAAGGGAAAACTACTTTTTTAAAAAGGTGCTCCCAGGAAGAAATAAAAGAGGTGTAGGGAAGTGGGAAAGTGAGATAAGAAAAGGAAGCCAAGCAAGAGTGTAACAGCAAACAAAGCCTCAGTCCTGCAGACAGATCCAGAGGCAGTATGGTCACATCTTAGAAATGTCCCACACTGGGCAGGGGCATTGTGTCACTTGAAAACACTACTGAACAAGATTGTGTTTCAGCTCTCTGGGCATAGGCAATGTGCACTCTGGCAGCCTTCTGCCCAGAGAAACAGGTGTTGGCTTTTGGGAGCAAAAGCACTCCAAGAACAGGTGTGCAAGAAAATGGTAAAAGGATGGTGCTATCAGGAGGGACACTGGCATCTTCTGCTAAACTATGTGTCCAGGTAAAAAGTGAGGGTTCAATTACTAGACACGAAGGGGAGAAGAGACTTTGGAGGACAATTAGCAGTCACTGCCAGTTGAGGCAATAGTAGAAGAGGGATGTGAACTTTTCTTTGGAAGATGGAAAATTGATACAGGAATGAGCAGAACTGAGGAAGCTGCATACTAAGTATGAAAAGGAGGTATGTCCAACAGTACACAGGAAATGGGGCAACACTATCTTGGAAGGTGGGGGTGAGATGTGGACTAAAATCAGGAGGATTGAATAAGTCTTTGAAAAACAAATGATTCCCTAGAGCGGAGACATTCATCAATTAAAAAAAAAATACTCTAAATCATCTGCAGAACTAAAAGACATAGTTTTTTGAAAGGCTTTGCTGAATGCCCAGCATAATGAATAAAGTAACAAACAATCCTACCGCAAGGCACATCATTATTAATTTCAGAGCATCAAAGATAAAGAGAAGATTCTACAAGCTTCCAGAAAGAAAAACAAGGCCCAGAGAATAAGTCAGAGGAGAGTGAGGCAGGGAAACACAGGGCTCTGGGCAGAAAGGGGTCTAGGCAAACAATAAAATGCTTAATGCCTTCTTGAAAACTTTACCAGAAACACGTTTTACAATTCTGTTGGCAAGTTTTAGAAGGATTAGTGATCCTGTAATAACAGAAAATTGGGCAAATCTAAAAGATGTAATTTGTTAACTTCAAGAAGAACAGGGAGTTGAAAAAAATAAAAGAAATATAATCTTAGTACACCACATGGCTCAGCAATTAACAATAATAAAATTCATATAAGGTAAACATTAATTAATGATTTTACCAATAATTATGATATCACTATATTGGGAGCTCAGAAAAAAGGGAAACAGAGGTATGTGGTAATACAAGAGGTAATATAAGATTATATAATCATTTTTTTCCCATAATAGGGAGTAGGTAGCTAATGTCTAAAATGAATGAGAAAATAGCAATTATAAGCATAATATTTAGAAATTCAGGGGGAAAGATCAGTCTAATTTACTTTTAAAGATGGGTTTCTGCTTTACATTTGCATAAATAAGCCCATTTGGATGTTTTCTTCAGAACAAAAAAACCCATTTGGATGGTTTTCCCTAGAAAAGTATTGATGATGCTGCATCCTGAGAAATGGAAACCAGTTTGAAGTTCATAGCATTTTTTGTTGTTGTTGTTGTTGTTGTTGTTAGTCTTTTTTTTTTTTTTTTCCTCCTGTCTGTTGAGGTTACAAAAATCCTAGTTTCAGAATTTCAGCTGGGCAGCCTACACCCTACCACGTGGAACCACTTAGGTTCATGGGCTCTGTTTGATGAGATATGTTTGATATTGCTGGGTTGGTTTTGTTGCTCATTTAAGTGATGATGAAACCCTTATTAGCTACAGGGGTTTGGGGCAGGAAAAGGAGGAAGTGTCTTTAGCCCAGACTTCGTCAAACTTGTATATCTTTTAACTCTTTATTATAAAAAATTTCAAATATATGCAAAAGTAAGACTATAATGAATCCCTACATACCCCTCACCCAGTGTCAACAGTTATCAACTGACAGTTCTTGTTTCATTTACCCTGTTCTGAAGCACGTCCCAAACATCACAGCATGCTATTTATCAGAATCATACTTTAAGTCTCTTGGACCATAGTTCATCCCATTGAAAACAGTCCCCCATAAGGAGGATTTTAGGACATAGCTTTTATGTTAATTATTTAATACATGATGTAAAGGCATACATTTGTGTTTGTTTTCTTCATTAATTGCAGTATCTTTTACGGCATGACATGAATTTATAGAAATGGCACTCCAGAGAATTTATGCCTGAAGGAAACATGGGCTTGATTTATCCTAAACTTTTCACTGTCATCCAGGAACCCAATTAGGTCCTAAGTTCATGTGATTCCTTTTCTCAAAGCAATTCCTCATCCTACTCTGAGTAAAAGCTAGAGTTCTTACACTGGCTTACCAGGCCCAACATGACCTGTCTTACTCCTTGGTCTTCATTGCTTACCACCCTTCCACAGCTCACTCTGCTCCAGCCATCCTTGCCTTTTTGCTAATCCTATAACCTGCCAAAGATTCATCTGCCTCAGGACCTTTTCATCAGCTGTTTCTTTTGCCTGGACTCCTCTTTCCTAGATATCCACATGTCTCACTCTCTTACTTCCCTCAAGTTTCTGTTCAATATTCCCTTACTGCTGAGGCCTTGCCTGACCACCCTCTACAACGTTACAAGAGCCTCTCTCCTCACATCCTTTCCATATCATTCTTACCCTGTTTTATACTTTTCCCACAGCAGTCATCACCACCTGTCTTATATTTATTACATTTTATTTCTCATCTGTTCCTTCCCAGTAGAATGCAAGCTCCATGAGACCAGGGAATTTGTGTTTTTTTTTTCTCCTGCTGTGTCCCCAGTATCCAGAATAATGATAGACACATTAATAAGTTGCAGTTCACCTTTATGTCACAATTTTAAAACTTTACAAATCCTTAAATAGAATTCACCATGTACCAGGCATTGTTCCAAGTACTTAAAAATACTACCTTATTTAATCCTCCTAACAACCCTACCCAGTAGTTACTATTATTATCATTCACCATTTTACAAATGAGAAACTGGCACACTAAGAGGTTAAATAACCTACCCAAAGTCATACAGCTAATAAATGAAAGATCTAGGCAGTCAGGTACCAGAGTCTGCACATCTAACCCCTCAGCAATGATGCCTTTCAAATAAATTCATGGAAAACATTTAATAAACACTTCCAGAATGACATATAAATTTTATTCTAAAAGCATTCCGATTTCAGGGAGGGCTACTATTGCTTAGTGTCATCAGATTTCAAATACTGGAGACATTCCCAATGTTCCATTCACAAATAAATCTGTGGCGGCCCCTGCTATGAATTAAAATCAAAGTATATTTAGCGTTATGCTTAAAAGACCTGTAGACATATCCTATTCTTTTCAAAGCCAAAAATGTGGCAGTCTCTGGCCGGGTAAGGTGTGTCCACGTACCACTGCAGCAAATGCCTGTTAGTCACGTGACCTTTTTTTCCCTTCGGGGAGGAAAGCAAGTCAGGACACAGGTGTATGCATCAACTTGTGTAACTGAGGGTTTGGGAGGGGTAGGCACTCATGGCCAGTGCCAGCAACAGCCTAGGAGAGTTTACATTAGAAGAGAATTTGTTCTATATTGAGTGGCCATGCTGTCCTCTAAAGAGTTACTTTGAAAAAAGGTGGTCTGTGTTTTTAATTCACAGGTTAAATTGGTTTTATGAATTAAGCTCTTCGTATATAAAGTAAGGCAAGATTTCAGCCGTGAGCTGGAAAGCCAGCAGAGAAAATTTCCACTATGAAGGTAATCAATATAATTGTTTGCTGCCTGCATATTTTTATTTGCAACCCATCCTTTCTGTGTATCCTTAGTTCCTACCGTATGTCGGGCACAGCATAGCCCGTGAGAGGGTGTAGAATAATCGATAAAGTTACGTGTGACAAGTTAGGTAAAATCTCCTTCCTGTCCGGTGCAGGGTCCCGGCCAAGTCTCCTCGCACCGCTGCCTTCGCGGGTATAGTCAGAATTAAGACACTCAGGTTTCATCAACAGGGTAAGAATCCACGGGGTTCCCGGCTTCGGGGGGCATCCACCGAGGGTCGGCTCCGCCTGAAACCCAGCTGCAGCCGGCCGAGAACGCCACGTCGCCTAGGTTCCGGTCGCTATTCCACCTGCGGCAAAAGCTGGCGGGCCACTTGGAAAATGACCTTGGCCTGGGCTGGATGCAGCGGCCCCGCCCGGCCTCTCGCGGTCCTCCGCGATCCCATGCTCCCTTGCGCCAGGGACACGTCCAGCCGGCTCCGCAGGGCCCTTCTACGCCAGCGCGTCGCCTCTCTATGATCCCATGCCGCGTTCGTAGTGGGTGTCATGGCGGCGGGCGTCGAGTTGGCAGGAGTTACACACGGAACTGGGGAAAGTCACTAAAGCAGAGGAAGAAGTGGCCTAACCCGGACGGTGGGAAGTCGTGGGAATGAGCGGAGGCCCCGCGGGGGTGACCGCGTCACTGGAGGCGGGCCTCTGGTGAAGTGCCAGGCCAGGCCGCTCCGTTTCTAGGCAGAACCCGGCAGTTGGTGGGAGCCCCCCGAAGCCGGCGTTGCCTAGGAACCCCCCATTGTGTTATCGAATCCTGAGTGCTGAGATTTGACCCAGTCCTGCGGAGGCAGGGGTTTCAGGACTTTTGGCGGGATTGTCAGACGACGCTGGACGCTTTTCTCAGAGCGAACTAGGTCGTTCTCTGACCCGCAGCGATGTCGTCCTGGTTTGGGAGCCTCGGCTCCGGCTTGGGTCAGTCTTTGGGTCAAGTCGGGGGCAGCCTGGCTTCCCTCTCTGGCCAAATTTCGAACTTTACGAAGGATATGCTGATGGAGGGCACGGAGGAAGTGGAAGGTAACGGCTGGGGCGATGGGAGGGAGGGGTTTGCTGGGACCCTGGAAGCGTCCATTTGGTCCTCAAGTCCATCCGTCATGAGACGCGGACAGGTCCAGAGGGCTGTCACTCTGCCCTTTTTTCTTTACCTTTCTTTACTTTTTGCCTCTTAACCGATTTTCTCGGATGAGAGTCCACAGGGTTTGTGGGGCAGAGTTCTGGTTTTTTCTCTTTGAGTACTGTGGATAGCTCAGAGCAAAGTGAAACTGCTCCTATGTCAAGTAGAGTTTATTTTTGTTTAGTTCATCCACGCCCACCGCTTACTTTGCCCTTAACTTGGGGGCGGAACTGATTTTGATTCTTTCTTTATACTGGCACAGTTTAAAAAGTTAATTTGTATATGACACAGTCACTTTTTTTTGTTTGTTTTCTTCGATTTTTGTAACAATTGAAGTAACTCATAATTAAAATATTTTGTGACTCTTAACCCTTTCTCACTTGAATGTATTGTTAGTGAAACATGAGTATGTTTTTCTTATTAGTTATTTTATATTTTTGTTTATTCTGGTGTCACATTACACCCTTCCAGCTGAAAGTGTACTTTTGTGTTAATTGCCCACTCCCCCTCCCCGTCCCGGGAGCATGTTTCTATAGTAGAACAAAGAAGATGCCCTATTCTTTGGGTATCCTTAGCAACCTTCACTCATTTTTGAAGTCCTCATTTTATTTCACTAATGAATAGTGACCCAGAGTTACATGGTAATCGATGATTAAGTTAATTACTATTTTGATTTCTTGATGCTTCTTTGAGCAAGTCGTATTTAGTTCAACAGAGTTCTTTAATTTCAATCTGAGTCTGCCTCCAGAGAGATAATGGGGTGGTCTTTTGTATAAGAGCAGTTTCTTTGGCGGTTTTGTTTGTTATAAATAAATTAACATTCTGGTTTATTAGGGTAAAATAGAGAAACGTAGTTCGATTTTTTAAAATAGTATTTATATTGAGAATTTCTGTGGGGTCTATTTAGAAGGGAGGAAGGTTGGGGAGATGCTGAAATCCATTTAACTGCTTGGGGTACCCCTGGGGTGGGAGGTATGTCAGGTGGGAAAGGTTGGGAATGGGAGTTAAAGGATTCTGCTTGTGTTCAGGAAAGGGTCCTGTGATCTTGAGGGCAGTCAGAAGCAGAGAAGGGCTGGATAACATTGGAAATGACTAGTCTCTTCTTATATCCTAGATAGGGGAAAACAGTTGACTATTCTTTTGATCCTAAGCCAGAAAATATGCACCCCCTACCTCCAGATTGGCTGTCCTGCAGGCTTAAGGTGGATTCATTTTGTTCTTCCCCACCAGATGTGCTCCTGTATTCTCATTTTAATGGTTTCACCATCAGTCCACTCTCCTAAACTTAAATCTTGTCATCTTTGTTTTGCCTTTTTCTTTTTCATCTCCTGCTTCCACTTTGTCACCAAACTGTGTTCATCTTGTGCCTGAATAATTACTTGTATTTGTCCATTCCTTTATTTTTCCTACTTCCTTAGTTCAGATCCCCATTTTTCTCTTCCATGCACTATTTCTCTTCCGCTTTCTGTCTCTTGGTTCTCTCTATTCCACTCCATTTTCTGTTTGTTACCAGTTGCTTTTTAAAAGACAAATGTGCTTTAAAATCTCTCAACTCTGTTACTTAAGGATAAAATCCAAACCTCTCAATTTTGGAAGACCAGAAACCTATCCTATTAGGATTCAGCCTTCCTCTTCCAGTCTTGCCTCTTATTCCCTCCCCTTCTCTCCCAATAGCCACACATATGCACATTCACATACCCAAGCATGCTTGCACCTAGAGCTTCTTCACGGGGAACTTCATGAGGTACCTGCACAACTCCAAGCCTTCGTGTGGAAAGCACTTCCTTTTCTACTTCCCCCTCTACCCTCCTTTGCCTGGAAAACAGTTTTTCTGGTACAACTCTGCTCACCTGTCAGGTACTTGGTGAAACCATTCTCACTCCATGGCAGATTGAGTTGATTGTGTCTGACAGAACTTTGTAGATCTCTCTCTCTCTGACAACTCTATTTTATTTATCCTTATATTTCTAGTATGTGACATCTTTTTCGGTACATGGTAGATGCTCAGTAAAAATTTTGCTGAATGATTAAAATCTGCGATGTTGCTATATGCTTTTATTGTTTTCCCTTTGTATTAAAATAGGCCTTGCTTAACACTTAATTTATTGATTTTGTAAATCACTTAAAAATAGGGTCAGAGTACAGTTCATTTATTCGTTCAACAAGTGTTTATTGAGTGTCTGCCCTGTGCCAATAGTGAACAAGATAATAGTTCCAAAATAGCACTGTTGATACAACTTAAAAATCATCCATATTTACAACTTCGGAAAGTTGCTATTCTACCAAATGTTATACTGATTTAGGAAGTTGGGCTTTTGAATTAGACATGGATTGAAATTCCACATCCATATGTTACAAGTTTTGGAATCTTTGGCAAATTATTAAATACTTAACCTTTAAAAAGCAGAGCTTTCCTATCTTAAATAGGGATAACAATATTTCATGAGGTTGGGAAAATTAAATGAAATCATGAGTGTAAAATGCCTAGCACTGTGCCTAGCAAATAGTAAGCTTAAATAAATATTTTTGTTTTCCCTCATTGAGGAAGACTTTTTTGGTCTGCATAACATTCCCCCTTTATTCTTAAAAAGGCCAGGATTTTGGAGGAGGAAGTGGTAAGGGAGGGAGATCGTCATGTACCTATTTTTTTAATCCCTCTTTGAAGCAATTGCTGCTTCTAACAATGATCTTCCTAAACAGATTAGATTATAATTTGTTCTCATCTAAGTAGCGGTTAGACAATCCTGCCAGTTTCAAGCAAGATGTATAAACAATCACATAAGCAGCCCTACCTGGTGATTTTCAAAACAAGAAGAGTGGGTTTGTCACTAGTATTTATTTGATGCCACTTGCATTTTCTTTTGATTTAAACTGTAATTCAGAGAAGTTATTTTTATAATTTTAAAGAACTGTGAGTAATGAAAAATACTAATACTTAGAAAAGATCTCTAACTCTGTGGATAATGATTATCTAGCATCAACTGTGTCATTTTGGCACTGCTGGGCTCTGACTCTCCTTTTAAATGACAATAACTGAGCTAATTCCCATTTTAAATAACTTGTGCCCATATTACTTGAAATAAGTGTTCTATTGATGCATTTTTATTCTTTGTTTATAGGTCATTTTTTTTGATAGTATTGTGGGCAGAAAAAGAAGTAAGGTCTTAAATCCCAGTTGCTTAAGAAGAAGTTAGAAAGCCTCCATAAGCTCCAGTTTCATGAGTTTAATCAAAAATTGCGCTAAGGCACCAGAGAAAAATTAATTTTCCATAACAAAATTTTACTGAACACTTCCAAGGGGTAAAGGTAGATGTCCTAGGGTAGAGAAGATAGGCAAAGAATGACTTACATGACAATAAACATTTGTGACAGTAGAAGTTGTAACAATCAAGTGATGTTTGCCTTCTGAATTTGTTCTCAGATCAGCATACTATTCTGTTTAAAGCTCAGTGAAATATATTTTCCTTAAAATGTCTGTTTATTACTTCACATGGTGTTGATCATATATTCAGTATATACTGTTTCTTTCGTGGCAGAATTACCTAATGCTAGGAGAAAGGAAGTTGAAGCCATTCATACAATCTTAAGATCAGAGGTAAGAAAACTAAGATTTAGATTTTTCTTTTTTGAAGCCATGGAAGTTACTCATACTTTATTTCAGCCCTCTGTCTTTAATGCACTTCTTACCCCTTTTTCTCTTTCTTTTAGTTTGTTTTTTAAGCCCTGTCATCTTCCTTTGATGAAGAATATATTTACATGTTTCTACACTTGGCTATTTAGTATTTCCACCTTTGCTTCTGAACGCTAGAGAAAGGAAAACTGTCAAATACAGAAATAATAGTGGCAACAGTTTATCATTATCAAGGATTCACTATGTTTTAACAGTGTGCTAAGTTGCAGTAGTACATTTATTTAAGTATAATGTGAAGAATGCAATTTTGTTTACTCTAGAGCTTTTTGACCCCCTAACATTAGAGAAGTGTGGTATTTGTGTACAAAGAAATTAAGAATATAGGAATAGCAAATTAATTTTACCTTTTTTTTCATTATTAGTCAGTGCCTCGTGGTGACTAGCTCTGGACATTGTACTCAGTAGGGATAAGGATAGCTTGGAAAGGGTTCAAAGGAAAGCCGTAAAGAAAATGAAAGGTTTCAGAGTGGGATCTATTGTAAAGTACTAAAGACACCCAACTATTTAGCCTTTGGATACGAACAGTGAAGGAACACTTAACAGTATTTTGGCAAACAGTATTCTTAGAGGACTGTGGTAAGCATGTTTTCCTTTGCTAAGCACATAAAAGGGGAAAATGGAATTTAAGTATGAGTAAGTATTTCCTGACAACAAGCATTATTGAACTGTGGTCGAGATTATCAAGGTGAGATTGTGGAAGTTGAAAGAAGAGGACCTCTCAAGGGGGACTACAACAGTATTTTGCTGCAATACAAGATGGCGATTTGGTAGAGACCTTAGCTGTAATTACCTAATTAGTAAGTATTTCAGTGACAGATGAACTTAATGGCTTCTTTCTTTGTAAGGCTGAGATAGGAAATTGTTCTTATAGTCCCTAAAGAAATCCTTGGGAAAGCACTCATTAGTACAGGCCTACCCAGAAAAATTAAACGGCAGAGATGTGTGTAGTGGCATTAATATAGCTAAATTTGGCAGGATACATTTGAGGAGGGAAAGTAAATGGGGCTAACCTGCTTAATGAATGACTGCTCTGTATTGAGCTTGAGAGAGGAGATAGAAAACTTCTGTCCCTCTGTTGATGAGTCTCTCTCATTGTTATCCTTGGACTGTGGCAAATATGAGTCTAGGATTCAAAAATATTTGTTTTTGATATCCTCAAATGAAAGCCAACTTCCTTGTTTGGTGCTTATTCAGAATACCATGAGCTACTCAAATACTAGAAGAAAACAGACTATTGGACTTCCCAAGGGCTTTGTTTTCTAAGGTGGTTTTGACTACACATGATGCTTGCCATATATCAGCATACAAGCACTTCATGAAGGTAATGCTCATGTGACTGTGTAATAAGAGGTGAACATATGTTTGAAACCATTAGGAAATTACAAAAAAAAATTCTATTTAGAAAGTTTTAGTGTAGACAGAGGACAGTATGTTTTCTAGAGGAAATTAGATTTGCTTACAGATGTTAATATTTGAAATTGACTGAATTAGTTAGGGCTCTTCAGTTGCAAGTAATAGCAACCAACCTAAACTAATTTAACCCTCTGTGCCAAGAAAAATAGTCTTCACGTTTACCATGTAGATCCAATGAGCTCTTAATTTTTTTATATTAAGTCATTTTATAAATAATTTATTGAAGAATAAAGTGATAGTGAAAAACTGCTAGAAATTTAATGAGAACTTATATATAGCAGATTCAGGTTTTTATTTCATACGTTTCTGCTTTTGAAAACGTACTCAAAATAGGCAGTGCTCTTTGAATGCAGTGAACTGCTTATTAACTCTTTTCATCAACTGGAATGTATCTTGTAAGTACTGATCTCAGGTTTCAATTACATCTCTAATAGATTTTACCTTATTATTCTGGTTCTTTTTTTTTAAATTTTTTTTGTTTGTTTTTTGGAGGGGGAGGTAATTAGGTTAATTATTTTTTATTTTTGTTCTTTGTTTATTTGATGGAGGCTAAGGGGATTGAACCCATGACTTCCTATATGCTAAGCATGTGTTCTCCATTGAGCTATACCCTCCCCTGGTTCTTCTTTTGACTGGTGTCATTAAAACCAATACTTTGGAAAACTTGGACAGCTCATGATTTTGTTAAGGACATGGCTGTTGTCTTTGACCCATAATTACAAAATATTTTTATTCTTAGATTTATAAATACCAATTAGTAATCAATCCACTGAGTTTTTTTATTTTGATGTCATCTGTTTCCTCTCCGTCACATATGTATACACCTCTGCCTTTTCAGCATTTATCCATGTAAGAACTGTATCAAGTAAATGTTGGTGTATAAATATCAAATATAATGAAATAAAACTGTTACATATTCATTTAGCAAAGTAGGATGGGGTGGTTCAGGTTCTCATCACAAAATGTTGTGAGATAAAATCTTTTTTTATTGAACGACTAGCTTGATAAGAACACTGTATTTCCTTTTTGTTCTTGGAAATATATTGTTCATTCATCAGTTCTTGAATTTGAGAAATTCTAGGATATTGCTGTAGAAAGACTTGACTAAGATTTTGCTTCTACATTCATTTTCACCATAACTGTTAGAGCTGTTTTCTGTCTCTTTGCATTTATCTTCTTACTTATCTAACAGCTGTGAAATATTTCCTTCTGTCAATTTTCTTTACTTTGTTGAAAAGTGAAAATTCTGAATTTTCAACTGTGTTCAATGAAAGCAACACCCTCCCCCACAAAAAAAAACAAACCCCAAAAAGTAACACTACAGAGATGCTATCTTCAGATTGCTGTTCTCTTTTTAAAAGATGATGCAATACTGTGGGTCAGAAAACTGGTTATTTCACTGTTGCATCATTCTTGTAGGTGATTCTTTGAGTCTCCCTTTTTCTTAAGTCTTTTTTAACATAGTTGTAAATAATTGATGAATAATGATTAATTCTTAAGATGATAAACGAGCAAAATGTTTCAAGATACAGAAAAAACAAGATCATTATGACCTCATGATTGTTGTTAAATTGATAAAAGGACCCAATGTACTCTGACGATAATTGCAAAATAGAATGAATATTAATCTATTAAAAAATAAGCGTATTTTGTCTTTGTTGGAAGACCACTAAGAAAGAATAAATGTTATAAATATCAGTCCTTACAGATAGTTAGGACTGCTCAAAAAAGAAACTCACAAGCTAAAATTGTTCTGGTAGAACTTGATGATATAATAAGGGTTAAGCAGGATGGAGTAATTCAAGGATATGAGTATCTCATGGATTCCAATTTTAGCCAGTCTTTAAGAAGGGGCTGCAACCAGAACTGGACACCGTCAGGAATCTCTCTCATTTTTATTCCTCTCTGTTCTTCGTATGTGTTTATTCTTTTTTCCTTTCAGACCGGCCCCCTCTGCTTCATATTTCATGTAATAGATAATATGGCCATGGACAACTCCTGGTATGTTTTGGGTCAGCCACATGAAGGAAATCTGTCCTTCGTGTGCTTTATCAACCTTTCTGACTCTCATATGGCTAGGGAGATCAGGAGAGACAGCCAAATTAGTTATTGGCCAAATTGAAAGTTTTCCAGTTCTGCTTAATCAGGGTTAAACAAATAGAGTTAAGTATTTTTATGTGAAAAAACGTAGAGTGGATTTTATGACTTTAGTGTATTCTGTTCCTTCAGTTGTGTGTGATGTTTCATGTTAACAGCTCAAAGAAAATCATGCAAAAACAGCCAGTAGATTAGAGGATAATTAGTTGTGTTACCATTGATCCTGTTTCTTATTAATATTTCTCCAAGATAACCAAGGACTATTAGATTTCTGGATGTAAACTCCCAAACTAAGATTTGTGTATGGTGTAATTTTTCCTTTAACTTTATTTTACACCATTGATTTTCTCTGAGAATTCATATAATCTCCCTGGATCATACTTTTCGCATCTGTTGATGTAAGAAGTTCCTCCTAGACTCTAAGAAGAAACCAGATGACATCCCCAAAGTAAAAAAAGTCTTCACCTTCTAGTGGGAGCTTTCTTTCCCACCATCAGTCTCCTTATCCTGTTAAATCATTGTTAAACTGTGTTTGCAGATACATTAGTAGAATTCTTAGTTAATTATTATCTGTAAGAACTTGTAAATTCCTTTTTGCAGGAAGTTTTAGTGTCCATTTCTATTGCTCCATTATATCCTTATTCATTCAAATGTCAAAGAATGATACTAGGTTAAGATAATTTAATATTTAGGTACATAAAATTTAAGTCATTTTTTGTCATTTTCCAACATCTTAAAACAAAAGACTGTAATGGCTAAATTCATTGAATTATACTTAGAATATTTTGTGTGCTTCTAATTGTAATTTTGTAAACTGAGTTCCAGTAGTGGTTTTCAAAATGAATTTTTCAGAGTTGCCTCACTCAGGAGCCTGGGGTTCAGTCAGACAAGTAATGCGAGGCTTTGGCCTCCTACCTATACTTCAGCCATAAGTCTTTTTGGGGGGAAATTAGGTTTATTAATTTATTATTCTTCATAGATGCACTAGGGATTGAACCCAGGACCTTGTGCATGCTAAGCATGCATGCTATCAATGAGCTATACCCTCCCCCTCAGCCATAAGTCTTTTAAAAAAGATTTCTTTAAAAAACTTTTATGTTTAGATAGAAAACAGAAATTTTCAAACATGTAATCTAGGTCATTCATTTACCAGACATTGATTGCCTCCTGTATAGAGCACAGTATGCAGTGGACACTGGGGGTACAAAGATGGAGGGAATACTGATCAGTGACTTTTTCTTAGCAGAAAATCAAACTGAGTGAGGTTTTTTTAACCTTGGTTCAGAATTATGCACAATCTCTATAAACATGCTAATTGCTCTTGTGACTTTAATTGAAAGTGTGTTTTGAAGACCAAAATTCTGAGACCTGCTATATTACATCTTTTTTTGTGTGATTGTTTTTCATAATGCCATGCACATACTGTTACTAACATGTTTTTATCTTTTTGTTGAAAACACTTTTTTCTTTGCTTCTAGAATGAGAGACTCAAGAAAGTTTGTACTGATCTGGAAGAGAAGCACGAAGCATCAGAGCTTCAAATAAAGCAGCAGTCTATGAGTTACCGAACTCAACTGCAACAGAAAGAGGTAAAGGCTATATTACAGCTACTTCACGTTTATTTCATGGTAATGTATTTAGGAAAGTTTCTTAGAGTTATAATATAAATCAAGCTCTATTTAGATCCATAAAAATATTGAAAGGGTCTTGAAGTTAATAATTCCTAACTCAGTGTGCTGTTACTAATTTAACAAGAACTCTAAGCTTTTAAGTTTATGTTACATAAACTAACCTTTCTAGAGTTTAAGCTCCAAAAGAAGAAAAGTCTTTGTATAAAATATCTTCAGCCATCTGTTGTTTATAATTTTTGATCTTATGAAACCAATTTCTCCTCTATTTATCTAAAACTTTTAAATCAGTGTGCTCGCTAATAACATTTCTTTTTAAAAAAATTTTAAACTACAAGTGTTAATATATGCTTATTAATGTTTATTGGTATTCCCTGGAAAAACAATATTAAGTATTTATTTTATAGTTGGTTTATGCTGTTCTGTAATGTTTTTCCCCTTTAGTTTGATAGAAATGGTTATTTTGGAAATAAGTTATCTTTCCTTAGCAATGATGGTAATATATAATTTAATCAGTGCTACTGTGAATCCTTAAAATATAGGTTATGTCCCTACGTTTCATTCTGTTGAATTCTCTTTAGTGTTTAGTACATAAGTGAAATTCATTAAATGCTCCTGTTGAATTGAGCCATTTCTTGTTTAATTATCCAGATCATTTGGGTATTCAGTTTGTTGAATTAAATGCTCATTTCTACCATAACTTTATATTTGGGTTTTTAAAATTTAGATGCCTTGATTTCTAGTTCTTTTAGTAATGTACTAAGGTGAAAAATAAAAGTAAACCACATTAAAGATAAATATAAACATTTAAAGAACTTAAATTTCCAATCTGTTTGGAGTTGATTCCATAAATACAATAAAAAAATAAAACGAATATAAAAAAGTAGAGTTACAAGTTCAAATTAAAGTTTAAAGACCACCGCCCCTCTTTTTAAAAAGGTTTGACATATACAAAGTTACTCTGTCACATTGCTTTCAAAGTCTTTAAGCAATACTGTTTCAGTTTCTGCACTTATGTATCATGGACTAGTAGCAAACATTCATGGCATTTGTCCACAGACCATATGTTGAGCAGCACTGACTTAACAGATACTCCAGTAGAGTAGCAGCTCCCACCCAGGGGTTTAAAGCTGAATCATAAAAAATACACATTGTTAGGTTCTCCAGAAGATTCTGATTTAGTGTACTGGGAAGGAGCCCTGGTACTGGTGTTTTTCAAAAATCCCAAAAGCTGATTCTGATGCTTACATCCTAGTTGAAAAAACTGCTATGGAAAATTTTGGCACTTTGTTTTCTACTTAACTATTGACATTAGGGAGCAAATTAAGAATTGAAGTTTAGGAATACCTCTTTGTTATCAGAAATTGCACTTTTTAACTCTACGACTTGATATAAATGTCTGTGGTATAATGACAACTTTCTTTGTATTATAGCTACATTTGAAAAAAATTGTTCATTTCAGTACTTTTTACTAGAATGAAATAATATATGTATATACTTTAGATCTGCTATTTTCTGAATCTGTTTGCTGCCCTCATTGTGGTGTTCATATGTCCCAAAGATATAATTTGCCTCATATCAAATTATGGGAAAATGAAATTTGTACATTGCTATAAATTTCCATTAGAGAAGGGGCTCTGATGTGAAAAAAAACCTGTTTATTATGAGAGTTGACATAATTGTATTTGGTTTTTTTTTGTCTAATTGCTTGACATTATTCTGGTAGAAATACCATTACTTGTTGGCTGTTTCCTCAGTATCACATTTTCCTCAGTTGTGGCAGTTATCTGCTGGACTAGTTTGAGTATTTTATAGAATGCTTATTTCAGTTTTCTCTAGATAACTCACTTTTATATTTTGAGTAATCTGAAATGGATTTTAAAATGGTTGTAGTAAGTCCTGTGTTCATAACTTCTTTTGGGTGTTGACTTCATATTGCCAGCCTTCAGTCAAAATTCTGCTTGGGGTTCCACGTATTTATACTGTTGTCTCCCTGAATAGAGTCAGATTTTCACTGGCCTCTATTTGCCAAGGCCTTTTTCAATGCATAATTTCCTTCTAAGACTAATGAGCTAATAATCACAGGTTTACTGTGAAGATTGGATTAATAAATCAAAGCTTTCTTCCAGCTGTGTTGTACAGACCAGTGCAAAGTTATTCCTGATTCACGGTGCATTTTAAGCCTAAATCCAGCCATAATCAGTTACATAAGACTCTTCCAACAGATGTTCCAAGAAACTCTCCAGCATAGACTGATGCAACTTTTGTTTTCTTGTTTCTTGAGCCTTGATAGCCACACACAGAACCCTAAGAAATTGCCCATACTGTCTGATATGTAGAAGATGGTAAACTGATTCTTAACTGAGAATTTCATTGCTTTGGTTAACATATGAGTGAAATTCTGATCCTCATACTAATTAAAACATTGTGCTTTAATTATGGTGATAATGTTTGCTTTTGAAATAAAGATGTTACGTTGAGATGCTATAGATGGCTTGGATTCAGTTGATAGAGTACCATTGTTGGGTAATCTTAAATTATTAGAACTTTTAACATTATGAATCTATAAAAAGTATGGTTATTTTAAAGTACCTTCTCTAAAATATGGACTACAAATATAGGTAGAAATCAGCCATCTTAAAGCAAGACAGATTGCGCTGCAGGATCAGTTGCTGAAGCTGCAGTCAACAGCTCCATCCGGGACTTCAGGGGTTGGTGGTGTACCAGCAACCACTGCGTCGTCGTCTTTCGGTTATGGTTTAAGTCATCATGCTTCAGCTCTTCATGATGATGACATGGATTTTGGTGATGTAATTTCATCACAAAGAGAAATAAACAGATTATCAAATGAAGTTTCAAGACTGGAGTCTGAAGTTGGCCACTGGAGGCATATTGCTCAGGTAGGTAAAATTTTCATGAGTTTTTGAGAACTATGAGTGAGTGAAAATACTAGTGCTATGTGTAGAACTTTTGTATCAGAAAGAACCCTGGACTAGGAAATCAAAAACTTGTGTTCTAATTCTGCCAGTGACTTTCCAAGTGATTTTGGTTAGATCATCTTTCCCTCTCAGCCTCACTTTTCCCTTCCAAAATATTTGGGAGAAATTTTCAAAAAAAATTTAAAGCAAGAGAACCATGTTTTAAAATAAAATTAAGAGTTACAAGCCCAGGGCTTAAAGGAGACAAAAATGAAGTTGCTGTGGTTGAACCAGCACCTTTTCCACTGGAGTCCCCGAGGCTTCTCTGGGGAATCCAAGGCACCAGATTTGAAACTGTTTGCTTAGATGTTGTCTGAGGTTCTTGTTTGCATTAGTTATATGTAAAATGAAAAGTCTGATAACTAGTATTATAAAACAAACTATTTTGTGTTGTTTTTCATGCATTGAAAATTAAGTCCTTCCTATTTTGGGCTGTAAACTTTCTTCCAGAAATCCCCTTTTTGTCTTATATGTTAGATTTTATGTTATACTGAGGTTGCCAGTACATGTGAGGTCCTGAAATAAACTGGAACATTGTGCAAGTGAATTTTATTTCATCAGTGTGGAGAAAAAGAAAATGTATAAGTGAAGAGATTATTTACATCTTTTTGTGAGTGTAATTTAGTTGTGTAAACAAGAAATCCACCGAATTAAAATGATCTTGTTTCCCAAGTTGCTAGACATTCCCAATACCCACAATAAACCTTAAAGATGATCTGTTTGTCCATCTTATCCTTAAAAAGTTAGTAGTTCTTAAACTTTGTATGTATGAGAATAACCTAGGAGCGTGATAATACTGTAGGTCCCCTGTCCTACATTCAGAGATTAGAGATTAATATTTTGTAGCTGATTTTAGGGTGTTGGAAAATGCATTCAAACAAATAAATACCCAGGTGTTTCTGATGATCTGAGGAACACATTTTAAGAAACATTGCTTAAGTAAGATTTCATGTGGAAAAGGTAGATTTTTGATATATTTACTTCAGCGTATCTTGAATGCCTACTAACAGGCCTGTACTGGGATATAATGGTGAAAAAGGCATAATTGGGACCTTTCAAGGGACTTGTGTCATACTTTACAAGGTGTTTCCATATATACTGACCCAATATATTATCTTTAATAACTTTGGGGTGTTTAGTACCTCTGTTTTGCAGATAAGCAAAGTAAAAGTTTAATACACCCACTGTCACAGTGATTAAATTATGCTTCAAATATACATCTTTCGACTCCAGATCTTGTGTTCTTTCCAATATACTGTGGTCTTTTTTTATTGCTATTTTTTTTTAACTTTTTAAAAATTGAAGTACAGTCAGTTTACAATGTTGTGTCAATTTCTGGTGTACAGCATAAAGTTTTAGTCATACATATACATACATACATTCATTTTCATATTCTCTCTCATTATATGTTACTGTAAGATGTTAAATCTAGTTCTCTGTGCTATACAGTATAAACTTGTTATTTATCTATTTTATATAGCTAGTATCTGCAAATCTCAATCTCTCAATATAACCCCTCCCCCCATAACCATAAGTTTGTTTTCTTTGTCTGTGAATCTGTTTCTGTTTTGTAAATAAGTTCATTTGTGTCTTTTTTAAAGATTCCAGATACAAGTAACATCATATGGTATTTTTCTTTCTCTTTCTGACTTACTTCACTTAGAATGACTATCTCTAGGTCCATCCATGTTGCTGCAAATGGCATTAATTTCTTTTTTATGGCTGAGTAGTATTCCATTGTGTGTGTGTGTGTGTGTGTGTGTGTGTGTGTGTGTGTGTGTGTGTGTATGTATATACATACTACAACTTCTTCATCCAGTCATCTGTTGATGGACATTTAGGTTGTTTCCATGTCTTGGCCATTGTAAATAGTGCTACTGTGAACATTGGGGTGCATGTATCTTTTCAAATTGGAGTTCCCTCCAGATATATACCTATGACTGGGATTGCTGGATTATGTAGTAAATTTATTGTTAGCTTTTTGAGGAATCTCCATGCTGTTTTCCATAATGGCTGCACCAAACTACATTCCCACCAACAGTGTAGGAGGATTTGCTTTTTCTCCACACCTTCTCCAGCATTAATTGTTTGTGGACTTTTTAATGATGGCCATTCTGACTGGTGTGAGGTGATACCTCATTATAGTTTTGATTTGCATTTCTCTGATAACTAGTGATATTGAGCATGTTTTCATGTGCCTGTTGGCCATTTGTATGTCTTCATCAGAGAGTTGCTTGTTTAGGTCTTCTGCCCATTTTTTGATAGGGCTTTTTGTTGTCATTATTAAGTTGTATGAGCTGTTTGTATATTCTGGAGATTAAGCCCTTGTCAGTTGCATTGTTTGCAAATATTTTTTCCCATTCTGTTGGTTGTCTTTTTGTTTTGTTTATAGTTTCATATACTGTGCAAAAGCTTATAAGTTTAATTATGCCCCATTTATTTAATTTTGCTTTTATTTCTATTGCTTGGGTAGACTGTCCTAGGAGAACATTGCTAAGATTTATGTCAGAGAATGTTTTGCCTATGTTTTCCTCTAGGAGGTTTATTCTGTCTTGTCTTATGTTTAAGTCTTTAAGCCATTTTGAGTTTATTTTGTATGAGGGAATGTTCTAACTTCATTGATTTACATGTGGCTGTCCAGCTTTCCCAACACCACTTGCTGAAGAGACTGTCTTTTCTCCATTGTATTTTCTTGCCTCCTTTGTCAAAGATTGACCATAAGTCTGTGGGTTTATTTCTGGGCTCTTTATTT
This sequence comes from Camelus bactrianus, assembly GCF_048773025.1. NCBI lineage: Eukaryota > Metazoa > Chordata > Mammalia > Artiodactyla > Camelidae > Camelus > Camelus bactrianus. The sequence goes on from NC_133544.1 coordinate 11,328,849, forward strand.
TGTTCCATTGATCCATATGTCTGTTTTTGTGCCAGTACCGCACTGTTTTGATTTGTAGTATTGTTTGAAATCTGGGAGGGTTATTCCTCCAGCTTTGTTCTTTTTCCTCAGGATTGCTTTGATGATTCTGGGTCTCTTGTGATTCCACATAAATTTTAGGATTATTTGTTCTAGTTCTGTGAAAAATGTCTTGGGTAATTTGATAGGGATCACATTAAATCTGTAGATTGCTTTGGGTAGCATGGTCATCTTAACATTGTTAATTCTAAACCAAGAGCATGGGATATTGTTTCATTTCTTTAGGTCATCTCTAATTTCCTTAATCAGTGTTTTGTAGTTCTCTGCATAAAAATCTTTCACTCCTTTGTCAGGTTTATTCTTAGGTTGTTGTGGGTTTTTTGCTTTTTTGTGTGAGTGTGTGATTTTAAAAGGGATTTTTTTTTTTACTTTTCTAGTATTTCATTGTTAGTGTAGAGAAATGCAACTGATTTCTGTATGTTAATCTTGTATTCTGCTATCTTGCCAAATTCTTTTATCAGCTCTAATAGTTTTTGTGTGGAGCCTTTGGGGTTTTCTATATATAGCATCATGCCATCCGCATATAGTGACAATTTTACCTCTACTCTTCTAATTTGGACTTATTTCTTTTTCTTATCTGATTGCTATGGCTAGGATTTCCAATACTGTGTTGAATAGAAGTGGTAAGAGTGGGCATCTTTGTTCCAGATTTTAGCAGGAAGGCTTTGATCTTTTCACCATTGAGTATTATGTTGGCTGTGGGTTTGTCATAAGAGCTTTTATTATATAGAAATATGTTCCCTCTGTACATGCTTGTGAGAGTTCTTATAAATGGGTGTTGAATTTTATCAAATGCTTTTTCTGCATTTGTTTAGTTGATCATGTGATTTTTGTCATTTCTTTTGTTGATGTGGTATATTGCATTGATTTGCATATGTTGAGCCATCCTTGTATCCCTGGTATGAATCCAACTTTATCATAGTGTACAATCTTTTTTATGTGTTGTTGGATGTGTTCCTTCTTTTATCCACAGAGCGGCTTTTGGTTCCTTAAGACGCTATACTAAATGTTAATAGATGATCAACATACAGCTTTGAATGAGAAGAAAATAATCCAAAAGCCAATATATTAATACTAGTAATATTAATATTAGCATTAGTATTGGGTAACTTTACATTTTGGAAATTATCTTATAGGAAACTGCTTGATTATCATCAAATTTACATTTTGTTAAGCCAAGAAAAATATTCTGTGGTGTTTTCCTTCTTATTTTATAGAAGTATTGTCTTCCCCAATTAGTTAACAAACTCTTAAGAGACACTTAATGTGTGTTACTCAGTATTTAAAGAATAGTAGATTCTTTAAAAGGTGCTTGGCATTCTTCAATAAGAATTTGGGAAATACCTCCCATTTTTTTCTTATTTACATTTTTAAAATACATTTTTTATTGAAGTATATATTAGTTTCAGGTGTACAACATAATGATACAATATTTTTGTAAATTACACTGTTTAGAGTTATAAAATATTGGCTGTATTCCTTGTACAAATGCACCCCATTTTTTGAAAATTATATTTTAATTATCTTTTATAAGAAAATCAGCATGATTATTTTCTAATTCTGTTTTTCTGATCTAGACTTCTAAAGCACAAGGATCAGATAACCCTGAGCAAAGTGAAATCTGCAAACTACAAAATATCATTAAGGTAAGGTGGATTTGTTATAGATGTATAACTATGGGTGTTATATATCTAAAATTTGCTAATTAAAAGTATAAGTCTGAATTAATAAAAGGCTTTTATAAAAGTATTTTATAGAGTATATTATTTGTTTTGTTTTGCTCTTTTATATCCTCGCTATTCTTTATGACAAGTTTATAAGAATATCTCTCTTTCCAAAATCATCTGGTTTTGAATGCTTATTTGTTAGTTTATGTTTCATAAGTCTCTGTTTTCTATTGTATCTTGTAAAACACTCTTTATTAAAATTCCAGGGTTGCCAAAATTTCAAGGGTTAGGGTTAAAAGATACTGGATAGAACACAATGTTAGTAGTATTGTAAATAATTATTTTTCCTTTATGATAGAATTTTGCTAGTTTGTGTCAGTTATTTCCTTCAAGAAAAGACTTAGTTACACATACTTATGACAGTCGATTGTTTTTAGTATGTAGATTATTGTCACGTACAGATTGTTTTTAGATTTTGGTTTTATTATTATAATTCTAGTGTGGATGGGTTCCTCGGTCAGACCTGGTTTTGAATCCTGGCTGTATTATTTATCAGCTCTGCTGCTTTGGGCAAGTTACTTAACCTTTACAAGTTTCTGTTATATCATCAGTAAAGTAGATATCATCATAATAGCTCCCCTGTAGGGTTGTTTTGAGGTTTAAATATAAAGTTCCTTGTCAAGTACTGGCACATATGTAAGTGCATAGGACTAAAAAATAGCTTCATTTGCCTTCTCAGGAAATAGAAACTAAATTATAGATTAGCATTCTTGGCTACAAGCAACAAAAACCGTCTTTGGCTAAGTAAAGCATAAGAGAATTTATTGGAAGGAGCCAAGGTAGTCTATCCACAGGAATGAAGGAAGAATTGAGCATTTTGGCCTGAGGAGGGTAGGAGTTGGACCAGCATCAGAGATCTAGTTAGTGGGACACAGTGAAGAGACTCTTGAGGGTGTGACTGTTAGAATGCTTCAACCAGTTTTCCCTCTTTGAGAGACTCAGCTTAAGGTCCAGGTTCCTAGGAAAGAGGTAATGGTCTCAACTTGGGTAGCAAGGCACTTTGGTTGACAGTTTGGCGATCCCATCAAGACTGCAGTGGAGGGGCATAAATTGGGAGTTTGAGATTTGCAGATACTAACTACCATATATAAAATAGATAAACAGCAAAGTCCTACTGTATAGCACAGGGAACTCTTTCAATACCTTGTAATAGCCTATAATGAAAAAGAATATGAAAAGAAATATTTGTACAACTGAATGACTGTGCTGTATGCCAGAAATTAATATAACATTGTAAATCGACTATACTTAAAAAAAAAAAAATAGACTGGGAGAAGGAAAGGCTGAACAAGAAGATGGACATAATAGGACAACGGGAACAGGTTGGCCAGAAGGTTGACACTGATATTGGAGGAATATGTCATCAGCAGGAGTTCATGGTCACAGATACTAGTGAAAAAAAAGGTATTTTTGCTTGCTTTTTATTTCAGTTATTTCTTGCCAGTGTTCCCTCATTAAGAGTAGAAAAATTGTTTTTAAGGCCCAAGAAAAGAAAAGGTGGAGTCTTTTAGAATTGTCCAAATTTGGGGCCTTAACCATGTTCAGAGAATTATTTTTAATAATATGGACTTTCAGATGACAACAAGTTTAGGTATTTATTATAAATGTGGTTAACTTTGTTTTTATTTTTTAAGGAGCTTAAACAGAACCGAAGTCAGGAAATTGATGACCATCAACATGAAATGTCAGTATTGCAGAATGCACATCAACAGAAATTGACAGAAATAGCTCGTCGGCATCGAGAAGAACTAAGTGACTATGAGGAACGAATTGAAGAACTGGAAAATCTGTTGCAGCAAGGTTATTAATTTCATTAGTTTAACGTTTCATTAGTTTAAATGACAAGCCTAGCTGATACAAACTTGGAGTAAGTTCTAAAGAATGAGTAGATGACTAGGTCTGCTCATCTGCCAGAAGTTTGCAATGACACCACTGATGTCAAGATTCTGCAAAAATGGAAAAGTTCTTTTGCCTTTGTGGTAAATAGTTACAATACAGATTTCTTTACGTTGTTTGGTGTGTTTTGACTTTCTTTCAAATTCAGATATGTAGACTTTTTAGTATTTGACTCAAATATGTTTTCTTAACTTTTGAAAGTGCTTTATTATAGTAATTTAACTTTTTTAAAAAGACTTAATTTTTTTAGAGCAGATTTAAATTTATAACAAAATCGAGAGGTACAAAGATCTCCCTTATACCCCATCCCCCTACATGCATAACCTCCCCCACTATCTACGTCACTCATCAGAATAGTACATTTTTTTAATAAGGATAAACCTACACAGACACATCATAATCACCCAAAGTCCATATTTATCTTAGGGTTTACATTTGATGTTTACAGCAGCTTTATTCATAACTATGGATTTGGACAAATGTATAATATTGTTATAATATCATACAGTGTATTTTCATTGCCCTAAAAATCCTCTGTGCTCTGCCTGTTCTTTCCCCCATCCCACCCTCATAACCAGTGATCTTTTTTATTGTCTTCATTGTTTTGTCTTTTCCAAAATTGTCGTATAGTTGGAGCCATATAGTATATAGCCTTTTCTGATGGACTACTTTCACTTAGTAATGTGCATTTAAGTTTCCTACATTTTTTTAAATTTATTTTTTACTGAGGTATGGTTGATGTACAGTATTATGTAAATTTCAGGTGTACATTTCCTGCATTTTTTTATGGCTTGATAGCTCATTTCTTTTTAGCGCTGAATAATTTTCCATTGTTTGGGTGTGCCACAGTTTTTTTTTATCCATTCATCTTCTGAAGGGCATTTGGTTGTTTCCAAGTTTTGGCAAATATGAATAAAGCTGCTATAAACATCTTTTTCAGGTTTTTGTGTGGATATAAGTTTTCAACTCCTGGTTAAATACCAGGGAGTATGATTGCTGAAGGGATTATGATCACATGATAAGAGTGTCATATTTCTTAGTTTTGTAAGAAATCAGTAAACTCTTCTCAAATGTCTGTAACATTTTGCAGTTCTACCTGCAGTGAATGAGAGTTCTTGTTGCTCTCCATCCTTAGCAGCATTTGGTGGTGTTGGTATTCGAATTTTGGCCATTCTAATAGGAAAACTATTACCTCACTGTTGTTGTAATTTTTCTTTTTAAGCCTTCCAAGTTCTGAAGCCTATTAAATCTTTTAGTTGTAGTAGCAGGCTGTTTGTTTCTTTACTCAACATTTGATGTGTCCTTTATTTTATCTTTATGTATTAGGTGGCTCTGGGATTGCAGTAACTGATCACTCTAAAATCCATGAGATGCAACAGACTATTCAAGTTCTACAAACTGAAAAAGTAGAGTCTACAAAAAAAATCTCAGAACTTGAAGATAAAGTAAAAGACATAAATGAAAAATTATCTTCTGCAGAAAATGACAGAGATGTTTTGACGAAGGAACAAGAAAGACTAAGTATGGAAAACAAACAAATACTTGGAGAATGTGAAAGGTTGAAACTGGAATGTAGTGAATTGCAGCCTTATGCTGTGAAGCAGAATGATGCTGTGAGAGGAAGGGAAAGAGGTTTTCCACAGAGCACATCAGGACAAGAAGAAGTGTTCAGACTGCAGCAAGCGCTGTCTGGTATAAAATGTTTGAAACTTATTTCTAACTGGTGTTTCATTTCATGCTAGTTGTTTTTAGAAACAAACACTTGAATAATTGAACACTTTATGGAATTTGAATAGAATTGTGTTCTTTGGATTCAGTGCCATAATTAATAGATGACAAATAGGAAGTTTCTACTAAAAAGGGTTAAGTGTTGGCTAGGTCTCTCTCAACCTCCCTTCCTCATCCTTTTAAGTATTTATGTGGAACTCATTGACTTCGGAGGCTAACTAGATTTCTGAGAAGTGTTTATGTAGACATTTGTCGGGAGGAGATTATCACATAATTCCTATAACTCATAAGGCCCAGATCTGCAGTTAGAGAATGCAGCCTACCGTCTTCAAAATTCTGTATTACCTTTCAAAATTATCCGTATCTAGAATGGTAAAGCCATAGGTCTTCCATCACTTACCATGGTTATATTTAGTTACCATACAGTGTTTCAGGTTGTAAAAAGTAACTGCTGAATGAAATAGGCCAAACACCAGTGTTCATTTACACCAGGAAAATGTAGTCAGAGCTCTCCACTGGAAAGATGCATCTTACTTTTCCCTCAGTCCTCTTCTCACGGTAGGAACTCTCACTTTATGAACTCATTCATTCCTGCTCTGGAGGTTCCTAGCCCTTGTATACTTGCGACCCCGTCCTGCCTCCCCTTCTGTATTCTTCCTTACTTAGTTGTTTATCAGGAGCTCCTAGCCTGGATGGCAAACTCTGTATACATTCAAATTAAAGTTAAGTTCAAAGTAGAGTGACCCTGTCCTTTTCCCCCTCTTCCTTTCCCTACCTTGGTGATTGGTAATATTTGCCAGTCTTCACAAAACTTGAAGTTGTTACCTTGCAAGTCCTGTAAGTTCTCTTTCCTTGACTTCTCTCTGGGTCAGTAATATTTCAGGATTGTATCCCAGAGGAGCTCTAGGGTTTCTCAGGTGCCTCACTCTTGGGAGCTGCCATGAAGGCAAAGGGATGGCTGTGTGGTGAGGTTCTGGACTCCTTTCTCATTTGCCTTCAAAGAGGCTCTACTCTTTTGAAAATACATTTATTTACTTAATATATTGGGTGATCCCTATGAGTTTATTTGCTTTAAAAACAAGCCTACTGCCATAGTCCTTCCTTTTTTCCCCCATTTCCATGGTCACTGAATAACTTCAGCCAATCATAGTATCTTTTTGCCTGTGTAACTGCAGTAGTCTCTTAATAGAGCAGAATAGCTTAAGGGTTAAGAACATGACTGGGTTGGAATCCAGCTCCATCACTAACTGACCTTGGGCAGGTTAATTAACATCTCTATGTGTTGGTTTTTTTCATTTCCATGGTTGGGATAATACTATCTCATTCGTGGTTGTAGTGGTAGGATTGTATGAGTTACTAGCTACAAAGTTCTCTTTAGAACAGTGTCTGTCTAGCCCATAGTAAGCATTATGAAAGTGTTACCTGTTGTTCTCTGGTCTCCATGATTCCTTGTTCAGGCGGTATGTTTTCTTTCTGCAGCTAGAATGATTTTTCAGAAATGTAAATCAGGTCACTCTCCTGATTTTAGTACTTTGTGGCTCCCTGTGAACTTTAGGATTCAGTCTAAACATCTTAGTTGGACATTGGATGTCTTTCATGATCTGGTCTCTGTCTACCTCTTCAGTTTCAACTCTTTCCATTCTCCTAACCTCTGAGCTTTACCATGTTGAACTTTTGGTATAGGTCCTTAAGCCAGCACTGTTGTCTCTAAGCTGTGTGGCCTTTGCATCTGTTGCTTTTTCTGTATGGAGTGTTTCACCAACTCTTAGTATATTAAGATTCAGTACCAGTGTTGCATCCATCAGGAGGTACCTAGTGCTGTGATTTCCCTGGCCCAGCTGACCCCTATTGCCCCTCCTCTCCCTCAAGTCTGGGTTAGGTGTTTGCCCTTTTTGTTCCAGTAGCACATGTACTCCTTGTATCACGCTGTACTAAAACCATGTGTTTATCTTCCCCTCTGAATTGTAAGCTCCTTGAGACAAGCATGGACTAAATTTTTCCATCTTATGTAGCAACTAACCTCATAGTAAATGCTCAATATTTCCTGTATGAACACTGAATGAATTACTTCTGTTGAACTCATGGTATTTTGTCTTTGTGCTCTTCTAGAACCACTTCTGTTTATGGATCTATCTGTAATACCAGATTGAATGGTCTTTTTATTAATAGTCAAATTCACTTTAGATACTTGAGATATTATTTTGTTATTGTGGTATAAATATACATTGTTTTCCCCCTCCATCTTAGTCCTCATACTGTTTCCTGCTATGCAGACTAATCAACTCATTTTGAAATGTAGTTGTTGTTGATGTTTTTAGCAAGGCAATGATTTACGACTCATCCAGAATACAATTAAATGCTTTCTTATACCATCCCATAGAATTGGATTTTAACATAGTTACTGACTGATTTCTTTAGTATAGTCAAAATAGAAATACAAAATAGCAAAAATACATTTCACTGTTAGGGCTTGCTAATTGTAAATAACATTTTATTTTAATTGGATTTCATTTCTGGAGATAAGTTATTTTAAAGAATTTTAATGTCAGATTCATTGTTGTTTTTACAGATGCTGAAAATGAAATAAAGAGACTGAGTAATTTAAACCAGGTAAACTCATTTTAAGAGAGAATGCTTTTGTCTCGGGTAAACCAAAGAAAAGTATTTTGATTATTTATAATTACTTATTTTGTGTTTTTATAAATTCATGTGAACTTATCCTAGGAACATTCATCTTAGTGATTTTATGGTTTGCTGATTAATAACAAACTTTTTGTGTCATAAATTGACATAATTTAAAAAGTTGCATAATTGAAAAATGGAAATATATCTCTTTCAAGATTAATTTGACAAATGTTATGTTTATAGAGACAGTGGAAGCAGATTCTCTACCAAACTGAGGAATGCATTTTCAATTCCCTTAAGGAATTCAAGGAGTTATTTCCTTTTTTAATGATTACAAGTTATTTTGTAAATGTGTTTATATATTTTTTCATATATAATAAAGTAATCCTCTATAAGAATGTCTGTAAAATGACTGGCTTTAGATGGCCCAATGTTGTATGCTTATAATTTTTATATATCATTAAAGAAATGCTGAGTAGAAATGCACAATTGTATAGCTTGCCTGCTTTTTTGTAAACTTGAAATTTCTTATTATTTAAGAACACACTGTTTTAACATTTTATAGGATACCGGTCTTGGTGAAGACAATATGAAACTTAAAATGGATGTCCAAGTTTTAGAAAAAGAGAATTCATTATTGAATCAAGAAAAGGTGGGTGCAGTAAAAATGGGGGCAGAATTAAAATTACAGATCACATCAAAGGGCCAGTTTATATCAAAAGATGGAGTATTTAGTTGTTGGGAGCCCTGAGGATAAAGCTGATCTCTTGGCTGCTGGTCAGGCCAGGTTGAAGTACTTGAGCAAGGTTCAGAGTATGAGAGGCTGACCAGTGTGTATGTTTAGAGATAAGCCAGTACGCTTCCAGATAAAAGCAGAAAAGATGGGTAAAGGCTCTGATTTGATTTCAGATGAAGTCCTGACAGCAGCAGGTGGGTCTGGAGCCTGAAGTGGTGTCTTACAGAAACTGTGTGCTGCTTACGTGCCCCAGAACGTGTCTAGTGAGCTGGATGGGAATTTCTTAGTGGCGAGGGGTAAAGAGGAGCATTCTCGTGGTAGATATGTGTATATTGGTAGCAAGAATAGAATCAGATTTCATAATGCAGTGTTGGGAATGGGGAGAGAATTTTTTTGTTTGTACCACTTGGGGTGGGAGTAAGTCCTTGGCTAAGGCAGAAGCTTAAATTCAGAGCAGTTATAGGCTGGTATTATTTATTATTATTACAGGCTAGTGTCTCAACTCAATTTAAAATGTAATTTTTTAAAAAGTAACACATATTTACTGATGTATGTATTCAGTAATACATCCTAAAAACCTTCAGACATTATAAATGGAGTATCCTTCACACTTCCGTTGGTTGGCCTGTTCCCCACAGGCATTCTTTCTTACCAGTTGCTTGTATATCCTTCTAGGCTGTATTTATGCATATATAATCATATGTAAAAATAGCTTTTTTAACTGCAAATATTAGCATACTATATATACTGTTTGTACATACCTTAACATACTTTTGACATCCTTCCACATTAGTATGTAAGCAGTGTTTCTCAAAGGGGCATTATTAGCATTTAGGTGAGGGAATTCTTAGTAGCGTACACGGTCCTCTGCATGTAGGTTCCTTGCCCCTACTCTTTCTGTTCCCAAAATGCCGGTAATGTCTTCTAGTCATTTTTTTATTACTGTGTTCTATGTATTTGCTGTTCTTCTCTGCTTCCTTTGCATTCTGCTTATTTGGTTATTCCTTTCTCTACCTGGCCTAGGTGTATTTTGTAGTTTGCAAATCTCTGCACATATCTGATAGGGCCTGTAACTTTCTCATGATATTTTTGGATTCTGTAGCTCTTCCTGAGAGCTGTTTCTCCTTTCTTTTGACATGAGGTAGTCCATTGCCACTCTTGCTGGATCTGTTCTTAAGCAGTGAGTAGACCCATAGCAGACACATCACATCTGTTCTTAAGAGCCGCATGACAAAAAATTTTGTGGTTCTCTTAATTGAACAGATAACTCTAGAAAGGCATAAGAGAATGCTGTTTTTATATTTCAGTTGTAGTTCAGAATCAGCTTTTGAATTGGAAGAATGAGGGCTGTAAGGCAGATGATCTGATGTAGTTTTACTGGTCTCTTTGTAAGGTATATATTAGACTGTTTGTAGAAATTTGAGGCTCTTACTTTAAAGTAGATTCCATAATGTTGAATGAAGCGTAGAGAACTGTCCCACTTCTGGGATTTTGGAGGAAGAGCATTAAATACAAATACAACAGAACATAAAATGTCTTTAAAAATCACCTGTAGCTATATCTTTAGGAACGTTAGGTTTGAGAGAGCGGAACCTAGTCTGCACTCAGGTTACAAGGTAAAGGAAGGAAAGGAGCGTTCTTTCTTGGGTCAAGAAAAGGTTTCATGTTCTGACAGAAGCCATTAATAAGGGAAATTATTTTTATGAGGGAAAAGAAGCCTTTTATTTTCTAGTTAGAGAGGACAAACTTTAGAGTCATTGAGTGTTGATTTTTGCCTTTTTGTCTGTGGCTGTTAGTGATGAGTTAGGGAGTGGAAGTGAAGACAGCTGGGAGACTTGGGGTGTTTTGAGAAGTGTGTTTTGTGGAAGGGAAGGAGGTGGAGGGCAGCAGTGGGAGTGGGGTTGGAAAGGCTCTCAAATGGGAAAGTTTTTTTATAAAGAAGTTGGAGCTAGAAAATGAACTTATAGTTGTTGCGTCTTGTCTAGGGTTATAGAAATGTTTTTCTTGAACCTGCAAAAAAATTGTAGCTGAATGAAGGCTGTGGCTTTTTGAATTTTATGTATTATTGCTGAGGTATTATTCAATAATGTTTCCAACATGGACCTTCCAAAAATAGATTCCCAAGTTTTATATATGTATATTTTTAATCTTTTGGTGTTTCTTCTTCCAGTTGACAGTACGTGTTGTTTTTTTCCCTTTTATCATTTAAGGAAGAACTCCAAGTATCACTTTCAAAATTGAATGATGAGTATGAAGTAATTAAAAGTAAGGCTATGAGAGACATAGACTTGGATTCAGAATTACATAATTTAAGACTTAATTTGGAAGCAAAGGAACAAGAACTAAATCAGAGCATTACTGAAAAGGAAGTGCTAATAGCAGAGTTAGAAGAATTGGATAAACAGAACCAAGAGGCTACAAAGGTAACAATATATTAAATTATATTTTAAAATACATTAAAGACAGTATGGCAGCATGTGTTACTCAGTAGACTGAACACTGGATTAATAATCAAAACTGTCATTTAATTTTTGTGATCTAATTAATATTTTAGTTAATGCTTTAGTCATAGAGGTGGGCAAACTTTTTTTATAAAGTGTTAGATAGTAAGTATTTTTGGCTGTGCAGGCCATGTAGTCTCAGTTGCAGCTACTCAGCTCTGCTGTTGTCCTGTATAGACAAGTAAACATGGCTCTGTTCCAGTAAAACTATTTACAAAAACAGGTGGCAGGCATGATTTGGCCTATGGGCTACACTTTGTTGTCTCCCTGGTCCCATGTTTAAGAATTGAAAATAAACAACACATATCTTTTACTTTCTTTGCTTCTAAGTTCTAATCTCTAACATGATAAAATAGATTTGCTGTATGATAATTAGTAAATAATTTTGTGGGACATTTTAAAGAAGTTTTATGAAGGATTAGAAATGTCTGAGGATTATTATTCTGTTATGTGTGGCATTTTATAAAATTTTCTTTAGGTACTAAAATGAGAGAATGTGTTAAAGTGACCATGCAAATTAATTTTTCTTCCAGCACATGATTTTGATCAAAGATCAACTATCAAGACAACAAAGTGAGGGAGATAATGCCATTAGTAAGCTGAAAAAAGATTTAAATGATGAAAAAAAGAGAGTTCATCAACTGGAAGATGATAAAATGAACATGACTAAAGAGTTAGACATGCAGAAAGAAAAATTAATTCAAAGTGAGCTGGTTCTAAATGATTTACATTTAACCAAGCAGAAGCTTGAAGATAAAGTAGGCGATTTAGTAGATCAGCTAAATAAATCACACACACAGAATTTAAACATCCAGAAGGAGAACTTTGAACTCCAGGAACATATTAAGCAAAAGGAGGAGGAGCTTTCTAGAGTCAGGGAAGAGTTAACTCAGTTTCTTCATCAAGACTCTAACAGTAATTTTAAAGATGACTTACTTAAAGAAAGGGAAGCTGAAATCAGAAACTTAAAGCAAAACCTTTCAGAAGTGGAACAGCTCAATGAAAATTTAAAGAAAGCTGTTTTTGAGCTCAAAACAGAAAACGGAAAGTTGAATTTAGCTTGTGAAGATGTAAGACATCAGTTGGAAGAATCTACTGCTGGTAACAGTCAGGCTTCTCTGGATAAAGATGCTATTGTGAAGGCTGTAAAACTGGAGAAACGACAGTTAGAAGCAGAATTGTGCTGGGCTGAAAAGAGGCTTTTGGAAGAAGCAAGCAAGTTTGAGCAAACCATCAAAGAACTGTCAGAGGCAAGTAATTTGAGCACCTCTGCTTTACAGCTGGAACATGAGCGTTTAATTAAACTCAATCAAGAGAAAGACTTCGAAATAGCAGAACTCAGAAAGAATATTGAGCAGATGGATACTGATCACAAAGAAACTAAGAAAGTTTTGTCATCTAGTTTAGAAGAGCAGAAGCAATTGACCCAACTTGTAAGTGAGAAAGAAATTTGTATTAAAAAACTTAAAGAGAGGGGCTCAGAGCTTCAGGATGAGTTAGATAAATTGACTCAGGTCTTAAAGAAAAATGAAATTTTGAGGCAAACCATAGAGGAAAAAGACAGAAACCTTGGATCAATGAAAGAAGAAAACAATCATCTGAAAGAAGAGCTGGAACGACTCAGGGAACAGCAGAGTCGCGCAGCACCTATGGCTGAGCCCAAACCTATTGATAGTATTACAGAACTGGAGTCTGAGGTGTCTCAGCTGAATGTTATAAAGGATAGTCTTGAAGAGGAAATAAAACATCATCAAAAGATAATTGAAGATCAAAACCAGAGTAAAATACAGCTGCTTCAGTCTTTACAGGAGCAGAAGAAGGAAATGGATGAGATTAAATACCAGCATGAACAGATGAGTGTCACACACACCCAGCTCTTCTTAGAGAAAGATGAGGAAATTAAGACTTTGCAAAAAACAATCGAACAAATCAAAACTCAGTTGCGTGAAGAAAGACAAGATGTTCCAACAGAGAATTCCGTTATTTTTCAAGAAACAAAAGTTCAGGGCCTTAATATAGAAAATGGGAGTGAAAAGCACGATTTATCAAAAGCTGAAACGGAAAGATTAGTAAAAGGAATAAAAGAACGAGAATTGGAGATTAAACTTCTAAATGAAAAGAATATATCTTTAACAAAACAGATTGACCAGCTGTCCAAAGATGAGGTGGGTAAACTAACTCAGATTATCCAGCAGAAAGATGTGGAGATTCAGGCTCTTCACGCGAGAATCTCTTCAGCTTCCTACCCCCAGGATGTTGTTTACCTTCAGCAGCAGCTGCAGGCCTATGCTATGGAACGGGAGCAAGTGTTAGCTGTGTTGAGTGAGAAGACTAGGGAAAACAGCCATCTGAAAACAGAGTATCACAAGATGATGGATATAGTTGCTGCCAAAGAAGCAGCTCTCAATAAGCTGCAAGACGAAAATAAAACATTGTCCACTAGATTCGAAAGTAGTGGCCAAGATATGTTTAGAGAAACAGTTCAGAATTTGTCACGTATTATTCGAGAAAAAGACATTGAAATAGATGCATTAAGTCAGAAATGTCAGACCTTATTGGCAGTCTTGCAAACATCCAACACCGGTAATGAGGTTGGAAGCGTTAACAGTAATCAGTTTGAGGAGCTTCTGCAGGAACGCGATAAGTTGAAACAGCAGGTAAAGAAGATGGAAGAGTGGAAGCAGCAGGTGATGACGACGGTGCAGAACATGCAGCACGAGTCAGCTCAGCTCCAGGAAGAGCTGCACCAACTTCAGGCACAAGTTTTGGTCGACAGTGATAATAACTCTAAATTACAAGTGGACTATACTGGCCTGATCCAAAGCTACGAGCAGAATGAAACCAAACTCAAAAATTTTGGTCAAGAACTAGCTCAAGTTCAGCACAGCATAGGGCAGCTTTGCAATACCAAAGACCTTCTTCTAGGAAAACTCGATATTATTTCACCTCAGCTCTCCTCTGGATCGTCGCTTACTTCCCAGTCAGCAGAGCCTCCTAGAGCTGGTAAGTCTGATGTATCGAGTGAGTCTTCTAAACAAGAAATAGAAGAGCTAAGAAAATCACTGCAGGAAAAAGATGCGACAATTAGAACTCTCCAGGAAAATAATCACAGATTGTCTGATTCGATTGCTGCGAACTCAGAGCTAGAAAGACAAGAACATGAACAAACCGATTCAGAAATTAAGCAACTGAAGGAGAGACAAGATGTTTTACAAAAGTCACTAAAGGAAAAAGACCTCTTAATCAAAGCCAAAAGTGATCAGTTACTTTCTTTAAATGAAAATATCACAAACAAGGTGAGTGAAAATGAACTTTTGAGGCAGGCAGTAACAAACCTAAAGGAGAGAACACTAATTTTAGAAATGGACATTTGTAAACTGAAAGAGGAAAATGAAAAAATAGTGGAAACTTCCAGGGAAAAGGAAACAGAGTATCAAGCATTGCAGGAGACTAATATGAAGTTGTCTATGATGCTGCGAGAAAAAGAGTTTGAGTGCCATTCGTTGAAGGAGAAGGCTCTTGCTTGTGAGCAACTACTGAAAGAAAAAGAGCAGGTATGTTCTGGGCAGTGTTGCAGAGGGAGGTTGGGGGGAGAGGAGATATCTTAGTGTGCTGCTTTATTGATGTTATTTTTGAAGGGAAATAATGAATTTATTTACCTAGAAATATTTTGAGGCTTTATGATTCATTCTAAATAAATTTTCCTGAGAGGCATCTGGAAGTTTCTTTCTCAAATTACTAGATATTTCCAAATATTTTTAGTGCTAGATTAGTTTTAGGCCTACTTCAGTAGCTACTAGTAATGGTTAACATGTTAGAGATTCTTAAATGTAAAGGGGAGCTCTGTGAAATAATGCTACCTCTTTGACAACCATCTGAAGTAAGAAATATGTTTTACTTTGTGATACAGTAAGTACTTGTGCGGGTGTGTGTGTGTGTGTGTGTGTGTGTGTAAAAAACTGACAGAAGTTTCAGAAATCAAAAATTACCCTTGCTACATGTGATGCTCTATTTAAAAAAGTGCTGGATGACCCATTAAATTGATTTTTATGCATCAATTAGTCACATCGTGATATCTGAAAAAGTGTTAGCCGTGATTAGTACTTTTCAGAGTAGGCTTAGTAAATATTCCAATTTCTGTTCTGTCACTGGTGTGACTTTGGGTGTGTTTTTACCTTATTGGTTTGTTTATTCAGCCATAAAATGGAAGGGTATAGCAGTTAAAATGTCAGTTTTTGATAGATTTACATTTTTACATGCAGTTGATACTGATTTTAATAAGAATGTATTGAAGACCTAATACATCATACTATGATCAAAGCTTTGGGCTCTTTTTACTCTGCTTTCTGTACTCTGAGTAGTAGAACCTTGTAAAAGAAATGAGGCAGAACGATGGAATAGTCACAAGTGCTTGTTGAGTGTTTACATGCTGCCACGCACAAGGTACAAAATGATTTAACTTCTTTTTCCATTTAAGTTCTCTTTTAAGAGTCTTGGATTAAAGTTTGGGAATGCTTGGTGTAGTTTTCACTTGATAAGAAAATTCTCACCCCGTTTCCCCTTTTTGCCATCTGATTAAACAGGTACACTAATGTGCTGAGGTGTGCACCTCCTTTCAGGAACAGCTTTTTAGCATCTTAGGGTCCTGGTCTGTGCTTGGTATGAAAGAGACTCTTAGAGAGGGGCTGCTTTCTATTGCTCACTAACCAAAATTGGGTGTAGTCTCTCAGGGCCTGTAAGACTATAATAGAGGAATGCAGAATAATGAAGTATTCTTTTTATATGTTTTTTCCTTTTGTAGTTTTAGCATCTTGTACAGTTTAATTCTGTTTCATTGACATGTATAGATCTAAAGTGTGTAGATTTAATTAAGGCTTACCTACTTTTCAAGAAGTTTCCTAGGTTAGTTAAGTTGTTCTTAAGTATTGTATTACTTGAGGGTAATTAGTGTAAACTGATTAATTTCTGTATAATTGAAGAGTACCTTTATTATATTTTAAATATAATAAATAACATTTTTCTTTAGGGAGAAAGAGGTATTCTCAATAGGAGATCCTCAACTCTTTAATTTTCAAGCATTTGTTCTTTCTCTAATACGAAAAAATTTTTAACTGAAAAGCAATTTGGAAAATAAATAGCCTCTTTTTCTGGGAGGGCTTGTTGAGATAAAAGAAACAGATGGTTTTATGTTTTGGTTTCAATGATTTGTCCTGGGGAAGTGTTAGATACTTTAAAAAATGGAAAGTTTACATAAAAATGTAAAAATAATACCAATCTATAAATAGATTCAGATGATATGCATATTTCAAACAGAAAAAAGAGTTGGCTGTAAACAGCCTGCTACTTTTTTGTGCTTTTTTAGAATTCCAGCTATCATCTTAAATTCATGGCCCTACTTTTGCAGTGAAGGGTTATCCTTTTTCCTGCTGTCTTTAATGCATTGCACTTGTATGGAATGCATTCAGGAATAATTGTACTTGTATGGAATGCATTCAGGAATAAAATTTTGCCACAGCCCAGCAAGATATCATTCCAGAGTTGCTTTTGTTAAATTGTTGCCAAAATGTTCTTTTAAAATAGGCTGTGCATGTAGAGTGACTTCCCTTTCTCTTCTCTGCCAGTAACTTGACACTGTTATTTCTCTAACAACAGTTGCATGTGCCTGATGAATGGATAAATACATACACATACACACACACAGCACACACACACTCTTTGTGGCTAATTTGGGGGTTTGTGAATGCTTTATTTTATAGGGTAAATTTGAAGAGATTGTGTCCTTTGAGTTCTTTTTAAAACCTTTGAAATAAACTTTTAAAGAATAGTTTTATATTGTTAGAAAAGTTGCAAAGATAGTGGAGAATTCCCATATACCTCAAATTCAATTTCCCTTATTTTTAGCATCTTTGCATTACTGTGGTACATTTGCAACAACTAATGAACCAATATTGATACATTACTATTAACTAAAGTTCTTACTTTTTTTGAATTTTCTTAATTTTTCAGCAAATGTCCTTTTCTTGTTCCAGGATCCCATCTAGGAAAGCACACATTATATGTATTTCATCATCATGTGTCCTTAGGCTCCTTTAGACTGTGACGGTTTCTCAGACATTCCTTGTTTTTGATGTCCTTGACATAGTTAATTGTATTTTTAATTAATTGATGAAGAAATGTCTTTTTTAAAATGTATTTTCCTTTAAAGCTAAAGTTATTTTTTCTAAAAGGGCAAGACTGGAGAATTAAATCAGCTTTTAAATGCGGTTAAGTCTATGCAGGAGAAGACAGTTACGTTTCAGCAGGAGAGAGATCAAGTCATGTTGGCCCTGAAACAGAAACAAATGGAAAACACTGCTCTACAGAATGAGGTATACTTTTGCTTTAAAGAAACACTGATTCAAACACTAAGCTTAATAACTGTTGAGAAAACTATAAAGATTATCAATTAAAATGAACTTCTCTTAGGTGGTTTTTCTTACTCTTCCTCTGATATGCTGTAGTAGGATTTTGATCTCCCAAGGTGCATTTTATTTCAGTTTTCAAAAGCGAAACCATGATCTAATCGTTATGTTGTACACCTAAAACTAAATTATACTTCAAGAGAAAAAAAAAAAGATAACATATCTTGGGTATAAGGAAAATTTCCTACCCATAAAATATGAAAAAAATGAGATTTACTGAAAAAGTGGCCTATCACAAAAAATCGTAGTACTTTGTACAATTCCATTTTCCATTATAGCCACAGGGAATAAGATCTTACAAAGTAAACCTTCCAAATGAATATTAAAGATGATTTCAGAAGACTTTTTCCTAGCATAAATACATCTTGCAATACGAGAAATTAATTAATACACTTAATACACTCCAGTAATGGGGAAAAGATTTGATAACAAAGTGCCTTGTTGGAGGGGAAAAAAGGGAGCATTTTACAGAAGGAAAATGAAAGAAATGTCCTTTGCCTAGGTTCAACATTTACGTGACAAAGAATTACGCTTAAACCAGGAGCTAGAGAGATTGCGTAACCATCTTTTAGAATCAGAAGATTCTTATACCCGTGAAGCTTTGGCTGCAGAAGATAGAGAGGCTAAACTAAGAAAGAAAGTCACTGTATTGGAGGAAAAGCTAGTTTCATCCTCCAATGCAATGGAAAATGCAAGGTAACTTTTTCATTTTTCTTAGTATTAACATTAACTGATGAACACTTCTGGAGTGTCAGACTCAGTAAGAATTTTTCATACGTTACCTCATTTTATTCTCACGAAATTCATTATCTCCGTTTTACAGACTAAGAAACTAAGGGTTAAAAGGTTTAGTAACCTTCCCAAGGTCAGGCACACAGGTGGACATGTAGGTTTTACAGTCAGATCTGTAGCCCTTACCCAGATCTGGCGTTCAAACTGAGGTTTTCCTGAATCTTAACCATTGTCCTGGATAATTGCTTCTGATCATTTTAGGAGACTAGGTTTAAATTCTGAACAATTTAATTAGCTTTGTCAGGTTTCCCGGGAACTAATTTAATTTATGTGATTTTTTTTTTTTTAAAGTCAGGTGATCTAAGGTTGAACAAAGTTTGGGTATTAGAAAGAAGAGAGCTGAGGAGGCAGCAAGGTAAAGATGTAGGTCAGTGTGTGTTAACTCCTGGCTTAGTAGAACTTTTGAGTGACCAAGTCCCTGCTTATATATTTTTAAATCTTGTTTCTCGCAATAAAAAATTTTTTCCTTATTACAAAAGCATTATATTTTCCACTTTAGGAAAATCACATAAACCAAAAAGAACAAAAAACCACAGTCTCATGCGCTCAGAGAGAATCTTTTTTTGTGCCTTTGTGTGCTTCTGTATATGTGTATATATATATATATTATGTATTTTTTGAAAGCAGAATTTATATTTATACTATTTTGTAACCTGCTTCTATCACTTAATGAATGTCAGTACGTTAAGCCATATGTTTCTGCAATATCATTTATGGCTACATAGTATACCATTGTTTGGATTTGCCTTAATTTCTCTAATCCAGTCATTTATTTTGGGGCATTTAGAGCGTTTCAACTTTTCAGAATTACTAAGAGTGCTGTCATTATAACCCCAAATAGGTATTGTTGTGTTGGTGATAGATTATTTCCTTAGTGTAAATATTTAGAATTGGGAATTCTGGTTCAAAAGGGTTTCTTTAAACTTTTGAGATGTACTGCTAACTAATTTTCCAGAAAAATTTTGTCCGTTTCCATTCCCATTAGTTGTGTGTGTCTTTTTATTTATCTTTTTACTATGGGTGATGCTGAGGGAAATAATAAGGAAATAGTAGATATTATCTCTGTCTGCAAAGATTATAGGCCAGGAGAGTTAACACTTCTGAGGGTGAACACCTCACCCTCCTTTGTAAGATATGTTATTCAGACTCAGAAGAAAAACTTGTTTAAAATGAGAATTAAAAGAGTGAGTGAACATTTGTGTATGTGTTTCACATTGGCAGAAATATCAAAACATCCTCAGTCTATAAAATTGATCATCTGTCCTTTCAATTTTCAGGCCCTTGTTTTCTCTAATTAAAACAGTTTCTAGTCTCTGCCTCCTTTCATTTACCATTTAAATTAACTTTCAGAATGACCTTTGTTAGGTAGGGCTGTGATCTTGTTACTCCTTTCTTCAAAACCAGGGTAGATGTGGATGAATTTGTCCCAGGATGTCTACCACCTTAACCTTATTTCTCAGTATCATCTACATCCAACCAAAACTGTTACTTAGTTCTTCAGATAGAGCTGTTTTCCTATTTTTTCTTACACTTTTTTATTTCATATTCTTTCTTCCTAAAGAGTGGGCCTGATCCCTAGTTAGTTTTTCTATTACTCCTGACTGTTCTTCAAATAGCGTTTCCTTCATAAAGAATGCTTTGTTTAGCACCCTAATGCTCAAATCTAAAATCAAACCCTAGTATCATGTTTTCCCCTTTGGACCTGCGTAATACTTTGAGTCTTTGATAGGGTACTTGTATTTTGCTTTTGGGTATAGGTAATTGTTGACTCGTC
Organism: Camelus bactrianus; assembly: GCF_048773025.1. Lineage (NCBI taxonomy): Eukaryota > Metazoa > Chordata > Mammalia > Artiodactyla > Camelidae > Camelus > Camelus bactrianus. Next base: position 11,349,167 of record NC_133544.1, read on the forward strand.
TTACACTTTCTCTCACCCAGTGAAATGTAAGGTTACTGGAGCCGGTGTGGGGGGAGTGGTTAGGAATGACACAATTTATTCATACCCTTCCCATTGTGTATATTCTTACAGATAGTTTCATAGATGTTCAGTAAATATTTGTTGTATAAGTAACTTAAATCTACAAACCAGATTATGGTGTTTTGAGCCTTTAACAATAGTACCATCACGTATTTATTAACTTTTTGAATGACATCACAGCTCATTTCATCCTTACAATTACCCTTTGAGTGATTTACTAGCCAGCAAAGTTGAGTCCAAGGCACATAGGGCAGAGTTCAGTCGTCTGGTTATCAGTTTACTGCTCTTTCCACAAGAGGGTGCTATTGGGTAAAGTTTCTTCAAAGTGAGCAGCTCTTAATGAGCTTTAATGGGCTGGTCTGAATAAGAATTTAACTGGATATTAAAAAACCAGAAAAGGCTATTGCAGTATTTCGTATGTAATCATTATACCTTAAAGAAGTATATCAATGATATAAGACTGGACTCTATAAATCTCTCAGGGATGTCTGATTTATTATTTGGGGCAGGTGTAGAGGTTGTTTTTTTAGGCAGAAAGAAAGACGGCAGTAAAAGATAATTAACTAGTAATCAGAGAAGTAAATCAGTAGGGTAGCCTTTGGAAAGTTGTAAGTTTACCAGGATTGCAAGTGTCAAAAGCAAGGGGAATAGAATCCTTAGAATGCATTTCTTGCTAGGTTGGAAGCTGGACAGAATGACTTCCAAGGTCCCTTACGATGTAACAATTTTCTGATAAATTGCATTGTAGAGTTTTAGCCTGGAAACACAGAGGTTGCAGGCTGTTTGTAAATTTTTCTTATGCTAACATTTCTTGTTTAGGCCAATTCTGTCTTTAAAATGACTGCCATTTATTCAAACTCACTTTCACAGGAAGGATGATTGAATTAACAAAAAACCAGGGAGAGCAAAGATCAGACGAACTCTTCAAATTGCTTTGAAATCTAACTTGAATTTAATGCAGTAAAATGTAGGGACCATCAGTTTAATAAAGAAAGTAGAATGGTGGTTGCTAAGAAAAGGAGGGGTTACTGTTTAACGGGTGTGGAGTTTTGGCTAGGGAAGGTGGAAGAAGTTCTAGAGATGGATGGCCATGATGGTTGTACAGCAGTTTGAATGTACTTAGTACCACTGAACTGTACACTTAAAAATGGTGAAAATGGTAGATGTTATGTATATTTTACCACAATTGAAAAAAGGACATAGGAGGTGGTTTCATCTTATTGAAGTATTTAAATACTTTGAAATCTAACTTGCACTTATTGCAATAAAACGTAGGGAAGGTATTTCATCTTGTTAAAGTATCTAAATAGACACAGTTTGACTTCTGTTCTTTTTGTTTAAAGCCATCAAGCCAGTTTACAGGTAGAGTCATTGCAGGAACAGTTGAATATGGTAACCAAGCAAAGGGATGAAACCTCACTGCAGCTGTCTGTGTCTCGGGAACAAGTAAAGCAGTATGCTCTGTCACTCTCCAACCTGCAGATGGTCCTGGAGCACTTCCAGCAAGGTCAGTTGGATGGCTAGTCTTTCAGTGAAGAAAAGTTACTGTGCAGTTGACCCTGGAACAAAATGCGTGGGATAGGGATGCTGACCCCCCACGCAGTCAAAAATCCATGTATAACTTTTGAGTCTCCCCACACTCAATTCTTTTTAGCCTACTGTTGACCAGAAGCCTTACTGATAACATAAATAGTTGATTAACACATTTTTTTGTATATTATAGGTACTGTGTACTGTATTCTTACAATACAGTAAGCTAGAGAAAAGAAAATGTTAAGAGAATCATAAGGAAGAGAAGATACATTTACTGTACTGTATTGATACCATGAGTTTATGTTGTCTGTTTATAAGATAAATTGTCTGTTAGTGCCTACATCAGTATTATATAATACAAAATACTGTAGCTGTTATACATATTACTAGTACTGGACATCAAAAATGAAAAGGTAGTGTGAAAAAGAAATTCATATTTATTTATAGGTATAATGATTCATGCATTGATAATGAAGAAGCAGCAATATGATTGTTTTACGACAGCCTAGTATAATCGGTACAGTTCCTTACTGTAGCCTAGCCTTTACACTAATGAATGAATTGTTATAAAATTTTTATGTTATACAGTATTACAGTCATACTCATAATATAGTATTGGAAACATGGTTACATGTTTTTATAAAACCACTTACTAGGCTAATACGCAATTTTTCCAATTACAAGAGAGGCATACCATATGGTAATTAATTCTTTGGAAGCAATATTATAAAACGGTAAGAAAACTAACACATTATTAAGTTTATATTAATTATCACTCACCTTATGCCCATGTAAAGATAGACTAGTATCTACATATATTTTATGCATTTATGATATAACCTTTTTCTAATTTTTTTTTTGATATTTCTAGGCTATGTGGTTCATCTGCTTTTTCAAATTGTCATAAATCTCCAAAAATTTTTCCAATATATTTATTGAAAAAAAACTGTGTATGGTGGACCTGTGCAGTTCAAACCCGTATTATTCAAGGATCAACTGTTGTTTTGGGAATTTGGGCTTGAGTGCTATTTTAGATTAGGCATGGGGAAATCTTTGAGAGATTACCCACTTGTAGGGGGAAAAGATAAGTAGCATCAACAAATTAGACTCCCATTACTGTTAAAGTAGAGAACATAAACTATATATGGTGATTATTTGAACTTTGTTTCAGTATCATATTGTGACCAGGTAAGCTGAGGGTTGAGGGAAGTATGAAGGTAATGTAGTAAGGAGAATCACGTGATAAAAGGGATACACAGGAAGAGAGAGGCACATACGTAGAAAAGATGGTTAGGTTTTAAGATGTTGGTTGGAGGTTAAATCCACTTGGAAGAGTTAATCGTCAGTAATTACTGTCCTTTGAAATATTGATTAACTTGTTCTTAGCTGTTCTTCTACACTTTAAGGTAACTGTATGTTCTAATTCCAGTGGAAACTACTTTTTTAGACACACAGTAGCAGTGACCAGAACAGTTGTACCCTGATAACCAAATATGCTTTTCCACATCTACCTCCCATCCTCAGATTTACCCCCTTTAGATCACTCACCCATCCATTTGTCTATTCATACAATCAGTAATTATTGGCAATGAATGAATTGCTAGTGGGGGACGGGTGATTAGAGGGTATGAGGCAATGACGTAACAGAGGTTATAGTTCTGTTCCTGAGCAGAAGTTTAAGTTTGTACATATGTACATATCAGGGTTACTCATGTGGTTGAAACTTTGAATTTTAAATATAAGAATTATCTAGGTCTACTCTGTATAATACCAGAGTGGCCACGTGTACAAAGAAACATAGTACTGAGGCTGTAGAGAAGGCTTTGCTAAAGACGAAGTATTTGAGTACAGAGTTCTGAAGGGAGGGAAAGTTTGTAAGGTGGACAAGATGGAGGAGGATTTAAGCAGAGGAAACTGATCTCATTACTTTAATTCCAGTTAACATCATCACTAAGGCATATATAATTTTCTTGCTGAGACATTTGGACTATTTTTGTTGAATTATTAAAATTTCAAGTGGTTTAAAATTCTGATTTTATCACACAATTACAAAATACTAACGTAACTTCTATTTTCCTCTTCAGAGGAAAAAACCAAGTACTCTGCTGAACTAGAAAAGCACAAACAGCTCATTGCTGAATGGAAGAAAAAGGCAGAAAATCTGGAAGGAAAACTGGTGTCATTACAGGTTAGTTGAAATAATTTACTCTTGTAAATTTTATTATTCACGAAACAGTTGTAGAATTTTTGTCTTGGAAATAATCCCCTAAACAACTAATTTAGTAAAAGTTGTTGCTGGGGCACAATAGTGAACAAGATATTCAGGATTTCCCTCATGTGACTGATAGTTTGGAATGGATGCAGCAAATATGAGATGATAGGACATTTAAATTTTTAGCATAGGTAGGTATTTTAGATATCACTAAAAAAAAAAATGCGTAATTTTAACTTTATAATTTTTCTCTTTTCAACAAAATATACTGGGTACTTTATTTTACATGGATTAAAATGTATGTTATCTGATTAGATCTTTTCCTTTTGCAGTGTAATTCTTTAAAATATTTTTCTCTTTATTTTACGCTGTATTTCATACATATAAAAATTATATATAAGAAATAAATAAATGAACCCTTGTGAAGAGATGTGACACCAAGGTGACTTTCTTTTAGATTTGGGATAAACTTTTCTGAGTTATAAGTAGACTCTGGTGATGGCTGGTGGAAAATAATAAAATTGATTTACCTGTCATTGGTGGTGAGTGTGCTGTTTGGACATACTAATATTCCAAATAAGTGAAGATATGTTTCTTTTAAATGTTTTGGAATTTTTAAAATTCTACATATTGAGTGGCTTAGAAACAGTATTTAAATAATATGTGTAAAACATAAGAATAGCAATACAGCAAATACCCACGTACTCACCACCCAGTAGAAGAAATACAATGTCCTTTGAAGTTCCTTGCACACACCTCCGCATCTCCACTCCTTCCTACCACCTCATAGATGAGCACTTACAAAATTTCATGTTTATTACCCCCTTGTTTTTCTTTATGGTTTTATACATAGATTTGCATTTCATTACAATAGATTGTTTACTGTTGCATATTTTTAAACGAGATCTAAATGGGATGCTGAACTGTGTGTAAACTGAATAATTCTTGTGAGACTTGCTTTTTTTGCTTAGTATTATGTTCATGAGTTTCAGCCATGTTACTTTGTAGTTCTGTTAGAAGGTTCATTATTTTCACTGCTATATTCATTACATGAATATATAATTTATTTACCATTTTACTGATGAAGGACATTTCTGTTATCTGCTGTACAAACAATGTGGTTATGAACTTCCTTGTTTCTGTCTCCTGGAGCACACATACAAGAGTTTCTTTCAGGTGTGTATACTGACTGGAATTGCTGAGTCATAGGATGTATACGGTCAATTTCAACTCGATTAGATTTGGTGGCAGATCGTTTTCTAGGGCAGTTGTGCTGATTTTCTCCTTCCAGTGGTACATAAGAGTTGGCTTGTTCTACATACATCCTTGGCAACACTTGGCATTATCATATTTTTTAAAGTTTTTGCTAGTGTGGTTGGTAGGAAGGGCTTTCTTCTTATTGTTTTAATTTGCATTTCTACTGATGAGGTTAAGCATCCTTTTTTGTTTGTTTTATTTTTTTTTAAATATATTTTTATTGAAGTATAGTCAGTTTACAATGTTGTGTCAATTTCTGGTGTACAGCACAATACTTAAGTCACATAGGAACATACATTCATTCTCATATTCTTCTTCACCATAGGTTGCTACAAGACATTGAATATGGTTCCCTGTGCTATACAGTATAAACTTGTTGTTTATCTATTTTATATATATTAGTTAGTATCTGCAAATCTCGAACTCCCAATTTATCCCTTCTCATCCCCTTCTCTCTGTGGTAACCATAAGTTTGTTTTTTATGTCTGTGAGTCTGTTTCTGTTTTGTAAATCAGTTCCAAGCATCTTTTAATATGTTTTTCACCACTTATGCTTTCTGGTCATTAACACATTAAAAAGGTATTTTATCCAACCTTTTAAATGTTACCTGTCACTCCAGAATATCTAGTCTGTCATACTGTTAGAAGTCCAGATCTTTTTAAACTAGCTTTATTTTTTAAAATTTAAAATATGTTTAACATATATTTAGAAAAATAACAAAATAAATCAGAAAAACTAAGGGAATTAGTAAAGATAAAAGCTGAAATTAATTAAATAAAAACCAAACAATGGTAGAAAGAATAATAAAATCCAAATATTAATTTTCAAAAAAATCTTAGTGTAGTTTTGAGCTTTAACAATTTCTTAAATGTAAATTCTGTGAGGTTAACCAAGTCATTTGAAAGTTTACTTAAATTTCCTTTACACTAAATTTAGTTTTGTATTTTGAATGTTAGATTTTATTTAAATTTTTTTGTTTCAGTTCCCCTGTGTATCAGAGAAGGTTCAACCTGAGAAGCAGAATCAGTAGTGTGTGTATATATGTACACACATATATACATACAAATACACATTGATATATGTAATATATATAGGCACACACCTAGGAGGTTTATTATAAGGAATTAGCAACATGATTGTGGGGTCTGGCTAAGCAAGTCTGAAATTCATGGGGCTGGCAGTCAAAATGGGAAGATCACATCACAAGCAGGCTGGAACTCATAGGCTTGGGCCAAAGCTATTGTCTGCAAGTGGTCAGGAAAGAAAATCATAAGCAGGATGGACTCTGTGGACATGCGCTGAAGTTGCTGTCCACAGGTGGAATTTCTTCTCTTTTTTAGATGGACCTCAGCCCTGATTTCAAAGAGTTTCAGCTGGTTCAGTCAGGCACCCTCCCCCCCCCCCCCCGATTATCCAGGATAATGCACCTTCCTTGAATTCAGTTGATTAGGGACATTGATTACGTTTGCAAATACCTTCATAGCAACATCTACATTATGTTTGATTAAATAACTGGAGACTGTATCCTATCAAAAAAGCTGTGACACTCTGATTCAAGGAGATGAAACTTGCCCTGACATTTACGAGGGTGAATACTCTAGAATAGCCAAGAAAATTGTGTGAAAGAACAACAGTCAGGAGGGACTTGCCTACTAAATATCAAAATAGAGCCATAAATCAGTACCATTTTGACTAGATTAGTGGAGAGGAAGGAGAATCCAAAAATGGGGCCCAGGTTATATTTGAGAATTTAAAACTAAAGCCTAAACTAATTTCAGTGTAACAGGAAAAGGGATAAATTATCTAATAAACAATGTTGGCACAACTGGCTATCTATATGGAAGAAAAAGTAATTGGACCCCGTCTTACACTACATACAAAAGTAAATTCCAGCTGTATTAAAGCAAAGATTCTCAACTGGGCGTGGCACTGGGAAATCTGGGGTTATTTTTTTGGCTGTTACAGTGACTGAGTGGGTCTTCTGGCATTTATGGGCAGAGGCCAGGAATACTGAAAACACTCCCATTGAGAAATACTATTTTAAAGATGTAAACATTAAGCAAGGTGAATATCTTACAAGAAAATCTAGAAGACCACATGTAAAGTCAAGGGGCAAGGAGGAGCCTAACCAAGACTAAAACTGAAGAAGCTGTAAGAGCGAAGTAGAACTTACTTGACTGTAAGCAACTTAAACATTTTTACATGGCAAAAGATATTATACCATAAATTGACAAACGACAGATCTGGCAAATAATATTTTAGCACTAATGGCAAAGGGTTCTTATCTACCTATAAGGTGCTCATACAAACTAACTGGTAAGAGAAAGCTCAATAGAAAAATAGGCAAGATACGCAAAGGTTTTCACAGAAGAGCAGATTCAGCTGTCCTGTAAACATGAAAAGACACTCAAGTTCACTAGTATGTAGTTAGGGAAATACAAATTAAAGTAATAATGAAACATCACTTTATACCCATCAGACTTGCAAAAATTCAAAAACATTTGTTGCTATATTTCTTGACTTTTTGTATCTTTTTTAATAGTTTTGATTCTCTTATTATTGTCACTTTTTTACTTTTGCCACCATGTTGTTTTTTAATAGCATCCTCTTTTTTTATTTAGTTCCTCTAAAAGAGATGTCATTGTGTTGTGAAGTGTGAGTTCTATTTTTGATATTTATTAGTTGTGTGAACTTGCTCAAGGTCACAGAAGTACAGCTTCGTCAGCTGAAAGTGGTTGATTGGCTCTAAGGTGTCCTCCAGCCCTGTAGTTTGGGAAATAGTTTTTTGCATGCTGCTTTTTAATGAACTTTTCTTCCTTAGGAGCGTTTGGATGAAGCAAATGCTGCGCTGGATTCAGCATCAAGACTGACAGAACAGTTAGATTTAAAGGAAGAACAAATTGAGGAACTTAAAAAACAAAGTAGGTTTTTTTCCTTTTCTTTTTTTTCCCCTACAACACTAGTATTGAATCAAATGTGATTTTCCCCCATGCATTGGTACAGTTGAGTGAGACCAGCTTCCGTTTGTGTGTGGCTTCCATTTCCATCTCCCATGACCAGTTTGCTTCTACTTGAATATGGTCCTAGTGAAACCAGAGTCATAAGTTGGCCCTGGCTGTCCAGTTAGCTTTCCTGGATATTCAAGCAGTTCAGTTGTGTTGGCTGTCACCCTTTTGACCATCAAGGTGAGTGACTGGACTGACTCGTCTTGTTAGGGCATGAGTTCTCCCTGTTCAGTCTGTGTTCATTCTACTTGAAGCTGTCTGATGTGTTAGGGCAGCATTCTCAGGTGAAAGAGTAACTTTCTGTGGAATGAATATCTGGGTATAACTAGTTTGTATGATTATGGCTAGTACTTTAATGCAGGCACTCATCATGTACTTTTTTGATGCTTGTAAGGTATCTCATGAGCCCTGTCAGTTCCCCAGAGTGAGTCCTGTGCTTTGGGTTATCAGTTGGGCCTCATATAATCAGGTGGTTCGTAGTGCTTTGTTGACACTACCTGTGGACAGAGATGGCAAGTCCTCGTTTTATCTCTGATTTAACAGTCCCCAGGAAGTTGAAGCTATTCTAGGGCTGCATGTAGTAGATAATGACTTAAGATTATCAGAAAAGTGATAATGGGACCTAGAAATGTACCAACTTTAGGTGTCTGGGTTAGGCACAGTAGCACCAAGGCGTGTAATTAAGTTAAGTACCACGTAACATGAAGTAGAATTAGAAACAGGCAAAAGTAGGAGATAGGACAGCACAGGCACCGTCAGACAGAAACAGTGAGTTGGATGTTACGGAGGCAAGGAGACAAATCACTGAGGTGTGGATACAAAGGACAAGCCAAAGTCACTCAGCTTAAAGGAATAAAACATAATAATTAGATAGATCATGTGAGGCAGTATCCTCGAGACGACTTGATTCTGAGGCAGATTACTGTGCAACTGAAAGTCCTCTATTTACTTTGTGGGACTTGGCCAGCTTTGGAACTCCATCTTGTAGAGACGCTGGAAATGGGCATCAAAGAAGCAGTTATATGTTGGGTACCGTGGACACTTTGTGTAACATTTACTGTGTTGTTTAGTCTTCTCACATTTCAGTTACTCTTCACCAGAAACTCTGAAGTAGGTAGTATTAGTTCCATTTTATAAGTTAAAGAAACTGGGATTTGAAAGTCTTTTACCCTTGACCAAAGCTCATGATCTTTCCATGTTACTGTCTTTCCTCCTGTCAGAAAAAATGGTTATTTATAGTCTGACTTGTATTTTGTTCTCATATTTCCATCTCCTTTGAAGATAGGGCAGTATCCTCTATGTTGTACCCTAAATGTTGAAGGGATTGCCCTTACCTGGAGGCAGTATTTATTGGGAAAACAGTCTAGTTAGGTTGAAGGCCATTATAACTACAGCATTATCTGGAAGACATTTGGGCAACCCAGAGGAGACACACTGGTCACCCAGGGAATTAACCAAAGAATTAATTGATACCTTAGAGTAGGGCTAGACAACTGGAGGTAAGAAGGTAGTATTCTGAACCAGTTCATTGGTCGGTGACAGTTCAGTGCTATATGTCACGCTACTGTAATATTTAAGTTCACGCCCCCTTTTAGACAATTACCTGAATCATTCCTAATAGATGATGGTATCATAAAAAATTCTTTGACTTATTGTAGTTGCTAAATATTATCAGAGTCTCTGCACAATTAGTAACTCATTCAAGCACCCATTTAAATCGCCAGTAGTAGAGGGGAGGGTATAGCTTAGGTAGAGTGCGTGCTTAGCATGCACGAAGTCCTGTGTTCAATTCGCAGTACCTCCATTTAAAAAACCAAATAAATAAGTAAATAAACCTAACTACCCCCAAAAATGCTTTTAAAAAAAAGAACCACCCCTCCCAAATTAAATAAAGCCCCAGTAGTAGAATATTTTCAGGCTTTGATTGTAAATGACGAAGCTTAGGTGGCCCCAGCCCCTATTCATGTAAAAAGTTACAAGTAATATTCATTGCAAATACATAGGAACTTTGGACTTACTTTGTGAAGTCAATATTAGCCACAGAAAAAACTAATTATGCTCATACAACTGGTATTTGAAAAGACAGGCAAGAGGCCAGTGTTGCACAGACAGGAAGGGGGTGGGTAAAAGGACAGTTAGTTCTGTTATGTCTTTAAGTCATTCTTACCACTTACGCTCTTTTTAACAGTCTGTTTTCTTTTATTACCTAAGTGCTTAATATTGCTTTTATATCTCTAAACACAAATGTGATTTTATTTTCTCAAAGCTGCACTCTTGATTTGATAATATAAATAAAACTTTGATTGGCTTGGTTGTTTAAAAAGAATCACTATATATTTTCTTTCATAGATCATTAAGTACTTTAAATGTTGATTGATGTTGTAATACTGTACTTTATTTTTAACACAAAACTTGGCCAGACAGCAAAAATATTTGCCAGGAGAAACAAGTTTTGAAAAAGACAGATTGGCTTTTGTTGCAAGGAAGTATATAGAGACTTGAATTGTAGATGCGAAGTATTGTTTTATTTCCAGGCATGTGTAGACTAATGATTAGTTGATACGCAGTTTCAACATTTAAACAATATTAGGAAACTCATTTTTAAAAATGGTATTTTATTCGAAATGCTTGATTATGTCATTGCTACCAGAGATGGGATGATTCAGTTTGGTCAAACGTAAGAAAAGGGAGCTATTGCATGTAGCACCACTAGTAAACAGTAGACTGTTGATGATTTCAGTCATTCTTAGGTTACATAATAGTTAGTGCTGTGTACATGCAATTGTGGTTGTGAGTTCTGAGTATTGACAGGCTTTCCATGGAAAATATGAAGATGTCTTATCAGGTATTAAATACTTAATGAGAACGAACTTCTTTGCTTCATGTTAGATGCTGTGTGGGATACTAGATAGGGTGCCTTTTTTCAAGGAGTTCATTTAGTTAAGGAAGTAACACAGAGTGTAACATACACCATAGGTTCATAATTTAAGACAGTGATGCTCAGCTGTGGTCATAAGACAGTACGTATTTAATTCCCCAAGAATCCCATTAAGGGTCGGGGCATTCCATAGAGGAAAGAAACTTGAGCAGACAGAGCTCTAAACTAGTAGTAGGATTTACCCCCAAAATATAGGAAGTTCTTCGTCGTCTTCTCCCACCAGCCCCTGCCCCACACACCATGGGAAAGTAACAAAAAGAAACAGACAGATCCTATAGGTGCTGTGTTTTAATAGATAATGTTGGCTGGTAGAATCATTGCTTTCCTTCCTTTTAGAAATTATTCTTTTAGTATTTTACCTAGAAGTGTTCTTTTTCAGTATAGTTCCAAATACTTATTTTACATGCCATCCAGTATTTTATTGATTTTTTTTCAAACCTAAGACATTGGTCCTCTATGAAGCAGATAGGACAGTATCTTTCATTAACTATTCTGAGTTGATCAGAGTTCAGAATTTCTACAGAATTGTCATTCATGGGAAAATACACACCTATGGAAACCTAGACTATAGCTGAACCATTACAAGATGTGTTATCTTGCTAAATTCATGGCCAAATTTAACAAATTTAATTTTTTCTTCTTTTCCTTATTGTTCTGTACCAACATCCTTGAGTTAAATCCCTGCTTAAATGAAAATGATTGTATAAAAATTGAAATAGGAAGCACAAAAGAGTTCTTAAACAATACAAGTTTAGATTCCAGCATTGGGGAAATTTTTTGGTCTTTGTGCCAGTTTATACCCATATCTTAAAGGGCCCCATAACTGATTTTTTTTTTTTTGTAAGAAGGTTTGGTGACAGCTTTTTAAAAAAGTCTTCTATGAGTTGAGAATGAGAATGGAAAATTTCCTTAGAGTGGTGTTTTTTTTTTTTTAAGAAAATCTAGAAGAATGTATAAAATGAGCCCCAGTAAACCAACTGTAATATGAAGCATAAAGACATGTTTTAAAGCTACAAATATAAAAGAAGTTTAAAGTGTTTTTCATGGAACTACCTTTAGGTGCTGGATGGTAGAGTTTTTATTTTAAATAAAGACATTCCATTTTCCAGGACATGATTTATATAAGAAAACATATAATGTCCTGTTGAACATAGGCCAAATACATTCCCAGACGCTTTGTTACCCAAACCTTTTGAGGGATTTCTTTATAGATGTTTTTGGCAGAAGTGGTGATTCTAGAGGAAACATAAGAAATACCAGATGCAGTTTTCTGAATTGCCATAAATAGTTAAAAATTATTTGTGATGATATAAACATCTGGGTATATTAGAAAGTGTCAAAATTTTAGTTCAGAAAAAAGCTTATGCCAATTAGGTGAATAATTAAGCCCTTTTCAACTTAATGGTTATATTTTTAAATATGTGTTTTATGAATTCTTCTAAGGAGAAATAAATTATGTAGAGATGAGAATGTTTTGACTTAATGTGTTTTGTGTATTTTCCCTCATATGGATGAGTAATTCATAATGTAAATCGTTTATGCTTTTTGTCCTGTATTCTGTTCTCAGTCTTCCTTCCCAAGGAAAAAAATCATTCTTTCTTTTTTTAAAAGAAATATAATTATTTTTTATTTTTATTAATTATAAAAATTAATTAAAAAATATAATTCTGCTGTGTGCCAAGCACTAAAATAGGCACTAGAAATATAGAGATGGACAAAGTTCCACCTTCAGGAGGTGTATAGTCAAGCAGGAAGGGAGGAAGACCACATGTAGTCACATGCATGCAACAGATTATTTCAGAAGGAAGCAGCAGTCTATTCCACTTCATGATGGCGGTACGAGGGGTGGGGAGTAGAAAAGGCTGGTGAAGGGTATATTTGCCTCACTTGAATGGTGAATAGGTATAACTAAGCCGGCAGGTGGATGGGGAAGAACATTCCAGACAGAGGGAGGAATTTATATGAAAGTATGTGCCATAATTTGGCAGAAGATATGGTGGACTAATTGTGTGTGCGCACACGGGCTCAAGCATGCGCAGATGTGCGGTATTGATGTGTCTGTCAAGACTGCTGAGAAGGCAGAGGTGGAAGTGAGCTGCTCTGTTAAGAAATGAAACTACAAGTATGGATCACAAACACAAATTGTAAACTGGGGTCCAAATTATAATATAAAAGAGCAAATGGGATTAAGTAGAGACTGTAGTGAATTGGAGAGCTTCTTATGCGGGGCAGCGAATTCTCAGCTTCACTCAACTGTTGCCATGCTGGAATGTGGGTCCAATGTTGCCAAACATTCAGATCTTTCAAGAGACACCAAAAATGTAGACTCTTAGTGTGAAATATTCCGATTTTTAAATGTGACACCTAATTTAAGTTTTTCTAAAAACCCTGTGTAGGCTGAACAAAACATTTCTTTGGGCCAGATTTAGTCCTTGCTGATTTGCAACAGCAAGCTTTTAGAAATGGGTTGAGGTTTAGTCTGCAGCCTAGAAAACCATTTGTCATTACTGTATATTACTACATACGGATATATAGGGATGATGATATTCAGTAAGTGGCAAAATCATTATAATGACCTTACTGTTCACCAGTGCTAATGTGGTCCTTTCATTTGGGATATGGCAAGTCTGTGTGAACCTTTAAAAATTAAATATATAACTTGACTCACAGCGTTCAGTCTTTTAAAAAAACTTTGTTTTGATATTTTGATATGGAAGGTGCATTAAAATGATCTGAATTCATATTAAAGGATTGAAGGAGAAGGGTGGAGAAGGAAAATAAATTTGATCTGGTTACATTAAGAATATTTACATAAAATCTCATTCAAATGCACATAGTAACTCTAATTTAACAGTACAAGTAATCCAGTAGGCTTCAACATTGCTATTTCAGTTTAATTGCTGATTCTAATCTAAGTGAAATTCAAATGAATGAGGTTATATTGTATTAATAAAATTCTTTTCTGTGAGTTCATTGCTAGGAAGTGGAGTTTCAAACATTACTTTTCCACTCAGCAATTACTAATTATAATTACAGAACAATAAAACATTGACCATGTACTCTAGACCTTAAAATTCTGTTGAAGTGATTGAAAGGAATTGAAATAAAAGACAAAACAGCTACTAATATGTTCTAACTTCAAATTAAATAAATACAAGGTGTCTTTAAAAATATTTGGTGTTATAGTGAAAGTGATCTTGTATACTTTGAAATTCTGTAATAAAAAGACCATCTATTTTCTAGCTTTTGCTTTGATTATATTTAATGAGGCTAAATTTCCTTATATTTGATTCAATATATCAGGTTTAAATTTATTTTTTACATAGCCAGTCCTAGTAAGACACTGGACCCAGTTTATTTACTGACATATCTATGAATAAAATCATATTTCTAACAGTCTTTTTTTCCTTCTATTGACTTCTTTGCCTTAGTTTGTAAAGATGACAAGGCAAAATGGAGGAAATATTGTCAATGTTAATGTTAACCAAAGTGATACATATTATTGATGTTGGTTAGAGCTAGGTTGAAAGATGATATTTTAAGAAATCAAATGAATAAGTACTAATGCTTTATATAGCACTTTATGGTTTAGAAAAGTCACATGTAATCACTTAGTAGATTCTCTCAAAATCCTTGAAGATAAGCATGCTCATTTTACAAAGTAGGCAACGATGTCTGGCGCCAGTGACAGGACCATGATTCATATCCGGATCTTGCAACAGGACCATAATTCACATGTAGGTCTTCTGAGTCTCTAGTCCTGCTCCAACCACCTTTCTTTTCTCAGTCAGGTGACTGTTAAATAAACTTGAGTCTTGTCCAAAGGAGCTTAGTCATGAAATAGCCAATGACTTTGTAAAGAGTGTGACTTAATTTTATGATGTGCTCTGAAGTCAGTGTTACAGTGCAGTGTTACTAATCGCAAATAAAATGTAAAATTACGATGTGCTGATTTCTTGTAGTCACTTTCATTTTATGTTTAGTTTTGATTTTAAATCAAGTGATGAAGACTATGTCACCCTCTTTAGGTATTATAGAGAAGAAACTCTGATATGGTTTTAAGGTGTCATATATTCAGAGTAACTCTTCTAAACTAGACCAATCTCAGTTGTTTTATTGCTCGACTTTAGAGTGTACCCCCCGTCCTTTCCCCCTCCTCCAACTTCCAAAGACTTATTTTGGCAAGTTTTTAGGTTATTTCACAGGGATATTGTATTTGGCTAAAACTCATTTTTGAATAACTGTATTTTGCCCGCCCATATAAATACAATTCTGATTTCAAATTGTGGTTTGAATTAGTGTTCAATTTTTGTGGAGAAATATTCCGAAGCTTTGATAGGAGGAGAACAGAGGTGCCTGGGGAAAAAGAGAAGTCTATAGGGACCTTTGAAGTCAGTACTTGACTTTCTTTTCTTTTCCAAACCTTTGCTACTTTCCTGTCTTTCCTAAATACCATCCTTCCAACCTCTTCCCCCAAATTCTGAGGTTTTATTCCCTAGACTCAGATATCAGAATCCATGTAAACTGTTACTTGAATTTGAAACAGCCCTCTGCATGCCTGCAAAGATATGCAGATCGTCAGTTCTCTTTCACATTAGCTCAGGACTAACTTGTATTCTGATAATGAGTTTCAGACATTCTTGCCCTGTTATTTTGGCCTTAAGAATGTTTTGATCATACCTTTCAGAACAGAAAGATTTTAATAAAAATTATACCAATATTAATGAATTTTAATCAAAAAGTATTTTCTACTTGAATTTTGTTAAGACTTTTTTTTATCATTTTTAATAAAGCAAAGTTTAAATTTTTCTAATTTATTTTACTGGAATTATTTTTATCGGAATCAGCTCTACGAATTTTATCTGAGATGTCTATTTATCATTCAGTTTTACCTTTCTTTTCTTTTTTTAATAAGAGACCGTATAGTGTAGTGGTTATATCCTAGTTATGCTCCAGAGCAGTCTTGTCCAATAAAAATATAATCCAAGCCACATGTATAATTTAAAATTTTTTAGTAGCCACATTTAAAAAGTAAAACGATACAGGTGAATTTAATTTTAATAATATATAACACAGTATATTTAGAATATTATTTTGACATGTAGTCAATATAAAAATCATTAATTTTAAAGAAAGTAGATAGGAGAAGGGAAACTCAGAGAAAAGGAAGGTGTAGGTATGGTAAGTTTGGCCTTTTCCTCTGCTACCGTTCTGTAGCCTTGGGGAGAAGTGGAGGAGTATGAAAGAGAAGACTGTGCCCATCCTTACTCTGGCTCTTACCTTAGTTCATTTGGGCTGGTTAATTCAGAACATCAACAAGAGTTAACTTACTTGCTGTTCTTCCTCTGAATATTTGAGAGTTCTATAATTTCTACTTAATTTAGAATATAGTACTAGAAAAGCTCTGATTGGCACCATGGTTTATAGTATATATGTGCCCATTAAGAATTTAAAATGTCTTTTACTGACTCAGACTTTAATAATAGTCTTGTTCTGTCTGTCTGTCTGTCTCTCTTTGTCTGTCTGTCTCTCTTAATGTCCAAGCTTAAATTCCTCACTGGAAAGACAGGAAAGGAAACATTTGTAGTAGATTTTCCAAACACAAACCTTGCTTTTTATAATATGGTTATGACAACCATCTCTGTTTTGGTGAAAGTTAGTCTATTACATTTTGCAGTTTAGGTTTTTGCAGTTTGGAAAAACCACAAGCCATTACAAACAGTTGAACTGGACATTTTGTATATGCATTTAGTAATGTAAATCAGAATTTTAAGCATTGTACACGACAGAGTGAAAACATAAAGCAGATGGACCTGACCTAATCTGTAAGGTTTCAGAGAAAACTTTGAGGAAGGTATCTGGGAACTGAGATGTGAAGGGTGAAGAGGAGTTAATAGGCAGTGCCGATGGAAAAGAGCTTTCCAGGCAGAAGGAAAAACATTTGCAGAAGTCTTACAGTGGGAATTGAGAGTCCAGAAACAAACCATACATTTATGGTCAATTGGTTTTCAACAAAGATTTCAAATGAACAGTTTTTTCAACACATGATGCTGGGACAACTGGATATCCACATACACAAGAACAAAATTGGACCCCTACCTCACACCATGCACAAAAAGTAACTCAAAGTGGATCATAGACCTACATTTTAGAGTTAAAACTGTAAAACTCATAGAAGAAAACATAGGGATAAATCTTTGTGATGTTGAGTTAAGCAATGACTTCTCGGATATGACAATAAAAGCAAGCAACAAAAGAAAAAGTAAATTGGACTTCATCAAAATTAGAAACTTCTGTGCTTCAAAGGATACTGTCAAGGAGGTGAAATGACAATCCACAGAGTGGGAGAAAATATTTGCAAGTCATCTATTGGGTAAAGAGACTTGTATCCTGCTACTACTAGGAAAATACTACATAACTCAAAGAGTAGGTTTGTGGCAAGAGGTCAGAGTCTAGTGTTTGGATGTGTTTCTTGATTTGAAAAGTAGAGCTCTGCTGCACAGCTTTCTCCTCTTCATTTCTTTCAGAATGAAACTTGTAATCTAGGTTGATGTTAATATCTCCTTGGGCTCATACTATGCATTTCTGAGGTAACAGATGTAAACTTCATGGATTTGCTGAGAGTTCCTTATTCTAGGAATTGATGGCCCCGTGGCATGGTTGAATTTATGAACAGAGTCTCTCTCCTGTTGTAATTCTAGACTTGATTTTAATACTGTTCAAATTCCAGTGATTTTGCCAAGATTTTACAGATTTTGCTTCCTTTTTAAATAAATAAGAATTTAAAAGTAAAATAGTCCAAACATCTTTCTGAATCAGTCATAAGCTGTAGTATCTTGTGTAGTATGTTGGAACCAGTGATATGAATTGTTTTTTGCAGTTTATTTACCCCAGAATATTTTGCCCTAACAGCTGCATCCTGAGCCATGGTCTCAGTTGTGTTAGCTGCTCTTCTTAGTCAGCTCAACAAAAAAGAGTCCAGCCAGGAAAATGGAAAAAGGAAAATCTAAAATTGTCCTATCCATTTTTTTCCATTACAGAATGACTCTGGAAACATTTCATGCAAGGAAGCAGTGGTGAAAATCTCTTATTTGCTATAAAGTTACTGAAGAGAATGAAAACTTTTGGTTTTTAAATTTTCTATTAAAAAACTGATTATTTTATTCAGGGTAAACAGTGTGAATTAATGCATACTCTGACTTCTAGGTAATTTCTATACCAGAGAGCCTGGTTCCCTAAACCAAAGAAGAGATGGGTATAATTGAATATTCCTAATTAGAATAAGTGCATTTATCAGAATTCACAGTAAACATGTCATAAATCTCATTATTGTTATATATTCATCCAGGCTATCTTAATCAGTTAATGACTATCTTAATTCACATATTTTAAAACAGATGAGCTCCGACAAGAAATGCTGGATGATGTACAAAAGAAACTGATGAACTTAGTGAACAGCACAGAAGGAAAAGTGGACAAGTATGCTCTGCCTTGTAGCTTTTATGTATTTTATAGGGATTACTTTTATGGTAACATGTACATGTTTATATGTGATTAAGTTTTTAAAAAACCTTTTCTTTTTCTTATATAATGATGAGCTGTAGGTGGTTTTATTGAGGGGTCAGTAGAATAACTTGTCTTCTCTTGGTTTTTAAATAGATCTTTCCCAGCTCAAATTCTCTTTCTAAGAACCACGTAGAAGAGTTTAAAAAACATCACCACAATATGAAGTACTTAGAAAATACAAAGTTTATTCTTACCATTCTTTTTTGCTCTCTTTACTGTCCTTAAATAAACATATCTTCATGCTCAGATGTATTAGGTCTGAAACCTGGGTATCTATGTGTTAATATCATCAACATTTTAAAGGTTTAGATATTAGCAAATTTTTAACAAATGTGAATGAATGGAGAAATAAAAGCATGACCATTAAGTGCAAGAACCATCATCACCGTTTAAGGTGGGGAGGAAAAAATCTGCAGTGTAGACATCAACCCAGACAGGCGCTGAGAATTACTGATTGAGATATCGCCTTGATTATTCAGTTGAAGAAAGTGGGTGGCTGATGAGTGATATTTTTAAAGGTCACATTTTGAGTTGTTTGCAATATTCTTGATTAAACTTATCAAGATTTTTTAAAGCTACTTTAAAATATTGTTTATTATTTTTAATAATGAAGTATTGTTTAAGCATATGTGGTGTTTACTGTTTGGGCACACT
Organism: Camelus bactrianus; assembly: GCF_048773025.1. Taxonomy (NCBI): domain Eukaryota; kingdom Metazoa; phylum Chordata; class Mammalia; order Artiodactyla; family Camelidae; genus Camelus; species Camelus bactrianus. The sequence goes on from NC_133544.1 coordinate 11,368,392, forward strand.
AAATATTGAGATAGTTGTTGAGTTACTTTGAGCTGTTATGCCTTCTTTTTCTTAGAGTCCTAATGAGAAACCTCTTCATTGGACACTTCCACACACCAAAAAATCAGCGTCATGAAGTGTTACGATTAATGGGAAGCATCCTAGGTATCAAAAAGGAGGAAATGGAGCAGGTAACCAAACAGTGAATGTCATTCTGAATACATTTATAACTAAAATACTGGCATCATATAAGATTGTTTTCTTTTACTATATAACTTTTCCTGAATACAGTTTTCTCAACAGTGTAGAAGTGGAGTCATTTTATACTACAAAGAAGAGGTAGATTTGTGCAATTTGTATAATACTAGTTTAAATGTTTTGTAACTTGTAAGCCAGTGCTCATATCAGAATGCTGAACTTAATTTTGAGACACGACAACCCTCAGCTCTATTGGAGGTAGTGCTTGGGATGACATTTCAGTATGTTTGTAGCTTCTGTCAGTAGGAAATGTTCGCTAGGAACTGAACTTGAAAAGCATGGTTTGCTGTCATCTGAAATCTTGTAAAAATGGTTCTTTTTCCTTTTCTTGTATTGATAATATTTTTCTGTTTTAAAATAATCTTTCAGTTGCTTAAAGAAGATCAGGGTGGTGTTACCAGGTGGATGACTGGGTGGCTTGGAGGAGGATCAAAAAGTGTCCCCAATACACCTTTGAGACCAAATCAGCAATCTCTGCTTAATAGTGTAAGAGTTGATTTATTAACATTTTAAAGGTTTAGATAAAGATAAAACTGTTAAAGATGAAACTATTTTAAACTGGATGGCATAAAATTTAATTTAAAGGAAAAGTCTACACTACATTATTTTAATCAGATAATATTACTGGTGAGCTTTTCTCTACTCATTGATTGGGTGTTACTTTAGAGAAATATGACTGTTTAATACTTGTTTTCTGTCAGTATAATTTTTCATGTCTGTGTAAAGAGTTACTGAAATGATTTAAGACTTGATGTCTTAAGTGTCTTGATGGCGAGAAATCTAAGTGTTATCAGATGGCTAATTCTGATTATGAGGTTTGTAATGAGTGTTGTCATCAAAGATTATTAAATTGTTAAAGTTTCTAATTGATACTTAAGTAACTAAAAGTGTTATCACTTTTAATTGTTCATAAAGCTTATTTATAAAGAACCAATTCAAATGGCATAGCATGGCTAGTTTTTAATATTTAATTAGAATAGCTGGTTTGTTTTCTTGGTTGTAGTGAATATTATTTTAATATCTGGCTAATATATCCAAAATATTTTTTCTTAGTCTTTTTCAGAACTCTTTGTTAAATTTCTGGAAACGGAATCTCATCCATCTATTCCACCACCCAAGCTTTCTGTTCATGATATGCAGCCTCTAGATTCGCCAGGAAGGAGAAGACTAGATACAAGTGGACCAGAAAGTTTTAAAGGTAAACTCAGATACTTATTTTTTTTTCACAATTTAAAAAATCGAACACTTAATTTATGATTATGTTTTATAGTGATATTAACTAAATTTTGAGTGTTTTTAAAAATGTGGAATGACTAATTCCAGAATTCCACTAAGACAGTAGGTTTTGGCTCCATATAGTCTTGTAGCAATCTGATGTTTAATTAGCTTAGATTAATTTAAACAATATGAAATATTTTCCCTTTGTTTATTGGAATAATTATTCTCTCTCTGCATAAGCCACCTTGAATTATTCTTCTTGAAAGAATAATTTCCTTTCTCACTAATGGTGCTTTTTGCTAATCAGAGTTAGAATTGTAGTTTATAGTTAAAGGTTTTTTTTCCCCTGTGAAAATCTAAGTATTACACTCAATTACCAAGGTTGGTATGTTAATAATAATTATTGAAAAAAATAATACTTACTTTAAAAATTGTAAGAGTAGTTTAGTAAACTGGCTTGGACATCCAGGGCCATCGTGAAGTGTTCTTATATGTTGAAAGGTCTGCCTGGAAGCAAATGGTTTGGTGGTTCTATAATATGTAGACGTAGTTTTCTATCCTGCTAGATTGTAAGGATCTTATTTGTTCTATTCATATCCCTTATATTGGCATGCGGTAAAAGTTCTTGAGTTGAAATTGAAGTATAATCCATTTTAGTACAGACTAACATCTTGCTAGTTGGGCTGTAAAGGTTTCTATTATATACTCTCAAGTTTATATCACATACCAAATACTTAAATTTGGAAAAATATTAAATAATTTATATTCTAAATTTTAAGAACTTCCTTAGTCCTTATTTGGATGAGTATTTCTCTGTTTTCTTGAACTTTTATAGAAAGAGAAAGTGGTAATATCTGTTTAGATGAAAGACTTGGCTGCTAAATTTATTTATTTATTTATCTATTTATTTATTTATTTTTAATGTATTTCAAGTAATATTTCTTTATTTTTTAACTTTTTATTGAGTTATAGTCATTTTACAATGTTGTGTCAAATTTCAGTGTAGAGCACAATTTTTCAGTTATACATGAGCATACATTCATTGTCACATTTTTTTTTCACTGTGAGCTACCACAAGATCTTGTATACATTTTCCTGTGTTATACAGTGTAGTCTTGTTTATCTGTTCTACATTTTGAAATCCTAGTCTGTCCCTTCCCACCCCCTGCCCCCTTGGTAACCACAAGTTTGTATTCTATGTCTATGAGTCTGTTTCTGCTTTGTATTTCTGTTTTGTTTTAGATTCCACATATGAGCTATCTCATATGGTATTTTTCTTTCTCTTTCTGGCTTACTTCACTTAGAATGACATTCTCCAGGAACATCCATGTTGCTGCAAATGGCATGATGTTGTCAGTTTTTATGACTGAATAGTATTCCATTGTATAAATATACCACATCTTCTTTATCAGCCATCTGTCGATAGACATTTAGGCTGTTTCCATGTCTTGGCTGTTGTAAATAGTGCTGCTATGAACATTGGGGTGCAGGTGTCTTTTTGAAGTAGGGTTCCTTCTGGATATATACCCAGGAGCGGGATTCCTGGGTCATATGGTAAGTCTATTCCTAGTCTTTTGAGGAATCTCCATACTGTTTTCCACAGTGGCTGCACCAAACTGCATTCCCATCAGCTGTGTAGGAGGGTTCCCTTTACTCCACATTGACTGCTAAATTTAGTCTTAGAAACATCTTAACTTTAATGTGTGTAGACTATACTATAAACACTTTTTTCTTGTTACACTGAGTTTTAGCATCTTGAAACAGATTCCAAAATTTATTATGGCAGGGTCTCCCCGCTTTTCCCCTCCTTCCTCCATCTCCATCCCTTCGCCTTCTTCCCTCTTCTCTTCTTTCCTACCCACCCCCCACTGCAGTTAACAGGTCATGTGCCAAGCTTGATTTATGCTGATCAGAGACAAAAGCCAGAGCTTACTAAGTAGCACCAGGAGCTCTTTCAGGGTTTGGAAAGTTGTCATTCATAGGAAAGCACAGCTAGGGCACCCAGGGTGCACAATGATAAATATATTTGATGAATTTGTCTCAGTGCTTCCTTTGTTTTAAAGACCTCTTTTATTTGAGTTTTCCACTTGAAGTGGGTGCCTTTGAGGTGTTGCTTGTCTCTTATCAATGAAATTGTTAGAGGTCTTATGTAATAAAGCAGAGTTATATCCATTAAAGCATTAGGGCATAGCCAAACACCTGTTTCAATAAAAGCTAATTGTTCAGCCTGATTTTATAGAGAAATAATCTAATCAAGAATGGTTTTCAAACATTTGAATGTCTAAAAGATGATCAGGTTATGTAAGGCATAAATTGTTTTTCTGTTGGTAAATTCATATCACGTCTAATTGTTATTATTGTAATATGGGTGCCATGTGTTTTCATGGCCATTATCATCATTTGGGCAGAACAGGTCAAGTCCTCTCACCTTCCAGGTGGTTAGATAGAGCTTGCCTGGTAACATAGAAAACACCTTTGAAAAAGCTGTTGTTACACTGAGTGATGTTTGTCACTTGTATAACTGGAATTTGAGTGTAAAACAGCAATACTCGTGTGTTTGATAAAGTATTAGCTCTGCACACACAAACTCCTCCCCCCTTTCCTCTCCCATTCCTCCCTCTTACTGCCTTGTCCTCTTTGCCTTCTGTGTCTCATAAACACTGCTTACCAGAGCCAGAACCGAGCAACATGTGAATTAAATTTTTTGGGGGCCAAATCTGGGAACCTAAAACACATGTACAGCATTGACTAAATAACATATGGGAGACTCAATAATTCATGTTTTGTCATGTAGAGACAGTGGAATCCAGGTCTGGTAGAAGAACAGATGTGAACCCGTTCCTGGCTCCCCGCTCTGCGGCCGTGCCTCTTATCAACCCAGCTGGACTTGGACCTGGCGGGCCTGGGCATCTTCTTCTGAAGCCCATTTCAGACGTACTGCCCACATTTACACCTTTGCCAGTGTTACCTGACAACAGCGCTGGAGCTGTGTTAAAAGACATTTTAAAGCAATAGATGATTCTCAAGCCAGAGATGACTTACATAGCACTTTAAAAAGGAACCCTGAACACTATGTGTATGTACTTTATCACAAAGTGGCCTTTTGGAAAAAGTCATGTATTTGTTTGCAGTTGTACTTTCTCTCACTTTAATAAAAATATTCTTAATGCTTTTAGAAATTGCAGGTGTCACAGGAGGAAGTGTGTGCTATATTATCTACTCTTCTTTCCTGTCTGATCTGACCTAATTTAAGCTAGAAACATTCTATCTTTTAATATTAATTTACAAAAATAAGAAAAATAAAAAGATGAAAATACTGGTAGCTATATATATATCAGCTCTTTATTTTCTTTTTAAGCTCATTTTTCAAGCTCATTTAAGCTAGAGATGTGTTTTATCCTTTAAAGATAATCAACAGATTTACAAAAAAGTAAAAGGAAAGAAGAAAATAGTAGCAGTGGCTTACCTGCGTAGTGCAAAAAATTGATCTAAAGCATGTATAGTCATCTTTAGAGGACTTGGTATAGACAGGCCAAGAACAGGGGTGTCCCTGGGAGGTCACAGGTGTCCTGAGATGGGATGTGTGTGTATTTGGTTCTGTGCTGTTTCATCACGTGTAGATTCGTGTGGCCACCATAGTACAGAGACAGAGCAGTCTCGTCGGGGAGCCCTCGTGCTTCACCGTCATGGTCACCTCCCTCTGGCGACCACTCACTGCGTGCCTCCTCTATAATTATGACCATTCAAGAGTGCCATTCAATGGAATCATAAGTATGTAATCTTTTGTGATTGGCTTTTCTCAGTATAATTCCCTTGAGATCCTTCTAAGTTGCTCAGTGTATCGGTAGCTTGTTCCTTTTTACTCTTCAGTACATACTGTGAATATATGATTTAGTTTTAAGAGCTAAGGTATCTCTTTAAAGATACCATCTTAAAACTAAATGTTTCCACACACCTACACACAACTTTCATCTAAGTGTTAAATTGTACATCTGCATTTCCATAACTATAATTAGCCATATCACTAGACACGACCCCTCCTGCCTCTGAGGTGTTGAAATGAGAGGTACAGCCATGCAGGAATTGTCCATTTTCACCCCCATGGTCGCTGAGGCTGGTGAAGTGATTTCAGTAATCACTTCAGCAACACCAGCACCAGGTGTTTGAAACTTAACGGTCACGGGATATTTCTTTAATTTTTTATAATCCCCTCAGAAAAATCCTAACTTGGAATTTATTTCAGGATGTTCATGTTTGTATTAGTTGTTGAAGTTGTACATTTCAAGACATTTCTTGCAAATTTTGTAAATTTCGATATGCCTTTAAAATAGAAACATCTGTATAATAAGGAAAGATGACAATGATACTAATCCAAATATGTAAATAGGCCTGGCTCTGGCCACAGCTGAATTTGGTTATTTGTAAATTTTGCTGTGACTAACTGTATACTTAGTACTGTATTTAGAGGATTGAAAGTCTTTATGTGTTGATGGATAAAACTTGTTTTTCCGAAAAATCTAGTAACTGAGACATTGCTGCTTCAGAACATCACCTGTCTCCTTAGCTAATTTATTTATATTGCCATCCTTTACTTAGTATACTTTAAAGGAAGACATCATACAAGTTCTATATTAGAACTGTCAAACTGCCTCCCATCTGTTTTGCCCATTATTATTTCTCTATGAAGTTATTACTCTTAGATTTTATAAGATCCCTTCAAAGATACTTTTACTGACCATCCTAAATTATTTGCTACTTGCCATTGAAGATTCATTTCAGTGTGGAGCATCTGAAATAAAATTTTCTAATTAAAAAAAAAGACACATGATCCTTCATTTTGAAGAACTATAGATGCAAAAAGATGTCCTCTTTTAATCTGAAAAGGAGATGCATGGTGTGGGTATTTAAGTAGCATGTCATATTTTAAATGCCTTTTATGACATTTTAGGTTTTTCCCTCCCTGCTCAAAATTGTCCCTCCCCCACCCTATAGTTTAACATAAGTTTGAAAGCTGTTATGGGTGGATTGCACGTTGAAACATCCCAACACGACCTTCCACAGCTGCTATTTTTAAAAAGTATGTGACCTTGTCCTAACGCTGTGGTACCTAATGTTTCAATTGTATCATCATTGAAACTATAGCTCACTGGTCTGCATACTAAGTGTTTGTTGATCTAAACCAGACGGAACTCATCTACTTTTCTAAAACTAAGTGTGTCAGAGATGAACCATCTGCTCAAGGCATCTTCTTGGTAACCATGCAGTGATGAAGCATAATTTTTAATGTTAGCAGTAGGACATTGCTAACAGTCATTTTACTGCAATATTTTCACTACAGTAATTCTACTGTTTACTTCTCTATAAACTTACTAAAATTTGTGGTTGAATGTTGCCATTGCTGCCAGTTTTTCACAACATTCCTAATGGCTTTCAACTGTTATGCTGTAGTAGAAAAATTCATTGTCTTTGGATTTGATTTTGGTATAATCCTGTATCTCATAGTTGCTTGAGTTTTAGTTCCTGCCATTATTGAGTTAAGAGAAAAAACAAAAACAAAACTCAACAACAAAAACATGGGGAGAAAGGAATGACTTTCTTAAAACCAGCCAATTAAGATAGTAAATATCCCCCCAAATAAAGCCTCCAGTTTATTTTAACCTTGTAATGGATAATTGAAAGGGGGAAAAAGTCCAAATACTTTTCTAATCAGTAGATAGAACATGTCTTCAGGGGGAAGAGAGTAATAATTATTGATAAAATGCTGTTCTGTGTCAGACCTAAAGCATTTGAATTTGATTTTTAAAGCTAATGATATTTTTCACATATCAAATAATTTAAAACATCTTCCATCAACAAAATTTTATCTTTAATTTTGTAAATATCAAGTAAGTATAACATTCATTTTATATATTCCTATGGAAAAAGTAATGGTACTTTTAGTGCTCTGGCATTTGTGATTATTTGCCATTCTTTACTTTTTAACTTATTAAGGTTTCTCTACTTAAAACTGATAAGTTGTCTTTTGATTTTTAGAGAAATACCTTGTGGGAAATTTACAGCTCAACCTTAGTATTGAGTTGTGTTTTATAGAGCAAAGTCGACGCATTTCTGAGTTTCTCAGGAGTGCTGCAAGACAGAAAAATACTCCAAATAAAAATGATATATGTAAGTTGGCAATGTCTTCATCCACAATAAAAAAAAACTTTTTTAGCAAACAGCTGCTGACTTTTTCTTTAGAAGGGGGAGAAATGACTTACACATGTTGTTTATAGCAGCAGTTGATGAACTACTGAAGCTAATATCTTCAAGTGTTCACCGGATGTCTGCTGTTAGTATACTGTGCGAGCCTTGGAAATGTTAAGTATGAACAGTTTAATGGACGCTCAAGATTGTGTATGGAAGGATCTGACGGGTTTTAGCCAGCCCTTTTTTTTCCCCTTTCAGAGGTGACAGTATATACATTGTTGGACTCTTGGTCTTTCTGCAAAATAATCAGTTACATACTCATTTTTCTTAAATGGGGAACTTGAATATTTTAACTGTTCATGTTGTATTGGAAGGAACATGGGGTTTAAAGTTGAGAGATGAATTGGAGTACAGATTTTGACCCTTTCTGTGTGATCTTTAACAAAACTGCTTTGACTTTGGGACTGATCTTTCTTGTCTCTGAAATAACAACCATCTACTAAACTTACGGGGGCTGTAAGGATCAAAAGACCCATTTATTACATTTATTAAATGAATAAATGTACCACTTGTGGAAATGCTTTACAAAGTCTGTAGTTCTATACAGATGTTAGAAGTTACGATAATTACTGCCAAGAAGTGGGTAAGAATGGCAGGGGTGGGAGTGTTACTGAAACCAAGTTTTGCTTCAAGAAGGTCAGGAGAGGTCAAAAGCCTGAAGTGCTGCTACTCTGATGAGATCAGTTTTAAGGAGAAAACATTGGCTTAAGAACTGGACCAGCAAATTGTTGGCTTTGACTTAGAGAAGTGTTGGTGGAGGTGAGGAGGGAATAGCTTAATAGAGTGCATGCTTAGCATGCATGAGGTCCTGGGTTCAACCCCTAGTACCTCCACTAAAAATAATGATAAATAAGCCTAATTACCTGCTCCGTCCCCAAAAAAGAAGAAACAAAATAGTGTTGGTGGCATTATGGGAGCAAATGCCACGTTAAGTAGGTTGAGTAGGTGTTGAGCAGGTGTTGGTAGTGTTTGTAGGCAACTCTTCTGAGAAATCAAATCGTGAAGGAGAAAGAGGATACTAACAGGAAAGGAAGGTGGGGTCGAGGGAGAGTTGTTCTAAGCTGGGAGACTTAAGCATGTGTGAATGCTGTGGGAAGGACATGTTTAGATGGGGAGGCTGAAGAGCGGAGAGAGAAGAGTTCTTGAGAAGGGGGAGCTGATAGAATCCAGACACAGATGCAGGGATTGGAAGGACCCCTACTGGGACCTTCCATTGATGGAAGAGGGGTCGCTGCAGAGAGCAGGTGCATCTTGGTGGAGAGAAATTGGGAATTTTCTTCTGTGATGTTGGCAAGGAGATTTATCTACCACAAATGAGGGAGGTGGGGGGCTGAGGCTTGAATGATACAGTCAAATGTGAGAGACAGAACGCAAGTCCAGATTACTAGAGCAGTGCTCGTAGGCATGTGCCAAGTGCTTGAGGGCCTGGACTTGGGCCTGGCAGACAGATGGGAGGAGGGGGAGTGGTTGTTAAGCACATCAAAGGAAGTAACATTTGAGCACTATAGAAGGAAGTAAGCTAGCAAATTAAATGTCAGCTAAAAGTCAAACAGTTCTTGCCCTAACCAATTCTAGGGGAATACAAATTATTAACCTGAACCTCGTTTTCCTGTCCTTGGGATTTAGGTCATGTGAATAGATGGTATATCTGAGTGTTTTATAGCATGTTGTTATTATAATTTAATATATCCAGTAAACTATTAATCCATTATAATTACAACAATATTTGTTTTGGAGATAAAGAACAATTCAAGAATGTTAATAAAAGGATGACTTAAGGCAAATATTTGAACCCTTAGTTGGTTTTCTGCCTTGGCTATTACTGTGTATCAGTCTCTTAGCTCTTCTTGGGTTAAGAAATTAATAATTTGCACTATAACAATACTTCGACTGGTAATTTTCAGCTGTGACTTTTTTTGCAAGCGTATTCTCCTTTTCACCTCCAACAGCCTTAGACTTCAGTGAACTGTTTGACCCTCACAAATTAAATCTCAGTGATTGAAAATATTTGTCAACTTGATGTCACTAAGAGTTTGGTAAAGTTGTTTCCTAAATATAGTTGGACTGTTAAACATGGAGGATACATTATTGTATTTTATAAAATATAAGGTATTTTGGTGTTGAAGGACATTGTATTGTAAGAACTTTTCCTCCCATAATGGTGACTCAATCCCGAGCCCTTCTGGACCCATAGAAAGTGGGTGTGTATTCAAAATGCATCCAAATGCCTAAAGGGCAAAGTCCACCCCAGATGGTCAAGGGAACCATGATTTCATTTAAAGAAAAGAAATGGAAAGAAAGCCATATAAATTCACTCAGATTTCCTACGCAGTCCCTTCCATTTAGGTGTATTTAAAGAACCATGGTGTTATCTGGGAGTTAGCAGGTTAATCCTCTGTAGAAGGAATTTTCAGTCATGCTCCCTGAATAAAAAGGGGATGGTGGTGATAAAGTTACAAGTTGTAGACTAATGAGGTAATTTTTTTATTTTTGAAAACTTATATGGAATGTGGAGTCTTTGAAAATTTTTGGAATCATTTCAAAGTCATCACTCCAAGGCATTTGCCAGGCCTCATGCAAACTTACTATGACAAAGGCGTTCAAAACATGTTGTTCCCTCCAGGACTGCACTTGCAAGCTGTAGCTGCTGCGTTGAAAAATATTGATGATGGTAAAAAATCAATTCTCCACAGACTTGCTACTTGAGAAATGTATACTTCCATTTTTTAAAAGTCTTTTCACTTTGATTTTTTTCCCTTCAGGCATGAGTTTTACTTGCTGAAAAGTAACTGTCCCCCTGCTGTCATCCTTTAATGTGTGTGTGTGTGAAATATCTTAAACATTTAAGAATAGACAATAAGGATGTTAGGACGGACATCTGGTTATAGTGACGTGAAGAGGTCAGCCAGTACTCCCTGCAAAAGACAAAAACAACCACGTTGGGACTCTGGTAATTGACCAGAGGCTGACAAGAAATTGAAAGTCATAGATTTTTGAAAAGCTGCTAGAGCTTTGGGTAAGAACCATGGACATCTGTATCCTTCCCTTCCTGCCTGGGGCTCCTCCACCCCCGAGCCTCCCAGTTTTTCCAGCACCAAGTCATCATGAAAACCAGTAGCATTGTGGCCTGAGGGGTGGCCTCAAGGATGGAGGGGGTGGAGGCTGCAACAAACCATGACTTGGTCACTTATCAGTGGTGACCAGGAAGGAAACCTGGCGAAAACCCAGGGTCACTAGCCTGAGGTCGCCACGCCAGACAGGGCAAGGGGCCCACCCACAGAGATTGGGTGGGGAGACCTTAGAACTCAGACAGCCACGGAGAGGCCCTGGTAATGGGAAACTGAGACAGCCCATGTCAGACTGGCCTTCGAGTGCTTCTCAATCCACACACGGATGCACTGACGCAGATGGGAGGAGCGATGGCTTGAGGAGTTTAACCAGCACAGCCTCTGCTGGCCACCAAGCCGTGCCTCCAGGAAGCTTGAGGAAATCAGATAAAAATAAGATAAGAACATCGTAGCTCCTGAGCTCCCCTGTGGGGAGGCGGATGCCTCAGGTTAAGTCCAGCCAAGTTGTTATTTATTTTTACTTTTATTTAAAAAAATTTTTTTTTAATTTTTTTTTTTTTTTGGCAGGGGAAGGTAATTAAGTTTACTTATTTATTTTTGGAGGCGATGCCAAGGATTGAACCCAGAACCTCGTGCATGCTAAGCATGTGCTCTACCGCTTGAGCTACACCCTCTCCGACCCAGTCAAGTTTTTAAAGATCAGAAAAATGTATCACAATCAATAGTTGCTACAAATAGAATCTAACTTGTCCAGATCTCAACCCCCAGTGATGAGTAAAGCAAAGAAGAAAGTGTGACCCATACTCAGGGGAAAAGCGGTCAAGAGAAGCTGCCGTGGGCCTCAGGGTTGGATGTGGCCCCTCGAAACTTCGAAGCAGCGATTACAAAAGCAAAAACTAAAGGAGAGTCCGTTCAAATGATACATAATAAGTACTTGCATGCTTAGTACCCAGCGTTATCAAATCTAAACATTATGCCGTATTTTCTAAAGAATTTTCTAAACTTTTTATTAATGAAAATTTCGAACATAGACACCAAAGGACAGAGCAGCTCAGCGAACTTACATACCCACTGGCAGCTTCAACGGTTGTCAACTCAGGACCGATTTTCTACTCTTGTTTCATCTTGTGCCCACTCACTTCCCTTTTTTAGTTTGAAAGCATTTTCACACAGCATGTCTTACAACTGTAATAAATGAGGAGCCAACCTTGTTCCTTTTTGTAGGACAACAGAGATGATCTAATAATGAATGCCTCTCCTGTCCTTGAACTCTCCAGGAGTGCTGCTGAAATCTGACATCCCACCTGACACCTAGAGAAGCTTACCGTCTCTCCTACTCCTGTTTGCTGTTGGAAGCCCATTCTCTTGTGCAGCAGGATGACATATGATAGCTGTACATATTTTTACATTGTTACTGGCAGAATTAAAAGTCGACAGCATACTGTTGTTCTCTCTGATTTTTGAAGGGGTTGATTTTCAATTCAAGAATCTGGGAGCCACTTATTTTGTGTGGATTGTAAATAGGAAGTGAGAAAATTTGAACATCATACTATTGTAAAGTTATATTAAAAATATTAAGTTTGCCCCAAACCTCAATCCACTAAGTGTCAGGAAACAGACAAAAAAGAAACAGAGATGGTAAATTAGAAGAATGCTAGTAGCTGCTTTCTTTTTTAATTATTATTATTTATTTTATTTTATTTTATTTTATTTTTTAATTTTATTTTATTTTAGTAGATGTTTTCTTGAGGGCTCTGGGGCTCCATGGCAAAGAGTATGTTTGCTCAAAATCTGTTCATAGTCGAGATCCCATATTTCACGCTTGGTTTTATGTTAAAACCACAGTCAGTTAAAACAATTCATAAGTAAAGCCCAGGTGTTTTCATGATTTGCTGAATTTCCTGAGAATTCCAAGTATGTGCAAAAACTCCTGGCATCCTCGAACCAGTGGGTTACATGACAGTACAGGTAGAGACCACACGTAGTAGAGGAAGACATCTTGGAGCAGAAGTTCAAAAACCTGGGTTCCAATCCTTGCTCTGCCTCTAATTGGGATCTTGAGTAAATTCATCTCTCTGGGCCTTAGTTTTCACATTTGTAAAATTCAGGGGTCAAATAAACGATTTATAAGAGTCAGGACTTGGTGCTCTCCTCCAGGCAATGTCCTTTTTTAACATTCCCAAGGCTGGTGGGGGCACATCCTATGCCCTCCCTTGGCTTATGTGCACCTACTTTCTCTATTGACCAATCAGTGCCTCGTGGTACAGAGAGAGAGAGAGCGAGGGACCTCACCTTTGTTGAGAGCCTACTGTGCCTTGGCACCTGCTAGGTGCTTTATGAATACTACCTACTTACTACTGATATATTTTTGCTCCCACTTTATAGCTGAAAACCTGAAGCTCAGCAAGGTTAAAAACTTGCTTAGGGTCCTGTCTTTGTCAGGCTTCTCCAGAGAAACCAGTATTTTTAAAGGTCACTATAGGTTTAACTTAGCATGACAGCGAGGACAAGAAACCATGCAGAGTGGGATTAAGTCATCTAAATACATAAAAGTGCAAAATGTTGGTGTTTCCAAAAATGTAATAAACAAGATTAAAAGGCAAACTGAGGAAAAAGCTTGCGGCAGAAATGGCAATGGAGAAACATCTTCACCATGGAAATAAAGACGGGAGAAGAAAGTAGAGAAATAGTTGACGCTTCGAAGGGCTTCTAACGGAGGTTGCTGCTTGTCTTCTGACATCCAGCCTCCTGCTGTCACAGTAAGAGAACTCCAGATTTTTGGGCAAGTAGGTTCATAATGTCTCAGAACACAGACTACATCTCCCAATGCCCCTTGCAGCTAGATGTGGCCATCAATTTCTTTCCTGCTTCCTGAAATGTGGGAGTGATTGTGGTGTGCCATTTTGGACGATGGAGAGGAAGGTCAACACCCTAGAGGCTGCCAAGCAAAAACATGACAGGAGCCTGAAGCTCTGGTACCCTAAGGATGGAGCTGCCACACTAGCAAGCCCTGGGCCACCAACCTACAGAGTGTGGTGGGAGAACATGTGTCATTTCATCATCAAACATAATTGTTGAGCTATTTCTGTTAAAAAAAAAGAAACCACAAACCACCATCCTTCAAAACCTCAAACCAAAAACCACCACTGGGGTGGAATCATTTTAATATTTTTATTAGTTGACTGGGAAACAACTAATTACTTTGCCTTGGTGCCTGATAAGGCAGGAGAAGAAATGGGTTGGGGGAAATACCCCGTAAGGTGTTGGACGTTTGGTCTGCAGAGCAAGAGAGAAGTCAGGGATGGTGAGAGGTTTGTATTTGAGTGTCATCTGCGTAATGCTGACGTTTTTGGGAACTGTGTCCCGTAATGGCTTTGGGACCAGTGACTATTCCCAGGACAAGAGGGTAGTGAGGAAGAGTAGAGAGCCTGGATCTAAGTTTGGGGTACTCTGGTTAGGAAGGAAAAGGAAAAAAAGAGGGGCTGAAGAAAATGCAGTCAGAGTCACAGTGGGAAACCAGGGTAACTCAGGGTCATGGGCATGAGAGAGAAGATGGGCTTTCAATGGTCAAACCCTTCACAGAGACAAAGGGTGGAGTGAAAGTCCTATATCTGGCCATGAGGTCACAAGGAAATTTAGGGAGCACCATCTTGGGTGAATGGTGGGGAAAGGGCGAGATTTCAGAGGGTTAAGGCAGGACTCAGTGGTGAGAAGGTGGCTGACACTCCTCACTGAGAAGCCTGATGTGAGGAGGAGGAGAGCAGACGGAGGCCACTGGGATCATCAGGACAACAGTGTCCCACCTCTCCGGGGAGGGAAGACCTGTGGAGCCGCTGCCCAATACTGTACTTAGGCGCTGGCTGTCACTTTAGTTTTCGGATTGTTTTGGGCCAAGTTTGGATAATATAAGAAGTAGGGGGAGGGTATATCTCAGTGGTAGAGCACATGCTTAGCGTGCACGAGGTCCTGAGTTCAATCCCCAGCACCTCCATTTAAAACCAAAAAAAAAAAAAAAAAAAGCAAAAATCTTACTTAGTGCTAAGAAAATAGAAAGAGAATGTAACGATAGAAGGGCCCGTAGAGTTCTGGAGTGTTCCTGGGGGAGCTGGCAGGACAGGAGGGAACCAGCCGTGTAAACAGTAAGTCAGGGAAAGCACGGCTCTGTCAACCGGAGGGAATGAGGGCTCTGGAACCAAGTAGGCTTGATCTGGGCTTGAATTTGGACCATGTGGTTCTGATCTCTCTGGGTCTGTTTCTTTATCTGCAAAATGGAGAGCTTCCTATTGACAGAGTTACTGTAGCAGTCAAGGGGTCAAAGGAGAGGGTGTGCATAGAGTCCAGCACAACCATAGACATTTAATAATGTCCTTTTCCCTGTTTTGCATTCACTCCTAGAAAGGCATTGCCATGGAATTAATTTTGGACAGTGAAAAAATAAACAATTTAATATTAATAGCCAAAATCTATCATCAAATGAATAATTTTGTGAATCCACACCCCCCCCCCCATTTGAAGCATTATCTTAAAACAAAACAAAACAAAACAAAACAAACATAGCCCATGTCTCTTCTCATCCATGGCCAAACTGAGCTTCATCGGAGCCAGGAAAGTCCCATTCAGCAGATGATAACCTCTTACATTCACACTACTGTTTACATTTTGTGAAGTTGTTCTGTAGTTGTGATTGTATTTGATTCTAAAAATGGGAGGCTGGGCAGAGGCTGGGATCCTTATTTTGCAACAACAACAAAAAACCCCACTTAGGAAAGGACGTGATGAGAAACCAGCCAGACTCACTTGGCAGCCCATGCTCAACATATCTCATTTTCTTTTTTTAAAACAGAATTGCTGGATCAGGAGATGCAATAAAAGCGTGCATTTTGATGTTAGCAGGACCTGTGGCAAAGTCTCTCATCCAGTCTTTGTGGACAACTTGGGGAAGCGCAAGCTGAGAGAGAGGAGCTGGTGGCACCCCCGAATTAAAGAATCAGCAGTGGCCCCAATATGTTGATAAAAGAAGCCTATCAGTGCCAGCCTGGACAGAGTGCCTCCCTCCAGCATCTGTCCTGGTAAATTTTCTATTGTGAACTCTGATAAAGTCACCAAAGTTGTAGTGAACACATCTGTAGTGGTCAAAGCTGGGAGTGGTGCTTAATGCTTTAGACAGGAGGATTCACGTTGAAAAAGATCTTGAACAACGGACAAAAATTTACTAGGGACACAACCAAAACCTGATCTCCCTTTAAAAAGCCACTTTAGGAAGTGGTGAAAGGATGTAATCAGGCTAATGAAGGTTTGTTTTGTTTTTTTTTTTTCCCTAATCAAGCGCCTTTTGTACTGTCTATGACTGCATAATTTCTCTAACATAGTGTTTTGGAGGGTTTTTCTGACTTGAGTGGAATAAATACGATTCTCAAAAAAAAAAAAAACAGTTGTTAAGGGCGCAACTGAATTACTACATTATACATGTTTACAACATAATATCTTACAGCTTTAAAACAAGAATCATGTTTTATGGTTTACCAAAATGCTTTCACATTCATTGTTTTGTTTACAAGAATGCTGTAATGAAGGCATTTATAATGATGAACATAATAAATTTCAGAGGTAAACTTAAAAAAAAAAAAAAAGGAAAGAAAGAAAGAAAAGAATTAGCAACCGAAATGCAGGATGGAGGAGGTGGTGTTAAGCAGTCTGTGGACCAAGGGTTGTCTTTTTTGGCGCAATTTCAGTGCCAACCAAGAGGTGCTGCGGCCAGGGAGGAGGAGACAGATGGGCTGTGGCAGGCTCAGGTGACACAGGAGATTTATGGAAAGAACTGAGGTGTCTTCAGCCTTGGGAAGAAGATACCAGCCTGGGCAAAGAGTGGAACTGTCCTCACAGAAGCTGGCTTGGTAGAAGAAGAATGGCCCATGGCTACAGAGAGGGAATTAGAACTCACAGAAAATAGCTACATATATATAGGGAAGTGGATTTGGATTCAACGTAAGACAGAACTTTCTAACAATTCAAGCTACTCAACGGGGATTGAGTGAGGCTGTTTTGTCCACAGAAATGGATGATTTACTAGTTACTAAAGATATTTTGGAGAATAGTGTGTAAAAGGTGGCAGTTTAGACACAGTGACAATCATGAGGATAATTCACTGTTATTTGATGTCCACAACCACCCTGAGAGAGAAACAGTATCTCCATTTTGCAAATGAGGAAACCGAGATGCCTAGAAGTTAAGTGACTTGTCTAAGGTCACCCAACAGGTGAGGAAAATCAAGACTTGGACCTTTATGGGCATGTTCATTCTTTCCCCTCTTCCAACCCTATGGTGTTAAGGTGGAAACACTCTCTGGTTCAAGATGGGTCTCTGGACAGTTTTGTTTTCAAGAATCTCCATTTGCTCATGTAGAGGGCAGTCATATTGATTTCCTCTCCTTCCTTATCCTTCAGAAAAGTTGATAGTATGAGTGAGGTAATGGATGAAGTCATTAAAAACTCTTCCCACCCCACCATAGAGCTCTATGTAAATAGAGTATATTATTGAATAAAATTAAATTAACCTCATATTTTGACTGGTTCCAATGATAGTACATGCTCCACAATTCAAATTATAGCAAAAGGTGAGCAGGGAAGAGCTAATTCTCCTCTAATAACTCTCCCCCCATCAGCTACCCACTTTTGCTTCCTAGGGAGACAAATGATGCTAACAGTGTCTCCTATAGCCTCCTGGAGAGGTCTTTTCTATACATAGACAACCAAGAACTTGTGTATATACATTTTTCTCAAATGATGGCATGCTTTACACACAGTTCTAAAACCTGTTTTTACACTTATTAATATATTAGTTTGACCTGTATGAAATTACCAATATCCTACCATTTTGACCACAAAATTTATTGGAAATCTTTTGATATCAGTGCATAAGAAGCTGCTTCACTCCTTTAAAAAAAAATGTAATGTACGTAAGACTTCACAAATCCTAAGTGTACACATCCCTGTGGAACCAGCATCAAGATAAATAATTAGAATATTACCAGCATGCAGAAGGCCCCTGGTACCCCCTCCCAGTCACTACCTCATTTTGAATTCTGTAGCAAAGGAGTCATTCAGTATGTACTCTTATGTGTCTGGGTTTTTAAAATTCGTTGCCCAATAGTCTATTTTTGGAAGTCTCTTATTTTATTTAACCCTATTGATGCCTGATTGATGGATGATAAGGTTCTTTATACTCTTTTTTGCTATTTCAAGCAATGGGAGCAGTGAACAACCTGGAACATATAATGTATTTTTTAAATGCTTTATTGGGGGAAATGTCCAATACATACAAAGTAAATAGAATAGTAGTAGGACATTCAGCTTCAATAACTACCAACATTCTGCCATTCTTGTTGAGTGTATTTTTATGAGTAGGATTCCATTTACTTACCCCAAAAAATGCCCTTTGAGAAGGCTAAATATGTGGACTTGAAGTCTCAGCTGTATCAATGAATAGCTGTGTGACCATGGGGAAGTTACCTAACCTCTCTTAACCCCCTCCAATACAATGCAGATAATAATTCTTACTGCTGCACAGAATTATGATGAGGAGAAAGGACCCCATCAGTGCTTTTCAGGCTGTAGGTAGGACTGTGTTGAGGGGCCCAAGGGAAGAGGCAGGTGGGGAAGGAGGTGCTTGGACTACTGCCAACCCTTTTCATCTCTTAAAAAATAGTGTCTTTGGTAAGATTTCATTTGATAAAAAGGGATGTAATGAAACTAAAAAAGGAAAAAAAAGAAAGAAAGAAACAGACATAGTTTGAAACAACCAATATAATGAATATAAAGGACATAGCATAGTATTATTAATTATTATTATTATTATTATTATTATTATTATTATTATTATTATTATTAATTATCATCATAATCATCCATCATTCTGCTTTCCCTGACTGCCCTTTTGTCTTTTCAAATCACCTTGCAACTTGTTAAAATCACTTTTCAAGCCAAGGGACACTTTAAAATTAAAAATATTCTTCCAGCTTTATTGAGCTATACCTGACATATAACATTGCATAAGTTTCAGGTGTACACAATGTGTTGATTCGATACATGGACACTTTTTAATTAAAGCAAGAACATGCCCCCAAGAGTCAGGGGATGAGGGCGGGGTGGGGAGAGTGTCCTCTCAAAGGTCTGCATTGCACAAGCTGCTATCTTGAATTAGGGTCAGCCAGTTTCCATCCTCCTCTCTCCCACCCACTCCTGCTCCCCACCCCTTTTTCTGGAAAATCGTAAGTCTCCTGTGGCCCACCCCAAGCCTCTGCTTCCCTGGGTCTGGTTTCCCAATAAATCAAAGGACTCTAGTCCCTGTCGCTGTTTGTCATGAGTTCAAGTTACTCCTCTTCCAGGGAAGAGTAACGTCCACGGGTGTCCCAGTGCCACAGCGAAGTGCTGGGGGCTGCGTCCCCGCCCCCGCCTCGGCCAGGACGGCCCAGCCCCAGGATGTCCTCCCTGGGTGGGAAGTAAAGGGTCAACTGGCCCTCCCAGCTCCCCCGCACCCCACCCTCCTGCACTTGCCCGCCAATCGCCTCCAGTAGAGATGCTGGGAGCCCAAGTGCGGCTGCTCCGCCGCCCGGGAAAGGGCTCTCTCCTCCCAGCGCTGAGCACTTGGTCCTGGCAGACGCCCCAAGATTGTTGTGAGGAGTCTAGCCAGTTGGTGAGCGCTGTAATCTGAACCAGCTGTGTCCAGACTGAGGCCCCATTTGCATTGTTTAACATACTTAGAAAATGAAGTGTTCATTTTTAACATTCCTCCTCCAATTGGTTTAATGCTGAATTACTGAAGAGGGCTAAGCAAAACCAGGTGCTTTCTCTGTAGGCTCTCCAGTGGCTCGGAGGACCCAGGCTCTCCCCTTGTCCTCTCCACGACTCGCTCATCCCCTGTGGAATAAAAATCTCGGCGAGCCCCGCAGGCCCAGAGGAGGCCGAAGTTCAGGAACTGCTTGCTCCGAGGGTCCCGTGCTGAGAGCTCTTTCCTCTCTCCCTGGCTTCTCCTGTCCCCGCGTCTTGGACATGCCAGGATTCAAAAGGTATGTCCTCTGCTCCGGACTTTTTCCCTCCAGGGTCTGGAAACCTTTCTGAAAACCTGATGGGTGGAAAATGGCTATGGCCGGGTTTCAGGCTGTGTCAGGATATTGGAAAAGGCATTAGCTGGTGATGCAATGATATTGTTAATTACAAAAAGCTGCGCCTCTGTAATTTCCATCTCGAAGCCTTCTTTTGGGAGTGGGTATTTTCTAATGCCATTTCGGAAGCCAGCATCCGAGAGAGGTCGGCAAAACTCTCAGAGCGTGGTGCTCCTCTTTCTTTTCCAAAAGGGCAGCCAAATTTGTGTGCCGTTTTAAAGTTTTTTAAACGTATATTTTTTTTAAATTGAGGAGCTCAGTTACGAGTTCACTAGTAGTTATTTTGCTGCATCGGCTGTTGGACGAGCGAACGGGCTAGCTGCACATCCCGGGGCTAGATTTGCTCTATGTCTGTGTGGGATTCGGAACGGGCATGCGACCCAGAAGTCTCGAGCCAATGAAAAGTGGGGACTGCAGACAGAAATGCGTGTAAGCAAACATTTTGCTATTCTTTAAGGAAATTGCAATTCTAGTCAAGTGATCCTTAAATCTTGAACTTTATCTAGATTACATCTGCACAGTCTTTATCCACGGAATTCTTGGAAACGTAGCTGCTTTAGACAGATTATCTGTGTGTGTGTGTGTGTGTGTGTGTGTTTGTGTTCTGAAAACGAAGCTGTAATCCTGTCATCCTGGATTGGGGACCAGCACTTCTCTGAGATTTGGTTGGTCTTTACAGCCGAGTATGGTGCACACATAGGTGGACCTACCTGCCTTCAAAAGTTCCGGGGACCTGTTATGAGCATCAAAGGATCCCCAATGTTCCAATAGTTGATTTATTTTGGAGTTTTCTAGAGTTTTTCACAAGGTGCAACTGTTTGTGACACTGTGAGAGCAGCAATGCTTGGATATTATTTCATTTTTGGAAAACTGTCTCAATTAGCCTGGAGCTTGCTTGGCCCCTGGGACCCAGCTGTGGCTTTTCCAAGAGGCTGGGCTTGAGGCTGGAGCTCTCAGAGGAGACCTGTCCTGGGACTGCCCTGTAGCCAAAGGGAATGGGGGAGTCGGGGGTAGGGGGAGGCAGGGGGTTAGCATGTCTTTTCCCCCAGCTCTTGAAGTTCAGTCAGCCTGTTCTGTCTCCAACATAAACGAGACAGGGTTTTATAACCAACCGAAAGGAAACTTCATGTGAAGAAACAGGAAAACATTGAAATTCATAATATACAGCCTGGAAAATAAATTTGTTATTGTTCTTTCATTCCTTCCAGATATAAATCTGGCCGTTGCAAATATCAAAAAGCCCTGGGATTTGGCTCTGCACTTTATAAGGTTAGAGCTGTCTCCAGCATTCTGGAACCTGGCTCACACAGGCACTCAGATGAAATGAAAACTTGTGGGCTCTCAGGGTCTTTATTATTTGGATTGAGGACTAGAGGAAGGAAGTGGGCTTCATGTCCTAACACCATATCAGGGTCCTGTTGCCTCTGGATGGCACCTTAATTCTGGGGCCCTCCAGGTACCCAACATTACTGATTCATATGAGCCTTGTGTCATGGATGGGGTTCTGTAATCTACTGAACACTCTTTTTATGAAGGGAGGGATTATAAAATGAAGGTGTACGTGACAGTAACAGGCCATTGAATCCAACCAGGTCCCAGGTCCACTGCTTTACTGACAAAGCCTTTGAGATCACCTCCTCCAGGAAGCCTTCCCTGACCTTCCATTCCCTACCCCCAGCCTGGCTTTCTTGGCACTCAGTGGGCATGTCTGTTAGCATCCTAACCAAAGTGTGTAGACATTATCTGTTCACATAGCAATCCAGCCAGCTCTCCAGGGCAGCGACTGGCTCATAGTTTTATAGATTTTCTGCCTGTCGAGGGTCCATGCCCGCAAATAGTAGTTGCTCAGATAAATCTCTACTGAATTCAATAATAATAGCACCACATAACATTCTGTGTTTACATAGATTTTTAAAAACTATCTTAATCATTTTTAAGTATACAGTTGAGTCATGTTAAATGCGTTCACATTGCTGTGCCACCCACGTCCAGACCTCTTTCTATCTTGTAAAACTGAAACTCTATAGCCATAAACAACAACTGTTTCCTCCTCCCCCCAGCCCCTGACAACCACCATTCTTCTCTCTGTCTCTGTAATTTTGATTGCTCTCAATCCCTCATATAAGTGAAATTAAATAGTATTTGTCTTTTTGTGCCTGGCTTATTTCACTTAGCATAACGTCCTCATCCATGTTGTAGCACTTGTCAGAATTTCTTTCCTTTTTAAGGCTGAATAATATTCCACCGTATGTGTATAACACGTTGTTTATCTGTTCATCTGTTGATGGACACTTGTTGCTTCCATCTTTTGGCTTTTGTGAATAATGCTGCTGTGAACATAGGTGTACAAATATCTCTTTGAGACCCTGTTTTCAATTCTTTTTTTTTTTTTTAACATTTTTTATTGATTTTTAATCATTTTACAATATTGTGCTGTTTTCAGTTCTTTTGTGTATATATCCAGCAGTGGGATTGCTGGATCATGCGGTAGGTCTATTTTTAAATTTCTGAGGAGTCCTCCAGACTGTTTTCCATAGTGGCTGCACCAACTTGTATTCACACCAGCAACACACAAGGGTCCCAGTCTCTCCACATCCTCCCCAGCAGTTTTTTTCTGTTTTTTTGGTTGCAGCCATCCTGGTGGATGTGAGGTGGTATCGACCTTGTAGTCTTAAAGCTTATCAGTGACCACGGTTTTGTTGGATAGACGCTCATGAGTGACGAAGGGGAGAAATTGCAGGACTGGGGGCTGGTGGCTTGGGAAGAAATGCCGTTTCTTGACGCCTCCTCCCAAGGGTCCACGGTGCCCCTTCTTCTCCAGGCTGCCCAGGTTCTCCTGTCTTCTCTCCAGCAGGGCCTGTGGGAGGCGTGCCTGGGAGTCCACGTGGTCCCGTGACACCTCTGTTCTGTGGAACTCACATGCCTCACGTTTCTACTTTCCTTTCTCTCATCACTTGAGGGCGTGACCGCTCCTTTGCTGTAATCATTTCAGAGTAAAGACGCTCAAAACTCAGGCAAAGGGGTGGAGGGTAGAGCTCAGTGGTAGAGCGCGTGCTTAGTGTGCACAAGGTTCTGGGTTCAATCCCTCGTACCTCCATCAAAAATAAATAAATAAATCTAATTAGCTGCCCCCCACATTTTTTTAAAAATTAAAAAAAAGAAAAAGCCATAAATAAAAAAAAAGAAAAAAGAAAAAAAACAGGCAAGTCACCCTGTGTCAGGAGTCAGGGCCAAGCAGCTGGTGGATGCATTGTTCGTATCACGGTGGTGGGTGTTAGATTTGCTCTTTGAAACAACAAAACCCTTTATTTAAAAAATGCCATCTAACACATTATCCCAACATATGAAACCAGTGGAAGAGGTGAGGTTCTGTTTGGGATGACTGGGGCATCTGAAGTTCCCACCCCCGCCCCCCCAGCCTTTCTGGAGCATGCCGCCCCCCACCAGCCTCCACCCTCTGCCAATTTAAGCACAAGGTGAAGTCACCATTGTAAACACACAGACAGCATGAGGTGCTTGTCTACCCCAGACCTGGATCCTGGAAGCATCCTGGGCACTTACCTCGGCTTCTTGCTCTCCACAGGATACTCACCGTTACTATTCTGGCACTCTGTCTTCCGAGTCCTGGGGATGCACAGGTAAGATTTGTATCAGAAAAAGTGTTAAAAACCAGGGTGAGGGTGTCCAGCTACACATTTTAGAATCCTAGAATTGTGTCGTTTACCTAAACTGAGCTCTTCATTGCATAGAGATGAGAGGGGGGCTCAGGGAAGTTGAGGCTTGCCCCAGGTGATGTAGTTTATAAGTGGCAGGGCTGGGACCTTGGTGTCCTGATTCCCAATCCAAGACTCTTATAATCAGATCATGCCACCTTATTTGTGTAGGCAGTCTTGATTTATTGTAAGTGTTAAAAAGTCAGACATGGTCTAGTGTTTCCGGGTGATGGTGCCTGTGGCCCACGTGGTCCACAGACACGCACCCCTGCTGGCAGAGGTGGGCAGAGGAAGGCTGACATGCAGTCTGGGGCGATTCAGCTCCCAACCCACAAGGACCCACCTTGGGACGAGAACCCCTGGGAGGAATGTGAAGGGGAGCTCAGGCTGCGGGGGGCTGTGTGGGAGAGGCCAGCAGCATCCCCCATTGTATAACGTGACCTTTGTGTCTGCCCTGAGAAGTGTGGGCAGATCTCCCTGGAGAAGCTCAAGGCAGCTTCTCTACGTCTCCAGCTCAGAAAAGAGAGAAACTGCACCTTTGAGCAGGGCCGAGGGGCCGTGGGCAAGTAGGGGAAAGTTTTTCCTTTCATATTAAGAATTTTGAAATACATTTTATTGGAAGTGGAAAGGATCTTGGAAAGAGTAACAAAGCCTTTTTTGGAACATGGAGGGAACTTGGCATCCGCTAGTCCAGCTCTGTGGTGACAATTGAAGACATCTAGGCCCAGAGAGGGCCAGGGTTATACTGTAGTGTTTACTGCACTAGAGTTACTTTACATGCATTAACAATTTAGTCCTTACAACCAGTCAGAAGTAAGAACGATTATCCCCATTTTACAGATGAGGAAACTGAGGCAGAGAAAAGTTGTGCAGTGAGCAGGGGCTAAACTGAGAATTTGAAGCCAGGCAGTGGACTTGAACCCACAACTATATTTAGTCAGGGAGCCAGGGCTGCAACTTAAGTCTCCTGAACTTTGTGGCGCAGACTTCTGGCTCATCTGCTCCATTTCTCTTGCCCCAAGGCCCTAAGATGCCTGAGCCCACCCCCAGGATTTCAGGCTAAATCTGTTTTCTCCACAAACCCAGCCATAGCTCAGGGAAGCTGAACCACTGAAGCTGTAGGGGAAGCCAGGGATGGGCCCCCACAGGCAAAAATACGCCTCTTTACTTATTCCTATAAAATGTCAGCTCCAGGGGTGATTGTCGACCTTATGGGATTTTTCTAAATGCAGGAAGTTGTAACTCAAGTCATACATGAAGCCTACAACCCCTGGGGACCGTTGAAATCTGGCTATCTCTGGAAGCATCTTTGTGGCATTGTCTTCCTGAGGGCGAAATGGAAGAATTTCCCCAAATCTACTTTTCTTAGAAAACCGAGCGCATCACTATGTAGATTTATTGTATACAAAGACCTCAGACTCAGGTAGAGGATTTCACAGGAGACAAAGAGCTCATGCTGGCCTTTGAGAAGGTGAGGTTAAGTAGCCTCCAAAGAAAGAGTGGTTGTCCTTCACATTAGTCATATCCCCTCCCAGAAAGGGATGAGGATAGGGCAGGCCTCATCTCGTAGATCAGATGGGATTACTATTGCTCTTCAAAACTAGAGCAGGGGAGGGTATAGCTCAGTGGTAGAGTGTATGCTTAGCACGCACAAGGTCCTGGGTTCGATCCCCTGTACCTCCGTTAAGTAAATAATACCAATTAATAAATGAACCAAGTTACCAGCCCCTCCCCCCCCAAAAAAACTAGTGCAGGAAAAAGCCCGAATAACCATCCTCTAAAAATGGGTGTTTTGAAGCAATGATGCAGGAGCTTAAAAAGTAATGCTAAGTGTAAGATCATTGTAAGAAAATACCCCCAAAATGGATAAATAAGGGTTGTAACACAAGTGCTGGTATCAAGGATGCCTTGTTTGTTTACTCTATTTCCTGCACTTTCTGTGATGCAGTTACAATACTTCCATAGTTAAAAAAAAAAAAGTAAGTAAGTGAAATGACCTCTCCTCTGTCTCTCTCTCCTCTCCTGTAGCAACAATGCACTAACGGCTTTGACCTGGACCGCTCATCAGGACAGTGCTTAGGTAGGAGGTCCCTGAAGATCCTTTGCTGGGTGGGGGTGCAGTGGCAGCCCGACTGCAGGGCCATGTCTCTCTCAGCCGTTGTTCAATATTGTCAAATCTGTGTCAGCCTTGCTGACGGGAGAAAACAGTGGCGTGGAGTAGTTGAAATCAGTGACACATCTCCACTGATCACCTCCTTATGCCCAGCACTGAGTAAGCCCTGCGATGGGACAAAGATGAGTTGAGAATTGATTCCCATCCTCAGGGGTCTCTCCATCCATATCAGTTTCGTAGGGCCGCCATACAAACTTGGCACACACTTCAGTGGCTTAAACAACACAAACTGAAGATCTCACACACGTACAGGTTCTACCAGGCTAACATCGAGGTGTTGGCGGGACTTCACTGCTTCCTGGAGGCTCTAGGGAAGAATCCATTTTCTTGCTCATTCATGTTGTTGGTAGAATTCAGTCTCTTTGTTTTTTAATTGAGATATAATTGACATATAACATTGTGTAAGTTTAAGGTGTACAATGTGTTGACTTGATATACTTATATAGTACAATGTGATTACCACCATAGCTTAGCTAACACCTCCATCATATCACATAATTACCTTTTCTTTTTTATAGTGAGAACATTCAAGATTTACTCTCTTAGCAATTTTCCACTATACGATACAGTGTTGTTAATTATAATCACCATGCAGTGCATTGTTCCTTAGAACTTCTTCATCTTCTAGCTGGAAGTTTGTACCCTTTACATCTCCCCATTTCCCCCACCCCCCAGCCCCTGGTAGCCGCCATTCGACTTTCTATTTCTATAAGTTTGGCTTTTTTGGATTCCACCTTTAAGTGATTTCATGTAATATTTGTCTTTCTCTGTCTGACATTTCATTTAGCGTCATGCCCTCAAGGTCCATCCATGTTGTTGCAAATGGCAAGTTTTTTTCTCATGGCAGAATAACATTCATATGATGATGATAATAATGTCATATATATACACATACATACATATATATGTCTCCCGCATGTTTGTCCATGGGTGGGCGCTTAGGTTGTTTCCCTATCTCGGCTATTGTGAGTAAAGCTGCAATCAACATGGCAAAACAGAAATCTCTTCAAGATTCTGTTTTCATTTCCTTTGGATAGAGACCCAAAAGTGGAATTGCTGGATCATATGGTAGTTCTATTTTTAATTTTGGGGAGAACCTCCATACTGTTTTCCATAGTGGCTGCACTGATTTCTACTCCCACAGAATTCAGTTTCTCGGGGTTGTAGGACCGAGGACCCTGTTTCCTTGCTGGCTGTCAGCTGAGGGCCTTTCTCAGTTTCTAGAGGCTGCCCTCTTCTGTGGCTCACAGCCCCTCCTCCATCTTCAAAGACAGCAAATTGGTCCCTCACATGCTCCCAATCTCTTCTTTTTCTTCAAATTTTTTTCTTTTTCTGTTCTCTCATCTCTCTGACCAACCCTTTTGCCTCTTCTTTCATTTTTAAGGGCTTATGTGATTACACTGGGCCCACCCAGATATCCCCCCCATCTCAAGGTCTTCTGATTAGCAACTTTAATTCCTTTCCAAGTGCTACCTAATTCGCCTTTGCCATGTGGTCCCAGGTTCCAAGGACAGACATTTAGGGGCTAGTCCCCTAGTGTGCCATCTGGTGGAAGAGGTGGACCTGGATGGAGCAAACTCTGTACAGGGTGGAATAGTCATTGCCAAGATGAGGGGAGAGCACTCGGTCCTGCAAAAGTCGGCGAGAGAGTGATGTCTTTTGTCTGGGGTCAGTAAAGATAGCCTTCACGGAGGTCACTTTTGAATTGGGTATTGAAGGATGAATAGGACCCTGAGAAATGGCATTCCAGGTGGGAGAAACAGCATAAGCAAAGACCAGGGGTGGAAAGGACATTCAGAATATAGAATAGTTGGTTGCGGATGGAGCACAGGGTATAAAGAAAGAAGGCTCCCACCTTGGAGATATATTTAGCTTTTTAATTATATTTGATTTATGCCAAATCATCTGTAATCTCTGAGCTTAGGGTTGGAAAGAATGACAGGTGGTAAGGAATAGGACCTTGCCTTGGAAGTTCTGGGCTTGCACTTTGACCTAAAGCGAAGGGAGGTGAGCATGTGCCAAGGGACACAGAGAGGGGTGGCAGCCCTCTTTTCTGGCCCATCCGTTTTAATGAAGATTTCAGGCTTACAGCCAGAGAACGGGGCTCAAAATTTCCCTTTCCCGAGGTAGGGGTTGACACAAGTCTCTCAGACGAGATGGCTGGGGTGAACTGTCAGGATTCAGGCCTCTCTCCTCCAGCCTCTGGTCCCATAGGGAGCAGACCCCAACACTGATGAGAGGCCCCAGTGTGTGGGATCGGGTCAGCTGCTCACGCTGGTGCCTCCCCTGTTCCTGGCCCTGCACAGCTGATTTTCTAGAGAACCTACCCCCCGCTCCGCCCCTGCACACACACACAGAGCACCATTCTGGCTGGAAACGTTCCCTGTTTGTCCGCATGGTGTGAGCTGACTCTCCAGTAAGTCTTCACTTTCCTAACAAGTAACCAGCTTTTGGCCAAGCCTTGTCTTCCTGGTTGCAAGGGACTCTTTCTCCCTGCCCCACTGTCACTTGGAGTAGAAGTGGGTACAATCGTTAGGGCCATCCCAGTGCTCCCCGAGCGTCGTGCGGACCCACAAGAGTACCTGAGATGCTTTTCGGTGATACATCCAAGAACACTCTTTATGGTAATAGTTCTGTATTAATTTTTACTCTTACCTTCTATTTTTGATCATTGGTAGTATGTTTTCATTTGCTGATGTCATGTAAGATGTCAAAAATATGTTTACTTGGGTTTTCAACGTGAGTCCATTTAGAGAAAAGTATTGCGCACATGACAGCACAGGTTTTTATAACTACGGCCCAAATGTCATTCATTGATCGTAGTATTTGATGGCTGATGTCTGGGTGGCATTTGTCAGTTTAAGTCAATTTAGCCAATATTTGGAAGTATCTGCTCTCAATGAGCCAGGTACTGCCCTTCGTGTTGGGGAGCAGATGCTGGTTTTGGGGGACGCTCTTGGTACAGAGCTCTGCTTAAATATGCACAGTGTGGCCAGGAGGCCACTAACGCTTGTCCTTCCTGTGGCCCCTCCAGATATCGATGAGTGCCGGACCATCCCTGAGGCCTGCCGAGGAGACATGATGTGTGTTAACCAAAACGGCGGGTACCTGTGCATCCCCCGAACAAACCCCGTGTACCGCGGGCCCTACTCCAACCCCTACTCGAACCCCTACTCAGGTCCATACCCAGCAGCTGCCCCACCGCTGTCAGCCCCAAACTACCCCACAATTTCGAGGCCTCTCATATGCCGCTTTGGATACCAAATGGATGAAAGCAACCAGTGTGTAGGTGAGTAGCCCAGCATCCTCGGTTTCCTGTCCACTGTGCTCTGGTGAAGGCATCGTCCTAACCCAGTGGGTCCACCCCAAATGGGATGTCAGTGAAGAAACAACTTACTTTCTACGTGGTTCTTTCACTCTTAGCAGCCTGTGTCTCTGGGCATCCTCCCACCTAGGGAGTAGTTTAGTTTGCTGTTTCACTGACAGTTCTCTAGAAAGCCAATTTGTTTTTTCTTTATTTTCATCAGTCAATCAATCAATCAATCAATCAATCAATCAGTCAATCAACCTATCTACCTACCTACCTACCTACCTTTGGATGGTATGTATCATCTATCTATTTAAAGATGAAGTTCATATTTTCTCTCTTCAATAGCAAATTATGTCTGGCCAAACTTAGTAAGTGCATCTCGGAAAGAAGATCTAGAAAGGACCAGCTTTCTAGGGTCTTCAGCATGGCTCACCCTTGAATGGAATGTATGCTTCTGAAATAAAATAAGCCTTGAGGGTCAAGGTCAACTATTCTGGAAAGAAAGTGGGTTCCTTGGTGGGGACCAGTGTTCTTTTGATCAAAAGGAGCCTCCCCGATGGGAGCTCATAGCAAGGGTAGACCTCAGGGAGGGAGGGGACGCAATAGGCCATGCGGTCCCGAGGCTGTTGGCAGGTGGTGTGACAGGTGCCCTAGTGAGTGCTGCTGCCCTGTTGGCCAGTGTGGTCTTGGTGGAGGGTTACCTGGGATCCTCCCATGTCCCTTTGTCTGTGGTTGGACCAAAAGCTTGCAACTGTCTCCAGCTTTGGGAGATGGTCTGGGGGTGATGATGGTTCCAAACATTTTTGATCATACATCCCATCTGTAAAATCGTTTAGAACTTATTATATGCATATTAGTAAATTACATATATATCCTGTTACACTCATATGGTTTAGGGAATGTAAAGCATACATAAGAAATAGAAAATTTTAAAGGATGTGATAAAAATAAATGTGAGTTGAAATTCTAATATTTCCTTCCTATCCCCTGAAAGTTTGGGAGACCATCAGTTTACTTGGTGAGATTTTTGTTGGTCCCGTTTTAGGGCTCTGAAGTCTTGAGCTGTCAGCAGCTCTGAGAGAGGCTGTTGGTTATTTGGTTTATGCAAAAGCGTGTACACTTCCATCTGACTACATGGAAGTAATATGCAAACAAGTGTGTTTCAGAGCTAAAAGGGAAGATTGGATACACCTTGACCCCAACTTCTTTATACTTAGTGGTCTCAAGGGGTGAGGGGGGTGTGGAGGGAGGGGGACAAGGAGAGCCAGTTGACGGTCACTGTGGACGTAGGTGAGTGTACAGAGGAAAGAGTGTGGGGCCCAGGCAAGCTGCGGAGAAGGTAGTAACACCCTTCCTTGTCACCAGCAGAACAATAGACCATTGTAATTGGAAGGGGCTTCAACAAGCTTTAACTTCAGCCTGTTCATTTTACAAAAAAGGGAATGTGGACTCCACCAAGTTAAGAAATGACAGAAGTAGTCTCGGAGTTCAGCTCTCCTGACTACCAGCCTGTGTTTTCCTAACTCACCCATGTGACGTCTCTGTTGGTGGAAAATAAGTGATCCCAGAGGAAATGCAGAGAAAGAGAGGTGTGTGTTGGGGGGAGCGGTGGTGCTGCTCTTCCAGGGTGTCCTGTGGGGCTGGATAAACCGAGTGACCATGTGCACGTCTTGAAGTGAAGAAGGGGGTGTAATGGCACACTGAGGCACTCGTGACTTTGGCAGGGGGCCTCGGTGGCCATGGGGTGTCCGATGCTCCACCCAATGTCTTGGGCAGCCCGTGAACCCCTTTGGTGGAATGGCTGGGAACTGCCGAAGGGTTCTCTGAATGTCCTCCTTCCTCCCACAGCCTGCTTTCCAGGATGCCAGTGCCCCTGAGAATAAGGATATGGCTGGGAAGTCTATTCATCTCCTGCCCCTGTGACGTCATGCAGTGTTATGGCCCCAACCTGTCACACGGGAGATGCGGAGCCTTCATAATGGCCCTTTTGTAAGAAGAATACAATCTAGGAACCCTAGCGAGGACTGGCACCCGGCCCGTCCATTTCCAAAAAGTTCAGCATTATGCATTCACAAGTCCTGGGTTCTTTCTCACCTCCCTCCACCCGACCCTGCCATTTCCTGGTTTACACGGGTCCTTCTGGGCATTGTGAGAGGGGACGTCACTGGGGAGGGGGCATGAGAGGGGATGGGGACACAGATGAGAGAGGTGGGCCTGGGAACAGGCCAACGGAAAGCAAGGCGCAGAGGCAGCGGAAGAGGGTGTGTGATCGGGGAGAACTGGGAGTTTGGGGAGAGGAGGACACATCTCCAAGGAGGTTTCCTCCTCCTCCTCTTCAGCTTAGAAAACAGTCAACAACAGTGCCAACCGCAGCAGTAGTAATAATAACCAACACTTACATAGTGCTGCGTGCCAGGGTCTTTACAGGGATGAACACATTCAATCCTCATCACAGCCCTAAGCGATAGGACTACTGTTATTCCTCTTGGCCCTGTTGGACCTGAAGCACAGAGAGGTTAAGAATTTGTCAAAGGTCACACAGCGAATGAGGGCCATTCAGGGTCTAGATGAGGAAACTAGGGCTCAGAGAGGTAAAGCTTTGTTCAAGCCTCTCAGGAGACAGTCCTAGAGCCATGGTGAAAAACTAGGGCCTTCTCTTGCTTTTTTTGGGGGGGAGTGGTAAATAAAATTTTTGTGTTGTGAAACTTTGAACTTGGACAAAAGCAGAGCGAACACAACGAGCACTTACCTGCTTATCACCTAACTTCTTAACTGTCAATACAGACCCACTCTTTGTTTTTTCTTTACTCTGACCCAGTGGATTAATTTAAAACAAAACTCAGGCATCAAATCACTTTATCCCTAAATCCTTCTGAATATATCTCTAAGAGATAAATCATCTTTAAAAATAATAGCCACAATACAATTATCAAACCTACAAAACTCAACAATAATTCCTTTTCATCATTAAATATCCAGGTCGTGTTCAAATTTCCTTGATCATTTCATAAATGTTCTTTTCTTCGCTTGTTTTTTTGGAATCGGATTCAAACAAGGACTATAAATGGCATTTGGCTGACAGGTCTTGTAACTTTCTCTCAATCTTTATCTCTCTTGCCACTTATTTGTTGAAGAGGCTGAGTTGTTTGTCCTGTAGAATTTCCTACATTTGGGATTTTGCTGCTTGTGTTCTTGTGGTGGTGTTTAACATATTCCTCCATCCCCTCTATTGTTCTGTAAACTGGTAACAGTTAGATCTAGGGATTTAATCCAGTTCAGTTGGATTTGGGGGTGAACTGTTTCCGTAGTGGTGCCCTCATCTTCTTCCTCTCCATGCCCTGGTTTCTTCACATAAACTATAAGAAAGTCTGCCTTCAAGAAGCAAGGGGACATTTCACTGTGGCTTACTCACTCTCTCTGGGTTTTGGACTCACTTTCGAGGCTGCAGTTTCCTGCCTTGTCCCCTGTGTCTGCAAGCTAGGCAGGGCCAGCCACAGCGGCCAGGTCCCCTGCGCCTCCCAGCTTCCTTCTTAACCTCTTTGTTTTGGGTTCTACTTGGGAGGTGACTAGACTCTGCTCCTTCTGGAACAAAGTCTGGCCTCGGGTTTGAGTCCACAAGGCCCCAGATTAAGTCTGGAACACTCAGGACACTTGCAGACGTAGTGAGTAGTGACCCAAGAATTATAGCCCAAGAGCCAAGAAAGTTTTGCGTTATCAAGAAGACTGGAATCTTGCCTTGGGGTTGCTCGGCAGCAGGGCAACCTCCACGAGAGTGGTGGGACTCTGACTG
Organism: Camelus bactrianus; assembly: GCF_048773025.1. Classification (NCBI taxonomy): domain Eukaryota; kingdom Metazoa; phylum Chordata; class Mammalia; order Artiodactyla; family Camelidae; genus Camelus; species Camelus bactrianus. The sequence goes on from NC_133544.1 coordinate 11,401,307, forward strand.
GTTAGAATGTGTCTCCCAGATCCTGGCCCCTTGAGAGAACTGGTGGGCAGCCTCTCAGGGGATGGAGAGCCAGATGGACATGGTTAATTGGCAAGGAGGGAAGGCTGCTGCAGGAAAGGCGGGATGGTGTGGGGTTAACAGTGTCTGTGCTGAACATTCAGGGAGGGAGTGAGCTGAGCCGAGCAGTTGGGACACCCGGGTTCAATCCTCTGCATTCAGGAACTTTCCTATCATCATACTGCCTCTGAGAACAGGACCTTTGGCTGAGGTCCCTGAACATTGATGCCACTTGTTTATGCATGTTTGTCCCCTTTGGGGCTCAACTCTTGTCACTTCTCTGGGTGGACAGTCTTTGTTCTGGCTTTGCTGATCAACTTGGCTCAGTGGCATATCAAGGAACTCCACCAATAACTAATGTTCATGAAGTGTTTCGCAACCGAGAAAGCAGCCTTTTCCTAGAGCTGCACTGCTCCAGGGACTGCAGCAATTTCTCTGGTCATTTGTGGACTTACAAGCATTACCTTCATTCTCCCTCTGGCCCAGGCTTTTCTCATTGATCAACGCGCCTGAGCGGGCAGAGAGGAACACATGTGGATCCTTTTGGAAGATGAATGGAGTTGGCCTGAGGCTTTCTCTTGAGTTATTTTTCCTGAAAGGCAGCCAATATTTATTCAATCACTGTTTACAGAGCACCTCTTTGGTACCAGGCTCTGGCTTAAGCACTGAGGGGCCAGGGAGTCCCGGCACAGCCGTGAGGCTCTCTCCAGAGCTTACCGTCAAGGAAGGGAGATTAGACATGGAATAGGCAGCTGAAATACTGGCCTCTCATAGGTTCCTGAGATGTTCGAAGAGAAGGCAGAGCTGGGAGGGCTGTGTGTCCTGGAGTGGAGAGGACTGGAACTTGGAAGCCAGCCAGGCCTTGGTTCTTGCCTTGGTTCTGCAAATTCCTAGCTATAAGACTTGGGACTTAGCTTCCTCATCTGTAAAATGGGTATAATGATACCTACCTCACAGGTAACATGTGAAAATATCTTGCCTAGTGTCTGCACAGAGTATCACATGGTAAATGTTAACTGAGAAAGATTCTGGGGTCTTGAGATGATACCCTATGGAGCATCATGGAGTCTGAAAAGGTATCAAGGGCTTAATTCTTTAAAACCTTTAAAATGACCTAAACCTAAGCTTGGTACCCACCCACCTGGTGGACCTTGCCAGGCTCTGCCGAGTTCAGCGCTTTATGAGATTTTGGTCAGATTCTGTTTCGAGATGCCAGCAAAGCCCGGGTTTATTTCATTGTGAAACAAAACAACGGGACGTTGTCTCAATGTGGCGTTTGTTCCCAGACAAGGGCAAGAGGGCAAGGATGGGGCAGGCTCCTGTAGGCCTTTCTGCTGATTTTTCGTGTAAATTTGAAACCAAGTCCTCAGGTTGAGACCAGAAGGGAAAACAGGATGCTGAGATCACTCAGTTCTTTAGCTGCTGAAGGCATTGGGACCAGGCAGGCCTGGGGGAAAGAGGAGGCCAGGGACAGAGGTGGGGCCCCCACAGCTGGGTTTGCACAGATGTCCTTGTGCACTGGGCCTCAGGAAGCCTGTTCACATGCAGCCCCCGACTCAGGTTGCCCCATCTCCATCCAAGTCTTTCCCAGTCACTGGCTGGGATGGTGAGCAAGCAGCTTGGCCTCTCTGAACCTCAGTTTTTCCGTCTGTAAACAGGGATAACGCTATCGACTATTAGTGTCAGATATTTGTGAGAATTCAGTGAGATGGTGCATGTGACTGGTCTAGCATGGAGCCTGGTTTGTGATAAGGGGTGAGAAGAGTGAGTGGTGATAATGTTGCTTTCGTTGTGCCAGATCTCACCATTCCACGATGAATTCTCCTCCTCCAAGCCTCTAGTCCTGTTATTCTGTTACTGTTTATTCTTTCATCTGGGAATTAGACTTACTAGTGCAGGCTTTTTAGAAGGTTGAGGTTTAATTCTTGGCACTTTCAGCAGCAGGGGTTGGGGTTACTTGTGCTTCCAAGGAGAGCTCAGCAGAGAAGGGTCTCGAGGAAGCTGTCCAGAGCAGGTCTTCCCAGAGTGCCCATGAGTCACCTGGGGAGATGCAGATCTGACTCCGTAGGGCTGGGGTGGGGCCTGGGGTTCCACCTTTGCAGAATCTCCTGGTCCAGGGACTGCACTCAGATCAGTAAGGCTCTGGTCCATCTGTCTCCTCTTAGATAGGCCTGCATTTCAAGAAAGGTAGAAACTTTATTTTTTAAATGTAATTCCCATATTGTTTGAATTTGTTAGAAGAATGTATTACTCTTGTTTAAAAAACAAAAACAAAAAATCCGAAAGAAATCTTTTTGTGGCCTAAATTGAAGCAGCATGCTGTAGTGCTTAAAAACAGGACATCGGTAAGAACTGCACTCTGAACCCAGACTGGCCGTTTATCAGCTGTGTGACGTTAAGGAAGTCCCTTGGCTTCTCTGGCCTAAGGTTTATTCTCTGTAAGAAGAAGGGATGGCAGGATATTAGGGATCTTAATATGGGGTCTGTGGATACAATTCAGGGGATTGATTTTCATCTTCTTTCCCACTAACTTCTAATGAAATGAGTAGTATCTTCCATTACATAGGCAATAAACCATAGGACTCTTTCCTGTGGCAGTATTAACAGGAGGAACACAGATGTTTATACATCATCTTACAGCTATGGCAGTTATTCTGACATATTTTGGAGTTTTTGACATTTTTAAAAAACATTATTTTGAAAGTCTCACTTACCATTACTTTCAAATTGTAGGAGATATCAGACCTGCTGCTTAATCTTGTCATTTATAATTCTTGTCACTGATGAAGAAGCATGTATGTTACTATATCACACATTCGTTTGAAAAATATTCTGATAACCTTCTTTCAATATAATTGGTGTCTTTCGTAATCCTGTGGATTTAATTTATGCAATTAAAAGCATTACTCTGAGAAAGGCTCCCCCATGGCTTCAACAGTCTGCAAAATGCGCTTCCTGGACCAGATGATTTCTTTGGCTCCCAGTCCTCAGGGAAGATAATGTTTGTGTCCAGACAGTCTGGGTTTTCTGTTAACTTGTTCTCACCCGGATCACTTGTGATGTGGTCCTTCTCTTCTTGTGTGTTTCAACCAGCCCACATGCGCAGTGACATCTTCTGCCAGCACCACGTCGGTTCCCCATTGACGAGGAAGCCCGTCGCACCCACAGCTAGAGCTGGCCGTGGGGTTGGCTCAGGCACTGACCGGCCTCGGCGCTGGGTGGGAACCCACTGTGGGGCACGCCCGGCCCTTGGTGACCTTGTGTGTAGTAGGCAGTTCCCCACTGCTTAGCACGGCGGCTGTTGCAACGACCTGCAACTTCTTCTTGGATCTCACCTTACGTTCCTTGGTCTGGTCATGTTTCTTTTAATGAATTATGTTCCACTCTGGAATTAGCCAGTTGTGTGTCAAAAGCAAGTCGTGTTGCAAGAGGATGGAGGAGTGTGGACTTTCAGCAGCGGCTCTGCTTTGGATGGTTCTGGCCTGGGTGAGTGGATGTCCAGGTCTCCAGAGAGCACCTGCTGGAGGGCAGGAGGTTGCAGTTACCTGCCTCGGGCCAGGGCTGAACAGACCATTTAGCAAACTGGACATATGTGTTTAAATTAGTGGGAGACGCATGTCATGATGCTTCTCCAAGAGGCACAGTGTTTCCAAATGTGTAGGAAGGTGATTGTACCTCCTCTTTTGTCTTCAAGGTTAGTTGTTGATTTCTTCTCAAAAATCTTTTGATGGAAGTAGGGTGAGTCCACCACTGGCAAACTCAGAGCAGAATAGCTCGTGTGGGTTCTCTGCCTGCACGGGCAGCTTCTGTGGGAGTTCTGTACGGCTCTTAACTGCGTGTGCGGATGGTATCCGCAGGGCATCTGCGTCTCCCACTCCCACCCCAGCAAGATGCAAGAAACAGAGTGATCTGGGGACTCCTTGTGCTATTAGAAATGGACTAAATGAAATAAAGGAATAAAAATACCATATGAATGCAAAGTAACAGTGTTACGGCATGTGTGCCAGTGCCTGAATACACCATGAAACATTAAGTTAGGAATCATATTTAATGTTACCAACAACAGTCTCATGTAAATATCATCTGATAGGCCCAAGTTATCATGTCTGCTGTTAGGGAGGCCACGAGGGAGCGGGTGACTAGGCCAGGGAGCTGGGGGTGGCAGTGTGATGTGTGGGATGAGTGGGGCTCTGGATTCAGACGTACTGGGGTTTGAACCCCGTCCCTGCACAGGTGCCTGGCCTGGAGCCTTAAACCCTTTGAGTGGCTTACCTACCGGATGGGATAATAGTACTTACCTTGTGGAACTGTTTTTAGCAAAGGATATGCTGAGTGTCTGATCGTCCTGTCTGTCCCCGGCTAAGTGAGTGCCACTGTCAGTCCTGCCACCCCCTCCCTGGAGGGGCAGCAGCTCTATTTGTCACGTCTTCCCAAACCCTGCCCAGCCACAGGGTGAGACACAAGGCAGGTGCTCACTGGCTGCTTATCCCAGGAGAGGAGGTTTGGGGAGAGAGGTGAGGGACCACCTCACAGTTTGTGACCATATGCTGACTCTTCTGCTTGGCTCCACTCTGACCCCCGCTCAGCTGGAGGGGCTGCTTTGAGCCATTCTCTGGGGCCTTCTTAGCTCTGGGCGTGCTCAGAAGCCGGGTGGGTACCTTCGATCTCTTCCTTTGGCTGCCAGCCTCTCTGGACACATGGACACGCAAATAGACAGAAAAACAGACTCCAGACCATGCTGCCCCAGCAGGCAGTGACTGGGGAAGTGCTGGTGGGCTGGGCAGACCTGTCATCAGAGAGACCCCTACCTCCCCTGTCAGATGACCTCCCCCAGCAGGCTGGTTGGTCTCCAGCTTGGAGACAGAAAGGCCATGGCTTCCCGGCAGCCCCCAGGCGTGTGACAGAGGGCATGCTGCCCATGCTCTCATCAGGTGTGAGTGTTGGGAATTGGGGCAGTGGTTGGGGGCATTCCTTGGATGTTTATCCTCTGCATCTGGCAGTGACAGCTCTCAGTAAGTGGTTCATTAGTCAATGAATGAATGAGTGGATGGATGGATGGATGATGGATGGATGATGGATGGATGGAAGGAGCGTGCCGGCACTGTTAAACCTAGGCAAGTGAGGGGGGGCCTTCTCTCACTTCCATACTCGGTCCTTCATCACACGCTCAAAGCACACCCTGACTGGCCCTCACTGTGCTGGGTGCCAAGGGGGACCACGATGACCACATCTCCTTGTTCCTTGAGTGCCCGGTGGGCCAGGGTCGTGGTCAGTGTGTGTGCCCACACCCAGCATGGTTCCTTGCACCACCAGCACTCACGGAGTGTTGAATCAAACTGAATTTATACCGTAGCTGAGCGGCTGATGGGAAAAGATGCTTGAAGAACCATTTGCTCAGATTAATTTATAGAGACTGACCTCCCGCTTCCTTTCCACTTCGGGCTGGGCCACAGAGGAGATCTGTGGAAGGCTGTACTGTCTCACCTGGAACCAGGGTTTGTTTCTCTGCCACGGTAGGACTGGGTCCCTGGGGCCAACTCCTCGCACAACTCCAAGGGGCACCATTCAATTGTATGACATGCCATTAACATCCCCTGGAGCCCAACAACCAGCCAAAGGCTCCTGTTTATCTTGGAAATGGAGATGCGTGCTTGGGGAAGGGTCCCCCAGCCATTTCCTTGGGGGCTGGCAGGGAAAGGACATTCACAGGATTCCTTCCCTCCAGAGGGCCTCAGACATCAGACTGGATGTTAAGGACTGACCTCTCATTCTCCTCGGGCTTGTCGGAGCCAGGCCAGAGGGGAGACGGGGACAGCCAACCCTGGGCCCTGCCCCAGGCAGCCGACATCCACACACTCCAGGGGATGGCGGGCGGGTCGGGGCTGGGAGGCAGTGAGGCGTGGGGGACTTGTCAGTGTGAACTGACTTTCCTTCAAACTAAAACATTTGCAGAAACCCAGCCAGAGTTGATTTATGAGCCCCAGATATTTCACAGGTCTTAACACATCCCCCAGGAATCAATGAGGTCAGAGAGAACAGACTTTGCATCCGGAATCAGTACGAAATTGGCATCTTCAACAGCTCCCATGGGAAGCAGGGGATAATAATTTAAGGGAGATTATATTAAATAACGCAAAGACACAAAAAACTTGGACACTGCTTCATTCCCATGGGGGAGAAAGACAAGTCATCTGTTTTCTGCATCTGAGCTGGGTGAGGGGTGGCCATCTCAGCTGGAGCCACTGTGACCAAAATGAAGCATTATGGGATGGAGGCGATAGGGCAGGCCAACCTAACAGCGACCACAGCGTCCTGCACTGTGTCCTCTGGCCCAGGCTCCACAACTGTGATACGCAGACATTTGTGCTTGTTTACTTAACATCTCTTGATCCAGCAGGAACTTTCCGTCTTGTTCACCGTTGTATTTTTAGTGCCTGATAAATATTTGTTGAACAAGTAGAAAAGCTACCTGTGGTCAATTGTATGTACAAGACTCAAATAAGCAGGAGAACCTGATTATGTCTCAGGTACAGTTACTCACATAGGTTCATTTATTATCAAGAATGGACTTCATTCATTTATCATTTCTGTGCTGGGGTCTGTGCTGTGCACCCAGAGATAAATCAGGCACCCTCACTGCCCTGGGGAGTTTACCCTCTCTTGCCAGGAGTTGGGGTAGATTGGTAGGATGTCTGGAACCCAACACATACCTTGTTTTAGCCCAGTGGAATGGGACATCAGCCAGAGCAGGTACGAGGCTCTCTGCTGGTCCTGGCTGAAGTGGTGACAGAATCCTTCCACAGGGACAGGTGTTACACATCTGTGCATCTATTTGATTAAACAGATATTCACTGAGCATGTCTCTGTGTCAGACACTGCCATGTGCTGGGAGGGGCTCTAAAAATGCCTAAGACCCGGTCCCCACCCTCAGGATCTCACAGCTGAGCAGATGTGAGTGGGGGTTGGGAGGGGTGGATGTACATACCTCATCTGAGCTTGTACACAAACCAGAGGGAAGAGGTGGTAAAAGAAACATTGCCATGTGCTGCAGGAGTGCCCACCAGGAATTAGGATTCTGTTCTAGCAGCAGATATGATGGCCTTTAAGTCAGTCTTTGGAAGACTGAGTAGGATTTTCATGTGGGAGATGGCGAAGGGCATTCTGGGTGGAGGAACAGCATGGGCAAAGACATAGAGGCAAGAAACTCCATGGCACCTTGGGGAATACTGTGAGGGCCATCGGGGTGGTGGGGCAGGCACAGAGTGAGAGCTGAGGCTAAGAAACTTGGCAGGAACTAGACTGTGGGGGCCTTGAACTCCATGCCAACAGCTTGGGCTTCATACTGTGAACACTAGTTTTTAAGTGGAGGGTTGGTGTGTTGACATCTGTTTGAAGAAGATTCCTGGTTTAGGGGCCAAGTGGACCGGGTCCTTGGTCTGATCTCATCACTGCACAAGCTGGGTGGGGGGCTGTAGTTCCCGTCCCTTCTCTTGCTGGGCTCCATTCTCCCATCTCTACAAGAGGGGCTGGTTCTCTAAAGCTCCCTCCAGCCCTGACCACTCAGGATATGAAAATGCTTGTGACAGGAGAAGAGTAGCTTCTGGAAGCAGGTAGATTCTAGAGAAAGTATCTTTTCATTTGAGGAAGTGATTTTGCAGTCTGTCTAAACTCTGGGGGCTAATTATTGGGCCTCCTCTGATATCATCTTCATGTTCTCAGAGAGTCCTGGTTGGAGCCTTCTTTTAAGCTCGAGGCAGAGACGAGCCCTTTTTTGCGTCCCTCCAGGAAAGGGGCAGAAGTGGATGGTGATGAAATTGGCTCTGACTGTGCTGATAGCACATGGCCTGATTCTGTAAGAAATCTAGCATTGTCTTTATAACACCTGGGGAGAGTTTGCAAGCAGCTGGAGTAAAACACGAATTCCTTATGAAGCCAAGAATCTTTTTAGTGACCAATGGGGTAAGAATGTAAGAGTTCTACAATCAGAACTTTCTGGGAAATCTCCCACCTCAGACCTCCCAAAGAGACCCTTTTTAAAGGACCATCTCAATCTCATTTAGCTCCAGAGAGCAGAGTTGGCCAGGGACCAGGAGGCGCTGCCCTGTGTTCTGATGCTTACTCACTGTGGGAGGCTGGATCCTGTGGTTGCATCCTTAAGTGACTCCCTTAATTGTAATGATTCCCACTTGAATACTGCCTCTTGCTTTTCCAAATGCTTTCACAGCCACTAGCTCACTGAATTCTCAAATAGCCCAGTAGGCAGACTCAGTGTTGTTTCCCCAATTTAGAGAATATTTGGAGGGCTCTGTGACTGTCCCAACATCCTTCCTTTGTCTTCCTCAAAAAGGGCAGGCTCTTCCCTACCTCAGGGCCTTTGCACTTGCAAATCCTGCAAGTTTGGAACTCTCTCTGTCTTGTTCTCCTCTTTTAGGCTTCAGCTCAGTAGATGACACCTTCTTGAAGAGCCCGTCCCTGACCACCCTGTCCAGAGTCACCCCACAGTCACTCTCCATCACAGTCCTTGTCATTATTTTCTGTCCCAGACTTGAGCATGCATAAAATCATCCAGAGGACTTCAAAGACAGATTTCTGGCTCCCACCCCGTCCCGCCCCCTGGAGTTTCTGATTCAGTAGGTCTGGGGTGGGGCGTGGGCTTTCAAGTGAGTCTCACTCTGAGACCCACTGATTGATAGCTACTGTTTTTAATTAATTAGTTATTTATTTTTATTAAGGCATAATCGACATGTAACATTATATGAGTTTCGGGTATACAGCATAATGATTCAATGTTTGTATATATTGCATCACCACAACAAGTCTAGTTAACATTTGTCACCATACTGTCACCATATGTGGTTACAAGATATTTTTGGGGGGGTAAGTGATGGGAACTTTTCAGATCTACTCTCGACAACTTTCAAACGTTCAATACAGTATTATTAACTATAGTCACCATGAGGTATATGACATCCCTATGACATATACTTTATAACCGGATATTTATTTTAAAACATTTTGACCTTCACCCATTTTGTCTGCTCTCAGAATTCTGCCTCTGGTGACCACCAGCAATCTGTTCTCTGTATCTATGACCTTGTTGTTTTTTTTTTTTTTTTTAAAAAGATTCCACATATAACTGAGATCTGAGGAATTTGTCTTTCTTTGACTTTTTTCATTTAGCATAATGCCCCCAAGGTCCATCCATGTTGTAACAAATAGCAAGATTTCCTTTTCTTATGGCTGGATAATATTCCCTTGTATGTATATACCGCACTTTCTTTATCCGTTCATCCACTGATGGGCACCTGGGTTGCTTCCATATCTCGGCTGTATTTACTGATTTCTTTGTCCCATCTCTTATTTTGTTCCTGCTGTATCCCCAGTGCCTGGTCCATCATTGCTGCTTGATAAATATTTGTCAAGTTAGTGTTGCCTGAAGGCTGAGTCGAGACTCCTTGCTTTATAATCTCCCTGCACCCAAGAAGGATGGTCAAACATTGACAGAAACCCTGGTGGTTGGTCTAATTTCTTCTCGCCTGCTACCTTCCTACCTTTTTCTTTGACTTTCACACTTGAGCTTTTTCTAAGGCCCATTATTGTTTTTATATTTATTGAAGTATAGTTGATGTGCAATACTATGTATGTTACAGGTGTGCAACATAGTGACTCACAATTTTTAAAGTTATACATCATTTATAGTTATTATAAATCATTGGCTCTATTCCCTGTGTTGTACAGTATGTCCTTGTAGCTTATTTTACACAGAATAGTTGGTACCTCTTAATCCTCTAGCCCTGTCTTGCCCCTCCCCACTTCCTTCTCCCCACTGGGAACCACTATTTTGTTCTCGGTATCTGTGAGTCTGTTTCTTTTTATGTTACTTTCACCAGTTTGTTGTTCTGAGTGTCACTATTAAAATTGCATATAGATTTCACAGATGATTTTCATAAGATCCTAGAGGAATGAATTGGGTTGTCTGGGTTAAAGGGGTGTCGTCAGAAATCCAAACAAGCCATGGGGCATCCAGCCAAGCGCGGATCCCTGTCTGCCCCGTCTCCATGCTCTGCTTACACATTGACACTCACCTCACCTGCCAGCAGGTTGGGGAGAACCCACACGCACAGCCTCACTCCTCGGCCTTGGGACAAACGACAGCAGAGGGAGTGGTGGCGGGAGAGGGGGGAGTGCGGGCTGTGACCACGGCTCAGAGTTCCGCTCTGTGACCAGCAGATTGGCACAAAGGGAAGAAACCTTGATCTTGGGCTCATGAGCACTGTGTTCAAATGAACTGTGCAACCCGGCCCCAGTGCCACAGCTGTAAAGCTCTCAGGAACTGCCTGGGTAAGTGAATTAGAATTTTATGCCCGGCTTGCGTGGAACACGTCCCCCGAGTCCCAGAGTGGTACTTTCAGCCCCCGCCAGTGTCTGAGGCCTCTCCTACTCTTTGGTTTCAGAAGAACAAAGTTGAGATTTTGCCAGACTGGAATTGGGTTTCAGCTGTCCAATTTGATCTTCCCTGGCAAAGGGGAGTTGAAGATGAGGCCTGAGGTGATTACAGATCCTTCCAGGATAGTGTTGTGGCCGGGGGTGGGGGGGTGTACTGAGGGTGGGCTGGGGCCAAGCCGGCCCACACTTCATCCTCCAGCTGGGGACAGGGCTCCTTCGAGGACCCACGCAAATGGAGTGTGTGTGTTTGTGTGTGTGTCAGGGAAAGGGGTTGCCAGCTCTTGCGGAGAGCACCGTACGGCTGCCCTAGAATAAGTATTGTGGGATGAAGCCCAAAGTCCCTGGATTCCTAATCCCCGGAAACCATGTCGTGCTGTGACCACCAGACCAGAAGCCAAGTGACCTTGAGCAAGTCCCTTCCCCTCCGTGGGCCTCATGGAGGAGGCTAAGCGGGAGGACTGGTTTAGGCCCTCCCTCACTGTGGGGCTCACGAGTGAACAGTCCAGGATCTCAGCTTGACAAATTGGGGATCTCTGATTCTGCGGCCATGTTAATGTTTATATCCACAGTGGTCTGGTCAGGCTGGTGTTTGCAGGATCAGGTGAGTTAGGGCCTTAAAGGGAACTGTCTTTCTGAAGTGCACGAGCACTTTTCACTGCACAGGCCTCAGTTCCTTTAACCAGAGTCTGGGTTCACAGGATTTCTGCCCCAACGCAGCTACAGGGATGGGGCAAACGTCATCTTCTTCGTAAGTCATAGCACTCTGTTCTTTCCACACTCAAGCTTCATGAAGTGTTGTAAATGGAATAAATTTGGCCGCTAGCTTGATCTCCCTCTGAAGATGAAACAAACACACACACACACAAAACACGAGGCAGGAGATCCTGGTACTTCAGTAACAGACAAGCCAGAAAAGGGTTAATAAAATAGAAAGTGATTATGACAGCAGGAGAAAGAGTGACTTGGCTTTTCGCTCTCACGAGGAGGGCAGGCCTGCCAGGGTCGCATTCCAGTGCGGCCTAGTGACCATGAGCAAGAGCGTGGGGGTTCCAGAGCCCAGCCCAGAGAGCCCCACGCACATGGAGAACCCTGAGGCCAGACAGGCGAGGGGGGAGGAGGGCAAGGCTGGGGCACAGTCCCCAGTGTGGGCGGTGTTCAGGCCGGGGGAGGCACACAGAAAGTGCCAGCGTGCGCGGGCCGTAACAAGGACCACAGACTAGGCGGCTTCTTGGACAACAGACATTTATCTTCTCCCAGTTCCGGAGGCTGGAAGTCCAAGATCACGGTGTTGGCAGAGTTGGATCCTCCTGAGGGCCGCAAGGGAGGGGTCTGCTCCAGGCTCCTCTCCTTGGCTTGTAGAAAGCCATCTTCACGTCATCTTCTTTCTGTGTGTATCTCTGTGTCCAGATACCCCATCTTATGAGGACACTAGTCACACTGGATTTAGATCCACCGGAATGACATTATTTTCACTTCATCACTTCTTTAAAGACCCTGTCTCTGAATACAGTCGCATTCTGAGGTACTAGGGGTTAGAACATCAACATATACATTTTGAGGGACACAATTTGACTTCAACCTGTGAATTTTGGGGGGAACACAGTTCAGCCCACAACATGGGGCACAGTCCTTTTCCTCCAGTGGGGACCCTTGTGATGTCAGAGACCCTTGGGAACGCCGTTCTTTGCTCTTATCCTTGGTGACCCAGCCCACATGTGATTTCCTCTAGGGGACCTTCTTTGATCTTTACTGCCCCATCCCAAGCCCACTGGATTCTGCTCCCCACCTCCCCTTGTCCTCCCCAAACATTTGGCTCCTACCTCTGCTAGGGACTGAATTAGAAATGTGTCCATGCTCCCTACTGATTGACGCCTCCTGTCAGGCATCTTTGTAGCTCTCTCATATCCTCTACTCCTGTCTTGCATTTGGGGCAGGATCAATAATGTTTGTTGGCTCATTGATGGATTGGCTGTCCAAGAAAATTGAGTAATAAGTGCTGGATAAACAGGAAGATGCAGCTATTAATAAAACAGCAACATGCCTTTCCGTAGCATCTTTGCACTCGTGGACAATGTCAAGCTCCTGGATTTATAAAGAAAAGAAGCTCCTTCCACCCTTCTATCCTTGTTTGACCACAAAGGGTCAACGGAAGGATCTGCCAACTGGGTGTTCAGCATTCTTAAACCCCCCGAGTTCAAAGAGAATGACTCCTTTGGCCAGTCTGGAAGGAACTCTTCAATCATTTCTTGAATAATGACATTCTTGTGTCCCGGCTTTGTGGAGACGCCCCCTTCCCCGCTCAGTCCAGTGACCTTCTGTCCCCTTGTTTCTTGGCTGAACGTCTGGGTCTGCTGGAGACAGAAGGAGTGCTTTCAGCAGAGTGAGGGTCCTTCCCGCAAACCCAGAGCCACACACCCCAGAAAGCCTGACTGTGCAGAAGCAGCTGAATTTTGGCAGGCAGATTTTGAAAAACCGTACTAATAACTTGAAATCATTTTGTTCCAGAATAGCATATGCAGGATGAAGAATGTACTCTCAGATAAGGCAGGTCACCCATCTTGTCAAGAGAAGACTCAGTTTAAGGATTTGCTGTGAAACATGTTCCCTCCTCTTCTACCTTTATTTTCTTCTAGTAAAGCTTCCCATCTGGTCCCTGGGAAGTAGGTGTGCCTGGGGATCAGTCATTCAGCTCTTGGGATGGTTGGCAGGGGCTTGGATGCCTGAGTCCTTGGCCTTTGCCCTCTCCATTGTGTCTTATACATTTCTCGAGTTTTCTGTGTATGTGTGCCCCCAAACAAAAAAGGTACTTTACATTGAGGTGTTCTGCAGAGATTTCTAGGCTCACAGAAGAGGTGTCTCAATATTTAGCTTTTAAAATGAAACACTTGTTACTCTCAGTGCTCTAGCCTTGGATAAATTGCATGCCAACATTAGGACGCTGTGGTTCAATAAAGCTGTAGGGCAGTTTGATGACATTTGGTGTATTAATTATCAGGACTCTTGTGGTTGCAAGTAACAGAGACCCAGCTCAGAGTGGCTTAAGCAAAATGAAACAAAACAAAAAGCCCCAAAAAACAAACCCTCCCCCAAAACACTTCCAAACACCCAACAACAAAACACGTACCTGCACACAAACACAAGTGTATGCCCACGTAGCTTATTTTTTTGTGACTGAAAAGCCCATAAGTGGAATTAGCTGCGGACATGGCTGACTTCAAGGATTCAGATGGTGTCATGTGGGCTTGGTTCTTTTCTCTCTCCATCTCTGTCTCCAGTACGAAGTCTTCTTCATTTTCAAGATGTAGGCTCTGGCAGCCGCAGGCTTTCCTCTTACCAGTTTAGAACTCCGGCAAGAAGATGTGGTCGGGCTCTGTTAGCTAGTTTGGGTCACATGCCCATTCCTGAACTTATCACTGTGAGCAGCAGCATGTGGGGCTTTGATTTGCCAAGCCCACACCACAAGTCCAATGCGGAGCCATAGTGGGTGGAAGTGAGGAAAGATGGTTTCTCAAAGGGAAATTGGATTGCTGTTACCATTTGAAGGGCATCTGGAGTTTGAGTGGGCAAGAGCTATACCTGGGATCCTGGTGTCCACATAGAAACAGAAGAAACAGAAGGACCATAGTTTATTCTGAGCCAATAGTACAGATAATGGAGAGTGTGCTCACCAGCAGACTCAGTGTGCATCATACATACATCCTTCTGTGATGATGGGGGATGGTCACCAGTAAAAAAGGAAGGGGCTCAGAACTGACAGTTTATGCTGCCCATCTGTCCTCAGGGAGGTAGATGCCCACACTGTCACTCAAAGACAAGTAACTCTCCCTTTCATTAAAAATTGTCAAGAAGATACCACTGTGAATCCTCCTTATGGAAATATCAGGCTGTTATAATGCTTTGAGTCCTGAAGAAATGCTTAGTGTCTTGCTTGAGTCATTTGTGCTACTGTCTTTCTCATCCTGCCTTTGGGAAAAACAAAAAATGGAAGATTTAGTGCCACGTATAACCATCATCATCATCATCATCTCACATCAAGCACTTATATGTTTCTTTTTTGTTGTTTTTGTTTTGATTTGTTTATTTTTAATTGAGTACAGTCAGTTATAATGTGTCAATTTCTGGTGTACAGCATAATGTTCCAGTCACACGAAATTTATTTTTTATTTACTTTTACATGTTGTGGTCAACATTTGCAAATCTCAAACTCCCAAATTTATCCCTTCCCATCTCCTTTCCCCAGGAACCATAAGATTGTTTACTATGTCTTTGAGGCTGTTTCTTTTGTAGATGAGTTCATTAGTGTCTTCTTTTGTTTTTCTTTCTTTCTTTTTTATAGATTCCACATACGAGTGATATCATATGGTATTTTTCTCTTTCTGGTTTACTTCACTTAGAATGGTGATCTCCAGGCTCACCTGGAGATTGCTGTAAATGGCATTATTTTTTTCTTTTTCTTTTTTTTAATCACTGAGTAGTAGTCCATTGTATATATACACCACATCTTCTTTATCCAGTCATCTGTCAATGGACATTTAGGTCTTGGATACTGTATGTAGAAGCATCTATATGTTCGGGTCCCATTTTATTTTAATGTGGTGATACCTCTGATTGTGCACTCTAATTGCCGCCACTCACAGGTGCAGAGCTGTTGATCCTTTATCTCCTGGCCCCTTATCATAAATCTTGGGAATGGCCTTGGTTTTCTTATCTATACAGTGAGGGTACTGCCTATCTCATAAGTTTTTTCCTGCAAGAATTAGAAGAATGTATACAAAGCATGTGATATTAAAAAGTGTTCAATAAATAAGATACATAGCTATATATAGCCATATGTTCCCAAAGACATGTTTCATTAGAGTCATTAACTTTTACCCTTGAAGAAAAGTCCCATTTGTCACTTACAATATGCAGATAGCTTCTAAGCCTTTGAACTGGAATGATGGCCCAGGGACACACCCCCACGCCATGACTAAGAAAGAAAATCAGGGAATTACAATGATAGATTTTCTTATTAGACCACCTTTCATTCATTTCTAGGATAACCGACTTAATCATGATATAGTATAATTTGTTCAAAATAAACTGCTGGGTTTGTTTGGCTCATATTTTTTTTCAGATTTTTTCATCAATGTCTATACATTAAAATGACCTGTCGCATTTCTTCTTTAAAATTAGTGTTGCTGAGTTTGGTGTCAACATATTAGCTTGATAGAGTGAGATATGCTCTGGAAGGCTAGAATGATCTACACATGGAAAGTCTATTGGTATTTATCTGTAAGGTCATTAGGATCTGGGGTGTGTGTGTGTGTGTGTGTGTGTGTGTAGATTTTTAGCTATTGATATAATTTCTTGAACAGTTATGAGACTGGCTTTTTACTCCTAAAGTCAGTTTTGCAAAGTTATGTTTTCCTGAGAATTTGTCCATTTACATTTTCAGATTAATTTGCAAGAACCTGTTCATTGCATTCTTGGTACCATCTTTTAAATCTCTGCTGAATCTGTGGTTCTGTTGCTGTTTTCTCATCCCTAATGTTTTTGTGCTCTTTCAAAAATGTGCTAAAGTCATATCTATTTTATTAGTCATTTTCAAAGAACCAATTTTTGGCTCTGTCGATCTTTTTCTATTTTTAGTTTTTGCTTTTTATTTCATTAATTTCTGCTTTTATTTTCTATTGTCTTCCTTCAAATTCTTTCTAATTTTTAATTCGATTTCTTTGTTCCTTTTCTAATTTCTTAACCTGGATGCTTAGCTCATTAATTTTAAGCCATTTTTCTTTCCTGATATTTAAGACTATGTATTTTCCTCTGTGTTTTACAGATTTGGATATGTGGTATTTTCATTGCCTTTAAGTTCTAAGAATTTTCTGATTTATTGTGACTACTTCTTATGGTCCATGATTTATTTAGTGATGAGTTTAAAATTTTTACACATTTATCGGGGTTTATCTTTTTGGTTATTGATTTTTGCTTAATTGCTTTGTCATCACGGAATATGATTCGTGTGATACTGATTTTGTGAAATTTGTTTCGAACATGATTTATTCACTTTGTATCCACAATGCCTAGCATAATGCCAAGAATGTGGAAGCTGTTTGGTAAATGTTTGCCAATCTAATGAATGACAGATGAACGAATGTCTAGTGGCCAGGCGTTAGAGGAATTATCTCTTTTTGCTCAGCCAAGTTGTCCAATCTTGCCAGCTACATCTTACTCCAAAATACCCTTACAAACGCGCACTAGGAATATAATGGCCCGCCAAAATTGTCTTCTATCCTGCTCACACCCTTCCTCTGTTGGCCTGGGAAGCAGACACTGAGTGAGTGGGTGAGAGGTTGCTTGCAAAACTGGTAGTGTGAGACCACCAGACCCAGTCTTAAATGTAATAAAGTTAGATAAGTGCTTTGAACTTATCTCTGGAGAAAAACATTTTTCTACAATGGTAGTAGTGTCTAAAATATGTGTTATGTGGCATTTCCTCCAAAGGAAACCCATCTCATTGAATCCTTGAAAGTAATGAGGCATGACACCCCCATTTAAAAAATAGGAAAGTTGATATGAACCTAGTAAGTGGTGAAACTGGCATACAAAGGAGAAAATAATTAATCATCAGCTTCTTTGTCTTTCCCTAAACCCTTGAGAAGGGCCTTTTGAAGATGCATATTAAATAGGTCTTGAAAGAGGTTCAGATGGAAATATGAGAACATTTTTATTTCAGAGTAAATCTCAAGAGAGATGGCAATGTTTATACCTTATAACAACATTCATATATTATAACACTTACATATAATAATGCTCACATACTGTAACAATGATCATACATTGTAAGAATGTTTGTATTTTGTGATAGACACTTGACAGGGGACAGACCAGAAAGTAAACAATAGCTTAGTTGTGTTTCCTAAGAGCATCAGGTAAGAAGCCCTTCCCTATTCGGGTCACTCTGTTACCCTAAGTTTTCTCCCTACATTCTAATAGTTTGTTCTGCAAGGGCAAGTCCTCATTTTGTATGCAGAGGCAAACTGTGAACTTCTTTCAGCCATGCCTGTGTCTTTCCCTCCTGTGACCTCCAGAGGGCCTCCTTAGCCCTGCATAGGTAAGAGGTGTAGACAGTGAGTGATGAGAGTGGGGAACTCATCTGGAGCACAGAGGATTCAGATTACCCAACGTTTCCAGATGGAGGAGATCTCAGATCTTGTTTTTTCAGAGGAGGAAACAGGCCAAGAAAGACTTGCCTGGGGCCACCATTGAGCTAGTGGAAAGTTCTGGACTAGAACATGGCTTTCACTCCCTTCTTTTTTCTGTTCTTTTAAGAAGTGGGCTCCCCTCCTTCTCCCATCCCTCTCTTCCCCTTCTTCCTCCTCCTCCCTTTTTGAC
This sequence comes from Camelus bactrianus, assembly GCF_048773025.1. NCBI lineage: Eukaryota > Metazoa > Chordata > Mammalia > Artiodactyla > Camelidae > Camelus > Camelus bactrianus. The sequence continues at coordinate 11,419,184 of NC_133544.1, forward strand.
ATGAAGCTGGATCCGTCAACTTTGACTAGGGGCATCTCTGCCTCAGGCTGTGTGGGATCCTCACTCCACCCCTGAGTTTTGTACTATCGCTAGTACAAAAGTACTTCCTCTTTTGCAAATGAGGAAGCCAAGGCTTTTAGGGGCTAAAAACAAACAAACAAAAGAACTAGAACAGGATTTGTTTAAAATCACATGGCTAAAAAAATGGGGGCGGCAGGATTTGAAAGAAGTCTGACTCCAAAGCCTGTCTCCCACCAACCTGTGTTGCCCTTTGAACCAAATCACTAGACGTTTGAGATGCCCCATGGCATAGTCCAGACCTCCTCGTTCCTGCTTCCCTCCCCAACCCTCCATGCCTTCATCTTTTTCCCTCTCCATTCTTTTCCTCCTGATTCTCTGCTCTCACCTAGGGATACTCAAACCTTCATTCCTTCGTGGAGAAGGGGGCTGCCGAGGAGATGTGGGCAGTTTGGGCAGAGTTAAGCTCCTCAGGAGAACAGGACACTGCCATATGTTTCTTCTCTGGGATTTTATTCCAGATCATAGGTCAATTATGTCTTTGGGTTGGGGTGATTTATAAAACTGAGAATAGAATTCAATGAAGAAATACGCTTTGATTTACAGATATTAACTTTATTGTGGTAAAAACACATTACTTGAAATTTATCATCTTAACCATCTTTAAGTGTATAGTCGAATAGTGTAAAGTATATTCACATTGTTGTGAAATAGATCTCCAGAACTTTTTCATCTTGCAAATCTAAAACTCTATACGATTAAACAGCAACTCCCTTTTTACTGCTCCCCTCGGCCCCTGGTAATCACCATTCTACCTTCTATTGTGCATGAATTTGACTACTTTTAGATACTTCATATAAATGAAATCATCAATATTTGTTTTGTTTTTGTTTTTGGTTTTTTTGGCTGACTTATTTCACTTAGCATAATGTCCTCAAGGTTCATTCATGTTGTGGCACACTTCAGAAGTTCCTCCCTTTTTAATGCTGAATAATGTGCCATTGTATGTACAGACCACATTTTGTTTTTTCATTCATCCATGGATGGACGTTAGGGTTGCTTCCACCTCTTGGCTATTGTGAATAATACTGTACTGAACATGTAAGTGCAGATCTCTCATAGAGATAGTGATTTTTTTTCTTTTTGATACACACCCAGGAGTGGAATTGCTGGTTCATACGGTAATTGTATGTTTACTTTTTTGTGGAGCTGCTGTACTGCTCTCCCCAAAGGCCGCACCATTTTACATTCCCACCCGCAGCGCACAAGGGTTCCAGTGTCTCCACAGTCTCGCCAACACTTGTTATTTTCTTCTTCTTTTCTTCCCATCTTCCTTCTCCCTCCCTCTCTTCCTTCCTTCCCCTGTTTCCTTCCTTCTTTTCTTTTCTCTCTCTTTCTTTCTTTCTCTCTTTCTCTCTTTCTTTCTCTTTCTTTTCCTTCCTTCCTTCCTTCCTTCCTTCCTTCCTTCCTTCCTTCCTTCCTTCCTTCCTTCCTTCCTACAGCAGCCATCCTAACTGGACTGAGGTGAGCAACTAGTTTCTCAATGACTATTCCATGCCAGGCACTGTGCTTGGAGAAGGGGACTCTGAAGATAAATACAATGTGATTCTTGACCTTGAGTCACTTGGTCTTGGATAGACCAGTGTTTCTGTGAGTAGGAATACCTGTACTGGCATCAGCTGGGATGCCTGATAAAAATACCGATCCCTGGACTTGCTCTAGACCTCCTGAATCAAGAGCTACATTTATTATTATATTATATATATATTTATTATTATCAAAAAAAACCAAGTCTCCAAGGAGATTCTAATGCACACCATTGGGTTAGAGCTGTACTTAATCAAGCTGCACATTGAAATCTGTCTCATCCCTTCCCAGGGGCTGTGACTGAACTGGTCTGGGGTGGGCATGTATAGTATATTTTAGAGCTTCCCAGGTGATACAGATGAAGAGCCAAGGGTAGAAAAACATTAGACAAGATGACTTCTAAATTCTTTTTGGTTGTGAAGTTCTGCCATTGGCAATACTTCTTAGTTCAGCAAGTGCTTATTGATTTGTGTCCTCTGTGCAGGGCTCTGGGTCAGCTAGGGTGTGAGGGACGAGACCAGACTGGGCTCACTTAAAAAGGCTTGGGTTATGTCCTGACCCACCTAGACTGACTACCAGGACAACCTTCGGGAAAACCCCAAACCAGGGGAGAGTAGGATGGCGGAAGTCTAGTGAAGAAAGGCTTTAAATAAGAAGGGAGAGGTTGACTGTGCCAAATGCTGCAGAGAAGTAGTGAAGGATAAAGACCAAACCATTGGATTTGATGTGGTGGAAGTCAGTGATGACCTTGACGAGAGAGGCTGTAGTCAAATCAGAGGAATGGAAGTCTGATTGGAGCAGGTCAAAGAGCGAGTGGGCGGTGAGGAGGCAGAGCAGCAACTGTAGACACTCCTTCTAGGAATTGTGTGGCAGAGGGACACAGAGAGATATGGGGGTCCCAGTGAGTTACATTGGGCCATTTTTTTTGTATATATATATTTTTATTGAAGTATAGTCAGTTTATAATGTTGTGTCAATTTCTGATGTACAGTGTAATGCTTCAGTCATACATGAACGTACATATATTCATTTTTATATTCTTTTTCATCATAAGTTACTATAAGAGATTAAATATAGTTCCCTGTGCTATACAGTATAAACTTCTTGCTTATGGGTCATTTGTTTTTCATTGTTTCTTATTAGCATTTCTTCCACTACTGCCACTAACTTTTATCAGAAAAGCATCTATTACTTGCAGCAACATGTATGGACCTGTAGATTGTCAGTACTAGGTAAAGTAAGCCAGAAAGAGAAAGAAAAATGATATGATATAAGAAAACCATATGATATCACTTATATGTGGAATCTAAACAAATAATACAAATGAATTTATTTACAAAATAAAAACAGACTCACAGACATAGAAAATAAACTTATGGTTACCAGGGGGGAAAGGGGAGGGTAGGGGGATAAATTGGGAGTTTGGGATTTGCAGATACTAACTACTATATATAGAATAGATAAACAACAAGGTCCTACTGTATAGCACAGGAAACTGTATTCAATATCTTATAATAACCTATGATGAAAAAGAATATGAAAAGGAATTATGTATATACGTATAACTGAATCACTATGCTGTACACTAGAAATTAACACAACATTGTAAACCGACTATACTTCAATTAAAAAAAGATCAAATGTGATATTTTTAAAAAACCCCAGAATTTATTGAGAACCCGATTGAGCAGACTCTTGATCCAACCATTTAGAATCAGGGACTACATTTTTTTCAAGTCTCGCCTTATTGTGGCTTTAAAAAGTATATAAGTCAAAATTTTCTGATTGAAGCCAACTCAGAGAGCTCATTGAAACATAAAACTTAATGCTAATTTTTGCAGAGCTGCAAGGGGTTCGGAATTTCATGGGGCTTAATTGAGAACTGATACAAGCTCCCACATGCAGGAGAGAATGGCTGTGTTTTCACTCTTCTGCTCTCTCCTCTTGTCCCCTCCTCATTGTCTCTTCATTTTTTTTCTTTTCTTTTCCCCTTTCCAGTTCTTTCTACCCCCACTCTCCTCCTTCTCCTCCAGCATCTTTAGCTTGGCACATGACCCTTTTACAAATGGGCTCCCATACCCCCTACCCTCCCCCTGCACTCATTGTGCTCACCCTCATATGTAAGCTTGTGTTAACTGCTCTTGGCTCACTGAATGTGCTGTGCCTCTTATGCCTCAGTGCCTTTGCATGTGCCATTCCCAATCTACTTCATTTGGCTAACTCCTACTCATTTGTATTAGGGTGCAAGCTAAGCTCCTATAACAAAGAGACCTTCAACATACTAGTTTAAATAGGAGAGAATTAAAATTCTCTCCCTTGGTACAGTCCAGAGGCAGGTGGTTCAGGGCTAGCACAGTGGCTCGGCCAAACTCACTGTGTGGCTCTCTCCTCTGGATCCAAGATAGCTGCTCCAGCTCTCACCATCACACCTGCATCCTAGCCAGAGGGAAGAGAGAAGTGATCAAGTGTCATTGATCTTTGAATCCCTAGAACCTGTAGCAGTGCTGATCATAGGGAGTGTGAGGCATAAAGCAATCCTGACTGGCTCTGTTGTGGGCTCTGGGACCTGGGCACCGTGCTCCTTATGGCAGGAGGGAGGGCTGGATGGGTCTGGTAGGTCAGCTAGCTGGTTGGCCCCACATGTCGCTCCTTCACCTCCCTGCCTTCTGAGCTATGGAAATCCAGGAGTCCACTGGTGCCCACAGAGGGGTGGATGGAAGAGGGCAGCCCTTATTAGTACCATCATCTAGGTAAACATGCAATCCTGAAAAATGTTTAATCAGTTCAAATATTTATTTTAAGTTTAAGTGATACAATCCAACTCTAACCAAGTCCAAAGGGTGGTGGGGAGCAGGTGTGGCTGTTTCAGTCCCTGTGCCATTTGGGGTGGGGCCTTCGCTTCCAGACTCTCAGGACCTGTAGCCCCTCAGCTGGGAGATAGTCTCCCTAAGACTCGCGCTCTCTCTCTCCAACACCCTCTCGCTACCCCCGTGGTCCCTACATGCTCCTCCCTTCTTCCTCGCATCCCCTGAGGTTTCACCTCCTCCTGCTTGTAGCCTCAACAGTTATTCTCTGATATGCTGGGGTCGTCTGCTAGACTGGGGAGCAGGGGGCTTTGCACCAGAGCAGGGCCGAGGGTGGGGGAGCGGAGAGGAGGAAGGCAGAGTGGGTTGGTCTCAGGATGAAATATCTATATCCTTAGTCACCTGCTGGCCTGGTGCTTGTAACTTGTTATGTTGAAAGAGCCATCTGTCACTTCCGTCCCTTGTCCTAGGGTTCCAGGAACGGGCGTATGTGAAGGCAGCATCACTGTCCAGTGTCAAGACCTGCCCGCACCGCCCAGACGTGGGGCACTGGCAGTTATGTGTCCTTGTTGCCCTCGGCACTGCCTCCACACACTTGTTTCTGTTCAATGCCGGCTAGTTCTAGGAGGACAGGCATTGGTGGCCCCACTTCAGAGACAAGGAAGCAAATGCAGGTCAATGCCACACCCAGGGCCCCCCTGGTTAGCAAGTGATGGAATCAGAAGGGGCAGTGGAGGTTCTGAGCCCAGGCATGGGGAAGAGAACACATGCAGATCCATCATCTTGCTCCTGTGACCTCGCAGGGAATGTTTGGGGCTGACGACGGGATGAATTTGCACACCTGGGTATTCTCACAGCTGGCCCCAGGCTGAGGGTTATGTCCTGAGCCTGAAAAATGGATTAGATTTCCGGTTGTGCCCAAAGAGGTCCCGTGGGTGCCTGTTTTCAGGTCAGTTAAGGGTATATCTTTTCTCTCCTCTGATGTCCCTCCCTTCTGTGACTGTTGAGAGTGAACTTCTTCATCTGGGATGTCCTGCACTTTAGTAGGAAAGAGGAAACGTAACTCACTCCATCAGGCCAAGCACATGGTGTGTCGGAGCCTCTGGAAGTTGGGGACACTCTTAAATCAGTCCTGGGTGAAGACTGGGATGGGGAGGAGGCCCCGGGCTCCGCAGGCTGGGACCCGAGGCTCGGCAGGGGCTGGCGCCGTCCGCCAGGTCTCCTCCACCCCGTGGAATGAGATGCGGGCCGCCGAAGAGGTGGGTGGCTGAACGCGCTTCCTCCCCTGTCCTGTGGTATACTTGACTTTCCCCCTTGCCCTCAGATAAGTCCAAGAACAAAGTATCTTCTTTTCCAAAAGCCTTCACTTCCGTGCTGTCCGTCCCGCCAGGCCCCGTGTTAGGTGCCTAGGACACGAAGGTCAATAAGACCCAATAAGACCCACTTCTTGTTTTCAAGAAACTCGTGGCTTAGTGGAAGGAGATAGAGCCCTACCTGGCCTGTGATGTAAAACAGCCTGAAATGCTAGAAAACCCGATGTGCTGAGCACATGTCTGAGCAGAAAAGTAGGTGTGACATCTCTGTGGCCGAGGTGTCAGAAGCAAGCTGTGAGGTTTCTCAGGAGGGGCTACACAGTGTGGAGTAGCAGACCCACACGACTGTTTTCGTGTCTTGGATGGTTCTGGAGGTTGTGTTTGGCTTGCTATCAGGGGGTGAGACTGGAAGCCAGCAGACTAGTACGGAATTATTACAATCATTTAGAGAAAAGACAAAGAGGCCTTGGCATGTGGCGTGGGGTGGGGGATAAGGGATGTAAAGAAAGAATCTGCAAGACTTTCAGTAGAATTGTGTGAGAGTAGGGTGTTGGAGGAAGGAAAACAGTAACGCCGTGAACTGGGACAGCATCGGCGTAGGAGGGTGTGGGGGTCGGGGACAAGGAGCTCACAGACCTTGGCAAGGAGGGTTGCGTGGAGTTGAGGATGTGGGGGAGGAGCGGGCTCAGAGGGAACTAGGAGACGGAGCCTGTGGGGAGATGCGGTGGCCAGCACAGGACTGAAGAGCTGCAGTATTTATAGACAGTGTTCATGAAAAGGGGATGGTCTGTACTAAAGGAAAGACATTGTCTTTTCTCCTAGTTGGAATCTTTTGCACTTTTTGTCATCATTTGGGGGGCAGTATTTCCAAGGACTTAGTTAAGATTTAGGGAACTGTGTTAACTCACAGGAAATCAAAACACCACCAGCAAACTGAAGCGGAGACAACCTTCTGAAGGCACCCAGTGCCCTGGGCAGGACCGCTGCAGGTGGAAGTCAGTCATGGCTGTGTGTGTACGCCAGGAAAGCAAGCAGTTTGGTTTAGACTATGCTGAGAGCTTCTTGAATAAGACTCTAAAAATCACAATACTATTGTAACCAACAGATTTGATCTTAGAGAAGAGTCTGGTTAGGAGTTGCTGGCTTGATTTTTGAACACTTAATTCTCTCCTAGACTCTCTCGAACAGCTTCTTAAACTCTGAGTAGGTTGCATGGATACAGAACCAAACATCACTCACAATAATCTAGCACCTCGCCTCCCAAAGCGTGGTCCGTGGGCCAGCAGCGCTGGCATCACCTGGGAGCTTATTAGAAATGCAGAACTGACCAAATTAGAGCCTGCATTTCAGCAAGATCCCCACTGATTCATATGCACGTTAAAGTTTGAGAATTGTTAGTCCAGCACAGCAGTTCCAGTTAGGGTTTTGCACTGGAATCATTTAGGTAACTTTAAACAGCTTTCCAAGCCTCCACCCCAGGATTTCTGCTCTAGTCTGGTGATCCTTTTGCGTAGCTAGGTTTGGGAACCACTGACCTGTATAGTTTCAAAAATCCTTCTCTGTTGATGGACAAATGGTAAGAATTTTAGCAAATGGAAATCTAGTTTGAGCTCTACATTTGTTTGGTTTATAATCACAATAATGGCTAAAGCTTAATGCCCTTTAAAAAAAAAAGTACCATGTCTGGACTGGCAAGAAGCAGCCTCATCCCCTTACTCTCAGGACAGTTTGATGCATGAAGCTCAAGAAGGAACATATGTATCTTACCTGCCTCGCTCCCACCCCACCCCTAAAACTGCAGGGACCATTCATACATTGTCAAAAGTTAAATGGGCTTGGCCGATTCACTGCCCAGTTTGAAAGCAACTGAAGTCAGCTGATGTTTACCAAGTCCTCTGGATGAAAATAATTACCCAAGAACCCAACAATGTGATCTCCATTAGCTGCATAGTTTGTTTCTGTAGAAGGTCATAGCTGCAAGGGCCTTTCAGAGCTCTCCTCTGAGCCCTCACTTTATGGCTAGAAAAACAGAATCCATAGAGAGGCGGGAACCTGCCTTCCAGCTGGTTTCATGCAAGAGGAAAGGACTTTTTGTTGTTTGGAAAAGGCATCACATATTTGGTGCTTAATTAGAGGCACAGAAATGAGCAAGCTTTGTGGTCTAAGCGTGATACCAGGCACTGGGAACAGTGGGGTAAACACAAAAAGCTCTGGCTCCTGATGAGTGCCCAGGACCCAGAAGACGCATGGAATGCAGATGTCCCGGGAATTCAACAAGCGAGTTCTCCAGGGCTGAGATCTTTAATTAAGCAGGTGTTTGCGAAGTCAGTCCTGTGTGGCTTCCAGCCTTGGCGGAGCTTGTCTCACTGAAAAAATGGCAGGGATCCAGCCCAGCAGCAGGCCTGAAACTGGCTTCAATTGGAGGCGTCGGAATGCGCCATTGTTATTTTCTTCTTCCTTATCAAGCCCCATTAGCTTGAGCGAGGAAGGAACGAAGGCGGGCTGGGAAAACATGTTGTTTCACTGGGTAAAAATTTACTACCAAGGAAATGATTTGGCCGTGTCCAAAAAAGGACTTGTGGAGGCCTTTGGAAAGGTGCAGCCTTCCAAATACTTTTGGCCAGTTTCTCCCAGTGTCACCCAGTGAGAATGTTTCCCTTTGGCTGATGGCCGTTCTCACACAAGAACCGAGACAGTCAGCTAAGGGTGTGTACACAGGCTCACCAAGGCAGCCCTTGCTCCTTCTCAGTCTGGGAGAAGAGAAGACACAGCAAGAGGGAAGAATCGTACCCTGGGTTAAGGTTGATCGTACTTGGCTGTGGAATTCAGGCAGACGCACACAGCCTGAAGCTTTCGGACGTCCACGGTGACAGAATCCTAGGTCCATCCCCAGGTGCTGAAGTGCAGAGGTGGAGCCTGGGATCCCACAAAGGAACAGACCCTGCCTTTTCTCACCTCTAGTCTCAGTCTCCTGCCACATATCTGGGGCTTTGAGGGGAGAAATCTCCAGCTCTGGCTGAACTGTAGAACTAACCATGTTTCCTAGTCCACTGAGCCCCCATGGTGTATCAACTTGATGTCTTCTGAATTCCAGAGCAAAGCCTGCAGCAGGCAGAAGCCAAGCATCCTGATCTTTCATTGCTGTTAGAAACAGCATCTCACCGGGGAAGGGAACAAAAATTTCTCAGGCACCTACTACGTGCCAGGCAGTGGCGATGGGGCCTGTGAACACATTGATGTATGAACTCTCATGGCGACTGGGGAGGCAGGCTGCCGCAGCTCTGTTTGGCAGGACACCTGAGGACCCAAGAGGTTAATCAGCTTGCTTGGTATTATTCAGTTATTAAGTGCAGGAGCCTGGATTCACACCCAGCTCTGCCTGCACCCAAAGTTTTCTTTTTTTTTTTTTTTTTTACCCAGTAGCCTTTTCTGGGGAGATCTCAGCCCTTTGATCTTCTTTCCTCTTTAGCTTTGGAGCTGGCCAAGTGACCTAGGAAATGCTCTCCCTGTGGGCCTGGGGAAACCATTAGGTTTTGTTTTGTTTTGCTTTGCTTTACAGTTTTTAAAGGACATTGTATTTCAGTGAGGATTTGTGTTATGAAAACAGTTTAGCTATTTTCCCTTTAACCTTTAGGAAAAAGCGCAGAACTGTAAAGGCATGTGGGTGTGTAATATGTGTGTTCACATACAATAAATAGCTCGTACACCTGTGCATATGATTTGTATCCAAATGTATTGATGCATATTTATAGCAGTAAGTTGTCCATTCTACCTGCCTGTAGAGATTTTTATAGAATAACCTGTGAGTTAACACTATAATTATACCTGGAACCATTAGTTTTACGTGGGACAGAAAAGTGGGTTGTTTGCTATTTTCTAAGAACTAACTCACTCCCAAGGAAGGACATATTATGGCATAAACAGACAGCATGGGCCCCAGGACATGCTGTGAGAACTCCATCTGACAAGAGAGAGGGGCTCCCCGCCTATCACCATGTGCTTCCATCACTGACGCCTGCTCCAAGGGCTAAAATTTCCAGCAGCTTTGTAGGCCGTGACCTTTTCCCATGCTGTCCCTTGAGTCGGCCTGGAAGATTCTGTTGGTTTTGTTGTCCTGGTTTGCTGGGTGGGTGTAGTCTGATACCTCGAGGCCAGGCCCTTCATCTGGTGCCTTCCTGTGAGGTCTTGACTGGACTTGAAGGCTGTTGCCTTAGCGCACCTGCTGAGGACGTGGGACCCAGCCATCAGTATGATGTCCTACGTGAGTGTCCCTGATGTGTGGGTCACTGTCCCGAGGCTGGGAGCTTACTTCTGCCTCCTGGGAGGGTGTCAAGGAGACGTGGTGGCCTGCTTTGAGGACTTTTCCTGAGTGAGGGGTTGTTTCAGATTGAGAATGGCATCATTGGAGACCACGCTGGGGTTGTCTGAAGGGAGGAGTTTCAGCTCAGACAAAGCTGCACGAGGCAGCTGAGCTGTGTTGCTCAACACAGCACAGATGATTTCATCCTGGGCAGGGGCCATGTTGGGCTTTGACCTGCTGCTGGGATCTGGAGAAGTCAGCGAGCGCTTTCCTCCAGTTTCTGGGGTGCTGGTTGTCCGGACGGCGGGTAGATGTTCCTCCAGCTGGGCAGGTGGAGCCAGGGCTGCTGTGGTGGGATCCTCTAGGGGCCCCGGCAGCTACCCAGGCGGGATGCAGGGAGCCGGCAGAAGGACTCTTGGGAAAGTCTGCTTCCGGGAAACACACAACTGGAGGGGCTGCACTTGACGCAGGCTCTCCCAGTGAGCTGGAGATCTGGGAGGACACACACGCGTGCGCGTGCGCACACACACACACACACACATACACAGAGCCACAGTAGAATGCAAAAAATTAATAAGTGAATGAGTGCATAAGTGATTGAGTGAACCCAGCATTCTTTTCTCTTAAGGGACTCGTCCTAAATATCACACAGAAAAGGAAAGGAGTCCCAGGCATGGTTTGTGTACGAGGATAATGACACTTACTCAGGTTGCCGTAGCTTGTACTTTTCCACTGATGCAGAAAAGGACCCTTTGCCAAAGAATGTCCTTGGAGTGGTTCAATGTATTATTCCTTCTGTTATTTAAGTCAAAGGTATTTAATGTAAGCAATTCAGCTGTGAGCTGGAATGTGTGATGAGTCTTTGAATCCCGGGCGGAACTCACAGCGTGAACACTTTCAGCTTCAGCTCCACCAGGTGTGTAAGCTGTCGGGGGTTTTCGGTGGGGGTGGTGGGTTTTAAAGTCCATCCACCAGAATGGTCTTGTCAACAGGTTGGCTGGAAAAAACTTGTCTGGGGGCTGAAAGGCCTTAATGTTTGTTGCCCCCGTGTTCATTCACTCATTTCACCAAATAGTGAACATTTTCTATGGACACAGCCTTATACCAAGTGTGCTTTGAGGGTATAAGGATGGGACACACATCCCCCTCCAAGACTCCAGACTTACTGAGTTCTCAAAATATGTTTGTATTGACAATCCATCCATTCAATGTTAATCAACTGACAATGCATTCAATCCATTCAATCATTCAATCCATCAGTTCAAGTAGTTTTTTGAACATACATTAACAGAAATGCGGTACAAATGAGTTAATTCTTTAAGTCAGTGAAAGTGGTGTTTTTCAAAAAAATAAACTTTAGAGATTTTGTTTCTGAACTTGAACATTTGGCACGTGCCCTTGTGTGTGCACCTGCATACACCCGGAGGCCCCTCTCGCCCTCCTGAGCCCAGTCCCGTCTACTGGCCAACATTTGGATCCTCTCTTTAGGGCTTTGCGGGCACGGCGGGCAAACCATCGGTTACACAAACACAGAGCCTTGGGGACTCGCTGTCACCAAGGGTCTCTAACAGCTCTGCTCCTCTGAAGTCTCCCTCACCCTCCATTCCCCTCAAAGCAGGGAAAAGAGCACAAATTCCTAAGGCAACGTCGTTCCCAGGGTACAGTTGCCATCCATCACTTCCCACCGGAAAAATGTAAAAAACCGTAAATGTGCTGGCCAATAGTGGCATTATTTAGTATCATAGGCTTTGATATGGATTTGAGCAGGACAGGATGCTGGCCAAGTATTATGCACTGGATCCCCTGGGAGGCTTTGCTGGGTGGGCAGAACTGGGCTGGAAGGGAGGCCCAGAGCAAAGGCAGGAGCTCTTGCAGCTGAGAACGGGGCTGGGTCTTTGCCACCGAGGCTGCCCATCGTCAAGGCATCGGGGCGGAGAGGAGGCTGCCGCCCTCATGGAAGCAGGTTCTTGGAGGCTGTCTGTGTTTAGAGGGCTGGAGCCTGGTTTCTGTGTGATGCCCAGACACCTGGTCCTTTGGAGCTGGGGTGGGAACTGACCAGTGATGTTGGTGTTGACTCTGGACGCAATGGTGGTGGATTGAACTCAGGAGACCATCGCTTACCTGGCTGAATGTTTCACTGGGTCAGCTGTGCTCACTTCCCGAGTGCACACCTGTGCCAGAGCAGATGCTCTGGGGCCCTGGCCGCCTCCCAGTCCCACCACAGTCTGCCATCTATGATGTCAAGAGGCAGACGGTTTTCCAGGTGGGGCAGGAAAAGGCAGCCAAAGCTCAGCCTCTCTCCTCTTCCTGGTCTGCTGGTTCCTTCTCCAACCTGCCTGGGCCTGAGCAGTGTGACGGCTGCTACTCCTGCCCAGAGGGGGCTGGGCGGCAGGCAGCCAGAGGGGCCTGGCCTGGCTCTTCACTTAGCTCCTCCTGCACAGTCTTCTCGTCTGTAAAGTGGGGATCATGAGCCCACTGCACGGGGAGAAAAAAAAACGAGATAACATATGAAAGGAGCCAGACACACTGCGCAAGCTCAGTGAAGTGCAGCTTTTAATATTATTTCAAGGGCCTGATGGTCTGTTCTGGGGAGGAGGGAGAAGGTGTAGATGAGCAAACCCTGACTGCAGCAACGAGGGGGCAAAATGAGGGAGCCCTGTGGAGATGCAGACCGGCGCGGGAGGGAATGATGAGCAGGGAAGGCGGAGCCCGGCCGGGTCAGTTCCTGTGGAGTGAATGAATAGCTGAAGGTTTAGAGAGTCTCATCCTTGAGGTCAAAGTGAGAGCTTGGTGTCAGGAGGTCTTGCTATAGATCTGTGTGCTCTTCCTAAAGTGCAGTATGGGGAGAGAGGGAAGAGGGATTCGTCTCAGCCGAAACAGTTTTGAGAGCTGTGAACACCAGATGTCTTGAGAAATGTGGCCACGAATGCAGAATGGGTCCAGCTCTGCTCTGAAGATCTCAGTTAAGAAGGGACCAACTGGGACACAAGGACCTGCACACCAGCAGGCGGACGGTTACGGGCATGTAGCAGCATGGAGAAGCCCAACGTGAGCAGAGATCAGCCCCCGGAGCTCTGGAGTGGAGGGGTGGCCGGAGGGCTCGGGGAAGCTTCGTGAAGGGGCAGGAGCCCTAAGCTGAAAGATTTTCGTGCATGGATGCAATCAGGTCACTTGACTACAAGAGTCCGTTGGTGAGGGACATTTTTTTTCCTTCTGTTATGCTCTCCTTGGTGTTTATCACAGCTCTGTGTACACAGTAGGTACACAACAGATGTGTTTAATATGCGAGTGGATAAGCCTACTACCAAATGCATTTCTAGATTAGGTTGGTTGTTTATCAAGGAGACCTGCTTTCAGAGAAGGATGAGGTAAGAGGGCAGAAAAGTGCTTAAGGTTGTGTGCTCTCTTTTTGGCCATTTCCTTTGTGGATTTCTGGGGAGCAGCTTAGCTCTGCCTGCTCCAAAAAGGCCAGGATCTCTGGGTGGTACCCGTTAGGGAGGTGCTTCCATCTCTTTGGATATAATCCAGGGACATTATCAGTGGCTACCCAGCCAGATGAGCAAGCAGCTGGCATCTCTGGTGGCTCCAGGGCTCTAAATACATATAGGTGACTTTCTCTGGAATATGTTTGTGTTACAGATGTGGACGAATGTGCAACGGATTCCCACCAGTGCAACCCTACCCAGATTTGCATCAACACCGAAGGAGGGTATACCTGCTCCTGCACCGATGGCTACTGGCTTCTCGAAGGCCAGTGCTTAGGTAACAGCTCTTTGCGGCACACAGACTCTTGAAAGTGCATGGTTGCGTTGAGTATTGTGAAGTGCGGGCAGAGCTGGGTGACGTAAGGGCAGCGGGCTTTTCTCTGGTGGTGGGGGAGGCAGAAGGCTATTGCATTTACAGGTAACATCACCCCGTAAAATCAGCCCTCACCATCACTGCCATGTCATCATCAGAGTTTTTGAAAATATTTTTTAAGGATTCACGTTTGATTTTACCTCAGCCTTCTTTCTTCCTTCTGGCAGTCTATAACAAAGGCAAGAAATGATAAGGGATGAGGGTTATTCTGTCCTACTTAGAAATCACATGAAGAGAAGGGAATGTTTGCTTAGTCACAGAGATGTCCGAAGTCTCAAACGTGGACCACTGGATTCTGATCTGACATCATCTGCTCCCAATACCCTACCCTAGCCCACACCAGCACGCCCTCCCCACTAGCTGTAGTCTTTTTCAAGGAGTCAGTCATCACCAATTGAGAATTTTGTCCCTGGTAGTTGGCATCTGCTATATGGTCTCTCTGTTTATTTTTACTGGAAGGCTGTTTTCCTTTCTTCCCCTCTAGTTTTTGATTTAGCCAAGTGCATGAATTCATAGCACTCTCCAGCTGTCACTTCAATTTCTCTTTCTAGGGTGTGATTTCTATGCCGTTTTCTTGGAAAAGCCCTACTGGCTTAAATTCTCTAAGACACTATTCTGTGGCCTGAAAGTCAGTCCAGGAGGAACTGAGAAACAAATCCAAACAACATCCTGGAAACAAACAAACAAAAAGTGTCTTCTTTCCAAGTCTTTCCTGATTGAGACTGAGTCCTCTAGAGCCCTGTCCAAAGCATCCTTGGGGCCTGACAAGCCAGCCTTGGCTTGGTTCTCCTTTCCAGGCACCGAAGAGCTGGCTGCACATGGACATTTGTGAATATGACGACTGCTTTGCATTTTAACCAACCTTAGCTATTCTGGAAAATTTGATGCCACTGACTTGAACATAAGCAGATCAGTGTGAGTGAGTTATTTGTATGGGAACTCAATATGTAGAATTTCAGAGCTGGAAGGGATGTTAGGTATTATGTCATCCAACTTTTATAGAGTTGGAAACTGAGACTCAAAGAGGAAGAACATGTTGGACAAAGTTAGAGTGAGTTGGGTCTAAAATCAGTCTCCTATTTCTCAGGCCAGTTTTTTCCTACCACAAGGGGGTGCTAGAGAAGACCAGGTGGTCGGGCCAAACAGAAGGGGTAACAGAGACCTTAGGGCCAGGAGACCCTTCACCACCTGAGCAGGGGCAGTAACTGGGACATCCCTCTACCTGGGAGGACTGTTCACTTCCGCAGAGCATGAGGCTGTGGGAGGGGTGCTCCCGGAGGCGTCACATGATGCTGCGCGCACAGCCCGCTTACACTTCACATTCAAAGTGAAGACCTTTCCTAATTCTAGCTAAATTCATGCTGTCCCCTGGCCAAATTCTTTTTTTTTCTCTTTCAAAATGTAAGTTCCACAGCTGTCCACCACCCCTCCTATGCACTTTTTGAGGCATTGCGTTTGTAGAAAAACAAGGGGCGGGGTGGGGGCTGCCTTTCCCCCGAGCTACTCCTAGGCAGAGGTTGCCCTCTTTCCCCACTGTTGCCTCCCTGGGCTTGGTGATGCGCCCAGCTGTGCGCTCGTAAGAGGTCAGGACCAGAGTTGCACAAGTCAATGTGCTTTCTGAGCAGGAGCTGCATGGCACTCAGTGGGCAGTGGACTGAGCCAAGTTAGAAGTAGCTATGACTCAGAGATAAAATGGGACACAGCCCTCCTCAGAAGGATGGGACAACGGGTAAGGTGAAGGTGGTGTCCCTTCTGGCAGTAGGTGGTAGAAACTAGGCACAGAGGCAAGTTCTGAGCTGACCCCTGGAGCCCTGGGTTGACTCTGGTTCCAAAGGAAGGGGTACCAGGTTGGGGAACATTTGAGGGGAGGTGAGGATGAAACAAGGACCAGTTACAACTATAGTCAGGTCCCCCACCTGGAGGCTTCATTCAAGACATCCTACCCTGCGGGAGTGGATTATCCAGCCCATCAACTTGGGGTCCGGGGAAATGCTTTCTCAGTGACATCAGACTCCCCGTTGACTAGTATATGTCAGCCTGGCTCTGCTAAAAGGAACCATTCACCCACAGAGCTGCTTGCTCAGGAAAGGCCAGCCCTGGCTTGGAAGAGATGTGTTTATCCAGGGTTTTATGTCCACTCTGTCCAAGGAGGAGATCCAAGGTGAACTCCAGTGTCCTTGTGTTACTGGATTCACAGTCTCCAGACTGTAGTGCTACCCAGTTTGTCCCAGCCTTCACTCTCTCTCGTTCCTGGCAGCTGGACATATTCATTTTTTTTAATTGAAGTATAGTCAGTTTACAATGTTGCATCAGTTTCTGGGGTGCAGCATAATAGTTCAGTCATACATATACATACATATATTTGTTTTCATACTCTTTTTCATTATAGGTTACTACAAGATATTGAATATCGTTCCCTGTGCTATACAGTAGAAACTTGTTGTTTATTTTATATATAGTAGTTAATATTTGCAAATCTCAGGCAGTTGCCCAGCTAGCTCAGTCAGTAGAGCATGAGACTCTTAATATTTGCAAATCTCAAACTTTCAATTTATCCCTTCCCAACCCCTTCCTCCCAGTAACCATAAGTTTGTTTTCTATGTGAGTCTATGTTTTCTGTGAGTCTTCTGTTTTGTAAATAAGGTCATTTGTCTTTTTTCTAGATTCCACATATAAGTGATATCATATGGCATTTTTCTTTCTCTTTCTGGCTTACTTTACCTAGTACTGACAGTCTTCAGGTCCATCCAGGTTGCTGCAAATGGCATTAATTTATTATTTTTAATGGCTGATTAGCATTCCATTGTATAAATACACCACAACTTCTTTATCCAGTTATCTGTCGATGGACATTTAGGTTGTTTCCAAGTCTTGGCTATTGTAAATAGTGCTGCTATGAACATTGGGGTGCATGTATAAAGTTCCCTCTGGATATATGCCCAGGAGTGGGATTGCCAGATCATATGGTAAGTCTATTTTTAGTCTTTTGAGGAATTTCCATACTGTTTTCCATAATGGCTGCACCAAACTACATTCTCATCAACAGTGTAGGAGGGTTCCCTTTTCTCCACACCCTCTCCAGTATTAATGTTTGTGAATTTTTTAATAATGACCATTCTGACCAGTGTGAGACAATACCTCATTATAGTTTTGATTTGCATTTCTCTGATAATTAGCGATATTGAGCATTTTTTCATGTACCTATTGGCCATACGTATGTTTTCACTGGAGAATTTCCTGTTTAGGCCTTCTGCCCATTTGTGGATTGGTTTTTTTTTAAATTATTAAGTTGTATTCTGGAAATTAAGCCCTTGTCAGTCTCATCTTTTGTAAATATTTTCTCCCATTCCGTAGGTTGTCTTTTTGTTTTGCTTAGGGTTTCCTTTCCTGTGCAAAAGCTTACAAGTTTAATTAGGTCCCATCTGTTTTTTTTTTTTTTTTTTTGCTTTTATTTCTATTGCCTGGGTAGACTGCCCAGGAGAACATTGCTAAGATTTATGTCAGAGGATGTTTTGCCTATGTTTTCTTCTAAGCAAACTTGTCTATATGTTTAAGTCTTGAAGCCATTTTGAGTTTATTTTTGTATATGATGTGAGGGAGTGTTCTAACTTCCTTGATTTACATGCAGCTGTCTAGTTTTCTCAACACCACAGATATATTCACTGTTAATGGAACTGCAAGCAGCCTATCTAAGCCAGAATATGGATTCCTCTTACACTGCAAGTTAACTCGTCTTTTCCCAAAGCAGTGAAACGTTTCTGTAGAATCTTAGAGTGACCCTTAATGTTGGATAAATTCAGTGTTGAATCTTGGAGCTGGATAAAATCTGAGAGGCCATCTTAACCAACATCTCCCTCTAAGTGGAAATTTCTTCTACCACTTTCCAGATAGGTTCAAGTTCTCGTGGGACAGAAATGGGTCACGGAGGATCGTAGGGAAATTGAGCCTCGGAATCCAGAGGGTATCACCATCCCTGACACTTTGTAGGCACTATCTTTGTGTTAGTTCCTCTTTGCTTCCCTTTGAGATCCTGCTCCAGAAGAGCTGGGCAATAATGATGCTGGGGTGGCATCGGTGATGGAGAAGAAATATCTCACCTTGCTTGCAACTCTTGTTTCCAGACATTGATGAATGCCGTTATGGCTACTGCCAGCAGCTGTGTGCGAATGTTCCTGGATCCTATTCCTGTACATGCAACCCTGGTTTTACCCTCAATGAAGATGGAAGGTCTTGCCAAGGTATGTAATGTGAATGATAGCTTGAGCACAATGTGAAACCCTAGATGCTGTCTTCTTCAGAGTCTGATAGTTTATGTGGGTGGGAAATGCTGTTGTTAAAGTGTATTCTCCCTCATTGTCACTGCCCACCCTTCCCACTGCTTACAGAAACCTGAGATCCCAACTGAGGTTATGTGAAACCCGTCAAAGTGTGCTCTGGGTTTGCTGACATTAGAGCCACAGTCATCCACCAGCTGGGAGCTTACCATTTCATGGTTCCCTCTGTGCCTCTGCTATCCAGAAGTAGCCCCGTCAGCTTTCTTGGCTAATCAGAAATGTTCTCGCACGTCCCGTAATCTGAGTCCAGTTCCTGAGGCCCAAAGAGGGAAGATCCGAGAGGTCTCCTGATTCTTGGTGAATTGCAAAATATTTGCCAACACTCTGTGCAGGGGTTTCATGGGCAGTTTTGATGCCTCTTGTTACAGGTTTCCCTCCGGCCTGGACTAGGAGGGCCTGTTACTTAGCAGAAAGTCCGGGGGTGGTGGTAATTCCCTCTCCAATCTGACATCACCCACCGTAACAGAGGGAAACAAAGCCGTTTTCTGATGCTCATGTGATCGCTTCCCAGACTGATCAGTAAGAAAAACAAGCTTCACGCCTGTTCCCCTTTCCATCTGAAGGTTTCTTCTGCTCAGGAAGTGAATGGGGGGGACTTAAGACTCAAGGAATTAGTGCAAGTCCTGCCTGGCCCCCGACTCCCCGCCCCAAGCCCGTCGCCCGGGCCTCCAGTCCCTGGCAGCTGCATCATCCAGGGTGGAGGCAGCGCCGGAGACTCAGAATGAGGTCTTTGTTTGGAGCCTGCCACCAGGTTTTGCAGGATCCATTTCCTTGTCACCCTACTCGGGGTCTGGCGGGCAGGCTCCCGGCCAGCTGGTTGGAGGATATTATGTCTCCATTCGTTTAATCGTATCTAAATCATTGGGTAAACAGGAAGGCATCAGCGTTAAAGAGTTTGATCCTGGATTCTTTGTAAGTCTCTCTTCCAAAGCCGGTTCTGCTGATTGTGCCAAGAAGTCTCGGCTGTGTTCCTCTGGCCAGGAGGGGTCATTTTCTTCTGAGAGCAGAGGCTGGGCTGGAAGGCTGAGGGAGCTGACGGAGCTGGGAGCGGGTGCCTGGCTCCCTTGCTGCTGGGACAAGCGACTTAAGGCAGATGCAGGCTTCTCTGTGCCAGGCCTGCGGGTTCGAGATGCCAGCCCAGGTTTTCCCCCAGCGGCTGGCTTGGTGTTCCCAGCACCTCCTGGGGCACAGCCATGCACAGCAGAGCCAAAAGGCCCATGTATCGTCCTTCAAGGTCAGGCCTTTGACAAGGAGCAGTTAACACACCTGGCGATGCCAGGTCCAGCAGTGTGATAAAAAGCAGCAGGCCCAGCTCCCAGGCCTGGACACAGGCACTTGGTCACTGGGATATTGCATCAGCAGGGCCCACGGCAACACAGGATGTGACAAGCTCCAGTGAGCTTTTGTAACCCTAACATCTCAAGCGAGGAAGAGTGTTTTGCACTCTTCAAAGCATTGTCACGCTTTAAGTTCTCTGAGCCCCGAATCTTAGCCTCATGAGGTAGGCAGGGCAGATGAGGAAGACTGTGAAGCAACTTGGCCAAAGGCACACAGCTCAGTGGTGGCAGAGTTGAGTGTAGAACCAAGGGTCCAGCCTTCCTGTCCAGCAAGTTGACATGGGGTGGGGTCTGCTCCCACGGGATTCAGGAGGGCGTCTGATCATGTGTGGATCACAGAGGGGCAGGAAAGGGCAGCCAGGGCCCCAGGGGGCGGAAGCTGCGAGAGAGCACAATCTGACCTCATTCATCTTGGAGTGGCCAGCGTCTGGCTGGAAGCCGAGGCCTCCAGCCCTAAGACTCATCCGGGCCGTCCTGCTTGAACCAGCTCTCCATGGCCCACACCACGACATTCTCCTGGCCTCCCTGGCCTTCTAGGTGGATAGCCTCCAGACTCCCACTAGGCACCAGGAGAGACTGGCATCTCGCTGGACCCTCCCTGCCTGACTGTATTTTTTTCCCTCTGGAGGTTATAAAGGTGCCAGGGAGCGGCAGACGTGTGGGCATGGGAATGCCCTCTTCTTTAAGAGAAACTTCTCAGGCTGCTCACCTGTTAACTCCGAAAACACTCAAATCTCTGTTAAGAGTCATAAGAAGTTTACCCGGACTTTTGAAGGCGAGAGAAATCCTCTCTGCTGGAAATTTGGTCATTGCCATATGAAGTGTGGGAGAAGGGGGGCGTAAAACGGGTCAGCCAGGGCCATTGTCCAAAGGGGCTCCCTCCCTTCCTCCCTGCCTCTGATGAGCTGTGTAGAATTGTGGGTATCCTGGAAAGACCCCTGACTCATGTCCCAGTTTCAACTGTGCCCCTATTAGCTGGGGGACTTGGGCACATCTCTCAACCTGAAAACCAAGGGAAATATCTTTGTGGATGTATAATTGTTGTAAAATGAACCGCACGATTAAAGGTGCATGATTTCATACACTTTGGCATGTGTATACCTCCACAAAACCATCACCAACTCAAGGTAGTGAATATTCCATCGCTCCTTAAAGTTTCCTTGTGCCCCTTTGTGGTCTTCTCCTTAACCTACTGAACGTATAACATGGGCTGATGGTCCTTAAGGAGGGTTGTAAGGATTCAGTGTGTGTGAGCTCCTTTTGTAATAATCAGTAACATTACTCACATGTAATTGTCTTAGTCTATTCCGGCCACCATGCCAAAATATCATAGACTGGGTGGCTTACACAGCAGAGTTTCACTTTCTCGCGGTTCTGGAGGCTAGAAGTCCAAGGTGAAGGTGCCGCAGGGTTGGGTGCATGTGAGGCCTCTCTTCCTGGCTTGTAGAAGGCTACCTTCTCCCTGTGTCCTCACGTGGCAGGAAGGGCAAGAGTAAGCTCTCTGGTGTCTCTTTTTAATAAGGGCACTTATCCATCATGGGGGCCGCACCCAGATGAGTTCATTTGGCCTTCATTACCTCCTAAAAGCCCCATCTCCAAATATCACATTTCGGGGTCAGGGTTTCAACGTATGTATTTTTGGAGGGAGACACAATTCAGTCCACGGCAATGATGACTTGAGTTGTTATTAGAATTATCATGATGATTTATCTGTTTACCTGAAACTTCAAAGTCAGTGGGGATGAGGGAAGAGCTCATTGGGGATGAATGCAGTAGGTGGTGGGAAAAGGCAGATGTGCCTAGAAACTCCTGTTGGTGAGCCTTGGAGGGCAGTTACTGGGAGGTGTGTATGTGTACATGTGTATGTGTTCATGTACACGTATATGATGTGTGTACATGTTGTTTCTACCTTCCCCAACTTGCAACCCTCGAAGGGACGTATGGCTGGAGCCCCTGGTTCTTCAGTGAACACTGTGGGATCTGAACTCGATCTGATGGGTCCTAGATGGAGATCCTTGGTACCCGTGCACCTGGTGTCCTAGGGGTGGTAGATTATGTTGCCGGTGCACATGATCCGTCACGGGAATGGGCAGTGATGTGCTTTGGTTTTCCACAGATGTGAACGAGTGTGCAACCGAGAATCCCTGCGTGCAGACCTGCGTCAACACCTATGGCTCTTTCATCTGCCGCTGTGACCCAGGATATGAACTCGAGGATGACGGTGTTCACTGCAGCGGTAATGGGCTTGGCGTCAGAGACCACTCCCTGTACTCGGAGCACCGGGGTGGGGGCTTTCCTCGCAGGTGTTTCCTCTCGTGTCCCAGACACATCTCCAGTTTGGGACTTTTTCCAGTGCAGTGGGGGGCACAGCCACACAAAACAGAGATGAGTCACTTCCCAAAAGGTGGAGTGTAGCCCCACGTCCCTTGTCATTTGACCCCTAATGCAAAAACCAGTGGAGCTGCCTTTTAGGGTCTGACATGGGGTTGAAGAGGAAATGGCCTGTTGGTATGAGTTGTCTGTCATCACTCAGCACTGAGTCAAGTCCTCGGGGTAGAGCAGATAGTACTAATGGAATCGTGGCGGGAATAAAAGCAAATGTCATGGGGTACGTTTGGGATGGGGAGCACTGAATGAAGGAGATCAGGTATGTAAGTGAGAACACTGTGAATTACTAAAATCCCTGCCATCGGTGCCTAGCTCCAGGCCTGCACACGGCGTACATGCACCGATTAGTTCTCAAATCAACTAAGGAATGATTGGATGCTGAATTAGCTTGTTGTGAGAACAGAGACGGCTCCGTTGACCTTTTATAAATTTATTCCAAGCCCACGAATCTGTGATTCTCTGCCCACGCTAGCTGGTGGACACTATTATCATTTTCTTAGAAACATGTAAACTCTTGTAAACGCCTTGAGACTAGAGACAGCGTCTTACTCATACTCATTCCTGTAGCGCCCTGCTCACAGCCATGTACAGCTCATTCTTTGCTTCATTTTTTCCTTTTCTTTCTTTCCCTGTTTTTTGTAACTATTGAATTAGAGTAAACTCCATTCCACCCACTTTTAGCATCATCAGCAATTGTAAAGGAGCACCGTCCAAATTAATGATGCCCTGCTGTATTTTTCAAAATAAGTGGGCTACACCTGAGGGCATGAAAATCTTCCTGTCCTGCAGAATGGAAAGTTTCCTAATCTCGGGCTTCACTGTAACGGGAACGGACCCAGGTCATGAATGGGACTTGTGTGATAGCTTTGCTGAGGACTGGAGTGATCTAGGGACAGAATTCTCTGAAACAAATGAGCACTTCTGCCTTGGGGCAGGAAAGCTAGAGCCCAAGTAGGCACAGTTACAGAGAACCTCAGACCGATTAAATCTCAGTCCCAGAAATAGCTGCAAAACACCCTCAGGCATGAAAAGCTGCTTTCTTCCTAGATTTCAGTCCCCTCCCCTCCATAGCACTCCTTGGGGAATCTGGGCCAAGGAACTAAGAGGGGGAAAGTTTATCATTAAGAGCTGGGGTTATTTGTCTTTGGAGAATCGTTTGCACATCCACAGATGGTTATTGGCTGTCTGTGGAGGAGGCATGGGAGAGTGACTCTGTAGTCAGATGGAGCTGAGTTCAAATTCTGTGTCTCCTGTATTGTCCTGTCCCTGGCCAGGTCACTTGCTGAGCCTCAGTTTCCTCATTTGTGAACAAACATCTTCCTAGGTTGGTCTAAGGATTAAACGATTTGGGGGTCTCTATGTGTTGACTGACTTTCTCTAAGCGTCGGTGTAAGGAATTTTTGGCTTTTCAAGAATTTTACATCCTTGGTGGTTTGGCAGGGATTTTCAGCTGACTCACTTTAACCAAAATGGCTATCTTCTTGTCCACGTTCACCATGACACCCGCCTTCCTAAGACGTGGGGTGACCCCTGTCCACTGCGGGCTGGAGGGCTGGTGCCGGCTAGCAGTGTGATGCGGGGAGTTTGTTGTCTGTCCTGTCCTGCTTACTCTCTTTCTCTGCTGCTCCCTTATCCTGGGAACTTTTATCTTCTCTGTGTTATTACAGCTGGTGTGGCTCCTCCATGCAGCCCTAGACCCTTCCTAGCTGTGTCTCTTACGGATTTGCTAAGAGAGCTGATCCTGTAAACCGTAGTGGGTTCTCACGTGGATGAGTGAAAAGGGCCTCGTGTGTGCTCCCTGCTGGAAACTGGGCTGATATCTCAGATTGTGTATTTCAGGTGAAGGATGGAGCCACAGCCATTGGTAGTCTGGGGATTGTGGCCCTAAGATAAACTGAGTGGGTTTGTTAGGTGGAGCTGGGTGCTACCCTCTCCATTTGCACTGGGGCCAGCCCTGCTTAGGGGACTTCTCAACCCCAGGACTCCCCAGATCCATCAATTTTAAGTCCTGAGCATGATTTACTCAGGGAGACGTTATGGCATTGTGTTGGTGAGTGTAGGATCCAGAGGCCAGTTGGCTGAGTTCAGATCCCTACTTTAGTGCTTGCTCGTTATCTGTAGGTTTGGCTGAACTACCTAACCTCTGTGAGCCTCAGTTTTCCCTCCGGAAAGTGTGGCTAGTAATAGCACCTCCCTCATGGCCTGAGGTGAGGAGTAAATATGATGAGGTGTGTAAAGCATTTCACCCAGGGCTTGGTACGTAATGAGCTTTCAGGAAATGACAGGTTTTACCACTGCCTCTACTAAGGGTATGAATGGAATCTACAAGCTTAACAGAAATAAGCAGGACACTCTGTCTCTGTTAGGATGGCTGGGGCCAGAGACCAGACTCTACAGGGCCCCCAGGGGAGCAGGAGGGGGGTATGGCAGAGGCAGATCTGACTCACTGAGCATGCTTTAACTTTTCTAATCCGCATCCCAGTTCTGCTAGCTCCTAACCCGTCGCCTGAAAGCCCTTAGGAGAGAAGGGACGGAATTTTTTTTTCTCAGATGTGAGAGACACATAACACAGGCACGTAAGACCCGGAATTATCAGACGGTAGAGAAGCAGCCTCGTTTGTGCTGACACGCTCTCTGGGTGATTCCAGAGAGCATTCCGAGAATGTGTCACATGGGAAAACCATGGAAAGCAAGTTTTCGGGAAACAACAAATGAAAGAAAAACATGTTTTCTTTGGCATGCTCATCGAATGAGGCTCAAATGGGGGCTCTGTTGCCAAACGCTGTGTGTGATGAAAGGTTGGCGGTTCTGGAACGCCTGCTTCTGCATCTACAGCCACAGCCTACTTGTTCAATGGCGCCCCCTTCAGGTCCCCACCTCTGCAGCTGGCAGGGGCCCAGCTCCAGGACCCTGTGTCCCAGGAACCACCGGAGGCAGGCAGGCCACCCCATGCCACCCCAGAGTTTCCTCTTTCAAGGAGGTTCACAATGAAGTTTTAATATAATTGATACCCCCTGGCCTTTGGGATATATCCCTTTTAGTTGTGATTTTAGGAATAATAGTTTTTCTCAACTTGGGGGAGATTACAGGGAAGTTAGCACTGGGAAAGTTGTCCTTTCAGAAGACCGAGGCCAGTGAATGCTTTTTAGGTCTAGGGGAAGAGCTTGGCCCCCAGAAAACTCCAGCAGGCAAACAAATCTGACTCCCAGAAGTGGAGGGTAGATTCACCTACAGGGCAGAATGAGCCAGTGATGAGTGGATGATGTAGCTGAGCCAGAGGCAAAGGGTGTTGAAGGCTTGATGGAGACAGATTTCAGCTCCATGGAGGAGAGAATTTTTCTAACAATTAGAGCTGTCCAAATGCCAATGGGCTTCCTCAGTAGACAGTGAGCTCCCTGTCACCAGAAGTGGTCAAGAAATGAATTGGCAACTTCTTGACAGTAAAGCTATCACATGTGTCAGGAGAGCCTGGACTCTGTAATAGATGAGCCCCTAAGTGCCCATCCCCAGGTCATCTGTGACTATAAACAGCAGGTGTAACTTGTCACTCCCAGATATGGACGAGTGCAGCTTCTCCGAGTTCCTCTGCCAACATGAGTGTGTGAACCAGCCCGGCACGTACTTCTGCTCCTGCCCAGCTGGCTACATCCTGCTGGATGACAACCGAAGCTGCCAGGGTAAGGCTGCTCAGAGAAGCCTGGCTGGGGGAGGTGTGTGGTGGGGCTGTCTCAGGGGGGCACCTGAATGTCTTCACCTGGGGAAGGAGGCAGCGTGGAGGGCGTGAGCGGGTACTGGTGACTCCCATGCCTGGGCTGCTGCCTTTCTGCCCTGCAATCCATCCTCTGGCCTCAGAAAGGACAAGGCTACTCTCCTTCTGGAATGAACTCTGCAGATAGAGGTGGCCGGTCCTGTCTCCCCAGGCAGATCTCTGCGGCCACTCTGGGGACTGCTCCAGTACCAACCTGGACTTCTTATGGCCTGACCCTGGTCCGTGAGCATCTTCTCACGGCTCCTGGAGGGCAGCCTGGGATGCTTTTCTCTAGTGACTTCCCAGAGAGTGAGTGCTGGGGACACCACATACCTCTGACTGCTGTGTGCCTCAGAGGGTCGGGAGCCCTGGCTGGAAAGAGTGGGTCTTCTCCAGATTGGCTGCTGGAGATGATTTCCAGCCCATGCTGCACCCACTGGGGCAACTGAAGGAGGCAGGTAGCTGAGTAACAGACCCATTTTCAGTTCTTTGAAACTGCCTCACCCCAACACCAAGCAAGAATTCTCCCCAGCAGTGCCGGGCAGTCGAAATATAATGTGAGCTAAAATTTGAGCCATATATATAATTTTAAATTTTCTAATGGTCACATTAAAATAGTAAAAAGAAACAGGTAAAATTAAGACTATGTTTTATTTAATTCAATGTATCCCAAATGTTGCCATTCCAATATGTACTCAATATAAAAATTATTGATGAGATAATTTTACATTCTCTGGTACTGAGTTGTTAAAATCTAGTATGTATTTTCCACTGACAGCACATCTCAATTCAGACTAGCCACGTTTCAAGTGCTCAGTGGCCACGTGTGCTAGCGGCTGCTATGTTGGATAGAGTAGCTCTCTAGACAGATCCGGGCAGCCCCCACCCCCACCCTGTCCCATCTACCTTGGAAGTGCTGCCTGGCTTCAGCCTCTTGTCTGCCATGCATTTCAGACATTAACGAGTGTGAGCACAGAAACCACACGTGCATCCTGCAGCAGACTTGCTACAACTTGCAAGGGGGCTTCAAATGCATTGATCCCATCCGCTGCGAGGAGCCTTATCTGCGCATCAGCGATAAGTAAGTCATGGCGTCTTCCTGGGAACATGGGTGAGGGAACTGGCTCTGGTTGCCCCAGTGAGGTGTGAAGAGGACAGAACCTGCTGCCAGTAATCAGAGACCTGATGGACTGCCTACTACACATGTGCGCACATACACACACACACTCACTTGTGCACATGCACATACGTCTTCTGACCTCTTCCAGTCACAGTTTACTGCCCTGAGCAGCACCCAGCCTCTCGCTGGAGGTAGAGGGATGAGTGGGCACATCCATCATGTCCTCTAGGGATGCAGCGTCCAAGAGTTCACGGCTTACCAGTGTGCTTCCTGCTTTGATCAAAAACTGGCAAAAGAGGATGAAGCCAGGGCAGGCGGGTCCTTTAGGAATCCTTTAGAACAGGGCTCTTTGAATTCTGATTCGAGGGTCCTTTGTGGCAAATCAGAGCTTCGGGCTGTTCTCACTGGCTCCCATTCCTGGTTCTCTCTGGGTTTCTCCAGGCTGCCCTTGGCTGTGGCGGGCACCTGAGCTGGTTCAGCTCACAGCACTGAGATGATGTGACCAGTGAGGTCCTTGTTGTGCGGCTGAAAACCCTGGGAGACCTCCTGCCTCCAGGCTCCATTCCAGTCTTACTCCAGCTGCCCCCTTAGTCCTGCCAACCTGAACAGGACCTGCTCTCACTGTCACCGATGCCCTGAAATGTCCAGCCTCCAGGTTTCCGTGCACACATTTTCGGCCACATGGAAGGCATTCCTGCCATTGCCACATAGACAGATCTGCCCCCTCTTTCAGACCTTAGCTCTGATGTCACCTCTCCAGCTGTTTGTCATCCTTTTCAACTGGGAACCATTTCTCCTGCCTCCAAACTTCTTTTAGGAAACACTTATTTTTTGCATGACATGTGACATTTTAATGTGGACATTTGGGCACCAGGGACATTTTGGTTTGGCTATTTTGATGTAGTCTTAAAAAACAAAACTTAAAAATTTTTTTAGTAAATTCATTTATTAAGTGTTAGTCAAGCTCCTGTTAACGTATCAGACTCGGTGCTAAGGGCTATGGTTTTTGTTCTTATGCTAATGAAAGAGAGATACATTAAACAAATTGTCACACAAATGAATATACAATCATAGATTGTGATAGGTGCTCGGAAGAGGAAGAATGGAAATTTATCAAATGAAAGAGTAGGCTGGACCTGGTCTGCTCTGGGGAGTCCAAAAGCCCTTCTGAGGAAATGACATTTGGGTTGGAATGCGAAGGTGAGTCAATGTTAACAGGGGGTGGAAGAGCAGAGGGAACAGCATGTGCAAAGACTATGAGACAGGAGTGACCTTGATGTCTTCAGGGACTGGAAGAAGCTGCAGCCTAGTGAATGACATTTTCAGTGACCTGAGACGAGGTTAGAGAAATTGACAGAGACCAGACTGTGAGGTTTTAGAGGATAAAGTGGGTGTTTAGTTTTTATTCAAGTTGCAATGGGTGCCACTGTAGAACCTTGAAGCAGGATAGAGATATAATCTGATTTATGTTTGACAAAGGGCACCGTGCCTGCAATGTAATAGAGTGGAAGAACCCTCCACTCCTTCACAGCAGGACATCACAGAGGTCCAGGTGAGACCGGGAGACAGTGCAGTGACAGTGGAGATGGTGAGGAGTGGTTGGATTTGGACTACATTTTAGTTTATTAAAATTTTTGTTTTAGCTGTGAATCAGGTTTATTCACTTAAAAATTTTTTTTAAATTGAAGTATAGTTGACTTACAATGTATTAGTTTCAGGTGTGCAGCAAAGTGATTCAATTATATGTATACATATATACAGATATTCTTTTTCAGACTCTTTTCCATTATAGGTTATTATGAGATATTGAATATAGCTCCCTGTGCTGTACAGTAGGTCCTTGCTGTTTATCTGCTACATATAAAGTGGTGTGTATCTGTTAACCTCAAACTCCTGATGTATCCCTCCCCTCCATCCCTTTCCCCTTTGGTAACCATAGTTTGTTTTCTACTGGGCTACATTTTAGAAGTAGAATGATAGAGTCTGAAGATAGACTGGAAGTTAGGGGAGACTGACAGAAACACAGCAAGGCTTACCTCCAGTCCTGGGCACCAAAACATAGATCAACTATCTTCATCTGGTGTGCACCCTGACTCCTAGAGAGATGGAGGGAGGTTAGGGATAAATCAAGGGGTGTCTCTAACAGGCACTCCTTAGTAATGAGTCAATAATTTTATATTATGATATACACTAGCATTTCAAATTAGCTGCTTTGTATTAGAGAGATTTGTATCGATGATTTATTTCTCCAATTAGAGGGTGAAATATTTAAGATCAGATTCTTACTTATCATTGCAATTAATGTCTTAACATCTTAATGTCATGTCCTAAAGTCATATTTTACTCATAGTGAGTTCTGAGTACTTGTTTAGAGAAAGAAAATGTGAAATTATATTCGACTCAGACTGGGGTAGGTACAATAGAAAAGGTAAAAGGACCACTCAAGACCTGTCAATCTAATGTAATCTCTCACTTTCTAAATTTCTTACTGAGTACGTATGGCTGGGGAAGTGAGGGGCTATGGGGCACATTTTGCCGTGTCCACATGTGACAGATGTAAAATGCATTAGAGAATGTCCCAGTGTTCTGGAATCCAGACATCTAAGGTTTATGCTTAGTAGCAAGAATATCTGATTGGCCAGAATAGGCCACTCTGTAGGAAACAGAGAGCTCACCCACAAGCTGGAGAGTTTTTAGATGAGGGCCAGGAGGGGAGAGACTCTACAGTTACAGCATTTGGATGATAAAAATGGGGTGGCCTCCTTTCCAGTGTCTGAAGTGAGGAAGTAGGTACAAGCAGCCTCTGGAAGGGGTGTACCGCGTTCTCACCCAGTTTCCCTTCCCCGCAGCCGCTGTATGTGTCCCGCTGAGAACCCTGGCTGCCGAGACCAGCCTTTCACGATCCTGTACCGGGATATGGACGTGGTGTCGGGACGCTCTGTTCCTGCTGACATCTTCCAAATGCAAGCAACGACCCGCTACCCTGGGGCTTATTACATTTTCCAGATCAAGTCTGGGAATGAGGGCAGAGAGTTCTATATGCGGGTAAGAGGGGGTGGGGCGTGATGGTCTCCGTCTTTCACAGTGCATTCTGTTGTCTTGCCTGGCACATGCTTCTAGAAATGGGCCAGAGTGCAGCTCTGCGGGGCAGGTGTGAAGAGGAGAGGCGCAGGGATGGGAGGCAGGACTCCAGTGTCCTGTTTGCTCTCACTTGCTGTGTGTCCTTGCTAAAGTTGCTGCTCCTCTGTAAGACCCTGGATCCTCAGCTGTGCACTGAGAAATTAGGTCAAGATGCAGTCTTTGATCTCTTTCTTTCTGCAGTTCTGTGGGAGAGGCATTCACATAACCATTGATCTGTCCACTCATTTGACAAGTATTTTACAAGTGCCTACCATGGACTTCTAGAAACTGAATACAGCAGTGAAGAACAGTCCCGAACCCCTGCCCTCATGACACTTACATGGCAGTGAACCTAAAGGCATTCTTCCCAGAAACGGGTTCCACCTACATTGGCCAACACAGGAGTCATGTGGCTCTTTAAACCTAAACTAATTAAAATAAAATAAAATAAAAACTTAGGTTCTTCCATTGCACTAGCCACATTTCAAGTGCTCAGAAGCCACATGTGGCTGTTGAGTTAGCTTAGATATGGAGTGTTTCTATCATCGTGGAAAGTTTTATTAGACAGCACTGACTTATCTATATTAGGAAAAAATATATAGGAAATATAGGAAAAATATACCTGCTTATTAGTAAATTACATACATGCAGTTCTGGACCATTTCTATCGCTGAACTTCGTTTCCTGCAAACTTTGGAGTGATCACATGTTTTTAGAGCCCACTGACTTAGAGCTATGTTTTTTACATTTCAGTGTGAATTTGGGCACTAGTCAAAAAAAGGAATCCCAGAGCTTCCTCTCTAGAGAATTTATTTCAGGAGATGGTGGCTAAGGCGTAGTGTATCAGTTTCCTGTGGCTACTGTAACGAATTGCCATCAACTAGTGGCTTAAGACAACAGAAATTTATTCTGGAAGCCAGAAGTCTGGAATGATTTTCACTGAGCTGAAACCAAGGTGTCAGAGGGCTGTGCTCCCTCTGGAGGCTCTAGGGGAGAATCCATTCCTTGTCTCTCCCAGCTTCTGGTGGCTGTGAGCGTTTCTTGACTTGTGACCACATCGCTCCGATCGCTGCTCCATGTTACCTCTTCCTCTTCTGTGTGTATCAAATCTCCCTCTGCCTCTTATAACGACACTTGTGATTGGACTTAGGGCCCACTCAGATAATCCAGGATAATCTCCCCACGTCATGATCCTTAACTTAATCACATCTGCCAAGATCCTTTTCCATATAAGATAGTGTTTACAGGTTCAGCCTATGAACCTGCATTTCTCACAAATACAGCCTGTGGTCCTCCAGGGTCACTGTGGGGCACTAGACTCAGAAGTTTGTCCACTTTTCTGGGAGACTGCCCTCAGGCCTGTGAAAGAACCATGTATCTGACTGCCCTCTCCCCAGCCGCTGGCAGAATCTTCCAGTCCTTGCCTCTGGGGTTGGGACTGTGAAAACAGACAGGGCTCAGAAGCAGGAATAGAAAAGATTAGGCTGGTATCATGCCTATTTCCTCATAAATATGTTTTCAGCCAGACCCTAACAGGGCAGGATCACATGTGATAACACAGCTGTGGACCCAACATCTGCACACCAGTGTAGCAGGGTCAAGGGCTTTGGAAGGAGATGGAATGAGTGGAGGGTGGAGGAACTTCTGCAAGTTGAAAAGATGGAGCTGCCTCTCTGTCAGTCCTTCCTCCAAACCCGTAAGCCGTGGCCGTCCTGCAGAACCCACTTCTGTGAGCCTCTGTGGGCTGGCTGCCCCTGTGAGCGGAAGCCTCACCCATCAGCAGTCTCTAATCTGGCCTCTCACAGCTGCTTCCAGTCACAGAGCACAAAGATGCCTCTCTTGGGGCTTTAAAATACCATCACACATATCACCTACCTCAGGTTTTTTCCCCAGCAGAACAGAAGATCTGCAGGAAGTGGCCTTGTTTCTGCAAGATTGCACTCCCCAGGTCACCACTTACTAAAATCTCCTAGACCCAAATGTTCCCCCCAGCGGCTGACTTGGAAGAGCTACCCCAAGGTGGTGGGGGAGGGTGATTGTCTTCTACAGGTGGAGTGGATAGGAGGGAGGGCCCCTTCCCGGGAGATTCCTCTAGTGCCTGGATTGTCACTGCAACTAGGGGACCCCTGAAACTCACAACACTTCGAGCTTTTTGTGTTTTGCACTCTGTCTGAAAACACTGAGAAGGGCTGTGATTCTTCAGTATTTATTCAGATGACGTCAGGACACTGAGGGGATGAGGGGATGCCTTGGGAATGGCTGAACGAAACCACAGATGGGGAGGTGGTTCCTGGCTTGATAGGTCCCGAGGGCTGCCCCTGGGAAGAGAACACAGGCTGGGTGTAGGGGCCCTGTGAAACCACCAGACAGGGGGGCCAGGAAGACAGAAACCTGCTGGAGGAGGCAGAGCGCTCCTACTCCGAGCTGTCTGAAGCTGCAGCGCCCACCCCAAGAGGCCATACACAGTCATTCTGACGTGTACGTGGGAGCCAGGCTGACCTACCTCAATTGCGCTCTGCAACTTACCAACCATTTGACCTCGGGCACATTACCTAACCTCCCTGAGCCTCAGTTTCCTCATCTGTAAAGAGGGGATAATGATAGTAATTAAGATTGGATGAGATCATCTACTTAGTGCAGTGCTTGGAGCACAGAATGGCTGTTTTGATCAAACAGGCAGGATTTGGCCAGGATGAAACATTCAATAACTTTCTTTTTCTCACCCTGCTGTCTTGAACCCGCACACACCTGGGTGACATCTCAGGTGCATCCCATCAGATTCACAGGTACTTTCAGTTATTATTGAATTGTCTCCTCCCATGTCACAAGTCCGTGCTGGTTTATATGGAAACTTCAACCTCTCTGTTTCTCTCTCAGTGTAGAGTTTCTCCCTGCCTCAGCTCGGAGCTGCGGCGGAGGGTGGAAGAATGCTTGGCCTCGGTACTGCCCCCCACCACTGACAGTGCTGCCCTGGCTCCTCCTGCTGGGTTTTGGGGGTACGGATGGTGGAAGGGGACTGGTTAGGGGGTCCGGGGTCACACCCCATTGTAAGCAGGCCTTAGTGCTCTCTCTGGGGCAGAGACCCACGTGCTCTCGTTTTCATGGGATGCTTTGTGGGTTCTTTGGAGATTTCCCTGAGGACTTTGCCCTGACCATTCCGGAGTGGGCGATAGGGTCTCTAGTTGGCTACTTGCCACCCCTAAACTCTGTCGCAGAAAGTCTGTGTGTGTGGGGTGTTGCCTCACCCTGGCAGGCAGACCTTACCCAGGGCCTTGAGCACACTGACAGCCAGCTCCCCAGCAGCTCCCTCTACTCACCTTGGTGCAGGCATCTCTGGGGCTCTCTCCTCTAGACTTCTCCAGGGGGAGTCCAGTGCCGCTGTCTGCATCCTTAAAGTCAGGGGAACCACATTGCTTGATGTGGGGGCTGGTAAGTTTGTTTAATATATTTATATAGGCTGGAGATGGTGACAGAGTGAGAGCAAATAGACCTGGCTTTGGACAATGGCTGTGGAAGTTCTGTGTCACAGCAAGAGGAACTACACAGACAGCTCCGGCAGCAAACCCCATACAGTGCTGGGCGTGTGCCGAGTGTTTTCCGTATATCCCTCCTTTCATCTTCACAACAATCCTATGCTCTAGGGCCTGCTTGACTGCTCCGATTTTGTAGACGAGAGCACTGAGGCACAGAGAGGCTGAGGAGCTTGCCCAACTCCTCACAGCTGGGAAGCACCAGAGCAGGGTTTGAACCCAGGCAGTCGGCCACAGATATCTGTGTATACTCTTGAATTTCTCTTTAGGATGTAGGGTATTTTCACCTACTCTTCTAGCTTTGGGGTCTCAGCAGAAATTGAGATAGCAAGAAAATTCTACCTGAACATCTACTCATAATAGAACGTGTTTAATCAGCGTTAGTTATGATTGTATGGATAGTGTCGTTTCTGCTGCTACTGCTGTTAGGAGGTTGTAAACTGCTGGGCGCTGGAGAAGTTGGAGATGCCCAAGGAACTGGAGCATCATGTGGGTGGTGGGGCTTGATAGCCGCTCAGGCTCTCCCACCCTGCAATTCACTGTTTATTACAAGCACTTGGGAAGAGCTTCATTCCACATAGTGGGCAAGCCACACACACACACCCGCGTACGTATACACGGGTGCACATCCACATCCACCAAGTGCACATTCACTCACCCGTATGCACAGGCACAGGCACAGACATGTGGGCATACACTCATGTGCACACAAACGCACAGGTACATATGTATGCATGTACCCCCTTGACAAGCCCCACTGATAATCTGTCTCACACTGAGCCCTGGATGGAAGCCTGGTGACTGGTTTTGGCCAGGTGACTTAGGGACACAATTAGGGCCGGAAGAAGGAGCACTGTCACGGGGCTCAGACTGTGCCAAAGTGCGTTCACCCCGTGACACACAGGGATCAGGTGGTGGGGCCAAGGGAAGCTGATTTGCTATGACCGGCCTGCCTGCCCTGTGTCGGACAAAACCATCCCACAGACTGACTCAAAACAAACTGGAGCATGTGTGGGAGCCGAGCCAAGAAGACATACATCAGCTGAGCTGTGTGCAGCCTACTCCTCTGCGGGCACGTCTGCAGGCCTTCAGTCACTGGTTCCCTCTTCTGCTGACGTTAATTCAGCACCACTACACGTGCGGCTCTGAGCCAGGCCCTGAGAGTTTAGGAACAAACAGGATGTAGCCTCTGCCCCTGAGGATCCCCCACTACGGAGGGGCGGTGGGGTGGGGACAAACAACCAGGCAAACATTGACAATGCAAAGTAGTGATTCTCAAGTAGCCCAAGTGTCAGGCAACGGAGGTGCTGAGACCTTATCACTGAGCTTAGGGGCTAGAAGCTTGATTTTTGGAGTCAGACATTCCTAGTACTGTCAACTAAAAAATGCACAACCTGAATGCTGAGAGTTATGATTTTATTTGATGGGCTTTTTGAGGACCTGAACCCAGGAGGCAGCCTCTCAGATCACTCTAAGAAACTGTTCCAAAGTGGCAGGGGAGGAGCCAGGATATACAGGAGTTTTGCCACAAAGACCAGGTAGATGGAACATCAGATTATAGTTAACTAAAGAAAACCAAATACCTCAAATTAGGAAATTGAGGACTTTTCTATGTAGGGGAAGGTGCAAAGGTCTGGGCTTATTAAAACCATTCCTTTGATGTGCACCTTAGCTATTCAGGGCCAGAATCCTGCTCTCTCCCATCCTGAGTTCCCTTAAGCGGCACCATTGGAGGTGACAGCAGAGGCCGGGCTGCCTGCTTGTCTGCATCCTGAGTTTCCTGACACGGCTGGCAATATTTTTCATTCACAGTGCCATGTGCCAGTTTCATGACCTTCTGTAGTGTACTCAGCCTCCTTAACTTGTAGGATTATGAGGATTAAATGGGAGATGTATGTAGGGTCATAGCCAAATGCCAATATCTACCACCACTACTACTACCATCACCACCAACATCATTTTGTACCAATGACCAGCAAGCCCATCAATGGCCAGGGCCTCTTGGGGGCAGGGGGGTTGGCTATTTCATTAACACCTTGGCTCTTCCCTAACAGCCCAGTGAGGACTGGAGATGGCTGTCCTCAGCTCTCTGGGCAGGCACTTGAGTCCTCCATGTGCTCGTGGGCAGGCCTTTCTCAGGCTGCTGCAGATCTGACCCTCGTGGAGATGAGACTGGCTGAACCTCTAAGCTTACTTCCAAACAGGAGAGGCAACGGTCCTCTCACATTCTGGAGACTTTTTATAGGGACAGGCCAAAGGAACAACTGGGACATTTCCAGCTGTTCCGTCCCCATCCCAGGCTCTGCAGCTCTCCCTCCAGAGGCCTACCCACAGCTCAGGGTCCTCAACCTTTGGCCTTTGTTCATGCAAACAGCAAAAGCTGGTGAGATATTTGTATGTGTAAATGCCCTGGGCATTTCCTTGTTTGGCCATACCCTCTGGAGTCCTGGCCCAGGGCTCTGAGATTTTGCCAAGAGTTGACAAGGAAGTCTGAGCGAGCCTCTGCGTGAGAAGGTACCTATTGCGTGGATGCTGATGGGAATGGAGGGAGCCGGTGCCAGGAGGAAATTACGTGGCTGTCGGGCTGCTGATAGCCCAGAGGACAGGGGAGGTCCCAGTACCTGGACAGCACCTATCTGCCTGCCCTACCCTTGTCATGCCTGTGGCAGCTCTTGGGGGAGCCCTCCCTTCGTGGAGACAGATAAGACGCTGGTGTAGCTTTAAACGAGCCATGCCTCTTGGTCTTGCAGAGCTTGTTGCTTTCAGTTTCTGCTTTCAATGTTGGCCTCAGCAGCTTGTAGGAAGCAATCGTCCAGCATGTCCTGTTCCCTTATGCTATTTCCTTTCCAGGGACCCATTATCTGGCCATTGCACTGAGCATCTCTTCTTTAGGGACGTGCTAGGGAGAAGTAAAACTCACAGCAGTTTTTTCTGATAGTTGCTGTGCAGTGAAAAAATCCTGGGGCTTGAAGTCAGACAGAAGCACTGGAATGCAGTATCTTGTCTCTGTCCCTGACTGGTCTAGTGACCCTAAGCAATGACTTAACTTCATTGAGCCTCAGTTCACTTGTTTATAAAATGGGGATGTAATGAGACATACCTCCAGAATGGCAACTAGGGTCCCCAGGCTGGGTCCTGTGCTTTTAGATGAGAGCTTCTCAATTGTTAATGTGCCCATAAA
Source organism: Camelus bactrianus (assembly GCF_048773025.1). Classification (NCBI taxonomy): domain Eukaryota; kingdom Metazoa; phylum Chordata; class Mammalia; order Artiodactyla; family Camelidae; genus Camelus; species Camelus bactrianus. The sequence goes on from NC_133544.1 coordinate 11,455,822, forward strand.
TCACCTGGGGATTGTGTTAAGCTACAGATTCTGGCTCAGTAGGTCTTAGTGGGGGGGGGGGCGCTGAGATCCTACATTTCTCACAAGCTCCCTGGTGAGGCTGATGCTGTTGGTCCAGGGACCACATATTGAGTAGTCAGGCCTTTCAGAGTTTTTACAGGGACTAAAAAAGCACATAGATATAAAAGTGGCCAGAAGAGCACCTCCCACATGGTGGAAGTTCAGCTGAAGTCAGTCCTCTCTCCTTACCTCCTTGAAAGTTTTAGAAAAAGATTCAGTGGAAGAAAAAAGCTCACATGAAGTTATTAAGACCACAGTGATAGGGTCACAGAGCAGTGAAGCTGGAGGTGAGGACAAGCATCCAGCCTGGGGTTCCAGCAGGGGCTGCACTCGGACCTACCTGGAGGCTGGTAAAAAAGTCCCATTCCCCAGGCATCATCTAAAAGTCCACTGAAGCAGAAAACCCTGCACTGGGCCCCTGGAATTGTTAGTTTAAAAAAAGTGTCCTAGATGCTTTAGAGTTGTTCACTTGGGAACTACTGATCTGGTACAAACGTTTACTTTAGAGAGGAGGCCCAGGAAAGCGAAGTGACAGCCCTGAGTCATGTGGTTAGTTCCATCAGTTATTCGTCCTCTCATACAGGGCACATTCACCAAACACTTACTGCATGCCAGGCACCATGCTGGGTCCTGGGGGGTCCAGGGGTGGCCTCGGTCCTCGCTGTTACACGCTCATTGTCTAGTGTGGACCTAGACATCAGACGTGGACCGAGTAAACAGAGTGGACAGTGACACGTGGTAATGAGTTTTTTCCTTCCCAGGCAAGGTAGAGCGTGCCTGGCAGAGGGTCACAGGGACCTGAGTTAGATTGGGGAAAGCAGAGGAGCGCCTCTGAGGAGGGGATATTTCAGGTGAGACCTGAAGGGGCAGCAGGAACAAGCCAGGTGGAGCATGAGTGTGGCTTTCCCACTGGTGGATGCCAGTTTGCTGAGCAGGCAAGGGGGAGCGCCCCAATTGGGGCTGCCGAGGCCGACTGTGGCCAGACCACCTGGCCTTCTGCTTTGGTGACTGTCTGAGAGGCCCCGTCTCCCGATGGACAGCTTTCCCCACCCTCCCTGCCATCATTCAACAGCTTCTGAGGTCAAACTCACCCTGGCTCCGTAAGTGGGGCAGACCTTCTCTAACTAGTATCTCCGGTTCCGTCCACAGCAAACGGGCCCCATCAGTGCCACCCTGGTGATGACACGCCCCATCAAAGGGCCCCGGGAAATACAGCTGGACTTGGAAATGATCACTGTCAACACGGTCATCAACTTCAGAGGCAGCTCTGTGATCCGACTGCGGATATACGTGTCTCAGTACCCGTTCTGAGCCCTGGGCTGGAGCCTCTGACACTGCCTCTCTACAGCACCAAGGGACAGGGGAAGAGAAGAAACCAGAGGGAGAACGAGAGCGAGACAGACGTTACGCCTTTCCTGCTGAACGTCTCCTGAGGAGTCAGCCCCGAGTCCCGAGCACGCCTGTATCATTGTAGACCCGTCACCCTGAAGGACATGCTTCTCCCGGTTCCTACGGCGCAGCTATCGCAACGCATTATCATCGGCACCCTGACCTGAGATCGATGGTGATTTTTCAAGGCCTTCGGTTTATCTCCATATTTTTCAAAGAAAATAGATTAGGATTGCTGGGGTCTGGGTCCACGTCCAAAGACTGTGAACAGCTTCCTCTCACCTCCTCCATGCCTTCTTTCTATCTCTCGCTGATCGCTTCTTTGCCAAGGCCCAGAGAGCTCATGGGGATGCTGGGTGTAGCTAGTTGGCTTCTTGCATGTACAGAGAAGGCTAAGGAATGAAACCACAGCAGGATCTAAGGGTTTTCTAAGTCTATTTCAAAGCCATGTCTGGTATTTTCAGCCATAAAAGAAGTTTTAGTTGTCCTTAAATTTGTATAACTGTTTAATCCTTTCTTGTTCATTTTGAGTATTTTTTTTAATCAGTGGTAGAATAATTCCTTCAAAAGGCACATGTTATATTCTGTCTTCCCAAACCCAGTCTCCTGTCCATTTTAGCCCAACATTTTCTTTGAGGACCCCTTAATCATGCTTTCTTTAGAATTTTCACCCAACTGGGTTGGAAGGCAGAGGTCTCCAAACTGATTAAATATTTGAAGAGATCTTGTGTTTGGTTCATTTTGACATGGTAGATGATTCAGCATTTGGGATTGGTTCTAGTTCTCTTTACTTTGTTCTATCCTGGCTTCAAAAGCTCTCTGGAGAGCGAGATCATCATTGAAAACTCAGGCACGGGACAGGGAGTGGTGGCGGCGGGCATGTGGGTGGGTGGGGACACAGAGAGATGGCAGGGGAGAAGGGAGGGGGAGCATCTCCCCTGAATCCTAATCCATCAGAACACAATGAGCTATCCCTCTGTTATGTGGATTATTTCCATATACTTTTCCAGAATAGGAATGTATTCAAGTTACTTTAAATCAATAGCCCTTAACCCTGACTGCATAGTAGGATGACTAGTGGAGCTTTCAAGGAAAAGAACTTGATTTTCTGGGCCTCCCCACCAGAGATTCTGACTGGTCTTTGGTAGGGCCCAGGCATGGGGGGTTTGAAAAACCGTACTGAATAGCCAGAGTGAGGTCACACTGTATAAAGAGAAAGAGACAAATGTGGCCCAAGCCCTGGCCACCACACCCTCAGAATCTCTTCAGTTACTTGCAAGGTTCATTGTCCTTTTCCTGATCCGGGGCCTGGTTTCCCTTCAATCTTGGAAGCCCAGGCGGTGACAAAGAGAGTCAACAGTGCAAATCACAGGTGAGAGAACAGGCAGGGTGGCTGCCTCTGGGTCCCATCCCAGGAATTGACCGGAGGCTTCAGAATGTACACTTGTCTGAGGCTGAGTCCATGGGACAAGCTGCAGATGCTCCCATTCAACCACAGGGCACATAATTATTAGACCTGCTCCGCCCGTGCCTGGAGCTGTGCCCTGGATTCTTAGGGTTAATGGCAAGTTCCCCAGTGGAGGAAACAGCGTGTTCAGCTCCACCACTCAGGAAGCATCTCTCACACCCACGCTGCACACCTAACTTTGCTGTTGGCTGTGCTTTTTCTCTCTGAAACAAAGCACTTCCAAACCACTTCCCATTGTGCCCCTTCGGTCAGGTTCAAGGGATGTTGACAATAACTATTGTCGGCAACAAATCAACAACAGAACGCCCCAGTTTCAGAGCTCAGAAGAGAAAGGACATTTCCTCCAGACTTGCCAGCATTGCGCAGGCCCAGCTCTGCAGAGCAAAGAGCAGAATTGGCCCTGAGCCGGCTGCTTCCCAGCGTGGGGAGGCCAGTGTCACACCTGGGTGTGGAGCTAGGAACGCTGAAGGCTCATGGGAGCTCTGCGCCGAGCAGCTCCAACGGACTGACTCGGGCTCCACACAGCACAAGGGTAAGGTTTCCTTTGACTTCTGAAAAAGGAGGAGGGACAGCCTTGTTTTGGTGATCTGAGGGGCTGTGGGTTTCAGAGGTGCCACATTTGGAAGCAGACCCGAGTCTCTAGGGCTCACGTTTCATTGGTCCATGTCAAGACGTGGCTTCCTGCTTCTAAGAAAAAAGGCACAGAGAGACTCATAAAAGCAGCCTCAAAGGGCTTCTTGGACCTCGGATTGCTCTTTCCAAACACAGTCTGATGAGTTCAGTGTAAATGAATCAGAAGCAATGTGGGATCAATTTACCTTAAAATACACTGGGGCCTAAAAATTAAGGGAAAAATGCCCTGAGGCAAAGTGTGTTCGTACCGTGAGGCCAAACCCCAGACATCCGGGAGACAGTTACAGAGGCTCCCAGGACCTGAAAAACTGTTGGCTTCGGCTTCTCCTTGGGAATGGCCGGGTGTTATCATTTTCACGAGACTGGGGATAAGCCTGCTTTTTGCATCTCAGCCTTGTGCCGCCTCCGCTGGAGTATGCTGGGGCTGACTGTTCCCTTGGACCCTGAGGTTTCTGGCCATTCTATGCCTGTTCCTTGTCAGCTTTGCCCCATCTCCGAGCTGGGCCGAGAGCTGGTCACATGACCCCTGTTCCATCAGGACCTGAAGAATGAAGGGTTCTGTGGGGCAGGGCGCCGGATTAAGATCTGGGACACCTGCAAAAGTTCTTGTGTTACCACCTAATCTTCTGGGTTCAATATGGATGAAAACTTCCACGCAGCTGCCTTTAATTCTCAAGTTTTGTGATTCCTTGAAATGTACTTTGGGGATGACAGCCAGCATTTCCATTAAACTGCAATTTTAGAGTTTCATCGTGGTTTGCCAATCATAACACTTTCTCACTGGCACAGAATCCACCTACCTGTTGCCTCTCAGGCCTGGGTAACGTACTTAGAAATTTTCTTCGGTAACTGTCTTGGCCCTTGGGTGTTATTTTCCCAGATGGTGAAAACATTTCAGCAGATCAGATGACTTCATTTCTGGTGGTTTCAGTGTATTTTTGTGGCTTGAGTGTTTACTGTAACGTGCACAAGCTCTTCATGTAGGTGACAAAAGGGTCGCCCAGAGAAAGATGACTTGACAAAGGAACAATGATTCTTTTCTCCTCTCTCAACACACGAAATCCTGTTTGTAAAAGGCTTTTATTGTAAGAGGAGAGCACCCTTTGGGTGAGCCCCCACCCACCCACCTCATTTTGCTTGAGCCTGTTCCTGGAGTCAGAGGCCCCTGATAAAGATGTTTATCTCAGGGTTTATGCAGCCTACAAGACAAAATCGGAATATAACAGAGTGGGTGCATTTTAGCAGTGTGAATGAAATGATTTTGGTTAGATTTTCATAATTATTAAAACACATCTATTTTATACAACAAAAATTCTTATGAACATCCACAGACACATGTTTGAAATTTAGAATAAGATGCCTCTGCTTATAATGAATAAATACATTGAAAGGAAACACAAAATTGACGTTTGCTGAAAATTGTCTTACTTTTGGATACTGTTTGCGTGTACTTTGAAATGCAATGTTTTCATTTCTAGGGGAAAGAAGAGCAAACTTTTAGTAAAGTTCTTCATGATTCTGGAATTGGCCAGTGCTCATCAACTACACACAAATACAGAATGTTCCTTCTGGTTGATGTTTTTGTCCTCAAATTTCTTAGTGTCTTTATTTAACAGATGGCTGATAGCTTCATTAGAATCCTTGACTGAAAGATTAAAAAAATAGTAACCAAGAATCTTCAGAACAAAAGGGAGTATACTGAGGCAAGATTCATCATTTTGGTATCTTTCTTTGGTGGAAGGTTGGGGAGAGGCGTGGTGACAGCATCCAGTTAGAATCTTTGACTTTCTGATGCTTCCTCATAACAAATCTTACAGAATCTTCACCAGTATCCATCTGTGAATGAGACAACTAGAGTGAAAAATGGGTGTCAACACAGGAATGGTCTTTTGAGTTGTCACTGTTGATGTCCTCTCACAGAAGGGATGACATGTTGACAAGCGGGGACTGACAACAATTTTTTCAGAAGTTTGGAATATCCTTGAGCAATAATGTAAGATGAAGATAGAAGTAAATTGTACATAGATGCAAACACCAAGGTCCTTACGATACCTATTAATCAAGATTTGATGAATTATTAATATCTTAATACTGAGTTAGGGCCAGAGGATCACTGGATAGCTGGATGCCATTTAAAAGTAATTTTTGTTTGGGGAGGATTGTTTTGGTTTCATCCGAGCCTTTTTGCTAGTTCTTGCTATCCAACTTCCTACCGAGAATACATTTGATGTTGTAGAGCTGGCTTCCATCACAACACAGCTGCTTTACTTTCAAACATGTGCCTTGGGCTCTTCTGAGCTTTAATGTGCAAACCACGTGTAATTTATCCTTAAAGAGGAGCATGGATTGCAGTTATATTTTTGAATGCTCTCCATCAACTGCCCTTAAAAATTTTACTAAAAAAAGTCATCATGGAAACCAAGCCATGGTTTTGGCAAATAACTTAGCTCTTTTACAGTAATGCTGTAGTCTTGCATTTTTGCATTGCCTTATTTTGTTTTGTTTTCTTCTAGTGCCACACCAAAAAAGACCCCACAGAGATTTCCACCCCAAACTTGGCATTGCCACACAGCATCTTCCCAGTCTTTCTGAAAAGCAGACCTGTGCTTATTATTGGCCCACAGCCAATAATACTGTTGCAAAGGCAGCATTTTCATGTGCAGAGGCACTACTGAAATCATAATCTACTTTTTAAAGTAAAACCATGGTTAGTCAAGAGGATCCTTTCAGCTCAGAATTTATGGGGCTCAGCACAGGAGGTAGAGCTAGCTTCTTGCTTCTTGCTTTTTTTTTTTTTCCAGTTGGAATCTTGGAATGTATTATCTTTTAGGGCCCTCAGTACCACTTTTAAAAAAACTCATGGCATCACTTTTCATCATAAAAGCCAGGACTTTTCACAAGCAGGTGGTAAAGAGCTCCCAGGTGTACTGCAAGAATTTTGTGATAATAAGGCAGATGGAAAAGGAGCAAACCTCCTTTGGAGCAACTGCAGAGAAGGGGTCAGGCTCTGGAAAGAAAGGAAGTTGCTTCTTCCAGCTCAGACTGAGCCAATCCTCCGCTAATACTCAGCTAATAAATATTTTGCCCTTCACAATCATTCCCTCCAGCTGCAAGCTTCCATCTTGGGAGACTGCCTCAAGGCTGCTCTTATGCTTAATTTTCACCGGATTTCCCTCAGCCCCATTCCACTCCTTTGCTTATTCTTCAACAACCTGCTGCAGGCTGAGGTGGGAAAGAAAAGGACAAGGGTGGAGATGGAGCTTCTCTTTTTCCTCCTCCCAAATTTGAACTCCATTTCCTTGCTTTACTTCTGAGTAAGGTCAGGGGCTTGGGGTTGGGAGAATCCTTCCTTCCCTTCCTTTTCCTCTTCTCGTTTCTTCCCTGTCTTCTCTTCTCTCTCTTCCTTTCTGCACTGTCCCCTCACACATACCATCTGATCTCCATCCCAAAGTTGGAAGTCAGTGGTCAGGTCTTGAACAGTGAAAGCACCACTGAATCTGAGGGGCAGAGTCCAAAGCTACTGATGTATCTTGACCTCTTCTCCTTCCACCTCCTCTTCCCTCCCAAACACACAGAACCTCCCCCTAGTCTCTGAAACATCCCTTCCTAAGCAAAGCCACGGCTTCCCTGCTCTCATTTTTCTCCTGTCATCCTTGCTCAAAAAAGAAAATATCTTTATCCACTGATCTGACCCTGGGTCTTCCCTGTGATGAGGATTCGCTCTGAGAGTCCTTTATTATCCAGCACTTTCTGGGAATGAGTGGAGGTAGCCTTTCTCCAGGACAAGGGGTGTTGGAATGAAGAAAGTTGACTCTAGAATGGAGAGACTGCAGATAATAACCCTAACCCTTTAAACATAGGACAGTGCAGTTTCTGAAGACCAAGGTCTCTTTACCAGTAATAAATAACCCTTAATTTTCTTTGTAAAATATAGTCAAGCACTTTTCATAGATTCACAGATTATAGAATTATTTATCCACACTATTCCCAAATAGAACACACTGTGGTATCATGGACCGGAGCCTTTACTCAGGTCAACTTATATCTTTGTAATCTTCAGCCATACACAACTTTTTCACCGTGGAGTTGAGTTTTGGCTATGACTTAAAGGATGACCAAGAAACCCTCAAGCATAGGAAGGGAAGGACAGTGAGAAGACCAAGGTGGTTGGAGCAGAGGGTGCAGGAGTGTGTATACGGCAGGAAGCGATGGAATTTTTCCCATTATGTATGGCCCTGTTCATCTAACTGAGTTCAGACTTTGTTGTAGAGGCCGGCATTTCCCAGATCACTAGCCTGTGGAGATGCTAACCAGTGCTCTAAGACTGAAGAATTCACTTGTTTATTAGATTGGGGAATCTGAATTTTGAACCCCTTTTTGAAAGAGTCATAATTGACACTAGAAAATTAAAGCCTCTGAGAAGTCCTGCAATGAAAAGGAAACCTGTTTAATTTTGTATAAAGGTTAATCAAACTAATTTGCAAGGGAATTTTTTTTCCCGAGAACAACTATCAACATCTCCAGGAATAATTCTCCCTGGAGTTTGGGAATTGCTGCTGTCTGCTCTGAGGAGCTATGGTAGGGTCTTTATTTTATTTTTTCTTGCTTTTTAATTAGGAAAGGGACAAGGTCTTATTTTTAGGAAGAGCACTTTGGAAGTGGTGTACGGAGATGGGAGAAATGGGAGTCAAGAAGAGTATTGTGGTTGTTCACACAGGAGATCATTATCTATAAACTGATCTTAAAGAGAAGGCTGACTAGTTCCTTGCCTAAAGGTCTTTACTGACCCCCCCACCCACCCACCCATGGGATAAAATTCAAACCCCTGAACAAGACTAACACAGCCTTCTGTGATGTGGCTCCTGCCTCCTTCTCCAGCTCCAGCTCCTACCACTTTCCCCTCCTTTATAACAAGTTCTCAAACAAACAAACAAGGCCCCTCCCCGCCAAGACAGAAGGGCTTCTATGTTCCCTCCAGCTGCTCTTGCTAGAGCTCTTCTCATCGGCAGTGCGTCTCTCTATCCACTTGCCAGATGCCTGCTCATCTCTGACTATTCCCCTTAGAGGTCAGCTCCTCTCTGAGCTTTCCAGACCCACCCCTGAAACCCTGCAGCTGCACTGCCCACCCTGCCTTTGATTCCCATGTAGAGTGAACCGCTCCTTCCATATTACCTGTGTTTTGTTAGCTGTGATGAACACATGGATTGACAGTGCAAATGCTTTCAAGACTCCATTTATGTGTTGCTCATGCATATAGACAGAAGGGCCGGCACAGTGCCTGGAGCAAAGCAGGGGTCAGTGTCATTCAAGTGAATATTATCACAGCAATTGACAAGAGAAAATGGAGAGAAGGGGAAAGATTTGAGAGAACTATAGTAGGTGGAATCAGTAGTTCTTGGTGATTTATTGGGTGTGGAGGCTTGGGAGCTAAGGCACACCCAGAACTGATCTAAAGAACTCCTCGGGAGGAGGAGTTTTGGAAGTGGAGGAAGATGAATTCCATTTTAAATTTGCTTCTTTATTTTTATTTTTGTGGAGGTATAATTTACATACAGCGAAGTGCATAGATCTTAATTCCACAGCTAGATACCCTTGGATGGATAGAATCTGCTGGATTTGAGATGACTGCAACACATCCAGGTGGAGGTATTCTGAAGATGGTCGGAAGTATGTGTTGGAGGATAGAGCTTGGTGCTAGATATTGAGCCCTGGGGGTCCCTTAAAAAGTGGTCCTGGGGATGCAGATGAGGTGGCTCCTTGGGGATAAGAAAACTGTAGACCCATTTTTAAAAATCTAAATGAACAAATACACTCATGGAAGCACTCGTCCATTCACTGCGAGGCAATTACTTTCCTGAGTGAGTGACAGTGCTCCTATCCCCAGCCCAGTAATTATGATTGACACATACCACACATGAGGAAAGAATGCTAAGATAAACAAAAGTGATTCATCATCTGATATCAAAACTGAAAATTACATTAACCAAGCCATCTATTAGCTTCCTGAAATAGCAGAGTCTTTTTTTTTTTTTCAAATCAACCTGCTAGGCAAATAAGTGTTCTAGGTTGGAGGTTAGCATCCATTTCCTCCTAAAGTATACTGCATTTAATCAAATGTATTGGAACAATTCCATCGGCCTTAGAAGTGATGGTGATGTGGTGGGGAAACCTCTAGTCTGGAAGTCTAAACATCTTTGGTTCTTTTTCCAGCTCTCTCTGAAAAAAGAGAGAACTTTCCTAGGCCTCTCTTGACCTAGGGCAAGTCCCCTGGCCTCTCTGAGCCTCAGATTTTTCTTTCGAAAACGGCAGAAAAATTTAACCCTGAATCCTGTATTTACTTAACTCCTCAATAAATATTTTTTCAAGTTTCTGCGCTGTTCTTGGCTCTGACCTGCTTCAGAATCCCTGCTCTGACAGGTCTGTGCTCTGGCCCCTGGCCAGGTAGCCATCACTCTTAATTTGAAAGCATACCTGTGTTCTTTACACTAGCGGCCAAAAAAGTGAGGTGTGTGCCACTCAGGCTCTTTACAGGAATTATGTTCTGGCTCAGACAACTGGGTGTAATAGCACCAGTCTGGGGAGGCCAGGGGAACACCGGGATTGGGGTAGGATAGACCTGGATTTGGGTCCCAGGTCTGCCACTTACTTGTTTGTGACCTGGGTTCTCTGAGCCTTAGTTTCCTCATCTGTGAAGTGGGGATAATGATACCTCCTGCTGTTTTGAGAAATAAGATGACGTGTGTGGAAATGCTTGGTGATTTTCTTTCTTATTATCCCAGCAAGCAGCAATTGCCCCAGGTCTTTCTTCACCTCAAATATTCCAAATATCCAAGCCATTCACCGGAGCAACAACTCAGTTTATAAACAGTTCCTGGAGCTTGGAGAACCGAACTGGCCCCTCTTTCCTTGGTATATTCTCAGCAGCTTCCTTCTCATTTCATTTCATGACTTGAAATCAGATCCATTTCACCTCCACTTTCTACAAATTAGGAATGTGTTTTCTAGCAACATTTTCACTCTTCCATGATGCTATTAATATCCTAGGTAGGTCATTTTAATTGCATTTTATTGATAACGCCTCCATAGAGACCCTGACAGTTGAAAGGATCTAGAAATCGTGTCATGAAGTCCAGTTGCCTTGTTTATAATCAGGAATCTGGGGCTGAGAATAGGGGATTGACTTGCTCCAGGTAATCTGGTGGTAGATTGACACACAGGTCTCCTGATTCCTGATCTAATTCTCCTTCTCCTAAACCACAGAATCTTTCCAATCTTAGGCTATTTTAACTGCTTGTATCTCAAGTGATCTGAAAGCTATTTGCTCAATCCACAAGGATTCTCTTTGCTCTTCTGTGTTGAAGGACACTCACTAATTTACACCTCTTTTGTGTCCTTTCGTGGAAATCCAGTAAGGTAAACTCCGGCACAATGAGGGACAGCAAAAACCACAAAGAGGCCACAAGTATGTGGTAATTCAAATTAGGTTGAGATAGAATATGCATCATTGGAAAAGAAAAGACTTCAGAGGCCTTGGGTGGAAAATGGACTGCAGTCTCTTTAGTCTACAGAACTGTGATACAGAGAGAGAGGCAGTAACTGTTCCCATGTAGACTTTGAAGTTGATCAGGGTCACGAGCAAGCAGCTACAGTATGGACAGCTCTGGGTGACACTGGAGGCAATTTTCAGTGACACTGCGTGAGGCCTACCACATACATGTCTCCCTCCCTCCCTCCTTTTCTTCTTCTCTTTCTTCCCCAAACTCATCTTGGGCACTTTGAATATACCAGGTATGCCATTAGATTCTTAGCCCTGCTTTCTTTTTCCTTGGTGTCCTTTGAAAATCCCATCTGTGTTTCCTATTCATCTCCTTACCTTTTCTCCATTTATTCTTCCTTCTCTTCCACCTCTCTGTTTTCCCCTCTCCCAGGTGTCTTTCTTTTATTGATAACCCAGAAATCAGCTGTGGTCTCTTGGCCCATGAGATCCAGATAATATTGCCTTGAACGCCTCATTCCGTGCCCTGTGGAATTCCAAAACCTTTCCAGATTTCTGAATATTCCCATGGGAGGTGGTCACTTCTGACCCCAAACTCTGAACTTCTCTTGAGTTCGTTTGGCTCATAGGCCATTTCACCACCAACATGGCCACTGCCACCTTCAGTCCTTTGTCAGTTGATTCTAACATGAAACTCTGCCTTTCTCTTGATTTCCACAGAAACAAGATGAAATGACACTGTAGTAGATTAAATAGTGCCCTCCACCCCTCATATTCATGTCTTCCCAGAATATCAGAGTTGAACTTACTTGGAAATAGGGTCTTTGCATATGCGCTCAGTCAAATTAAGATGAGGTCATACTGCAATAGGGTGAGCCCCGAATCCAATGACTGATGTGCTTACAGAAAGAGGAGAGGGCATATCAAATATATACAGAGAGAAAAAGGCCATGTGAAGATGGAAGCAGAGTTGGAGTGATGCAACTAGAAGCCAAGAAATGCCAAGGATTTCCAGGAGTCACTAGAAGCTCGGAAGGGGGCAAGGAAGGATTCTTCCCTAGAGCCTCCCGAGAGGGCATGCTCCTGCAGACACCTTGATTTTGGAATTCTAGCCTCCAGAATTGGGAGAGAATACATTTCTGCTGTTCTAAGCCACCCAGTTTGTGGTACTTTGTTACAGAGGTCCTAGGAAACTAACACAAACACCATCTTCATTTCAGTATATAGTCAACTTCACTGAGGCTTTGAGAGTGGAGGGTGGGGCAGAGAGGAATTTACATTTCGGCTCTCCATTCCTGCTGTTTCACTGGCTCCTTCCGCCACTCCCCATCCTTCCTCTTCTGTGCTCAACTGGCCTCCCCACCCCTCCTTCCTATGAAGTCCACAAACTCTGAATTCAGCTCGCTCTCTGATGTAGGGCTCCTACTCTCACACTCAGCTCCTGGTCCACCATTCAGGCCAAGCCCCCGCCAGATGCTCAGCTGCACAAAAACACTTTGCAGGGACTAGCAGCCCCTCTTAGGAAGGAGATGTGAATTTTAAAAACTCTTCCTGTCCCCTTTTGAGAAGACAAACTTCTCTGCTTCCTTACAACGGCTAGACTGTTGGCCTTTCCCCTCACCTGACTCCTTTGAACGCTCAGGGAATGGATTGTGAAATTTGAGAGGGGTGTGTCCCTCTCAGTCAGTGGATGCTGCCCTGGGCACTTTGGGGAGTTACTAAAAGAATACAAGTCAGTCCTAAAGAACACTCCAGAAGACCAGCCTTGGCTTTCCTTCTTGAAAAGCTTTGTGCAGCTTGTTTGATTTCTCCCATAATTTAATAATCATCTCTTACATCCTATTTCCTCCTCCTCCCTCTTTGTATTCCTTCTTCTCCCATGTGTCTATATGGATAGTGCTTTTAAACATTCTGTCACCCTTATTATTCTACTTTTTTCCGCTTGTAAATTTCCAATACCCGTGGGGCAGCTGTTCTTTCTACTTTTTATAGGAAATAAGGAAAATCAAACCTAGAGGTAAAGTAAATTGCCTAAGATCATCTGTGTTTAAGTGACAGAGCTTGCCCAAAACCACAGACCAGTGCCCTTCCTGCAAATGCCACAGCCTTTCTTTGAGTGGTTGTGAACTGCAGCCTTTAGCCTGGAAAAATCCACTTAATTTAGACTAGCCATCTTCTTGCTGGAGCGAGAGCTCTGGCTACGTCAGCTAGATTCCCTACAGTCACTGCTCTGTGTTTCAAGAACTGATTTCTAGTCTGATTTTAAATTAAGTTTATTACAGCGTTTGAAGAACGCTGTATTTTGACTCGGGCTTCAGAGAAATAGTCTTACTAGGTTACACGAATATTTTGAAACTCAGTCCTTACTTTTTTTTTCTTAATTCAATAAAAGTTTGCACAAACAATGCATCCCACAGGAAAAACTTGCGCCAGATCCCAGATGTTTAACACGTTTGCTTCAGATATTGGAGTTCATGGCCTCTTGTGCTTGTTAAACCAAAAAATATAAGACCATGGAAAGGATTTTTAATATCTAGGAGTGCTGCAAGGTCAGGCTGGATTCTGGGCAATTGCAACAATTCAACAACCCTTTTGACCACAGATTTTGTGTAATTTTAAAAAAACAATCCAAGTAGACAGTTTAATCAGGGGGAGCATGAACTCTTTAGGTTTGATTCAATTCCAGTTCATTTTGGTTGATCTATGCAGAAATGTTTTAAAAGGTTCCTTTTCTAAGCCTGATATTGACTCTTTGATTTGTAATCACTCACCTGGCTCTGTCAGTCAATCAACCAACCATTTATGGATGAGTTTTCGGGTTCAGAATGTTGTAATACTAATTCTTGCTTAATACCAGCCAGCATTTACTGGGGACCGACTGTGCCCAGCATTACGTTGTTTTCTGTGCATGTGTTACATCATTGAATTCTCACACCTTCACCACTACCATATGACCACCCTGTCCCAGCTACCCTCCTCCTCATCTGTATCTTGTCCATCAACTAGCAGTTTCTCAGTTTCCAGCTTTCCTCCTGCCCCCTACAGTCTGTCCTCAACCCAACAACTGGAGTGATGTATATAAACATTAAGTCAGTTCATATCATTCCTCTACTCCAAATTCTCCAATGGCTTCTCAGTCTATTCAGAGTAAAAGGGAATGTCTTTACAATGGCCCACACTATCTCCTTTACCCCTACGTAGCCCCACCCTATACTCCTCTGTCCTCAATTTCTACCCTTCTTCCTCCCTTCTTTCGCCCAGTCCTTCTGGCCCTCTCACTTCTGCAAATGTGTGTTTCTTCTGTATGGTTTACATATTATATCTATTAAGGTAAGAAAGTGGGAGACAATTTGTTTGAAACAATTAACAAGTTAGTGATCTATTGGTGGGGATAAAAAAAAAGCCCAAAGCCCATGATAATTCTTTTTTTCAACCACCTTTGCTGTAGAAAATTTTGTCAAAGACAATTGCCCTTACAAATTAAAAAAGTCAAGGTTAGTGAGGCAAAGCATTTTTATCCCAAATGAAGATACTTCTTACTATTGGAAGATTGTCCATTTTCACCTACTGCACATTGTTAAGGGTTGAGATCTTTACGTTATGGGCACCTAGTACCTACAGTTAACTTACAATACCTTCGAAGGAGCAATGATACCTGAAAATTAAGACTCTTTCAAATAGTTGGAAAATGACTCATTTTGGAAAATGTGTTTCAGATCGTTCAGAACATACTTTTTGAAGCATTAAACCTTTAGAATAATTTTAGTCATTTTGGTGGATTTTAAAAGTGAAGTATTGACCAGTTTCTTGTCTCAGTAGCCTGCCTGTGCCACGTGTAAAGTTTTACTTGATAATGATTCAGAATTACTGTTATAAACTTTGGTGGCTGTACTTTGCTGTATCACAATACGATGTGCAGATCTGTTCGTCCCTACACTGAATGGCCCTGGGCAACAGTGCTTCTTGAGTCCTTGTGTCTTTGTACAGTTTTAACATTGGCACTTGGGAAGGGAAAAAAGGATCACAAGTGGGCAGTTGCATCCTGAGAGTTTTGTGGGAGCCTTAGCTGTATTGATGCTTTTAGAGGGAGAAGAAAGTTTATATGCTAATTGTAAGTGAAAGGGCCTTAGATCATGTTAATAACCTCTTTTCACCTCATCTTGATGCTTCTGCAACAGCAGCCATCAGCTGCAGAGCATTGGCTACTTTTAGAATCTGGGACTAGAGACACTCTGACACATTGTCTGGACCAAACAGAAGGAGCATAATCAAAGAGAGAATGGAGGGGTGGTGGACAAAAGTTCCATTCACTTCACATCTTGTTTATAGGAAGCTTTGTTCATTACACTGAAATTGTCATTCAGCCCAAGATCAACTCAGTTTGCCAACAAAAATATTTATATATACACTCTGGTGTTGTGAAGTGGTCTTAGTCATATTAATTCACGTTTAAATAGTGCTTTTAAGTGTTTAAAATGCTTTCATTTCTTTCTTTCATTCATCAAATATTTGCTCAGTATCCACACACTGTTCCTCGCCTTGTGGTGGACTTTAGGAGGGCAAAGATGAGTATGGCCCTGTCTCTCCCCATTTTCTTATTTTGATCATCATAATGACCCCAAGAGGTTGCTAGGGCAAAGATTATTATTACCCTCACTTTCTAGAAAAGAGATTGAAGCTCAGGGAGGCCCTTCCACTGTCACAAAAAAAGTATTAAAGCCAGAATTTAAACTCAGATTTTCTGTCTCCAAACACCAGATTTTTTCCAGTATTCCATGCCATAAACAGATACTAAGAGGCAAGCACTTAAAGCAAATGAAAATGTATGCAAATCACAATGGAATGGAAATGCCAAAGATCCAATTCCAAAGAATCTTATAAGGACCTAGTTTTTTTTCAGAACTCATATCGGATCTCTTGTGTTCAAGTGACAGAAACTAAACATGTATTAAGTTAGGCAAAAGATGCAATTTATGGGTTTATAGCTGGTATGGCTTAGGTACTAATACAATGGGAACAACAGAGTGCATCTTCCCTCAGGACCAAATGGAACTGAGAAATCTAATGCCTTTGGAACCTCTTTCACAATCTTTTATCTTTGCTGCTATTAGCATATCGACTTCACTCTCCTTTATTATTTACTGACTTCGTCTACCTAGTAGACATGGCCACCAAAAGGTCTTCTATTGCTAAATAGAAGACTGACTATTCTTTTATAGCTATACTTTGGGGAAAAAATTCTAGAGAAGGATTCTGATTGACGATTCTTGGGTCAGATGCCTTCTTGTGAACCAATCAACTCTAATTAGGGGAGTGAAATCATGGGAAGATATAGCAGCATCTTTTAGAAGTACAAATCTGAAGTGGTCCTCATGAAGAACAATGGTACTTGTGATCGTATTATGAACAGATGTCTGCTCTGCACATGTTAAACTTAATCCACAAATTATTTTTTTCCAGAACTATCCTGTTCAATTTTGGGAACTGAAATATTTGCTAAACTCCTTCACAATTCTGGGCTGTGTTTAAAAGGAGTCGGCACAATTTCAAAAGGTATGAGCAGGAAAACTGTAGAAAAGTTGAATCCTCATGACTTTTGGCCAGTCTGGGAAGTGAAGAAGGAAGCCAGAATTTGGCAATGACCCAGAGCAGTGAAAGCAAACTAGTGAAGGATGGGATATGGTGACTAAGAAGAAGAACTAAGCATAGAGCATGATTGTGAAAACTGCCCCAATTTTCAGAAATGGCTGTAGTCATCTTGGGGACAAAAGGAGGCAGGATGCAGAAACTCTGGAGCTAGAAAGGATATGAATCTTCTAGTCTACTCCAGTCATCTTTCATGTGAGTAGACAGATCCAGGGAGAAGTCACCTGCCCACACCATAAGGCCTTAATTTTCATCAGCAAAAATGGGAAAAATGATACCAGCTCTTGCCCATGTCAGAGGGTTATTTTCCATAGAGAAAATAGAATAAAATTATCAGAAGTTGTATAGTGCATTTTTTCCCCACTTGGCTGACATTTGCCAGAGAGCAGGTGTAACATGCAGACGGCTGATGAAGATGAGACAGGTGATTAAAATGGGAGATGCCAGAGAAGAGGGTAAGAGAAAGGATCAGAGTCAAGGGCTTTGAAAATAGCCTTTATCTCCTTCATAGCCTGTACAAAGCTAGATCCTGTATAGCTTACTCAGAACAGTCTCAATCCTGTGACCCTTCTAGTCGTAACCCCGGGCTGCTCACAACCTGGGGTTTTCCCATTTTCCTGGCCCTCTTTTCAAATGTCTTAGAAGTGGCTTTCCCAACATCCAGTCTATCCCATAAATGGCAGCAACGTGATTTGGGGAATTCATCTCAGCTTAAGGGGCAGTCCTGATTAGTCAAAATTATCTCATCCTCTCTGCCAGTTATTGGTTCATGAGTGAGCATGTGACTCAGTCCTGATGAAGAGATGTGAGGATAGGTTTGCCAGCTTCTGGAAGTTTCTCTCTCAAGAATAGTCCAGGGAAATCCATTGTATCCCCCTCACCTGAATTGAAAGAGGAAGGTCTAATTGTCCCCAGCTGCCATTCTAGAAACATGACACCACGAGATTTAGGATGAAGCTCACATAATTTAGAACAGAGCAAAGGAAAGAAAAACATTCAATGATAAATGATTGAATTCCTGAATCAATGACTCTGAAATCTGGTTGACCTTTGGGCTTCCTTTTTAAGCTATTGTTGTATAACAAAACTTCCCCAAACTTAGTGACTTAAAACAATAACATGTTATTATTATTTAGTTCATGGATCTGCAGTATGAACTGGGCCCAGTGGGGAAGGCTTGTCTCTGCTCCTGGAGGTGTTAGCTGGGGCAGCTCCACTAGGGGCTGGAGGGTCCCCTTCCAAGATGGCTCACCCACGTAGCTGGAGAGTTGGGGCTGGCTCAGTCAGAGTTGAGAGTCATGGCCCTTGGTTCCTTTTCATGTGGGCCTCTCCATGTGAGTCTCTCCACAAACTGCATGGGCTTCCACAGAGCATGGTGGCTGGATTCCAAGAGTAAGAAACCAGTGAGAACCAAGCAGAAATTGTATTGCATTTTATGACCCAGCCTTGGATGTCACATTCTGTTATTTCCACAGTCTCTCTTGGTCAACCAGTCACAATGGTTACCCTAGACACAGGAGAGAGAACATAGACTCCCTACCTTGATGAGAGGAATTTCAGAGAATTGTAAGCATGATTTAAGCCACCTCACCAGTTAACATGTTTCCTTATTTTTGTGACTATTTGAGTTGAGGTTTCTGTTGTTAATGGCAGAAAACATCCTGGTTGATACAGTTAGTGTCATCTCAGCTGCGGGCAGCAGAATGTCATAGATTAACAGCTCTCAATCACAATGAGGATTTTAATGTGTTTACTAGTAATTAGTTACTAGTAATTTAGTACCTAGATTTTTGATCACTTTTTTTCTTTTACAATCCAGAGCAGGCTTACCATTATAATAGCATGAGAGTCGTTTATTTTAATTCTAGCAGACTTCTCTAAATGGACAAAAGGATGGATTCAGAGCAAGGTTATAGTTTGTGGGAACATTACTCCAGGTTGAGAGCTATTGGCCTGGATGCCTCTCTTAGTAAGATTTGGGAGGAACTTTAGAGTTTGCGTGTTAAAGGGTCAAATTATTTTCCTTCTCCCCATATGCTGCAGCTAAGCCAGTGAGGTTAAAGACTTGGGGTCACATGTGATATTCTCTTTCTAGTTCTGATTGTCTTTTCGTGGGCAAAGGAAGGAATAAAGAAATTCTTCCTGATCCACTGCATTGCTCTGCCCCACAATGAATTCTAATGTAACGAGTCATTTTTAAGTGTCCACTTAGCACTTGGCTAGGCATTGCAGATATAATGACGGTAAGATGTGGTTCTCCAGAAACCTAGAAAATAAATAGAAGGCTCTAGAAGACAATCGGAAAGGCTAAAGGACAGCAGGAGGCTACCTAAAATTAAATGCTAAGCCAGGTATGTAAAGCAGCCTTTTAAAGAAAAAGGGAGTGAAGGTGAGCTGAGCATTTACTGGATTTCAGGGTATGGCTCCCACCCAGGAGGTGCAGCCCCAAAGCACTTGGTCCTCCCTTCCCCAGCCACCTCTGACTGGACCAGGTGAACATTTGACCCAGGGGTGCCCAACATAGACCAGCCAACAACCTGTGCCTTGTGTGTAGACTGGCTGCAAAACATGAGCTGAGCTCACAGATTCCTCTCTTAGGAACCTGTACAAGGAGGAGCAGTTACTCGTCATAGGTGGTAGGTCCGGAGCTCAAAGGCCTAGGAGATGTGCCATCAAGGAAGCCATTGTGGAACGGAGTGTAGACTGCAGCTTTGACAGACTGGAGACTCAGAGAGGCTGGGTGGGATGTGCAGGTGTGAGAGAGAAGTTATCTCTTTAAGGTGAGAGGCTGACGCTGGTCTGGGCTGCCTCAGGTCCTGCCTTTTCTGAGCCCTGCCTGTTCAAATCAGAATTCCTTTATGTTCCCAGGTTAGGGCCAGGACTAGAATACCATCCTCCGTCTTTCCCTGGAATGAGTTTGAGTGGGTTTCTGTAACTTGTAACCATCAGAGCTTTGTCTAGAATAAGTCAAGAATTCTTAGATGAGATGGCAATTTCAACGGGCCTTGAGTAATGACTTGGGTTCACGTAAAAACAACTCCTACGTCTGGGCTTCACACTTTACTACCCAAGCCTGTGATTTAATATAATAAGCTTGACTTTTAGCATCAAACACAACCTTGGGTTCAAATCCTGGCTCCTTGTTCACTTCTTTGTAACTTTGGGAATGTTACTTTTGTGTAAAGTTTAGATACCTTCTCTGCAGGGTTTCTGCAAGAATTAAAATAAGTGAATGTATTTGAACCATTAAGGCAGTTCTTGGCACGTGACAGGTCAATGAAGAATGGCAGCTATTATCATTCCAAACATATTTGGATGGGAGAAGGGAAGTAATTTCCAACGCTGTTCCCAGTAATGTAGAGTGGTTTTGATTGAGGCACTTTATATTTCTCAACATTTTTAAAGCGGCTTTTTATGTTTGGGGGTGGGGTGGGCGTGTGTGCACATGTGTTTGCTTGGTGAGGGCACTATTTATCTCTCCCTGCCTCCTTTCCTATCAAAGTTGTATTCACTCTGTTCTTGGATTAGTTATTGTTATTAATCAGACAAATGATATGAGATGAACAGAGGTGATGATTTGGTCAGACTGCCAAGCAAGTTCATGTTTTGCAGGGAACGCCAAATTGTTTCCTGAGGGGATGTTTTTCAGGAATGGAAGGGCAGGCTTCACTGGTCTTCACAGACCTTGTGATATGCTAGGTCTTTACAAGCCAGTGCGTGGAGCAGCTGTCCAGCTGTGCTGGAAGGATGTTTGCATTGCTGTTGTTTTTCCTTCTGGTAAATGAAGCCTACATCAAGTAGGAAATGGATTGCAGACCTCCCACATTTCCTCAGAAAAAAAATCTCCCAACATCATCAGTCCCCTCATAAACTAGGGTGGGGGAGGCTAGTGAAAGGCAGGGAGTGGTGGGGAAAGAAGGAGTGTCGGAAAAAAATGGGATTGTAAAGTGTTTTGAGACCCCCCACCCCCACCCCCACCATGCTTCGAATTCATTTAAAGACTTCAAACTAACAAATTAAGATGAAATTGTCATAAAAATATGTCTTTGCTTTTTTTGGCTCATCTGCCAGGCACATTTATTCATGAATTCTCCTTATGGACTTGGAGCAGATTTAAAGAGAAGGCAAGAAAGCCTTGGCATCCTGAGCTGCCTGGGGATTTTGCTGGGTGTGTGAGTTTTCCTAAAACTCTGGTGAAAGAAAAATCACAAACGATAGTTTTCAATTTTATTTCACATAGTGATTTTGAGCTGATATTTGTAAACAACCACTAATATTCAGAAGTAGTCTTCAGAAGAGTTTAAAATTTTTTCTCTCCTCTGCTGTGACAAATATTTAGAGTTTTACATCTAACCAAAAGGACAGAAAAAGTCAAACAGGATCTTACTGAATGTGGGAAGCTGAATCCTCTAACTTACCATTGGCCCAGTTGGTGACCTCTGGTGACTTACAGGGGAAATCCTGGGCACACTGGTCTGGAACTCTGGGGCCATGTGGGGTAAGAACACCTCCTCCACCCTATTCCACAAAATCATGGTTGGAGGGTATGTCAGACAGTTATTACTGTGTAACAAATAGTCCTCAAATGCCATGGCATAAAATGACAGTTATCTGTTATTTCTCACCTGTCTGCTGGTTAGCTAGGGATTAGCTCATCTAGTCTGAGCTTATCTGGGATGGCTCTGCTGCATGTCCCTCATCTTCCTTGGACCAGCTGGCTGGCCCAGACAAAATCTTCTCATGGCAGAGGCAGAAGCACAAGAGGGCAAGCAGAAACATGAGGCCTCTTCAGGCCTAAGCTCAGAAATTGAACACTGTTCCTTCCATCTCATTCTACTGGCAATCATGAGGATCTTCAGAGAGTAATAGCTATTTCACTTCTACCTTCCAAATCTTGCCCCAAATTTTGATCAATCTAGCGTTGAACCATAGAGGGAAAGAAGTTTTGGGAAATGTAGTTCCTGTGCTTGTAGCTCAAGCAAGTTGATACAGTTTAAACCCTTGCACATGGACCCTAGAAGAATGCAGAGTTATTTACTTCAGATTTGAGTCATTTATTCCAATCTGCACAGAATTCACAGGAAGTAGGGATTTAGATGTTTCTTTGCTTTATTCAGTGAGTCTGGGGGGCTTTGTTTTGGAATCCTAAGGCAATTTCACACGATGTGTTCCAAGTGTCTCTCATCCTCTTTGGGTGAGCTTCCCAGCCTGGGTGAATTGATCTTGCAGTTGGGAGAACACCCTCTTTTTTTCTTCCTGCTGAATCCTCTCTTTTTTTTTTCTTTCTTCTTTTATAATCTTCCTTTAATTCCACCAGTGCTATTGCCTCCCACCTTGGGGCTGAATATTTTTCGTTTAGGCCTTCATGAAACTGTCAGCCTTTTGGTGAGATGAAGTTTCATTGATTGATGGGGTTGGAGAAGGGAAGCGCTCTGGGTGGGGCACATCATCATCATAAGGTCTCTTGGTGAAGCATCTATGACCAGCCATTTTCCCACTGTTACCTTAGCCTTAGTAAGTACCAGTTACCCAGGAAAGAAGAGGATGGGAGAAGGAGGGAAAAAAAGAAAAAACTCATCCCACCACACATAGTCCCTAGTTTATTCAACTATATGTCCTGTAGATTAATCTACAAACTCCTTGGTAAGATATTCAAGATATTCACAGCCTGTCTTTGTCTTCCCTTCTTCCACCATTCCTCAGTACTTTAAGTCACTCTGGACCTTCTGAGGCTCACAGAGGAACCCTTCCAAGGGTATGAATGAGGCTGACAAGGGCTGATAAAGATGATGAAGATGATGTGATAGTGACTCTATGCTTGTTTTCAGGTCAAGGTGTCAGCATTCAGATCAGGTGGCCAACTGAGTGAGAGAAAAAAGAGTTGTGTATCCATAAAGATAAACTTAAAGTCTCTATGACCTTAATATTTTCTTTGATTACTTTTCATGTTTCCATGTTTCCCATGCAATGCCTAGAACAGGATAATATGTTTTTCTAGTGTTTTATGTAGTCTATATGTTATCACTTTTAACAATGTTAATCAGGGTAAGTAAAGCTAGCTGCTGGGGGAAAAAATCCCCCAATATCAGTAGTTTACACACAAAATTTTGTTTTTCACCTACATCACAATCCAATCAAGATTAGTAGGTGGTGAGTGAAGCTTTGTTCCATGAAGTCAATCAGGAACCAGGACCCCTTCCATCTGGTTGCAGCATTAGCTTTAGCAATGGTTAGCAATGATTTAGCAATGGTCCAAAATGGTCAAGGGATGGGAAGAGGGAGAGAGGCTCTCAGTTTTTAACTGTATAGGTCCAGAAGTGAAACTCTACTTATGCTCAGATTCCATTGATGAGAACTGGTCACATGGCCTTACCTAGTTGCAAGGGGAATAAACAAAGTAGTTTAGCTTTGAGGCCAGGAAAAGGAATTAATGTTTGGTGAACATCCAAGATTCTGTTGAAATGCCACTTTCTCCTTGAAGCAAGTGCTTAGGGCTGTACCTGATATACTATAGGCATTCAAAAATGTTTGTTGAACAGTGAATAAATGAATGAATGAATGACCATGTATAGGTTTCTGCTGTTATGTTTTTCTAAGACAGAAAATAAGAAGAAAACAATTTGAAGGGAAGCAGAAAAATCTGTATGCCACCCCTACTGTGTTCATAGGGCCATTTATATTTGTGAAATTATTTCACAAGCACTCTAGGAATTCATATTCTTTTAAAGATTGGTTTTTCATTCATTCAACAAATATCTGAGTGCTGCTATGTGTCAGGTGCTCTGGTATGTGTTCAGGAAACAGGTGGTATTTATTGGTAACTCACATGGAATGAGTTTAGTAGGAAGAGGGGGTAAAAAAAAAAAAAAGCCAGTACTCACAGTTATTATGTAGTTGCCTTGACAGAGACATGGATGGATAACGGCGGGAGTGCTAATCTGGGATGGATGTTGTGGAGTTTCATCCTCCAGAAGAGGTGATACTGCAGCTGATGACATGAATTTGCCAGTTGATACCCATAAGATGGAGGTAAAGGGAACAATAGTGCAAATTTGGCAACTTAAGGAATTGCAATTAATTCATAAGGTCAAAAGTGTGTGGTGGTAGCTGGAGGTGAGGTTGGAGAGGCAGGGCTGGACTGAGTCACAAAGCATTTATAAATGGCACTAAATGAAGGAAGAATGAAAAGGGATTAGGACGGGGATTAAGTAGTTTGTCTCTACCAAGTGAAATAATATGCACAGCAAAATCTAAGCAGCAGTGTTATCCCCATCAACCCAAATCTTTCTTTCTCCTTAGATCTACCTCCAATAATATCACATTAAACATTAAAAACATGAATGTTTAACATTAAGAAACAAACAAAAAACCCACTCAGAATGTTGCGACCACCATCATTCTATGAGAGGAGGTTGAACACAAGAGCACAGAGAAAGGTATACGGTATCCTACATTCATATTAATGCAGCCTTGTCTGTGAAAGTGGAACAGGAAGGAGGCTCATTTCAAAGAAAACATAGGAAGTGGTTTCATTGTTTTCAAAGAAGTATATCTATTAGCTGAGTAGATTCTTCTATGGAAGACTTTTTAGATGGAAGATAGAAGAAATTTAGGAACAATTCGGGGAATTCTTGTTCTTGGGACTTCTGCATCAGTGAGGAGGTTGTTAAGGTTGTTCAGTCAGGGAACAAAGCACTCAGTCCAGTTCACTGAGTACTATTGAAACTTTATTCACTCTTTGTTTATCCAGCACACTTGAATGACACTTTTGTGCCCTACACTATGATGTCAAGTGCTGCAGGGAGTAAAAGATAGGTAAAGGTCCTTGACCTGGGGAAGTAACTCATGAATCTAGAGGTTTCCAACCAAGGGTGTGTTCTACTTAAGGGTCAAATGAGAGAAATAGAAAGACAGTATGTGTGTATACACACACACACACACACACACACACATACATACATACACATATATATGTCACACACAGACACACACACACAGAGTCATTTGACCCTTAAATAGAGCATCTCTTCTATATATTTTATATAATATATACTTTAAAAGCCTTGGAGTCTTAAGTCCAGAGTCAATCTTGATTCTACACTTGGGCAACCACTGTTTGTTTGACCCTCAATATTTTCAACTGTAAAACGAGGATAATAACAGTTACATCACAATTGTTGGGATTAAATGAAATGACTCACGTGAGAGCTTTGTGTAAACAGTACAGAACTTTGCAAACATTTGTAATAGAGTGAAAAATTATTGAAGGTGAATGTACTAGGACTTTAAAGCAATGTTTATCAAAGTGTGTTTCATGAAACATTAATGCCCCAGACTGGTAAGTGGCGTTTCTCAAGGAGAGAGTTGTATGGTCCAGAGGGGAGGCAAAACTTTACCCTCTTAGGGTTTCTGCCTGGAACTGAGAATTAAATTCAGTAACAGGAGCAAAGCATACAGATTTTTGTACGTGTATGTAGGAGCACCCACAGGAAAATGAAGACTCAAAGAAGCAGTTAGAGCTGCACTTATATACTAATTTGGACAAAGAGTAGTAAATAGTGAAAATGGGACAAGACAAAGGGGCTTGAGCTAGGGCCATTAACAGTGGAGAAGTGGCCATAAAGATAAGGGTTAGTTTAACAAGGTTTGTTTGATAGATTTCCCTCATCCTTGACTCCCATCTCTGGTGATAAGAATGTTTCTTTTCTCATGGTACAGGGAGGACACCTTTCACCTGGGAGTTTCATCTCCTGCTTTCAGGAAGAAAAAGGAAGTTCAGATTGTGCGTCTTACATCTGCTGTTTTTCAAGTGCAAACTCAAAATAATCTTCATGCCAAAGCGTGGCATATTTTGGGGTGAGATATTCTGCCATTTTTCAGGTCAAATAAATTTGAGAAATACAGAATGATACAAAGTAAAACACCGTTCTTAGACCTTAAATGCCTTGTAAACTCAAGGAGAGCAACTATATTGTGTCTCTTTTCCCAGAATAATTTGTTTTGGGGGTCTACTCCCACCCTCTACTCCCACTCCAGCATCTCTAGGACCTGGAGATGAAAAGAATCCACTTTGGGAAAGACTGCTCTCCAGGAAGAAAAGTATTACTTTTACTTCAGTTTACAATCCAGCCTTTCTAAAGCTGAGCCATTCATCAACAGATAATCTAGGAATTCATCAACAACTTTCCAGGTACAGTGTTTAGATTTCCAGCATGGAAGGCACAAAAGCAAAGGGCCAGCCACCTCCTTGCCAGAGTGCTAGAGGGAATTCCAGGAAAGATGGGGGTGAGGCGTTGTAGTGGGTATCTTTGGGACTCTTTCCAGTATACCTGCTGCTGGCAAGGCAGTAGTAAGGACACAAAAGTGAAGCGTTGTGAGCTGATTCTCAGACTTTATAATTAGGATATAAACACTAAAGATCAGTAACACATCTAAGGAAAGGTCCTCTGTTTCCAAGAAAAAGGAGCAGAAATATCTTCTGGCAAGAGAGACTGCTCCTTTCTTCCCTACTCAGAGGTTCATCAGGCCAATGGCTTTCCCTCTATACCCCTCTTCTATTTCCCTTCGATCCCCCAACACACTCCAAACTCAACTGCCTTCATTTAAGACCCTTCCAGAGCGACCAGCTGAGAGCTGCGGTGGGAGAGGAGAGGGGAGGTGTCGAGGGCGCATGCGCACCGCGCTCAGGTACACGCGCGGGAGGCCCCGCCCCGTCCCGTCCCGCGCCTTGACTTCTACCTCCTGACGCGCAGGGTAGACCTGGGAAGAGGGCGGGGCGGACCTGGGGAAAGGGCGGGGCGGATCTGGGGATGGGGCGGGGCCTCAAGACGCGGCCGCGCGAGGTGACGGGAATCACGGTTCGCGCTGGCGGGCGACGCCAGAGAGCCCACTGCCTGGAGCAGGTAACCGGCCCCGGCCGCGCCGCGCCTCCTCAGCTCGGTGTGAGGCGAGCCTTCCCCTAGAGCCGCGCGCGGAGACCGCCGGCGCCGCGGCGGGGAAGTGAGCCGGCGTGGGGTGCTCAGGTGTGCGGTCAGGGGCGCTTTCCCGGGTGCGCAGCGTGGCGAGCCCCGAGCTGTCGCTGCCCGGCGCGGGCGGCAAAGTAGCCCCTCACACCCAGACTCGCGGCGCTGGGTGTGGAGCGACTGTTTTGTATGGTTTTCGTCTCCTTTAACTTAAAAAAAAAAGTCGCCTCTGTTAGGGCCCCAGCGGGCTGTTCGTGAGTCTCCTCAGCGACGCTTGCTCCCCGGAGGCCTGAGGGAGGTTTGGGGCCCCTCGACAGCCGCGGTCAGCGTGGCCTGGAGGGCAGGGACTCGCCCTGTGGAGCAAGGTGGGCTGTGGGTCCGCCGAGCCCGCTCGGTGGGATCCCCGGGCCCGGCAGAGGGGAGACCCCTGCCCGCGCGGCGCCGGCCGCTCGCCCCGCTCCCTGCCTGGGCGCGCGCTTCCGACTACCAGCCCCAGGTGGGCTCTGGGCTAAGAGGGAAGCGAACGAACTTCCTTTGCCAGGAGGGTCTGATGAGAACATGTTAGCGGATTGCTTTATCTGTGGTGTTTCTGAAACTTTTTGAAGCGGCGAAGGACTGGTAAATGTTACTTTGCTTTGGTTTTTGCAAAACTTGAATTATCTACCTAGCTTAATTTTAGATTGAGATTCTAGATCTCTTCCAGTTTTTCTTCTTTCTTTGGTATGATTTTCTTTAAATAAAGAAAATTCTGTGCGTGAACGGTGGGTATATTGCACACAGATGGACGTACAAGTATAGGCAAGATAGATGCCAAGCCAAAAACTTTGATTCCTTTAGAATATTTAAAATACAGCATGTAAAAGGATTGCTTTCGTATTTAAAATATTATACTGATTCTCACTGCAGATAGGCAGTTAATAGAGTTGTTTTTCCCGATAGTACTGTTATAAATAGCCCGAAAATACTGGGAGTTAACACCTCCACCCGTTTACCAATTTAATATTTTGATACGTAACTTTATCATAGTTTAAAAATTGCTCTTTCTGGAAGGAAATACTGATATTGCTTGCCTTTGAGAGCTGGGATTCGAGGGGATTTGCTTCTATCATGTGCTTTGTATTGTAGTTTTTGCTAATGACTTAGTATCTTCATAACTGGAGGGAGAAAACCTTTATTAAAAGTTACTCTTTTTTAACCTTTAAAGGAAAAAAATTAAGCTCCTCTTGTATTTTATTGGCTCTACTTGAATTATAATTGTGTATTCATGAATGAAACTAACAAATTGAGAGACTAATTCAGGTTGAGAGAAAATGAGTTTGTGATTCTTCTAGGACATCTGACAGAGTTGTCTAGTTGGCAGTTAGATATATTGGTGTCAGGATTTTCTGAAGTCAGGATCAGAGTTGTGAATGTTGTAAGCATCCACAGATTTGTGATAGTTAATCTTGTGAGAGTGGAAGAAATCATTTAAGTAAGTAGAGAGTAAGGAGAGAGGAAGACCAAGGATGGAAAACGCCAATAATTAAGTGATAGGTGGAGACAGCCAAGGAGACCAAGGAGGAGCATTCAGGCAAGGAGGAAGCAAAAAGACTGGTGTCCTAGTAGCCAGAAGAGGAAAAGGTTTTAATGAGGATAGAAATCTATTTTAGAGTCAGATGAGTCAGAGGAATCAGGAAGGTAGGAGCCGATAAAGTGTCTATTGGCTTTGGTAGTTAGGAGGGGGGTCACTGATCTCAGCAAACGTAATTTAAGTAAAATGATAAGGATGGAAGCCAAATATGAATGACTTTGAGGAGTAAATAGAGGGTGAAGAAATAAAGATAGTGAGTGTAGAATCCTTATTTTGAGAAACAAAGATTTGAAAGAAAAGTGACAGAGTGGTAGAGGGGAATTGATAGTCGGATCAGAAAGAATATAAGGCCAATAGAATAATCTTTATGTTAAAGTGCATCTCACAGCATAGTTCTCTCCATTTTAAGTAGCAGAAGCTGAGAGCAAGTAGCTGAGCATATTGAATAGAACTGTTTTAGGAAAGTATTTCATCTCCCAATTCGAATTATCAGCACTGTTTTAGTGGTATTTTGGTCTGTTGGGTTCAGGTATTGTTATCAGTGTTAAAGTTACACTTTAACAAACTGTGTTGGATTGTGTTTCACCTGAGTTCCAGTACTTTTATACTCCTGACTTTTTAAGTCATGTGATTTTTTTTTTTCATGTGTATCTCAACGGCTTTCCTAAAAATCTTACGTAGAAATTAGACATTTGGGCTAAATCAGAATTCATGAGGCATACACCAGTTAGGGCCTTTGCTTCAGCTATCATGCATTTTAGGGCAAATGCTGTTAGATGAAAATTTCTTTAGGAGTTTCACTTCAGTCTTCATTGAGAATTTAATTTTTTTGTTGTGGTTCAGGCACTAGTTTTATGTGTATTTTCCTTAGGATATGGAAAGAATGGCTAAAAATGGAAAAGGCAAACAATCAAGTGTTGATAAGGGTGTAGAACAGCTGGAACTCTCGTACTCTCCTGGTAGAAGTGTAAATCATTTTCTAAAACTTTTTGGCAATATCTACTAAAGTGAAACATATGCATAAATTATGCTCAAACAATACCTGACAAAATTCTAGAAAATGCAAACTAGTCTAAAGTAACAGAAAACAGATAAGGTTACTTGAGGGTGGGAAAGAGGGGAAGGAAAGAAAAGGGAATGGATTAAAAGGGGTTATGAGGAAACTTTGGGGATGGCGGCTATGTTTGTGGGTGTATTAATTTTCTTGATTGTGAAGATGCTGTCACCAGTGTATACATATGTCTGACTCATGTAATTGTATATTTGAGATATATGCAGTTTACTGTAAGTCAGTTCCTCAATAAAGCTGTAAAAAAAAAAAAGTAAATAAAAATAAAGTAGAAGGAAACATACCATTTAAGTATATTTATTTCTTTTAAGTACTGTAGTTGTCTCAGGATGATGGGGTTATTGATTATTTAATTTTCTTCACATAGTTTTATGTATTTTTCATATTTTCTGCCACAGCTGTGTATTTACTTAATTTTTAAATGAGAAATCATTTTGTATGTGTGAAATAGTACTTTTGATACATCTACAGATTTAGAGAATACAAATAAAATAAATGCCTCTGTACCTATATCATGCTTTAGAAATAATACATAGTATTTGAAGCCCTGATTGTGTCTTTTTCCCTGATTTTGTCTTTCTCTTTCCATGCTCCTTGATTTTCTGTATAGTTTTACTATAAACATAGGTATACATAAGTAATCTGTTGTTTAGTTTTGTCTATTCCATGACTTTTTTGGGGCACCAAGTTATATTTATGAGATTCATCTATGTTGCTATATTATAGTTCATTTACTTTTTACTGCTATATAGCATTCCATTACATGGCTTTATCACTGTTTATCCATCCTCCTGTTAAAGGATATTTGGGGTGTTTTCAGTCTTCTTTTTTAAATTTAATTTTACTTTTTGCCATTAAAAGCTGTTTTGCTAGTACTGTTCAAAATCCATGTTTCTCTGTGTCTGTGTGCAAGAATTTCCTAGGCTTTTTGCCTAAGAGTAGAGTACTGGATCTTCAGTTTTGCTATATAATACTGAATTGCTTTATAAAGAGGTTGTACCAGTCTATACTCTCACAAACAGTATGTTAAGTGTTCACTTTGTTCCCTTTCTCAACATTTGAGATATTTATACATTTGTAATTATCTGATTGTTTTCTTTTCAGCAGTCTGGTGGGTGAGTAATGGTACCCTCACTGGGGTTTAATTTACATTTCCTTAATTACTGACGATGTTGAACCTTTTATAGCTCCTCTTCTATGTTTTTTGTCTGTTTTTAACTTTTTGTCTTTTTAAAAATTGATTTCTAGAATATATATACATTCTGCATACTAATCCCTTGTCAGTTATGCATGCGGCAAATATCTTTTTCCCAGTAAATAGATTGCCTTTTACTTCTTTATAGTGGTTTTTGATAGACACATTCTATAGTGTCTATAGTTTGATATAGTTGAATACGTCAGTTTTTCTTTTGGCATCTTGTTTAACAAATTCTTCCCTTCCCAGAAGTCATAAAGATATAGCCTGATATTTTCTTCTAAAAGCTTTAAAATGTTTCTTTTCATATTTGTGTCCTTAGTCCATGTGAAATTGACTTTTGTGTGGTATGAAGTGGGGTTCCAGTTTCATTCTTTTTCCATATGGGTAATCAGTTTTTCCTCACATCATTTATTGAATATTCTGTTTTTCCTCTCAGTGATCTATAAGTATCATATATCAAGTTTCCATACAGATGTTCAAATGTTTCTGGGCTATCCTTTCTTTGGTCTCTTTGTGTATCCTTGTTACTGTCTTACTTTAGTTGTATAAAGAGCCTCGATACCTGAGAGACAGGTCGTGCATATATGCTTCTTTTAAAACTCAAATTAATGTTTTTTTCCTAAAGTAAACTTTTTGTTGGAGTATACAGAAATATGTAAGTCTTAAATATCTACTGTAGTCACCTGAGGTCACAAGTACTACTGAAGCTACTTTGTTGTAGACTTTTTTAGGCTGTCTTAGTTTTTGCAAATCCTGTCCTAACTCACTAGAGTTAATTTTAACTTGACAAATAAATATTGGATTTTCATTTTGGGAATATAGTTAAGACATTTGGAAAAACCTTCCCACTGAAAATAGCTAAGAATAGCTGTATTAAAAAAAAATTTTAAGGTACTTAGGATTTAATATGCCAAAATCTTAGAGAAAGCTGAAAATCTGAGAGACTAGAAACCTCTAAGCCTTATTTGCTTTGAAGGTATTTGCTAAACTGGGGAAACTTGATTGGATTTGAATAAGAATTTGGTAGATTTGCAGGACAGAAGGCATAGTTCGAAGTCAGCTCAGGGTTCATTCAAGGTTAGCTAACAAGAGGCTTTCTGCCCATTATTCTGGGATCCCAGAGGCCTGTGATGTCATGGGAAAGATGAAAACTCACTCTGCCTCCTTCAAGGATCTGCAAGGAAAGCTGTCTTGATGCCAAGTAAAACGGAAGGGAAAGAAACCTGTCCTTGGGCAGTCGTAACTACCAGATCATGGGGGAAGTACACATCACCTTGGTGATCTAAAAAAATTTCAAGATGTTAATTTTTTAAATCTTTTTTTTTCTTTAGATATAATTTACATACCATAAAATTCATCCTTGAAAGTGTATAATTCAGTGAATTTTCATATATTTACAAAGTTTTGCAACCACCATCACCAATTCCAGAACATTCTTATTATCCCCAGAAAAAAAGCCTTATACCCATTAGCAGTCATTCCTCATTTTCCCCTTTTCTCTCAACCCCTGGCAATCCCTAATCTACTTTTTGTCTCTATGATTTGCTTATTCTGGGCATTTCATGTGAATGAAATCAGACAATAAGTCTTTTGTGTCTTGCTTCTTTCATTTAGCATAATCTTTTCAAGAATTATTCATGCTGTAGCATGAATTAGGACTTCATTCCTTTTAATGATGAATAATAATCCATTGTATGGATAATATAATGTTGTGTTTTCCTGTTCTTTAGTTGATGATCCACTTTTTTGGCTATTATGAATAATGCTGCTATGAACATTTGTGTGCAAGTTTTTTTGTAGAAATGTATTTTCCATTCTCATAGGAAATATATTTCCATTCTTCATTTACCTAGGAGTGGAATTCCTGGGTCCTGCGTTCTCTGTTTAAGGTTTTGAGGAACTACCATACTGTTTTCCAAAGCAGTTGCACCAGTTTTCATGACTACCAACGATGTTTGAGGGCTCTAGTTTCTCTACATCCTCACCAACACTTGTCTGTCTTTGATTATAGCTATCCTAGTGTGTGTGAAGTGGTATCTCATTGAGATTTTGATTTGCATTTCCCTAATAACTGATGATGTTGAGTACTTTTTGTGTGTCTTTTGGCCATTTGTCTATTTTCTTTGGAGAGATGTCTATTCATATTCTTTGCTCATTTTAAAATTGGGTTATATGTCAAGGCACGAATTTAAAGTGATATAGTGAAAAAATGTAAATATTCTCTGTAGGAATATACTTTCATCTTTGGCCTAAAAAAGTCCAACTAGTAAAGTTTTGAGGTCAGTGGTTAATTTGTCAAAGATAACCAAGTGCACAAGGAAATAAGACCACCTGAACGAGAATCAGCAGAAGCAATAAACAATTAGAAGAAATAATGAGAATTTTTCATAGTGGAAAATCTGCCAGTAGTGGTGGGAAGACACCAATCCATAGATTACTTATTCCTTTATTGCTGATTAGTATCTTATTGTACAGGTATACCAAAATTTGTTTATTTGCTTGTTGATGGACAGTTGATAGTTTCTGGTTTTTGTCTGTTTCAAATAGAGATGCTATGAATACTGGTGCATCATGCTTTGTATGAACATAAGAGTCCTTTTTTCTTGAGTAAATACTCAGAATGAAATGTCTGGATCATATGCAGATACATGTTTAACTTAAATTGCCAAACTGTTTTCCCACCAGATGAATATGAGAGTTTTACTTGTTCCACATGCTTATAAATACTTGGAATGGTCAGTCTTTGCAATTTCATCTTTTCTAATGAGTGTAGAGTATTATCTCATTGTAGTTTTAATTTGCATTTCCTTAACAAATAATGGTGCTGAACATGTTTTTATGTGCATTTTTTCAGGTCTTTTAGCTGTTACGATGTTAACAGTAGATTTTTCATAGATACTCTTCATTATGTTATGTAGTTTTCTTATTTTTTTGTATGATATAATGTGAATTGATTTTCTGATGTTAAACCAACCTTGCAATCCTAGGATAAATCTCACTTGGATATGATGTATAATTCTTTTTATAATTTGCTGGATTCAGTTTGCTCTTATTTTGTTGAAGATTTTTGTATCTATATCTATGAGGGATATTCATCGTTTTACTTTTAACTTATTTGTATCTTTATATTTAAAGTATGTTTCTTCTAAGCAGCATATATTTGGGTCATGCTTTTTCATCCAGTCTCACAATCTCTGCCTTTTAATTGGCATGTGTAGAGCATTTCCAATTAATGTGGTTATTGATACAGTTAGGTTTAAATCAATCATCTTGCTCTTTTCTATTCATCCCACTTCTTTGTTCCTCCTAGTCTGCCATCTTGTTATTTGTTTTTTATTCATCCCATCTGTTCTTTGTTTTCTCTTTCTTCTTTTTATGCTTTTATATTAATTGAGTATTTTTGAGTGTGATTCCATTTGATCTCCTTTATTGGCTTATTAACTGTACCTCTGTTTTCTTATTTTAGTGATTACTTTAGGGTTTATAGTACATATTTTTAACTTTACATAGTCTTCCTTCAAATGGTGTTACATATACCACATCACATCTACTACAAGGACCTTACAATAGAATACTCTATTTCTCCCTGCTGGCCTTTGTGCTATTGCTGTAATGGTATAAACCCCATATCACCATGTTGTTATTTTTGTCTAAGCATCAACAATCTCTTATAATAAATCTTATGTATTTATATCAATGGTACTCTTAATTCCTTGTGTGTAGATTTGTAATTCATCTGGTATCACTCTTCTGTCTGAAAGATGTCCTTGAATACTTCTTGTAATGTGTATCTGATGGTGGTACTTTTTTTAGTTTTTTTTATGTCTGAAAAAGTCTTTTTATTGCTTCCTTTTTTGAAGGATTTTCTGCAGGTGTCAAATTCAATGTTGACAGTTTTTTTTTTTCTTTTACTACTTTGAAGATTTTGTTCCATCCTTTTCCTACCTGCATTGTTCCCAGTGAGAACCATGCTGCTGCTGTTATCATTGTTCCTATGTATATAACATGTCTCTTTTTTTCCAGCTGCTTTTAAAATTTCCTCTTCATCATGATTTTGAGCCATGTTAATATGATGTGCTTTGGCATGGTTTTCTTCATATTTCCTGAGTTTAGTGTTTGTGGAGGTTCTTAGACCTGAAATTTGTAGGTATCATATTTGGAAAATTTTAATATTATTTCTTCAAATATTTTTTCTGCCTCCCCCCATCTTCTTCATGGACTTCAATTACATATATGTTAGGCTGCTTGAAATTGTCCCATGGTTCACAGATGCTCTTTTCGTTTTTTTTTTTTTTCTTCTTTTTTCTCTCTGTGTTTCATTTTGGATAGCTTCTCTTTTTAATGTCCTTTATTGTTTCTTTTGCAATATCTAATCTGTTATTAATCCCATGTAGTGTATTTTCCATCTCAGATATTACAGTTTTCATCTTTAGAAGTTGGGTTTGTGTCTTTTTTCTTGTATCTTCCAAGATACAAAAGTTGTTTCTGCTTAACTTTTTGAACACATAGAATCACTTATAACTGTTTTGATGGCCTTAATTGTCCATTTCATTTGTGTTGGTTCCAATTGATTGATTTTTCTCTTCATTATTTTTTTCCTCTTCTTTGCATGTCTGATAATTTTTTATTAGATTCTACCAGTCATTGTGAATTTTACCTTGTATGATATATATTGTTGTATTTTTATAATTATTATTTTGCTTTGGGACATAGGTTTCTTAGAAATAGCTTTATTCTCTTGAGTCTTGCTCTTAAGGTTTGTTAGGCAATGGACTAGTGTTTAGTTTAGGGTTATTTATTCTCCATCACTGAGGCAAGACCCTCTGAGTACTCTCTACTCAATAACATATGTGAGGTTTTCCCAGTTTGGTTGGTGGGGGCAGGCACTATTACTGACCTTGGTGAGTGTTGGTTATGGTTTTTGTAACCTTTTCTGGTGGTCTTCCTCCAAGTCTTGTGTAGTTTCCTTGCAAGCATGCTCTCATCGATCCTCTGCTTAATATTTGAGTGGGAGCCTCTGCTGATGTCTGTGCTTCTCTCTGTGTACACCTCTCTACTCTCCAATAGTCTGTCGTGCAAACTCTAGCTGCCTATTCTTATTCATATAAACTGTTTTCCTTTTCTGTGTCCCTCTCCTATCTTTTCCAATTCATTTTGGATGACCCAAGGCCATCAACTTTGAAGACTTTTCCCCCAGAAAATTTTTAACCAGTTCTCTCACATTCCCCTCATGATTAATATAAAGTATTTGCAAGCTGACTAAGGTCAGAAATGCGGTTTGATGAGTATGTTAGGAGTTTTTATATAAGCTAGTTATTGTGCTTTGCTTCCTTATCTATCAACTCCATATTTGCTGAGCTCCTTCTGTATTCCCAGCATCATACAGGGTGCTGAGTGTTCAGTAGAAAGTGAGTAAAATATTGTTTCTGAAAAATTGTTGTAGCAGGGGAGATAGAACACGGGTCATGAAATGTCAAGAAAAGTGAAAAACTTTTTTTTTTTAATTCACTAGATATTTAGAAATGTGAGAAATTAGTGTGATCTGGGTGGTCAGGGAATAGATCCTCTAAACTGAGACTGAAAAGGGCTTTTTTAAAGGTATAAATTTAAAAAAAAATTAATTGCAAAATATAATGGAAGAAAAATTGCCATTTAGCCAAACAAATTTTATAGGCATACACTTAACAAGAAAATTCAAAATTTATGAGGAAAACTATAAAAAAAACTCCCAAAGATACAAAGATAAACTTAAACAAATATTCTGGATAGGAAGAATCAACATCCTAGGAATCTGTCTTACAGATATATACTGGAAATATCTGAAAATATGTGTGCACAAAGTTATTGTGTCACTATTTCTAATAACAGAAGACTGGAAACAATCCAAACTTTGATCTTGATTTGAAGAAAACAACAGTAAAAAATTTCACCGTATTTTCAGGGGAAGTTTGAACACTGTGTAGTTAATTATCTTAAATTTTTTAGATGTGATAATGCTATTATGGTTATGTTTTTTTAAATTTTATTTTATTGACTTATAGTCAGTTTACAATGTTGTGTCAATTTCTAGTGTGGAACAAAATTTTTCAGTTATACATGAACATACATATAGTCATTGTCACATACTGTTTCACCGTGAGCTACCACAGTATCTTGTATATATTTCCCTGTACTATACAGTATCATCTTGTTTATCTATTGTATATATATATTATGGTTATGTTAAAAAAAAGGAGTACCTTTTAGAAATATTTGATATGTTACAGTCCATTACAGTTACTGTTTGTCTTTATGTTCAACTTGATCCATGTTTAGCCAGTAGAACCCCTTAAAGTTAACTCCTGAGTCCTTCTGCCACATCTTTTAGAGATAATTACTTAAATATTTATGGGTGAAATTATTGGAATTTTTTTCAAAATAACCCAAAGGACAGAGTAAGTAGAGAGGTAAAGATGAATTAAGACTTGCTGTGAGTTCATCACTGTTTAGTCTGGATGACAGAGGTTTTGTTACACTATTCTTCCTTCCTTTGTATACATTTGAAATTTTCCATGAAAAATGTACAGTTTAAATAGGCATAAATGAAGAGAGTGCATTTGGAAAAAAGTCATTGATGCCAAGGTGGACAGTTGGCTTCTTATACAATTATGTTCTTAGTAAATTTAAAACAGACTCTTTATTTCTGCTATATCTTATTTGTGGTTTAGTTAGCTGGTATCTTTGTGTGTGTATGTGTGTGTGTGTGTGTGTGTGAGAGAGAAAGAGACAGTTTAAAATATATTTTTCTGTTAATGTAATTCTCAGCATTAAACTAATTCATAAAGTATGAAGCTATTTGTTTATTGGACCTCATTATAGGGCCTTTGGATTACCAAAAGAATTGATTTGGAGGACGTGCAATTTTTGTCACATTTTTAATGAGTGCTGTATTTTCTTGTAAATTTTATTTGGACATTGATTTAGGTATACCAGTTAAAAGAAAATTGAGAGTGGAGTTTTTCTTTTCTTCAGATTTAACATTGAGATTGTTCATTTAGTAATATTTAAGAATTTTAATAACTTATAAGGAGCCTAGGTTACATAAAATTATGTAAAGGAACAAAAATCTATCTTCCTCTAAATATTTTGCTTTGGAGCCCTCATTATGTCTTAGAAAGACAGATAATATGATTTATTTAGTGATACCAAATGACATTAAACATGTTCATGTTAACTTGTTTTCTATTCTACCAACAGATTAATATTAAAATTGGAAGTTTGTATCTTTTACTGGATCTTGGAAATTAAATGTAATGGCAATGGAATTTATAAAGAGTTGCTGTAGAGGATGTTTCTATGGTGGAACAGAAAAGCACAACTGTGAGTTTTGCTTTGTTCTGATTTCAGCAAACAAACATTTATTTAGTATCTTTATTTGTGGCATTGTATAATATAAATATAAATGAGACATATTTCCTAACTTCACGGGGGAGGCAGAAACATAAATATAAGGCACAGTAGGTAAGTATGAAAGTACCCTGGAGCATAGGGGAGAAAGATTAATTCAACCCAGGAGACACTCTAACACATCACCGCAAAGGAGATGGCATGTGGTATGGAAGTCTGAAGAGGATTTTAGCAAGCTGAGTGGGAAGAAGGAAGTAAGAGAAGGTGAGGATTGGACATGAGCATTACAGGTGGATGAAATAGTCTAAGCAAAAGTAGGGAGAGAAGTTTTTGGTGTGTTTGGAGGATAACATATTCTGGCAAATATTTTAATTTAAGTAAAGATAATTCCCAATTTACAAACAATTCATTAAAAAGTGCCTTTCATTACTGAATGACCAGTGGAGAAGAGACCTGTAACTTTATCAAGACCCACATTTATCAAGGACAGCTGGAGATTTCCCTTTCTGTTGCATCTCTTCACAGATATGACTGGAACTTTATTTTTTTTCTGGCTTTGTCTTATATTTCTTAATCTAAAGCATTAGCTTCCTAGGATATTTGAGTATGAAGGCTTCTTTTTTTTGCAATAAAACATGTCATAAATTCCAACACAATAGTAGTTGTACTTTCATTCAGTCTACAGATGGTACTAATTGTACATAAAGATTATCTCTGGGTGTCCCTTACCTCCCCATCTGAAGTCATGCAGTTTAGGAATCATGTATCATTCAGGATAATGAACAAAATAGATCATAAAAGCTAGCATAGGGAGAGTTGATATTATATTAGGGTCAGAGTATATTTTATTTTGTGATTTGATGAAGATTTTTGTAGACTTGGAGACCTTTAGCTTCTTTTCAGAATTGCTTTGTTATTTAAGACTGAAATTAACCATTAGTATTGACAACTAGAATTGCTGTGTTGACAACATTTTTAAATGACTAGATTATTACTTAAAAGCATTGTGAAATTAACTACAAAATAAACTTGTTTTTCATCTGTGAACTCTTTTGTGGAAATGAGACTCTTTAAAAACGGCTTTTACCATTATGATAAGTTAATATACTTTGGCAATAGTATATTAACTTCTCAGATATTGGCTGAACAGAATTAATGTAGATTCCAGAATGCTTAATAGGACCCAAGAGTAGTTAATGTGTCAGCAGTTTCTTTTAAAATAAATAAATACCAAAGCATGTTAAGTTTAGATTATTATATGTAAATCTACACGCATATTTGAAATTTTTTCTTTTTCTTTTTTCTCTTCTTTTATATGCAGTATACACGGAAAGAGACTTTAAAGTATCAAGTAGTCAAAATACTACTATCAGTATACCTCCATTGACTTCCATTTCTGTAAAGCCTCAGGTTGGCTGTACTGAGGATTATTTACTTTCCAAATTACCATCTGATGGCAAAGAAGTACCATTTGTGGTGCCCAAGTTTAAGTTATCATATATTCAGCCCAAGATGCAAGGAACTCCTTCACATCTGGAAGAACTTCAAGGTAAACAGTAAGATGGCAGGATTTAAAAATCAACATGCAGTATTTAAATGCTGTTATTGCTCTTATTTTGCTCATTTACATATATAAACATGAAATATTTTATATACAAATTTTACATTTCATTTTTTTATATTTTGCTCTTTCTGTAGAGGAACTTAATGTACAGTGTTTTTGAAAGGTCCCACTATGAAATCTGATCATAATCAACACATTTGTGTGTAGATTTGGCCTCTTTCTAAAAAATAACTTAATTGTAGTATGTCAGTTATCTTTCACACATCTAGAAAAAAATAGAGGAATTATTCTGTATTTGATGAGTAAATATAGGAAATATTCTTATTTATTATTTTCTAAAATTTAGTGTTAAAAGCAATAAGGAAACAATGAAGTTGTCTTTTCTTCCTTCCCTTTTTTCTTCACTATTTTGCTTCTCAGTCTAAGTACACTTCCCAGTCTGAGTAACCACTTGAATGAGGTAGATTCATTGGCTGAATTTTGGCTGATGTTGTAGAGGCCAGTGGAATAATGAAGATAAGAGGAAATAACATGTACTTGTGTATTTTAGAAATAATTTGTTTTAGTTCATTGAAACACTGTCAATCACAATGGTTTATTCCCCTCAAAATTTTATTATGAAAAATTTCAAACGTACAGAATAGTTGAGAGAACTTAATGGTGAACACCTGTATATCCACCACATAGATTCTATCATTAACATTTTACTATACATAGTTTATTACATATCTATCCATTCTTCAAACCATTTTTAATTCTTTTAGGGGCAGGATGAGAACGCATTTCAGAGTAAACTGCAGGCATCAGTACAATTCCCTCAGTACAATTCCCTGTAAATACTTAAGCATATATGTATCATTTACTAGAGTTCAGTTGTGCACAGTTTTCTTCTTTTGACATAAACTTTACACACAGTGAACTGCCCGAGTTTTAAGTGTGTGTTTGTTGAGTTTTGACAAATGAATATAACATAGTGTATTCCAAACTCCCATCAAGATCTACAGTATTTCTTTAAACATTTTTTTCTGCCCATCCTCTCTCTTGTCTTCTGGGATGCCAATTATACATATGTTGGACCTCTTGATGTTGTTTTATGTGTCTATGAGACTTCTTTTTTTTTTCCCTCTCAACTTTTCCCTCCTCTCTATTCTTAAGATTGGATATAATGATCTATTTTCAAGTTCACTGTCTCTTTCCTCCATTATCTCCGTTCAGCTATTAAGCCCATCCAGTGAGTTTTTTATTCCAGGTGTATTTTTTCAGTTGTAATATTTACATTTGGGTTTTTTTTTTTTTTTATAGTTTCTTTTCTTTGCTGTGATTTCTTTTTTCCCACCATTATCAGAAGCCTATTTTCTTTTATGTCTTTTAGTTTTAACATATTTGTCTACTATTCTAATGTCTGGATCATCCAGATTTGGACTCTGTAGATTACCCCCTTTTTTTTTTAATATGAGTCACATTTTCCCATTTCTTTGTATGTGGAGTAATTTTGGATTGTATTCTGGATGTTGGATGTTATGTTGTGAAGACTCTGGAATCTGTTATATTACTCTGAGAGGGTTCCTTCCTTCCTTCCTTCCTTCCTTCCTTCCTTCCTTCCTTCCTTCCTTCCTTCCTTCCTTCTTTCACCAGGCACGTTAACTTGGTTGGACTGTCGTGCATATTCTGTCTTTGGTGGCAGCTGCTATCTAAGTTTAGTTCTTTTATCCTTAGTTGTCCCATACATATGTGGTTCAGGGATCAGCCAGTTATCTGAGTAGACTTTTATCACAAACTTTGGGGTTTTCTCCCATTGAGGATTCCCACCTTGCTTTCTAGCTGCTCTGGTTGCTCTGATTCTGCCCTCTGGTTCTTCAAGCCAGAAAGATTGTAGATTTTCTATTGGAATTTTATCCATCATGCACAGGGCCAATTTTGGCCAGCCCTCAAGCTAAAAGTCATTAAAAACAGGTGGCCATTCCCTTTTTTCCCAGAGTCAAGTGCTGTTCAGAACCCTCACTACTTTTGTTCACTCTCCAATGCCTTCAGGGTATGTTTGTTTGTTTTGGTTTTGGTCTAGGGTTTATTGCTATCTACCAGAGAGTTGGGTCTGGTAGGAATGATTTTTTTTTTTTTTTTTTTTTTTAAGAAACAAAGATAAATCCTGTGCCTGGCTTACCACATTGTTTTGCACATATAAGCAATGTCTCTCAAAAACAGTTTTTAAAAGTTCTGGCTCACAGGATACCCTGATCAACTGATCTTTCTCTTTTGTACTTGTTAACAATATT
The DNA here is from genome assembly GCF_048773025.1 of Camelus bactrianus. Classification (NCBI taxonomy): domain Eukaryota; kingdom Metazoa; phylum Chordata; class Mammalia; order Artiodactyla; family Camelidae; genus Camelus; species Camelus bactrianus. Next base: position 11,497,535 of record NC_133544.1, read on the forward strand.
GGAATTAAAGCATATAAATGGCCTTGTAATCTGTTTTATTCATATCATATATGGAGCTTTTTAATGGCTCCATGGTACTAAATCATATGGATGCACTATAATTTATTTAATGAATTCTCTATTCTTAGACATATAGGATATTTTATGTATTATTTTCATTATCAGGAAATAAATAAGAAATACCTACCTGGCAATATATGATAATTTTTCTTTTTTTTTTTTTTTCATTGTATCACTAGGAAACAGTACTTGTTGAGTTGAATAAGTGAGACATTGATTTACACCTAAGTTATAGGCACACTGAAGATGTGGTAAAACCATCTGATTTTTAGCAAATTGGAGAGAAGATTACTTTATTTCATTAAAGTCAAGAAAGTATTCTTAGTATCTAATTATAGAAGTCAAATATGTGTATGTTGCATGTACATATGAATGTGTGAATGATTGGCTGACATGGAGATTCTGAGAAGAAGATAGGGCAGAAGACTATCAATAATAACTAAAGTTACGTCTCAGGTATTTGAAATTTGTTATGTTCCATTCCTTACTTGCTGATAGGTCTGATTACAGTTGCAGCTTACTGCTTTGATAACAGAGAATGTATTATTAACATTTGACTGTGCTTCCTTTATCACGTATCTACCTACCTATCCATTAAGAGAATGCATTTTGAATAAATATTGAAATATCTAATTGGGCTTCTGAGAGGTATAAGCAATTGTGCTACTTTACATTTAGTTTTTATAGGATTGTGGTTTTGTAAATTGAGGGAAATTCCTCTTGAACTTTAAAAATGATATCACTGTATGTTGTTTAAGGGGAAAATTGGAATTCTTTGGTGGCTTACTTGTAAAGGAAAAATGAAATCAGAATATTCTTTTTTTAGGGATAACCTATAAAGGTAGTGAGTCATCTTTGATGCTACTACGCTTGACAGTGCTACTCTTGTTACCATAAACAGACTTTTGTAGCAGTGTTTATGGTCTGAATGATTTAAGTGTTAGCTTATAAGGTGTACAGACTCCTTATAAGGCTCTCTGGCATCAGACCTCCCTTGTGGCACCTCTCTGCCTATGTACAGTGTTTAGATTGTACACATAGTTATTTGAACCATTGTGTGAGAATAAGCTCTCACTTCATAACCACATATTTTATTGTTCTTTTCTGAACTCAGTGTGAAGCTACCTGTTTCATTGTTTACCTTAATTCAGAAAATATTAGTTTATACTGTAGTTTCTATTTCAAATGGGATAAAAAGAATTGAGAGATGATAATCATTTAAACGTTTAAAAAACTTTGTCTATATATTGTTTCCAGTGTGATTCTTAACTTTGAAAGGAATTTGGTCTATTGCTTTACCCATTTAAAATTATGAGGTATAATACACATAGAAAAAAAGGAACAAAATAGAAATATTCAACTCAGTGATTTATTACAAAGTAAAATACATATATGGTCACCACTCAGGTAAAGAAAGAGAGTATTACCAGCAAACCAAAAGCTTCCGTCTTCCCCGTTTTCAGTCACTCTAATCAGAATCTCAGTTGTTACAATCATCACTTTCTTGCTATTCTTACTTTTTACCACTTAAGCACATATCCCTGAATGTTGTGGTTTATTTATTTATTTTTTTCTGTTCTGACCTATATATATTCTTTAGTCATGGGTTCTTTCATTCAACGTTGTGTTTGTGAGTTTCATTCAAATTGTTGTTAGTTTTCAGTATGTGTATTCTTTTGTATTCTAAATGGCATGATATACAGTAGTGTTTCTTTATAGCATACTGTAAGATTATTTTTATGTAGTAAGTATATACTACAGTTTATTTTACTGTTGATGAACATTTAATTATTTGTTTTTACTTTGGGCTCTTACAGATAATGATGCTTATGAACATTCCTGTACTTGTCTCTTGGTGCGCATATGCAAGCATTTCAGTCATGTGTATGTCCCCGTATGAAATTGTTGGGTCATAGAGCATAAATATGTTCAGCTTTATTAGAAATTGCCAAACTTTTCCACAGTATTGATGTTATACATTCTCACCAGAGAGTTTAATATAATAGTTCAGATTGCTCTACTTTCTTGTCAACACTTGTTGTTGTTAGGCTTTTAAATTTTAACCATTCTCTGAGTGTGTAGTGGTATCTCATTGGAGTTTTAACTTGCATTTCCCTCATTATTATTGAGGTTGATCACCAGGTCATATTTTTTGGCTATTTGGATAGCCTCTCTTCTGAAGTACCTGCTAAGTCTTAAGCCAGTTTATATTTGGGTTTGCCTGTCTTTTTCTTATTGATTTATGGAAGTTCCTTATATATTCTGGATATGAGCCCTTTATCAGTTAATATTTGTTGCACGTATCTTCTCCTACTCTGTGGGTTGCCTTTTTACTCTCTTAGTCTTCTGACAAATGGAAAATTTCAATTTTAATGTAGTTAAGTTTATTAAAATTGTTTTTATGATTCATGCTGTGTTCCATTTAAGAAGTGCTTTCCTGCTTAAAGGCTGTGAGAACTTTCTTATAAATTTACTTAAATATAGTTTTACTGGTTTGCCTTTAACATTTTAATTTAGATCTACAATCCACATGGACTTTATGTTTTGAATATGTTTGGTTGGGTTGAAAAGGGTTTTTTTCTGTATCAATGTCCAGTTGTCTTATCACGTTTTAATGAAAACACCATTCTTTCCCCACTGTTATGCAGTGCCACATTGATTATAATTCAAGTGTCCACAAAATAGGTGTCTCTTTCTGGGCCTTCAATTCTGTTCCATTGATCTTATTATTGTGCTAATATTCTACACTTACTACCAAATAGAGCAAATCTTTCCATCTTGTTCTTCTTAATTTTTTTTTTTTTTTGGTTATTCTTGATTCTTCTTGTTTACATATAATATTTTTAAATCATCTTTTTGTTATTTGACTTCTGACATTATTGCATTGTGGTTATAGAACATACTCTGTATGATTTCCATCCTTTCAAATTTATTGGGACTTGCTCTTTGTATCTCAGCATGTAGTCAATTTTTATAAATGTTCTGTCTTTGTGAAAAGGGTACATCTCCCAAAAAATGATTATCTTTTTACTTAAAAGATGTTCTTTATGCAAGTAGAAAAATAAAAGGAAACTCAGGTCACAAAATATAGAATTGTCTATGGGGCAAAGAATGCCAAAAATTTATTAGACTGTCTTGAGAGCGGGGTTCATGGCTGATTCCTGGGAGAATACTCCACACAGTTAGAGCTCAGTAAACATGTGCTGATTTTTTAAGATATCAATTGCATGTGATTTAGTATTACCTGAGACAGTTTTTTTTTCCTTTGCCTTGGGTGCACCAGCTTTTGGCTAATGACTCCAAGTAAAGGGTATTGTAAAACTTTAGAAACGCTTGCTTTCAGGATCTGCCAGAGCATCTTTTGGAGATCGAAAGGTAGAACTTTCTAGTTCATCCCAGCATGGACCTAGCTATGATGTATATAACCCATTCTATATGTATCAGCACGTGTCACCTGATTTGAGTCGGCGCATTCCTCCTCCTTCAGAAGCAACGAGACTATATGGATCAGGTATGGAAAAAATTTGTTTTTCTTCTTTGTCTTTTTCTTTAACAAATTTAGAAATCAAATTAAATCTAAGATCCTGAAAGTAATGATTCTTCTTATGAAAAACAATTTAAAAATAAAGAGAGAAGCAGGCTTCAGAGTGATGTGGTAAACGTCATAACTTCTCTGTGGTATTATAGCTAATGTAAAAATTGAAAGATTAATGAGTTATATATATTGGTAGTTCCGAGTTCCATTTTATTTGTCCTTTTTTGAAAGAAATTTTAGTTTTAGATTTTGTATATACTTTATATAACATCTATCCACTCATAAATTCTACAATAGGTATTTACTCACTCTATTTATTTTCACTCTATTTAGTGAAAATGGTGAATTTAGAAATGATGAAATTAAAACGTAAACAGAGAAAAAAGAAAATTCCTAAATACTTTCTTAGTTTAATGTTTGAGACTGTATCAGTTATAGATCTTGTACATATATCTGATTCACAAAATTTTCAGTGTTTTTCAGTGAAAATTATCTTATTAGATAATATAATTATCTCAATCACTGAATTCAGGGTGAGGCACTGAAAATAAAGTAGAAGTACTTATTTAAATATTTATATCAGCACTGTGCTAGACTACACAAGTCTTATACAGAATTCCATTTTTAAAGTATGTTTTAGTTTAGGAGGGAGACTAGAAATATAACAGCACATGGAATTCAATATTAATTTTTCTAATGTAATAAATGACCGTTAAATAGTTGAATTGCGTTTAGCACAGAGGACATACATCCTCTTAGATTATTCTTCCAGGATGAAGGATTGGATAATGTAAGCAAAGGGAATGAATTTTTCCTGCTTGATATTTGATGTGATATCTTTCCTGAAAGATATGTTGTTTGATTTGTATTGATTTCTGTTTCAAACAAAAGTAAAATAATTGAAAAGCAGTTTTTTTAACTTCATTAGAAGGCTTTTATCTCTTAAGCAGATTTATGTATAATATTCATGATATGTTTCCTATAAAGATTTAGTTCATGGTAATTAGGTAGAATTCCAATGTTTCTTCTACTTTACTATAAAATTAAGTAATTTTTTAATGTTCCTTTGTAGTTTGTGATTTAAGGACCAATAGACTTCCCAATTCCCCGGTGCTAAGCAAGTCTATGTTTGATCTTACAAATTCATCTCAGCGGTTCATCCAGGTAAATTATTCATATAAATTTAATTATATGCAATAATTTATTTTCAAGCTAAAAATTCAGAAATGTGTGAATTATTTTAGGAACAACATGTTATGTATCTTTTGTAGATATATTTATTCTAATATCTAAAGAATAAACACTTGGCATTTCCCATGTGCATTATTTTAGGAAACTCTTCAGTTGCAATAATTTTTCTTTTCTTTTCTTTTCTTTTTTTTTTTTTTTATGAATCTTCTCAGTTGGCATGCATTGAGGCAGTCTTGAGACAGTTGGAATTTAAAATGGTATATTTAAAAGTCCTTATTGATTTAACTTTCCTTATTGAAAGTAACTACCTAGTTAGTAAAAATTAGTTCTTCTGTTGAGTTTTGTGATTATTATTTAAAAATTAGAAAATAGAATTAAGCAAGGTAAAAAGATAAATCACCTCTATCCCTATAACTGAGAATAAAAGTGCTATGAAAATATTGTTATATATACTTGTGGACTTTTTTCCATGTGAATGTATATACATATATTAAAATGGATATGCATTCTTAATAGTCTTCAGTTAAGTTTTTGCAGAATTAGTTCTTTATAGCACCAATTTTTTAATGTGCATCAGAATTGTTTGAAGAGCTCGTTAAAATACAGATTGCCAGGCCTCACCACCAGAGCTTTTGATTCAGTAGCTCTGTGTTGGGAGGGACCTGAGTTTGTATTTCTAACAAGTTCCCAGGTGATACTGCTACTGCTGGTCCAGGGCCCACACTTTGATAACTGCTGCTTTACAGATTTTTAGGTAACAGGATACTTCCAAATATATTCTGATTTTCATTAGTACTTCCAAGTTTGAAATATAAGCAATAATCTCTTCTTCCTTATTATAAAACCAAACCAAAAACAGCAAAGGCTTTCCCTTATATTATCTAGTAAGATATTTAAGATTTTCCTAATAACACACACAAAAAGCTTTTTCCCCCTTTACTATCTAAAAGTGGAAAATTCTGACCAGTAACACTTCAGAATGAATAGCACTCAGTTTGCTAGGGTGGTGGGTATTGGGAAATAAGTTTCAGAATCCTTAATGTCTGATTTGCAACATCTGACTAAAGAAGAATTTTGTTTGTAGAGACATGATTCATTGTCCAGTGTGCCCAGTAGTTCTTCTTCAAGGAAAAATTCTCAAGGGAGTAACAGAAGCCTGGGTAAGGAATAAAGTATCTTACTTTTATATTCTTAAGGGAATCATTTTTACCTAATAGTAATTTAAATGAATTTATGATAAGGTTTAAAAAAAAAAAAACTCTAGATGATTATATCTATGATGGCAGTGTTACCTGCATACGAATACTCAGATCAGATGGTCCATTTTTTAGTGTTCAGGTACAAATATGTCTTTTAAATTATGTATCTTTCATCTGTTTTAAAATATATTAATGAGGGGATTTCCAGAAGCATTCAATATTAGGGCCATATCAATGTTATTTGGCAAAGTTTTTCTTAGTTTTAACTTAAATCTCTCAGGTTATAATTGGGTTAAGTTTTTAAGTCATGTACTTTTTATAGTATATCTATTCCCTAGCACTTTAATAATAGCATTGAAGTGTGATTTTTGTCTTAATAAATTGGCAACTTTAAAAAATAATGAACACTTTTCAGTCGTGTTTTTTGATTGTATCAAAGCTCAGTTGAGTTGGAAGGATTGCATACTAACTCAAACATCTTTGCCCTTTTACAATTCAGATACAATTACTCTATCAGGAGATGAAAGAGATTTTGGGAGATTAAATGTGAAATTGTTTTATAATTCTTCAGTTGAGCAAATCTGGATCACAGTTTTACAGGTAAGTTAATATAGTTAATACCAACTTTTCTTACAAAATTGAATATTTATACTGTGAATTATACACAAGTACTGTTGCTCTCTTCTGGGGAATGGGCCAGTACCTTCTTTGGGATTTAGGGGTTGTATAGTATTTTGCAGAACATAGTATTTAATAAAGAATCTAAAGAAAATAAATCCATAGGTATGATGGAAGTATGTTTGTTTTTAACCTCAAGAAGGAAATTGGTATGATGTCTAAAATATTAAATGTCAAATTATTTTAATGTAAATGAAATAAGAGGTCTCAGTAGACTGAACTTTACTTTATAGTTTTTATTTAAGTTAATAACTCAAGAAATACATCAAATATTTATATTGTTAGTGTTATGTGTAAAACAAACTGTATTTTTAATTTTTTAGTGCAGAGATTTAAGTTGGCCCTCTAGTTGTGGAGATACTCCTACTATTTCTATAAAAGGAATACTAACATTTCCCAAACCAGTGCATTTCAAATCTTCAGTCAAGGAAGGCTCGAATGTAAGTGTTTTTGTTTGAATATCTTTTATGTTTTTCTCTTATTTGTCACTTTAACTCACATAAAGAATTGGAATAAGAAAGTGTTTTATTTTGGGGAAACTACAAATTATGCACCCTTTGCTTTTTTAAAGACAATTTTGGGCCTCAAAATACTTGTGATTTCATTGTCCAAAATTGAAATATATTTAAAAAGAAAATCTTAATCACTGAAATGTATAGAAGATGAGTAATATCTAAGAAAACTATTTACTCTCCTTGTGTATAAGGAAAGTAAGTGCCTATATTTTCATCTTCTCTCCTCCCACCCTACTTTGGCTTTGAGAAATAATTGCATGATTGCAATCTTCTTTTAAATACTTTCAATTATTATAACCGAAAGACAAATGATCCTGAATTTGGTTTTATAGTTTCACGTTAATTTAAATATATCTTCACTTTTATCTTCTGATAAGGGTAAAAGGTTAGTAGTTTTCCATTCAAATAAAAGATATCTTCTACAAGAATATATCATTTAAAAATAAGGCAATTTATAAAGGGGGAAGGAGGGGGGAGGGATAAATTAGGAGTTTGGGATTAACATATGTACACTACCATATATAAAATAGATAAACAACAAAGACCTACTGTATAGCATAGGGAACTATATTCATTATCTTATAATAACCTATAATGGAAAAGAATCTGAAACAGAATACACACACACATACATATATGTATATATATAATGTGTATGTATATATATACACGCACATAACATAAAACTGAATCAATTTGCTGTACACCTGAAACTAACACAGCAGTGTAAATTAACTATACTTCGATAAAAATGGTTAAAAAATAAGGTAATTCAAATGCTAATAAACATGAAAAAATTTACTCTCACTAGTATTTATAGATATACAAATTTAAATTACATATTGCTTTCTCTTTCTTTTTTTTTTTTTCTTATTTTAATTAGGAAAATTTTACAAGCACTCTAGCACATAAAACTTTCTAGAAATTATTTTGACAATACACATTAAAACCTTGAAGTATTTATACTTTTTAACACAGTGTTTCTACTTGGAATCTGTTTTGTAGAAATAATCTAAAATGCAAACAAAATATGTATCAAGTGTTCTTAGCAGTTTTGTTCATAGGGGAAGGGTTGGAAACTATCTAAATGGTTCCCATAGGGGAATGGTTGAGAAAACTCATGATATACCATGTGTATTTGTTTCCTATGATTACTATAACAAACTACCACAAACTGGGTAGCTTAGAACAACAAATATTCCTCTCTCACAGTTTTGGAGGAAGCCTGAAATCAAGGTGTCAGCAATGTTGGTTCCTTCTCTGAGGGAGAATCTGTTCCATCTCTTCCAGGCTTCTCTCCTAGCTCTGGTGATGGCCAGCAGTCCCTGGCATTCTTTGGCTTCACTCTACTCATTGGCTTTCATCTTCACATAGCATTCTCAATGTGTGTCTGTGTCTTCACGTGGCTATCTTCTTATAAGGATGCCAGTCATTATAGGGGTCTACCTACTCCAGTTGAACCTCTTCTTAACTTCACAAATTACATCTTCAATGACCCAATTTCCAAATAAGGCCACATTCTGAGTTACTGGAGGTTAGGACTTCAACACATCTTATTTGGGGGACACATTTCAAACCATAACACCATATGATAGAATACTAGGCAGCCGTGAAAAATATTATTTAGGGAAAGTTTATAAGGATATGGAAAAACGTTCTTAATAAGTGAAAAGGCAGTAGCCAAAACTGATATATAAATAATTAGGAAAAAATGTGCATTGTAGACGGTCTAGATGTAAATAAATCTTAACTCTGATTATAGTTTTGACATTCACAGATGAGTACTTCCTGAATTAAACAATTTCACTTTTTGACTTTCAAATAAGACTAAGTTAACTTAAGGAAAATTATGGGAAAGTGTTCTCATATTAAATCTTGCATGAAATCTTTTAAAATTTATTATTTATCAAGTTGTTTAGGAGACACCTATTATGGCAAAATGCGAAGTAAACCAGTACACTTGCTTCATTTGTAAGCTCACTGCATCTGAGTTTAAAAATTAAACATTTTATGTATACTATATTATTAGTGTGATCCTATGGCTTGAGACTGGAAGAAAAAGATAGCTCATATGGTTGGGAAGCTCTCAGAAACACAATTCTGTCTACACAGACATAAGTGATTACAATAAAAGTGAACATTTGGGCACAGTATCTAAAATATTGACGTTAGTTGCCCAGACAGTTCATCTTTTCAAAAGCAAAAAAAAAAAAAAAAAAAAAAAAAAGCTTCTTTTCAAAAGGATGCACAAAAGATGGAAAGAAGGAGGTTTATAAGCAAAAAAATAGTCTAGTGTCAAGGATGTTAGCCCATGGTAAGCCAATGTTTTAAAAATATTAAAAGTAACAGAACATTTGAAAATAGTCTGGGCATGAGAACACTGACTTGCTGCCTGGAGTGGAAGATTATGAGAGAAGGTAGAACTTTATTTAAACTCATATTTCTCTTTGTCTTTATCAAAGAGAGTGATTTTCAGATTGGAAAGAGTGGAGCAAACATTTTCACTAAGGGAGAAATTGAACCTCAAATTAGATGGGAAGAACATTAGACAAAGAATCTTTCTTATTATTATGAGAAATAATTCAAGTATTTTAACGAGAACAAGTTAGATTTTGGGTACTGAGAGATCTCACAGGAGATTCTTGAAGCACTCTCGTTAACCATTGAAGATCTGTGGTAAATAGCAGGAATGATGCCCCGGAACCAAAGATGGAAAAAATCTAATTTTCATAAAGGGTAAAAGTTATATTCTGGTGAACTTGTTGTTGACATTGACTGAATTCTTGACTAAGTAATTAAAAGGAATTGTGAAATTAGGAAGGGCAGTATCCAGAATAAATTCTGGGAAAACAAGTCATAGCCATTCTCATTTTCATTAAAAAATATCTTTCATTATTGTAAAAATATTAAATTTGCCTTTCCTAGATTATAAAGTTATTTTTGTTTATTCTGTATTGACCCTTTTTTATTCTGTTTTCATATTTTATGTTTTTCTTGATTTTTATTTTAGACTATTGAATTTATGGAAACTTTTGTATTTGCTATTAAACTCCAAAGTCTACAAACTGTAAGACTTGTATTTAAGATTCAAACCCAAACCCCTAGGAAGAAAACCATTGGCGAATGCTCACTATCACTCAGAACTCTTAGCACGCAGGAAATGGATTACTCTTTGGATATATCACCACCTTCAAAAATTTCTGTAAGTGATATAACATGTAATGTTAAAGTATTTCACACTTTTAGAATTATTTAATGGATGAATTTTTGTTTGTCGGAGTATAACTTGAACACTCAGAATATGTTAAAGGATCAGGGAGCAATAATGATAATAATATAAATATAATGTAAAAAAGTAGCAGTAATGTTATTGTTGAATAATTTTTTAAAAAATGGATAAAATGCTAATGGAGACCCTTTTTCTCTATTGGAAAATAATCTTAGGGTTGCCTTTTTGTAGTACACGTTTAATGTTTCATACTTCAGGGGAAAATAACCCGAAGTATGAATAATTTCAAATAATTATTTTTAGGTTGGCTTTTTTTTTTTTTAAGTAACTGATAACTTAGGAAAAGCAAGAATCATAAACTCCAAACTCAATCAGAGATTGCCTTGAAATAGATTAGGAAAGTTTTAATCATGAGTAAGTTCTATATCTATCCATAAATTGGGTAGAACTGAGGATCTTACAGTTAGTGTATTTTGTGAAGAACTTGATCATCTGTAGCGCTGATTGATTTTTGAGACCTGATATTTGCTTCTTTCAGTCAGCCTAGCTAAATACTCTTTTAAGTTGTTTAGAAATTCCTGATAATTCTGACATAGTTTCTATGTCAGAATAACATATATAGAAATCAATCATAACCATTTATAAGGTCAAACCTATACATGATTTAAAATTTACATAGGATTTATATTTTACCTACTTTTACAAATATTTAAGGTGACTTATAGTGGTTCTTAACCTGGTTACAATTAGAATTACCTGGGGAGCTTTAAAAAATGCCCACAATTAAACCATTAAATCAGAATTTTGAGCGGAGTGAGCCAGAGGCGTCTATAATTTTCAGAAGCTACTCCGGTGGTCTAATGTGTAGCCTGGCTTGAGAACCACTGAACTGAGGGGAAATTAGGGATTAAAAAATAAAGAACAAAGGATTACTATAATGAAGAAGAATTGAAACATCTTGTTATTTTATTGTTTTCTGTCTCTATACCCAATATGTTTTCTTTATAGCATTTATTACAACTTAGAATTATTTAAGTTACTTGTTTTAAAACAAAACAAAACAAGGCTTGAGCTTCCATCTGTTTTCTTCATATTTTGCTGTGCCCTTAGTAAGGGCCTGTCTTATTCTTTGCATTGAATATTTGTATGTAGGCTGATACGAAAGAATAAATGATGAATGAAAGCATGCTAAATTAGATTATTTTCTCTTAAAAAACAGCAAATTTGTTTTGTAACTATGACAGGAGTTTGTCACTTACATCTTTGAAACTAGCTTAGTAGACAGTAATCTGCAACCATATTTTATAGAAGGCACGTATCTACTATTTTAAATGGATAATTCATTGATTAAAACTTTAAAGATTAGTAGAGTATATTAGAAGATAACTCCCCAAGTTATTGTCTGAGAATTGAGATGTTATAATCTTATCTTCCTTGAAGAATCTGAATGAATCATTATGGCAAAATTTCTACAAAATTATATTTTACATATCAAAGGGCTTACAAACATTCATCTTTCTGTTGTATGCCAGGTGCTATGGATACAAAGATGGATGGCTTAAAAGAAGGGCTTTCAGGCTGTATTATATTTAACCAGTGAATTTCGATTACTGAGTGTGAATGTTTCATAGTATTGGCTAAAAGCAAGAATAATATGCTTTGTTTCTTGTGTTGTGGAGAATTGATACTCTAATTGTGACATGGAAAGAGCCAGGCTTACATATCCATCTTTCACACTGACAGCTGTTTCATCATGAACAGCAGAACTTTCATGTAGAGCTAATAATTTCCTCAGTACAGAGTTCTTGACCTTAACAAATAGTAATGTAAATATTTACTTGACAACTCATTTCTGTGTTGAATAATGTGGAAGAGACAAATTTTGCCTGAAGAAATAGCTGACATTTAAAGAAACTTATCATATAACTAACTTGGTCCTAAGTGATGTAATGCTCACATAAGACTTAGAGCTTGCTCCTCTTGTGGAGACCAAGACCTCGAAGCACTTGCCTGAGTTCATGCATCCAGAAGTTGGGGAATCAGGATTTGAATGGAGGCATTCTGATTCCAGAGCCAGCTCTCTTAACTCTACCATGTCCCTGAAAATAATCAACAAACAGTCTATAATAGAAATAGAAAAGAGTTATTTGAGCCAAACTTAGGACTATAGGCTGGAAGACAACCTCAGACAACTGAGGAACTATTCCAGAGAAGCATAGTTTTCAGCACAGTTATATGTCTTGTGAAAACAAAGAACATCAAACAAGTCAGGGTTATATTTCTTCAAGGTTTCAAAATAATAATAATAAAAAAAAGATCAGCTTGTACACAGTATGTCAGTATGGCCTTGGCACCTGGGAAGGGAGTATTATCATTGAATGAGTACCGACATGGGCGTCCCAGGAAGAGAGGCATTTAATCTTTATTTTTAACGTATGGACATTCTTTACTTATGATCAGTGCACCCTTTTCCTTAATAGCACATGTACAATGTATGTATGATAGGCCACAAACAGGCTATTTTAGTCAGCGTAAAATTCAAGTTAACTCATGTATAAGCCTGAATGACTTCCCCATACCATATGTAAAAATATCTTTTTTCAGCCATGTATTTTTCCCCTAAGAAGATATTCTCACATATCACCAGATCATAGATTTCTTAATTATGCTTAACATTTCACTTTCAGCAATTCTAGGAAGGCCAAAAAAGTTTCCTTTTCTTTAAAAAAATGATACCTTATTCAGAAATGGAGATCATATTTTTATATTCCACAGTTTTGTGCTCATTAAAAATGCACTGTATATACACTTACTCATTGATTGGAATTTTAATTTTTTGGTTGAGATTGAAAACCACTTTGAATAGTTTTTCATGATCTGAATTAATATCTTGTAATCTAAATTGAATTTGTGAAATAACCTTGGAAAGTAAGAAATGGTAAACCCACTGCCAAATGCTGCTCTGATTTATGAGAGTGAACTCCACAACTCTTTAACACTTGGAGAAGTTTTGCCACCTTTACAACCATATTGAAAATAATTAGTGAAAAAAAATTTTATCCATGGTTTCCTTTGAGTTTTGTAAACAATAAGTAACTGTATTTTTTAAGTGCTAAGGACAGCGATGCTTTTTTTTAAAATCAGCCAAAGTGTTATATATGGCTACTGAATTAGTTCATGTAAAAAGATTTATTAATCCATTCTTATTCTGACTAAAAGCAAAAGCAGTACATTCACCTATTTATTAGAATTCATCATTTATTGCCAAAATAGACGACTTTTATCATCATTTTGGACTTTTCAAAAGGGAGTCTAATCTCAGCAGTTGAGTTTATGCTTTTAGGTGGTTTACTTTTCACTCTTTTGACTTCTTACGGCATGACCAATTTTAAAACACAGAATCATGTATTAAGAAAATACCCAAGGTTCAGTCTATGGTATGGATGTAGAAAGGTTCTTTTTTAATGATCTGTGAGCCAGTTTTGGAGAATACTGGGTGATTATCCAGCATAAACCTCTTCATGAAGTGTCAGTCAGCTGTTCTTCAGCTGTGTCGGAATCAATACCAGCAAAGACTGCACTGTCTATGCTGCGCCCTGGTGAGATCTGTTAACATTATGTTCTTTAATTCCATACTTACACTCTTTTCAACATGTGAGCAGTAATGCTTTTGTGTTTAGAAGACTTTGTTTCTCTTTTTTATTTTTCACTTCAAGCACCCTGGAATCCATGTAAGTAGGTTGGCTTGTGTAAAACAAATGATTAATTTTCTTCTGATGTTAGTCAGCAGTACTGAAGAGCACATTTTAACTTTTCCCCCTTTCTAAGCCTCCTTCATTTTATTGTTTGCCTCAGGTTTTCTTTGACCTTTTCTTTATTTACTGCCTCATCGCTTTCACTAGCTTCCTTCTTGCCAACTTTCATCTTTGGCTTACTTCCATTTAGCATAGTAAGTCACTTCTTAACCCAGAAATCTATTCATTGTAGTAATCCTTTGTCTTCTGATTTTGGGAGCACCACTTCTGATTTCTACAATAGAAAAAATAATGATGCTTTCCATATACAACATTTTTAAAATCACATTTCATATATTCTGAGAAAATAATTCAAACAACTACATTTAAATCTTTTGAAAATGTGCTTTTTTTGGTATTTATTTCACTGACATTTTCACTAGTAAAACTGCTTAGGAATGTAATTTATTTTTAATTTGAATTGTCTTTTGGTCTCCCTGATTTCTAGGGATCAGTATGTACATGTAACTTTTATTATCAGAATCCATGAAAGTGAATAAGTACCTCATATTGACAGAATTTATGACATTTATCTTAACCTTCTTTTATGACACTTAGCTTTGCGTGTCAATAAAAGGTAGTGCTTTCAAAATTTCTAACCTTAGCTCTTTACTTTTGTATTTTTGAAATATCCGAAAACTTCATTCTTGATTACAAATGACGCTTTTTAAATATGCAGGTTTGCCATGCAGAACTTGAATTGGGGACTTGTTTTCAAGCGGTAAATAGCAGAATTCAGGTACAAATTCTTGAGGCACAGTACCTTCCAAGCTCATCGACACCCCTGGCTTTGAGTAAGTATGTTAATGGTTCAAAGAAGAATCTTCAGAAAGTATTTGTAAAAGATAGTTTTTTCCTACAGTTCTTACAATGGAGATTTTATATATGTATTTTTTACTGAAGTGTGGTTGATTTACAATGTTGTGTTAATTTCTGGTGTACAGCATAGTGATCCATTTATGTGTGTGTGTGTGTGTGTGTGTGTGTGTGTGTGTATGTATTCCTTACAATGGAGATAAAAATCTTAGTTATTTTTATTATTTAACTTAAACACTTACCTTGTAGCTTAAAATTACTTTATTGGGTTTCAAATTTAGGCATTGTGTCTACCTTAATCCGCCGGTCTCTTGATTCTTACCCAATTGTGATGTCTCTGCATTTGATGCTATTCCTTATTTAGCTCATTAGTTAATATAGGTTGAATATCCAGAGGATTGTCAGTTATGTTTCACCAGCGTAGTTAATTTATCCTCTCTGTAGGTCTATGCCCTGTTTTGTATACTCTGTTAACTAGAAACTTAATTTAAAAACATTGAAAGTATCAAACACAAACCTTGAAACACTTTTCCTGCCCTGTGCCTTTGAGCCCAGCCAGGGATTCTGGTATTTTGATTGTCTAGGCCTGGCTCACATGTCTAGGCTGCCCCTAGAGCTGAGGTTTGAGGTCAGTCCTACCTTTAGGGTAAGAGTTGGGTAAGAGTGTTCCTTTTTCCTACTACGTAAAGAGAAAATATCTGGAGGCAGGCAGAAGCAATGGATGTCCACTGTAACTGTAAAGGCTGAAAATAAATACAACTTAGCACTCAATTCAAGAAGCTAGAAAATTAGCAGCAAACACGAAGGGAAGTAGAAGTAGGAATTAAAGCTAAAGTTGAAGTTGATAAATATGGAGACAACAACAAAACACAAAATGAAACCAGTAGATTTTTCCTTGAAAAGAATATTAAAGTAGGCAAACCTATAGTAAGCTAGATCAAGCAAAGAATAAAAACATGAACGCCGAAAAGGATATAATTTCAAATTCAGAAGCGATTCAGAAATAAGTAAGACAATCCATTTATAACTGTGCCAATTCATTTGAACATCTATATAAAATAAATGATTTTCTAAGAAGAAAATTGTTGAAATTCACTCCAAAAGAGGGATAAGTCTGAATAGAACAATAACCACGTAAAAGTAGTTGAAGAATTGCCTCTAATAAAAGCAGAGGCCAAGATGATTTTACCGGCAGATTCTACCAAACTTTCAAGGAACATGTAATTCCTATTCTATATAAGCTGTTCCACAATATGAAAAAAAAAAATAGAAAAAGTTAACTTTATGAGGTCAGCATATTCTTGATATCAAAGCAGAAAGGATAGCTTAGACAAAAAATAGCTATGGATAGATGGAAAAATCATAAAATAAAAAGCAAATAAAGTCCAACTTGGCACTAAAAGAATAAATTAAATTACCAGGACTATCTAGGGTTAATTCTAGGAAACAAGGACAAAAGTAGAAATTTACAGATGTAGATTAATAGATGTCTTCCTTTAATCAAAACTGCCAATCAGGTTTACCAGTGATCTCCATTTTAAAAATGATGGTCAGTCTCAGTCCTCACTTTGTGGCTGCCTTCTTTCTGGAAGGTCTCTCCTCACCTTCTTGCTGTCTGGTAGCCCCATCTCTACCATGACTTCTCAAATTAGTCAGACTGCACTTTCTCCTTGAGCTATAAGCACCGTGTGTCAGACTGGGGAGTAGGCTTAGGTGAAAAGCTGTATAAACCTGAATTTTACTTAGTGCAATTTCCATCTTTTAAGAATAGACTCTCCAGTTTCTTCTTGATTTTGGTCAATGTTTAGTATCTTGAACAGTTGTTTTTACTATTTTCCCCAGAGTTTATAATTGACATCTATGGGAAGGTTATTTTGTACAAGCTATTCTACCATTACTGGAAGCGCTACACCTCAAATTTATTTAAAGAATAGATTTCTCTCGTGGGCTTATGTTCAACTTCTGGAGTCTCAAGCAAAGAATTTTACCTATATAGATTTGTGGAATGAATTCCTCCAGCTCTCCAAAGATTTGGCACCTCTCTTTTGTGTAATCCTTTTCAATATGTTCTCTTGTGCTGCTGATTGTTATTTATGCCTACGATTTCTGTCTTTAGTAGCATTCAGATTAGAGAAAGATTAAAATTCATTTGAGGTTACAGTAGTTATTTGAAAGTGTGATAAAAATAAAGTTTGCTAGATGATATAGTTCATCAGATCTTTAAAAAAGTTTATATTTTTAGAACATATGGTTATATATCTTCATATGGCATTAAAATTTTTTTATATAGTAAAATTTCTTATTTTTCAGGTTTTTTTGTGAAGGTGGCAATGTTGAGTGCAGGAGAGTTGATTTATAAGAAGAAGACACGCTTACTGAAGGCCTCCAATGGGAGAGTAAAGTGGGGAGAGACTATGATTTTTCCACTTATCCAGAATGAAAAAGAAATTATTTTTCTTATTAAACTTTATAGTCGAAGCTCTGTAAGAAGACGACATTTCGTGGGGCAGGTTAGTAGGGAGTTTTTATCTTGAATTCTTTACACTTTTCTATGCATTTCTATACAGTTAGTTAACAAATGGAATACAGGATAAAACTGAAGTTGAATAGAGTAAAATTCTTCAGTATCATAAGTTAAAATTCAGTGTTACCACAAAAATCAAATCTTGTCAGACTTTTTGCTTTAGTACAAATAGTTGGAATTTCTGAGCAATCAGACTTAAGTTTTTTCCGAACTTTTCAACTTTAAAAGTGATCAGAAAGATCAAGTTTTCAGTACTCCTGACTTGTTCCTTGTGAATAAGGGAGTGCTATTTCAGTCATATTTCTTAAGGCTGCAGATATACAAGCAGTAAATGTTTACTGTTATATGTTAACAAAAAAATTCTGTGTCATGTTAAATTTAATGTTTAACTCTGTATGCTGCTAATTGAATTGTGTTAGATGTGAATTCCTAGAAGACATCAATTTTAAGTGGTTGTTATAATTGTCAATAATGGTGTCTGGATTAATCTATTTAAAAATTCTTGGTAATTTGCATAACATAACACTTGCTTATTGCTTGCCAATTCTACAGTAACTTGTTTCCTTTTGTAATTTCTTTCTTTACTCTTAGTGAGTTAGTAGTAACTGTACATTATTTTTTATCTTAATTACAATTGTTTGGTCACATTTAAATTCCAAAATCTATGTTATTGCTTTAAAAACATCAACTTCAAAACAAGATGTTACTAGCAGTCTACTACGTCCTTAAATTATATGTGAATTTTCAAAGATTGATACTAACTTTGATTCCTTTCTTCCTATATTTTACCAAAAATATTTGTCAAAAATATAGTTTTGTTGTTCTTCATTTACTCTTATTTGGAAAAGAGTTTGAACTCAAGAATTCATAAAGCTAACATAGTTTTCAAAGTCTTGAGGCCTTAGAAATGGATTCAGTTAAAGTTTTCCCACATCATCAAGCCTCACCCGCCATGTATGAATGGAATTGGAGATATACTTGACACATGATTTTCAGGATCACTTTCTTGGTTGAGATTTCAGTTAAGAGTAATAATTCTGGAAAGGTTCTTGTTGGTCATCTCTTCCTTCTGGCTTCTCTGGTTGCTTCAGGAGCCAGATGTGAAATCAAGGTCTCCCACTTCTATATCAGCCAAAGCACCCTAGTGTTATCTGTTTTATATATTGGGGTTCATGGTAAGATTTTTTATTTGAAGGAAAAGTTCTTCAGATCAAGAAATTAAAAGAAGGAATTAGAAAACCAAACTTTTTTGGAGTGGCCTGTTCCAATTTCTTTATTTAAAAGAATTAGAAGCTGAGTCTCAGAGAAGTTAACCCCAAAGTAACAGCATTTGTTAGTTCTATAGCTAAGTTGAGAATTCAGATTTTTTTGTTTCCTTGTTCACCTTGCCTCCATGGTTTGTCACCATTGTGATATCTTATATTTGCATAATGCTTTACAGTTTTCCCAGATTCATTCACATCTGTATCTAAAGTTATATAAATAATAGAGTCTATGAAATTGTTTACTATGGGTCAAGTATGACTATTTATTAGATTTCAATTAAATTACAGTTTTATTTAATATAAAAGGTACTTTAAAAACACATTCCTTACCAATCAACTTAAATCATGATTAATCTTAGTTAATCTTTACAAAAATGTTTTTGAGTGATTAGGATCAGTTTAAGTTGAGCTCCTAGATTTAGTGGATAAGAAAGGATACTAATAATTATTTTGGAGGAAATGATTTTGTAATATCTCAAGTTGAATGTTTTAATTGAATTGGATCACATAAAATCGTCTTCAGAGTGACTAAATAGATTAAATATTTTAACATTTGAGTTTCAAATAGATAAACAAGCTCTTAGGAAAATGGAAAGATGCTTAATTGAAAATCTGTAAACCAAACTTCCAGTTGTCTTTCATTAATAAGAGTAATTAATTGTTTGAACTCAGTTACCATCATTCTGTTAGATTAAATGATTGTACTATTCCTTTACAGATTTGGATAAGTGAAGATAGTAATAACATTGAAGCAGCGAACCAGTGGAAGGAGACAATTACAAATCCAGAAAAGGTTGTTATCAAGTGGCACAAATTAAATCCATCTTGAAGACCTCGCATATTAATTTGGTGAAGAACTTGACATTCTTTTAAAAGACTTATAATTTCAGTTTGCTACCAATGAGAAGAGATAAATCAGTACATTTGTCAGTTTATTTATGGAGGTCTTAATTATAGCATATAATGGATCTAATAGAAAATTAAACTTGATGAAAAAATGGGATGAATTATATCAGTTTTCCAAAGTAAAAGAAATATTTTAAAACTGTGCTGAAATAGACAATAAAATAAATGGGTAGTATTACTAGGGCAACTAAATAAATTATAAAATCAATGAAAATATCAGCCATAGATAGTTACTGCTATGTTTCGGGGGTTTTTTAAGCTTTACCTAGATAGTCAAAATCCGGTATATCAAGCCTTTGTTATACTTTAGGCATTTAGAAGACTTTTAGCACTATTTCAGTGCTAGTCATTGTTGTTAGGTCTTAACTCCATTGTTTACTTCTTTCTACATAGTTTCTCTCAGAAAGCAAAATTGAATTGAACCACTTCAACTCTTCTGTATTTGGGGGGAAGTTTGTGCGCTGTGTTTGTCATTTCTTACCCATAAGTTATCACATTGTAAGCTATTTATTGCCAAGAAACTTCAGGCATAGAAAACTACGTTTTGGCAAGAATAAATGAAAACACCAGAAGATGAAGCTAAATTGGAAACCTAGTATACACACATTTTGCTATATTTTCCTCCTTCACGGCCTCTTTGTTTTACTTGGACTTGAAATAAGATTATCATCCATATATGGCCCATCCTAATTAGCAGAATTAAATGAGCTTAAGTAGCAAATTGAGAATTTTATGATTACTTCCTTGTTTTTAGTTCTTAGAATATAAAATATAAATTACTTGTTCTATAATCTGCAACATTAGGACATTAGAATATTTTCCTGTGTTTTTGAAATAACCATACATGATAACACTATGTAGCAAATAAATATTTTCTGTTGCAGTTTCTCTCAGGTAATTATTACAACTCAATATATAAGGATAATTTCAGTTTAGTTGATAATACAAGCTATGGCCGAAAAGCACAGTTGTTTGGAGAAACAGATAACACCATCCCTGATCTTGGAAACCATGACTTTATTTTTGCCGATGGGTAGACTAAGTTTTTTGTGTTCATGGTCTTCCATTTTTCTTTTTCTCTTACCTTGTCCCACACATGCCAAGAGATAGATGGTGATATTTTAGGATAGAAGTATATACTTTGCTGTAACTTAAGTCTGCCCTTTTCATTTTAATTCTTAATTTCTCTGTATCCCATTAAGATTTTCTCAATAAAACGCTAATTCCTCTTTGCTTAGGTACCACCTCCTCAAGCTACAAATTGTACATATTTTACATGCCCTTTTCTTCTGTAGCCTAGAATTTATGGTATACTGGTGATGTTGACAGGTACTCTCTGACACTGCGCATTTTGAAATTTTTTTTTTTTTAGATGTGTGAAAAATGGCCTATTGGTGAGTACTCACATGGACTTTTAAGAGAAATCACCCTGTGTGGTAATGTTTTGAATTTTTGAGATAAATGGCAACTACTTTTAAAGATTTTTTAAAAATAGACTTTAAGAGCTGTTTTAGGTTCACAGCAAAATTGAAAGGAAGTTACAGAGTTCCCACATACCCTCTACCCACACATTTGCACAGTCTCCCTCACTATCAACATCTTGCACCCTAAGGATACATTTGTTAAAAATCAGTGAACCTTCTTTGGCACATCATCATCACCCAAAGTCCATAGTTTATATTAGGATTCATTTTTGATATTTTACATTCTATGAGTTTTGATAAATGCATAAATGACATGTATCTGCCACTCTAGTATCATACAGAGTAGTTTTCACTGCCCTAAAAATCCTCTGCAAATATAACCATTTTAACAGCTACCAAAGAAGTAAGTGTATAGGCTTTTAGAGGCTAAGTAACAGACTTTGTTTTAAAAAATCTAGAATTTTATTTGAGCAGTTTTTTTTTGTATTCTATCAATGCTTTCAATTCCTAAACTTATTATATATATAGTCATGTATTTAACTCAATTTTTAATTTTATTTAATTTTCAGTATTTTTACAATATGTGTGTAAAGTATAATTTGAAGGAAAGCTATGAGTTCTTGGTTTCTTATATGTCTTAGAATCCTAGGTAAATAAAACAATTAAAAAAAAAACTTTTCGTTTACAAGACTTCAGTTACAGAAGTATTGATGTAATGAAGATCCCAAATATTTTAATTAGTGTTTACGTAAGCCTTTTTCTCATGGGGAGGTAGGTACTGAATACAGGTGATATTTTTGTTGTTTAATTGAAGCTTTATGTGGAAATATAATGAGAAAACACTTCTGTTAATAGCTACTCATATAATGAGGAAAACATTGGAAATTGGTAATAAAAAATGAGATACTATCCAAAAAGTCACTTCCCTTTGTATTTCCTTAGCATGCCTTGACCTTTACCCACTATAACAATGAGAAGGAACCAAAATGATGCTAGTTAACCAGAGAAATTCATGGAAAGGTTCACTGATAGCTGATAGTTTCTGTAGTGCTAATCCCTAGTAGTGTATTTATTTATAAATCTTCAGATTAATACAATTAAATAGCTGGAGTGCATATCAAAACAACACCACTGTTTGACTTTCATTTGGTTTTGCATGATTTTTTTAGCAGAATTAGAGAACTTACCATTGAAATATATGAGGTACAGCTCTTATCAGACTGTTCAGAGGGAACCAGTGAGATTTTGAAAATAAGTTATGTAATTGTGATCTGAAGATAATCTAAACTGATCTTCTGTTTGAATACAGTTATGTGAATTGCTCTGATACTAATGTACAGAAACTGTATTTGCCAACAAAAATTTCCACTGTTTAATCAAATAATTGTTTATTTTTGAAGGATTTCAGAAATGTGCAATGAATTTCAACTTTTTATATTATGGCAGTAATGGATATTTCAACAATATATGTTTTCTTTTGGTATTTGATAGGGAATATTGAGGGAAGTTCCAGGTATCTACAGTAGTTGTGAGAACATTTACAACTGACCCTTGAACAAACACAGGGGTTTGGGTACCACCCCTTGCGTGGTTGAAAATCTGAGTATAACTTTGTATTTGGCCCTTCATGATCCCAAATCCATGGATTCAAATAACTTTGGATTATGTGGAACTGTAGTATGTTCTTATTGACAAAAAATCTGCATATAAATGGACCCGTGCATTTCAAACCTGTGTTGTTCAAAGGTCAACTGTATTAGAGTTTCCAGAGAAACAACCAATAGGAGATAGATTGGTAGGGAGGGAGATACAAATTTTCTTGTAATTGTGAGAGATTGTCTTATGTTTATGTAAGCTGAGAAATCCCACAATCTGCCATGCAAGCTGGAGACCCAGGAAAGGCAGTGGTATAATTCAGTCCAAATCCAAAGGCCTGAGAACCAGAGGAACCAATGGTTATAAATCCTAGTCTGAGATCAGGAGAAGATGAGATGAGATGTCCCAGCTCAAGCAGTGAGACCGGGGGTGAGGGGGAAGGGCAAATTCCTCTTTCCTCTGCCTTTTGTTCTTTTCAGGCCCCCAACAGATTGAAAGATGCCCACAATGATGCAAGTCCCAGTATCATCCAGAAATACCCTCACAGACACACCCAGAAATCATATTTAATCTGGGCACCCCTGGCCAGTCAAGCTGGCATGTAAAATTAACTATGGTAGATACCTACTAGTATTCTTTTGATGCATTAGTTATAATTCTTGTTCAACAATGAATTTCAAATGCTTGAAGTTTTGGCTGAAACATTGAGAAAAAATTATGAAAAGTAGTTGTATATGAAGTACGATGTCCATTTTGAAATACAGATTTAAGATTAAAAAAGGCCTTAAAGAATGATAACCTGAAATAGACTGCAGATATTCCTTTAGGAAAGATGGATTTATTTGGGATCAGCAGAGAATTGCGATTGAGGGTCTGCTACCTCGGTGAGCCGTGTGCAAGTCCCCACACGCGAGGGAAGGAGAACACTTTTATAGAGAGTTAAAGGAAATTGGGAGGGCTACGGTGAAAAAGTCTGTGGCTTTTCATTGGCTGAGTCCTAGTCAGGAAAGAAGAGGAGTCTCTTCTTGTTGGGCTTGGCTAGCATTGCAGAGCATGAGAGCTCCCCCTTCTGATCTCCCAACTCTATTTGAGGTTTCTGCTTATTCTTTTTGCAAGAGTAAACGTAGCCCTACAAAGCTGGATTGTATTTTATGGTTGATGAATTGTCTGAGGATGAATGCTGCCTACATTTTCAGTAATTTCCTAGTTGAAAATTTTTTTAACTTAGTGGTTATGGATTTTTAAACTTTTTCATGTATAAAAAGTGATTTCTAAAATAACTACTTTATTTAAATTGATAACCAAATTAAAGCATGTAACTATAATAACTATGTAACTATATTAAACTGTAGGATTCTGATAACAGCAATAGATGTCTAGAAAGAAAGGTCTGTATGTCTTCTCAGATGGCTTAAAGATATCTGATTCCATGCTGGACTGAATCACTGAATGCTATTACGTCTTTTAGAATATGATCATTTTCATTTTCATTTTCATCATGCTGTGGAACTTGTTTCTTGGGTCACTATTCTTTAGTTTCTGAGGCAGGAAGGTGCTAAAATGTATTTGTCATTAATCATAGGACTAGATTTATTTTAACAGATAAATTTGGCTGACTGTGGCTCTGAATTGTCTTCTAGGTTAATTTCTGGGTCATTAATCTTTTTTGATTATACAATGTATGGAGTAAGTTATAAACTCAATTTTTCAATGAGCCATTTTATATATTTAATAATTAAGTACAAAAATATCGATACAATACTTCATGTTAAGAAATGTTCTAGGTGTTTCAGGGATACAAAGATGAATAATCCATCTCTCTTTACTCTGAGGTTTTATATTTTAGTGAGGAAATAAAACGCTATAAAGCAGGGTTGTAATAAAAAGCAGGATTTGAGGTATGGACAAAATGCTTTCTTTAGAGACTCGAATAAAGAAATAATTAACTACAGCTTAAGGGAAAAAATACAGTTTAAGGGATTAGGAAAAGTTTGGTAAATCCCTGATCTGAAACACACAAAACTAGGCAGATTGGTAGCACTATTAATTCATGATCACTTCATGATTAATTCATGATCACTATTAATTCATGATCAGAATCTTAGTTCATTTCTTATATCAGCTGTCTCACTTTACACTTCCTTCTACCCTCTTCTAATCTTCAACCCACCTGCTCCTTCCTTTACTCTTCATAGAAGATCCTATTTCATGCTTCACAAAGAAAACTGTATCAGGCATTCCTTCACCATCCCACCATCATGTCCACAAACTTATTTTTACCCATATCCATCCTGTTACATTAGAAAGTCAGTTCTTTCTTGGGAATTCTGAATCCAACCCTTTGTTTTTCAGGAATCTCATTCCTTTTATTATGCCTATTCTCTCCTATCTTGAGCCTCTCCTCTACTGGATTCTTCCTGTCATCATTCAGATCTCCTCGGTTCATGCATGACTATCTCAAAATACGTTGGTGATGTGTGCAATGGAAAGAACCCACCAGACATAACTGAGGGTGTCAAGTTTCTGTACTGATGAAAGAACTTAGGAAAACAGTACATAAAGCAGGGACAATGCAGCCTGCTCCCAGTGTAGATCTGTCCTCCCAGGTCCCCTCAGGTCCCCCTGGGGTGTACAACTATGAGTGAGTCTACACGTGGCCGGTGGAGACTCTCAGAAGCTCTGTTTTCATTCTCACGGGCATTTTTATTCTTTCTCCACTTTCCTTCTTTCCTGGCTATTCATTCCTAAGCATAGCCTTCATTTCTGCTTGCTCAACAAGTGTTTTTAACTGGCAGAAGACAGTCCCAAAAGCTTCCTGAGTAATTATTAAGAATTTAAGTGTAATTAATGAATAGGAACATTAGTTTCTCAGCATAGTATGTCAGGTCACCAGTACTTCAGGCCTCTCTGCAGCCTATTTCCTTATTTTAAGAAATTCCTAGGCCTCCCATCCTGATCTAGATTCTGGTTTATTTGGTCTCCCCTTCATAGGTAATTTCTAACCACTCTGTTCTTACCCTGTTCTCTTCATTCTTCCTTCCCCACCACTCCATGAACCTCATGCTGAAGTCTTAAGTGCTTTTCAGCTGTTTTTTTCTTTATTACTCAGTTTTCTTAACAATAGATCTCCTCCTCCTTGAAACCATTTCTTCCTTTAGCTTTCATGCTCTGCTTGTTGTCTTATTACCTTTGTAGCCTTTCCTTTTCTTTCTTCTCTGTTAGCTCATCTTCATGCACTTTAAAAATTGGGAGCTCCTTAGTTCTCAGTCCTTGACCATCTTCTTTTGTCATTCCACATTATCTCTCAGGACAATCTCATCTGTCCCATGACTGTTCCCAAATGCTGTCTAATTGCTAAAGGCTGCCAAATTTTCATCTGTACAGAAATCTTGCTAATGAGGTCCATTGTCATTTGACTAATGTGGGCATCTTTTCTTGAACATTATCCTAAACCAAGCTTTTTACTTCCCATTTCTACCATAAGTCTGGCTCCGTTGTTCCCCATCTAAGTAAAGGAAACTATCACCCACCTGGTTGCTCATCCCAGAAACCTAGGAATCACTTTGGAGCTCAGTCAGTCATCCTATTCAGACGTGTATTTAAGTAGATCTGGAATCCATCCATTTCTCCATCTCCACTGGACTTGCCTAGGCAAAGGCAACGTCATCTTCCACCATAGTACTGTACTGTCCCCATAATTGATCTCCCTCTTGTTTCTCTCTAATCCTGTCTCCACCCAGCAACCAGAGTGGTATTTTTTTAATGCAAATATGATTATCACTCCTTAGTTCTCAGTGCTCTTGGTGTGAAGTCCAAAATCCTTCACATGGTCTACAAGGCCCTATATAGTCCAAGCTCTGCCTTCCATTCCTGTTTCGATTCTTGGAAGACGGTACACACCTCACTTCCTCAGGATCCTTGCACATGTTGTTTCTTCTGTGGGGAATAGTTTTCCGCTTTACTCTTCCCTTTGCCAAATCCTATGCTTTTTCTGGATGCTAGCTTTAATGTCTATTCCTCATAAAAGTCTTTTTTTTTTTTTTTTTTTACCTCTTAGGCAATGCTGGATCCTGTTTTCATATAAATTTCCCTTTATAGCTTTTATTATAGTTGTAATTAAATAATTGCATAACTTTTGTTTAGTGTCTCCACTAACACTGAAATTTCCATGAAAGCAGGGTCATGTTTCTTGCTTCATTCCTGAGGCTGGTGCAGTACCTGGCATATGTAAATACTTGTTTATTCATTCATTTAACTGATAAGCAGCGTTTTGGGCGTTAGGGATATAGCAATGAATAAACTGAAAAAAATGAATGAACACATTGAGTCATGTTTTATTGCTCAGTAAAGTGATAGTTAAAGGCCAATATTTTCTTCTTGAGGGAGATAATGCTGGATTATACATCTCGTACATTTACTTCTAAAATTCATTGATGCATTTCTTAATTATAGAAAACAAAAATATGATAGCCTCACACTGTGAGTTATGGCATAGGAAAAATAGGCCTAGAAAAAAAATTTCTGAAATCTTGAACAGTGTAACATAATTAATGCTAAATTTTGTGGGTTGCTGAGTATTCATCAGATTTTACCTTATTGTTGCATGTTAACAGCTTAATATGTATCATTACCGAGCACAAGAATTGTATTAGTTTATTTAACACGTTTGTTTTTTTACAGGGAACCAGTTAGGTTTGATTCCTGTATAAAATAGAAAGGATACTTAGATTGTTTCCAGGTTTGACAATTTCCTGTAAGATGCAAATAACCTATTTATTTGCCAGCCTAAACAGGATTCATAAGACTTCTATAGAAAAGATGAGGAGGAGATTGGTTAGGTGACAATTTTAATCCTGGAAGGACAGATTGAGAATTTTGGAGAACTTTTCTGATAGAATTTAAGAAAGGGATTCAGGGAAGAGGCTGTCAGAGAAGTAAGCCTAACCCCGTATACATCTCAGTACCTAGGGCATGTTAAGTCTGGGGATAACGAAGGTGGGTAATGTTTTCTTACTCATAATGATGTGGTTATGTAGTGATCCCTCTATGCTTCCTAATACTGTACTCTTTTCTTTTTATATAAGGCACCCTGTTATAATTCAGATTTCCTTCAGAGAAATGTATACAAGATTCTTATACCATCCCTCCTTCTCCTTCTTTCCTCCATCTTTCCTCCCTCCCTCTCTCCCCCGCTCTGCTGCTTACCAAAACTCATACTCAATTTTTGCTTTCTTTGTAGAAAATCTGAAAACTAATTTGTTCTATGATAATAAAATCATTGACTCTTGTGTCTGGAAAAGACCTGAGAGTCCTCTAATGTAAATACCCATCTATCTAGAACATAGGGATATTTATTCAACAAATATTTATTGAGTGGCTACTTTGTGCCACCCATTTTAAGTGCTGGGAATACACCTAATAAACAAAAACTCTGCCCTCATAGAGGTTATATTATAGTGAACATATCATAATACACAGAATATTTCCAAGTAAAATTTGGTGGACAAATAGATCAGAAAACCTATTCTTGGTCTTCCTTCCATATGACTCATGTACTGATGGTCATCGTTTAATTTCCTTCGGTCTTAGTTTACTTCAGATACTTATGTTCATAATATATTGATGAGTTATCTAGACTTTTTTCTTTCAGAAGAGGTACTTTAAAGATACTATTTTCTATGAGCTACTCTGAGCTAAAACAGGACATATATATCAAGTGAATCATCTCAGAATTCTTAACCTAGGGAAGTACTGTGGTTATTTTAAGAACAACCTACTACCAAACAATTTTTATCTGGGTTACTAGTATGTTTGGGTTTTCCTGGCTTTTTAAAAGATAGTTGAGATGATATTGATAGTAGAGATGAGTAGAGGTTTTGTTTTTAAAGACTAGTCAAAAAGACAATGAACGTCCTTGTTTTGTAGGAGGTTATCTTTAGAGTATCTGGGAAGGCCAAAGAGAAAATATGTTCAGTTTTCTGCATTTACTTTCTGTGTGTGTGTGTGTGTGTGTGTGTGTTCATATTTATACTCTTAAATGTAGTCACATATGTTAATTATTTTCTGTCTTAAGACTGGAAGACGAAGGAAAGGCAAAAAGCATCACAAACATTTTCTTAAAATGTAAAAACTAGATCCTTTATTAACTAAGTGCAGTTTCTTCTCAGAGACATTGAAAAAGTAGTTGAGTCTCTTCTAAAAACTTTTTTTTTTCTTTTTCTCTTTTGAAGCATGTGGGCAAGGCAAAGGGAAAGGTGGGCTAGAGAGTGGGCCTTTGCAGGGAAATGGTGACACCAGGAGTCAAGAAAGGCACATTAAGTGGTAGGATTTGCCTTAGAGGATGTGTGTGCGTACATGCATGCAACACACATGTCCTTTATCTTGTAGAATTAGAAAAATGACATCTGTTTTCTTGAAAGTGAGGGGAATAAATGATTCCATCAGGAATCATTGGAAGAGTGGTGGAAACATTATGACAGATGTGATCGCAGTCAAGTTTGTTTCTTTTCCCATTCCAGAAAAAGACTAAACTTGAGAAACAACAAAGGAAAAAAGTTTTCCCTTTCCTAGTCCAGAAGCAAGTAAGTCACAGAAACAACAAAACAAGAAAATGTTTGAAATGATGTCATTGTTTTTTGGATTAGACCATACAGTTCTAATGGGCATGAGTTGCTTATTGTGTCTAATGTTCTATCTCTGCTGTGCAGATAATAAATAATCAATGCTCTAGGGTTTCCTGTTCCTGGATCCTTCTTGAAAGCTGAGTTAAAATTTTTCTTCCTAGTGATATAAGAGTATATGAAACAAGATAATAGTTTTTCATTTTTTTCTCCCTAAGGCTGTGACACACTTCATCACTAACAGTCACAGTGGCAATAATTTGCACACAGGTTGTGAATCTTGGGGGGAAAAAAAACTCTAGGTGATTTTGTTATACCTGTTATAGAATTACTGAAGTAGGTGGACCATAGTGAAATTCATACATACACCTAGGCTACATAGTTTTGTGGGCTTTTTCCCCCAGTTTTTCAAATTGTGGTAAAATATGCACAACATGAAATTTACCATCTTAACCATTTTTAAGTGTTATAGTTCAGAAGTATTAAATATATGTTCTGTAGCCATCACTACCATCCATTTTCATGGTTCTTCCCATATTGCAAAAGCCGAAGTCTATATCCGTTAAATAATAGCTCCCATTCCTCCCTCCCCCAGCCTCTGGCACCTGTCATTCTACTTTATGTCTATGAGTTTGGCTACTCTAGGTCTCTCATGCAAGTGGAATCATACAGCATTTGTCTTTTTGTGACTGGTTTGTTTCACTTAGCCCTCAAGGTTCATCCATGTGGTAGCATATATTAGAATTTCCTTCCTTTTTAAGACTAAATAATAGCCCATTGCATGTTTATGACATTTTGTTTTTCCATTCATCCAAAAATGGGCACTTGGGTTGCTTCCATATTTTAGCTATTGTGAATAATGTTACTACAAACCTGGGTGTACAAATACCTCTTCAGGACTCTGTTTTCAGGGGGAGGGTATAGCTCAAGTGGTAGAGCACATGCCTAGCATGCACAAGGTCTGGGATTCAATCCCCAGTGCCTCCATTTAAATCAATCAGCCTAATTACCTCCCCCCTCAACAACAACAACAAAAGGACTTTGCTTTCAGTCCTTTTGTGTATATACTCAGAGGCAAAATTGCTGTTTCGTATGGTAATTCTGTTTTAATTTTTTTGAGGAACCACCATTACTATTTTCCATAGTCACTGTACCATTTTACATTCCCACTGACAGGGTGGGAACAAGGGCTCCAATTTCTCCATATCCTCACCAACACTTATGTTCTGTTTTTTTCTTTGCTTTGTTTTGTTTTTTTGATGATAGCCATTCTAAACTTTATGAGGCGGTATCTCATTGTAATGTTGATTTGCATTTCCCTAAAAATTAGTAATGTTAAGCATCTTTTCAAGTCCTTATTGGCTCTTTGTATAACTTTGGAGAAATGTCTATTCAAGTCCTGTTCCCTTGTTTGAATTGAGTTTGTTGTTGTTCTTCTTATTGGGTTTTAGGAGTTCTCCAAATGTTCTGGGTATTATCAGATTATGATTTGTAAATGCATACTCCCATTCTGTGGACTGCCTTTTTACTCTGTTGACTTTTTTTTTTTGACATTTTTCTTTTGATGCACAAAATTTAAAAATTTTTATGAAGCCCAGTTTGTCTGTTTTCACTTTTGTTGCCTGTGCCTTCAGTGTCATATCCAAGAAAAATCGCCAAATCCTAGGCTGAGTCATTTTATCTTTAGGCAGTTCACATGTTAAAATGTAATTTATCCTTTTGAATTTCTCAAGTACTTGTTCCTTATGAATACTATTGTGTAAGTATTTTTCATGGCCTAGGAGTAAGGAAAATAAAGTAGGTACATATATTTTATTTTAAATTATGTTTTTAAAATATATTTTTAAAAGGATGTTGGAAGGTATTAATCTTTTGATCCTTGAGCCACATTTGGAAAACATTGATTTAATTCCTCAAATTATTCCTTTGAAAGTAGAAATAACTGTTTTCAGGACCTTGTGTGATCGCTGTTGCTTGCCTTAAGACAGTAGATGAACTTGGTTGTTGTTTGAGAAGGGAAGTGGGAGTCACTTGGGGAGACCAAGACTGCTCAGGACAACTTCACCTGAGTGAAGTGCAGTGTCTGGGCCCACAGTTATGAGAGGCTTGAATTTTCATTCTCTCAGAACACTAATACATTAGGGAAATTGGCTTAGCTAACAAAACTTCCCAAAGTCTGATGTACAAACTACAATACCAGTTTATTAATTTATAAAGGGAAGATAGTCCCTTCCAGTGAAGAAATATTTATGTCTGCTTTCACAATCAATCTCTGTTTCATGTTGAGGCACCTACAGAATTGAATTTTAGAAGCCAGATAATTGGAGAGTGTGAAATCAGAACAAAGGGAAGTGGATTGTAGACAGAGGTAAAATCCAGGCTCTGATGTGGCCGGTTTAACATCCTGCCCCAAACAGGAGACCGCTGAAAATCCCTTCTGTCTGATGCCCATATTTAGGGTCTTTCTCCTGGATAGTATAGGAGTTAAGCGGTTTATTCTGCCTCTTTGATTTCCCCCTTTGCTGTAATTTATTCTGTTAATCTCCACCTATTTACAGAGTCTTTGGCTGGGCAAGTTATCATTTAATTGATGAGGTTTCAGCTTGCTAAGTTATAATCACATTATATGATGTCTCCAAGACATAACCAGGTCATCTGACATGCAGTTTTAGAAATTCCTTGCTCTTTGATAATATATAAATATATGTTTGGTAATATATAGCTGAAGTCTCCAGGTTTGTAGTTTTTGTTCTATCAATAGCATTTAAAGCTTTTAACACAGTTAATTACCTCCTCCTTTTAAAAATATTTTATTTTTGAGAAACTTTTTTTGATTCATTTATTACTGCATTAGCTGGGGTAGCTATAAGCACTATATGAGATATGAAGGAAAATATGGCACTATCATTCAAAGGATAAGGAAACTAGACAGGCTTTATATTGTAGTTGGAGGCTTCACATCACAAGGAAGGTAAAAGAAATTTATCGGTGTAGAATTCCTCTCTGGCTAGTCAAAGAATATCTCAAGTAATCGTCATTCTTATGTGAATCTGCATCCCAACTACATGTAAGTTTGGGATTTAGATGACTGGATCCCATAGTTTCCAAATAGTGAGCTGTTTTCCAAAGATATAGGAAAATTGTTGTTATAAAACAGCTATCTCTGTCTTTGTATGTTTCGCACACTCTCTAGCAAGATTTCTGTTTTTATTGCAGGATCATTTGAGAGTGTAAGAAGTATACTTTTGATACTGTCTGGCATCTTAGTTTACTTGTCTGAAAGTGACAATGTTCTGTCATTTTTCTGCCTTAAGAAGAAAATGATGAGAAACAGCTTTTTCATTCCAAGTATGGTGTAGAGCTGAAGAAATGTAGTCTTATACGGGTATTATGTTTTAAAGACTTACTGAGATTCCTGTACTGTCACACTATTTTCTGCAAGTTTCAGAAGTAGAGTTTCTTCATGATGAGAACATTAGTTCATAACATTGCCTTAATTTTAAGGAAAGAGATTCCTTCACTCAGTGCTATCTTTACCCCTTTTGTGGGATAAAAGTTACCTGAAAGCAGTTCAACATCCACATTAAAACCAACATGGCAGGGTGATCATCAGTTTAGCATATACAGCTATTTACTAGAGAAATCACAGGTTCTTAGAGCTAAACTACTGAGAAATTTACTTAATCTGAGATTAGCCTTTCTGCTTACTGTCTCTAGGATATGGTCACAATTACAGAAACCATCAAGAATTTTTTGGAAGGAGGAGAGTTACTATAGTGTTCTTATAAAAAACATCTGGAAGCTTACATTTATGGAAAAGGCTCTATCTGCTAAGAGTCCAAATAATTTCGTCATAGAGGTGGAGTAATAATGAGGAAACAAATACACACAGGTTCTAGTTTCCAGGCATGGAGGAAAAACAAGAGTAAAACATCACTCACCATCACCAAGCCAATTGGTCATTAGTGTAATCATGCCCATTTGAAGACGTTCATATCCATACCCAGAGACAGTTACAAGCACATGAGAAATGGTTTATCCTATGTAGATAAATGACTTAAAACTAATCCAAATAAATGTAGCTTTCAAATCAACTAACATATAAGAGGTATCGATTGTATGTGGGTTCCAGGGAAAACTATAAAAAATTCTGTATTTTTTTCTTTTATAATTAAATCTGTGGGCCAGTCTTTTTTTTTTTTTTTTTTTTTTTTTCGGTCAGGGAGGAGGTAATTAGGTTCATTTGTTTGTTTGTTTGTTCATTCATTCATTCAAATGGAGGTACTGGGGATTGAACCCAGGACCTCCTGCATGCTATGTGAGTTGAGCACTCTACCACTGAGCTATACCCTCCCCTCGTATGCCAGTCATTTGAAATTTAATTTATTCAGCGTGTATTTATATACTGCCTCACATGCATATCCATGAGAAAGTGGTGGGAAGGAATGCTCAGCTGATTTTTGTGTAACAGGATTACCATTAATGGTTGGATATCTTCCAGACTGAATCTGACTCAAGTTAAACAACAGTAGTTAATATTAACTAACAGAGATTAATTACTTGCCAGAAGTCTCTTTAAATGGTCTGTCCTGAGAAAAAGAGAAGTAATTTGATGATATGTAAATCCATGTTCCTTGGGAATGCTTGCTTCTCCTTTTCTCAGGATACAGAATAAGAGACAGACTCTGATAAAATCTCAATACCTGGTATCATTAGCTTAGGTCTTGGGGTTTATCTGTGGGTGTCTCATATACCTTCTTGCCCTTTGGGGCTATGTTCATGTTGTTTTCCATTGCCTGAAACACTTCATTCAGGGCCTTCCTCTTTCTCACTCCACCCACCTAATTTCTACATATTGTGAGAGTCTCAGCTTAAAATCATTTTCTCCAGGAAACCTTCTATTTTAGGGTTTTCTAGAGAAACAGAATCAATAGGAGATTATATATATATGTATATATATATTCATAATAATTTATTCTTATAAATCAATATGATTCATAATAAAAATATATTTAATGTAATTAGTTAATATTTTTAATAATTAAAAATATATACATTCATACATACACACATAAGTGATAAGGAATCAGCTCACGTAGTTATAGAGGCTGGGAAATCTAAAATCTGCAGTGTGGGCAGGCAGGCTCAGACTGAGGAGAGAAGAGGGTGCAGTTCTAGTCCAAAGGCCAGCAGGCAGAGACCCAGGAAAGCCAATGAAGCAGATGAGGTCTCAAGTCAGTCTGCTGGAGAATTCCCTTTTGCTCAGAGAGCCTGGTCTTTTCATTCTATTCAGGCCCTCAACAGATAGGATGAAGCCCACCCATATTAAGGAGGACAATCCTTTACCCAAAGTGCACCAATTTAAAAGTTAATCTTATTTGAAAACACCTTCCAAGTTGGCACATGAAATTCATCATCACCCCTTCCCTCTTCTCACCCTAACCCAAGTTTGGATTTAGGGCCCTGGATGCCTGAATTAATATTGTCAGTGCTATGCAACTTTTTCTTTTGAAGAAACATTAGAAATAATTTATTTTATAAAATTAAGAAATTACAACATTTCTGGTTTGCAGTTATACTGAATGTTGTAGATGAGATCTGCCCAGCTCTTAGCACTTGCAACAAGCTTATTCCCTTCCGTGGTCTGCCTGCTATACTTCCACTAATGTGACTCAGGATTTCATTCATTTTACCCCGTTTTATCACTCTTTGAATCTTCAATAAAACCACTAAGCCTTAGGCCAATTTTCTTCCTCCTCTTCTAATCCTATTTTTAGTAATTAATGGCATTTAACATGAGGTGTATATTTTCAAGTTATAATTTCTATTTTAATATATTAATAGCTATTTAGCCCATCTGATTAATCTTAGAACCATTGAATGTTAAAGGCAAAATGAACATTTTATAATAAAAACATTAAATAAATGTTGCATAGATTTATCAGCTAATTAGTGACAGCTGAATCAAGGATTCATGTTCCCTAATGTCTAGTCTAGTGATCTTTGACTCAACAGACATCACCAAGTACCTGTTACATCTCTAGGTAATATGTTAAATGCCATATTTTGGTTAAAATCATTTTAGACTGTATAATAACTTTATAACATGTCACTGCCCATTTCAGTTATAGAAGAGGAAATATTGAGATAACAAATAATAACTAGGCAATAAGCCTATATCTTTGTATAATTCAAAATTTAATAATCATTTTGTTAATAGCTTTGCCTTAGTTATTTATTAAGTTCTTAATGCAGCCAAGGTAGGAATGTTGTTCAGCTGTCTGCTACCAGAAGCTGTTCCTCTGTCTAATGTTTTAGATATCATTGATTTAACCATTATTTGACCAATTAGAGATCTACCTAGTTGAATTACATTCATCCCCTTCCCTGTTTCTTTCTTCCTTTTTTTTTTTTTTTTTTTGAGTAATGAAATAGGGTTATTTTCATATGAGTGGGTGAGAAACATATCTTACTAAAGCATCTCCTTTGCCTTGACTTTTTGTTGTTTCTATACCAAATAAAGATTGACATGCCAAACTAAAGAAATAAAGGAAATCTAGTTTTTAAGTTTATTATTATTTCTTAAATACCACAAGTGGCAGTAAAATAGCCTTTGTTTGAATCTGTACCCTCAATTGCCCTTTCCCCTTCAAGAATGAGTGCATTTTACTTAGAAATATTGGAAAATTTGGCATTGAATCTCAATAAATTTTAATTCCCTTCTCTGATAATATATCCCCATGAGATGAAAGGCATGGTAATTTGGGTTAAAAAAAATCATTGCTATTTAGTTTTCTAAATTTGGCATTTAGTAACTATAAGCAGTGTGAGTCACAGTTTAAAATGTTTGCTTTGCTGCTGACTAAAATATGGGCTGTAGTATTATTTGAGAATAAATACTCAGCTTTGAGACCTCGGATCTGAAAAGTCGAAACTTTGCATTTCTATTAAACATGTATTGGTTTGGCCATTGACAACAGGTAGTCAAAGTGCCTTGTGGTGTTAATTGTGGTAGATGGAATCTAGGCCCTTCTAATGGGGGGATCAACCGAAGATACCATACAGAGGAGAGCATGCCTCTTTGCCTGAGTCCTAATAAAAAAGACTTCAGTGAAGTGCAGGGTACAGACCATCCACCTCAGAAGCCAAATGAAAACTTTGGGCTCCATCTCAACTATCACCCTACTTTCCAATTGACAGCAGCTAGTCTTTGAAAATTTTAAGCACCTTAGAAGATTTTCTGATGCACATGTCAATATATCATTATCAAAGATAAGAAATAATTCATTATGTCAGACCTACTTCAAAAACTGTTAGTTGATTCCTTAAATCACTTTCAAAGAAATCAACAATCCAGGGATGAATGGTTTCATTGTGGCCTACCTATTGTGGTGACTGGAACATGACACCTATCTGATAATGAAACTGAGAAACCCTTTCATTCCCAGAATTTCCTGTTGGGAGTGTAGAGTTTTCTGACCAATATGTAACATTGGCTAGTTGTGTAATGTGTTGGACTTTACTGCCAACTCTTTGTTTAAAAAGGGCGTGAGAGGTTTGGGCCAACAGGAATGTGAAGTCAAAGTTAAGTATGGCATCATTGTACCACCTGTCACATGAACAGACTCAGATTCATAAATAAATATATTTTTTATCAATTTAAATTTTTTATCAACTCAGATAAGCCAACTATGCTATAAAATAGTTTTCTCCAACTCTTACCTGCATGTAATTTGGGAACCTTTTTCTTTTTTGCTCCAAGAAGATGTTTAGGAGAGAAAACTCAGCCCCAAAGTTATATCCACAGGTTAATGGACACGTGAAGGAGGCTTCTTTGGTGATTACAGGGGAGGAGGATGCATACTCACAAAAATATTTATGAGCTGAGAACCAATATGTGGCTGAGAGTTAGTGCTTCAGAATAATGTCCAGCTTGCTAAGATTCAGGCCTAGCTGTCTGTCTCTGGCTACTTGGATAGGTGCTTAGTTCTGCTCTGTAACATTTCAAGATCTGTTTTGAATAAGCCCATGTAAATCTTATACATAAAAGCATCCGTAGTCTATGCTATTTCTAGGGATGTTTTTAGAGACTATGTTATAGTTTCCTTCAACAACACATTGCCTCGTTTAATAAATTTTAACTATTGGAATTTCTCAAGTTAATATATAACCTATCTCCCTAAGACAGCTTTTCTCAGCCTGGGTACTATTGACATTTTGAGCTCAGTAATTCTTTGTTGGGGGAGGGGGGGTCTGGAGGGACTTGCCTAAACGTTGTAGAATGTCTAGCATCATCTCTGGCCTCTACTCATTAGATGCCACTGGCACCCTGCCCCCGGATATGACAGCCACAAATGTCTCCAAACATTGCCAAATATCCCCTAGGGGGAAAAATTGCCCCTGGTTGAGAACCACGACTCCAAAGCAAAATAGAATGTTAGAGAAAAGACCTTAGCGATTGTATTTTCTCATTTTCCTTATGGCTGTGATTTACTTAAGATCTCATGACTTCCTAGTCACAGAGATGACTCGGGTTTTGTAACTTTTCAGTTTCTCTTCCTACCATACCATGCTTTCCTGGTTTGGATTTAATATACTCTGACCCTCCACTTATGGGGTTATCCAACTACGTGGGTTCTGTTAGAGCAGAGCCAATCATTTAGTCACCTAAATCCATAAAATCCATAGTTCTTCTTAAGTATCCACTTGTACATATTGTTTTGAATTATTTTCTTAAAGCAAGATTTGTGTAAATGCGTTATCAGGAAAGTTTCTCAGGAAAAGCTGGTTAGGGCAGTGGGGAAGTGGACAGGGAAGAGAAGGAAACCTCACAAGGATATCACAGCACACAGATTTCCAAGGAGTTAATTTTAGCTCAGTCCCGCAGGAGAGCTCTGGGGACAGTGTAGATCATCTCTCAGAAGTCTCCAAATCACATACAGGAGCCCTGGAGTATTTATACTTCTGTGCCAATCAGTTGTTATTTAAGGTGGAGTTTCTTAGCCTGGACACTATTGACATTTTGGGGATAGTTCTTTGTTCTTTGTTGCAGGGGTCTGTCCTGTGCATTGTAGGGTGTCCAGCAGCATTCCTGGCTTCTACCTCCTAGATACCAGTAGCATCCGAACCTTCTTCCTTACACCGTGGTGACAACCAAAAATGCCTCTAGACATTTTGACCCCTGGAGGTCAGAACTGCCCCCAGTTGAGAACCACTGTTTTATGGGTTGCCCCTGAGGAGGTGTGAATTCCCAGGAACCTCAGGCTCTTAGACAAAGTTGTCTGTGGCAGCCTGAGAGCAGCCCTCGGACAGAGACACTGGCTCTGTCTGTGGCTGTGGAGAGTGAAAGCCCACCAGGAGCCAGTGTGCAGGAAGGCTAATGAATCCCAGTGGGTAGGGGTGTATCACTGACATCATCTGCTACATGCATATGAACTTACTAAATTTTGCCCTTCGGCTGTATGAGCAGTGGGAAGCAATCTGATGTGAAGACTCAGTTTTCCTCTAAGGGCTTGTGCTGGATTGACTCAACCAAGTGTGACATGTGTCATAGTCAGCACCCCTGCAGCAGTCCTCGAATCACTCTCCCTTTGCCACTATACACCAGAACTACTCCACCAGGGCCCCTCTTAATCTCTGTGGTTTA
The DNA here is from genome assembly GCF_048773025.1 of Camelus bactrianus. Classification (NCBI taxonomy): domain Eukaryota; kingdom Metazoa; phylum Chordata; class Mammalia; order Artiodactyla; family Camelidae; genus Camelus; species Camelus bactrianus. Next base: position 11,536,533 of record NC_133544.1, read on the forward strand.
ATCAGAAGTCTGACTTGAGAAAGAGTTAATAACTTGGAACCATTCTAACTAGTTTGGCTAGAGTTTCTGATTTTTGTTTTGCTGTATCATAGAAAATTATTGTGTTTTGGTTGCATTTTCCCAATGTTGGAACTTTTTTTTTTCTGCCCTTTCTATCCATCCATTCATGTTTGTCCTATGTACTCTCATTATACACATCCTTATTTTAACTGCCATTGATATTGAATCATACTATGAGAAGATTAAGGAGTTCACATGCTGCTCCCACTGCCCTCCACACCCCCCTGTCCACCCAACCCCCTAAGTACACAACTCTTCACGTGAAGGCCTCCTCCTCATCTTGTAGTTTAGGTGTCGTCTCACAGAGGCATTCCTTCACTAGTACATATCCCCTACCCCTGTATTCTCTATCATAGCACCATACTAGTCCTGATCTCTTAATCATTTAATTCAATCATTTGCTAATTTTTGTCTTTATCCCTCATTGGATTATACATTCCATGAATGCAAGAACATGTCAGTATTTCATTCCAGACTACACATATTTAATAAATATTTTTGAATGAATGAGTAAATCAAGTGATTACGAAAAAAATTTAAAATTAGCAGAAACAGTGATATAAAGGGTTCTTTTTTCTTTCCCCTTCTATATAAATATTTGTATCTTACCATGTGTAATTGCATTATTACTTTTCAGTGTTTGGTATGTGACAGTGCTTGCCCACCTCCAACTTTTCTCAATTTCTGTTGATTTCTTAGGTTTTGTACTGCACCTGCCTCCTCTTCAGTGCACTGCCTTACCTGCTTTTCACCACTTATAGTTCTGTGCTCCCTCCTCACCCTTTAAAACAGTCTTGGTCTTTGATAACCATATTCTTCCAGTCCCCTGCTTGCCTAATTTCAACTTGCTGCTTTGTATTTCTGGTGCTATGTGCAGCCTACCTCTGACCTGTCCGCCTTGTTCCATATCACTGGCCCTGTATTGGCTTCTAATTTCCAGGTACATTTCTGGGGCTATGCCCTTGTTGGGAGCCCCAGGTACTGTCTTTCTTTGAAGACCTTAGGGAAGGGGATTGAGAGTTGAGCCAGGCAATGTCTGGTGATGGAATGATCTTTTGTGACTTGGCTGATATGACAGTGCTGTCCCATGGATAATTTACCCCTATTTTTCTTGGAGGCAGACTAGTTTGGCACAAACAGAAGGATTTGCCCTGGAACTTCTCCACTCTATGGATGTCTGCCTGAGGTTTTTCACTTTCGGGGGGCCTTCAGCTGTGATTTTTCCAATAAAATATTTTGTTTGGATTATGTCTCTGATTCTACTCACTGCAATCTTAGTTATCTAAAAAATCTTAAGAGAAACATTCTGCCTTTAGTTATGATTTTGTCCTGTTGGTTTTTATTTTTTGTTACAATGGCCTGATTAGATTTTTAAACTTTCTGCCGGTAGTAGACATTGTCAGATGTGCTGTGTTGCTCAGCACTTCCTATTCCTGTGTTTGGGATTTCCTTACATAGGTGTCAGTGTGAAACGAAACCCAAAATGCCACATAGTTGGTATCTTAGCCTTCCTTGCAGTTTGGGCCCAGGCATATGACCTAAGTTTGGTCAGTCAGCGACACCCACGTGGACTTTGAGTCTGGAGCTTGTGGAAGGAAGCAGGGGTAGTAGAGAATCTTAGCAACATCCTCTTTGCAGCAGTGGCACTCAGTGTTCGGTCAGTGGAGATCATGTGATCAGCTGCAGGTCTTCAGTGTTTTGGTTGCTGCAGCAAAATGTGCCCTTGGATTGTTCTATGCTGTGATTTTTGGCTGTGATCTTGGCTCCTGTGAGCTTTTCTAGCAATTCTGTGGATCAATCAATAGCCTTTTAATTGACTCCTAATTCAAAATCAGTCATAGTTAGTTACATCCAAGAACACTATCTTTTTTCTTTCCATATTTCCCTTTATGTCATCATTTCTTCTTGTACTTTTGATTATCTTTCTGGGTGATTTTCTTTCTTGAAAATGAACTTACTTTAGAAGTTACCTTGGTGTGGAACTTTTGATAGTGAACACTCTGTTTTTATATGTAAATAACTTGATTTCACTCTCACTCTTAAAAGATAGTTTTGCTGGGTACACAATTATGGGTTGACAGTTATTTTTTCTCAACACTTTGAAGGTATTTTTCCATTGCTTCCTGGTCTTAGTTATCACTAAAGAAAAGTCAGTTGTCTTTCTAATTATTTCTTTGCAGGTGATCTAGCCTTTTTTTTTTTTTTTTTTTTTAACCCTGGCTACTTCCAGTTCTTCTTTTTAACAACTAAAGATCAAACTGAAGAGCTCTAGAAATTACGAGAAATATATTGCCCAGTAATTTTCCTAACAGCCAACTTGTTTTGGTCTGAATATCAACCCCAGGTTCCAGGGAATCTTGCTTCGTCTGTAACACTGGTACAATTTTTTTTTTTACTACAATTTTATCACTCCTTTAAGCTGAGACCTTCTTTGTTTTCCAGTTCTCAAAGTTTATAGTCATCTGCATGTGTGGCTACTCTCAGAAATCTTGTAACGCTGCTACCATCCCACATAGCTGCTAACTCTCCACCAAGCCCTTTCTCCCTATGACAGTCTAGATTCAAAATCAGTATGCTAGGGTATAATAAGCTGAGATGAAATGAGCCCATTCAAACGGAATGATCTTAACAGATTAGCAACTGTAGAATCAAACAACCATAAGCTGATGAAGACTAACAGATGCATCATGCTTAATGAAGAAGTACTATAAACACTCCCGTTAAAGTCAGAAATGAGGTGAGAGTGGAGTCATCGTAATTATCTTTGTTCTGAAGGTAGTGGCCATTGCAATTAGACTGAAGTGGAAATAAATAGTAAACAATGTACATTTAAAAAGGAACACTGACACAATCACTAGTAAAAAGTCAATATTTGTGGACCCCAGAAATCAACTGAAAGGCTAAGTGCTAGGATAATTCACTGAGGTCACCAAGATAAAAAGTACAGAAATAGAACTTCATATATTCAATTAACGACTAGTTAATAGAAACAATAATCCCATTGGGTAAGTTTGAAAAAGATAGAAAGGAATACACTTAGCAGAAACATACAACATTTGTATGAAGAAAACTGTAAAAACACCATGGAGAGGAAAAAGAAGACCTAAATAAATGTAAAAGTATTGCCACATTTAGATAGGAAAATTTAGCGTCATCATGACATTGATTTTCCTTTGGTTAGTCTGACTGACTCCAACAGGGTTATTTTTGTTTTTGTTTGGAACTGGACAAGCCTGTTCTAAAAATGGTGTGGGAAAATGAAAAAGTAAAAATTACCAAGAAAGTTCTGAAAAGAGAAGATTAGTGGAAAGGCACAAACTGTAGTAAATATAAGCACTTATTCTGCAGTAATGAGAACAATGAGGTACTGGCACACAAGTGAATCTACAATTCATAGGAACAGACTAGAAAACTCAGAAACAGACCCAAAATGTACACAGCAATTAAATGAAGGTCTTATTTCAAAACAGCGGAGAAAAAAAGGACTATTCAGTAGCTGGTGTTGGGACAACGGAGTAGCCATCTGAAAAAAAGAATGGATCTCTGCTTCACAGATTATAATGAAGTGATTTCCAGATGAATCAGAGAAGTCACGTTAAAGAATGAAACCATAAATTACCAGAAGATAAAAGAGAAAATCCACTTATTTAACTACAAAAAAATCATGTTACCATAAAAAAGGTGAAAAGACAAAGGACAGATGGAGGCATTTTTTTGTAATTCACCTCACAAAGGACTAATTTCCTTAACATATGTGAATGCCTACAAATAATAAGAAAAAGGTCAACATCCTGGAAAAATGAACAAAACCTCAAGAACAAGGAAGTATATATACTATAAGAAATGCAAATACTGTAACAATACAGTATTTTCCACCACATAATAGCATGTGGTTGGTAAAGATGTGGAGACACTGGCACTAAGGTACTGGTGGTAAGAATGTACATTAATTTCTACATCCGCAGTGATGGGTGATTTGATAATAGCAAAATTTTAAAGACACTTTAACTTTAAAACTTTAAAGACACAAGATAAATTTCTTGTAACTATATTTACACATGTGTGAAATGACATATAGATGAGAATATTGTTTGTAAGAGAAAAAGGTTGCAAATAACTGCAATGCCTGTCAGTGAGTGGCTGGTTATATAAATTACGGTACATCCACACGATGGAGAAAGAGGCGGCCTCTAAGAAGAAACAGAGCAGCTATAAGGAAAGAGCTCCAAGATGTAGTGTTAAGTTCAAAGTACAGAATATAACAGGGTGTATCGTAAGCTACTTTATAAGGAAAAGCAAAAGTGTATTTGAACACTCACACCCTCACATACTGTGTGAGATCAGTAGTATTATTATCCCCATTTTTCAGAGAAGGAAACAGGGTTAGAGAGGATAAATAACCTTTTCAAAGTAACACCATTAACAAAGACCACAGGAATAAGAGTGCAGGAAATCAAACTGCAGAGTCCCTGATCTTTACTAATTTATATTGTCTCCAGTGGGGAATAGGATTGTATTTTTTTTAAAGCTGTCCAAGTGTTGCTTTCCTTTATTTGAAGATATACAAACATATGGTAACAAATAAAATAGCACCTAAGAAATCACAATGAAAAGTAATAGTTTCAGGCTCCAATCAGTTCTTGCCTTAGTCCCCCTCTCCAGAGATACCCTCTTCTGGGGATGTTTCTGTGTTCCTCCAGTGATTACCACTGGTAACTTTAGAAAATATGATGATTCTTCTATTTCTTGATTTACTTTTCAATAAGTTCAGTTTAAATATTGATAACTGGTCAGTAGTGTTTACATTATTATGATAGTATCAGAGTTCAACCAGAGAAGCAGAACCAGACAGAATCTATCTGTCTGTCTATCATCTATCTATCCTTCTATCAATCATCTGTGTATGTATATAGAGAGACATATATCTGAATGTTGCATACACACTTACTTTCTTTGTTTATTATGAAGTGGCTTATGCAAAGGTGGGGCTGGCCAAGCAAGCTTGGCATCGGTTGGGCAGGCAATAAGAAACAGACGATCACAAACAGCCTGGAACCCATGAGCACAAGCTGAAGCATGAAGCCTCTGAACTGATAAGGTCATGTCAATCCAGGATAATCTCCCGTTTCATTAATTTTAACTCAACTGGTTAGGGTCTTTGATTGCACCTGCAAAATCCCTTCACAGCAGCACCTAGATTAGTGTCTGATTGAATAACTGGGAGACAGTACATGGATTCTACAAAATGGCTGCTGCCTTCCATTTGTTCTCCAACTGGTGAGAAAGTATCCCTCATATCCCAACCTAATTAGAAACATGCTAGCAAGAGAATTCTGGGGAAGGTAGCCAAGCTGACACATCACAAAGCCATCACGGTCTACCCTTTGTCAACTTGGCTCTCATACACATCTGCTTAAATCATACTTACTGTCCAAGTAGAGACAATAACAGTCATATTTCTGCCTCACGTGATACAATTCTGCCATGCACAACTCAGACAGGCTAGCCTTTCCCCCAGAAGAGGACACAAACTCCTTCAGGGATTGCACTCTTCTCCTTTGCTATCCTGTAGCTTAAATACTGGGATGTAAAATTAGCTATCGGGACATGTTAGATGAAAAGGGGAGGGGAATGAGAGAGGGAAAGCCACATAAATGTTTGTGTAGATACACACATGTATATATATACACACAAACTTCATATTAAAATAAGGAGGAAATATTCATGACTGCTATTACCTTTGTTTCTATAACTGATCATGTAGTTATTGCTGGTATTTGTAACATTTTGCTCATTCTGTATTTCCTTTGCCTTTAGCAAGCATCTCAGCTGACTAGTTTTTTGTCCAATGGGATGACACTATATTCATTCCTGCAGCGTCTGACCTATTAGGAGTCCTGCCTGAATTGGGTTGTTGTAGTTTTCTGTTGACTCTAATCACAGGACATGGGAGTGCTAAAAGGTGCCCAGGGGGGGTTCTTCCATAAGCCATCCATCCCCCTTGCTTACTTGTACCAATCCAGTTTCCCCTTGGTAGTCAAGATCACTTACTGCAGTTAGTAGAGTAATCCCCTTCTTCACCTGTTGATTCAGAGGCAGAAGAGGCTGGAGTGTCTTTGTAGCAGTCTCTAGTTGCAGGTCAGTGAAATCATTGTTGTGATCTGTACTAGTACTCCACTGCTGTGTAACAAAGCACCACAGACTTGGTGGCCTAAAACAACACACATTTATTATCCCATGCGTCAGGAGTCCAGACACAGGTTAGCCGGTTCTCTGTTTGGAATCTCACAGGGCTGCAGTTGAGCTGTCAGCTGGGCTGATTTTTCACCTGAAGTCTCCACTGGGGAAATTTTTGCTTCTTAGCTCAGATTGTTGGCAGAATATATTTCTTCATGGTTGTATAATTAAGGGCACCTGCAGTGGCTAATGGCTGTCTGCAGTTCCCTGCTCATGGCCCTCTCCATACGCAGCTCTCAACATGGCTATTCGCATTTTTAAAGCCAGCAGGAGGGTCTCTTCAACTGCTCAGTCTCTTTATATGATGAACCACCATCACAGGGTGACATCCCATCACTTTGTCATATAATGTAACCTAATCAGAGGAGTGACATCTCATCTTTGCTGTATCCTGTGGGTTAGAAGCAAGTTGCAGGTCTCACCTACACTCAGGGAGAAAGGATTATACAAAAACATGGATCATTGTGGGTCAGCCACAATGATTGTGTAAATACCATGCATTTCCAGGCCAGGATTATGTTTCCTATTTTATGGGTCCAATGTCATGATTTCTAGACCATCAAAAAAAGAATGTTCCTAAATGGATATTAACTAGGCTTATTGTGGTGATCATTTCATGATACAGTAAGTACAAATACCGAATTATCATCTTGTACGCCTGAAACTAATATAGCATTATATGTCAATTATATCTAAATTTTTAAAAAGAGTATTCATAGCAACAAAATCAAGTGGATTTCTTTTTTATTACCCTTCATCAATTGTTCAGGACATATTTAGGACTGCTGTTTGTTGGTTTTGAGCATGCATGTTTACTCTCACTCCTACCACGATAAACACTAAAAGGCTTTCTAAAGTGGCATAAACCCGTAGGGACAGAGAGAACTTGAGAAGTGACCATAGGAACAAAATTTAGAAAGCTGGAAAGCAGATGGATAAGTGGTAACTGAATTAGCTGACCTAGGAAAGCTTAATCCTAAATTGGCATGGGGGAAAGATTGGCGGCAGTGGGGTATTTGTACTGCAGAATGCCAAAAAGGGGTCAGGACTCGGTAGCACTGCATACCTCTTCAAGCGGAGATGAAAGTGGGGCTAACAGTAGGATCGTTTGAATATCTACGGAAGTTTTTAGGTCCTCTTCAATACTCTGCAGCCTAGTAGCTACCCTTCCCCGCCCAAAAGAGGCTGGAGTTTATTCTTGGGAGAGAGTAAAGCAGAAGGTTGCTGGACTAATAGAAATAAAGCATATTTGAGAAAGAGAGTACCATGCTGAATATAGGGGAGAGGATGAATGCTTAAATACTAGATACTGACACTCCAGAATGCTAGCCCCAGGCCTGTACTCTTTAGAAAGGATTTGGAGAGACCAGGGGAAATTTGAGAAGCCAAAGAGAAAAGACCTAAAAACACTGAGATTGTTCCCAAATGAAACAACCTCTCCAGAACATACTATGGTTTCTTATCCCTTTTCACAGTTGATAGACCATTCTCTTGGATCCAGAACTTCAAATAAACTTTAGCACCTGCTTTTAAGTCTGAGAAAACAACCAAGGAACATGAAGAATGCTGGGAACCTCTCAAAATTGGAAGACTGAGACCAGTAAAAAGGAAAAGGAAAAAATGACTTGGAGAACTCAAACTATGCAAGGAGTTTAAAAAAAAACAAAAAACCAAACACCCTATCGTTAATAGTCTCAGAAAAGAGAATGTTACATAAATAAGAACAAACACTATGAAAAGGAGCATTCTGAGAATAAAACATAATTATTGGAAAACAGTACTATAGAAATTGTAAAAAAAAAATATATATATATCTTTGGAAGACAAAATTGAGAAAACTCTTGGAAAATTAAACAAAAAGACAAAGGGATGGGAAATAAGAGTAGGAGGAAAATTAGATGAACAGACCAAAAGGTCATTAGATGATGGGGTAATGGAAAGGGTGCAGACATGTTGGGAGAGTGGAGGAGAAGAGAGCCAAATCCTCTTCTTGCAGAGTGGAAAGTCAACAGATAATGCCTCAGACTAAAACAGAACAACAGAAGACTGAAAGTATTGTCTCTGGAAGGGGACAATGCTGTGGAAGATGCAAGGAACTGCTATTCTTTTGCCACAGTCTTATAGGACAATTTGGCTCTTTATGTGCATATATAACTTTGATTAAAAAATAAAATGGAAAAGCAAAGCACAGTAGCTTTAAGAAGTGACATCTTTTATTATGATTTGGAACATTACTGTCTTACAGAGCATTTTGTTTTTCCTAGAGTTTCTTATCCCCTTTCATTTTGTTGTTACCGTTGTTAACAAGAGAATAATGTGCCTTTAATACCTTCAGGTTTTTCAGAAACAAACTCACAGACATAGAGAACAAACTTATGGTTACCAGGGGGGAAAGAAGGTGGGAAGGGATAAATTGGGAACTCAAAATTTGCCCCTCTTGGGGAGTGATGGAAATGTTAGCTATCTTGATTGTGATGGTGGTTTCATTGGTGTATACATCTATCAAAATTCATCAAATTGTACATCTGAAATGTGTGTAGTACAGGAATGACATCACAACAAAGGTGTTTGGGATTAACAAAAACATTACTATATGTAAAATAGATAAACAACAAGGACCTACTGTATAGCACAGGGAACTATATTCAATACCTTGTAGTAACCTATAATGAAAAGAATATGAAAAGTAATATATGTATGCATATGGATGACTGAAACATTATGCTGTACACCAGAAATTGATGCAACATAGCAAACTGGCTATACTTCAAAAAAAAAATAGAAATAGAGATACTAAAAGTATATATATATAACGGAAAAGAACCTGAAATATATATATGTGTGTATGTATAACTGAATTGCTTTGCTATACATCTGAAACTAACATTATAACTCAACTATACTTCAATAAAAATTTTTTTAAAATATATTAAAAAACAAATTTTAAGAAAAGACTCAGGAGCCAACTTTAAGAATGCCATATCTGCCCACAATTGGACACTTTCAGCCTCAGTAGGGATAATAACCATAATGGATAGAAACACTCAAATATCTTTAAATAAGAACCTATGAGCTCATAACAATGCTTAAAAATGAAACTTACTGGTTACTTCTACGAGGATGCTAGGGAATCAATGCTAGGGAAACTGCTAAATGAGTGGAAAAGAATGAAGCATTTATTTTGCCTTTCCTTAGGAATTATATACCTCTTGGTAACCCAATAGTTTATCTTTGCAGAAGTATTCCAGCGAGTGAGTAAAGAATAAATGATAACATATCACCGTCTTGCAACCTCTAATGAATTTAGCACATCTAGGCAATCAATGATGGATCATGGAAAGAGAAACATCCAGACATGTGCCTCCTGTTAGAATTACTCAACACCACCATTGACACGTTTCTGCCAAAAAAATTAACCTGAATCTGATCAAGCCTTTAAATCTACTTAAAGATTTACAGGACAAATGAAATAAACTCATGGTTTAAAAGATACCATGATGGTGCAATCAGCAAAACCCAGACTGTGAGAAAACATTAAAACTAACTACTTCTTTAACTAATAATTTGCAGGGAAAAAGAGAGACAGAAAATGACTAGGGGTAAGAAAGGTAGTTATCTATAGATTAAAAAACTTTAAAGATATATCAACCAGTTGCAAAGTCTGCACCTTATTGTATCTGTATTCTTACAAACTATAAAAAATTTTAAGAATGAGATACTGAGGAAATATAGTCACTGGATGGATATCCAGGAATTATTATAATTTCAAGGCATGAAATGGCTTTGTGGTTTTATTTTTTAAATGTAATTTTTTCTCTTAGAAATATGCACTGAAATACGTATAGATGACTAGGATATTTTTAAGGTGATCCTGCCCGAGAAAGATGGATGGGTGGGTGTATTGATGAATCAAGACTGAAGCTAAGCGGTGGATACAAAGATGCTGATTATACAATTCTTTCTACTTTTTTCTAATGTTTGAAATATCCCATAATAAAATTTTTTTGACTGGAGTAATCTGAGGTGATCAAAATGTCCTTGTTATTTTCTTCTTTAAACCTTTTGAGTCTTTAAATTTTTTAACTTTATAAAAAGGGTGAGAAAAGTAAATCTCTGGATAGGGGTGGACTTTGAAACCATAAGGTGACGGAAATAATCTGAAAGGAAAATATGGGTAAATTTGATTGCATCAGATTTGAATGATTGTACATCAAAGCCCATTATAAACAAAATTAAGTGACAAACTGGATTTATATTCACAGCAAATATGCAAAGGATTCTTCCACTATTTCACAAGCAAAATACTAAAATTCCAGTAGAAAATGGTCAAGAATATGTCCAGATAATTTATAGGAAAAAAATGACTGACAAGCACACTTTAAATATTCAATTTCACCAATATTTTAAAAAGTAAAACAATGAGGTTTTTTGCCTATCAAATTGTTATCAGTTATGTCTAATTCTCAATGCTATATTTTCTGGAACTTTTCCAACATATATCAATAATCTTAATTATATCCTTGGGAAATATTTTTAAATGCAGGGAAAATTTTTATCAGTTTATTGATTACTGTACTAGTCATAACAGGAAAACACTTGAAGCAGCTGAATGACATGTTTAAATAAATTGCAGTTATTTTAGATACATAATTATGAAAAACTTTGAAAAACCACTTGAATTACATGAGAAAATGGTCTGAACCAATGACTGAAAGCTATATACAGAAGGATGCTACATGAAATACATAAATGTGTAGCGGACATACTGAGAAAGAGGTCAAACATTAACAGTGGTTATATATGATTGTTAGTTTTTTGTAATTAATTTCTCTATACCTGTTTGCATTTTCAAGTTTCGCATAGTGAGCACTTTTATAGCCAGAAAAAAATTACAAAAAAACGTCAGTCATTCTTCTTCCAATGAGCCCCTTCTCTTGTCCCCAAATCTCCTAACTAGATGCCTAGTGCCTGACTTGTTTTCCAGGAGAAAGAACATTTTCATTCCACTGTTACAGATAAATGCTCTGGAATGGGAGTTTTCATTCACATCACAGTGTAATTCAACAGTAACTGATCGAAAGCAGATCCTTATTCTGTTAGGGGAGGAACTGAATCTTTATTAGGTGAGAGATTTTGTTGAGTTCTGCACATTGTTTCAGGTTGAGGAGTAACTTTCTTCTTTCGGTTAAAGTCACCAGTAAAGGTGAGAGAAAGGTATTTCTTACACTGACTCTTCCAGGAACCCAGATACCAGCTATCTTTCTTGACAAGATCGTAAGCAGGTTCTGTGTGGCCATGTGAAGAGAGGTTGTAAAGAAACATGGATGTAAAGCAGGTTTTATATCATCATTTAAAAAATTATGTTAGCCTCTGTGACCTTCATGACTAGTCAGAGTGCTAAGTCAGAAAGTTTCAGTCTCAGGTTACTAGTCAGAGGCAGCCTGAGCAGGTGACATCAACCCATCCAAGGACATTCACACAGAGTGAATCTGCAGGAGAGGTTGGGAGTCATTTAGTCCTAACTGATTCCCATGCATAAGTAGCTCATTCCTATCTCTGGGCTTCGTGTATTATCTTGTTTACCCTGTCAATAAAGTCTTCTCCACTGTTTTAAGTCCCACTCTTCCTTCAGGACATAGTTGTGACACTCTCTGACAGACTATCTTCTCTTAAACCTCATTATAGGTAGTTGGTGTGACCTTTTAGCATTTATGATTTTCCTCAGACATTCAATAACCCCATGATGACTGAAGTATTTTGCAGATGGTCACATGTAGGTTTCTGATCTGTATTAAACGGATGTTGTATAAAAGATGGTAGGTTTTAAATAGTTCCACATCTTATAGATTTTAAAGATGACTTTTGGTGACCAGAAAGAGGCAGTTAATTGGAAATTCCAACTGCCTGTCCTTTAGATTTTCTAAGCATGCTTCTGTACTTGGTAGCAGCTGATTGGCTGTTGACAAAGTTAAGTGGACAGCTAAACCAGTAAACTGAAAAATCAGTTCCTAATTTGAGGTCTTCTTTCTCAACCTCTATGGAAGAAAGCTTGGGGAAATATAAAAAGGAGAAGTGCAACTGCTTGGGCATCCCATTAAAAGGGAATTACAGTAAGAAATAAGGGCTCAGTGTAATATGAATTTACAGTGTAATCACTATTCTATGGAGAGAGTAACTACAAATGAACCATATGGTGGGGGAGGTAGGTTCCTCCTTTGGGACAATTCACAATATTTATTTGGTGCCAGAGAATAGCATATGTCCAGATATGTGACCTATATCTGACCGTTATATGAAACTCATAAGCAGTAAATGGGAATCATAACTGGAGGTAATTTGACTGCTAAGAGTGAGTAGGAGAGTGTGATGAGTATGAAGACATGGTTAGTATATAAAGACATGGGTTCAGAGCTAGTATTTATCAAGTACTTATTCTGTGTAAAGTAGCTGTTAGATGTTTTAAGTGTACTATTCTTTTAATTCTCTCAACAACCCTATGAAGTGTTATCCCAGTTTTACTGAATAGAAAGTGAACTCCAAGAAGTTAAGTAACTTTCCAAAGACCGAACATCTCAATGGGCAGAGCTGGTCTTAGGCCAAAGTCTATGCTTTTGCTCTAACCATTAGATAATCTCTAGGTCCATCTATGTTGCTGCAAATGACATTATTTCATTGTTTTTTATGGCTGAGTACTATCCCATTGTATACATATACACCAGAATTTCTTCATCCAATTATCTGTTGATGGACATTTAGTTTGCTTCCATGTCTTGGCTATTGTAAATAGTGCTGCTATGAACATTAAGATGCATGTATCTTTTTGAATTGGAGTTTTCTCTGGATATATGCCCAGGAGTGGGATTGCTGGATTATATGGTAACTATTTTTAGTTTTTTAAGGAATCATCATACTGTTTTCCATAGTGAGTGCACCAAAATACATTCCCACCAACAGTGTAGGAGCATTCCCTTTTCTCCACACCCTCTCTAGCATTTATCATTCATGGACTTTTTAATGATGGCCATTCTGACCTGTATGAGGTGATACCTCACTGTAGTTTTAATGCCAATTAAGGAGTAAGTGTAGAGCTTAGTCGACTGTTATATTGTCTGCTTTTGCCTCATAATGAGAAATATTTTTAGTTTGAAGGAAGAAATGATTTATTTACTATGCAGTTGTTTATAGCAAAAGGTACTCAAAAGTATGTTCAGAGTAATTGTATAGAAATAATTCTTATTTCCTCCAACAGATGGACTTGCCACTTTTATATGTTATAATTTTACTTTTGAACTTGTTTAATTTTTCATCAGGAATAACATATAATAAAGGTAAGTTTCAGACTGTCTTACTCTATAAAATAAAGAAAAGCTTCTCAGGATTTCCCCTTTATACCCCTTCCTCACTAAGTGTTAAAATATTTTTCTTTTAGTACTTCTTCTTTACCTTATCTTCTAATTTTTCCCAGGTATTATCTATTGTACTATAATCACAATAATATCATTGTGAAACTACTGTTATTAAGTTGTGTGCATTGGGAAAATGCTTTTGTTATAGAGTTTCATTTCTTATAAGTTATAGAATATTTAAATTTTAAGGAGCATTTTATATTTGTGAAACTTTAATTATTTGGATAGATCTTTTTGACTTTTCCTCTATGAATGGTTGCATGTAGTATGAACTATAAACTGAATTATGAGACTAGTAGATGAGAACTTTCTGAAATTAACACATGGATTAAATTAGTCAATAGGACTTTCACAATGGAAAACTTTGTAAAAGGAGCAAGACAAATCCACCTTCATTTGTGGAGATTGTATAGCTTCTATGTATCCTGAACTGAATCTACTAGAACACAGTAGATGCTCAAAAAAAATTGTTGGCTCAGTGGATGGAGAGAAAGACTCAGGCTCTCTCTACACATGAGTGTGTTGCAGAAATGGGTGAGTTCTGGGATGAGCCAGTTGAGTTCTTGTATTCTATTAGAGAACATATAACACAAGTATGAATATAATCTAAGATTGGAGAGTCACAGGCAAATTTATGAGATTTCAGGAAAGGGAGAGTTTACTTCCAACTGGAGCAGGGGTGTGTTGTATCAGAGAAGGCTTTCCACAAAAGGTAAGTCCCCCAAATGGTTAACATTTATCTATGCATGCATGGGGAAGAGTATCCTACAAAGACAGCACCTGGGTAAGTGATGAATAATGTTGTGGAGGTAGGAAACCATAGAACTTGGTGGGGGGCAGTAGTTCAGTTTGACTAGAATAAAGGGATAGAAGAAGTAAAATATTTTGGAAAGATAGCAAATTGTCTTATATTAGAGGTACTTGAATGCCAGGCTAAGGAATTTGGGCTTTAGTCTGTACTCATTGGGAAGTCATTTAAAATGACTGGGCAAGGAAGTGTTATATCATAGCTATAGTTTAGAAAGATTAACATGGCAGCATTAAGTAAAGTAAATAGATGGAGGGAGAGATGGGAAGCAGAGAGAACAGACAGAAGACCATCACAGTTTACATCAGATATTCAGTTATGAAATTAGTCTTTTGGTCATGTACTGCATCAGTAAAAATATATATATATATTAAGCTTAATTCCCCAATATTTGCATATTTATTTTTAAATTATATACTTGTACTACTGTACTAATGTACTGTGTACCTTATAAACCTACATGAAAAAGAAATTAAAAGTGGATGAAAAAGGATGAACTAATCTTTTAAAATTATTATAGTGTATTTATCAACATAAAATTCTTTGAAATTTTAAGAATTTTAGTGAGAACAATAATTTGAATCTATTTTTAAAAATCTTGGAATCAAACTTTATGGAGAGTTGAATATCTGGCTCTAATTTAATTTATTTTGGTATTTGACTTTAATTATCTATTAAAAAAACTTCACAATTTTTCGTGTATCTAAATTGAATAAGTTTGCATTGGCTTAACCAACTAAATCATGGTACTCATTTTTTCAATCCCATTTAGCAATTTTGTAAAGGTTTTTATTGAAAAAATTTTAGTAAGCTTCCATCTTTCTGTATGTCAATCAATTTTTCCCCATTTTAAACAAATGGTTTTTCAAACTTCATTGAAATTCTTCATTTGAAAGGTTTAAATTGAGTAAAAAAATTCTACCTTCAAGTTTTTAAAGTGTGCAGATATGATGATTTTTATAGATGATATATTTATGAGATTTCCAGCAACAAAAATCACAGAATGATATAAACATTTCCAGCTGCATTCAGAATGCTCTCTCAACAGCACACATTTCTTAAGATATTTAATTTCATGTTCATTGTTCAAATGAACCTTTAATTTGAAAGGATAGATTGAGTCCTGATTTACTGTTTTGAAAATATCTGTCAGCATATTCCTGACAGCCATTTGTCAGAATGGCCAGAAAAATCAGAAACTTTAGAACATTTTTTAAAAGTAATGTAAAAAATCCTTAAATTATCTTTAAATTAGACAATTTTTTAAAAAGTACTTTGCTATTATAAACCATCAAAACCCATGTTTGCTATGAAAGCTGCCTCATCTATGATGTCCTTCAGTATTTTTGCTGCATCTGGTTTCAACTTCATTGTGCCAAAGAAAGCCAGAGCTGGACAGTATTTAAAGCTGTAAAACCACAATTTATTCAGGGACTCCTGCAACTGAGGAAGAAAGATCTCAGTATAGAACTGGGCTCATTTCCAAATACAGCATGGGCAAGTGAGGATTTATAGCCAAGGAATAGACTCAACGTCGGGGAGGGAATACTGGTGGATGGAAAGTTACTAAGAGGAGACATCAAGAGGAGGGGGGATTCTTGCTAAACTAATGAAACAGGATTTTTGCAGAGGACAGGCCTGCATGACCATCTGGGTAGATAGTGGGAGACGAGGAACATGAATAGGTATTGAGAGTGATCAGACATCAAGGACAGAGGGTTCTCTCTAGGTGGCTTAGCAAGATTCTTGTGAAAATAGCTAAGCAGGTCTAGCAAGGAAGGGGCCTAGTGGAGAAGAGGGCTTAGAGAGCCTGGCTAAACTGAGTCAAGGAGAGAGTCTTTGTCAATTGCTGCAACTGTGTAACTGTGGATAGAACAATGAATGAATCCATAGATGGTGTGTTTCTATAAATTTGTCCCAGGGCGGTTTTCTTACCCTAATCAAACCAGACAGTCCTCAGTGATTACACTTGTATAGTTTCCCTTTATGTTTTGAGTCATGTTAAAGTGACATACTGTTGGAAATGTAACTTCTCTGGCATATCTTTCCTTTAGATGCTCACAAAAAAAGTAATTCTTTTTGTCTTACATTTTAAAACAAAATCTAGAAAACTCTATAATCTGAGAATTTCTAGGCAAGGGTATGAGGGTTTGGAATTGCTTCTCTGTCTCTGACCACAGTATCTCTTGTGTTTTTTTCTGCCTCCTCATTCACAACCCAAGCTCAAAAGAGCCTGTTGACTTGAGGACATAATTCACAAAATGCTACCAAAGTACAAAGGACAAATTGACTAGGTTTGCTGAGACAAATAATAGAAAAAGCTTCTACTTGAATGGCATCTTAAAATGTCTTAAAAGTTGAGGCAGAGAATAAAAGTAGGGAGAACCTCATGATTGCTCCAGGGGTGCTGGAGTGTAGGTTGTGTGCAGGGGTGTCAGGTAGAGGGGCTTGGCCTTTTAAAAACTAGCAGTGGGGGAGGGTGTAGCTCAGTGGTAGAGTCCCTGCTTAGCATACACAAGGTCCTGGGTTCAATCCCCAGTACCTCCATTAAAATAGATAAATAAACCTAATTATCTAACCCCCTCCAAAAAAACCCACTTAAGTTAAAAAATAAAAATTTAAAGACTATCTAGCAGGATGAATAGAGGATGACTCTTAGAGATGGAAATAGTGAGGTTTGAACCTGACTTACTATTGAGTCGGTTGACCTTGAGCAAGAACTTAATCTTCCTGAGTCTTGGTTTAGTCTTCTCTGAAAATGGGAGAGCAATACATCTGGCACATGGTGACGTGTAAACCCAGAGTCTGTCTCAGGGTATGTTATTCAAAGCAGTTAGTTTCCTTCTGCTTAGCTTCTCTCCATTTAAGGTGTTTATTAATTGGGAAATGGTGTGTCAGTACTGATTTTTAAGCAGAGAAGTGATTTGGCCTTTAGAATCAAATTATAGCTTTAAAAAAATAGATCTGGTAGCATAGTCAGATATGGACAAAGTGAAGGTATATATTGAAAGTGATTTGAAAACTACTTATCATTATAACCTCAAAATGTATTTTAAGCCATGTTTGTGATACTTGCATAGATAAGTTTACTTATAGGACTTTCGAAACAGCATTCAAAAACTGTTATGCTGTGCAAACAAGATGAATAACATACAATCGTAAAGAAAACATTTTTATCTTGCACTCCTTGGGGTTAGTGCTTCCTCTGTCCCTGGATGAATATTTGGGCAGGCCCATGTCTTTTTTGGTTGTAGTTTGGTTATTCAAACAGTTCTCCAGTGATTTCAAATTATAAAATACAGTTTTGCATTGTAATTGTTGTAATTAAAATATCCAAGCTTGTGTAATAGTCAAAACTGAACTCATATTTTGTAATAGAAGCTTCTTCCCTTCTTCTTGATTGGGTCCATGGAGGTGGAAAGCCTGTATTTTGGGAAGAAGGGTTAAGGTCAGCTTTTCCTTTTCTCCAGCTGAAGTTTAGATTCCTTTTTATCACCTTGCTAACTTTGAGTTTTGACTCTTCCTGCCACAGGGCTGTAGGCAGGGAGAGAGAAGGCAAGGATATAGCAGTTCTTACCTAACTGATTCTAAGGTAACCATCTGACATCAGCCCTCTCTGGATCCAGCAGTTGTGTAAATTTGACCCTCAGTCTCTGGGCTCTTGCCTGGGTCCTTGAGAACCCCCTCCCTTCCATTACATTACAGTTCTAACAGGGCAAAAGCTTCTCTGTTCCAACTGATTATTTATTCCTTCATAAGCTCCTAAAAATCTGTCTGTACATTCAAATTCTTTCTGCTGAGATCCAGTTCCCACTCAGAGAGACCTTTGAGGACAGGACCCTGGATGACCTGATGACCTGATGCTAGCTATTTCTCACAACTGGCCCACAGGAAGCATTCTGCAGAAAATCTGGGTTGTACAGGACTCCCAACAGAACCACTTCCTTCCCATCAAACCATCTTGTATCCTCTCCATCAAATCATCTGCCTTTTTCCAAGAAGGAGTCTGAATTTATACCCTAAGTTAGAGGAATACATGCTACCTTGCTGAGGGTCCTGTCAAAGCCTCTTTCCTCAGACTCAAGATAAGGAGAAGAGATGGAGGATTCCTGGAAGATGGCAGAGTAGGAAGTGCCAGAAATCTGTTTCTCTACCTGAACAACAATTGCACTGGCAGAATCTGCCTAATGTACCTGTTTTGGAACTCTGGAGTCTATTAAAGGCTTGCAGCTTCCAAGGGAAGTCTTGGATAGTAAATTGCAATTAATTTCAGTTATTGTCAACTGTTACTACAATGGAAGCTACCCAACCCCCAGCCTCAGCTCCATGACAAGCAACTGTGCATATGTTCCTGGGGCAGTTGCACATAGCTTGAAGAAGCCAGGGTGAGGAAAAAAGGACCCTGTTTTCCAAATATGGAGGATCTGGGCTCTTGATTGCTGACTACTGCTTCTGATCACAGATGTGCAGACAAAGAGGCAGCAGCCATTGTTGTTGTACCTCCCCTCATTGTTGTGAGCCCCTCTCCCTCAGCGGAAGTAATTTTCAAGGGACTTAAAGGGCCAGTGCCCTTTACCCACTCTTTCATTTTTCATTTTGTCCCCTTTGGGAGCGAGCCTAAAGACTAAGACATTCAAAAACAACATATATGGGGATATATGGGGATAAATTAGAAAATGACTATGCAAGCCCAGGGAAAGAAAGGCTCAGTAAAGACCTAAGAAGACCATAATTTTATACCTGAGGTTGATCCTTGGTACAGAGACAGCCTGCAACAATTAAAAAAACAATAAACAAAAACAATAACAAAAAAGACAAAGCCTGCGGAATTGGAA
Source organism: Camelus bactrianus (assembly GCF_048773025.1). Lineage (NCBI taxonomy): Eukaryota > Metazoa > Chordata > Mammalia > Artiodactyla > Camelidae > Camelus > Camelus bactrianus. The sequence continues at coordinate 11,555,879 of NC_133544.1, forward strand.
AACTCTGATTTTCAGAGTTACCACATTATTAGATTCAAATGTCCAGTTTTCAACAAAAAACTACAAAGCATACAAAGAAACAGGAAAGTATGGCCCATTCAAAGGAAAAAAATAAATCAACAGAAATTGTCCCCAAAAGAGGTCTGATTTCTCTATTAGGCAAAGATTTTAAATCAACCTGTTAAAGATAGACAAACAAACAAACAAATAAAGGAAGATGTGGAGAAGGTCAATAAAACAATGTATGAACAAAATGGAAATATCAATAGAGGGATAGAAAACTTAAAGAGAAACCAAGAAGAAATGCAGGAGCTGAAAAGTACAATAACCAAAATGAAAAACTCACTAGAGGGAGTCAAAAGCAGATCTGAGCAGGTACAAGAAAAAAATCTGAATTTGAAGATAAGACAATTCTAATTATCAAGTCTCAGGAACAGAAAGAAAAAATATTGGAGAAAAGTGTACAGAGTGTAAGGGACTTGTGGGACACCATCAAGTGGACCAACGTACACATTGTGGGAGTAACAGAAGAGAGAGAGGGACAGATAATTTGAAGAAATAATGGCTAAAAACCTCCTAAATTTAATGAAAGACATGAATATATATATAATATATGAATATCCAGGAAGCTAAGTGAACTCCAAGTAAGATAAACTCACACAGACCCACACCAAGACACATTATTATCAAAATTTCAAAAGCCAAAGATAAAGAGACAATCTTTTTTTAAATAGTCTAATTACTTTATTATTTTTAATTTTATTTTTTAACATTTTTTATTAAGTTATAGTCATTTTACAATGTTGTGTCAAATTCCAATGTAGAGCACAATTTTTCAGTTATACATGAACATACATATATTCATTGTCATATTGTTTTCACTGTGAGCTACCACAAGATCTTGTATACATTTCCTTGTGCTATACCATATAATCTTGTTTATCTATTCTACATATGCCTGTCAATATCTACAAATTTTAAACTCCCAGTCTATCCCTTCCCACTTCCCACCCTTGGCAACCGCAAGTTTATATTCCATGTCTATGAGTCTATTTCTGTTTTGTATTTATGTTCTTCTTTTTTTTTTTTTTTTTTTTTAAGATTCTGCATATGAGCAATCTCATATGGTATTTTTCTTTCTCTTTCTGGCTTACTTCATTTAGAATGACATTCTCCAGGAACATCCATGTTGCTGCAAATGGTGTTATGTTGTCTTTTTTTATGGCTGAATACAATTCCATTGTATAAATATACTACATCTTCTTTATCCAGTCATCTGTTGATGGACATTTAGGCTGTTTCCATGTCTTGGCTATTGTAAATAGTGCTGCTATGAACATTGGGATGCAGGTGTCTTTTTGAAGTAGGGTTCCTTCTGGACATATGCCCAGGAGCAGGATTACTGGGTCATATGGTAAGTCTATTCCTAGTCTTTTGGGGAATCTCCATATTGTTTTCCACAGTGGTTGCACCAAACTGCATTCCCACCAGCAGTGTAGGAGGGTTCCCTTTTCTTCACAGCCTCGCCAGCGTTTGTCATTGGTGTTTTGAATGATGGCCATTCTGACTGGTGTGAGGTGATACCTCATTGTAGTTTTGATTTGCATTTCTCTGATAATTAGTGATATTGAGCATTTTTTCATGTGCCTATTGATCATTTGTATTTCTTCCTTGGAGAATTGCTTATTTAGGTCTTCTGCTCATTTTTGGATGGGGTTGTTTGTTTTTTTCTTATTAAAGCATATGAGCTGCTTATATATTCTGGAGATCAAGCCTTTGTTGGTTTCATCTGCAAAAATTTTCTCCCATTCCGTAGATTGTCGTTTTGTTTTACTATGGTTTCCTTTGCTGTGCAGAAGCTTGCAAGTTTAATTAGGTCCCATTTGTTTATTCTTGCTTTTATTTCTATTGCTTAGGTAGACTGCCCTAGGAGAACATTTTTGAGATGTATGTCAGATAATGTTATGCCTATATTTTCTTCTAGGAGGTTTATTGTATCTTGTCTTATGTTTAAGTCTTTGATCCATTTTGAGTTTATTTTTGTGTATGGTGTAAGGGAGTATTCTAGCTTCATTGATTTACATGCTGCTGTCCAGTTTTCCCAACACCATTTGCTAAAGAGACTGTCTTTATTCCATTGTATATTCTTGCCTCCTTTGTCGAAGATTAGTTGACCAAAAGTTTGTGGGTTCATTTCTGGGCTCTCTATTCTGTTCCATTGGTCCATATGTCTGTTTTTGTACCAATACCATGCTGTTTTGATTACTGTAGCTCTATAGTATTGTCTGAAGTCTGGGAGAGTTATTCCTCCAGCCTCTTTCTTTTTCTTCAGCAATGCTTTGGCAATTCTAGGTCTTTTGTGTTTCCATATAAATTTTATTATGATTTGTTCTAGTTCTGTGAAATATGTCCTAGGTAATTTGATAGGGATTGCATTAAATTTGTAGATTGCCTTGGGCAGTATGAACATTTTAACAATATTGAGTCTTCCAATCCAGGAGCATGGGATATCTTTCCATTTTTTTAAGTCTTCTTTAATTTCCTTAATCAGTGTTTATAGTTTACCATGTAAAAGTCTTTCACCTCCTTGGTTAGATTTATTCCTAGGTATTTTATTACTTTGGGTGCTATTTTAAAGGGGATTATTTCTTTACTTTTTTTTCTGTTGATTCATCATTAGTGAAAGAAATGCAACTGACTTTTGAACATTAATCTTGTAACCTGCTACCTTGCTAAATTCTTCAATTATTTCTAGTAGTTTTTGTGTGGACCTTTTAGGGTTTTCTACATATAGTACCATGTCATCTGCATATAGTGACACTTTTACCTCTTCTTTTCCAGTTTAGATCCTTTTTATTTCTCTCTCTTGCCTGATTGCTGTGGCTAGGACTTCCAAGACTATGTTGAATAGGAGTGGTGATAATGGGCAGCCTTGTCTTGTCCCAGGTTTTAGTGGGAAGCTTTTGAGATTTTCACCATTGAGTACTATGCTGGCTGTAGGTTTGTCATATATAGCTTTTATGATGTTGATACATGTCCCCTCTATACCCACTTTTTACATTTGAGAGTTTTTATCATAAATGGGTGTTAAATTTTATCAAATGATTTTTCTGCATCTGTTGAGAAGATCATGTGATTTTTGTCCTTTCTCTTGTTGATGTGATATATTACATTAATTGATTTGTGTATGTTGAACCACCCTTGTGTCCCTGGGATGAACCCCACTTGATCATGATGTATAATATTTTTTATGTGCTGTTGGATTCTATTTGCTAATATTTTGGTAAGGATTTTTGCGTCTATATTCATCAGTGATATAAAGAGACAATCTTGAAAACAGCAAGAGGAAAGTGCATGACCACATAGAAAAGATACTCAGTTAGATAATCACCAAAATTCTCATCAGAAACTTTGGAGGCCAGAAGGCAATGGACTGATATACTCAAATTGCTAAAACAAACAAACAAAACACCTGCAACCAAGATTCCTATATCTGGGGAAATTGTCCTTTATGAGTGAGGAATAAATTAAAGCATTCCCAGATAAACAAAAGTTGAGGGAGTTTGTTACCCCTAGACTTGCCCTATAAAAAATGTTCAAGGGAGCCCTGCAAGGGAAAACGAAAGGATACTAGATAGTAACTTGAAGCTGTAGGGAGAAATAAAGATCTCAATAAATGTAAATATGTGGGCAATTATATTATTCTAACAATGAATTGTTACTCCACTTTTTATTTTCTGCATGATTTAAAAGACTAATACATTGAAAGAAAATAATTATTAGTGCAAAAATTAGTATCATTGTAACTTTGGTTTGTAACTCCAAATCTTGTTTTCTACATAATTTAAGAGACTAATGCACTTAAAAGAATTACTAGTTTATGTTTGGGGTACACAATGTGTAAATATATAATTTTGTGATATCAATAACTGAAAGAGGTGGAGATGGAGCTGTAAAGGAGCACAGTTTTTTGAGGGGGGCGCAGGGAGAGGTAATTCGGTTTGTTTATTTTATTTTGTTTTTTAATAGAGATACTCAGGATTGAACCCAGGACCTTGTGAATGCTAAGTATGCACTCTACCACTGAGTTATACCTTCCCCTCAAGGAACACAGTTTTTGTATGTTATTAAAGCTGGGCTACTATAAATTCAAGTTAAGGTGACTATACCTCTAGGATGTTAAATGTAATCCATATGGTAATCACAAAGAAAATTGCTATGAAATATATATGAAAGAAATTTACAAGTTTTATTACCAAAAAAAATCAACTAAATACAAAAGAAGAATGCAGGAAATGAAGGACAAAAGTTATAAGTTATAAAAAACTAACAGCAAAATGACAGAAATCTCTCCTTATGAGTAATTACTTTAAATGTAAATGAATTAAATTCCCCAGTCAAAGGAGGGAGATTGGTAGTATGGATAAAAACATATGATCTAACTTTATGCTGTCTACAAGAGACTCACTTTAGATCAAGATAAGGAGGAGGGATCTTCCTCCCAGTGCCCACCCCCGACTTTGGGTAGAGGAGTCACGTTCATTTCAGTAGATCTTTATCAAAACATAAATGCAGTCTCCAATCTCCAATTTCTGTCCATTTTATATGTTCACCAAAGTTGAGGAGTTTAAAAGTCAAGAACTGGTTTTTGGCCACCTCTGAAAATTTGTATCATAGCCTAGCGTGTGTTATATTTTATTTTAGAGTTCAGTCAAATCTTCCTTTTTAGTGTCCTGATATTGCATCTTTAAAATGAAAAAAAAAAAGTGGAATATTTTAATTTTATCTAGAGTAATGTGAATTTAAAATACACAATTATAATTCTTATTCTTTTAAAAATATTTTCTCAGTTTAAAAAATACAGTTTTTTAGTGGAAATTCTTCATCGGTGACCTAAAATATATATATATATATTTTTTAATTTAGGTGATATGGAGAAACATTTTGCTTGTGCTAGCCAAGGATTCCCCAAAAAGAATGAAATAATCAAGTTGTATCTTTCTTCTGATGACTTGGTAAGGCCCACTAATAGCATGTGTTACAACCTCTCATATTCCTTTCAAGTCCATGTGTGAAACCAGTAGCACTGTTACACTTCTCAAATACCTCCTATTTTCAGACTTGGGGAGGTGAAATTCAATATAAATAATAATCCATTCTATCATTTCTATTTCATTCCTCTTGGATCAGGTAAAATATTTTATTTAGCTATTGAACACCCTGGATGGTTTGCATTTTTCTTAATGACTCCTTTCCTCTTTTTAAAGATTGGCTGTAATATCTTCATTTTTTATAGATCTCATTTGTCCATTTGAAGTTTGACAGATGTAGCCTGTTAGAGAAAGAACGTTACCTCACATGACCTTGAGAAAAAAACTTTCCCTTTTATAACAAGTACCACATTGCAGTGGTCATTTTGGGTAAGGGATGATTTGATTTCTTTGATTCAAAAAATGGCAGATTAAAAAAAAACACAGCAAAATAAAATGTGCTGTTAAAATAGTCATGCAACAAATGCTAACAAAAACATAAGTTAATAAAAATTGCACAGATTGTCTAAAAATCTATGATAAATATAACAAAAACAAAGAAAAACACCATGAGGACAAATAGACTTATCTTAAAGTCTGCTTTGACTTAGTTCCCAGTTCCTTCTTGATATGTCAAACATATATTTAGTTTTTTATTTACAGCTATTGTGAAGTGCATGCCCTTTGAGTCAAATGTGTCTTTCTTATTTGTGATTAAGTATTGTAGAAAAGAATGGGCTTTAGAGGAAGAAAGACCTACAGAGCTGGGGTCAAATTTTGGTTCTGCCATATATGGTAAATGCACCCTAGGGCAGGTTACCTAACTTCTCTGATCCTCAGTTTTGTCCTTTTCACAGGGAATTATAACCTACTTTTTGGATAATTGTGATGTGGTAGTTCTAGAAGAGGTATTAGTGGAAATGATAGCTAACATTTATAAACTGTTTTTGTGTGTCAGGCATCTTTCAAGGTGTTTTATGTTCATTATGACATTTAATCTTCTGTAAAATAAGGACTGTAGGGGAGTACTGAAACTACCCTCTTAGGTTCAGTGGCTGGGGCCTGTAAAATAAACTAAGAAAAGACAGATTAAACAGGAGATAAAAACAGTTTATTTACACATGCGATGCGCATACCCAAGGGAGAAATCAACGATGAGTAACTCAAAGGGGTGGTTAGAATTTGGAGCTTATATACCATCTTAACAAAGTGCAATAAATTGTGGAGAAGTGATAAGACAAAAGAAAAGGTTTGGGGCTTATCTCCCTGTGAATCCCCATTAGAATGTAAGTTCCAACAGGTCAGAGATTTTTGCCTGTTTTGTTTACTTGTGTTTCCTCTGCACCTGCAAGACTGCCTGATTCATGGTAAGGGCTCAGTAAATATCTTTGAAAATGAATGTGTTTCCCCACTTTATAGATAGGGAAACTGAAATTCAGATAGGTAACCTGCATAAAGTGATCTTAACTACTAGGAAAACTAAATGAGATAAAGGTCTTATTTTCTGTATTGGTTTTCAGGAAAATCCACCATTTATGATTGCTGTATTTTTCATATGCCTTCTCAAAACTGGGAAATAGTCAATAAAATGCAGCAAATTGAGTTTTGCTTTATATATTTGCTACTTTTTTATTTAGACACAAAATAATAATTTTAATAAAATAGGAATTTCTACATATAATAACATGTGGCTTTGATTCTGTATTTATTAAGTGTAATAACTTTATGACCATTTCTATGACAGAAGAGATTATTATAGGATGAATTGAAACCTATGGTGACACTAGCATAATAGGCTATTGAGTTCTGAAAGTGTACTTCTCAAAATAGATTTTTTTTCAAGGTAAAGACTGAAATTACTAAAGACAGCAATCTTTGGCAGCATCTACTTTTCATAGATTTCACCTCACTTTTAAATTTATATAAAATATGCTTCTCTCTATCAAATTGTAACTACTTTTTTTTCTCTTTCCTAAAGAAAATCCAGTGTTTTTTCCAATCTGAAAGTGAGCTTACTTCAAAGGAATTTCTTAACTTGTTCACAGCAGAAGGACTTGCTCCCAGCTTGGGAATCACAAATAGTACATATATGGGCATCTTTCACTTCAATTTAACTTTGGTAATTACATTTTATATTATTCTGTGATATGTTACTAACAAGAATACTCTTCCTTTTAGTATGTGTTTTTAAAAATAGCTCACCCAGTAATATTACATCTGTATTTTGTTTAAATTCAATAATACATTGGTATACTTCTTACTTTAAGCTGTCATTTTTTTTAAAGAAATTAAGAGAAGAAAAGAAAAATAATATGGATTTTTACTATTTATTCACATATTTACTATTTCCACTGCTCTTCATTCTTTTCTATAAATATAAGTTGCCATCTGGTGTCATATCCCTTCAGCATGAAGAACTTTTAGCATTTCTTACACTGCAGGTCTGCTGGAAATTAATTCTCTGGGAGTTTTTTCCCATTGAATATGTCTTCATTTCACCTTTATTCTTTTGGTGACAACTTTGTTAAGATATAATTTACATACCATACAATTTGCCCATTTAAAGTGTACAATTAAATGGTTTTTTAGTATATTCATACAGTGTGCCACCATCACTACTATCTAATATTAAAACACTTTCATCACCCCCCAAAAATAGCCCATACCCCCTGACAGTCACTCCCCATTCCATCCTCTACTCCTCAGTCCTGAGCAACCTCTAATCTACTTTCTGTCCCTGTAGATTTGCTTATTCTGAACATTTCACATAAATGAAATCATATAATTTGCAGTCTTTTGTAACTGGCTTCTTTCAGCTAGCATAATATTTTCAGTGTTTCACAGTGTTCATCCATGTGAATAGCACGTATCAGTACTTCAATTCTTTTATTGCCAAATAATATTCCATTGTATTGATACCATATTTTGTTTATCAATTCATCAGTTGATGGACATTTGAGTTGTTTCCACTTTTTGGCTCTTGAATAATGCTACTATGAACTTTTGTGTACAACTTTTGTGTGGAAATACATTTTTAAATTTTTCTTGTGTATATACCTAGGAAGTGGAATTGCTAAGTCGTATGGTAACTCTGTATCTAACTTTTAGAGGAACTGCCAGACTGTTGTCCAAAGTTGTTGTACCATTTCTCATTCCCAGTATCAGTGTGTTAAGGGTTCAAATTTCCACATTCTCACCAACACTTGTTATTATCTGTTTTTTTTTTTAATTTTTTATTGTTATAGCCATCCCAGTAGGTATAAAATGCTATCTCATTATGTTTTGATTTGCATTTTCCTGATGATTAATAATGTTGAGCATCTTTTCATGTGTTTATTGGCCATTTGAATATCTTCTTTGTGGAGGTGTCTATATAGATTCTTTGACCATTTTTAATTGGGTTGTCTTTTTATTATTGATTGTAAAAGTTCTTTATATATTCTCAAGTCTCTTAACAGGCATATGATTTGCAAATATTTTCTTCCATTCTATGGGTTGATTTTTCACTTTCATGATAGTGTCTTTTGATGCCCCCAGTTTTTTTTAATGAAGTCTAATGTATCTTTTTTTTCTTCTGTTGCTATTCTTTTTGGTGCCATACATAGGAAACCATTGCCTAATCCAAGGTAATACAGATTTATCCCTATGTTTTCTTCTCAGAGGTTCATAGTTAAACCTTTTACATTTAGGTCTTTGATCCATTTTGAGTTCATTTTTGTGTGTGGTGTGGGGTGGCTGGGGTCCACATTCATTATTTTACACGTGGTTATCCAGCTACTCTAGCACCATTTGTTGAAAATACTATTACTCTTTCCTACTGAATTGTTTTGGCACTTTTGTTGAAAATCAATCAATTCTTAATGTGAGGATTATTTCTGGATTCTCAAATCTATTACATTGATTTGTACATCTACCCTGTGACATTGCCATCTTGTTTTGATACTGCTACTTTATAGTAAGTTTTGAAATTGAGAAGCATGAGTCCTCCAACTTTATTCTTATTTTTCAAGATTGTTTTTGCTAGTTTCCATATTAATTTCACTAGTTTCCATAAAAATTTTAGGATAACCTTGTCATTTTTTTTTTTTTCACAAAGAAACTAGCTGCATTCTGGTAGGGATTGTGTTAAATCTGTAGATCAGTTTGGAGAGTTTGCCATTTTAATAATCTTTCAATCCATGAATAATCATTTCGATATTCTTTAATTTCTTTCAGTACTATTTTATAGTTTTCAGAGTATATGTTTTATACTTTCATTAAATTTATCTCTAACATTTTATTCTTTTTTGATGCCTTTGTAAAGAGAATTGCTTTCTTAATCTTATTTCCAGATTGTTCTTTGCAAGTGTATAAAAAACACAGTTTTCTATAGTAAGCTTGTATCCTGAAACCTTGCTGAACTCATTTATAAATTTTAGTAGTTTTTTAGTGGTCACCTTAATTTTGAATAATTGTTTTGGCAGATATAGAATTTCTTGGTGATTTAATTTCCTTTCAGCAGTTTAAATATGTCATTCTGCATTTTGAATATGTCACCTAACATCGTTTCTGAATAAGAAGTCAGCTGTTAACTTTATTATTGGCCCCTGCATGTAATGTGTCCTTTGTCTCTGGGTGCTTTTAAGATGTTCTCTTTGTATTTACCCTGATTGGGATTCTCTGAGCTACTTGGATTGTAACAAAACCAAATTTGGAAAGTCTTCAGCCACTATTTATCAAAAAAATATATATTCTGCCTCTTTCTCTGTCTATTTTCCTGCCTAGGACTCCAATTATGCACATTTTGGAATATATGATATTGACCCACAGATCTCTACAGCTTTTATTTTTTCTTTAATCATTTTTCTCCTTTTTCAGATTGAATAATTTCTATTGTTATATGTCTAAGTTCACTTATTCTTTCTCTTGCCATCTCCAATCTATTGAACTCATTTGTAAGTATTTTATTTCAGTTATACTTTTCAGCCTTATTATTTACATTTGGTTTTATTGTTATACTTTTTTTTTCGGTACTGGATTTTCTACCCATTCCCTCATTAACACGTTTTTCCTTAAATCTATCTACATATTTCTAATAGCTGCTTTGAAGTCTTCATCTGTATCTGAACTCATTCGAGTCAGTTTATGGTCTGTCTTTTCTCTCCTGAATATCAGTTACATGTTCCTGTTTCTTTTTATGTCTTGTCATTTTTGGTTAAAAACTGAACATTGAAAATAGTAAGCTGTAACAACCCTGGATTCTGCTATGTTCTTACAAGAATTTGCTGCTGTTTTTGTTGGTGGTGGTCTAAAAGGCTATTAGTTGCCTTGACACAAATTGCACATGATCTTACGTATGGTTTCAGCAGCTGTTAGTTCTGCTTAGTTCTTTTAGCTTCTACTGCTGATCCTTTTTAACATGGCCTTCTAGAGGTCTCCCCTGCACTTGTGTTGCCCAAGGATTTGAGAAGAGCTTATATTTAACTCTTAGATCATCATTTTTGCAGTTCCCTTGCTCCTGGAGTTTTCCTCCTAAATTCCTAAATTGTCTGTCAACACCAAGCTCTGTCTTCTGACACATCAAGCTAGTAATGCCAGTAATGCTTTAGCTTTGTGCCACCTGAGAACAGCTGATATTCCATTTTGTGACTATATTCTTCCACATAAATCATGAATACTTTAGTTATTTCCAATCTTTTGCTATCACAAATAATGATAAAAATATTCTTGAACACATTTCATTTCACACATATGTGAGTAAAATGTAGTTTAATAAATTCCCAAGAGTGAAATTACTAGGTGAAAGATATATGCATTGGATGTTTTTGTTTAATTTTAGTTTTTAAGATACAGGATAGAGTATGCTGAAATAAATGTTGCTATTAACATGGTAAAATACTGTTTTCTGATGTCTTCTTTATTCAAGTTCAGTGACCAGGTTTATTGGTCGATTAATATTCCCAGAGAAAACATCACAAAAAATACAGGTAAGAGAGATCTGAATTAATTCTTTTACTCATGCATCTGGATTGCCAAATTTACCAAATTGAAACAACATTTATTATGTTAAAAATCAATTGTCATCCCATGTAAGTGTCTCCTATGGTATTTGGGACATACTAAAAATTATTTGTGATTCATCTGAAATTCAAATTTAACTAGGCTTCCTGTATTTTATCTGGCAATTATATTATAGATGGTTCTGACATATATAGCATTTATAGTATTTTTATTTAAAGTAAACTCATTTTCTAGAACTTGAAAATTATAGTATTGAGAAATTCAGTTACCAATTAATTTTAATGAAATTGAATCATTAATTTTAAAATATTATAGGCTATAATATGTAATGTATTGTTTTACCATGGAATCTACTATTAAGTGCTATGTGGCAGCCCAGTTTATACGCTACTTGAATATTCAGAAGGAAAGAGGAGGAAAATCGAATTCCAGAAGTTGTGAGTATTGAGCTAGTGAACTGAGCTAGTAGATCTTCAGGCACAAGACACATTCCCATAGTTTAAATATGAGAAAGGGTACATTATTTCAATATGGTAGGTGCAAGAAACAGAAACCATCCTGACTTCACTTAAGGAAAAAGGCTAAATTTGTTTTTGTCATGGAACTCAAACACAAAAACGCAACCAGATTATAGGAAGGAATTAGAAGGAAGAAATGGAGAACTATCAAGAACCCAGGGAATATTTTCACCGTTTCTCTTATATATATTTTCTGTAAATCTATATTTTTCTTTTCTTTTCTTGCAGACTAGTTTCCTAAAGCTGCCTCACTGCTGTCAAGTTTATATATATATATATACCAACCCAATGCCAAATTCCCAGGAGAGTATCTTCAATTGGCCTGGAGTTGATCCAGCATCCACTTGTGTGCCAATAAAATATGGCAGGGAATGAGGAATTGGGACAGTGGGAGGGGAGAGCCATACAGGCCGAGCCATACAGGCCTACCCCTCTAGGTATGGGAGTAGTTAAAGGACATATCAAATTGTGTGTCCTACAGAGTAAAGGTTGGGGGAAAGTGAGAGTGAGGCAGAAAATATAGAAAAGACTGCAAAAGAAGCCCCAGTGTTATAACAGCTGACACGGATTATATCACTATTTTTATCCATTATTCATCTCAATTTTTTCAAATTAATCTATCAGAACTTTTTGTGATTCTTTTTTCAAGGAATTCATCCTGAAAATTTTACTTCTTTTAAAAAAAAAACTAACCTAACTGTCATCAGTCTAATGATGGATTGTTCTAGCTGCTTGGCCTAATACTGACATTAGTTTGACAACTGAAGAAGTGAAGATCACTTGTTATTTTTCACTTCTTCTATTTACAAACTTTAATTTCAGAAAAACATTGATTCTCAAGTCACCCAGACAGGAACAAAGCTGGTCTGAGAGCTTAAATATTAAAAAAAGAGGGTGGTCTAATATTAGTAATATGCTAGAAATCAGGAAAGAAAATGTTCAAGGGAAAGGCAATCAGATTTGCTCACTCACTTTTTCCTCCTTAATTGTATCTTATTTGCCTCCTTGCCATGAATTTGAGTATCATGTATCTGTAAAATTCTTGGGAAGGATATTTTAGGTAACATAACAACAAAGGTAGCAATATAATCACCAGTAGTAGTAGAACTTGCAGGTAGCATTTATTGAATTCTTATTGTATTTCTAGCATAATTCTAAACACTTTACCTATCTTAATTCATTTATTACTCACTATGTGTTAGGTACCGTTATTATCTCCATCTTTAAATGATTTAACTGAGGCCTATGGAGCCATATGGAGATTTGGAGATAGCTAGAAAGTAGTGAAGGCAGTTTGAAGTTTGAACTACATAAAACTGTTGAAAAAAGAGTCCCTCCTTGATTTATACGTCACAATTTGTTCTTTTTTTTCACTTTAAAATAAAATATAATTTACATTCAGTAAAATATACCCTTTTTAGTGCCTATCTCCGTACGTTTTCACAGATGTATACAATTGTGTAATCACCAATCAAGATTTAGCCCAGTCCCATTATCCAATAAAATTAACCCACCTGTAGTCAACTCTCTGTCTCCCAGGCTCCAGCAACCACAGATTTTTCTGTTTCTATTATTTTGTCTATTCCAGAGTCATATAAATAGAATCAATGAATATGTATGTAGTCTTTTGAGTCTGGCTACTTTCACTTACCATAATTCATTTGAGATTCATCTGTGTTGTAGTTTCTTCCATTTTCTTATTGGGTAGTATTCCACTGTATGGATGTACCATAGTTAATTTTGTTGCAGGGCATTTGGATTTTTTCAGTTTTTGACAATTATGAAAAAAGCTGCTATAAGCATTCTGATAAAGATTCTTGTGTGAACATAAATTTTCATTGCACTTGGCTAATACCGGGTGGTAGGATTACTGTGTTACATGGTAAGTGTAAATTTAACTTTATAAGAAGTTGTCAAACTGTTTTCTAAAGTAGCTGTATCATTTTGCATTCTCACCACCAGGTTATCTGGATCCATACCAGCACTTGGTATAAGTGTGGGTATATGTTTGTATATATGTATATATACATACACACACACATATATATATTTATACATATATATTTTTTATAGTATGTATATGTATACATATAAATATTTCTTGATATGTATAAATATATGTACTTAATTTAGTCATTCTAATAGGTGCATAATGGCATTTAATTATGGTTTTAATTCACATTTCCCTAATAACTAATGACAATGAGCATCTTTTTTGGTGCTTATTTGCCATTTGGTGAATTTTCAAATATTTTGCAAGTTCGTTATATTTTCTGGATACAACTCCTTCATCAGGTATGTGATTTACAGAAATTTTCTCCCAGTCTATGGCTTGTATTTTTCATCTCTTAAGAATATCCCTTGCAAATCAGAGTTTTCAATTCTGATGAAGTCTTATTTATCAGTTTTTAATTTTATGGATTGTACATTTGGCATTATACCTAAGAAATCTTTGCTTAACCCAAGCTTACAAAAAAATTCTCCTCTCTTTACTTCTAGAAGTTTATTGTTCTAGGTTTTATATTTATGTCTATTACTGAATTTGAGTTCATTTTTGTGCATATATGGACTGAGGTTAATTTGGAAGGAATATGGATATCCAGTTATTCCAGCACCATTGTTGTAAAAGCTATTTTGTCCTCCACTGAGTTGCTATTTCTGGGCTCTCTGTCCTTCCCAATACTGCACTGTCTTGATTACTTTAGCTTTATAAATAATAAGCTTATAACAAGTAATATTAATCCTTCAACTTTGATCTTCTTTTTCTATGGTTCTTTTAGTTCTTTTGCTTTCCCATGAAAATTTTACAATCAATTTGTTTAATTCTGCAAAATATTCTGCTGTAATTATTTTAAAATTAGGATTGCACTGAATCTATAGTTTTGGGAGAATTGATATCTTAACAATATTGAGTCTTCCAGTCCACAGACACAGTATCTCTCTCTCTATTTACATCTCCTTTGATCTATTTCATCAGGGTTTTGTGGTTTTCAGCATAGAGATATTGCATATACTTTTAAAAAATTTATATTTAAGTATTTCATGGGTTTGGTGTTATTTTAAATGGTTATTTTTAATATTTTAATTTCCAATTGTTCATTGATTATATGTAAATATACAATTGATTTTTGTAGATTGACCTTAAATTTTGCAACTTTGTTAAATTCACTTTTTGATTCTGGTAGTCTTTTGTATATTCTTTGGAATTTTCTATGTGAGTAATCATCCATGTAGAAATAGAGATAATTTCATTTCTTCCATTCCAATATGTACTCTATTTATTTATTTACTTACTTACTTATGCCTCATTGTACTGGTAGGACCTCCAGTACAATGTTGAATAGGAATGGGCCCTTTGTCAGGTTAAGGAAGTTCCCTTCTATTCCCCTAGTTTGCTGAGTTCGTGAATTGGTGTTGAATTTTGTTAAATGCTCTTTCTGCATCTATTGAGATGATTATCAGGATTTTCTTTTCATCCTCTGATAGAGAATTTCATTGATTCATTTTTGAATTCTGAACCAGCCTTTCAATCCTACGATAAACAACTCTTCCTTATGATGTGTTAGCCTTTTTATGTATGGCTGGACTCGTTTGGCTACTAGGTTCTTGGGATTATCAGCGTGGAGTTTTACTTTTTTGTAAAGTCTTTACCTCCTTTTGTTGTCTGGTAGTGCTGGCATTATAAAAGGAGTTGCTCAGCTGTTCCTGATGCTACTAATGAACACTGGGGGCGGTGCTCAACTTCACACTTTCAGGAAGGGTGCTCAGGCCTTTGGGGAGGAGTCCAGGCAACCCAGTACAGGTGATAAGAGCCTTGAGTTCTTACTGAGCTTTAGAATCTTCATCATCCTGGGGAACGTTTCATGAGTCCTGCAGGATCCTACTGTTAGCTCTTGAGCCCCAGATATGAAACGAGGAACACAACTGCCCAGACACCACGTCTCCGTTCCTCTGTTCCCGAAGACTTCAAGAATGTGTTTGACTGGAAAGCAGATGACCTTACCAGAAAACCCAAGCTCGTAGTGGGTGGGAAAATGATCGCCAAGAAGCACATGGTTTCCGAGCTGCATTACTGTTTTCCTTTCAAAGGTATTTTCACTTTGGTCTCTGAATTGAAATGCTGTCTACTAATGAGTTCAGGAGGGCTTATGTAAGGGGCTGATAGCATTGCATTCCCCATAATCAAAAGAACATATCTAGATCGTTTATAATCATACTGGAATCCATTTTTTACCAAGCTTTCACCAGAAACGTCTGACTATTTCTTGATTTTATTTATTTAAAATAATTTTGGGGGGAGTAATTAGGTTTATCTATTCATTTATTACTTTTGGTGGAGGTACCAGGGATTGAACACAGGACCTGATGCCTACCACTGAGCTGTACCCTCCCCTCTTGATTTTATTTTTAATAAACATCATTTTGTTTGAATTACGCAGATTCTAAAAAATCGTTTTTATCCAGGAATCTGAGCAGAAAGGTTGGCTTCTAAGTTTTACGGTAGCCTCATTGTTTATGTTTATGTTATGACAATGTTTATGAGTAAAGAGTAAATTCATTGTTTCTGGGTTTGACATCAGTGCTGGGACCAGTAAGGAATCTGTCCAAATTCCTCCTGGGTGGAATCTGGCTCTTCTTGGCAGCTGAGGTCATCCCCAGGACTCTGAGGGTGAAGTATTACTGATTCCTGTGGAAGACAGTTGGCAGGAGCCCACGACCATGTTAAGAGAAACTTTGCCTTGCCTTGAAGCCCTCTGTTAATGAAAGGAAATTTGGGGGCCATTAACTGAACAGTTGCTAGAGTGAGAGTGATTTATGTGGTGATATTGGGAAGGAGTTCTGAAAGCTTAGGTTGCTGGGTCTACTTTTCAAGTGGGTGATTTCAAGGTGGAAAAACAAGGAGTCTCATTCTAGGAAATACAGAGTTTTACTCAGAAACTTCTTTGAAAGGGAGTCCTGATTTAATTGCCAAAATGAAACTCAGGTGGGCGCTGCTCAGAATCCCACAGGTGTTTGATTTGTTTGTTGTGGATTTTGAAATCCTGACTGGCAGGTAAACCTGGATGGAGGACAAAGTCAGTACAAAATCTCTAAATTGCAATGAAAATAAACCTCATTTCTAAAAAGGGAAATAAATAAGAGTTGGGCACAGTTCCCTCCTATATCCTGGGAAGAATTTTTGTAGATTTCATAGATCTTTTTTTTTTCAAATGTTTGGCAGGATTCACCATTGAAGATTTCTGGGTGTGGAGTTTTCTTTGTGGGAAGAATTTTAAGTTCAAATTCAATTTCCTTAATAGATATGGGAATATTCAAGTTTTCTGTTTTTTCTTAAGTGAGTTTTAACAGTTTGTATCTTTCAAGGAACTTGTCCATTTCATCTAAATTGTTGAATTTATGGCATAAGGGTTTTTGTGATACTCTTTTATTAACCTTAAAGGGTCTGTGGTGATGTGCCCTATTTCATCTCTAATATGAGTTATTTGTATCTTTATTTCCTTCTTGATCAATCTGGCAGAAATCCATCAATTTTTCTGATCCTTTCCAAGAAGCATCTTCTGATTTCATTGATTGTGATACTGTTTTTCTGTTCTTCATTTTATTGATTCCATTCTTTATCTCATCCTTCTACTTGCTTTGGGTTTCATTTGATCCTTTTTTTCTAGTTTCTTAAGATGGAACCTTTAAATCAGGGGTTGGCAAGCTAGTTTGCAGGACAAATCTGGCCTGCTGCCTGTTTTTGTAAATAAGTTTTATTGGAAAACAACCATAACCATTTGTTTGCTATAGCTGCCTTTGTGCTAGTAGAGTTAAAGTGTTGTGACAGAGACCATATGTCCCACAAAGCCCCAAATATTTACTGTTTGGCATTTTATAAGGCTGTTAATATTGCTCAGTCTCTGCTTCAGATAATTGATTTGAGAGCTTTCCATTTTTAATATAAATATTTTACTGCTATGTATTTCTCTTCAGGACTGCTTTATCTGTACTTCATAAATTATGGTATGTTGTGTTTTTATTCTCTTCGAATTCAAAATATTTTCTATTTTGTAGTTATTTAGACATGGGTTGTAAAATGTCCATATATTGGGGGATTTCCCAGATATCTTATCTTTCTGTCATTGATTTTTATAGATTACTTCTATTATCTTGTGAGAACATATTTTGTGTGAAAATTTGTTAAGATTTTTTTATGGCCTATTTGGTGCATCTTCCACGTGCACTTGAAAAGACTATTTACTGTTCTTAGTTGGAGTGCTCTGTAAATGTTGACTAGGTCATTGGTTGGTGGTGGTGTTCAACTTATCTCTCTATCCTCACTGATTTTTGTCAGTTACTTAGGAGTGTTGAAATATCCAACTATAATTGTGGATTTATTTATTTCTCTTTTCAGTTTTATTAGCTTTTGATTCATGTATTTTGAAGCTCTGTTAGGCATGTACACATTTAGGGCTGTCATATCTTTTTAGTGAGTTGATTTCCCCCTTATCGTATGTATTGCCCCTCTTTATTCATTATATAACCTTAATCTGAAATATCCTTTGTCAGAAACTGATACAGCCACTACAGCTTTCTTTTGATTAGTGTTTGTATAACATGTGTTTTTTCATCCTTCCACCTTCCCCTGCCCGCAAGGTAACTTTTAGAACACATTAATCAACAGAATATAAGTACACAAACTAATTTTAAAATAAAATCAATGCACCAGCAAGTAAGATAGAACACAAAAGTACCCATGCCTCACAATGAGGTTATAATCAGATGGAGGAAGGCAGAAGTCTAAGTCAGAGCATGGAGGAGAGATGCACACAAGGGAGTAAGGACCCTGACAGGCTGAATTATCAAGACAGACTCAACTGATACCTTTAACTTCCAGATACCTTGGGCACTAATTGGTGGTCTGGGACAGGCATGATACTTGGTCACAAAGAACAACAGTAGATATCTGCTGTATCTGAAAAGGGGAAGAAGTTCAGAATCCTGTAGAGATTGTGGACACTCAACTCTCAAATGATGAAGTGGAGGATATGAGGCTACTAGAACTTTAGGGAGGCTCTGCTCTTGTATGTCAGGCATTAACCACATTGCAGCAAGATATGAAAATTACTCAAGTTACTAGTTTCAGTGAAGAACTGGAGTATAGGAAGGGCCCCACGGAAAATGTCCAGCTGGTATAGAGAAAATAAACATTCAGGCATTGGAATAACTATGGCGCTATTTTTCAGAATGGGTACAATCACCTTGGTCATATAGCTACATCTTCTTTACCCAAAGTACAAAGGTTTTAACAGCCAGGTAACCTTCTTTTCTGTAACTCTTCACACAGTTGTGTTGTTCTCACTGAGTTCCTCAATAGCATGTGAAATAGATGGGAGGGCACATAAACCAACTGAATAGATTTGTCTAGAGTTTTGGCCTTGAACTCTTCAACTTCCAGGTCTGGATCTACCAGCTAACACTGTTCACACAGTCTCTTGGCTGTTCCATGTACATCTTTCACTATATAAGCCACATTACAGGTGGGATTAATATTTCCTGTATGTTTAGGATGAGCAGAATTAGTTTCACCACCAAACAGAAGTGCAGTTGGTATAAAACCAATCCAGAAAATATTGGATATCACTGCTAATGAAACTCATACTTTGCCTTCTATTCAGTCAATCCATGTACCATAGGAACCACATTGTTGTTTCTATTTTTATCAAGACTTACAGAAAGTTATTCAAGACCTATCGATTCTCAGGGCTCTTATTTTCATATCTTGTTCAGGAAAGCTATTCATATACCAACTTTGACCAGCTACGCTAAAGGCCAGTTAACATTCAGAAGATTGACTTCTCTCATTGTGTTGGCCAGTTGTTCAGGAAGCTCCCTTTGCAGAAACATATATGATGTTTTCTCACACCATTATCTTTCCCAAAGTGCAGGAGCTGCTAATAGAGAGCAGTGACAGCAAGAAGCATGAATGGCCCTTGACCTACATGGTTACCAGCTGCTTCAGCTGCTACCAGAAGAGCCATGTCCTCCCAGGGGTGGTACACAGATCCACCTAGAGGCCTGAGTGACCATGAGGGCTTGTGCAGCTGAGATGTTTGGGTCAGGCATGTTGTTCACAAGTGTACCCTGGTTTCAGCCTTAACTCATGGGTGGAAATGCTGCAGCAGCTCCCAGGCTAAGTTCATCACCCATGGCTTCCCCCGGCCCACCCATTCTTTAACTTTTAACTCATTTATGCTTTTATATTTAAGTGGATTTCTTAGAGTTAGCATATAGTTCAGTCTTGATTTTTACATCTAATCTGGAAATCTGTCTTTTTATTAGTATTTTTAGGCCATTTACATTTAATGTAATTGTTAGTATGGTTGTATTGAAATATACTATTCCATCTTCTGTTTTACTTTTCTTTTTCTGTCTTCATTCATATTAATCATTTTTATTATTCCATTTTGTCTCAAATATTGTCTTATTTAAATTTTTTAGTGTTGTCCCTAGGATTTATTCTATATATTTTAATTAATCATGGTCTACTTTCAAATAACATTATACCACTTCACCTGAAGTGTCACAATTTGCTTCTTTCTAAGCTACAATAGCTCTCAGAAAAATTATAATCTAAAATATTAGATTATAGAATATATACATTATTGGCTTCATTGCTGTGGGGGTTAGATCACTTCATAATTCTTTTTTCCTTATTTTATCATCAAAATATTTGTTGGGAAAACATATAATTACAATCAAAATAATTGGGAAATGAAAGTTAATTGCTGTCTATAATGTTCACATAGCCTAAAATTTCACCACCATGACATACAAAGAAATAGCTAATTGCTTGCCTTTTGTTTTCAAACAGATATTACAGCTGTAGAAGAATGGTTTGTGAGGATCAGTTTACAACATGGATTAAATACTTATGCTACTGAAGGAACACTGTTGGATTGTGTTCGAGGTAAATGCCAGTAGATAAAAGTAAAGTAGAATTTGTAGTAGTCTTTCAACAGGCTTCTAACCTACTATATGCCAGACTCTGTGCTAAGTACTAGAGATAAATAAGAAATGATCATGACCTTTGAGGGGCTCACATTCTGATGAGGCAGACAAAGAATTAAATACACATGGGTAATTATTAATATAAGTCTGTAAATAGTGCTGTAGAAATATGAAATACATTTTAATAGCCATATTGAGGGGTCATCATAAACAATGGCTCTATAAAGTTAGCTTTTGTATTTCTATAAAGACGTTACAGAAGATATTATTTATTGCATCACAGTCTATTTTATTAGGCCCATCAAGCAAAAATTCTTGCTGAGTCCTAGTAAGAACATTTGTATTTTTTCATAAAAAATTGGTTGTTTTAAGGTTATAAGCACTGAAGAGTATAATCGACTAGGCTTTTCTTTTTCAATTGTCTGATCTATAGTCCAGTTTTTGGATCACCTATAGCATTACAATATGTAAAAAGCTCAGTCCCGGATTTTGTATTTATCCTTACTTTCCTCACCTTCCCTTTTTACTATTCTTCTTTTGCTCCCACTTTGATGTGGTGCTATGTGGGAGCAAAGTAAATATATAGAAATAAATATTTCATCTTATAGAATCATCTGGGTAGCTATAAGAAAAGTAATGATGACACAACATTGTAAAATGATTATAAATCAATAAAAAATGTTAAAAAAAAAAAAAAAGAAAAAGAAAAGTAATGATGATTCAAGGCCAAGATGGAGGAAGACCCTGAGCTCACCTCACCATGAAGTTCATGTATAACAACCTATTTTATCTTGTAAATAATTATGTACATAGGTTGTTATAGTGAACCTCACGGTAACACAAACCAAAACCTGTACTAGATAAACAAAAAAGGGAAATGAATCCAAACATAATTCTAAGGTAGTCATCAATCACAAGGGAAGAGAGAAATAGAAGCGAGGAACAGGAGAAAAAACACACAAACCCAACCAGAAAACAATGAACAAAATGGCAATAAGTAGCTACCTATCAATAATTTTACCTTAAATGCAAATGGACTAAATTCTCCAATTAGAAGACATAGTGGCTGAGTGGATTAAAAAAAAAAAACAACAATTAACATTGTTAAAATGGCCATACTACCCAAGGCAATATACAGATTCAGTGCAGTCACGATCAAAATATCAATGGCATTTTTTCATAGAACTAGACCAAATAATTTAAAAATTTGTATGGAAACAGAAAAGACCCTGAATAGCCAAAACAATCTTGAGAAAGAACAAAGCTAGAAGTCTCATGCTCATTGATTTCAAATTGTACCACAAAGCTACAGTAATCAGAATTGTGTGGGACTGGCATAAAAGCAGACACATAGATCAATGGAACAGAATAGAGAACCCAGAAATGAACCTGCACTTTTTTGGTCAATTAATCTACAACAAAGGATATACAAGAATATGCAGTTGGGGGGAAAATAGCTTCTTCAATAACTGGTGTTGGGAAAACTGGACAGCTACAGGCAACAGAATCAAACTGGACTACTTTCTCACACTATATAGGAAAATAAACTCAAAATGGATTAAAGACTTGAATGTAAGACCTGAATTCATTAAACTCCTAGAGGAAAATGTAGGCAGCACGCTCTTTGACATCAGTCTTAACAATGTTTTTTGGATCTATCTCCTTACACAAAGGAAATAAAAGCAAAAAACAAATGGGGCTACATCAAACTAAAAGGCTTTTGCACAGCGAAGGAAACTATCAACAAATTGAAAAGACAGTCTACTGAATGGGAGAAGATATTTGCAAATGATATATCTGGTAAGGGATTAATACCCAAAATATACAAAGAACTCACACAACTCAACATTAAAAAAAAGACCTGATTTTAAAAATGGGCAGAGACATTTTTCTAAAGAAGGCATACTGATGCCAACAGGCACATGAAAAGATACTCAACATCACTAATCATCAGGGAAATGCAAATCAAAACCACAATGAGATAGCACCTCACACCTGTCAGAATGACTATTATCAAAAAGACAACAACCAACAAGTGTTGGAGAGGATGTGGAGAAAAGAGAACACTTGTGCACTGTTGGTGGTGATGTAAATTGGTGCAGCCACTGTGGAGAAAAGAATGGACATTTCTAAAAAAATTTTAAATGGAAGTACCATATGAGCAATTCCACTCCTGGGTGTTTTTCCAAAGAAAATAAAAATGCTAATTTTAAAAGATATATGCACCCTTATGTTCATTCACAGCATTATTTACAATTGCCAAGATATGGAAACAACCTAAGTGTCTATTTACAGATGAATAGATAAAGAAGATGTGGTGTGTACACACACACACACACACACACACACACAAAAACAGACAATGAAATATTACTCAGCCATATAAAAGAAAGAAACCTTGCCATTTGCAACAACACAGATGGTTGTAGGGGATTGTGCTAAGCAATATGAGTCAGAGAAAGAGAAATACCATATGATTTAATTTACATGTGGACTCTAAAAAACAGGACAAATGAACAGATATGTGATATATAGAAATATCAAATCACTGTGTTGCACATATGAAACTGACATAGTGTTATAGGTTGATTATACTTCAAAAAACAAACTCATAGCAAAAGAGATCAGATTTGTAGTTACCAGAGGTAGGGGGGATGGGGAGGGGGACTTGGATGAAGGCAGTCAAAACGTACAAACTTTCAGTTATAAGATAAGTAAGTACTAGGAATGTAATGTACAACGTGATAAATATAACTAGCACTGCTGTATCTTACATATGAAACTTGTTAAGAAAGTAGATCCTAAGAGCTCACATCACAAAGAAAAATATTTTTTTCTTTTATTTTGTATCTATATGAGATGATGGATGTTCACTAAACTTATTGTGATAATTATCTCATGATGCATGTAAGTCAAATCATTATGCGATATAGACAATTATATCTCAAAATTGGGAGAAAGAAAAACTTTTTAAAAAGTAATGATGTCTTGACCCCACCATACACCAGTTAAAATCTGATCATCTATAGGTGGAGCCAACCATCGGCAGTTTAAAAAAAACAAACAAAAACTTCCAGGGTGATTCTGATGTTTAAAGATTGAACACTGCTCTAGAGAAAACATTGCATATATGCCAAGAGACACATACAGGTCTATTTAATGCAACATTATTTGTAATAAGAAAAAAAAACTGAAAACAACGTAAATGTTCATCAACAGGGGTAAAGACAAATATTCTATTAAAATGAAGGAAATAAACATATATATATATATATATATATCAAGAACAGTACTCACCAACATTGAGTGAAAGGTTGTCTCAGAATAGAGCAGGAGAGCATT
The DNA here is from genome assembly GCF_048773025.1 of Camelus bactrianus. Classification (NCBI taxonomy): domain Eukaryota; kingdom Metazoa; phylum Chordata; class Mammalia; order Artiodactyla; family Camelidae; genus Camelus; species Camelus bactrianus. Next base: position 11,579,760 of record NC_133544.1, read on the forward strand.
TCTCTAAAATTCAGAAAACCCATAAAGCAATGCTATACCCTGTTCATGGATACATATGTATTATAGTGAAAATATAAAAACATAGACTAGAAACATACACAGCAATTTCATAATAGTGGTTACATTTTGGAAGAATTTGGGAATGGAACTCTGGAGGGGAGCAGAGGTGTCTTCGATCAGTTTGTATTGATTTGCTTATCAAAAATTAAAATATCTGAAGCAGGAAAATGATACAATGTGCTTTCTTATTTTTTTCATAGTGTCCAAAATTTTTAACAATAGTGATTCAGTTGTTCAAATAATTGTAGTACTGGCTTTTGAGACTGATATTTTGATGTCCTGTGCTACTTTTAAAGATAAAAATACCAATATAAAATTATTTCAATTTTTTAAAAAAAATCTGAAGCCTGAATCATTGACATACTGAGATGTACCCAGAATATTCCATACTGCATTAAAATTTTAACGTACACTTATTGAGAATATATGGAGGTACTGTGGCCGCATAGAGGTTCACAAATTAGTAGTTCTTAAAGGTTCCAGCTGCACAGGTGAGATTCATCAGTTTAAGGAACTGAGAGGAGGCCAGTGGGGGGAAGTATGGTGAATGACAGAGTGGTATATGATGAGTTTCGAGAGGCTGGCAGGGATCACGGTAAAAAGTGTGAATTTTATTCTAATTGTAATGAGAAGCCACTGGAGTGTTTTAAGCAGGAGAGTGATAAATTCGAACTGATGTTTCATAAAAAGATGGCTTTGACTCCTCTATAGAGAACTGATTCTTGGGGAAGGTGGGCAAGGATGGAATAAGGGACATTGTTTGGTACAAATAGCCAGTAGGCACAAGAAAATATAGTCAATAATGCTAATTATCAGAGAATTGCAAATAAAATTACAGTGAGGTATCACCTCACACCAGTCAGAATGGCCATCAGTTAAAAAGACCACAAACAATAAATGCTGGAGAGGGTGTGGAGAAAGGGAACCCTCCTACACTGTTGATGGGAATGTAGTTTGATGCATCCATTATGGAAATTCCTCAAAACACTAAAAATAGACTTACCACGTGATCTAGCAATCTCACTCCTGGGCATATATCCAGGGGAACCTTAACTCAAAAAAGATATATGCACCCCAATGTTCATAGCAGCAGTATTTACAATAGCCAAGACATGGAAATGACCTAAATATCCATCGACAGATGAATGGATAAAGAAGATGTGGTATGTTTATATGATGGAATACTACTCAGCCATACAAAAGAATAAAATAATGCCATTTGCAGCAACATAAATGGACCTGGAGATTGTCATTCTAAGTGAAGTAAGCCTGAAAGAGAAAGAAAAAATACCATATGATATCACTTATATGTGGAATCTAAAAAAAAAGGATGAACTTATTTACAAAACAGAAACAGACTCACAGACATAGAAAACAAAACTTATGGTTAACAGGTGATGAAGGAGGTGGGAAGAGATAAATTGGGAGTTTGAGATTTGCAGATACTAACTAATATATATCAAAGAAACAACAAGTTTCTTCTGTGTAGCACAGGGAACTGTATTCAATATCTTGTTGTAATTTATGGTGAAAAAATATGAAAACGAATATATGTATGTTCATATATGACTGAAGCATTATGCTGTACACCAGAAATTGACACAACATTGTAAACTGACTACACTTCAATAAAAAATATATATACAAGAGGGAAAAAAGGACATTGGTTGGCAGCTGCTGCCACAACCACACAGGAGATGGTCCAGAGTCCTTGGGCTGTGGGATGAGGAGATGGTGAGAAGTAACAGTCTTCAGTATGCAGTTTGAAAGTAGAGCTGATATGACTTCCTGATGGACTGGAGATAAAGGAAACCCAGGTATTAAGGATGAATCCTAGATTTTCTTACTTAAGCAATTAAGTGGATGATGGTATTGTATCACTTACTGAAATGCTGAAGACATGGGGAGAAACATCGCGAAGTGGCACTCAAGGGTTAAGGTCAGAGTTACAGTTGGAAATCTTTACTTACTACTAAAAGCAAAAGAGATGCTGTAAAATATTGTCCCTGCTTCCTAATCTCTGACATGCACCCCAGACCACTCCACTAAAACTGCTCTTAATTACAGTCACCAGTTATATTCACACTGGTCACTTTCCTGTCTCCTTTTTAGCTTCAGCTGTCAAGACTTTTACTCACTCCTTATTCTTAAACCATTCAAAATATAGTACGTAAGTAAAGAGGTATTTTCAATTCAGTGCAATCATGTCCCAGATGCAAGCTCATATCTCCCTGTCCTCTAAGATCTGGTCATTAGTTGTCTGTATAAGCATGCTACACCCTGGAAAGTCAGCTGCCTTGCCCCAGATTTCTTTGAATTTCAGAGTGGATTAGTTTGGTGATAAATTGTGTCTCTTTCCCTTCTTGGCCATCCCTGTGCTGTACTATGTCAAGCCAGATGGAAACTTAGCTTCTTTTCTTGTTTGCACTAAGTGAAGTATATATCACATAAAGTCTTTGATTTTGTAGCAGATTTTATTGAAAGTCCGATGAAGAGATGGAAGAGAGTCACAGAGCAGAAATGTAAACAGCTACAGAGTGGATGTATCTCTATTCTTAAAAGTCCTTTGATTATTTTTGAAATTCAGGCAGCAGTAGTCTGTCAAACTGTTTTGGCTTACTTTTTGTATTCTCTTTTCTCATTTTTTCAGAAGAAAAAAAAGTCCTCCTGTGTCTCATGCATTCAAATTTGACTTTATCCAGCTCCAGTCCTTTGTATATCTAAGAATAGATTTCTGGATGGAAGGGTGGGAGATGTAATACCTCTGATTGGCTTTTCCTATTAGTACCACCCCAACTCCTTTATATCTTCCAGAAATCCCTCTCAGTGTCTTGGCCACTGATTACAACTTTCCTTGTTCTCTACTGCTGTTCCAGATATATTCTCATTTATACATAACTTCTACAGTTTCTATAGGGTTGAGAAAGAGAACAAAAAGGAAATGTGTGGCCTCTTGAAGTAGAAGTTATTCTCTAAGTTATAAATGTGCAAACCCTGCAATCCAGCAGTTCCATTTCTAGAGATAGATCTTGTGGCCAATTGTATTTTCCAAAGATGTTCAAAGCGGTATCTCCCATCCCATGTGCTCTTCTGCAATATGACATTGCCAGACCTCCTTCAAGGAAATTAGACTTCATTTCTCCTACTTTGGGGAAAAAAAATATTTGATCTATGTTTAACTGATGAAGAGTGAGGTAATACACCCTTAAAAAAAAAAAAGGAATAGTTCCTTTTAAACCCTTAAAGGAAGGCAGTAATGTTCCGTTTTCAAGAATGCCGCCACAACTTAAACACCAAAACTTGATTTCCACAGAACCTATTCTTCAGTGGAAACTTGGGACTAGTATGACAAAAAATGACATCAGTAAATTATATCCACATGTGGTAGATCTCAAAGCGACAAAATGCCCCTGTGCCAACGATGTGGCATTGCTTGGCTTCATTGTGAATACAACGCTTGCCGGTAAGTTTGCAGCTTTATCCAAAGTTGGAGGTGGTGTTTTGTATTTTATAACAGTGATGTTTAACTGGCAGTATGGGTTTAAACATATAGACTTGGAGTGAACATGTTTCCTAAAAACACCTAAGAATTTATTCTTCATCGCTTACCCTTGTCTGCTTGCTAGTGTGGTAAACTTCTCAGTGACACTTTGCCATGTTGATAGTGACTTTAGTGGCTCTCCAGATTTTATTGATGCTCTGTCCACCATTAATGTGTTAATTCCTTCCAGAGATTATTCATTGCATTTCTAATCCATCTACTATTCCTGCCATGTGTAAATAGGTAATGTTGTTCTAAGGTATCACAGCATTATTTTATTCACTAGGTATGTGTTTTTCCATAATGTTTAGTAGCATCCTTACACATTCCAATTACTAATCATTCTAAATTATAATTGTTTTTCTTAGGTCATTGATGACCTCCTAGTCCCCAAATCCAATGAATATTTTAAAAAAGAAATAAAATTAAAAGATAAGAAACAAAATTTTGTTATTCATAGATTATATGTGTATCTATATAAAAACCCAAAAGAATCAACAAATTATCAGAACAAATATGGGAGTGGCTACAGAACTGAAGGACAAAATAATATATAAAAATCACTCTACCAAAGGCTAATTGAAGATTATAATTTTAAAAATCCTATTGAGAAAGTAATAAACCCCATTAGTGACCTAGAGATAAAGAAACAAACTAAAAAAAATTTACAAGGCTTGTTGTGTAGAAATTATATTCCACTTTAATGAAGACTGTATAAAAAAGACCAAAAAAGCTGTTTTACGTTCATCAACAGAAACTTCCAGTGTTGTAAAGATGTTGACTCTCTCCAGATTTATCAGTCAGTCTGATACAATTCCAAGAAAAATTATAGCATTATTTTTTTGTGTGTGGAAATTGACAAGTCTATCCCAAAATTCATGTGGGAGACTGAAGCAACGTAAATAACAAACATAATTTTAAAGAATAATAAAAAAAAAAGGATTGCTTTACCATGGCTTCTTATAAAGTAATAGATTCAAACAGTATACACTGAATCAAAAAATAAGATTTCAAACAGTATACATTGGCATAGGGATAGACAAAGAGCCTTGCCCCAAATTTCTTTGAGTTCCTAGTGGCCTGCAGTCTTTTACTTATCTCTAGCTTTGAGTGCCTGCTTTGCTGAATTAGTTTAGTTAGACATCGTGTCTCTTTTTTCTCTCTGTCAACCATGTGGAAACTCAACTTCTTTTCTAGTTTTGTTCCATGGAAGCCAGGCTAGGTCCCCCTCCTCCTCTCTATCCAAACCTGCCTTACTTTTGTGAGTCACAGAAAGGAGCCAGTCTCTGGATCCTGCCACAGACTTGAGAGTCACAGGAGAGAAGGGGCAGTCTCAACTCCTTGGGGTCTCCGTCACCTGACCACCTAAACATCTCAAGAAAAGAAAACAGTTTGGAAACCTGCTTTTAGATAAAACCAGCTTTTCCCCCAGCTGGCCACTGATGTTCTGAAGCAGAAAAGAAGTTCCCACCGTATCAAGCTTCCACTGCCTAAACTAGCAGTTTCTTTGCGAAGCCCTAGTTCATCCACCCACCCCCTGGGCTTCATACCACATGGAATTAATGGTGGGAACAGGTATCCAGGAGCCCCACGTGTTCCAGTTTGGGCTTATTACCCACCTTCCGCCTCTGTGACACTCCTGACATCCATCATGCCTCTCATCCCAGTTTTACCAGTCACCACCAGAAACCTGTGGTCACCCTATCCCACATACTGTTCTGGACTTCCTTTAATTTCACCCAGATCTCTGTCCCTCTCCATCCACCCAAATCCATTCATCAGGATTTGTGGTCTGTAGTCGGCAAACTCCTCCATACTATGAGTCTTTTCTCTGAATTGTCCCTTAATTTTTTTACTCTAAAGAGTAATCGGGCCATTCCCAGTTAATATTCTTTCCCCAGCAGCCCTCTTGCACGTCACGTGTCTGAGTCTCAAGGAGTCATCCTATTCCTTAGGGCTACTTCTTAAAGGTTACTCCTGTCTTCTTCAAGATGCCCAATTCCTTTGAACTCATACTTTACCTCCGTCTAACTCTTCTTGGTCACCAGCTTGTGATGATCTTCCCATCACTCACTCTCATTGACGAATTTAGCCTCTGGACCCCCACCTTCCTCTCCACCTTATTTTTGTCACTATTGTTGGTGATTTCACCATCCGTTTGAATGGCTCATGCTTTTAAGACCTCCTCTCCTCCAATGGTCCTTCCCTCATCTTCTGTGGTCATTTTCTTGACATTGTTGTCTCCAAAATCTCCACTACAGACATCTCACACTCTGCCCACCACCTATTCTTTCAGCCTACCCTAGTGCTCACACTCTGACATTTCTCAGATTTCAGGGACACTTCAATATGTTGTCACTATCACTTTTTTCACTATTCAACATCCTTACTTTTCTCTCTTTTCACCATAATTTTCATAGTCCCTCTTTATAAATACTCCTGTAACTTCCTTGCGCTTCTCTTTCCTCCCTGCCTACACAATCCCAACTCTAGTTCTGCTGGAATAGCAGAATATTACTAGAAAAAAACTGCACACCAGTCTTAAACATTTCACCAAGTGGTCGCACTATAAAATTCATGATCACAAATCTCCAAAGGGCACTCAGCACCACCCAGAAATCATCTCTTCCCTGGGACGTTTACTTTCCCACTCAGCAGGATGACCTTGTCATACCTCTTTCTGCTCCTCAGATGATCTGCATCACCTCCTTGCCCTTTCCTCTCTCACTGTGCCCTTTAGTACTTGGTGTAGAAGATCAAGACTAATCACAAAGCACTTCATATTTTGGGGGTGGCATATTTTGATCCCCTTTAATACAAAACAAAATCCTTAATAATTAGCTGGTTGGCTAAACTCTGGTGGTGTAATCCAAAGTTACATTGTCTTTCCAATGCTTGGGGAAGTGAGATTTGAACTGGGGGAGGAGGGGCTGAGGCAGGGGCGGAGAGTGGGCTGGAAGGAGGAGCAGGTGCAGGCTCTGCCCCTAGAAGACTTAGCACCACAGGAGTGAGTTACTCACTTTGCAGAGTTGTCTTACCTTAATTTCCCTCTTCTCTCATAGTTGGTGTTTACGTAGGCCTCAGCTTTTCTGGATTTTGGAATTATGACAGTATCATGTGGTATAACCTGACTGATATGATCTATTCCCAAGTTGCAGAAGGTAATTCCTCTCCCAGTGCCTTCATCTTCAGCATTTCCTTTCCAACAACACATGATGAATATTCATAGAATGTCTTTGCTTTGCTGAGCACACCCCTTCTTTATTTTTAACCCACAGTATGATTTCTTCCTTTAGAACACACAGAGATTTCACTGGTGGATATGGTTTTAACAAATCATTTTTTAGTTATCCTCACCTCTCTGGGTCTTTTTATAAGTGAAGATCTTCGTTATCCATCATCTTCTGTCTTAACGGTAGGTGAATTGCTCTGTAACTAATAGTGAACCTTTATACCTGCTGTAACATAAAATAGAAATTTTAGATACTTGAGTTATGTGTGGTATATCTTAGAATGGGAATGCTTCTTGCTTTTAAAAAATGTAAAAGCATAATATAGTAACTTTGTCCTTTGCCTTACGGTGTTGAGTATATCATTTGGAAATGGTGCTAGTTTTATTGCCATATGAATTTATGGGAAGTTTCAAATACCTACATGTGGAAAATATGCTATCTTTATATTATAATTATATATGTTCCCAAAACGTTTTAAGGTAATTTATAAAGCTAAATATGATATTACAGAGTAACAAATTAAAAGTAAGTTTTGGGATTGAGAAAAAGGGAATGAAATTCTTAAACATGTGAATAAATACCTCTCAAAATTACCTCCACAGAAATAAGAGCAGTAATAAAGGCAGGAAGAGTGGGAGGGAGGATTAGGGAACTGCAGAAGGGACAGTTGTTCTGGCTAAGAAGCAGGTATTTCCTCAGGTATATGAATATTCATAGCCTTCCTTCTTCCTCATCATCTCTTAAGTACCACGTGTTGCTCAGATGGCTAACAGATCTGGCCTTTTATGTCCTTATCATGTGATTGCTAAAGTGGAGAACTGAGACAGTAGAAACAGTGACATAAGGTCAAAGCACAGAGAATTTGTGGTGTACATCCCGAGGGCCTGGCTGAGGGGCTGCACTGGGCTGGACAGAAGACCAAGTGGCCATGGAGAAAACACTGGGATGGGGGTCTGTCTCCCTAAACCCTGGTTGATGGCAGACTTAGTATCTTCCTACACACTTCTCAATGCCTCTACTTAAATCATTAAAAAATGAGGTTTTTTAAAATCTCAAATCCTATCTGGAATTAAGTTAAAATATAAATACTTTAATTAAATGGTGAAACAAGGCAAAGACTGAAGGGGAAATCTCCAAGATATTGTATAAACTACTTAAGAGGCTGATTTTAGTGTTTCGTACTCCTAACTGCTGGGATATTAAAAAAAAAAATCATTTCCTTTAGTCTAAATTGCTATGTTTTATTAGGCTTTCTGATTTGCAAACAAAAATTAAAATTCCTTTTTTTTTTCTTTCTTTTAGTTTTCAAGGAAAGGCTTTTGTGGTTTTGAAAGGGTAAGACACTTTCAACTTGCAAGGATTGGTTATAAGACATGTGTTTCCTTGATGACATAAGAGATGAGGCACAAGACAAGAATTCATAATATAGATTATTCCTGATACTATAGTATTATTTACAGTTTGAACTGAAAAATGTGCTTCCATTAACCACTAAGCAATGATCTCCCCTTCTGTTTCAAAGGAGGAAATGCCCCTCTTTTTTTCAGAGGCAGTCCCTCCCCGTCTTTATATGTCCACAGGACTGCTGTGGTTGTTCAGTGTATTCTGCACAAAGGCGTTCCATTGAAAAGACAGTGGGAGGTCTGTGCCTACCTGGTCTACGTAGATCACTGCTTATCTCCCCTCTCTGTTACAAGGTCAAGTTGTATGATTCAATTAAGTCATTCCCATCAACAGATAAACATGCTTTTGTTTGGAAAGCACAATAAAATTATGAGTATTTTTAGCCTTTTGCCACGTCCTCTTCCCTCTCTGTGCTCATACAGGCCCAGGGGCACACACACCCAGGTGCACGCACATGCTCGCTCACTCACACTGAAAGGGGCACTTGTTTCTCAGGAAGCAAAAGGAACTGACTTCCCGCTGTATTGTTTGGAAGAAACATAAAGCAGAAAACTGAGAGGACTGAGAAGGTGGGGTAGCCAAAACTGATTTACATTAGAAAGAACAAGGGGAAAAACTGTCAAGATGGAATTTCAAACCGAGCTAAACCATATCACTCAAGAATGAGGAAGTTTCACAGGTAAGACATCAGGAGAGCTTACCACCCAGAGACTCCCGCAAAGGAGGGGGATGCCAGAAGCGGTGAAAGAACTAGAAATGTAAGCTCTGAGCTCTAAGCGAGGCGGGAACCTTGCCTGTGCCTTTCACCAGACCTGAGCCCACCTGCCCTTTTTTTTATAGCTGCAAGTTCTCCATTGTGTGGACTTACCAGAGTTTACCTAACCTGTCTCCTATTGATGGGTACTTGGGTACTTTTCTGATCTTTTGCTTTTGTATTACAAACAATGCTGCCATTAATAATTTGTACCTAGCCAGTTTGTATGTGTCCAGGTATAGCAGTACAACACATTCCTAGAACTTGGATTAGCACATCAAGGAGTAAATGCTTATTTAAAATTAGAAGACAATCACAAATGCCTTTCATAGAGATTTTTAAGCAGTTACAAGGATATTGTAATACATCCTCTTGAGCTAAAATATCTCAGCAAAACTCAGAGGTTTTTGGTAGTGAGGAGGGACAAGGGAAATACAAGTGTTGCAAAAATAGTGAGGTCGTGTGGCAGGGGAGGAAAGGGCAAAAGTGAACTTATTCTTAAAAGTATGGGGATTAACCTTTAGAAAAGACCTCTTTTGTAATGACTGAAGGAACAACAGTAAGAATGGGATGTGTGTGGCTGTCCAGCCAGGAACTTGAAAGAGTTAATACTTGATGATTTTTTCATTCACTTATTCACCCATTCAACAGATGTCTGTTGAGCCAGGCTTGTTTAGACAGAGGATTGCATAGTGAACAAGACAGATGAAGTCTCGACTCTCATGTAGCTTCCCTCCCGTCCTACTAAGGGAGACAGACCCTCAACAAGTACACAAACTTGCAGAATATGATTGGAGACAGTAATAGGGCTTATTGAAATTAAAGCAGGAAAGAGAAATAGAGACTGAATGGAAGATAATATTGTATTTTAAACAGGGTGATTATAGCAGGCCTCTCCAAGGAGGTCAAATTTAAGCATTTAACTCAAATGACTTAAAAAAATGATAGCAACAAAATATATCCAGACAGAGGTACAAAGGCCGTAAATTGAGACACAGAATCCTGTGTGGTCGAAGCCTCCCTCACCTGCTCCAGCTTCATCGTGCCTGCCCTCACCCCAGGCCATCCTCTCCTGCCACGGAAAACACTTGCCCCCCACCGCCCCCCCTCAGATGGGCCATGGCTTCTCACACCTCAAATCCTGTGCACGAGATGCTTCATCTTCTCAGGGTGCACTCCCTCCTCCTCCCTTTCATTTCACTTAGAGAATTCCTACTTCTCCTTCAGGAAGCCCTCTGAGACTGCCAAGGTGCCTTTTCCTGTGCAACCTCAGAGCTCTCCACGTGAATTCCTGTCACTTGTTACCCTATTTTGTCTGCTGAGTTCTCTCACTAGCCTCACCAGGCTTCAGGTTTCATATCAAGGACTACCTTATTTACTATTGGATGCTAATAAGTTAGCACACTGCCTTGCAGATAGGCTGTCTCAATATAGTATTTGCTGACTCCATGAGTGAATAAATGAAAGTCAAGAGTCTAATCTTTCATGAGTTTAGTAGCCATGTAGCATGGAAGTTAGAACAGTGATAGACCTCTCTGGACCGCAATTTCTTCATTTTAAAATGGGCCTAACAATATCTACCTCTCAGAGGTGAAGTCATTAAATAACGCGATGTAAGAAAAACCTCAGCCTGGTTCATGAATCAAAGTAGAAACTTAAAAAAAAAAAAAAATCTGGATTCTCTTCCCAAACAGATAGTTAGAACCTTTTGAAGGTAGATGACAGAAACTAAACTAAACCTGATTTTAGCAAAGGAGGAGAAGTTGTTGGCTCATGTGAACAGGGAATTCAAGGAGTAAATGAATCCTGTTTCCAGACATGACTGGATTTAGTGCCTGACAGATGTCCATCGGACTCTGTCTTCTCAAGGATCGGGTCTGCTTGCCTCTCCCTGAGCTTCATTCTCAGTGGGTTTCCTCCAGTTGTCAGTGAGAACAGCCGCAGGTTTGTGTGCAGTCCGTTTAGCAATCCCCACGGGAATAACGTATTGCTTTCCCAGTGGTTCCAGCATGTCTCAGGGCTGACTCATTAGGCTGACTTGGATCACGTGTTCATTCCTGACCCATCTTCGTGACTCTGAGTCAGGCCTGGGGCATGAGCTCATCCTTGGAATGAAGTCAGCCTGATGAGGTTAAATTATCCCCAAGGATATTCACTGGACTATTACCAGTTTTCTTTCCAGGTAGGGAAAAAGAGCAAGAAGGAATCTAAAGGGGGGGGGGAGGAATAAGTCAGGGCCCAATAAAGATTCTATATTAATTGCCCAGATATTATGATAATTATGGTGTCCTGAAAACTGGCAGATTTATATAAAAACTCAGAAGGCTTATTTGATATAATACCTTAGGCTGAAATTCAAGTACATTATTGTCCATCCCATTTTAAAAGTCTTTTTTGTTTATCTAGCAGTTTTACTGAGATATAATTCAGATAGCATAAAATTCACCCACTTAAAGTGTACAATTCAAGGGCCTTTAGTATATTCACAGAGTTCTGCAACCATCACCACAGTCTATTCTAGAACATTTAAAAGGTTTTTAAATGCACAGATTATGCAGATTTTATCACTGCTTTTAAAAAATGTAAGAAGGTCTGTCTTTGGTCTCAATAATAATTTGAGAGTCAGAATCATCCTATAACAAAACCATTTCAAACTCTCGCATATAATTCTTATCCAATATGTATAGTCTAACTTTTTTGGAAGCTTCTCTCTTATGACCAACTTTTGAAAACCTGTATTTTTGTGGCTTTCTCTTACTGCTTCCTGCTGCTGTCAGGCTTCTGGGAAGACACCATAAATCCAGCTGCAGCTGAAGAAGAATAAAAGATTATTATGTGGCTCATAGTAACTGTCATGAAAGACCAACAGCTCCTGGTGGCCTTGGAAAAACAGTTCAGAGATAGCAGCATCTTCCATTAACATCATCTGCACTTCCATTCTCTTTTTATTCCTTATTTGTGTGTTGTTCAAAAAGCATATTCTTGTTTCTTGTCCTCATTCTATGATCTTTTATTTTGTTGGCATGGAGTTTTTCTCTCTTTATTTGCCTCAGATTTCTGAACTGTGGAACTTCTAGAAGTTAAGTCTACTTACTGCCTAAATGATATTTTTGTTTATTTATGTAGGTTGACTACATTAAAGGAAAACTGTGGTATAATGAAAGGTGTTTTGCTAATAGAGAACACTTTGAAGGTAAATTTTAGTTACAAAACTATTAATAAGCTTTTTTCAATATAGGTAGCATATATAGATTTGATTAAATGAAATAAAAGAAAAATAGAATAAACAGTAAAGATAGATTTGTATAAGTTAATGGCCTAAAACTGAGAGAACAGTCAATTTAATCTGAGACAATACACATGCCCTGTTATAAGCACAAGAAAATTGTAGTTGAATATACTTAACTAATGGTACATTTCAAAATATAGATGTTGCTTATAATCTCTGCACCTTTATATTTTATAGTTGATTATGTTACTATCACCTTTGAGAGAAACAGGACCCTAAGTGAGGTATGCTGTTAAATGTTTTAATAGATAAAAAATTTTATTATACATGATTTACATCATTTTTAGATTGTTATTAATCTAAAAAATGGCACTTCTGCAGACTGAAAAGCTTAGCAATCACTCTCTGCTGCCAGTGGTACCTCTATTTGGATTTAATGGTAATTACCAAATTATGTTAAATCTAGACCCACTACAGTGGTTCTAGAAAAACAATTCATGTGAAAAAGGGATGCTTTGCAGTGTTTTCTCAAGTCACATCCCCCAGAAGAGAAGCACAGACATTAAAGATATATCACAATTATTTGTGGTCACGACAACACAGTGGTTCATTAGTTTATTTGAACCTACGAGAACTAATTAGGACTCTGACAGTTCAGGAATGGCATTTACTTTTCCTTTCTCTTTTTGTAGGCAAGCTCTTGTTTTTATAGTAAAGAACCATTTCTTGAATGGTTGTCTTGCTTACCTCCCGTTTCCAAAGGAACGAAAACTATTCCTTCAACGTTGGTAACATTTCTTGTTGACCAAGAGCAAAGTTCTGGAGTCTTCCTCTGCCATAACCAGGTAAGCCTCACAGCCTAGAGATGATTGCTCTTGACGCCACAATCATGAGAATTTACCTTAGCAAAACTTATTTCCAAATTCTTGTCATCTTTGGTGGTAGAAGTTGATAAAATTGATTACAGCAAAATTATTTACAGTTAATAATATAGTTTGACACTTTAGAGATTTCTTGCCTCTGATTGTCATTCAATTTGATGAAAATGGAAAATATGCTGTTTGCATAGTGATTCTTTTTTGCTTATTCTCCAGGATATAAATTTAAGTCTCCATAAAATGGTTAGTTTAAATGAACAAAAAGTAGAACTAGCCCTATTCTCATGATTTGGGGGGAGAAAAAAATAATTTTCCTCTACCCTCTTATGTTCAGTTATTAGGGCCCTGCAAATTAAACTGACAAAAGACAGATTAACAGAAGAAAAGAAAACAATTTATTTCTGCATGCAGTACACGTACATGCGGGGTGAAAGTCAGTAATGAGTAATTGAAAAAGGTGGTTAAAATTTGGGGGTTATATACTATCTTAATAGCTGAATAGGCACTTAAGGGAAAACAAATGAAAAGATAGTGGGTTTACAGGAGAACAAACGGGAGATAAGAGAGTTTGTGATTATGTTTGTTTATACAGGTATAAGTGGTCTTTCCATCTCCTTCAGGGGCATGAAACTCTCTTGGAGGAGGGATTTGGGGTAGGTTATGTTCATATTCTTCCTTCTAGGAGTAGTTCTGATCTGAAGAGGAATTAATGGCAGCCTTATATTTGAGAAATTGGTGCTTTTAGTCAGATAAGGGAAGGATTTTTTTCTGCATTTGTTGAATCTCAGATACCTTCAGCTTAACATAATCTTTATACCAAAGCAGCATATCTTGGGGTGCATATATTCTGATCCCCTTCAAAATCATGATCCAACATAACTGGAGTGTGACCCAAACATCCACACTTCTTAAAAAGTAGTTTGACAGGATAGTTATGAGCATGGGCATTAGAGTCTGTCTGTTCAGTAATGATTCTATGATCAGTCTCCTTGTGACATTTATTATGGACAAATGACTTAATCTCCTCAACGTCACATTCAACATCTATAAAATGGACCTCTATTGTTGGAGGAAGCAGAGTAAAGAGATACAAATTGTTGCTAATCCTTCCAATTCTATATTTGTTAATGGTTGTGTCCCTATCTTAATCAAAATCCAAGTAACAAGAAACTCTAAAAATTGTAACATAGACTAGTAATATTAATGGGAGTGTGAAGGAAAAGCCAGGCTGGGCCTACTGGTAAATCTAAGCTTAACAAGTGTCGGATTACTGATCTGAGTTCTGCTGGACCTAACTCATAAATCTAAATTAATAAATGTCGGTTTGCTGATTCCCTGCCTCTGCTTTTGTGATAATGATGCTGCTAAAGCTGTTCCATGCCTATTGGCCGAATACCCCGAGCTTGTAATTAACCCTATAAAACCTCATGCACACGTCTTGGAGGTGCTCAGAGCTTCAGAGCAGAAGCCCGTCTGAGCCCGCCGGCGTAATAAATCTGAGTACTCCAACCCTCCGAGTGGTGCTTGTCTCTTGGCTGGCCTGTCGTTTCTATAACAGGAGAACTCTTACGATTTGCTCATGCTTTGTTTATCTGTTTCTAGAAAGATACCACTGCCACAGTGAGGATCCTAAAAAACAACAAACCAAGATTAGTACCAAAATTTCCAGTTTTCTTGTTTCCTTCATCATTTTCTCCTGTTGGGATGGTATTCCACCCGCGAAGTCATTTTCTGTATGCTTATGGTAATCAGGTATGTACAAATGAAACCTTGCAGTGCAGTATAGGTATAAATCATTCACTTCCTCTATGCTGAGTGATTATACATCAAATAAAGAACAGAGTCATTCAGCTGGTCTGGGAGGTGGAAAACCTGATGAGGAGAGAATGAGGGAAAAGGAAAGTGACAGTGAATACAAACAAATCTTTTGCTGAGTTTTGCAGAAAAGGGGAGCAGGTAAATGCTGTAGTGTTTGAAAGGGAAAAGGAAGTCAAAAGAAGAAAAATTTTTAAGATAGGAGGAATTATGTGTAATTATGGGAATTATTCAGTAGAGAGGGGAAAATTGGGGATGCAGGGAAAAGAGAGAAGAAATTGCTAGAGTGACATTTCTAAAGAGATGAGGGAGATGAGATCTATGAAGCACTGAAGAGGTTGGCCTTAGGAGCATAGACAGTTGTTCTGTAGTAACAAGAGGAAGGAAGGGTTTTCAAGTTCAAAAGCTGGTACGTGGGTAGATATGGTGATGGAAGATGTGGGAATTTATTTTCTATTTTATCAACAAAAACCAAAGTTATTATTTAAGAGTGAGGATGAAGGAGGAATGTTGGGGTGTTGAAGAAAGAGAGAAGAGTAAAATAGTTACCTAGGAGGACGGGAGAATGAATTGATTAAAAGAATGCAGTATGATTGCTTGAGCTCTGTGCTCATGAATTCAACATGTGACTAGTGCAACTTTATTAAATGTTCTTCATGTTCAGTTGTAGGTGTATAGATGTAGTGGAGAAGGAGGGGGGTTGTATTAACCACAATTGGAGTTCTATCAAGAAACTATTAAGAAGTGAAAAATGTACATTGAGGAATGCAATAAGACAAAGAAAAAAAGAAATCAAGGCATGAATATTAAATAGTAATAAACTGGGTACTTGCAGAAGATATGATTGTCTATATTGAAAATCTAAAAATTACATACAAATTGCTAAAACAAATGAAATGCTAAACATGGTAGGAAGTAAAGTAAATTTCATTTCTGCACATGATCAACAGTAAATTTGAAAGCATAACTTTTAAGGCATTATTTTTACAGTAGCCAAAACAAAACAAAAACACACAAATAAAAACTATAAAGTACTTAAAAGTAAATCTAAGAAAAGATTTCCAAGACCTATATGTAGAAAATTATAAACCCTACTGAAGGACATTTAAAACTTTATAAAGAAATGGACATAAACATTCTTATGGATACGAAAACTTGACTTATCAGTTCTTCCTTAAATTAATCTGTAGACCTAATACAACTCTAATCAAAATACCAAGATTTATGTGGTGTTTAGTTGACTCTTAAGTCTATATGGTATATGTCAATTATACCTCAATAATTTTTTTAAGAAAAGAAAATATACATGGGAAAACAAAAGACGAAGAGTAACCAAGATAGTTCTTAAGAAGAATAAGGAAGAAGGAATCGCATTACCAGACATTAACCCTTTTAAAAAATCTGTAGTAATTATGATAATACAGTTTGGGCTCAGGAACAGACAAATTGACCAATGGAATAAAATAGCCTACAAATAGACCCATGCATATCTAGAACGTTAACAGAGGCCAAAGTAACATCACAGGGGGAAATAAGAGACTGCTCAAAATGGGATCGGAAGTTTGGCTATACATATGGAAAATGTTGAATTACATCCCCATGGTGCAAGTTCAACTCCTGGTGGATTAATAATTTAAATATCAAAACTTTTAGAGGAACAAATAGTGAATATTATTTGGAAGTCAGGGTAAGGAAAGCATTTTAAAACCAGACTGAAAAAGCAGGAACGATGACAAAAAAGAGAACTTCACCTCCATTAAAAAGAAGAATCCTGGGTCAGCAAGACGGCAGTCGAAGAAGCTTCAGTCCCTTGCTCTCCCACAGAGACACTGAGTTAGCAACAATATACAGATCAGAGTACTTTTGCAAGAACTTTAGAGACCAATTGAGGAGCTATGGCACACAGCCCAACATAAAACCAAAAAGGGATTCTAAAAAAAGGTAGGAAAATGTGCAGCATTTGCCCATCTGTCCCGCTGCATCCAACCCAGCATCCCTCCAACAGCAGGGATCCTCCCTTGGAATGGGAACAGAAGAATAGACCTTGCATCCAATGTTCTGGCTTGTCTGGGGGCTGTTCAAGGGAATTTGCCTAACTCAGAACACTGACACAACAGACAGCAGTGTTTGGAAACTGCTGAAAGAGGGGAACAATATTGACAAGATGGCAGACTAGGATGCTTCAGACCCTCACTTTCTCCCAAAGCCACCAAGATAACAATATATGGACCGAATACCTTTGCAAGAACTTTAGAGACAAGTTGAGAAGCTACAGCACCCAGACCAATCTGAAGTCAAAAGGGATTCCAGCAAAAGAGATAGAAAAGCCTACAACATTTTGCACATCCATCCATCCCTCCCCTATTTGATTTAGTGCAGCACAATTGAAGGAAACTTCCCACACCAGGGATCCTCTCTCAGAACAGAAACAAAAGAGGTAACAGTGCACCCCACATTCTGCCCAGACCAGGGGCTACCTGACAGAACAGAATCTGTCTTGCCTGACTCAGAACACTGATGGAACTGGTAGACTTGTTTGGAAACTACTGAAAACAGATATTGCTGCAGCACATTAGAACTGTGGTTTTGCAGGCAGATGCTAGGGGCGACAAGAGCTGATGGGCTTCTGAGAAGAGTCAGAGATAAGCTGTTCAGGGAATTTGAGACAACTGAAAGCACAGCACAAGCCAGAGAAGATGTATTCTCAGAAAAGATTTCAGAGGTCCTAGAACCTTTAACTGGGCAGATTGGTAAAGGTCTGTGTGAAACCAGGCCATAAAAACTGGGAGGTGTGGTTGCTTTAGCAAATGCCCAAGTCTCAAAACAACAGTCACAAGGAAAACAAAGAAGTGGGGAAGCATGGTCCAATCAAAGGAACAAAATAAAACTCCAGAAAAATGACCCTAAGGAAATGCAGATCTATGAGATGCCTGACAAAGAATTTAAAACAACTTCCTAAAGATGCTCAATGAGCTTTACAAGAACACAGATAGACAACTAAAAGAAATTAGGAAACTAATGCATGGACAAAATGAGAATATCAGAGAAACTAATTTAAAAGCTCAAAGAGAAATTCTGGAACTGAAACTGGAAAACTCACTGGAGGAGTTTAACAACAGACTTGATCAAGCAGAAGAAAGAATCAGCAAATTGAAGTCATCAAGTCAGAGGAGAAAAAAGAAAAACAAATGAAAAAAAGTGAAGAGAGCCTCAGGAACTTATGGGATGCTATCAGACTTACATATGCATTATGGGAGTCTCAGAAGGTGAAGAGAGAGAGAAGTAGGCACAGAGCTCATATAAAGAAATAATGGTCAAATACTTCTCAAATCTGAAGGGAAAACATGGACATACACATTAAAGAAGCTCAAGGAATTCCAATCAGAGTAAGTCCAAAGAGACCAACACCAAGACACAGAAAATCAAAAGGTCAAAAGTCAAAGGCAGAAAGAGATCTTGTAAACAGCAAGAGAAAAGTGACTTTGTCACATAGAAGGGAACTTTCATAAGATTATCAGTGAATTTCTCAGCAGAAGCCTTGCAAGTCAGAAGGGGATAGGATAATATATTCAAAGTGCTGAAAGGGAAGAAAACCTGTCAGTTAAGAATATTGTAACTGGAAAATGTCATTCTAAGTTAATTAAGCCAGAAGGAGCAAGAAAAATACCACATGGTGATATCACTTATATGTGGAAACTTAAAAAAAAAAAAAGACGAACTTATTTACAAAACAGAAACAGACTCACAGACATAAAAAACAAACTTATGGTTACCAGGGGGATAAGGGGGCAGGAAGGGATAAATTTGGAGTTTGAGATTTGCAGATACTAACTAATATATATAAAACAGATAAACAACAAGTTTATACTGTATAGCACAGGGAACCATATTCAATATTTTGTAGTAACCTATGGTGAAGAATAATGAGAATGAACATATGTATGTTCCTATGTGACTGAAGTATTGTGCTGTGCACCAGAAATTGATATAACATTGTAAACTGACGGTACTTCAACAAAAATATATTTAAAAAAATAGAAATCCATAAAAAATACTGTATCTGGTAAACTGTCTTTCAAAAATGATGGGGAAATTGACTTTTCCCAGATAAACTAAAGCTGAAAGAGTTCATTACAACTATGACTGTTCTGCTAAAAAAAAAAAGAAAAAATGCTGAAATGAATCCTGCAAGATGAAAGTAAAGGGTGCTAGACATCAACATGAAATCACACGAAAGTATAGTTTTCCAATAATGTAAATACATGTGCAAACATAATCACTTGTATTAATGTGATTTTGGTGCATAAATTCACATTTAATTCTTGTATAGAATTTATAAAAGAAAACATTTTTGAACAATAAATATGTTAATGAGTATATAATATTAAAATATGTAATATATGACATTAATAGCATAAAGGGGGATGGGGATGTATAGAAGATTCTGTATGCAATTAAAGTTAAATTGTTATCAGATTAAAAATAGAATAAGATTTTTTAATGTAATTGTGATGGTAACCACACAGAAAAAAAAAAAGTATAGAATATATGCACAAGAAAATTAGAAGGAAATCAAAGCATGCCACTACAAAAAATTTAACAAAGCAGAAAGCAAGACAATAAGAAAGGAAAGGAAAGACAAAAAGATACAAGACATACAAAACAATAAACAAAATGGCAATAGTAAGTCCTTCCATACAGTAGTTACTTTACATGTAAATGGACTAAATTTCCCAATCAAAAGACATAAATTAGCTGAATGAATTTACAAAAAAACAAGATGCAACAATATGCTGTCTACAAAAAACTCTCTTTAGATCTGAGGATGCACATAGCTGAAAGTGAAAAGATTTTAAAAATATTTCATGCAAATGGTATCTGAAAGAGAGCAAGGATGGCTATATAATACCATACAAAATTGACTTTAAGTCAAAAATTGACAAAGATATTATATAAGAATAAAAAATCAATTCACCAAGAAGACATAACTATTATAACTATTTATGCATCAAATATCCGGGCTCCTAAATATATGATGCAGAATTAGAAAGAATTGAAGGGAGAAATAGCAACATAATAGTGGGAGACCTCAATACTCCACTTTCAATGAATAGAACAAATGGACAGAAGAAGAGTAAGGAAATAGAGGACTTACACAACACTGCAGACCAATTGGACCTAACAGATGTAATCAGAATACTGTACCCAGCAACTGCAGTATAAATTCTTCTCAAATACAACCAGAATAGACCATATGTAAGGCCACAAAACATGTCTCAACACATTTAGAAAGACTGAAATTATACAAAGTATATTTTCCAACCAAATGGAATGAAACTAGAAATCAATAGAAGGAAAGATGGAAAATCCACATGTAAGTGGAATTAATCAACACATTTTTAAAACAACCAGTGAGTCAAAGAAGTAGTCATAAGGGAAATTAGAAAATACCTTGAGAAAATTAAATGAAAACAAAATATACCATAACTTATGGGATGTAGCAATAGTAGTACTATCAGGGAAGTTTATAGCTATAAACACATATGAAAAAGAAAAAACCTCAAATTAACAACCTAATTTTATAACTTAAGGAGCTAGACAAAGAAGAGCTACCAAACCAAAAGCTAGCAGATGGAAGGAAATAATAAAGACTAGAGAAGATATAAATGCAACAGAGAATAGAAAAACAAGAGGGAAAAAAAGCAATGAAATTAAGAGCTTGTTTATTAACAACCATTAGCTAGATTAACAAAGAAAAGAAAAAGAAGACTCAACTAAAATAAAAAATGAAAAGAGTGGACTTTACCATTGATGTCACAGAAATGAGGAGGAATTGAGAATATTATGAACAGTTGTATGCTAACAAACTGGATAACCTAGAGAAAATGAGTAAATTCCTAGAAACACACAACCTACCAATACTAAATCATAAAGAAATAGGACATTTGAACAGACCGATAACTAGTTAGGAGATTAAATCAGTAATCAAACCTCCCAACAAAGAAAAGCCCAGACCAGATGCCTTCATTGGTGAATTGTTCCAAATATCTAAAGAAGAATTAACACCAATCCTCCTCAAACTCTTATCAAAACAATTGAAGAGGAAAGAATACTTCCAAAGTCATTCTATGAAGCCACCATTACCCTGATACCAAAGCTAGACAAGGATAATATGGGAAACAAAAACTAGAGACCAATCCCTGAAGAACACTGATGCAGAAATTCTCAAGAAAATACTAGCAAACTGAACTCAACAGCACATTAAAAGGATTAGCCATATGTGTAGATGGCTGAATCACTATGCTATATACCAGAAACTAACACAACATTGTAAATCAGCTATACTTCAATTTAAAAAAAAAAAAGATTATCCATACCATGACCAAGTGGGATTTGTTCCTAGAACATAGGAATGTTCAACATATGAAAGTCGATCAATATAATACACCACATTAAAGGAATGAAGGAGAAAAAAATCCACAACATCATCTCAATTGATATAAAATTGCATTTCACAAAATTCAACATACTTTCATGATAAAAACACTTAACATAATTTAAATAGATGAAAACTACCTCAAAATAAAGAAAGCCACATAGGAGCAACCCACAGTGAACAACATATTCGATGGTGAAAGAAAGCTTTTCCTCTAAAATCAGGAACAAGGAAGGAAACCCAGAAGTGGTGAGAGCTATTAGACAAGAAAAATAAATGTAAAGTATCTGTATTGAAAAGGAAGAAGTAGAACGTAAAATGATCTCTGTCCACAAACTCTAAAGATTCTCCAAAAACAAAAACAAAAAAAACTTTTAGAACTAATAAAGGAATTTAGCACAGAAGTCTCATTTCAGTATGGGTAAGTGCTCTCCTTCCATATCCAAATGCACCCAACACTTCATCCTTTTATGAACAAGGAGGACTCAGTTGGGAGATAGCAGTATAACTTTGTTCTTTTATACATTCATGATGCATACTATATAGAACTGAAAACTGCCACATATACTGTTGCACAAAATCTAGGAAGGAAATGGAAGGTTTACCAAGTAGGTAAACAGTCTGTACACTTGTGTGTATGTGTGTGTGTATGTGTAATGGATGTAGGAGTATGGGAAAGACTGTGCTGCATGATTTTTCTTATTTAGGAAGATTAGGCTGATAGGTAATTGTTGACGGTTACATGGTAGCTCTTTAGTGAAGTATTATCTTTTTACTCCCTTAGGTATGGCTTTCAATTGATGGCGGCAACACCTTTGAGCTAATAGCTGACTTTCATGGTGATATCATAAAGAATACTTATCATAGTTTTTATACTTCAGATATTACTTTCATTTCCCAAAGTGGAAAGGTTTACTTGACAAAGGCAGGTGAGGAATTCACTTTTATTGGTATAAGCACTACATGTGAGCCAGGGATTAGAAGATAGATTTTTAAATCTACCATATTAATCAACTAATCCTAGGGTCTCAGACCTATTAGGAGTGAATGATTTTTAAAAAATGTTATTGGGATAAAACAAACACAATATTTACCATCTTAAAGTGTAAGTGTACAAGTTCAGTGTTATTAAATACATGCAGATATTCTACAACCATCACCATCATCCACCTCCATAACTCTTTTCATCTTGAAATTCTATACCTTTTAAACAATAAACCCCCATTTCCCTCCTCCCCGCACCTCCTCACAACTCACCATTCTACTTTCTGTTTCTATGTTTTTGACTACTCTGGTACCTCATATAAGTGGAATCATATAGCATTTGTCCTTTTGTGACTAGATTAGTTCACTTAGCATAATGTTCTCAAGGTTCATCCTGTGGTAACATATGTCAGAGTTTTCTTCATCTTTAAGGCTGAATAATATTTAACTGGTATATACAACATTTTGCTTATCCATTCATCCATCAGTGGACACTTGGGTTGCTTCCATATTTTAGCTATTGTGAATATGAATGTGGGTGTACAAATATATCTTTGAGACTTCGCTTTTAATTCTTTTGGGTTTATACCCAGAGGTGAGATTGCTGGGTCATATGATAATTCTATTTTTAATTTTTTGTCAGGCCGCAATATTGTTTTCCACAGCACTGTACCATCGTACATTCTGACCACCAGTGTAAAAGGGTTCCAATTTCTCCACATCCTTGTTGACACTTGTTATTTTCTGGGTTTTTTTTTTTAAATAGTATTCATCCTAATGGGTATGAAGTGGTATTTCATTATGGTTTTTATTGCATTTTCCTAGTTGTTAGTGATGTTGAGCATCTTTTCATGTGTTTATTGGCCATTTTTATATCTTCTTTGGAGAAATGTCTTTTCAAGTCCTTTGCCCATTAATCAGATTGCTTATTTCTATCACTGAGTTTTAGGAGTGGTGTATTTATTCTCGATATTAATCCCTTACCAGATATATGATTTGCAAACATTTTCTCCCATTCTGTGGGTTACCCTTAACCTCTTTGGTTAAGTTATATCTTAAGTATTTTATTCTTTTTGATGCTATTGTAAATGGAATTGTTTTCCTAATTTCCTTTTTTTATTATTTGTGTTAGTCTATAGGAACGCAACTGATTTTTGAGTATTGATTTTATATCCTACTACATTGCCAAATTCTAACAGTCTTTTTGGAGAAACTTTAGGGTTTTCTACATTTAAGATTATATCCTCTGTGAACTGAGATTATTTTACTAATTCCTTTTCAATATATGTGGTTTTTAATTGCTTTTTTTTTTTGTCTAACAGCTCTGGTTAGAACTTCCACTACTATATTGAATAGAAACGGTGACAGTGGGCTTCCTTGTCTTATTCCTGATCTTAGAGGAAAAGCTTTAAGTCTTTTACCATTAAGTATGATGCTCACTGTGGATTTCTCCTATATGGCTTTCATTGTGTTGAGGTAGTTCCCCCCACCCCATATTCTAGTCCATAAAGTGTTTTTATCATGAGAGTATGCTGAATTTTGTCAAATGCCTTTTTGTATCAATTGAGATGATGTTGTGGGTTTTTTCCTATCATTCTGTTAATGTGGGGTATTACATTGATCAATTTTCCTATGTTAAACCACCCTTGCATTTCAGGAATAAATCCCACTTAGTCATGGCGTATAATCCTTTTAATGTGCTGCTAAATTCTGTTTGTAGTATTTTGAGGATTTATGCTTCAGTATTAATCAAGGATATTGGTCTATTGTTTTCTTTTTTGTAGTGTCTTTGTCTGACTTTGGTATCAAGATAACACTGACCTCATGGAATAAGTTGGGAAATATTCCTTCCTTTTCAATTTTTTGGAAAAGTTTGAGAAGGACTGGTATTAGTTCTTTAAGTGTTTTGTAAAATTCACTGGTGAAGCCATCAGTCCAGGGCTTTTCTTTGTTGAGAGATTTTTTTGTTATTAGTTCATTCTCCTTACTAGTTTTAGAACTGTTCAGATTTTATATTTATTTATGATTTCATCTTACAGCTTTTATTTTTCCAGGAATTTTTTCATGTCATCTAGCTTATCCAATTTGTGGGTTTCCACTACTCTCTCATAATCCCCTCTACTTCTGTAGAAGCAGTAGTAATATCCCCACTTTCATTTCTGATTTTAATAATTTGAGTCTCCTCTTTTCTCTCAGTTCAACTGAGTAAAGTTTTATTGATCTTTTCAAAGAACCAACTTTTGGTTTTATTGATCTTCTGTCTTGTTTTTCTACTCTCTATTTCATTTATCTCCCTCATCTTTATTTCCTTCCTTCTGCTAGCTTTTGGTTTACTTTGTTCTTCTTTCTCTAGGTCCTTAAGTTTTAAAGTTAAATTGTTGATTTGAGAAATTTCTTGTTTTTTTGTTTTAATTTAACAATTGTAATTAATTTTAAATTGAGGTATAATCGACATATAGCATTATATGAATTTCAGGTGTACAGCAATTTGATATTTGTATATATTGTGAAATGTCCACGCCAGTAAGTCTAGTTAACATTGCCAACATACACAGTTAAAAATCTTTTTTTTTCTTATGATGAGAACTTTTAAAGTCTACTCTCTCAGCAACTTTCATATATGTAATATGATATTATTAACTATAGTCACCATAATGTACATTATAAGCATACACTAATACATCCTTTTATTGTACTTTGCTTTATTGCACTTTGCAGATACTGCTTTTTTTTTTAACAAATTGAATTGTTGACAATTATTGACAATAACAAATATATTGTCAGATGATGGTTAGCACTCTTTTTTAGTGATAAGGTATTTTAAAATTAAGGTATGTATATTTTTGTTAAGACATAATACTGTTGCACCCTTAATAGACTACAGCCTAGTGTAAACATAACTTTCATATATACTGGGAAACAAAAAAGTTCATGTGGTTGTCTATTTTGCAGTATTCGCTTTATTGTGGTAGCCTGGAAACAAATGTGCAGTATCTCCAATGTATGCCTGTACATCTCCGTGGCTTATTTATTTTATAATTAGAGGTTTGTGCCTTTTGGCTCCTTTCAGTCATCTCTTATTTATTTTTAAAGTAAATGTTTATAACAATATATTTCCCCCTTAGCACCAGTTTTGCTTCATTCCGTAACTTTTGGTATGTTGTGTTTTCATTTTCATTTGTGTCTACGTTATTTTCCAATTTCCCTTGTGAATTCTTCTTTAATAGATTAGTGGTTTAAATGTGCATTGTTTAGTTTCCACAGTTCTGTGACTTTTCCAGTTTTCTTTGTTACTGATTTTTAACTTCATTTCCTTGTGATCAGAGAAGATACATTGTGTGATATTTATATTTTTTAATCTACTGAAACTTAATTTGTGGCATAACTTATAGTCTGTCCTGGAAAAATGTTTCATATGCCCTTGAGAAGAAGTGTATGTATTGTTTTTGGGTGGAGCATTCTGTATATGTCTATTAGATCTAGTTGGCTTACTGTGCTGTTTAAGTCCTTGATGTCTTTAAGTATCTTCTGTCTGGTGTTCTATCCATAATTGTGAGTGGGGTATTGAAGTCTCCAACTATTATTGTTTTAGCTGTTGATGTCACAAAATTACATCATTGTACTTTTTGTCCCCAAACATAAACTAATAATTCTTTTAAATTCATTAATCTCCAAAATTATGTAGAAAAAGAGATTTAGAGTTCAAACCTAAGTTAACAGTAAGTAGTACTAGCTTTTAAATTACTAATTGGTTTTTCTTTAAATATGTCAATCTCTTAAATCATGTAGAAAACAAAAGTACAGTTACAAACCATTGTTCACTTTTCTTCAATCACTTTTCTTTCTGTTCCTCAGACTTGATAATTTTCATTATCCTATCTTCACGTTAACTAATTCCTTCTTCTACCTTTGAGTCCCTCTAGCAGGTTTTTTTCATTTTGGTTTTTGTACTTTTCAGCTGCAGAATTTCTTTTTGGTTCTTTTAGGTTTTCTGTCTCTTTAATGATATTTCCATTTTGTTCATACATTATTTTCTTGACTTTCACCATATAATCCTTTCGTTCTTTGAACATATTTAAGATAGAACATTTCTGTTGATTTATTTTTATTCCTTTGAATGGGCTATACTTTTCTGTTTCTTTGTATTCCTTGTGATCTTTTTGGATATTTGAATATAATCATATAGTAGATCTGGAAATCAGATTCTCCCCCTTCCCCAGGGTTTGCTTTTTTGTTATGTTTTTGTTTTTATCATTATGGGTTGTATCTATGCCAAGAATCAGCCTGAAGTGAAAACTTAAGGTCATCTTAGGTCTTTCCTGAGTCAATGCCTTTTCCCAAGTGTGTGTAATCAGTTTCTAATTTTCCTCGTATATGCAGTTGCTTTTGAATGTCCTGGCTTTTCTCCCCAGCTTTATTGGGATGTAATTGATATAATATTGTATACGTTTATGATGTAGAATGTAATTATTTGATATATATACATATTGCAAAATGATTATCAAAATAAGGTTAGTTAACACATTTACCATCTCACATAGTTATAATTTTTTGTATGATGAGAACTTTTAAGGTAAGGTTTACTCTTATAGCAACCTTCAAATATACGTATAGTATTATTAACTATGTCACTGTGCTATACATTTCATCCCCAGAACTTATTCATCTTATAATTGGAAATTTGTACACTTTGACCATCTTTACCAATTAGTCCTTCCCACTGCTTGCCACCACACCCCAGCAACCACCGTTCTGCTCTCAATTTCTATAAAAGTTTGATTCTTTTTTAGTAGATTCCATATATAAGTGAGGTCATACAGTATTTGTCTTTCTCTGACTTACCTTCACTTAGAATAATGCCCTAAGTTTTATCTATTGTTGTGAATGTCAGGATTTTCTTCTTTTTTATGGCCAAATAATATTCTGTTGTGTGTATATCACATTTTCTTTATTCATTCATCTGTCAGTGAACACTTAGGTTGTTTCTGTGTCTTATTTATTCTGAATAATGCTGCAGTGAAATGCTGCATCCATGTCCCTCCAGAATATTTCCATCTTCCCAGACTTAGACTCCATTGCCATTAAATAATTTCCCATTCTCTCTTCCCCCATCCTCTGGCAACTACTTTCTTTTCTTTTCTTTTTTTTTTTACATTTTCTTATTGAGTTATAGTCATTTTACAATGTTGTGCCAAATTCCAGTGTAGAGCACAATTTTTCAGTTATATATGAACATACATCTTTTCATTGTCACATTTTTTTCACTGTGAGCTACTGCAAGATCTTGTATATATTTCCCTGTGCTATACAATATAATCTTGTTTATCTATTCTAACTACTTTCTGAATATATGAATTTGACCACTCTAGACACCCCACCTAAGTGGAATCATACAGTATTTGTCCTTTTGTGACTGGCTTATTTACTTAATATAATGTCTTCAAGTTTCATCCATGTCATAGCATTACTTCATTCCTTTTAGTGGCTGAATAATATTTTAGTGTACTGATTTGGCACATTTTCTTTATCCATTTATCAGGATATTTGGATTCATGAGCATTTGATTTTTTTATACTTTTTGGCTATTATGATTAATATTATTATGATCATTTGTGTAGAAGTTTTGTGTAGAAATAATGCTTTCGGTTCTCTTGAATGCATACTTAGGATTCTCATTGCTGGGTCATATGGTAACTCTGTGTTTAACATTTTGAAGAAATGTGACTGTACTATTTTACATTCCTGCTAGCAATATATGGAGATTATTGCCCTCCATCCTCACCAGCACTTATTATTGTCTGTCTTTGAAAAACTTTAGTTACCCTAGTGGATGAAAAGTCGTATCTCAGTGTGGTTTTGGTTTGCATTTCCCTAATAACTAATGATGTTAAGAATCTTTCCATGTGTTCATTGGCCATTAGTTTTTTTTGTTTGTTTGTTTGTTTGTTTTTTTTGAAGAAATAGCTCATCAAATCCTTTGCCCATTTAACATTGGGTTAATTGTCTTTTTATTGTTGTGTTGTAAAAGTACTTTATATATTCTTTATATATTCTGGAGGTAAGTCTCTTATCAGATATATGATTTGCATGTATCTTCTCTCATTCTCTGAGTTATCTTTTACTTTCTTGGTGGTGCTCTTTTTGAGGCACAAGCATTTTAAATTTTGATCAAATCCAATTTATCTGTTTTTCCTTTTGTTGTTTGTGATTTTGGTGTCTTATCTAATGAAACCATTGCCTAATTCATGGACATGAAGATTTAATCCTATGTTTTCTTCAGGGAAGCTTATAGTTTTCATACATTTTTTGGTTCACTTTTTCAGGCATTCATAAGTTGATAAAACTACCAATTGTAAAAAAAAAATGCTGAAATTCAGTAACTTAATAGACAAATGAGATCTACCTTCAGAAATACAGTCTCCCTGAAGGAACATCTCCCAGTGTTCAAGGAAACTTTCATAGATCATTGAATAAGTTTAGAGATTGGGGTAGGCTTGGAGATAACTGATTAGACCAGATTACAAAAAAAAAATACAAAACACTGATTGTCTCCAAGACAAGAGCAAGGCTGGGGTTTTTGTCTGTTTCTTTGTTTTTAACATTGTCAGCATTCTTGACTGTCTAAATTTAAAACCAGGTTCTTCTGCCCTTGTAAGTCTATGATAATAATAAGCTTTCTAAAGATTTCTGATATGACTCTATAAAGCATGGTTTCTAAGGCCTTGATTTTGTGTCCTTGATGCTCACCAACAGAAGCAGCTTTACCATCATAAAATCCTCTCAACAGTCCTTCCTTATTCAGGATAAAGAGAGACCACAGAATTCTGATTCTTGTCTCAGATCTTCACCACTGTGTTTGTTTATTCTCTCTTCTGCCACAAAACTTCTGTTCAGTTTATGTTGGTATCAAGGTTAATCTTTGTGGTTAATTTGTCTGAATCATTTGTTGAGACAGCAGTCATGCAGTAGTAGCATTTGGAAATCTGACACTAGGCATTGTGTGATTGTGAAATAAACAAAAACTATCCATCTTATTGGGAAGGGTTGGAAAGTAGAGCAAAATATAGAGCATTCTCAGTGCTCTAGAGAGCTCCCTCATGCCTCTTTCCTGTCAGTATACCTTGAAGGGTAGCCATTACTCTGACTTCTAATACCACAGATTAGTTATGCTTGGTTTTGAACTTCCTATGAACAGAATTATGCAGTATATGTTCTTGTATGTCTGACTTTTTCCAGTCAACATTATGACTGTGAGAGTCTTTCATATTAGTAATTTGTTCTTTTTCACGGCTGCATAGTCCTCCACTGTATGAATGTATGGCAATTTATTTTTCCATACCACTACTGATAGGTATTTGAATTGCTTCCATTAGGGGCCTATTATAAATAAAGTAGTTATGAACATTCTTGTGTGTTTTTGCTAAGCAGAGCTTTTATTTCTGTTGGGTATATACCTCAGAATGGAATTGCTACATCATAAAGTATATGTTTGTTTAGGTTTTTGTGAGAAAAAATATTGACTGCTGCCAACATTCTCCCAAGGTGATTGTATCAATGTACTGTCCTACCAGCAATCTAAAGGAATTCCAGTTGCTCCCTCTTCTGACCAACTCTTAGTATTGTTAGTTGTTTAAATAGTAAGCCATTATGCTGAGTATGTAATGGTATCTCATTGAAGATTTCGTTTGCATGGGTAATAGTGTTGAGCACATTTTCATGTGTTCACTGGCCAATTTTTATATCTTTTTCTGTAAATTATCTCTTTGAGTCTTTTTTTAATCCATTTTTTATTGTATTGACTTTTTCTTATTGACTTCTATGAGTTTTTAATGCATTATGGGTAGGAGTCTTTTTTTAGAAATATGACTTGCTATCATCTTTTCCCAACTAGTGGCTTGTTATTTTTATTCACTTCATGGTATCTTTTGATGAACAAAGTTATTAATTTTTAAAAGTTCAAATTCCTCAGTCTTTTCTTTTATGGCTAGTGCTTCTTGCTTCTTATATCCTGTTTAAGAAATCTTTGCCTGTCCCAAATTGATGAAGATATTCTCCTGTTTTCTTCTAGCTGATTTCTTATATAGATCTGTGTAAAATTTCTAAATTTGTGTGTGGTGTGAGATAAGTTTCCTTTTTCTTACAGCTGTCAGGTTCTCTACTCTGGCCTTGAGTTGGATATTCAAGGTCATAGGTTTTTGTTTGTTTATTTGTTTGTTTTTGGTAAGCTCTCCAATACATCCATAAATCATACTACCCCACAATCTTTACAAAAACCATGTTCATTTTTAACAATTTTTTTTGTTTAGTTGTTTTTTTGGAGGGCGGTGGTACTTAGCTTTATTTATTTATTATTATTATTTTAAATGGAGGTACTGGGGATTGAACCTAGGACCTTGTGCATGGTAAACATGCAGTCTACCACTAAGCCATACTGTCTCCCTCAAAACCATGTTTGCTGTTGTAATCCAGCACTCCACAGACTACTCCATCCTATGCTACTGCCAGTAATAATTTTAGTAATTGTGTTGCTCTTGCTTGGTATGAATTACTAGTGTCACAGTATTTAGCAAGCATAAGAAGTCATCTTTGCATTCCTTAAATATGTGAGCAACTCAGTCTCAATCTTGCCTTGATATTCTGTTTTGCAGGGATATTTTTGATAAAAATATTGTATCAGTTATGGTCCTGGCAGGAAACATAATTCCACTCAAGTGTTTCACCTGTAGAACCTTTATCAGAAGAATGGTGGACAAGTTAGAGGAACCAACAACAACATTAAAATATCCAGAGATTAGCAATGGAAGAAAGCCATACAGTCCCTTTGATTAAAGGAGTAATGCAGATAAATAGATGCTAGCTAGCTAGCTAGATTTCTCTCTGCTTCCCTTGTTCTTACCTGTTGCTAATGCCTTTCACTAGCCAAACCCAATCAGAGGCCACCTGGAAGCAGAGCTCACATATTCATAGGGGTCGACCTTCCAGTGCCCTGAACAGGAAAGAGAACGTCTGAGAATGGATCTGGGGGTAAATAGGCAAATAGAGAATAAACAAATCTCACATATTATGAACCAAAAATCAAAATAGACTAAGCAAGATTGCTTTGGAAATGGTAATTATAAGACTTAAGAAAACCAAACTAAATTGACAATATAAATTATAAGCTATTACAAATTGTAGATATAAACTGTAGAAACCTGTCTACATGTAGAATGAATAAATAAGTGGAAGGAATCTAAAATGAGAAATATAAATGTTAAAGGTTGAGAAACTGCAAATTGTAGGAATTTCCAGTGATGAACAGAAGTGAGGCTCTCTGTTTCTCTATTTTATCTACACTTCCTGGCCCATTGTAGCCCTGATAAAATGAATGGATGGATGAATGAATAAACACTGAAAGTAGGAAGAATAAAGTAAACCAAACTGATATTAAGATGTTAATTTAAAAAAATTTTTATTGACATATAGATGATTTATATTATATTAGTTTCAGATGTATAACATAGTGATTCAGTATTTTTACAGCCCATATTGCATTAAAAGTTATTACAAGATAATGGCTGTAATTCATTGTACTGTACAATACATCCTTGTTGCTTATCTATTTTATACAGAATAGTTTGTATCTCTTAATCTCATACCTCTAATTTGCCTCTACCCCATTCCCCTTCCCCTTTGGTAACCATGAGTTTGTTTTCTGTGTCTGTGAATCTGCTTCTGTTTTGCATATACATTCACTTGTATTATTTTTTAGATTCCACATATGAGTGATATCATACAGTATTTGTCTTCCCCTGTCTGACTTATTTTACTAAACATAATATTCTCTAGGTCTATTCACATGGCTGTTAACGGCAGAATTTCCCTCTTTTTTATGGCTGAGTAATATTCCATTGTATGTATATATACATCTTCTTTATCCATTTGTCTGTTGATGGGCAATTGGATTGCTTCCAAATCTTGGCTATTGTAAATACTGTTGCTATGAACATAGGGGTGCATGTATCTTTTTGAATTAGTGTTTTTTTTTTCCTGGATATATACCCAGGAGTAAATCTGCTGAATCATATGGTAGTTCTATTTGTAGTTTTTTTGAGGGACCTCCATCCTGTTTACCATAGTGGCTGCAAGGACATTTTTAAAAACTAAAAGCAAAACAAATAATAAAAGCAAAACCACTTCTGAATTATTTGAAACAGAAAGTAAAAATCAATTTTAAAGGCATAAATAAAAATCAAGCCAGCCTTGGATTTTTCCACTGCAACAATGAATATCACATATTCTTCTAAAGAACTTTCAGAGAAAAATAATATTACCTAAGAATTTGGAGCCAACTCAACTAGTTGTTCATATGCAAAACCAACAGAAGAATGTTGTAAACACTATATTTCATCAAGTCTGAGATTCACTGATTGTAAGATACACTTTGTTCTATTAGCACAAAGAAAGGAAAACTCTTCCAATTAAACTTTAACACAGTGTTTTAACAGAGGTCATAGTGACACACGGATTACACTGACATTACTTTCCCAGCTTGTTGTGTGATAAGGCAGTCATCTCGCATGTATCCCGGTAGTAAAACATAATTCAGTTACATCTGCTTATGGTTTTCTTCCTTCCTTAGGTCCTATAAAAAACTTGGGGTTGTTCTACCATAAAATGTGGTGTTGTGGTAATTCTTCCAGTAATGTTTGCTTTATAGATAAATATATGCCCTGCTTGTTTCCCTCTTTGCTGCACCCACAATTTTGTTGCAATACCAAATTATAATGTAATATTTTCACACTTTAAGTAGCATTAGAACTCAACATGTATTATACTAGTGATTCAGGAAACTCAACATGATGATGGTTTAAAGAGTAGAGACAAAAGTACATGCATGTGTAGCCAGTTGACTGCTGTAGCATAAGTGCCCTCTAGTGGACAATGATTGTAAGACACATCAATTGTAAAACACCTCAATTTCCAAGGTGCTAGAAGTTGGGGGGGGGGGTCTTATGTTTATAGATGAAATATAGCAAATTGAACCCTAACAATTGTAACAGTTAATTTTACGTGTCAGCCTAACTGGGCCAAGGGGTGCCCAAATTAAACATCATTTCTGAGTATGTCTGTGAGTGTGATTCTGGATGAGATTAGCATTTGAATCCATGGACTCAGGAAAGTAGACTGGCCTCCCCAGTGTGGGTGGGCATCCTCCAGTCCATCGAGGGCCTGAGTAGAACAAAAAGGTGGAGGAGAGAGGAATTCATCCCTTTTGCTTCCTGCCTGCCCGCTTGAGCTGAGACGTTGGTCTTCTCCTGCCCATGGACTGAGACTTACATCATCCCTTCCCCTCCCCCACCTCCGTTCTCAGGCCTTTGGGCTCCAACTGGGAGTTCCACCTTCAGCTCCCCTGGTGCTTCGGCCTTTGGTTCTCTGCCTTACAGACAGAAGATCGTAGGACTTCTCAGCCTCTATAATTGCATGAGCCCATTCCTCATAGTAAATCTCATAATAAATAAGCATATCTCTATTGGCTTGTCCAGGGTGATTGTAGTAGAGTGACGAGAAGGGGCTGGGTTCTATATGTATTTTGGGGCTAAAGTCAATGGGATTTGCTGATGGATTAGATGCAGGGTATGAAAGGAAGAAAGGAATTAAGAACGACAGCACAGGTTTTGGACTGAGCAACAGGAATAATGCAATTGCCCTTATTGGAGATGAGAAAGGCTGAGTATGGAGGTTTGTGTGAGTGCTAGGAGTTCAGTTTGGGATGAGTTCCATTTGAGATGCTTGGCTGACATGCACCTGGCGATGTCATGAGGCAGTTAGATAAGTCTGGAGTTCAGGGACGAGAATGAGATGGGAGGTTTAAACCTGGGAATCAACCACATAAAATTTAAAATCCTGAAACTGGACGAGCTCTCCAGAGACAGCGAGAGAAGAGATCTCAGAGCTGAGCCCTGGGGCACTCCGATGTTAGAGGTCAGGGCAGGAGAATGGACCAGGAGACCCTGGCCTAACTAAGGAGGGTGGAAATGAGCCTTTCTCACCCTGAGACCTCAGCGTGCAGTCTGGCTTCATCCTCCATCCGGGGGAGGGGCGCTCTCTTTCTCTGCATCAGTGTCTGGTTAAGTGAAAGTTGCTGCACTGCCAGTTCCTCTCAATATGTTGCCCTAAGACATGAGAGAGAGGACACCAAGTTGGATTCAACATATTAATCCTAATAGAGCTAATGACCTGGTGGTCTCTACCGATAATTCCTCTTGACCTCCTGGGGTTTATTTTCTCACTGCCGTCAAGAACCTGACTTTAGTGTTAGAAAGAGAACCCGCTGCCAGGAGATGCTAAGCTCTTTTCCTCAAGATCTCTTAACATTCCCTCACTCTGTCTGTCCTGCACCTGCTTCAGCAAACAGGTCCTGTAATCAAAGGAAGCTTGAGAGCGATTTTCCAGGGATTTAACAAAGACTAACATGTATTTTGCTAATCCCACAGTCTCAGAGCCCTTCTCCCACCTCTTAGTTTAAATAGAATTTTCATAAAGTATAATTTGAAAAGTTCTCTATATAATATCATATCAATATCAAGAGACTTCTGTTTCTTTCCTAACAGGATTAGGAAGATATAGTGAAATTGGATCTATTTCTGATAAAATTTTCACATTATACTATGACCACATGGGATTCATACATAAACTGACTCCAGATCATTTTGAAGCTGGCGGGTCGCTTGCTGGCTCTGGAAATTCTAAAGGTATTTTTGGACAGGTCAGTGATACAATGCATTGAAGCAGTTCGCCTTGTTTTAAAAATAGATGCCACATTCTATATACAGAGCAATGGGGAAATGGGAAAGTGTTTTCCTTGGGACAAACCCTTATTAATGCTCTTTGCTCTATGTAACTAAGGGAAAAACCTCCATGTGTCAAGGAACATCTCCAAAATCTTTCAAGCCCTATCCAGGGTTATAGAGATTTAACTCCATCCACAATATTTTCATATAAATGTCTTCACAGCAAACCACCAGATGTTCTAAGCTAGATCCAACCCAGGTTCATGGTGAGTTTGATGCTCTACCTCTCAAGGTTGACCTTGAAGAAATGTGAGTTCTGTTTTTCCCACTTGTTTACCTTTTCTCTTTCATATTAACCCTGCCCCCTCATTTCTTCCTTTTCTAATGCTGACATAGAGGACTTACCATCTACTTCATGCAGATTTTCCTGATAGTTTTGATGTATCATGTGCCCACCTGGGAAGTTACAAATGCCTAAGAACTCCTCATGGCACACGATCATGATAAAGAGTTCTCATTAGTATGTCAGTGAAGAATCAAACAGATGTTTTGACTGAGGTTTAGTAAAACCTGCCCTTTGGCCTAAAGGAAACAGAATAAAAGATGACTCTAGTTTTACTAGATCTTTCCGAATTACCAGGCCAAGACTGTGGTTCAGAGGATGGTGTTTTAACTTCCCCTGTCTGAGTATCTGTAGAGAGTAACAGGGAACTTTGTAGTGACAGTAAGATGCCATCCTGTGACTCCCTGTGTCCTTATTTGCCGATCTGTTGTGTGAATCTGCAAAGAAATATATCAAACCACATGAACAGAAGGGTCGCACTCACCAAAAAAGCAGTTACCTCAATTTTTCAGTAACTTCACAATATGTAGAAAATGTCTTAGCTCTCTTATGTCAACGTTTAAATTATTAAAATCAAAAGCTGGGGGGAGGGTATAGCTCAGTGGTAGGGCACATGCTTAGCATGTACAAGGTCATGGGTTCAATCCTCAGTACCTCCATCAAATAAAAAATAATAATAATAATAACAAATAAATAAACCTAATTATCTGCCCCCCCAAAAAAAGACAAAAAAATTTTTTTAAGCCAATGGGGGTTTTTATACTCAAGATGAGTTCCAGGAACTCACACTCAGCATTATCACCTCCCTCCCCCAAATCAAACTATACAAGCATCCCCTCTGGATACAGAAAGTTCCTGGATCTTATTTGGCTCTGACTGTGTGCCACGCACTAGCAAAGCACTTCGTCTTCCTAACAGCTGTTTCTCCTCATTTTACCCATGGCTAAAGAATTTACCCAGAATTACACCCACCACTGGTTAGTTGCTGGAATAAGGCATCTAAGCAGACAGCAGATTCCAGGGCCTGTCCTGTTAGTCACTGCGCCGCCTTTCCTGGGACTTGCACGTTCTTTTCATGGGACATACTTGCCACTCCCAGGCTAGGATGTCCTACAGAAATCTTAAAGCTTTGCCAGTAATTTTCAAGAGTCCTTAAGCCATCTGTTCAGTCCCAATACATTCTCACAGTGTCTGTTTCCCACTCTCTCCCCTACTTGGTGGGCTCCCAGATTTAAGAGACCAAGGGAAAAGGCATGAGAGAAATGGGTCTTGAAGGCACAACCTGATGGTGGTGCCCTAACGAGTCTGCACTGTCTACCACCCTCCTTGTGTCGTAGCAACAAGGTCAACTCCAGCATCCCCTTTGGGGATGGTCCTCACCTGTCTTCTCGCCCCTCAAACTGCCCAGACCTGGACAGGATCAGGATCAGAGAAGGGTTGTTGAAAAGAAGACCCCTGGGTCAGAAATGTGGGCCAAAGGTGTCCACGTCAACAGCCAGGAAAAGCCTTGTGAGCCAGAGGGAGCGAGAAGGGCACGTGCCACCAGTGCTGGGGAGCCCTCAGCGCTGGGCAGGGTCACCGCAGGAGATTGGACGTGTCAGCGCTCAGATGGAGAGGTGCTTCTCAGCCCCCCACTTACATACGACTCCAAATAAGAACTGAGTTCTGGAGTCACCACCTCCAAACTCCACACACACGACATGACACTCAAGTCTTCCACGCCACCTTCTACGCAGGAATCTTAAACTGAATTTTACTCCTCAGAATTGATTTTCCTCCTCGGTAGAAAAAAATGCGTTTTTCCCTTGCACACACGTGGATGAAACAGAATCCATTGAAATATTCCTCCTATTGATAAGCAAAACAGCATTGTTTTGATGTGAAGTGGAAGCAAATCTGTTACTTGCATTTTGTCATAATTGACAAAGCTGTTCGAAATACAGTATTTTCTCTTTTCATATCCCAGGCTCCTGATATGGGCTTTGAGACTGCCCTTGCTCCACAGTATATCACCGTAAATGAGATGATCTTTTTTGCGTATGTACCCAAGAATGAACCTAAGGAAAATATACACAACAAGAAGTTCAACGGCATTCACGCTGGAAAAGTGATCCACTCCAGGTAGTGACTGACTAGCTTCACATTTCACTTTGATGGCACACTGGTTTCTAAATTCTTAATTTTGAGCCTACTTTTTTGAGTAATTTTCTTGATCACATAGGATAAGTTTTTCCTTTAACACCTCACAAGGCCAAATACATTTATGGACTCCAAGGTGCCTTGTGCAATGCGCCAGTTTTAGAAATGTGGGGCCGGGTCTGTCAGCACTGTCAGGCCAAGCTGCAGGCTTGCGTGTTTGTCATCTTGAGCATCAAAGACGTGTGGGCTGCATTGGATACTGCTGATCTTCAGGGCTCGGTCTCAGGACAGCTGTGTATGTCCTGAAGGCAAGCACATCTAGCGTAGAGGAGGCCATCCTGCCTGAAATACTGCATGGAGGGTGTGCCGAGTTCTCAGGAACACTTGCTTTGAAAATACCAGCTAGAGCCAGTGACCCTTCAAGCTACACTTAAGGCTTAAAGACTTTCTTTGAAAAACAATGCGAATTCTGTAACTCCCCCCTCAGATCTAACAACCAGGAAAGGAATGGTTTCAGATTACCAGAGACTCCCCCATCCCAAATGTGATGGGCCCTATTCCAGGAGGCTGAGGTCTGTTTATTACGCGTGCATTGGGCTGTCAGTGCATATCCTGTCCCACAGCCGCAACTCCACGCACCCCGCGGCACAGCTCACTCAGAGGTGGGATTGGAGGATGGGGGTTAGACACAATATAACAAACGTTGGCATTAGATTTTTCCCACAAAGATTGTAGAACATTCTGTCTCTAAGAAAAGTATCTTGATCTCTTGTTTTGATGACTGACTAACTGACCGGGAAGGTCAAGCATTTGGGAACCGGAAGTTATGAGGTCAGCAATAGGCCAAAGGCAGGTATCTAGGTAGTCAGGGGGCAAAGCAGGGTAAGCCCTTCATTCTTCTGTTGACAAATAGTTATTTAACACTCACTGCAAGCAAGACAGTCTGGGAGATGGGGTGATAGAGGACGAGAAGGACGTTCGAGCCCGTGTACTCCTTGAACTTGGATTCCAGCACAGGACATCGACCATTATGTAATAATAGTTGATGTAAGTCTGCAATGGAGGAGCGTGGAGCATTGAGAGAGTGGTTTCCTGGGGATTGAGCCCTTGTTTGGAGGATCTTGGAGGGTTTCCCAGAGGCAGTGATGTTTATGATGAAATGAGGAGGAGGAAAGTGGGAGGGGAGTGGGGTGAAAGGTTCCAGCCTGAGAACAGCGTGGAAAAGGGCCCCAGGCCAGCGGGAGCCTGATGTGTGCTTGAGAAACCCAAGGAAATCAGAGTGACTTCAGTGCCATAAACCAAGGAGAAAAATCATTCAAGACCAGATCGGGGGGGCTTTTGTGCCCCATTAAGGAATGTGGATGTTATTCCAAGAGGGGGAGGCATTGAAGGCTTTGAATTAGGTGACTAACCGGATGGACTGTGTGTAATTTGTTTACCGAACCAGCTGGATATCAACTTTATTTTTCCCCTTCTGGTCTCTTCAGATCCCTCTGTGGACCTATTTCGTTTGTGGCTCTAGATGACATATCAGGCAGATCCCATAGCTTTTCTCTGAGACAATAAGTAAATATTTCCTTGGCTTTTTAAAAAGTCTGAATCAGTCTAATAACTACATGACTCCATTCATGTCCAGTGTTTTAAGAAACTTCAAACTCTTATCCAATTTAAGTTTGTTTTCCAACCCCTGTTTGGGCCTGACCCAGCCTGGGGAGCCTAGAGTGTGGGGAGGTGGAGAATTTCTCATTCTCAGTATTTTCACATTTACATTCTCCCTCCCTAAAAGTCGAGGCTTTCCAGCCCCTTCTGGAGTTGGGTGAGAGAGGGAGGTAAGATAAAGGGGTCTGCTGAGGGAGATCTGACTCCTTTGAAGAGGTGACACGTCTACTGGCGGACAGCTGTCCCCATCACCCCCAGGCCTCTGCAAGTCTTCCACTCTGCGGGCCCGTACCCTTGCAGCAGTGCTTCTGGGCAGCATTCTTTTCTTTCCTGCCTCTTTTCTGGCCCCCAGCACTATGCCTCTGGACTTGTTTCTGGAAGTGCTGCTAGGAGCCCCAGGAGTGCTCTCAGAAGGCACCCTTCAACTGTCACAGCCTTCCCAGGGCTGGCCACATCCAATGACAGATCAAGGTGGAAACAGAAAGACCTAGCATTTTCACCCTAACACAGTTCAGCTCTAAAGGGCCATTTTAGCTTCAGAGTTCCCCACTTCTCTCTCTGCTGAGTCCTGCCTCCATCACCTCCCCCCTATGGGTGTTAATCTCAAAGAACTCACAGTCAAACACCCTACCCTCTAACTCTGTCCCTGAGTCTGCTTCCTAGAGATCTCAACTCAGTAACACAGCTCCTGGCTTGCTGTTGGACCACGGTAGAGGCTGAAATCCTGTCTGTGGGGCACAAAGTGAACATGTGATCTGAGATGCCTATAATTGACCAGATGTCCCCTGACTCATCAACCCATAAAATGGTAGCGTGTGTAGCAGCACTCTGTCCTCAAGTGGAAACAGTAATCAAAAAAGATGACACATGAGCAGGTCTGGAGAGCACCGGTATGTTTCATGAGTGGGAGGTTCGTAACTGACAGATACACCTCCTGCTCCTGCTTTACCGCCTCTCCTGTAATCCACATCTGTGACCTCATACGGAGTTCCCTGTGATCAGATCACCAAAGAGGGAAAACTTGAGCCTAATTTTAAAACATTTCCACATAGAAATCTGGCACTTCCACAAGGAGGTGACTAGAGTATTATATCCTGCTGGACTAGCTCAGGGGGACGGAAGGAAAGGACTTTGTGGGGTTTTTTGTTTTTTAGTTGAAGTATAGTTGACTAGCAATTTTATTTTACTTTCAGATGTACAACATAGTGAGTCAATATTTTATAGATTGTACTCCATATAAAATTATTATAAAATATCGGCTAAAAATTTTTTATAGCTTTAACACATATATATGTATCAAGATGTATTGTTTAGTTTTGTGAAATGTATTTCTTAGCCATGTCTGCCTTTTCCTGTGACTTGCCTCTTTCATTCAACCTCTGCTTTTTAAATTATCCTATATGCTTTTTAAATTACTCCATACTGATATATGCATCTGTAATTCACTCACATGAATATACCACAATCTCTTTAGCTAGTCTCCTATGTTGTAGTTTTAAACTTTTGCTTTGTATTTTTAAGTTTTCAGTCTAGCTAGGATTGATGTTGCATGTAATTTGATGTGGAAATCCGATTTCTTTCTTTCTTTAAATATAGATAGCCAGTTGTCCAAACAAGCCTCTTCTTTCCCCCTGGTCTGCAGCATCACCCCATGATGTATCATAGTTCAATACGTGCATCCATCTCTTTCTGTTTCTCTTCTATTTCATTGCTGTATTTGTCTTCCCAAAGTCACACTAAATTTCTCTAACCAGGTAACCCATGTGGATAGCACCCCTTCCTGGTTTTTCTTGGCCTTTGGTCTTGCATTTCAACGTCAGGTTCAGCTTGTGATGCTCCATTAAGATTTTTTAAAAAAGCACCTAATAATAGAAATTACCTCTCATGATAGCCAGGTTCTGCCTTCTGTCTGCAGTTAGATCTTGGGTGGAGATTCCTGGCTCTTCTTACAATAAGATAACTCTATTTTGTTCTCTTGGAATCTTAGGCCTGAGACAGCTTCCCAACCCTCCATAAGGATAGAGAGTTGTTATTTCATCCTTTCCTCATCCGTAGTGTGTCTTTGACTGTGCGCTGGTGATGCATGGCTTTGCTGCCTCTCTCCCAGTAACTTAAAGCTTCTGCTACCAGGGGGAGGGAGGGAGCCAAGGCTTCAGTGACAGCACCCCCCAGGGCCCCCTCCCCAGCCTCCAATCACCTCTTTTGAGACCTGTGTGCAAGAGTGTTTAATGCCCAACCTCCTGTGGCTGAAGGCTTCTGCTTCTTAGGAAAGAAGATGCAGGGAAGTGGGTTATCCTTCAGACCTATTTCCTCTCATCCTCTGTTCCTCCCACCATCACCCCATCTCCCACACCCTTGCTCCCTGCACCACCATCTGGGACTCTCTCTGGTCTATTCCCTGCCCCAGTCTCTCTCTTGAGCCTTCAGAGAAACCCATGGGAAGGAACTTGCAAGGGAATACAGATTCCCTCTTGAAAACTGCCCCAGCATTTCCAAACCCACATGCCAGCACATACTTGGTTTTTGGCAGTTATTATTTTTTTTCTTTACAATTTTAGCTAATTCTTACTCACTTCTTTTGTAGCCAGCACTGTGTTTCTCCATTCCACGCTCTTCCATAAGTGAGACTATTCCAGTGTTCATACTCCCCTGGAAATGATTTATTCCCCTGGGTTTCAGGCTGGTTGGTTATCTTGTGACCTTAGTTCTCTGATGGCTTAAGGGAAGTGATGACTTTGTAATTTATCTGC
Source organism: Camelus bactrianus (assembly GCF_048773025.1). Lineage (NCBI taxonomy): Eukaryota > Metazoa > Chordata > Mammalia > Artiodactyla > Camelidae > Camelus > Camelus bactrianus. Next base: position 11,621,758 of record NC_133544.1, read on the forward strand.
TTTGTTTGTTTTTTTCTTGTTGGGTTGCTTCTTTCTACATCTAAAGCAAAAGTAGATGTCTTATAATTGACTTCTGTGTAGTAACCTTAAATTTTTCACATTTGCTAAATTCTTTTGATCATTTTAATACTTTTAATATATTTGGGGGGGGTCTGAGTAGAAGTAAATATTTTTTCTAAGTAGATAATCACACTACCTGCAAATAATTTGTTTTGTTTCTTGTTTAACATTTCTTAGCATATTATACCCTTTTTCTGTTACAGTATGTAGAAAATCATTAACAGGGATGAAGATAGTGGGTGTCTTAGTTCATTCGTACTGGTGTAATCAAACCCCATCGACTGGCTGGCTTATAAACAACAGAAATGTATTTTTCACAGTTCTGAAGGCTGGAAGTCCGAGATTAGGTGCCAGAACTGTTAAGTTCCAGTGCGGACCTGCTTGTGCATTGCAGACCGCCAACTTGTCTCTGTGTCTCCACACGGTTGAAGGAGGCGGGGGATCTGTTTGGAGCCCCTTTGGTAAGGGTACTAATCTCATTCACAAATCCACCCTCATGACCTAAATCAGTTCCCTAAAGCTTCACCTCCCAATACCATCACCTTGGGCATTCAGTTTTCAACATAAGAATTTTGGAGAGATACAAACATTCAGACTATAGCAAGATTTTTTAAACCTTTCGCCATCACATATTATCCTTTCCATAGTTTTTTTTAACTCTTTTTTACTTATAGACAATTTTTTGCAGTTTAAGAGGTATTTTATTTTTGTTTTTAACTTAAATGTTCCTTCTGTATCTATTGAGCTAATCTATAGAATTTTTTTCCTTTAACTTTCTACTTAATATTATGAATTATATTATGGATTTAATGTTGAACCATACTTGAAGTCATACAATAAACCTATCTTGGTCACTGTGTATTATATATGTTCATACATTTCATAAATTGTTGAGTGCAGTGTTAGTATTTATTTGTTAGATTAATCTTGTTAATTGTGATGTTCCAATTTTCTGTATCCTTACTGATTTTTTTCCTACGTGATTTATCAATAATATTGAGAGAGTTATGTTAAAATTTTCTAATATGATATTGGACTTGTCAATTTCTTATTGCAGTTCTATCAGTTTTGCCTTATATATTTTGAGGCTATTATTAGATACATATAAGTTTAGAACTGTGTTACACCTTCTTAGTGAGTAGTCTTGGCAAAAATTGTTGGTTTTAGTCTAAGATATTGATAGTAGAAATAGAGAGGAATGGATGGGTTTGGGAGATAGACCCAAAAGGACAATGGAGCCAGAGCAATGTCCACTACCTTACTCATTGCCTTGTAGAGCACATCTACATTTGTCTCCCATGTGCCACATCCAGCTACATCTTGTCTTATTACTGTCATGGAATCTGAGGTTCTCATATTGTGCTTAAGAAGACAGGTACTTGAGGTAGACAGACAATTGGGTGAGGAATCAGGCAATGTGGAAATGGCAAACAGTAGGCCTGGAATTCAAAAGAGAATTTGAGGAATAATAGTCAAGAACTAAGGTTAAATGATAAAACAGAAGGGATTCAGAACACTAGCAAGGATTTTGGATTTGGGGGACACTACCTATGAGATGTCGGATACTGAGTCAAAATCCTTTCCATGTGGGAACTGATTATATATTCCTAGGTAAAAAACTGCATCTGCTCGGCAACAGGGGAAGTGTAGTCCTTCCACAAATGGTGACGTACTGAGACAGAGCTGCTCTCGTTTCATAACAAGTTCAGTTGTTCTTAAGAATCTTCACAAAATCCTAAAAATGATGACTTAATGTCAGCATTGCTACTAAATTGCTCAGAAAGAAAGCATTATCAACATTTACACAAAATTTTTAGTAAAGCTATTCATTCATTCAATGAATATTTATTGAGTATTATGTGTCAAACCTTATGCTAAGACTGGGAATATAGTGGTGAGTAAGATAGACAAGGTCCTTTCCCACATGGAAGTGATGTTCTGATGAAGAGAGACAGGTGATAAACAGGTAAGCAAAAATGAAAATAATTTTAGGTCTTAGGAATGCTATGAAGAAAGTAAATACGGTGATAGAGTGAGAAAGATAAGCACACAGCTGAGAACAAAGAGCAAAGAACCAAGGGAAGAGCTTTCCTGGCAAAAGACAAGTGCAAATGCAGTGAGGCAAGAAAAAATGTGGGTTCATTTAATAAACAGGAAGGAGGCTGGTGTGGATGGTGCAGAGTGAGATGAAGTGGTGGAAAGGTCAGCGATGAGGTAGGCAGTGCCAGATCGTATAAGGCATTGTGGGCTGCATGAGGAGTTTACATCTTATTCTTGGTGCTGGGGGAAGCCACTGGAGAGTTTTATATAGGAGAGTAAAATAATTTATATTTTCAAAAAGATCACTTCTGACTGCTGGGTGAGAGTCACACTTTCCAGGCTTGAAGAGCTGTTGAAGTAATACTGGTGGGAGATGAAGGTGCCTGAAGCAGGTGCACTTGAGAAACGACAGGATTTGATGACGGATTGCCTGTTGTGGGTCTGAACAAGAGAGCAATCAAGAATTATCTAGGGTTCTGATTCACAGCTGAGTGGATAATGCTGTTATTTTCTGAGATGAAGGGTGCAGGGTTAAGCAGGGAAACTGGGAGTTCCAGGTTAGAAATATTAAGCTTGATGTGCCTGTTAGGTACCCATGTGAGGTTGGCAGTTGCATGGATGTGTGAATTCACAGCCCAAAAAGTCAGAGCAGGAGCTCTGCATTTGACAGTTGTTCTGGATGCAGGTAGAGAAGAAAAGATCTTGGACACTCGAGGAAGAGAGATTGGACAGAAAATGAGACCCCAGCCAGGAGGGAGCAGCCACTGAGATAGAAGAAAACCCAGGAAAGTGTGGGGCCATATATGCCAGGGAGGTGGGTGTTTTGGAAAGTATGGAGTACATAGCTGACAGATTGAATAAAATAAGCAGAAAGAAGCAAAGTGGCCTTTGGATGTGGAACCATTCCAGGCTGTAATAACGCTTATTAAAGCAGGTTCATTGGCAAAGGGTGAGGGCAGTGGAGTGGGGAGGCAGCAAAGGTGCTAGGATGGGAGCTTAGCACAGGTAGGTAGTTAAGTTTGATAATGACTGTCTTTTGCAGTGTTTTCCCCACTCAGCAAATATTCCGCTTCACCTCAGGAACTCACTGACTCCTAATTTTAAGCCCATCCTTCATTGCCCAAATCCCCTTCCCTCCTTTATAAGCTGCTTTCTCACCTCTTGAGCCTGATTATCCCCAAGAGCAATCCTAGACACTTGAATACAAGGGACTCATTTACTTCTCTGATGGTGGGAGGGGTGGGGAGACAGCTTCGGTAATTAAGGTGTCTGCCTGGCTGTTGGTAATTAACTTCATATGCAAAGAGGTTAATTTTTAAAATTACAATAATAAACTTAATTTTTAGAGCAGTTTTAGGTTCACAGCAAATTTAAGCAGGAAGTGCAGAGAGTTCCCACATACCCCCTCTCCACACATATCTCCCTCACTGTTGACCTCCTACTCGCCAGTGGTACATTTGTTACAATCGATGAACATATATTGACACTTCATCAGTCACCCAAAGTCCATGGTTTACATTAGGGTTCACCCTTGGTGTTGTACATTCTGTGGATTTTGACAAGTGCGTAATGACACTTATCTACCTTACAGTATCACACAGAATAGTTTCACTGCCCTAAAAGTCCTCTGTGCTCCACCAATTCTTCCCTTCCTCCTAGCTCCTGACGTCTATACTGTCTCATTATTTTGCCTTTTTCCCAGTGTCGTACAGTTGGAATCACACAGTGTGTAGGCTTTTCAAATTGGTTTCTTTCACTTAGTAATAGGCGTTTAAGCTTCCTCCATGTCTTTTCATGACTTGATAACTCATTTCTGTTTACCACTGAATAATATTCCCTTGTATGGATGCACCACAGTTAATTTATCCATTCTCCTACTGAAGGACATCTTGGTTGCTTCCAAGTTTTGGCAGTTTTGAATAATTGTGCTGTTGTAAACATCCTTATTCAGGTTTTTGTGTAGAGGTATGTTTTTAACTCATTTGGATAAATACCAAGGACTTTGCTGGATCATGTGGTAAGAGCATGTTTAGTTTTGTAAGAAACTACCAAACTGCCTTCCAAACTGGCTGTACCATTTTGCATTCCTACCAGCAATGAATGAAAGTTCCTGTTGCTCCACATCCTCACCAGGATTTGGTGTTGTCAGTATTTTGGACTTTTACCATCCTAATAAGTGTGTATTGGTATCTCATGGTTGTATTAATTTGTGTGTCCTGATGCTACATGATGATTATGGACACCTTTTCATATCCTTATTTGCCATCTGCATGTCTTCTTCAATGAGATGTCTATTTAGCTCTTTTGCCCATTTTTTAACTGAGTTGTTTGTTTTCTTACTGTTTGAGTTTTGAGAGTTCTTTGTATCGTAGGGGATTAGCATATGCCAATCCAAAATAAACCACCTTGGCATAAAGATTCTTTTTAGCTGAAGGTAATTGAAAAAGAAGCAGACATATGAAAAAATTCTTTGCCCTCCCCCTCTCTACCAAGAAGGGCAGGGTGATTCTTAATCACTAGAGACAGCTGGAGACTTACCAGTCCAGAGACACCAAGAGGAATCTACACAACAGGCATGACTGAAAACAACCCTTATCTTCCAGTAGTTTCCCCCATGTATTTACTTTTCCACAGTTTGCCACCCCTAAAAGCCTTAGCCCTTTTTCCTTTATGTTTTCACTTCTCTATAGACTTATTGTTCTTTATTAACCCAATGTTCATAGCAGCACTATTTACAATAGCCAAAACATGGAAACAGCCTAAATGTCTATTAACAGATGACTGGATAAAGAAGATGTGGTATATTTATACAATGGAATACTATTCAGCCCCAAAAAGCGACAACATAATGCCATTTGCAGCAACATGGATGCTCCTGGAGAATGTCATTCTAAGTGAAGTAAGCCAGAAAGAGAAAGAAAAATACCATATGAGATCACACATATGTGGAACCTAAAAAACAAAAACAACAACAACAAAAACAAAGCGTAAATACAAAACAGAAACAGACTCATAGACATAGAATACAAAATTGTGGTTGCCAAGGGAGCGGAGGGTGGGAAGGGATAGACGGGATTTCAAAATTGTAGAATAGATAAACAAGATTATACTGTATAGCACAGGGAAATATACACAAAATCTTACGGTAGCTCACAGAGAAAAAAATGTGACAATGAATATATATATATGTTCATGTATAACTGAAAAATTGTGCTGAACACTGGAATTTGACACAACATTGTAAAATGATTATAAATCAAAAAAAAAAGTTAAAAAAAAAGATGTTATATAAGCCCCAGGTTCTAACCACCTGTTACTCATCACTGAGGTTCTCCCCCTGTGTAAGCATGACACACATTAATAAACTGTTCATTTTCTGCTGTTAGCCTGTCTTTTGTCAGTTTAATTTCTTGGGTCCTAGGCACAAAATCTAGGAGTGTCGAGGGAAAATAGGCTTCATTCCTCCCCTACAGGTTATTATGGATAACAGTCCTTTGTCAAATACATTTTTCACAGCTATTATGTCCCAGTCTGTGGCTTACCTTCTAATTATCTTGACAGTGTCTTTCACAGAGCAGAAGTTTTTAGTTTTAATAAAGTATAGTTGTCAATTTTTAATTTCATGTGTTGTGCCCTTACTGTTATACCTAAAAGTCATCACCATACCTGAGTTCATCTAGATCTTCTCCTATGTTATCTTCTAGAAGTTTTAGAGTTTTGCATTTTATATTTAAATCTATAATCTATTTTGAGTTCATTTTTGTGAAGAGTGTAAAGTCTGTGTCTAGATTTATTTATTTTTTTGCATGTGGAATCCTAGCTTAACATTGTTTTTCTTGATTATAGACTACGTGCTTATTGTAGAAATTTCCTAAAAGACAGTGAAATGTAAAGAAGACAATTGACATCATGACTGTTAACATTTTGATGAATTACTGATAAGTCCTTTTTAATATATATTTTAGCATTTTTCACCATGCTTCTTTCAGACACTCTAATAAGATGACTTTCCTTATGTAGTTAAAAACTCTTCGTAAGTGACATTTTAATAGATACATTTTGTCTAAGTGGATCAGATATATCATTTACTTAATTTTCCTATTGTTGGCATTTTTATTTCTAACTTTCATCATAATGCTATTATGAACATCTTCGTGTAGAAAGCTTTTCTTACCACTATATTTCAAGTTATTAACTTAGGAGAGAGTCCTCTCAGTAGATTTATAGAATCAGAGGGGAAAAAATAATGTTAGAGTTCTTAATGCATAATGTCAGACTGATTCTTAGGAATCTGGTAACACTTTACCATCCCATTAGTGGTGGATGAATGCTTATCTCCACTCAGTTCCTGCCACGACTAAACCCTGTCTTTTAAAAAATCTTTGCTAATTTGATAGGTGAAAAATTGTATCCCACTGCTATAATTGACATTTTATCGACTACTAATGAGGTTGAACAAATGTTACTCAAATTTTCATTTGTTAGCCATTTATGGTATATTTTATTTGTAAATTATACGTTCATAAACTTGCTTATTTAAGCCACTGTTTTATCCAAATTGACTTACGCGTGTTGGTTTGTCTTTTAGGAAAACTGGAATGGCTTACATAAAAAAAATATTGCAACATGACACTCCTGAAGGATTTTTGTCCTCGGTTATTGCAGAAGTGATAGACCCTTTTGGAATAGAGGAAGTGCATGAGAGCTCTTGTTTGTCTAGTTCCCTTTACATTAATCAAACTGGAATTTTCTCCTATCAACTTACTCTTCAATCACAAAGTAAGTGTAATAATACAGTACATCTCTGATGGCTGGGAAAAATGAAAAAATTATCTTTTGGGAAGGGTGTTCATGCTCTTTTATAGAATAGTAGATTTCAAAATTTAGTCTGATTGGTAGTCTACAGAAGTCTACATATACTTAGATTCCTGGAGGAATCCTTTAATTCTAATATAGTAAAACCTAGCTGTCACTTCATTGATATTTCATCAATAGTAGTGCCTATCATTTATTCCTATGATGCTATTTTTGTCATAAACAGTGCTCAGGAGAAGTGAGAGAAGATAGGAAGTCCATGTAGATGTTACCCTACGTAATGAAATAGTTCTGAATCACTGTCATGCAGGATATTTCTATTTCAAAAGATTATATGGTAGATACAAGCAGAAGTTAGTATTGTTTATTATAAGGATTTGGATTTTCCTCTGAGAAAATGGCAAGCCATTGGAGTGTTTTGAACAGAAAATTACATCATTTAGTTTATGTTTTAGCAATATCACTTTGGCTGCTATGTTGAAAACAGACTGGGCAGGTGATGGAGAGAGGACAAGAGGGAAAGCAGAGGAATCAGTTGAGAGGCTATTCCAATAATCAGGGGAGAAGTCATATTAAATATAAGCTGACTGTGATTCATCAAAGTGGAGAAAGAAAGAGTGGAGGGCTTAACAGTCACTGAGGAATGACTGGAGGCCAAGATGGCCTTTGGCCAATCTTTCTTAGAAAGGTACAATTTGCCAAGACTAAACCAAGAAGAAGTAGAAAACATACATAGACCAAGTACCAGCACCGAAATCGAATCAGTAATTAATAAACTCCCCAAAACAAAAGTCCAGGACCAGATGGCTTCACAGGCAAATTTTAACAAACATTTAGAGAAGGGTTAATACCTATCTTTCTGAAACTATTCCCAAAAATTGCAGTGAAAGAAACACTTCCAAACTCATTCTGTGAGGCCACCATCACCCTGATACCAAAACTAAAGATATCACAAAAAAAGAAAATCACAGACTAACATTACTTATGAATATAGCTGCAAAAATCCTCAATAAAATACTAGCAAATCGACTCCAATAGTGCTTTAAAAGGATCGTACACCATGATCAAGCGGGATTTATCCCAGGGATGCAAGGATTTTTCAATATCTGTAAGTCAATCTATATGATACACCACATTAACAAACTGAAGAATTAAAACCACATGATCATCTCAATAGATGGAGCAATGTAAGCAAAATTCTGATTGTGTTAAGGTCAAAAAATTAGGAGAGGAATTGACACTAATGAATAAAGGCAACTCTTTCAGGAAATTTCATGATCAAGAGGAGGAGAGAAACCAAGTGGTAGTTGGCAGGAACGTAGGAAAAGGGGTTTTGTTGGTTTGTTGAAAATGGGAAAAAATTAGAGCATGTGTGCATGAGGAATGGAATTATGAGGTTCTCTTCTGACTACTTCTATTTATTTTTTCAGAACGTGGTGAGTATTGTTGTTGACATGTTTCAGGCCCTATCAAAACAGGTAGTAGTGTGGCTTTCCTCTCCTTTTGACTTGCCTCGTATCCTCTCTGATGGATTTTCTCCATCATTTCTTCTTTGTCTCCTTTGTAGAATTTTTTTCCTTCCCATTATAACATGATAATGTTCATTATGGTCGAGCCTCTTCTAAGTCTTTAAGATCTCCGTAACAGTCAATTATTCATTTATTCAACAAATGTTTACTGAGCATCTGCTATGTAATAGACAGAACTTTAGGCCCTGGGGAAAAACACTGGCTATGTTATTCTTCTCTTGTAAAAACACAATGAAGAGTCTAGGTTAATCAAGGTTCTTGGCAGTTCTATAGTAAAGAAATAAACTTTCTTATAATTACTTAGCCCTATAATTTTTTTCTGATGAGAATTTTACGGAACTAGTTTCACCGTAAAGATTAAAGTTATAGGTTGGGCTTGGCATATTTGTGATACACTTTTTACAAAATAATTTGAATTATAACCTGGAATCTGGAAAATGTGTTCTCTGGTAAGACCATAGTTTAAAATCTCAAATAGTGTATTCATCATGTATGTTCATCAGCAGGCTTGGAGAACATTGGCTGTTTTATTGTATATCAAATCATTCCTATTTTAGCTTCAGGTGCTATTTCCTCATTTCAAGATTCGGATGTAGAGAAGACGGTGGTGATTCCTGGTTACAGCAGCTTCCTGATCACAAGAATTTTAGATAATGAGAATGCTTTAGCTATTGCTACCATGCCTGGAAGAGTACCCAACAATATGACTTTTTTGAAAGACTCCTGGTTATTATACAACTTTGGGCAAAAGAATGGACGAACATGGAACATATATTCGAAACCATGTAATTACTGGTTTCAAAAACATGATGATTTACTATCCCTCAATGTCCTGAAGTACATTGATCTGGGGAAATCGAACTCCTTGAAAATTAAGGTCATGCCTAACACAAAAAGTAAGTTTATTTTTATTGGGAAACATCAAAGGAGATGTTGCTTTTCTAGAATGTAAAATATACTCTTTGATATTTCCTTTATCTTTAGATACCATAGTAGTGGCATTTTATCAATAACAATGTTAGCTTCTGATTATTGAACTTATATGAAGCTCTGTATTAAATGATTTTCATATATTTTAAAATTTAACGTTTATAACAACCCTAAAAGGCTAGATTATAATCCTTTTTTTTAACAAACGAGGAAAATGAGGTTAAATTACCGGCCCAAATTTACACAGGATTTTAGTTTAGATTTTTCTGCCCTCTGAAAAGAAAACTGTATGATTACCTCGGTATTATTATAATGATTTCAAGTATTTATTTTAAGCCCAAAAAATGACTTTTAGATAGAATTTCATGCTTTTCTCCATTTTTTCCAGGTTTTTTTTTTAATTGTAAAGGTAATATAGAACTTACTAAAGGTAATGAGGAATTGGTATACTGGAAAGAGTAACACAAAAATTTTAGTAAATATCTTAGCTAGAAAGTGAGGAGAGAAAGATGGAAGGAAGGGAGAGAAAGAAGAAAATCCTGTCACCAGAAATGAAGAGGGAACGCAAAGCCAAAGAAATTGGCTAACGTGTGGCTCCTGGGAGGTTGTGAGGCTCAGATATAGGCCATAAAGGCAGTGGGGTGGGTTTTAATGCCCAAACGTTGGCAGGAGATAGGGACCTTTGGTCATTTCTACCTTGTAGTAGAAAGTTGAAACTAGGAACATTAAGTAAAGCCAGGACTATCAAATTGTGATGAGGAGGTTAGGAAGACACTACCCAACAACCCAAAGAAGGGGGAGTAGGGGGATTACCATCTCCGTGGGACTCAAAGAATTTCCTGTAAAAAACCCAAACCCAAGAGCATGTAACACCAGAGGTTACCCACCAGATACAAGAATCATAAGGTGAGAAATAATTATAACACCTGGTCTTCAGGATAAGAAAGCACAAAACCCTTTGTAGTAATACTTTCATAAACCAGATAACATGCATTCCACAGAAAAATTGATCTCTGTTGAACATGAATTAAGAAAAAGAATCTTAAACCCATGTAAAGACATGACCCTAAATAAAAACCTAAGAAAAAGAGAAAAAAAGAAAAAGAAAAAGAAAAAGAAATGACCCAGCATAAGAGAAAGTCAACAAGCATAGGAAGCAGAAAATTTTAATCTTGGGATAATAGAAAAATCAGAAAAACAGTATAAAAATAACTGTAAAGTATAAAGTATGTCAAACTCTTAAAAGATAAAAGAAGATAGATGAACCATAATGAAAGGACAAAAATACTATTTTTTAAAGACTTATTTGAAAAACAGAACCAAACACTACTTACAAAAATGAAAATTACAGGTTTTGAAAAAATTGGAGACATCTATTTCTATTTCCATCAATATTGTGGACTAAATAGTCTGAAAAACTTTCTGAAACCCTTAGGATCCTTTCTCATTGATTATATGACTAACTGTTCATATTTTCATCAAGTAATTTTTGAGTTTTTACTTTATGGTTTTAACTGTGCATTGAATTCTTTAATTTATCTACATTTTGTTTTGGTGTATTGTAGGTGGTGAAGGTAGTTGTTCCGACATCACTTACTGAATAGCGTATCCTTTCTTCACCGATTTTTAAAAACAATGCAATTTACCTCTCTTTTCGACCATTTCTGGAGTTTTAAAATTCGGTTCCTTTGTTACCTTTCTATATTCCAGCACAAAAGCCACATTTTCTGATCATTTTAGCTTTAAAATATAACAAATTAGTTGTTAAATGGTGCGGTTATATTCATTCAGTTTTAGGAAGAGAATAATAATCAGCAAGTAAACTCAGTTGCCTCTTTGTGAAGAACAGCCTGGTCTAAGCTACTCAAAGTGTCTTCCGGGAACCAGCTGCATCAGCATCATTTAGGCGCTTGTTAGAACTGTGGAGTCGTCTGTGGTTCCATAAGAATTTTAGAGTTTTCTTTCCTATTTCTGTGAAAAAGATGCCATTGAAATTTTGATAGAAATTACACTGGATCTGTAGATGGGTTTATGCAGTAGGGACATTTTAATAATATTAATTCTTCCAGTCCATGAACATGAAATATCTTTCAACTTCTTTGTGTCTTCTTCAGTTTCTTTCACCAATATCTTATAGTTTGCAGAATACAGGTCTTTTATGTCCTCGGTTAAATTACTAATATTTTGTTCTTTTTGATGCTGTTGTAAATGAGATCGCTTTAATTTTCTTCAGATAGTTCATTGTTAGTGTATAGAAACACAACTCATTTTTGTACGCTGATTTTGTATCCTGCAACTCTGCTGAACTTATTTATTCTTACAGTTTTTTTTTTTTTTTGTAGAGTCTTTAGGGTTTTCTAAATATAAGATTACATCATCTGCAAACAGACACAATTTTACTTCTTCCTTCCTGATTTGGAAGCCTTTTCTTTTTCTTGCCTAATTGTTCTGTGTAGGGCTTCCAGTATGTTAAATAGAGGTGGTGAGAGTGTGCATCCTTGTCTTGTTCTTAATCTTAGAGGAAAAGCTTTAAGCTTTGTGCTTGATGAGTATGAGTGTGATGTTAGCTATGGACTTGTCACATATGGCCTATATTGTGTTGAGGTACATTCTTTCTTACCTAACTTGTTAAGAATTTTATTCATGAATGGATGTTGAATTTTGTCAAATGCTTTTTCTACAAATATTGAGATAATCAACACTTTTTACCTTTCACTCTATTAACATGGTGTATCACATTAAAGACTTGCATAGCCAAAGCAATCTTGAAAAAGAACAAAGCTAGAGGCAACACACTTTCTGATTTCAAACTATACCACAAAGCTATACTAATCAAAACATTATGGTAATGGAATAAAAAGAGACGCATAAACCAATACAACAGAATAGAGAGCTGAGAAATAAACCCATGCCTACACAGTCAAATAATTTTTGCAGGGGAGCCAAGAACACACACTAGGGAAAGGACGGTCTCTTCAACAAATGGTGTTGGGAAAACTGGACAGCCATATGCAAAAGAATAAAACTGGACCCCTGTCTTACACTACTCACAGAAGTTAACTCTAAATGAGTTAAAGACTTCAATGTAAGACCTGAAACCATAAAACTCCTAAAAAAAAAAAAAAATAAGGGAAAAGCCCTTTGACATGGTTCTTGGCAATGATATTTTTGAATTATCACCAAAATCAAAGGCAAAAAAAGCAAAAGTAAACGAATAGGACTATATGAAACTAAAAAGCTTCTGCATAGCAAAGGAAACAAAGCAAAATTAAAAGGCAATTTATGGAATGGGAGAAAATATTTGCAAACTATATATCTGATAAGGGGTTAACATAATATAAGAGGAACTCATATAACAAACAAATAATCAAATGATACAATTAAAAATGTACAAAGGACTTGAATAGACATGTTTGCAAAGAAGATATACAAATAGCCAACAGGTACATGAAAAAGTATTTAACGTCACTAAGCATCAAGGAAATACAAATCAGAACTATAATGAGATATCACCCTCACACTAGTTAGAATGGCTGTTATCAGGAAAAAACAAGAAATAATAAGTGCTGGCAAGGATGTGAAGTAAAGGGAACCCTTGTGCATTGTTGGTAGGAATATATTGATTCAATCACTATGAAAAACAGTATAGAAGTTTCTTTAAAAAGTTAAAAATAGAACTACCATGTGGTCCAGCAATCCCACTGCTGGGTATATATCTGAAGAAAATAAAAGCGGTATTTTGAAGAGATGTCTGCACTTCCATGTTCATTGCAGCATTACTCACAATACCCAGGGTGTGGAAATAACCTAAGTGCCTATCAACAGATGAATGGATAAAGAAAATGTCAGGGGAGGGGAGGTAATATCTCTGTGGTAGAGTGCATGGTTAGCATGCACAAGGTCCTGGGTTCAATACTAAGTACCTCTATTTAAAATAATTAATTAATTATTTCAAAAAATGTGGTATATATACACAATGAAATATTATTTAAAAAGAAGGAAATCCTGCCATTTGCATCAACATGGATGAACCCGGAAGACATTATGCTAAGTGAAATAAACCACACAGAGAAAATGAATCATATATGATCTCACTCATACGTGGAATCTGAGAGAAAAGTCTAACTCATATAAATATAGAATGCTGGTTGCCAAGGATTGAGGGGTGGAGAAAATGGGCAGATGTTGATCAAAGGGTACAAAGTTCCAGTTGTAAAATAAGTAAGTGCTGGGGATGTTATACACAGCATGGTAACTAAGCGTTCTTCTCACATAAGTATGTAAAGTGGCGGCTGTATTAATTAACTTAATTGTGGCAATCATTTCACGATGTATGAATACATCAAATCACCACAGCATACAATTTAAATATATACAATGTAAATATAGACTCAATAAAGGGACGGAGGGGGCAGGGTGTGGAATCTCAGCCCCCTCCTCAGACCTGCTGGATAATAATTGGCGTTTTAACAAAATCTTCAGTTATTGTTTAGGAAGTACTGGCCAGAGCACTTTGGTTCAAGGGAAACTGCTCTAAATGAGACTTCAGGCAAATCATTTACTACTTCTCAGCCCTGATATACTGTAGTAAAGATGGCAGTTGGAGTACATGGTCTCTCAAATCTCTCATTCCAGTAAATGTCTCAGTATGGAGAGGTTGCAAACAGGGCAGAAATCTGGGTTTCTGCAGGCAGAAACAAGTTCCTGCAGGCAGGAATCCACCTGAGGACAAACTGCTTCATCTGCCTGGTTTCCCCTTGGCAACAGTTGAGGACAGCTCTCTAAATTGAGCATGTATTCTCAGTTTCTCTGCTGAGTTATCAAACTCAGTGTGACCTGTACCATCCAAGTCACCTTTGTATGCATTTGAGAACCTGGCTAAGGAATGAAGTGCAGAGGGGGACAACATTTCCATGAAAAAAAATAGAAGAAAATATTCACGAAGTTATATTTTTCTGAGAACTATTAAAGCTAACTCCATATAAATCTCTAACTATATCTGTAGCCATTTTGTAGTCTTCATAATAGATTTCTGTAGATGTTCCAGAATCCTGGATTAGCAAATTGTTCTGAAATTGCTTAAAATTTTCATGATTCCATGCTAACCCTTGGCCTTGTTTCCATAGGTGTTCAAATACTTGAAATACCCCTCATGGAAGTAGTTGTTGGAAATCCAAATTTGCTGGAAGTTAAAGCTGAAGGCTCTTTTGATGATACTGATAGTTATCTAATAGAAATTTCTGCAGCTAGCAAAACTTTACGTCAAGTAAGGTTTTCTTTCATTATTAAAAAAAATCCATTACTTACAGAAAATTTATAATGTAAACCAAGAAAAAGAAGGAAAAATTACATATAATCTTACCTATCAAGGATGAACATTTTAAAAACAAGGATGACCAAGAACTTTTAACATTTTGGGTATTACAAAAAGGCTGTGTAACAGTATACAATAGTGGTTAAAAAGTGAACTCTGGAAAAGATGACCTGGGTTAGTTTTCACTACTGATACGATCTTTATGAGCTTGGGAAAGTTACTTCACTCTGGCTAAGTTTCTTCATCTACAAAATGGAAGTGATAATACCTATCTCATTGGGTTGTTTTGAGAATTAAATGTGATATTCAGGTAGGCCATCTAAAACAATGTCTGGCACACAGAAAATGCTCAACCTCTTTGAATTTACAGTATTTTTCTATTTTTTTCCCAAAAACTGGGAAAACACTTAAAAATTTACTCCTTCCACTTAACATAACCACAATGCCATTGTCATCCCTAAAACTTTTTAAACTAATTTTTTGGTATCCTAAAAAGCCCAATCAATGTTCAAATTCCCCCGATTTTCTCAAAAAAAATTTTTATTGTTGGTTTGTTTTATTTGGGATCCAAACAAGATTCTCACAGTGTTATTTAATCTCTTAAATTTATTTAATCAAAGGTAGGTACTATTCCATTTTCTTCCCTTGCCGTTGACTTATAGAAATTGACCAGTTATGTTGTAGAATTTCCAGTATTCTGGATTTTCCTGTTTGTTTCTTATTTAACTTGTGCCTCCCCGCTCCTCCCACCCCAAATTTCCTTTAATAGTAGAACTCTGCTTAGATTTAAGTTTAATGTGTTTTGGAAGAAATTCATTAAAAATATATAATTATTAATAATATACTGAGTATGAGAATAGGGGCGAAACTACCACTACCCGGGTCTACTCTATCACTATGGTAATTAGTATTTCTACATTTAAAATTTTTCAGATATACTTGAAAATTTCAAACAGAATTTATCAAATTTTGTTGAATGTTTAATATTGTGCAAGGTTCAAATACATTTATTGTACATAAATTCCTACTAAAACATATCTTTGTGAAATACAGTGATTGCTAAGTAAATAACTTCTTTTCAAAATATATACCAGTAGAAGTTATTTTATTCATATTATCAAAGCAAACATCCAGGTGCTCATCAGTGAATGAAGGAAGCCTCACTGATCTGAGTTGGATGTAATAATGATATTTATTTAACAAGTCCTTCTTGATCCTTGCTCATTTCCAAATGTCACCCACAACCAAGTAGACTGGAATGCATTTCTTCCTAGAAAAGAATATGTCTTCTGTTATAATTTATTCTCAAATGGATCATGGAGGAGGGCATAGCTGAAGCAGTAGAGTGCATGCTTAGCAGGCACGAGGTCCTTGGTTCTATCCTCAGTACCTCCATCAACAAATAAACCCAATCACCTCCCCCTCATAAAACAAAAGAAAAAAAAAATGAGTACTATCAAACAGATCATATGGTCAAATTTAATGACTTTTTATTTTATATTATCCTTCCTTTTCTGTTTCCTATTATCCTTCCTTTTCTATTTCTTTTCATTTTCGATATTCTTTAGTTGGCTAACGTATTAGTTTGCTAGGGCTGCCATAATGAAAGACCGCAGACTGAGTGACTTAAACAACAGAATTGTATTTTCTCACAGTTCTAGAGGCTGGAAATCAAAGATCAAGGTGTTGGCAGGGTTGGTTTCTTCTCAGGCCTCTTGCCTTGGTTTGCAGGTGGCCATCTTCTCCCTGTGCCTTCACATGTTTTTCGCTGTGTGTGTCTGTGTTCAAATTTCCTTTTGTTATATGACACCTATCATATTGATTAGGATCTACCCTAACGAACTCAACTTAATGACCTCTTTAAAGGGCTTATCACATTCTGAGATACTGGGGGTTAAGACGTCAACAAATGAATTTGGGGTAGACTCAGTTTGGTCAGTAATAGTTCCTTTAAATAAACTTCATTTATTTGGATATTTCCAGGGTTCAACTTCACTGGCGTTTATTGTCTGGGGAGCATCTACTGAGTGCTTTGTTACAACAATCGTGCCAACATTGAAAAGCAGCTGTAGTTATTTCAAGTCTATGCATCACATCCCCAGTACATTTATCCCAATGGAAGACTGGATCAGTGGAGTTCACACGGACAGTCAGGGTTTTAATATGATCCAAGTTTTGCCAGTAAGAAACCTAAGCAGATTGTTTGAAGGGGACTAGTGACGTATTACTTTTGTGTGATTGGCTGGCCATTCAGTCTTAGCATTTCTTTCCTGAGATGCTCAAAGCACTGCAGTTGTTTTTCAGTCCTCATGTCATTTGAGGATGTGATGACTGTTTGTTTCTAAAATGTGAAAACTTTCTGAAATAATGACTTTTCTTGGATACTTAGTCTCATCATCATTAATATCATTTTATGCTGTATTATGGTGGCATAATCTCAGGCTTTCACAGTATATAGTTATTTGCCTTTATGTTGACTTGTCCTGAGCTAAATATCTTACTAGTCCCATTTCCATGTAGTCACAATTTTAATTTTTGCCTTGTCAGAATCTGTGACTTTAAAAAAAAATGTTATTATTCTTTGTTGACGAACTTAATACTTACCATTTTCTTTGTGACAAAAAAAAAAAACAGACTTGAAGAATTATTCACTAAATATGTCACTTTATAAAGTGTTTAAACTTTAGTGCATTGACTTTATGACAGCTATTTTAGGTAATAAAGCTTTTTTCACTTATTTACAAGATCCAAGTTATATTACCATGGGCTGAGGTGGTTGAAATTCCAGAAAACAAAATTCAGGGAGTGTTGAGGGAAGAGAAATTTACTTAAATACCTGGAGCTAAAAGTGAAATATTTGTTTTGATTGCTTTTCTAGAAGATCAAGATATTTAAATTAAAGACTTAGTAAATAATAATGAATTTTACACTTTCTTTGTTTAATCATTTTCAGGTAAACTACAGGCCTCCTTCTAATATGGGAATTGCTATTCCGCTTACAGATAATTTTTATCATGCAGATCCTAGCAAACCCATTCCAAGAAATCTATTTCACAAGTCAAAGGTAAATATTTTTTCTGCAAATAAACTAGTATTCATTTGAATTCAAGCAATCATTCAGTAAAATCACAGATGGACAGACCTAGCTGTTGGGATTAAATGGGAAGGTACATTCAACATAAACTGCCCGTATAAGTTATTGCTATTTTTATTGTTGTTGTTGTTGTTGTTGTTGTTACTACTACTACTACATCCCCTCTCTTCTCTTATTGTCATTCCTGGATGTGGTTTTGGAACCAAGAAGTCTTAAGTGAACTCTTTCCCATTGACCTCTCCCTGGCTCCCATTTGGATTTCAAAGGGCATGCCGAGGGTAAGAGCATCTTTATTTAAATGAAAAGGACTCCAGGCCCATCTCACAGCTCTGGCTTTGTGGAAGGAATGATGTCCAAAAGGAGAGAAGAGTGTTTGCTCCAACATAGACTCACTTGAACCCCTGCCGAGGATCCACCTAGAAAAGAACCCAACCCCAGCTGCACTCTGCCTCTCTGGAGTCAGAATGAACAAGGTAGAGAGAACAGAGAGAAACCACTGGGTTCAGAAGAAAAGTACATCACGGGGTGTCTTCTTGAGGAAATCTCATGGATACCTGTGGAATCTCTCTCCAGGAAAACACACCTACCTAGCCTGTACACGTGGACAAGCAGATGTTCATACCCATTCATGTCTGTACACACGCACACAGAGACATTAAATGGTTGTTTCTGTTGTTGAAAACTCTGCATTGTCACCCCGTCTCATTCAGAATAAAAGCCAAATTCTTACAATGGTTCATAAGGTCCTCCACAGTGTGGCCTTGGCTTTACATCTGACCGGGTTTCCCCCAGGTCAATCTGCTCTGGCCACCTTGGCCTCCTCACTGTTCTTCAAATAGGCCAGACGCATTTCCACCTCAGGGCCTCTGCAGCTTCAAAAATTCCCTTGTCTGGAATGCACATCTGCCAGACGTCATGTGGCATGTTCCATCACCATCTTCAGGTTTTTGCTTAAATGTCACCTTTATTGTGAGGCCTTCCTTGGCCTCGCTGTTTAGAATTATAACCCCCACCTCCATTGTTACCCATTCCCTATCCCCCTTCCCTGCCTTATTTTTCTTCATTGCACTTACTGCATTTTTTTAAACATTTTTTTTATTGAGTTATAGTCATTTTACAATGTTGCGCTTACTACAGTTTTTTAATGTATTTTACTTACTGTGTTTCATTAAAAGTTAAGCTTACCTTAGGGAGGGTTGTTCTTGGGTTTTTAAATATGTTTTATCCTCTACCATATCTTTAGTACCCAGAAAAGGGCCAGACATAGGGAGTGCTTAACTGTTGAACAAACTAATAATACACATTTATACATACATAATTACACACACACACACAAGATATCGGAAATTTAAAATGTAACCCATGAAACAGAGAGCTCAATAGATTGATTGGAATAACTGAATGGACCTAACTAAACAACATATTAGTGAGTTCTGAAATTAGATTGTGGTGATGATTGAACAGAATTGTGAATATATTAAAACCCACTGCATTGTACCCTTGAACATAGTTAAAATGATAAACTTTATCTCAATAAAAAGAAGAAAAAAAAGAAGCAAAGAAAGGGAAAATGGTAGTCCTAAAAATAGTGGAAGGAAGAATAACATTTTTATAAATAGAATTTATTATCAAAGTCAAAAGCAGTTTCTTGAAAAAAATAATAAATAAACCAATCTCTAGCAAGAGTGATCAAGTGAAAAATGAATGACAAACAGATGGTTATAGTGGAGATTTTACATAGCATTATTGAACTGCTAGGAGAAGAGACCAGTAAGAAATAGTAGGTTTGGAGAGTATCCACAGAGTCTGCAGCCCATAGTATTAAGTCTGCTCTTTTACGTCTCTGTTTCCATGCCAGCAATGGGAGGGGCCTAGAATAGGGCGGCAGGCATCCTGATTACTGCTTTTGGAATGATACAGGCTGTCTGGGTCCCATGCAAGTTAACCATAAAGTGCCTTTAGGTAAGCTGGCAAGCAGCTAAGAGAAACCTGCGTTCATTACCAAGCAAGGAGACAAAATTCAGAAATACTGTACTTTTACTTTATTATTAATGGATTTTTTTCCTTTTTTTTCCTTTCCCCCTTTCTTGGGGATTTTATTCATTCAGGGATCAAATATTTATTGCACATTTACTCAACTTGCAGAAATCCTGGCAGAAAAAAAAAAAGCACATCAACCTATTTAATTCTATTTGCAGACATCCGGTAAATTCAAACAGTGTGCTAATGTGTCTACTCGGGAGGAGTGTAATTGCACCAATTATCAGAAGTTCTCATATGCTGTCGCTTTCTCAGATTGCAGAGAAAAGGTAAGATGATTTTTAATTTCCTGAAGACGGAGTACTTTCATATTAATAAGATTTTGAAATGTGCCTTTTGGTTAAACATGAAAGCTAAGACACAGAAGTAATGCCTTTTTATGACATAGAACTAAATATGACACAGAGTTTAAAAGATCTGGGTTTAAATGCCCTTCAGACACATTAATTAACCTCATCTGTAAGACAGAATAATATCTGCACTGTCTTGTTCATTTCATGGGTTCTTATAAAGATACACACACACACACACACACACTTCTATATGAAAACAATTTATAACCTGTCAAATGCTACACTAGATTATGGTGAATATTGATTCATTCAAAAAATTATTGAGTATCTAATGTGTATCAAGGTCTGGAAATATAGAAGTTGAAGCTCAAGATACTTGTGACAAAATAGAAGACAGTATAGTATGTTAGTTAAGAGAGTAGGTTCTGTGTTTAATATTTCCTTCAATTAGTCTCAGAGCATTCAAAGCTGTATCACATTGAATGTTGGTATCTGCATTAGCTGACTTACGTGTGCACTTAATATAAATCTCAAGTAGATCTGTTTCAAAGGCCTTGTAGGACTATGTGTGGCATTACTTTAACTGATTTTATCTTTATATAAAATATAAAAATATAAAAAATATCTATGTAAAGCTAAAATCACTTAATGCAATATTGGACATAAAGTCAGCATTCGTTAAATTATGAGGGTTGCTATTATGTAACTCTACAACTGCCCCCATGCTGAATTCCACATTTCCTGAGAATTTACTATCTACCCTACACTGGTCTCAGGCTTCTCCATGACTTGTCTCATTTCATTTGAGGCGCAAAGAAATTTGGTGATTTGCTAAAGATTGTATCATTAATATGGAGATAGATTGGAACTCCAGAGCCTGAGTTTAATGAGTGTGGCTGAAAGATTGAGACTGGCAGAGGGAGAGGGGAGAGGGATTTGGGCAAGATCCACTTCATGTGGTACCTTAGGGAATGAAGGTTAGTCAAAAAGGTCTGAATATCATTACAGCAAATTCCTGTGAAAAAGGGCCGATAGAAAGGTACGAGTTTTGTTACCACAATGTTTGCGTGTTCTTTTTGGAGTTCACATGATTCTGCTGTAAGACAGATGTTTTTTCCCATGCCCTGAGAAGGCTGAAACCCTCAGAAGTACATTTCATTTAGAATAGCCCAACTCTTGGGAATACATTGATTCATTCTTTACTAGGAAATGAAGTTAATATTGAATTTTCCAAACTTACATTCATTCTTGGAATTCACATTTTAGGTTCCTCGTTTTAAATTTCCAGTTTTACAGTATCCAGTATCTTTGAAGATTTACAGTGAGGATGGACATTTCCCAATGGAAGCGCCATACCTGGTTACCGTGACTGAAGTGAACAGGAGGGAAAACTGGAAACTAAGTAGGGTTTGCTTTCTTCTATAGTTATTACAGCTCATAAGTAATGTTATTACTTAGATAAAAGGTTACAAAGCCTGTTTCCTGAGAGATAGCCAGGAATTCTTTGAAAAAGAGGGCAAATCATTTGTCATATTGCTGTTCACTCCTTTTCTATTATCTCATACTTATTTCATCATCACATCCAGTGACCCCGAGTCTGTGGCATAAAAGCATTTTTGAAGAGTTTGAACTGTAAAACATTGACAGCCATTATGCAGATTAGCAGCACAAAATGATTGACTGGATTTGTCCTGCACGTTGGTCTGATGTTTGCTTTTGGAATGTTGCAGAGGAAGATATAAAACATGTACCCTGATTATCTATAGGATCTCTCTTCTAATTATACGATAAAAGTTCTTTAAATATGGTAAAATAATTGAAAGGATGCAGAAATATTTCTAAATAAGAAAAATGAAATCTACCGCAATTAGACTTTACCTCAAATATACAACTTTTTTGTTGCACATTTGTGTTTGTTTGGTAATGCCTACTTTTAAGGAGATCAAAGAGTAGATACATTGATAGATCAATTGAATTCAATGAAATTTCCAAATGTTACCAAATATCCAGATATTTGTTATTTGGTGAGTCTTAACTCTGCCCAACATATGCACTTTTGAAATGCAAAATCCAGCAGAGAACTACTAAGTATTTTGCTCTATCATCCCCACTTTCTGTGGTGTGCGGGAGCCTGCTCTTTCTGAGCACCAATTGTTAATATTCAAGCACTTTGTGTGCTGGTTGCTAAGCCATTGGCAGCTTGAAATCAGCCATGATGAGGATACCCACACCCTGAAAATTGGCAAATGCTACAATCAGAGCTTTTATTTGCCCCTTTAGATCTCATGTACCATCACACCACTGCAATTCCTAAACCCCACACTACTTACCTGGTTTTAGAAAGAATTATAAGAAAGGTAGGAGTAACTGATCACTTTTGGAAAAGATTTAAATGATCTCATTGTGGAACTTTTCTGCCACCTTACGGAAAGCCATTTACCAACCACTAAGGTGGTCCTGAAAGCATCTCATTCATTGCCAAAGATCTAAAATATGTGCAGGTCAGGACTAGTCATGGGGCAGGAAAGGAAGGTCAGCCCAAATCAAGGTGGTCAGAGGTCTTGTCCGTCTTGACGATGCCACTGAAAAGATGCAGTGTCAGATGCTGAGTCTAATTTCCCCTTAAATGTATTTTTCACAAAGTCAAGCAGAACTAAAAGTATGGAATAAGCTCGCCATGCTATAGAGTGGAATCTTTCATCGTACCTTAATGTATGTAAGAAACTTTATGCCAAATGAGAAGATAGCATACGTGTGCTTAAGATATACTTTGTGTAATTTTAGGACAGGCTGTACCAGAAAATGTAAAAAAAATGAAAGACTACTTAGAATCGATTCTTCATACTCCAGTGTATAATCCTTTAGGCCTCAACTTAAGTATAAAAGTAAGTTGACAGCCATTTTTTTCCTGTTTTGAGCTTAGATAAAACCTTTATGTGTAAACTAACATTTTAAAATGTAGATATCCATAAGTGGTGGGAGGAGCATCTTTGAAGTATTTGAAGTTTGTTTTTCCTTCATTTCCCTTGATGCTATTATTTCCAAAGATACCTGAATGTTGAATGTAACGTTGACTTACCGTTTTCTGAGCTGAAAGGCAAGATTCATAGATTATGAAGGTGGAGCAGAAAAAGGTGTTCCCAAAAGTTAGGGGGGAAATGGGCTTAGTAATCTTCACCTGGGTATGCATGGTCTTCTGGTTCCAGATGCCCATAAGGACAAATGAAGTTGGTATAATCTAAGTTATTGTTGTGAAAGCCAATAAAAGTTAGGGGACATATCAAAATGTCCATGAACATGAGGGTTAGCCCAAAGTAGTCATCTAGGCCATGTTAGGTTTTATGTTTCTGTTTCTTCATTCAAAAAAAAAGCATCAACTATTAAATCCCTTTGTTTCAGACTCTTGTCTTCCTTCCATTTTTATTTTGATACATGAAGTATATGCCCAGGAACCTTGGGAAGGAGACTGGAATTTTTCTATGCAGCACCTCTAGGGAAAATGGCCCCAGCATGTATTTTTCCTTGAAGGAGCATACATGTCAGTGTTGCTAATGCCTGTTTTTTCTACAGGGCTCGGAGCTCTTTCACTTCAGAGTGTCTGTTGTTCCCGGGGTCACTTTTTGTAGCTTAGTTGAAGAATTTCAGGTACAGTGAATGCACAGGTATCCAGTGGGGTGATGGCTGGGGAAATGACATGACAGGCATCTGTCCAGGAGACACTGAACAGAGAAAACGGCAGGATTCATGTGATGGACAAGGCTTAGAGAGGGGGTCCTGGAGAATGGTAGTGACATTATCAGCAAGGATGAACTTAGGACACTTGCTGGGTCACAAGACCAGTCGATGCTGGGGAAATTTTAATAAATTCCTGTATTTGTTTTTGTTCTCTCTTTATCTTCCATATTTAGCTCGTTTTTCTGACTTTTAATGCCCTTCCTCTCACCCCCACTTCTCCACAAAGACCCATATCTGTAACATTTTAGTTTCCAGTATTAGCCTCCCTTTGGTTATTTGCAGTTGAGTCTTAAATGCTGCAAAAGCCATTAAGAGCCACAAGAATTGGGAACCAAAATCAGTCTCCCCTGTGAATTCACCCTATGATGTTCAGTGACTCGTGACTCATTTTTTCTTATTCATGTAATATCTGATGCCTGTGGGAGATGGGAAGGAATAAGGATTGGATTAAATTGATTAATGGCACATTTGTTGCCAGATACTGATACCACACTATCAAAAACAATCTCTCTCACTTTCTCTTTCTTTTTTCTTTTTCTATCCTGGCCCTGCCTCAGTAATGGAGCCACATAACTGCGGTGCTGGGTGGCCATGGGAGCAGTGCAGACACCCAAAACCCTGAGAGAAAATCCATCCCACTAGACAGAGGGTCTCAGAAAAGAACACCTGTCATGTGAGGAGTATGAGAGAAAATCCCCATTGTTTTTCTGTCTGTTTTCTCACCTATTTGTCCCAAAGTTCAGCTCCAGTTTCATGGAACAGCACAATAGTACAGGGGGCTGAAACGCTAATGAATCCCAGCTTTCTTCCCAGAGGACTAGGGATCAGGGCCTCCAGGAATACAGAGTGTGGGGGGAACTCCCTAAGAGCTGGAGAAGGAGACCCCTGATTCCACATATGCACTAGCACCAGTGCCAAGCAGCACAAGAGCAGAACACACCTACGGAAGCTCGGCAGAGGCTTCAAAATAAAACTACAGTATAAACACCACTTAAGTTCCAGGCTAACTCCTGTGGAATGAGTCTAAGAGGAAATTTAAAAGAAGAGATAGCTTATGAGACTGTTTCTTAAAAAGTATATGCACCCTTGGGTCACTGGGAGGATGATGATACCTTTAACTTAAACTGCACCCTAAAGCGGTTTGTCAGTCCTCTGGCTTGTCCTGGCATTTCCCCACATTCCCACTGTTCTGTTTCCATTCATCTCTACTTTCTTCCACCTCAAAAGATGATCTTGCTTCCGACTTTGCAGTGAAAACATAAGCTTGAACCACCTTCCTCTCCACGTGCCCCACCTTCTGCTTTTAACATAAATGGCATCCATCCTTGCCTCGGGTCTCAGAGAAAAAAACTCTGTGCCTCTCTGTCAGCATTCCTAGCTCTCCTCTAGGAACTCATTTTTATGAATTATCCATGCAGACAGAGGAAACACTTTGAATTTACAGAAACTTCCCGAAGTCAGCACTTGTGCAGAGGATTTTCTAAACAGATGATAGTTTGAAGGCACATACTGGTTCCCTCCACCTTGAATGTACCTTCTTCTCTTTCTCTTATTCTTCAAGACCCAGCTCAGGAATCACATTCCCTGATTACTCTAAGCAGTTAGGCGTTTCCTAACGGTGTTCCCATAGCACTTTGCCCATTCCTCTGTAACTCAACACACAATGTTTTCCTGCTGCATAAGAGTTCTATCTGCCTACCTCTGCCGTTAAAGGCATAGGATAAAGGCATCGGATAATAGAATCCTTATTCCCTATATATCGTATGCAAATTGGTACCTGTCAAGAGACTGTTTCCAAGCTTTGTGGATGCTGAATATCTGTATAAGTCCAGAAAGAATTTTGCTAAATGAATAATAGTGTATCCACCATTGTGAAAATCATATAAAGTTCAGTGTTTTGAATTACTGGGTCCAGAAAGCTTAAAGGCTTTGCTTTCTCTGTTGCAGATTTATGTTGACGAAGCACCACTGCCATTTCCAGGACACACACTTATTGTCATCGCAGCGGCTGTAGTGCTAGGGGGGTTGTTCTTTGTAGCATTTATATTCCAAATACATAACATCCACCCATGGAATACATGCCAAAAATTGCTTAGAAGAAACAATATGAACTTATGAAATGTCAGTGCCAGGCAGACGGTTTATAGATGAAAATATGAATAGTGAACACGTGATAATCATAATTTTCTCTTCATTTCTTAGTTTTGTTAGATAATTCCTAGAAAAATAAATATTTAAATGTTAATGTAAAAACTAGATAAAATGCTATAGAATTACCATTTTAACTCAAATTGTTACTTGTTTCTCATTCCATCCTCTTATTTTAAATACATAGAAAATTTCTTACATCAACATTTATGTAGGGGGTTTTCCCTGAGGTTTTTAGAAAAATATAAAATGATAACCATCTCTGTGTGGAATGAGTTTTCTGCATTTTGCAGCTTTTATTGACTGGAGCCCATTCCATGGGATCAGAACACCAGAGCCTTGCTCTTTTCAGATTGGAGTGTGAGTAGAATGCAGTCCTGCCAGGGAAAGATAGATGATAAAGGAGGCTTACCTACATATGTGCATTCAGAGCCTCGTGGGAATTAAAGACGAAGCCATCTGGGTTTCTTGAGGCAACTTGGAAACCAGATTGTAAAGGCTAATGAGAAAGAAATGTGACCCCATCATGGGGTTAGAGGAACATGGGGTCTGGATGAAGTATTGGTTTACAAACCTGCATGCAATGTGTAGAATTCCAAAAGATGTACCTCTGTGTACTCTCAGAGCACCTGTTCCAAAGTAGCCAGAAGATGGCCAATACATTTGGAGATCAGAGAGTTACCCTCTCCTGGAAAAGCTCAGGAGGAGCTGCACACCGCCCTGACAACATAAAGAGAGGCTAGGCATCCAGTCCAGGAGAGGCCAGTGCTGAGAGCTGTAAACCACGGCCATACCTGTGTATCCTGAGAGTTCTCTTGAGAGGACAGTGAGCGAGGTGGATCCAACAATCAGACTCGGGAGCCAGACATCCCTGGTTTGCTACTTCCTAGCTGTGTGATTTGAGCAAGTTACTTCTTTGTGCCTGAGTTTTTTCACCTGTAAAATGGGGGTAACATTAATACCTACCTAAAAGGGTTATTGTGAGGGTCAAGTGAATCAATACATGTAATGTACTAGAACAGTGCTTGGCTCTGTGACTACTCTGTTAGCTGTTGTGGCTAGGTTGCAAGTAACAGAAAGCGATTCTGTCTAATTATAACAAAAAGAAGCACCTATTGGAAGAATACTGCAGAGAGTCAGATAATCAAGGCAAAATCTGGACAATCAGTTCTTGTCATGGGAAGGAACGAGAACCATTCTGGGGACCTAGGAAACTGGAGTTTGTGAGTCCTCAGGGCATCACTTGGGCCAGGGCTCAAGAGAGAAGACATGGCACAGTGGTTAAAAGTGTAAGCTCCAGAGTCTAACAACCGTATTTTCTCTTTTAGTAACCTTTTTTAAAAGGGTAGTTTAAGACTTACAGAAAAGTTGTGAAGATACTACAGAGGGTTCTCATTTAACCTACACCCAGTTGTCCCCTGATATTGACATCTTACAGCCTGGTTTTTATCTAGCACCACCACTTACTAGCTGTGTGCCCTTGTGAAGGTTATTTAACCTAAGATTCTACACTGTGGTCTATACACATCACCCTTTGGCTATGTGAGCATGTAGACGCATGCTGTGCACCCATCTGTCTTCCCATGCATTCAAAGATGCTCCCACTAAGATAATTTATTCTACATGCAACCACAGATTCACTCATCTTCTCCCCTCAAAATGACTATCCAAAGTCATAGCTAACAATGGGGCCCAGAGGTAATGTCATAAACCCACTGTTCTTGGAGTCCAGACTCTGCAGGTGCTGTCAGTTTCACTTAATTTCTTGTTGAGAAGGAAGAAAGTGGTGATAATTGTTGCACTTTAGCAGAAAGCAAGAAATGTGAGTAATTTGTGAGCCTCGTTTCTGTAAGCGTTACTAAAGGTGAGTTAGAGCTCTCTCTCCACCGCATTCCACGTGCTCCCTTGTCCTTGACCAGCACAGCGCCTGATTAGGGTCTTTTGCCCTGATGTCATGTCTTCATCCCTGGAGGATCTGAGCCTTTGGTAAACCTGCCCTTCGGTAATCAAATATCTGTTACCCTGCAAGTTAGTTTCCGGTGATCTTTATCCTTGGGTATCCCTGGTACTAGAAGTTTGTGGCCCAGGATCCACCCAAATTAATCTTGGTCCTTATTCTGTGCCTACTCTGATGTCGTTATACTGACAACATGGGATGCGGGCATCTTAGGTGTCTCTCATTTCCGTCAACGTCAGGGATCCGGTTCTAACTGCAGCACAACCACCCTCATCCAGTCCTACTAAGACAGCACTTAAGAGCTAGGAATCCGGAGTAAGAACGTCTAGGTCGGAATGCTGTCTTTGCCACTTTCTAGCTGTGTCATCTCGAAAAAGTTATTTAACTTCTCTTTATCTCAGTTTCTTTGCCAACATGATAATTATGTTACTTGCCTCATCTGATTGCTTGGAAATTGAAGGAGTTAATATACATAAAATGCTTAGAACAGAGC
The DNA here is from genome assembly GCF_048773025.1 of Camelus bactrianus. Lineage (NCBI taxonomy): Eukaryota > Metazoa > Chordata > Mammalia > Artiodactyla > Camelidae > Camelus > Camelus bactrianus. The sequence continues at coordinate 11,650,206 of NC_133544.1, forward strand.
CTGGCACCTAGCAAGTGCCATAGAACTGTCAGCTGTTGTACAGGGAAGGTCAGAGAGCACATCTTAAACGACTCAGATGTTTCCCTTATCAATCTGCTCCCACCAATGAGAAAGGGGAGAGAGACTTCCGGGTGCTATCAGTCTTTGAGTTCTCTCTCCACTGGGATAGGTGCTCTCTGGCCTTTCAGTGTCCCCTCGCATGGTGCAGCTCTCAGGCCTGGGTGGCACTGGTCAGTCCAGTCCCCAGGAACCCCAGCCAGCAGCCTCAGCTAGCATGTGGGATACAGTATCACTATGGCAATGAATTGAGAATAATCACATATTGTGTTCTTCAGTCTTGGGTCAAACATCTCAAAGTTCCTGGTCCATACAAACTTCCCGTGTGTTTTGACTATAAAATGAACACATTTTATAATCTGCCATTCTACGGTATTACTCTTTTCTATTCTAATTATGCTTAACACCCTCTTATTTGACTCAGAATCCACCATTTGATAACAAGTAGGAAATAGGAGGGAGCAGCAACCCTGACATCTCAGCTTTCTGTGGCTTGGGACAATAAACATCTTTCTTTTTCACCAGTCTACCAATTGGCTGTGATGGTTCTGCTCCAGGTGGGTCTGCCCCATGTGTCTGTCCAGCTGGAACACAGGCTAAAAAGCAGGTTCCACCAAGGCAGCTCTTCTCGTGGCACCAGACCCGATGCAAGGGACCCAGCCAAACCATCTGATCTCTCCCCAGCTGTCAAGGAATGCACATCACGGCTGCTCATGTTCCATCAGCCAGGTGAATTCACATGACCAGGCCCAATATCAGTGAGATGGGATGCACAGTGCTCTCATTCTAAATGTCAAGTTTTAAGATCCCATTCCTACCTGGTTGCTTCGGTTAGCTATTGCTGGGTAATGGACTCCACTATTTACTGACTTAAAACAACAACCATTTTATTTGCCCAGGATGGAAGTCTGGGCTGGACTTAGCTGGGTGGTTCTGCTGGTCTTGCTGGTGGTCCCTCTAGTACATCCTTGAGCTGGCAGGTTGGCTGGGGGCTGGGCTCAGCTGGGCACCTGGTGTCTGAGCTACTTTCTCTCTCCATGTAGTCCCAGTGCCTCTCCCTTTTCCCCATGGCCTTTCTCTGTGGCTTCTTTACCAGGGTAGCTAAACCTCCTACGTGGCTGCTCTGGGCTCCTAAAAATGCCAAAGGGGGAGCTGCCACACTTGGACCTTGTACTGGCATGACATCATCCACGTTCTGTTGGTTAAAGCAAGTCACCAGCTTGGCCCAGATTTCAGGGATGACGAGTATGCACGATCATGATTATAGAGAGATGAGGTTCATTGAAGTCACCAGTGCAGCAGACTATCAGAAACCGCCCTCCTCAGCAAGTGTAGGCTCTTTTGTACGCTGGGGCTGGACCATCCAAGATGGCTTCCTGACTCACACGTCTGGCTCCCCAGCTGGGTTGGCTGGAGCAGCTGGGGACTGGCCAGGAGGCATCTGTCTCTCCACATGGCTTCTCCATGGAACTATCTTAGGCTTCCTCACAGACTTGTAGTATCTTGGTAGTTGGACTTCTGACATGTAGTTAGTTGCCTTCCCCCAGAACATAAAGGTGGGACCTGCCGGATTTTCTTTAATATTAGGACTTCAGATCTCAGAATGTCACCTTTGCTTCATTCTGTTGGTTTAAGGTGGTCCCAGAGTCAGTCTAGATTCAAGGAGAGGAGAAATAGACTCCATCTGTGCTGAGTGGAAAGGTGACATGGTGAAGGAGCCAAAGGGTTGTGAGGGATTGTCGCTGTCATCTGTGGAAGTATAATCTGCCACTTCAATATTCATCAAAGAAGTTTACCTGGCCTGTGAACCTAACTGGCAGTCTACTTCGGAAATCCTCAAAATCAGTCCTGAACTGGGTATTCGTCATCTCAGCTTTTGGCCACAGGCAAAGAGAGCTGCATTCAGAAGGGTCACAAAACAGTTGTAAAAAAAAAAAGTGCCGCTGTGAACATTGGGGTACATATGTCTTTTTAAGTTATATTTTCCTCCAGATATATGCCCAGGAATGGGATTACTGGATCATATGGAAGTCTGTTTTTAGTTTTTTGAGGAATCTCTGTACTGTTCTCCATAGTGGCTGCACTAATTTACATTCCTGCCAACAATGTAGGAGGATTCCCTTTTCTCCACATCCTCTCCAGCATTTATCATTTGTGGACTTTTTAATGTTGGCCATTCTGACTGGTGTGAGGTGATATCTCATTGTAGTTTCGATTTGCATTTCTCTAGCAATTAGTGACGCTGAGCATCTTTTCATATGCTTTTTGGCCATCTGGATGTCTTCTTTGGAGAAAGGTCTATTTAGGTCTTCTGCCCGTTTTTTGAGTAGGTTGCTTTTTTTGATAAGGTTGCTTTTTTTGGTATTAAGCTGTATGACCTGTTTTTAAATTTGAAAATTAGTCCCTTGTTGATCGCATCATTTGCAATATTTTCTCCTATTCTGTAGGTTGTCTTTTCGTTTTGTTGATGGTATCCTTAGCTGTGCGAAAGCTTTTAAGTTTAATTAGATCCCATTTGTTTATTTCTGCTTTTATTTCCATTTCTCTAGGAGCTGGTTCCAAAAAAAATATTGCTGTGATTTATGTCAGAGTGTCCTGCCTATGTTTTCCTCTAGGAGTTTTGTAGTATCTGGTCTTCCATTAAGTCTTCAATCCATTTTGAGTTTATTTTTGTGTATGGTGTTAGAGAATGTTCTGATTTCAGTCTCTTACAGGTACCTGTCCAGTGTTCCTAGCACCACTTGTTGAGGAGACTGTCTTTTCTCCATTGTATATTCTTTCCTTCTTTGTCATAGATTAATTGACCATAAGTGTGCGGGTTTATTTCTGGACTTTCTATCCTGTTCCATTGATCTGTGTGTCTGTTTTTGTGCCAGTACCATACTGTTTTGATTACTATAGCTTTGTAGTATAGTCTGAAGTCAGAGACCATGATTCCTCCAGCTCCATTCTCCTTTTTCAAGACTGTTCTGGCTATTTGGGAGGGTCTTTTGTATTTCCATACAAATTTTAACATTTTTTGTTACAGCTCTGTGAAAAATATCATTGGTAATTTGATAGAAATTGCATTGAATCTATATATTGCCTTGAGTAGTGTGACCATTTTAACAATACTGATTCTTCTAGTCCAAGAACACAGTATATCTTTCCATCTGTTGATGCCGTCTTCAATTTCTTTCATTAGTGTCTTACAGTTTTTGGTGTACAGGTACTTTGCTTCCTTGGGTAGGTTTATTCCTAGGTATTTTTGGTGTGATGGTAAATCAGATTGTTTCCTTAATTTCTTTCTTTCTTTCTTTCTTTCTTTCTTTCTTTCTTTCTTTCTTTCTTTCTTTCTTTCTTTCTTTCTTTCTTTCTTTCTTTCTTTCTTCTATTTCATTGTTAGCGTATAGAAATGCAACTGATTTCTGTATATTGATTCTGTATCCTGCAACTTTACCAAATTCATTGATGAGCTCTAGTAGTTTTCTGGTCACTTCTTTAGGGTTTTTCTATGTATAGTATCATGTCATTGGCGAGCAGTTTCACATTTCTTTTTGATACCTGTCCACTGTAGTGACTAACACATGCTTGGTATTCAATAAGTGACTGGGGAGTAAAAACTCTTTATTGTCAAATTCAGGGGTGAACAGGAGAACATGAGTACAAGAGCATCTTGCTGTAAGAGAAGTTCAGATAAAGTAGCAGAATACCTAACATCCCACAGGCACAAGGTAGGCACTCAGTAGACATTTGTTGAAAAATGAATAAACAGATGAATACAAAGAAAGTGCTCAAAAGAAGAGGCTTTGAGGATCATATGATATGTGTAAAATTATAAGGGAGTCTTTTTAGGGTGTCTTTGATAACTGGAAAATTTAGAAAACAAAAGTAGAAAGAAAAATGAAAATTACACCACTTGAAATTTCAGTAAGTTTTCTTAATCTTTTATGTTTTGGGTGTGCGTGTGCACGCATGTGTATGAGTACATGAAGCACACCTAACATAGAAAGTAACTGGTGCCCAAATGGAAGGTAACATGAAGAGCTCAATACCAAATGACATTGGTACCTCACTGTATGTAGGTCTTTCCTAATTAAAAACAAAAGCAAAGTCTTCCATGTCTAGATTCATTCAGTGTAACTTTTGTTAAAAGATACTTAAAATTATTGAACACTTTCATTGGCAAGAATGGCATTATGTTGATTTTTTTGCTTAACTAGAATAATTCTTGCCCAGAAGCCCTATATATTGGTGGTCCGTGCACTGTTAACAAGCATGGTGACACTTTTTCTTTTGTGCTTGTCTGCTCGTTGTTGGAGTGCCCATCAAACACAGAAAGATAGTCCACCTGAACTGTGTTGTTAAGGACATATTTTGAGAAATAAATTTTACTGGTCCTATAAAAAGTGAGGAAGCAGTAAAGAAATCAGTTGTTTCCTCTGAGAATAATGCTTGTGTTTTTGCCAGACACAGATTTTTTTTTTCTTTTCCTTTTTAATTTAAATTATTTTTTGCATGTGTCACCTAGAATCCAGGGAGCACTTTGTGCACATATAGCTCCCTTCAGTAACCCATGAAAGGTCATTTGATGTTGAATAATATTCTTTATGTATTGTTTTGATGTCTTTTTTAAGAACTCCTATAAAATTTATAGGTTTGTTCCCCATTCTGACCTCCACAGCTAAAGAAATGCATTATTGTACATGATCAAATGTAGACTGAGGAGAGAAAAATGAGTAAGCTTTATTATGAAAGCATTAGTATAACCCAAACTCATATGCTATTCCTGTGTTGCAAATTTACAATAAAAGGAAAGAAGGCCAAATTGATGCTTGTCTTTTTAATTCAAACATCTATTTTACCACAAATGTTTCAAGTCCCTCTTTACTATATACTTATCACCCTACTATTATAAATAATTTTTTAGTTAATTTTGCAGTTAATAATTTTAAATGATATAGGAATTGTTATGAAGAATAAATCAGATAACTTGTCCAACCAAGAGTTGGGGCATTCTCTTGGAAGAATGTTTTTGGGTCAGACTGTAGTTGGTCTCTCTCGCTTTGTGTTTAATGTCTTCACTCTCCTTTGGTCCTCAGTCTAGATCAGTTAATAGTAGCATCTATCATACTAGATCCTGCCTCTGCATAAGTGATTGTAATTGGTTGTATCTTGTGAACATGTCTTAGGATCGAATAAAATAAAGTCAGGGATCACTTTCTGATTTGCTCTTATGCCATTCACAAATCTCAGAGATTCCAATTGCAATAAAGTTCACACTTAATTTTTCTGGTCAGGTTTTTTTTTCTGCTTTAATCATATAATTAAGAGCATGTAGTTTTCTTTTGGGACTTAGAAGAAAAAAATTACCCCTCTGATAACAAACTGATCTATTGAAAATGAATTACAAGTTAACAGCAATTTTTATAAATGTCCAATTTCATTAATAGAGATGGAATTATCACAGTCTCAAGTCTGACAATGTCTTTTTTGAAATCAGGAGTTAAATATAATCAAGGCAAGTTGTTTCATTTAATATAGTTCTTTCTTTCTCAGGAATTTTTATGTATTTCCTTCCCATCCAGTCTCTTCTTTCAGCAAAGTGTTTCCTACATGTAGTAGTTACTAAGTATCTGTTGAATGAATGAATGAATGAATGAATGAAGAGATGCTACTTCAAATCTATTTATCTCCAGCAGAGTTAACCAGGGAAAGACAGAATTAGGTGTTAAAAATTAAACAATAAGATAAAAAAAATGCACAATTAAAGACTCTAAGTAATGGAAGGCATTGAATTTTTTTTAATTCCTGTAAGGGAAAAATGTTTGATCCATTGACCCTGTAAGAAGGTGTAAGACCTTTTGTGGTAATGATTTAAGAAGAGCAGAAAAAGGAGAGAAGTTGATAATACAGAAATTATCGTCAGTACAGAAGTTCTGTTTAGCAAGTTGGTGACTTATGATTGGTCTTGAATCACACAGCCTACAACTGAGGGAATCTACGCCTTCTACACTCATGTACTCTTCTTTAAAATCACCCTGAAGTTCCAGGGCCCGAGTAATGAACTGCAGGACTTTATAGATCTTCTTATTAATCCAAGAGCTAGTTTTAGGGTCCTGTTGTAGCTTGGGTCCTCTGAGAAGCAGCAGCCAAGTAGAACTGGATAAGTACGAGGGAGGAAAAGAGGGGATGAGGTAGGGAGCAAGGGCAGTCAGGGCCCCCAGACCATGAAGGCACCTGTAGAAGGAGGGATGGAGGAAGTTGGGGAAGAAGAGCCTTAGGCTGCGTGCATCTCTCAGGAGGTCTCGGCTAGTGGGGAGCCCAAGAACAAGGGCTGCCATTAGAAGAGTTTCTTGTCAAACAGAAATGGCCAGTTCTAAGTCCTTCTCGGCGTCAGTCCTCTCTTGTCCGGGCAGGGAGGGCCTTGCCTCCAGTGAACTCTGCAGAGGGCAGAGGGTGTGGCAGCTGGAGGCTGTCGGCCAAGCCCACGCCTCACTGCAGGTCCTCTGGAGACCTGAGCAGACACCTCCATGGCCACCATTCCCCTTGGGCACCCAGAGATCTGACTTCATGCTGAGTTACTTGTATAGGACCCAACACATCCCTGATGGGTTCTCCCTGGAAGAACACCTGTTTCCAGTCCCTCCATTAAAGAGAGAGTGAAAACAGACTGTAGATCAAGGGAACCTCCTCACACCCGACAAGTCCTTTTGACGTGGAATATGCTCAGACTGTCGTGTTGTCATCCATTGTCCCTTAAGTATCAGTTAAATAAGACTTTAAATGTGTTTCCTGGAAGGAGGATGCAGAGAGGAGGAGTATAATGACTGGGTAAGGGAGCTATAACTAGGTCCCTGGATTCATGAATCTGAGAAGTTGGTAGGAGGTAGGTAAGTTCTTAAAGCATAATGAAGGTCACGTTTGGAATACCAACCTGACTAGTGAGAATAGGACAGTTTGAAAAGACAAGAGCAAAACAGAAAATGGTTGTTAGGATGCTATTGTGACAATCCAGAGCTGAAATGGTGAGACCCCTTGCTAGCAGGGGTGATAGCAGAGTTATAAGGAGGGGACAAATCCAAAAATATGACATTCATCAGCATCGGAGAACTGAGTAAATTCAAGAGAGAAGAATAATATGGGGAGAAGAAAGAAGTCAGAGGTAACTTCAAGATTTTGAGTCTGGGAGAGTAAGAAGACAGGAAAGGTAAAAGGTGATCTGGTCCTCTGGTGAGTTACAGACCTTTTGGGCTCGTTAAAAATTCTGTACTTTCTGTATGAATTAACATTTAAAGGCTTAATAGATTTAAACTATAGCTTGGGTAAAATGAATTGTGACACATGAGTACATTAGAAGTAGAAAATGTAGATTCTGTGTCTTTAACGAGCTCTTCTACTTACTAGTTATCTGACCTGGGGATAATATTACTCACTAGTACTCATAGTGTTAAGATAAGGTTAAAAGATTAGAATACACAGGATAATGCTTTAAATACTACACAACATCATATAAATGTAAATGAAGAGGACAAACATTTATTGTACATCACTTACGTTACAAACACCATGTAAGATGTTTTCAAAAAAATATGTTAGCTTTAACCTTTACTGGAATAAAGTTGGATAATTTTCCTAGGATCCTCAGCCTGTATTTTGCAGAACTAAAATTCACACAAGATTTCCTTGTTCTATATCATGGAAAAGAATCTGAAAAGGAAATATATGTGTGTGTGCGTATATATAACTGAATCACTTTGATTTACACCAGAAACTAACATTGTAAATCAACTACATTTCAATTAAAAAAATTTTTTTAAGAAATTCTTCCTAAAAAAAAAAAGATTGACTTGTTCTAAAAGCCCATGTCTTTTCACTGTTATCAGTGTCATAAATCTTATTCCAAAACTGTAGATGTAAAGGTTGTATTTTGTTAATTTGAATTAGACATATTAATAGCAATAACTGTTTCTTATTTATATGTGCTTTAAAATCTCTCCCTTATTTAAGGATAAATATGATATACTCTTCTCTCTAATTATGTAACTTTTCCTGCCCCCTGAAAATATTTGTTGTTATTTCTTAGGGCAAGTTACACTTTCAAAGGACAAAGAAGATTTTAACACTGTTTACATCAAGAGAATTCCTCCCAGTTTGGGAATTGTGACTATTATTCATTCTGGTGTCATCTATTTTAATTTGCCTTTGATAATTACTTTCAAAATTCTAATGCTCTGGTGATTTATCCTTGCCTATGATAAAGTATTCTCTCGAATGTAGGATAAGGACACCTTTGATGGGCAGTTTTATAAGAATAAACTAGTGCTTAGAAAGAGGACTATAGTGATTCAATTTAGCAAACATGTATTGAGTACCTAATACATGCTGGGTACTGGGTGAAATGGTTGGGATGTAAATCGAAATAAACCAGGATGCCTTTTCTTCAGGAGCCCACAAAAGCACTCAAAAGTAATTGCTTATAAGACAGTTCTGCTCAGAGTAATAACAAGGTGAGAAGGAGGTGTTACTGGGCCATAGAGGAGGAAGCAGTTCAGTGATGTTTGAATTGGACCTTGAAGGATGACAAAGGTTTTCAGAGGCCAAAAAGAGAGCAGAATCCAAGCAGAAGAAACATCAGTAACAAAGGAGTAGAAGAAAAAATTTCAAGGACGTGAACATTGAGTAGCCTTGTGTAGTACAGGAGAGCACGGCAGGATCTGTGTAAAGCATGTGAGGCTGTGTATGGATTTGAGTCTGTTAAAGGAACTCTTGTGCACCGTGAGTAGGAGTGGAAATTGGTGCAGCCACTAAGGAAAACAGTATGGAGGCTCCTCAAAAAACTAAATATAGAACTACCATACAATCCAGAAGTTCTACCTCTGCATATTTACCTGAAGAAAAGGAAAATACTATTTTGAAAAGGTGTAGCTACCTTTATGTTCATTGCAGCATCATCTACAATAGCCAAGACCATCAATAGCTGAATGGATAGAGAAGATGTTACACACACACAAACACACACACACACACACACACACACACACGGGAATACTATTCAACCGTAAAGAAAGGATGAAATCTTGCCATTTGCAACAACATGGATAGACCTAGAGGATATTATGGTAAGTGAAATAAGTCAAAGAAAAACAAATACCATATGATTTCACGTATACGTGGAATCTTATAACAAAACAAATAAGCAAACCAAACAAAACAGAAACAGATTCATAGATACAGAGAACAAACTGGTGGTTGCCAGAGGGAAGGGTCTGGAGGAGAGTAAATGAAATAGGTGAAGGGGATTAAGAGGTACAAACTTTCAGCTGTAAAATAAATAAGTCCCGGGATGTAATGTACAGCCCAGGAAATCTAGTCAATAATAATGTAACAACTCCGTATGCCAGATGGTAACTGGCCTTCTTGCACTGAGCATCTCCTAATGTATAAAAATATAGAATCATTGCGTTGTACACCTGAAACTAATTTAATATTGTAAGTTAATTATTATTCAGTAAAAATTTCTAATTAAGAAAGACATTATTTACTTTCAGTTTGCATGTCTGAAAAAAGATACCAAATGATCTAAGGTTTTTTAACAATGAAAATAGAAATGAGAGCTGCCCCCTATTCCTATCATAAATGTAAACAAACTTGTGAAGATCTTTCGTATTCTTTTTTAAAATGTTTTGCTTGTATGTAGTCCCCTGACCCCCGCCTAGTATAACTGAGCTGAATGGCTATGGAAAGAGTAATCGTGGGAGCCAGAGAATAAATGAATACAGACTCTATTCTCAATAATCTTGTACTTTTTCCATGGGGATAAAAAAATTATACTCCAACCTCTGTTAGATTGCCCCTCTATCTTCCAAATTTCACTTGAGGTGGAAGGCCTTGTGTTCAACATTTTTAGTGGGACCAGGACATTTAAACCTCTTAATAGTGGCTCATGTCCTACTCATAGAAACATATTCAAATTTGCCCTCAGACTCAAATCAGTTTTAACAAGTACTGATGAGGCACTTGTGTGATGAGCACTGTTTTAGTATCTGTAGGGAAACCTGTAGAAGTCAGACACAGTCACTGCCTGTGAGGAGTTTCTTAGTTAGGTTTTATGAATGAATTTTAGTTCATTCCACATTCAAAGCAGAGCTATTCTCACACATAATTTTTTCGTTACACACATCATTCTAAGTAAAAGGTACAAGCATCATTGGAGCACCTTTAAACCCAGAGGGAACATAGACAAGAACCTAGTATTTAAGAGACATTTATATTTTTAGCATAATGGAGAGAATTTAGGGTAATAGTAAATGATATAAAGGCCTTTTATTTTTTTCGATATGATTAACTTATTCATACAGAAGTACGGTATGTCTGGTGCTGCTCACTGCTTAGTTTTTTTCTTAATTGAAGTATAGTCAATTTACAATGTTGTGTTGATTTCCGGTGTACAGTGTAGTGATTCAATTATACATATATTTATTCCTTTTCATATTCTTTTTCATTATAGTCTATTACAAGATATTGAATACAGTTCCCTGTGCTGTACAGTAGGACCTCATTGTTTATCTATTTTATATATAGTAGTTAGGGTCTGCAAATCCCAAACACCCAATTTATCCCTCCACCCCCCCCACTACCCCCACCCCCACTGGTAACCATAAGTTTGTTTTCTATGTCTGTGAGTCTATCTCTGTTGTGTAAATTTCATTTGTGTCTAAATGTCCTTCAATTTGATGATGGCGAAACTGATTCAGTTTGTGGCACCAGCACTCTCTTCTCTAGAGTGACGAAATGCTTTCCCCCTTCAGTCCAGGACCTAGTGAATACACCAGTGTACTCCAGATCAGTAGAGCAGCCAGTGATCCTCAGGGTGCCAGTACTTCCGAGGGAGGCCTCTTGTCTGACCTCGGAGAGGTTACCAGTTTATTGTGCCAATTATAGGTTCTTGGGCATGTTGAAGTAAAGTTCACTTTTCTGATGGAAAAAGTCTTTTCTGACAGAGAAAAAGTTACAACCACAGCCTTTCTGCCTAGACTGGTAATGTGACCGTACTTGAACCATTCTTGCAATCCTAGAGTAAACCCTACTTATCTCTAGTACACCGTTGAGTCTGGCCAGCTAATATATTCTGGATTTTCACAGCTATCCATGGAAGTGGAATGAGCCTACTACTTTCTTTTCTGGTACCGTCTGCATCTGGTTTTAGCCTATAAATAGTTCAGTCATAAAATGAGTGTGGCAGCTTTCCCTCTTCTATGGAAGTGTTGGTTCAAGGTGGGAATTATCTGTTGCTTGAAGATGTTGTACCTCACTAATAAGACTATCCAAGGGAGGCCTCACTGGGCTTCACTCTTCTTTCTACTTTCTACAACCTCCTGGATTTATTTATTTTTAATTTTACTAAGCACTATTTTTTTAATCCCCATTTTCTACTACAGTAGCTTCTAGGAACATTTCTTCTCTTGATCCCCAGCTTACTGCTTCCTTCTTGAGATGTCGATTTGATCATTTATTCCCATATACTGAGTTTCTTTATTTGATCTTATTCATTTATTTGACAAATATTTATTAAGGTTCAGGCACCATTCTGGGCCCCCACTAATCTGTATAGACTTCTTCCCCCTCCTCCAACAGACCTTTTTTCCCTCTGATGGTAGTGACATTTTGTTCCTTGGTTGAGTCCCTGTTTTATATTGGAACAGATATGTTTACTTGTGACACTTCCATCTTTAATTTTATTTTTATTCTATACTAAAGTTACCTCTCTTTTTTCCTAATACAGTAATATATTTATTTCAGCTATAAGGTGCTCATTTTCTTTTTAGAGTTTAAAAATAGCACATACATCACGAAGCCACAAAACTTTTGGACTCTAATGAGTTTGTTTTAATTTTGTAAAAGTAATTTCCTCCTTGCTTTCTTTCCTAATTTGAGAGTATTGCTATCTGTTTATTCACACACATCCATTCATTCGTTTGGTATGTATTTATTTATTTATTCATTAAATAAATGGTACTCTGTGTACCAGGCCGCATGCTGGGTGTTGGGGCTATAAACATGCAGGAAGCACGTTCTCTTCTCTTATTGAACCTAGAGTCTACTGCGAGGGGAAAACATATAAGTTTAATAAAAAATATTCAGATGCGATGCCATCAGAAGGAAATTATCAACGTGAATTAATTTAAAGGAGAGGAGGATTTAAAATCAATAAAATTGGCAGAGGATTTGGGTTCGGGAAAGGGCTTGCCCTGCCTATGCTTTCCAGGGAACGAACGGTGTGTGCACGAGGTGGGCCTTGAACATGAAGAAGGATGTCGACACTGGGGAAGAGTAAGTTATTGTCACTGTTTTTGCTTTTTCTCTGTGGCATTTTTTCCAGATTATGGTTAGATTTTTGAATAGTGCTTGGACATTGCTAACTTTCCAAGAGATAAAGAGACACAGATTTATAAGCCCTCCCATTCATAGCAATGCTGACCATCATCATGGCCTTCTAGATTATTCTTTATCAAAATATGTCCCTTCCCCACCCCCTCTATATAGAACAAAAGAGTAGTGCTTGAGATCTGATTTATTTACTTTTCATATTAACAGGTGCCATTAAGATGATAAACCCTCTTTGATGTGCTCTTTGTTAAAAAAAAAAAAAAAAAAAAAAGCTGCTGAGGTTACTTAGTTGATTGATATTCCAAGAGAAAACACTGCTGACAACACAGGTAAAAATGGTTTGAATTACTTCTCTTGCAAGTAGGTTATATTTTAAATGTTAATAACTCATGCATGGCGACTTCTTTTTGAATTAAGCTATTTTGAACCAAACTTTGAAGTTGATAAAAAGGTTATGATTGATTTTAATCACTTTGCAATTTTAAAAAAATTCAGACCAAATACTTTTATGAGAGTACATTTACTAAGAAATTGTCATATCCTGGCTTTCCTAATACTATGAATATTTCTGTTTGTTTTTCTCAAAAGGTTTTAATTCAGCATCTCTGTGTGGACTAATAGATTAATTTCAAATTATATTTGAAAGAAAGACATAGTCTTCATTTCCAGAAAATAGCATTTGATTTGCATGTTTTATTTAGGAAATCATATTATTTAGATCCTCCTAATTCTTACTTTTGTTTACTCTATCTACTTCGTGTGGTAAGTTAGTCACTGAGTAATATTGTCTTCTTCTTTCCCTTTATATTTCCTACAACTTTGCTTTATATATTTTGACTTGGTTTGTAAATATTCATAATAGTCGATGCTTTATTTTGTATTATACTCTTTGTTACTATGGTTACATCACTCTGGCACATTTAATATATTTTGCCTGGAACTCAAACTTGTCTAGTATTGTTATTGTGATTTCTGGTCTTTTTTTTTTTTTTTAAAGTTTAGAGAGGCATCATTTATAAGCAAGTGAGATTCTCCCTTTTTACTGTACAGTTCTATGAGTCTCGTCTAATGTATGTAAACAGTCATGTAACCACCCTCACAATCAAGATGTAAAGCATTTCCATCACTCCACAACGTTTCTTCTAACCCTTAGTGGCCAACACCTCTTCCACTTTCACCCCCTGGGAACCACTGATCTGTTTTTTCGGTCCTTGCAGTTTTTCTTTGCCAGACTGTAATAGAAGTGGAATATGAACGTGTATATTCTTGTCAATCTGGCTTCTTTCCCTTAGCAGAATGCACTTGGGATTCATCTATGTCATTGCATGTATCAGTATTTTTTTCCTTTTTATTGCCAAGTAGCGTTCTATCGTATGAATGAACCACAGTTTGTTTATCCACTTACCAATAGAAGTATATTTTGGTTGCTTCTAGTTTTTGGCAACTGTGAATAAATATGCTATGAACATTTGTGTACAGGTTTTGTACACAAAAATCTGCTGGGATTTTGATTGAGATTGTGTAGAGTCAGTACCTCAATTAGGGAACAATTGAAGTCTTAACCATACTGAGTCTTCCAACCCATGAACATGCTACATCTCTCTCCATCTTTTTGGGTCTTCCTTAATGAATTTCATCAGTGTTTTGTAGTTTTCAGCATACAAGTCTTTCACACAATTTAAAAGATTTACAGCTAAGTATTTCATGGTTTTAGTGTTATTGTAAATGGTACTACTGTTTTGATGCCAGTTAAAAAACAGACACAGAAATTAATTGTACACAATTGAAAGCCCAGAAATAATAAACCCACACAAATATGGACAATTAACTTCTGACAAAGTGGCCAAGAACATACAATAGAGAAAGGACAGTCTCTTCAATTAATGGTGTTGGGAAAACTGGACAGCCACTGTAAAAAAAAATGAAGCTAGACTACTATCTTACACCATATACAAAATTAACTCAAAATGGATTAAAGGTTTGAATGTAAGACCTAAAACCATAAAATTCCTAGAAGAAAAACCAGTAGTAAATCTCATTGACATCAGCTTACTGATGTTGCTGTGGACCTGACACCAAAGGCCAGGGAAACAAAAGCAAAAATAAATAAATGGGACTATGTCAATTCTGCAATAGGATAGGAAAGGAAAGGAAGGAAAGGAAACCATTATCAAAATGAAGAGACAACCTACTGAATAGGAAAAGACAATTGCAAATCATACATCCAATAAGGGGTTAATATCCAAAATATATAATTAACTCATACAACTCAGCAGCAAAAAAGTAAACAACCTGATTTTAAAATGGGCAGAGGATCTGAATAGATATTTTTCCAAAGAAGACATACAGATGGTCAATAGGAACATGAAAAGATCTTCCACATTACTAATCATTAGGGAAATGAAAATCAAAACAGTGAAATATCACACAGGTAGCTTTTTAATAGTAAAATTTACTATATATGCTTCCATTATTAAAAAATATATATAAACATGTGGGAAATTTTTAAAATACAGAAAAGAAAGAGAAAGAGAAAAAAAGAGCAAAAGTTCACATTGCTCCTACCTACAGACAACCACTTTTAACTTAAAATATGCAGTACTTTGCAGTATCTGCATATATATTACATATATACAATGAAGTTAAATAATAAATATAATGTTTAACTTAAATAGTATTATGCTATCAATCTTACTCTGTTTCTTCCTTTGTCACCCAGTCACTCAGCATTTTGTTTTGTGTATATCTAGTCTGTTGCTCCCAACTAGTGGATGGTAATTCATATTATAAATGTGCATTTACCACAGTTTAGGTGTCTGTTTCCCTACTAATAAAACCTTAGCTACCTCCAGCTTCCCCAACCATAAACACCACCACAACAAGCATCTCAGTATGTGCCATCCTAAGGGTATGGGTGGCAATTGCCACTATATTTTTATATATATATAAATCCCTCGAAATGGATTTGCTGGGTCAAAGAGAATTCATATTCTTAATTTTACTAAGGGCCTCTAAATGATTATTTTTAGACTGTCCTTACTAGTTTATTTTTAGACTGTCCTTACTAGTTTATTTTTAGACTGTCCTTACTAGTTTATACTTTCATCAGAACTGCAAGAGTTCCCACACACCCCATCTTCTCCAACACTTAGTAGCATACATCTTTTTTATTTTTGACATTCTGATGGGTATAACATGGTATCTATAGTTTTAAAACGTATCTCCCTGATTACTAGTAAGTTTGAGATCCTCTTCATACACTTGTTAGCTCTCAGGCTTCCCTCTCTGTTTATTGCTGTTGGTGTACTTTGCTCAATTTTCTGTTGAGTATCATTTTTTTTTCCCTCAGTGATTTGCTTGAGGCCCTTATATATTGAGTGGTATTCACTGTTCTGATGGCAATCAACAGTAAGAAGTATATGTTACATCACAACTGACACATACACATTATATATAATACATAATACATTAATGCATTAATATATAAGATGTATACTTATAATCTTATAAGTATATATACTTATATATACATATATAATATATGAGTATACATTTTATATATTATATATTATTAATTATAGTGTATATAGATTTTTATCAATAATATATATTGATATATTAAATGTATATTAAGTCTATACAATTAAACATATGTTTAATTGTTAATATATAAATATATTATATATGTATATGTATATATCCCCAACCAATACACATCATGTGTTTATTTGTGTATTGTTAACTTTACATTTTTATTTACATGATGTAAACGAAAGATTGATGAGTACATTCCCGTAATACTTCTTAAGAAATCCGATATTTTCTATTCTAGTCTACTTTATTTTTTTTAATTCTGATTGCAATTCTCTAAATTGAATATATCACTCAATAATGGTCTATAAATCATAATCTAAAATCAATTGTCCTCGATATAATCCCTGGTCAGTTAGAGATTTGCAAACATCTCCCAGTTTGTCATGTCTCCGGTAATCTTGCCAACTGGGTTTATCAGAAATTTTAAATTTTGGCGCACTCAAATTTATTCATTATTTGAGTCTTGATTAAGAGATTCCCCTCCACTTCTACTTCACACAGATATTCTCCTACATTTTCTTCAATTAAATTTATAAATTTACCTTTTGAATTTAGGACTTCGTCTGAGACCCACCTTTTTGAGTTCACATAAGGTAAGGATTCAACTTTATTTTTCTCCACAGAGTGAGCTCCTGTGCCCAGCACCATCAATTAAGCAACTTTTCTTGCCATTCCTTGGTGGTAAATTATTTCTCATATATCAAATTCCTACATAACATGGACTGATTTCTGTTTCTTGGTCCATTTGTTTTACACTAATATTCTATTTTCTGATCACTTTTAGTGTGATTTATATTAAAGACAAACATCAGTCAAGTAAGGAGATTGGTTTCTTTCAGGCAATAAGGAAGGCATCCCAGATCCAAAGATCACAGTGTCTCCATGGGGTGGTTCTGCCTTAGACTTTTATAGGAAGGAGTAAACAAGTTGCAAAAGGGGCGATTTATAGTTGTTTTCCAAGCAGAAGTCTCAGTCAGTTATGTGAACAGGAAATGTTTTTTCTGTGGCTAGCTAGTTTCATGGGACAAACAATTTTAATCTTAGCAAATCAATCATGAGACACAGAATGGGAAGTTGGAAGGTCAGTATCTGGCCTTGTCAACTGGTTCAGGCAAAAGGGGGAAGGTCTGTGTTTGGCCTTGTTCAATACAAACAGCATCTGTCTTAGAACAATCTCAGGCATTAGAATAATTTCCGTGGGGTTTTGGTCCAGGTTCAGTGACATCATCCATGAAAGGAGCAGTTTCTTGCACTCTCCTTGGAACACTAGCTGAGTCCTCTGTCGGGCTCCGATGGTGAGCTGAAGCTGAGAAAGGGTTCTGGAGAAAAGACATTCAAGGTAATTAGGAGGATAGTTATAAGAGAGAGCAGAAAATTGATTATTAGAGGCTGTATTAAGGAGTAAAACCAAGAATCGAGGCCAGCAGGAACTAGTCTAGTGGATTCCAGGAAATTGATGTCAAGATCCTTCAATGATGGGGTCAGGACTGGGGAGGCAGTGCAGTAACTTTCTTGGTTAACATCTTACATGTTTTTGCCTATGATGTAGAGGTCAGAGAGATTTGAGGGAGCAAACGTGAGACAGTTGGGGACCCTGCATGTTTGTAGATAAAAGAGATGAATAGAGACAGAAATGAAAAGGAATAGAAAAGACATGGCTCAGGAAGTTCTGAAACTAATGGACAAGAGAGAAATTAAAGAAGGATGAGAAGGCTAGCAAGGAGCAACGTGGAGGGGGTTGGCTAGGGGAATCCTAGGCAATTGTGTTCCAGCATCGTGGGTGGAAGCTGACCCCATTGTGATGCCATCTGCTTGTTCCAAAATTCATGAGGAAGCAGTTTGTTTCATGTCATTATCTTCTTCTGGGAGCTCTCAAAGGGCCTCAGTTTAAGATCTGCTCTTGGGGAGAATTTGCCCAACTTCAAAGTAAGATTTGTATTTTTTAAATATTGAAAGATGAGAGGTTGTATTCCTTACAGTTTTGCAGCAGTATGAGAGGTCAGGAAGACAGTATAAGGTTCCTTCCACCTGAGCTCAAGATTGGTCTTTCAGTGGTGTTTTTTTCCAGAAGACTAAGTCTTCAACCTGAAGATCATGGAAGGGCTGAGGCGGGATATCTGGGGGAAAGGTAGACTTAAACTCTTGGTAATAAATATGAGTGTGTTGAATAAGAGCTTATCAGTATTTAAGCATGTCAGATTGGATCAGACTTGAATCTCCTGTAGTTCAGCAAGAGTAAGGAATCTTCATGAGCCTGCTAGTAATTATTTTATAAAAGGATAATCAATGTTGAAAGGAGGATGAGGATCAAAGGGTCATCAGAGTTAATGGCAAGACTTTGGGCCAAGTCAGGTTGATTTCCTCAGAGTCTGACTAATTTGGGTGTCAGAGTGGCATTGGCCCATCCTATTTTTTGAGGATTAAAGATGGGAAGGACAGTGCAGTTTTGGTGAGAGTGGAAGTACTTGATAAGGAAGTGAGTTCCTCTATCACCAGAGAGGAACAGAGGGATTCCTCAAGTGGGCAAAAAGCTCAAGCCGTGGCAGTAGCCTATTCGCAGAGGAAAGCTTCCAACCGTTCCCTTTAGAATGCAGACTATGGTTAGAACATGTTTATACCCATGAGACCTTGGGAGTTTAATAAAATCCATTTGCCAGAAAAGAATAAAATAACACCATTTGCAGCAACATGGATGGACCTGGAGATGGTCATTCTGAGTAAAGTAAGCCAGAAAGAGAAAGAAAAATATCATGTGATATCACTTATATGTCAGATATAAAACAAATGAGACAAATGAACTTATTTACAAAACAGAAAGGGACTCACAGACATAGAAAACAAACTTGTGGTTACCAGACGGTTAAGGGGGGAATGGAGGGATAAATCGGGAGTTTGGGATTTGGAGACACTAACTAGTATACATAAAATAGATAAACAGCAAGTTCCTTCTGCACAGCACAGGGAACTACATTCAATAGCTTGTAATAGCCTACAATGGAAAAGAATATGAAAAGGGATATCCATGTATAACTGAGTCACTGTGCTGTACACCAGAAATTAACACAACATTGTAAATGGACTATATGTCACTTAAAAAAATTTTTTTAAACATTTGCCAATGAAGAAAGGGACCTAAGGGAGCTGGCTGTCATCCTTGCCCCACCTCTGCCTTTTCACCAGGACTGTGTTTCTGGCAGAGGAGGCAGATTGAGTTTACCTTTTCAGTATGGGAATTGAAGCAGCCCAACAATATTTGCAGAGGAGACCTTTAAGATTTCCTCTACCACGACGGAGGCTCTAGACCAACTTGGCAACTGCTCACAAATAAGGAAAAAGTGCCTGAGCCACTGGGTCTAAATGGAGGTCAAAGTGCCAAAAGGGCCGATGGCTTGTTGTGTGCTTGAGTGAGGGTGCCTAAGGATGTCCTTCCCTTTCGCATTTACAAAGGGAAAAGGGTAATGGGTTTTCACTTAGGATCCTAGAGGAGTAAGTCAGGGTCTCAGTAAACCCCTGAGGCATCACAGTCCCTGCATATTCCTGATTTGTGCTTGTGAAAGCAAGAAGAGATTGCGAGTTGGGGTGAAGAGGTGTATCGATAAAAGCAGAATACAACTCACCGAGCATGAAGCGAACGGAGTGTGGGGTAGAGGCTAGAATGGTGTGGGATTAGAAACCAGAGGAAACCGGGGTTTGACTACTCTGTTTTCTCGGTCACAAGTCTTGCACTGGCCAGTGTCCTCGGCAGTAAGTTTCTTTATTCGGAGTGTGGAGGTATTACTGGGGCTGGATGTGGGGACTAAGAGCCCCTTGTTGGGGAGTCCTGAAGTTACAGATTGAACACTGTGGAGGATATGAGGCTTTTAGAGGATATTATGGTAATCTTGGAAGTGACAGGGAGGATTTGTTTCTACTTTAAGAGATTCAGCCTCCTGGTTTTGGTCAGTGAGTGGAGTAAACACTCTAAAGTCCAAATCTTCATTGACATAGTTGGTACTTATCTTAGTCTGTTCAGGTGGCTATAACAGAATACCACACACCTGGTGGCTTATAGATAACAGAGGTTTATTTCTCCCGGTTCTGGAGGCTGAGAGTCCAAGATCAAGGTACTGGCAGACTTGGCATCTGGTGAGAGCCTGCTTCCTGGTTCAGACACAGCCATCTTCACGGTGGACCCTCACACGGTGGAAGGGGAGAGGGACCTCCATGGGGTCTCTTTTATAAGAGCACTAACCTCATCATAAAGGCTCTACCCTCATGACCTCATCACCTCCCAGAGGCTCCACTACCAAATAACATCACACTGGGGGTTAGTTTTCCATATATGAATTTGGGGGGATTCGGTCTAACAAAGTACTTAAGGGGATCCAGGGGTTTCGGTATGAACAAGAAAAGTAAGATGGTCAGTGACAGTCGCTAAAGTGCAGAGGTACTGGGCACAGAGTCAGAAGCTCTGAGGGTGAGGCCTTTGGGGAAACAAATTCCCATTCCCGGCAGGCGAACGGGTGCTGACGCTAAGCGGAAGGCTCCTGGGTATCCTCATTATCTTGATCGTGGTGATGTTTCACTGGTGTACACACTTGTCAAAACTTACCAAATTATACATTTTTATACGTGCACTTTATTATTTTTTAGTTGTGCTTCAATAAAGCCAATAAAAATAAAGAAAGAAAAAGTGAAATAAGGCAAACAGCAAACAGTAGCAAGATTAAATGAAATGTAAGATTTCCGTATACAATGAAGAAAAAACCAAATTTTAAAAACTGGAGGAAATGCATAGTTTCCTAACGAATTCTGAATTACCAAAGTAAATCCTTTACGCAGAATGGTCTCTACATTAAGAAAGAAATAGAATCTTTGCATGAATGAGTTGTCATAAAAGAGAATGGAAAGAGTATTAAACAAGTACCACTGAACTAAGACCAGTATCGGAGGGACCAACAGCTGAGATTAATTTAACACACAAGGAATAGATAAGACAATTCCAATGTTATTTGAACATTTATACACCATAGGGATAAAGTGGGAAATCCCTGGTCTTTTTATAAAGCGTATATAAATTTAGTAATAAAAATGAGCAAATTCACTTTTGAAAGTAGATGCAAAAATTCAAATCAAATATTAGTAAATAGAATCCAGCAGTATAACGAATGAAAGATACAATATGATCAAGTAACATTTTCTAGGAACACAAGGATAATTCAGTATTAGGAAGCTAATCAACACATTTCATTACAGATGCATCAACAAGTTACAAGAGAGAAATGAAAGAATCATATAATTTAATCCTTAAAAAGTATTTGATAAAATTTGGCAACTCTTCCTTTTAAAAATTAGGAAGAGTTATGAAAAAATCAATAGCAAATGACATCTTTAAATGGCAAAACACTGAAGCCACACTGATGAAATTCAGAAACACGAACAAACATTTGTAGGAATGAAGGTACTCGAAGTCCCTCCAGGGAACCCCTTCTAGATTGTGGACACCATGTGTCTGGGGACCTTGTTTTATTCCCCAGAGTATTCTCAGACCCTAGAATACTGCCTGATTCTCAAAACATTCAGTCAACATTGGCTGGTTGTTCCAAACCAACAGGAACAAAGCAGGACTACCTGCTTTTACTATCATACTCAACATTGTCTTGGAAGTTATAGTGAGAAGAATAGGATGAAGAAATGCGGTAATCGGTGTAACACTGGGAAAGCAGAGATACAAGCCATCTATTTGCTGTTGCTATCATTTTCTACCCAAGAAGTCTAAAAGATTCTAATAAAAAATGCATTAGAATTAATAAATTTCATAAGGTGGCCTATAAGCACAAAAGTCAATAGCCTTTCTCTCTTTTAACAATAACTTCCTAGAAAAAAAAGGGGGGAATTTTTCCATTCATAATAGCAAGAACATCTATCAAGTATTTGGAAATAAATTTAACCAGACTGGGATCTATATGAAGGAAACTATAAAATCTCTTTGAGAGCCATAAAATAAGATTTGAACAAATGGAAACAGGTATCATGTTCTTGACTGGGAAAACGTAACATAAAAATGTCAGGTCTTTAACACAGAATTTTAATGCAATTCTAATTGAAATCTGCAAAGGGTTTAGAGCTTAGATTTGTTTGAGTTTCTGTTTTTGGCTTTGGAAAGATCATCTTTAAGTTTATATTGAAGGATAAATGTCTGATAATAGCCAAGAAAAGTTTAAAAAAATAGTAACGAGGAGGGATCTTTCCTACCAGATAGCAGAACATGCTCCAACGCCATTGTGATCAAATGAACATAGCATAAGAAGAGACAAGTAGATCAGTGGGATGTATTTGTCCTTAATATAAATATAATTGAATTCATAGTGACAAAAGTATTATTTCAAGTTGGTAGAAAATCGTAGATTATTTTTTGAATGGTGCTGACACAACTGGCTAGCCCTCTGGAAGAAAATAAAATTGAATTCTCATCTTAGCACCACATACAAAAATAAATTCTATAGGGATTAAAAACATATCTTTCAAGAAACTGTAAGGTACCACATATATAATCTAGGGGCAGGGCAGGCAATAAACAAAACTAGAAGTCTAAAAGCTAAAAAAGAAAGGTGAACATTTTGATTATATTGAAATTAAAACCATGCTTAGGAAAAACACTATAATTGAAGTGTAATAACAAATTTGAAAAATATTTTTAAATCAGAGGACAAATTATTTAAGATCTCAAATATACAAGGAATGCTTTCATTTCAACAAAAAGATTAGGCAGTCCCATGGAAATTTAGGTTTTTCTCAGATAAGCAAATCCCAAAAGAAAACAAACACAAAAAACTGCTCAAACTCCGTGATAGTCCAGGAAATGCGAACTAAAATAATACTGAGATAGATGATCCTTTTACCAGCATCCCGGCAAAAATAAAAAAGACACATAACATCTGTTCCTTTATAGGGACGTGTAATAAGAGTGCTCTCAAGTGCTGCTGGTAGAAATGTTAGCCGCTAGAGACTTTCTGGAAAATAATCTGGCAGTAGCCAGCAATCCCTTTTCTGATAACCTGGCTGATAGAAATAAAAGAATGTATGTCCTGTGACCTTTACTGCAGCATAGTTTGTCCTAGCGAAAATAAAATACAAAGTGAATGTTGATCAGTCAGAAAACAGATACACCCCCCAACTATGGACTATTACACAGCTGTTATAAAGACTGAGTTAAGATATATTGGTTGACTTGGATGAATTTTCATGAGATATTGTTGAGTCAGAAAAGCACAAGATGGAGATGAGTGTTTAATATGATTCTAGTTTTGTAAAACAATATGTGTATATGCATGTGGGATTTTTTTACATGATTAAATAAGTGAGGAAAAGATGGAATGATGCCAATCAAATTATCCACATAAATTACTCTGGGGGAGGTGGTGAACGTCAAGGAGGACGTTGTAGAGGAGAGAAAGGACAATGAGCAGAGGAAGCAACCAGAAAGCTAAAGAAAAAAAAACTTTATTTAAAGAAAGTATATATGTATCTTTGTAAAATTATGTATTTGAGTTTGTAATTTTACATACAGCCAATCATCCTTATTCGCAGATTCTCTATGTTTTAATTAGTCTATTTACTAAAATTTATTTGTATCCCCTAATCAATACTTTGAATGCCTTCAAGGTCATTCACAGACATGCAAACACTCAGACTGGGGAAAATGTTCGAGTCGTTGGATATGCCCCTTCCCAGCTAAGGCAGAACAAGAAGATGCCCTGTCTTCTGGCGGCAGCTCTCAACTGTCAACAAGTATCCTTTCTGCCATCTATTTAGGGCCATGGTTTTCACATTTTTATGCTTTTTGTTGGTGATTTTGCTGTTTGAAATAGCCCCAAGTAGGGGAGGGTACAGCTCAGTGGTAAAGTGCATGCCCAGCATGCACAAGTTCCTGGGTTCAATCCCCAGTACCACCATTAAAAATAAATAAATAAATAAATAAATCCTAATTACCTCCCCCCACCACAAAAGTAAATAAAATGGCCCCAAGCAGAGTGCTGAAGTGCTCTCTGGGTTTCCTAAGCGCAAGGCTGTGATTACCTTTCAGAGAAGATATGTGTCAGGTAAGCTTCTTACCGGCATGAGTTACAGTGCCATTGACTATGAGTTCAATGTTACTGAGGCAACAATATGTATTAAGTAAGATGTCTTGAATCAGAAATATACAAAAAAGTTATATAATGATTAGCTGACGAAAATGTTGTGACCAAAGGCTCCAGGAACCCATCCCTGTGTTTCCCCTAGAAGCAATGGTTCAATATTCATGAACTTGGAGTTTGTGGAGACTTTATAGAACTTAACTACCATACGTGGCAAGAACTAACTGATATTTAGTACATATTTTTTAAAAGATGAGATGAGGGATAAATTATCCTGTTTTCCATGCTGAAATACTAGAGCATTATTAACAGCTACATTTATCTATTCACAATCATTTTATTAAATCTTCTGATTAGTTCTGATCATGTGCTAATTTATTTGGATTTTATACTTATACAATGATGTCATATTTTAGCCTCATCATTTCCAACAGCTACTTCTTGGGGGTTTTTTTTTCATGTCTTAATATATTATCAATACATTTTAAAACTAGAAAAATATGGCGAAAATGAGGCTCTTTGTAATATTTCTGAATTGAAAAATAGTAACTGGAGCACAGGTCAGAAACTAATACCTACAGGGCCAGGCATGTCATTTAACCCAGTCACGTGTTCTGCAAGCACCCCCTGGTGGAGGCTGCACTGAAGCGTTGCAATTTCCAGTGTCTGCAACTATGGTAACTCAAAAAAAATTTAATACAGTGTGTGGGACGGTGTGTGGGCCTACCAGTTCATGGCCTCTGTTCTAGAGTTTTGCCACTGAGTATAATGTTGACTTTTTAAAAACATAGTTATTTTTTCATTATCTTACCAGGTGAATGTTAATAGTTGTTCTTGTTTCCACAGCAACTGCTGATGTGGTACATGTACCATTTATCCTAGTGTTAGTTGGAAATCCGAATGTGCTTGAAGTGAAAATAAAAAATTATTGAGGTGATGGATTTTCTGGTCAAGATGGTGGAGTGGTAAGACCACAAGCTCGCCTCTCCTCGCACGAGCTCGCCTCTTCTCGTGACTACAATGAAACCACAACTGAATGCTAAAGACTGGAATGAAATGAACAAAAGACTGGAACCTAGCAAAAAAGATCTTCTGCAACTGGAAACATAAAGAGGGAACCACAGCAGGATGGTAGGAGGGGCGTGCTCACGATATAATTGGGCCCCATTTCCCCGGAGTGGGCGACCCACAAGCTGAAGATCTGTTAAGTCGCAGAGGCCCTCCCACAGGAGTGACAATTCTAAGCCCCATGTCAGGCTCCCCAGCTTGGGTCCTGGCATTTGGAAGAGAAAGAGACCCTAGGACATCTGGTTTTGAAGGCCAGGGGGACTTGGTGCCAGGAACCCCATGGGACTGGGGGAAACGGAGACTCCATTCACTTGGGAAGAGTACACGGAAACTCACGTGCACCAGGTCCAAGGGCAGAGGCAGTGATTTCATAGGAACCTGGGCCAAACCTGCCTGCTGGATTTGGAGGATCTCCTGGGGACATGGGGGACGGCTGCAGCTCACTCAGGGGACATAAAAGCTGGTAGTGAACATTCCAGGAGTGTTAATCTACATGAACTTTCCTGGAGGCTGACATCTTGATTGGATCATTAGCACCAAGACATAGCCCTACCCAACATCCTGTAGAGAAGCCTCAGGCCAAACAATATACAGGATGAGACCACAGCCCCACCCATCAGCAGACTTCCTAAGCCACAGAGGCCTCTAGACACAGCCCTACCCACCAGAGGTCCAGGACCAAGCTTCACCCAGCAGTGGGCAAGCACAGGATCCTCTTGCCAGGAAACCTGCATAAGCCTCTAATCCAGCCTCATCCACCAGGGCAGATAACAGTAGTCCCAAAGAAAACAACAGTCCCAAAGCCTGTGGAAGGAATCCACAAACATATAGAAAGATAGACGATATGAGGGGGCAAAGGAATATGTCCCAGGTCAAGGCACAAGATAAAATCCCAGAAGAAGAAACAAGTGATGAGGAGATAGGCAATTTATCTGAGAAAGAGTTTAAAGTAATGATGGCCAAGATGTTCAGAGAACTCAAGAGGAGTATAGATGCACAGAGTGAAGTTTTTAGCAGAGTTGGAAAATATAAAGAATACCCAAACAGTGTTGAAGAATAAAATCGCTGAAATGAACAATACACTAGAAGGAACCAACAATAGACTAAATGAGGCAGAAGAATGGATCAGTGAGCTAGAAGACAGATTAGTGGAAATCACTACTTTAGAACAGAAAAAAGAAAAAGGAATGAAAAGAAATGAGACTAGTTTGAGAACTCTGGGACAACATGAAGCACTCTAATATTCGCATTATAGGGGTCCCAGAAAGAGAAGAGAGAGAGAAAGGACCTGAGAAAATTTTTGGAGAGATAATCACTGACAACTTCCCCAACTTGGGAAAGGAAACAGTCACCCAAGTCCAGGAAGCACAGAGAGTTCCACACAGAATCAACCCAAAGAGGGACACACCAAGGCACATAGTCATCAAATTAAGAATAAGGAAAAAATATTAAAATTAACAAGAGAAAAGCAACAAATAACATTCAAGGGAACTCCCATAAGGTTATCAGCTCTACAGGCCAGAAGGGAGTGGCACAATATATTTAAAGTGATGAAAGGGGGAAACTTACAACCAAAATACTCTATCCAGCAAGGCTCTCATTCAGACTTGATGGAGAAATCAAAAGCTTCACAGATAAACAAAAGCTAAAAGATTTCAGCACCACCAAACCAGCTTTACAATAAATGTTAAATGACCTTCTCTAGTCTTCAAACCATAAGAAAACAGAACAAAAAGAAGAAAGAGTTAAAAAAAAAAAAAAAGGGAGAGACCTACAAAAGATTGCTTTGGCTGTTCGGGGTCTTTTGTGGTTACTTATAAATTTGGGAATTGTTTGCTCTTGTTCTGTGAGGAATGTCACGAGTATTTTGATGGGGGTTGAGTTGGATCTGTGGATTGCTTTGGGTAGTATGGCCATTTTGATAGTGTTGATTCTTCCCATCCAAGAGCACAAGAAATCTTTCCATTTCTTTGTGTCATTTCAGTTTTCAGAGTATAGGTAACCTCCTTGGTTAAGTTTATGTCTAGGTATTTTGTTGTTTTTGATGTAATGGAAATGTCTCTGTCAGTTATAAAATTCTGGTTTTTGAAGTGGAAAGAAAAAGTGAATGAAGGGCCGCAAGTGGAAAAATATCCTTTTTTTATGGATGACTTGTGTATATATATATGCTGCATCTTCATTATCTATTCAACTATTGATGTGCACTTAGGATGCCCCCGTGTCTTGGCAGTTATAAATAATGTTGCTGTTAATAGCAGGGTGTGTGTATCTTTTTGAATTAATTCTTATTTTGTGGTTGGCTTTATTTCTTTGATAACTATGTAAGTTTAAAAAGCCAAAGCTCTAAACATTCTTAGAAACAATGAACAGTATACATATGTAAATTAAAAATACATGTGCAGTAAAAAATAAAGATCTATCAAGCCATGGAAGACATGGAAGAAGCTTAAAAGACATATTACTAAATGAAAGAAGCCAGTCTGAAAAGGCTACAAACTGTACGATTCTAACCAAATGACATTCTGGAAAAGGCAAAGCTACAGAAATAATAAAAAGACCATGGTTTCCAGGGGTTTGGGGACAGGGATGGAGGGAGGGAGGAATGAATGGATGGAGCACAAGGGATTTCTAAGGCAATGAAATTATTCTGTATGATACTATAGTGGTGGCTACATGTCATTATTCATTTGTCAAAACCCATAGAATGTACATCAAGAGTGAACCCTAATGTGAATTATGGACTTTGGTTGATTAAAAAAAATTATTGAGATGATGCTTACAGCCACACAATGGAAATAACAGCTTTCAGTAAACTCTGCCGTCAGGCAACATGCCTGCTTGGTTCACAGTTTAACTAAAAAGAAAAAGAAATTATTAATAACTTTAGAAAGAAAAGATAGCCTTGGTGAAAAAAATTTTTTAGTTTGATTTAATTCTTAGTTTCAGCTAAATTTTCTAATGTCCTTAGCAAAAGAAAAACAAAATAAATAGATTGATAGATAGATGGATAAATTAACTAATGAAAGAATTAAGGAACTTCAAAAGTGATATAAATCACATAACCTAGGGAAACTTTCCTTCTTTTTAAGTCTGCTGAAGTTTTGGAACTTAATTTTCTTGCAGTTGTACTAAAACAAAATAAAAACTTTAAAAAATTGTTCTGCTGGCTCATTTAAAATCTAGTTATCTGTCTCAGCAACAAGGCACTTCTGACTCTCCCAAGAATAGTCAGAAACTTAAGGGCCTACAGGAGCCAGGTAGCAATAAGGAAGCAGGAAGGGTGAAACCTGACAGGCGTGGTACATCTAGTGGCTGAGCGGAGCTGGCAAGCCCTCTCCAAAGCTAGTTTTTACTGTGTATCACCAACCCGTCATTGTCCCGTGGGAATGTGTGCAGTGTGGCCAGATTTCCCAATCCCTCAAGGAAGTCAGAAACCAAGCTTTTTTTATGTAAAATTGCCCAATTTTTAAATTGTACAGGCAAACTTCATAGGTCAGTGAACTGGATTTGACCTCAGATTGGCAGTTTGCCACCTCTAATCAGAGGACAAAAAGTTCCTCCTGGTAAGGGACCTAAGAGGTTAAGCATGCAGAAACCAGAGGCATGTTGATTACTAGAATGTTAGCTGATATTGGTGGCCCAGCGGTGCGTTGGACCATAAAATCTCTGTTCATTTAGAAACGGTAAAGATACTCTCAATTTCAAATCTTTTAAAAATGTAGCTTTCTGCCAAGCATTCTCACATTTAGTTTATCAAACAAGCCAACACTCGTTTAGTGCTTGTTTTATTATTTAATGTTTTAAAACTCAAGAAGTGAATGCCATTATGAATTTTAAAAAAGCTGCCTCCCTAATTCCAAAATAGAATGTTGGACTTCCTGCGTCAGGAATTGGCAGAGGAGTGAGGGCGCTACTGAGGAACATCGCCACCTTCTGGCTCAGATGGGAAATGCAACAGAAAACAGTATAGGAAGCCACTTCAGTGTCAGAGAACTCGAGGATTAAAGGCTTTTTGCAATGACTATAAAATTGGAGTTTCAGTATGTATACATTTTGACTAACTGCATGCATAAAAAGTTCTGAGGATGGGTGCTGGCAATCTATAATACGAGAGGGTCCTCAATGTATTCTGAATGCACATCTAGTTCTCCCTAGAGAAATCTGCTAACATTTAAGAGTTAACTTGCCCAATTTCCATGCCGCCTTGATTGTTTTTGTATGTAAGACGTAGTGTACACATAATCACTCTATTTTTTAGGTAACTGGGTGTGAGAGGAGGGTGTTACTGTCATGATTTAAGTAACAGAGACACTGAGGGAAGATGGAAGAATGAAAAAAGTATAAAGAAGAAACGGACATTCCAACTTGACCTAAAGTAGCCCCGATCATGTCATTCAGATTATCTCATGACTCTTTTAGGCATGTGTTTCATCAGTTGTCAGTCTCCATTATAAAGACAGAAGAGAGAGTAAAGGATACCAAAGTACTGTTCCCTGCTTGTAATCCTACGATTTTTTTCAATTTTTTTATTGTCTTATTGAGGGATATTTGTGAGGTTTTTAGCTTCTAAATGACCTAGTGTGAGTAGAATCCCAACATTAAACACTTGGTAGATGGCAAAATTTTCATATTGTATCCATATTCTGTTAAAATGTAAATCTGTTGCTAAACTATATGGTAAGATGATAAACTTTTTTTTAACTTCTAAAATAAAGATTTGACATTCCCTCTACACATCATGTTAACAAGCAGTAAAAAAAAAAACTATGACTTTTTAAAAATTGCAAACAGAATATACGTAACATTCTTGAATGTATTATGTTCTTAATCAAATGGCTTCCTTAGAATTATCGTATTCATTATCTGAAGAGGAAAAGCTTTAAATCTCTTTTTTTAAACTTTTTTATTGATTTATAGTCATTTTACAATGTTGTGTCAAATTCCAGTGTAGAGCACAATTTTCCAGTTGTAAATGAACATGTATATATTCATTGTCATATTTTTTCTCTGTGAGCTACCATAAGATCTTGTATTTATTTCCCTGTGCTATACAGTATAATCTTGTTTATCTATTCTACAATTTTGAAATCCCAGTCTATCTCTTCCCACCCCCTGCCCCTTTGGCAACCACAAGTTTGTATTCTATGTCTGTGAGTCTATTTCTGTTTTGTATTTATGCTTTGTTTGTTTGTTGTTTTTTTTTTTAGATTCCTCATATGAGCAATCTCATATGGTATTTTTCTTTCTCTTTCTGGCTTACTTCACTTAGAACAACATTCTCCAGGCGCATCCATGTTGCTGCAAATGGCATTATGTTGTCGGGTTTTATGGCTGAGTAATATTCCATTGTATAAATATACCACATCTTCTTTATCCAGTCATCTGTTGATGGACATTTAGGTTGTTTCCATGTCTTGGCTATTGTAAATAATGCTGCTATGAACATTGGGGTGCAGGTATCATCCTGAAGTAGGGTTCCTTCTGGATATATGCCCAGGACTGGGATTCCTGGGTCATAAGGTAAGTCTATTCCTAGTCTTTTGAGGAATCTCCATACTGTTTTCCACAGTGGTTGCACCAAGCTTTAAATCTCTTTGTGAAGCAGTTTACTCTGATAGAAAGAGCATTGAATTTGGGGTCCAGAGCCCCATCTTCAAGCTTTATCTCCTCTCTAGCTAGCTCTGAGAACCCTGGGCAAGTCCTAATCCTCTTTCAGCCTCATTTTCCTCATCAGTAAAATTAGAGGCTTGGATCTCATGACATCTGGGGTTCAGTCCCACTCTAACCACTTATGATTGTATTATTTTTATTCTTTAGAGTGTTTCCTAGATATTGTTAGGCTAATTGATGAAAAATATTTTTAAAAATTCATTCATTTTTTTATCAGAAGATCTATATGATATTAAATTGTGAAAAATCCCTTTAAACACAAAATTATCCTGTGAACCATCATATCCTCAGAGAATTTGAAGTATGAATATCTTAGAAAAAGTCTCATGAACTTTACATATAAATTAAATTCCTCTTCAGAAATCACAATATTTCCAGACAATCTTTTTAGGGATTTTTTTTTTCTTAAGTAAAATATCCTCAAATTAACAGCAGAATTTAAAATTACATATGAAAAATGTCACATATCCAGACAGTTGCTGAAGATAAATTCTTGTCATTGTAGACAGGCTACTAAAAAGGATGACAACTTCTGAATAAATTTGTCACTATGTATTTACTAGATTTCTCATTTATAGAAACAGGATTATATTTAATCTTTTTAGTAGTTAACCAATGTTTAGCATTCAACTTCCAGTTGATCAATATTCTATCCTATTTTACAATGTATGAATGTTTAGTACTCAATACCTTTTTATTAAAAAAAATGAAGTTACCTTTTTCATCATAAGTAATGCTAAAGATATCCTTATGGTCAAATTTTTTATATTGAACTTTCTCCTCCTCTTTTTTTTTCCCACAATTCCCAGCTCACAAAGTGTTTTTGTTTTTTGTTTTTTAATTGAAGTATAGTTGATTTATAATATTGTGTTAGTTTCAGGTGTAGAGCAAAGTGATTCAGTTATACATATATGTGAATAATCCTTTTTGAAAGATTCTTTTCCATTATAGTTTATTATAAGATACTGAACAGTTCCCTGTGCTATGTGGTAAATCCTTGTTGTTCATTTTTTTATATATGGTAGTATGCATCTCTTAATCCCATATTCCCAATTTATGCATAACCTCTCTGGTAACCATAAGTTTGTTTTCTATGTCTGTGAATCTTTTTCTGTTTTATAAATAAGTTCATTTGTACTATTTTTTAGATTCCACACATAAGTGATATCATATATATTGCTTACATGTATGATATAATATTTGTCTTTCTCTGATTTACCTCAGTGTGATAATCTCTAGGTCCATCCATGTTGCTGCAAATGGCATTATTTTCTTTTTTATGGCTGACTAATAGTCCATTGTATATATACCACATCTCCTTTATCCATTTATCTGTTGATGGACACAGGTTGCTTCCTTGACTATTGTAAAAATTGCTGCTGTGAACATTGGGGTGCATGTATCTTTTTGAATTAGAGTTTTCTCTGGATATATGCCCAGGAATGGGATTGCTGGATTATATGGTAAGTCTATTTTTAGTTTTTTAAGGAAACTCCGTACTGTTTTCCATAGTGGCTGCACCAATTTACATCCCCACCAACAGCGTAGGAGGGTTCCCTTTTCTCCATACCCTCCCCAGCATTTATTGCTTCTGGACTTTTTAATGATGGCCATTCTGACCGGTATGAGGTGATACCTCATTGCATTTTTGATTTGCATTTCTCTAATAATTGAACTTTCTCCTCTTTAGTTGGCATTAAATGTGGTTCAAGTATGACTTTTTCTCAGGGTTCAACATTCATTTGTCTTGATTACATGATGTCATCACCTGAATGCTTTGTATCAACAATTATCTTGAACTTAAAAAGCATCTGTAATTGAATTAGAACCTTGCCTTTCATTCTCAGATATTCTATTCCTTTAAGTAATTGAGGTGGTAGAGAACACCAAGACTCTAATGGTGTCAATGTGATCAAAATACTATTAGTAAGAAACTTAAGTAAATTAGATTCAAGTAAATGATGTGTATTAATGGTGTAAATACCAGGTCACTCTAATTGGCTCCTTTCCTTTGAGATTCTTAAAACCCATTCTCTCTCTCTCTCTCTCTCTCTCTCTCTCTCTCTCTCTCTCTCTCAGTGGCCCTTTAAAAGTTATATCCATGTCTGAATCCCTGGAACCTGTGAATGTTGCCTTTTTTGTCAGGTGGTGGTGGGAGCCTTTGCAGATGTAATTAAGTTAAGGATTTGGGGATAGGGAGATGATCCTAGATAATCTGAATGAGACTTCAGTGCCATCACAAGTGTCCTTATAAGAGAAAGGCAGAGGGAGACTTGATAGACACACAAAAGAGAAGACACAGAAGAGGTGGAAGCCATGTGACCATGTGGGAGATCCAAGGGAGGTGGCTACAAGCCAGGGACACCTGCAGCCACTAGAAGCTAGAAAAGGCAAGGAACAGACTGTCTCCCGTAGAGCCTCTGGAGGAAGCATCACCCTGCTGACACCTTGTTTCCAGACTTCTGGCCCCTAGAACTGTAAGAGATGAGTTTCTAAGTTCTAAACCACCCAGTTTATGGTAATTTGTTACAGCAGTTACAGGAAACTGATGCATTACCATAGTTATACCACTTTCTGATATGTTTCTAGAACTTCAACTGCTTTTAAATATTCTGGTCTTCCATTGTTGCTTGTATTTATTTGTTCTAATAATAGAAACTTAAAAGAGCACTTAAGAGAGGACTACTATATTTTGAACTCAAAGATATTTTCATCTGTGATGAGAAATTATAGTGTTTCCAGATCTTATCAAATGAGGTTTTAATTGTGAATTGTTTCTTCAGATCACATTGTTTAACTCTGTAGAACTTTGTAACTGCTAAGAACTTTGTGTCTACTGATAAAAGAAGATACGATATG
The DNA here is from genome assembly GCF_048773025.1 of Camelus bactrianus. Taxonomy (NCBI): domain Eukaryota; kingdom Metazoa; phylum Chordata; class Mammalia; order Artiodactyla; family Camelidae; genus Camelus; species Camelus bactrianus. Next base: position 11,683,940 of record NC_133544.1, read on the forward strand.
TCATCTTGTCATTGAAGGCTAATTTACATGGTAAAAACAACTAAAAGTGGTGGCTGGAACACTTTTTAAAATCTTAGTAGCATTTTAAAAATGATAATACAGTAAGAAATCATAAGACCAAAAGTGAAGAGAAACCAGTTATCCAGGAGCGAAGGACAAAATGGAAGCCCAGGATATTAGGAGGGAGTCTAATAGAACAGGATGAATCCAAAGTGGAAGAGTCTTCACAGAATTATAGCTTATTTTCAAATCAGCTGGGTTGACAAGGCTTAACCTTGTTTTAAAGTGGTTCTAAATTATCAGTAACCCAGGAAACTGGCAGAGGCAAATGCAACTCTTCTCTGAAGGAAAGCACCTCCATTCTTGGCCTCAAGTTATTTCTACAAATAATTTTTCAAATACAATGTCCAGACTGCAGCCAAAGAATAACAGGAACAACAACAACAACAACAACAACAACAAAAATCAGGCTCTGTAAGTCAAAGGAAGCAGAAATAGCAAAGCAAAGCAGACCCACAGTCTTCAGGCACTGGATTTATCAGGTATAGGCTATGAAACAGCTGTGCAAACTAAGTTTAAATAAATGAGAAACAAGTGTGATAATACCTCTTAGAAAAGAGAGGGTTAGTTAACTGGATCATAGGCTGTTATAATTAAACAATCCAGTTAAAAAACGAATGTCCGACTGGATCAGAGAGACAAAAAGATGGAAAATACAAAAGATACGGTAGACTTAGAAGAAGCAGTAAGAAAATATAAAACACAATCATATGGAGTCCCTCAAGGGGAAAATAAGAGGGCAGAGGGCAATACTTGAAGGAATGATGGTTGATAATGTCAAGCAAATGATGAAACGCAATAGTTTTGACTCATGAAGCTCGGCACATCCCAAGCAATACAAATAAAAAGTGGGGGAAAAAAATAGTGAAACTAAAGAAAACCAGAAAAATAAAAAAGAGGTAAAAAGGAGCCTGAGAAAATGAAATATATTATCCTCAAAAAGGCAACCATTAATAGCAATCAAAAATTATCTGATTTCTTCAGCAAAATGAGAGGCAGAAGACAATGGAAAAATATCTTTAATGTATTTAAAAGAAAACAACCATCAACCTAGAATTCTACAACAACCAAAAATATTTATCAGGAATAAGGGGAAAAAATATTTTCAGACAAAGACTAGGAGAGTTTGCCAAGAGTGCAGTCTCACTATAGGAAATTATAAACTGATGAGTTTCAGGCATAAAGAAAATGACCCCAGACGGAAGGTCTGAATTGGGACAAAAAAGAAATAAAGGGTAAAGAGTTAACAAATGGATAGGTTACTCCAAATGTATTAAATAATAAAAAGAATGTCTTGTAGGGTTGTGAATAGCTAATACTACGTGAATATTAACAGTGAGAAAGCTGGTGTGCTGTGTTAATACCAGGTGAAACTGACTTTAAGCAAGAAGCAATACCAAGTTGATGATAATCACTTTACAATAATAAAAGTTAAGTCAACCGGGAAGATAATAACCATTTAAAATGTATAAATACTTAATAATATGACCTCAAAATATGTAAAATGAACGTTGAGAAATAGAGGAATCCACCAGTATAATGAGAGATTTGTAACAAACTCTCAGTAATTGAAAGAACAGCAGACAAAAATCCGTAAGAATATAAGATTTGAATGGCAAAGTGAGCAAATTTGACCTAATGGCCATATATAGAATACTGAACACAACTACTACAATATTACAAATACTTCTAAAGCACATACAAAAAAGTTATGAAAATTGACCATATCCTGGCTATAAAGCAGTCTCGGCAAATTTCAAAGGCTTGTAATTAATCAGGCTGTTTCCTCACCACACTGCTGTTTAACAAATCAATAATGAAACAACAACATAAAAGTTAATCTCTGTTGTTTTGTGGTTTTATTTCTGAAAGAAGACCTTGCCATAAATTAAGGAATTGATTTCCCAAAATAAAATTCTCTTTTGTTAAAAAAAAAAAAAAGTGAATCTCTGCTTGGGGGTGTCAAAAAATAAATCACAGTGATCTTTTAAGATGTTTTTAACTTAATGATAATGAAAATACTTCATACCAAACCAGGTTGGGGATGCAGCTAAAGCAGTATCTGGAGGAAAACATTTCATCTTTAAAGTGTATACTGATATTTGAAAAGAACAGTCTGCAAACAAATGAGATAAGCATCCATCTCTTGAAGTCAAAAAAAGAACAATGTAAACTCAAATAAAACAGAAGGAATGAAATAACTAAAAAGCAAAGCAGAAATAAATGAAACAGGAAATAAGCATGTAATACATAGTTAAAAAAAAAAAAAAACAACAGGAAAACCTTAGCTACCTTGTCGGAAGATGCAAACTTAGGTGGTAAAGCTATAAACAAAAGCCAGAAAGTACCATAAAAAGACAGAATAGAGATTACTTTTAGGGGAAGGGAGTAACTTTGAATGGGGTGAGACATGCAGAGGGCTTCTGAGATGCTGGCCAACTGCATAGGGTGGCTGCATAGTTGTTTGCTTCACAACAGTCCTATTATTAAAATGTTTATTTTGAGATCATTATAGATCTACATGTAGTTATTATAAATAGTACAGAGGGATCCCAAGTATTTTTTACCCAGTTTCCTCCAAGGAAACAACATGTAAAATTATATACAGTGCAGTATTACACTACATAGCTAATACATGGATGTTGACATGGATACAGCTAAGATACAGAACTTTCCATCACCATTAGGATCCCTTCTGTTGCTTTTTTACAGCCACACCTAGTCCCCCTAGCTCCTTAACCCTTGGCAACCACTGATCTGTTCTCCATTTCAATCAATTCAAAAATGTTATGTAAATAGAATCATAGGATATGCATCCATTTGGGATTGACTTTTTTCACTCTGCGTAATTCTCTGGATATTTACCCAGGTTGTTGTGTGTATCTGTAGTTCATTCTTCTTTATTGGTGCATAGTATTCCATGCATACTATGGAAGTTTCTGATTTTTCTAGGAAGTTTCTAATTTTGAAGTCCAATTTATCTATTTTTTCCTATGTCTTTTGCTAGAAGTTTTATAGTTTTACATTTTACGTTTAAGTCTATGATCCATTTTGAGTTAATTTTTTTTGAGGTGTGAGTTGGCTTTTAGATTGATCCTGTTTTGTTTTGTTTTTTTAAACTATAGTTTGTTTAACCATTCACCCATAAAAGGACATCAGGGCTGTCTGAAGTTTTTGACTATTACAAAGAAACTTCTAGAAACATATTATGTACAGGTTTCAATTTTTTGGGATAAATGCCTAGGGGTACAATTGCTGGGTCATATTTCATTTTTTTATCTTTATGTCTATTCCTGCATCAATATCACACATCTTGATTACTATGGGCATATGTAGTAGGCTGAACAGTGGCTCCCCCCAAAATATGGCCACATCCTAATCCCCAGAATCCATGAATATCACTTTATACGGCAAAAGATGTGATTAATTTAAGGATCTTGAGAGGAAGTTTACAGTGAACCCATAGTTTCTTGAAGATTTCTTTTTGAGGAGATTGTAATTAAAAGTCACAGGGCTTAATAACTATGGAGCTATTCATATTACCTACTCCGTATTGGGTGAGTTATGGTAGTCTGTGTTTTTCAAGGACTTGGTCTATTTCATCTAAGTTGTCAGGTTGATGTGTGTAGAATTGTTCATAGTCTTCCCTTATTACCCTTTTGATGCCTGGCAGGGTCTTTAATGACATCCCATTTATCCCAATATTGATCATTTCTATCTTCTTTCTTTCGGTATTTCTTGTCAGTCTTTATAATTTGGAGGTTTGTCAATTTTATTGAAACTTTCAAAAAAATCAGGTTTTTAATATTGATTTTCTCTGTTTTTTTGTTTTCAGTTTCATTGATTTCTGCTCTAAATTTTGTTATTTTCTCTTTCTTGCATGCTGTGGGTCTATTTTGCTCTTTTTCTAAGTCTTGAGGGGAGAGCTTAGATGACTGATTTGAGATTTCTTCAGGTTTGTCCTGTTTGGAGTACACTTAGCTTCTCGAACTGTTAAGTTAATGTATTTTGCCATAGTGGGAGAGTTTTCAGTCATGACTTATTTGAGTACTTTGTCAGCCCTGCCTTCTTTCTGCCCTCCTTTTGGGTCACCAATGACATGAATGTTAGGTTTTCACTTTATGTCCACAGGTCTCTGAGACTCTGTTGATGTTTTTTTGCCCAGTCTGTTTTTCTCTGTGGTTCAGACTGAGTCATTTCTATTATTCTCTCAAGTTCACTGTCCTTTCCTCTGTGTCCTCAACTGTACTATTGAGCTCACCCATTGAGTTTTTTTATTTTAGTTATTTTAGTTTTCATGTTTTAAAATTTCCACTTGGTTCTTCTTTATATCTTCCATCCGTTTGTCAAGATTTTCTTTTTCTTCACTTGTTCAAGTGTGTTTGTAATTGCTAGCTGAAGCATTTTTATGATGTTTACTTTATAATCTTTGTCAGGTAATTCTAATCTCTGTCATCTTGGTGTTGGCATCTGTTGGTTGTACTTTTTTATTCAATCTGAGCTCTACCTGGTTCTTGATATGACAATGACTTCAGTTTAGTTTGGGACATTTTGGGTAGCATTGTGACATTCTGGGTATTCTTTAAACCTTCCTTTTGGCTGCCTTTTTCTGACACCACTCCAGGAAAGAAAGGGAGTGGTGCCTTGTTACTGCCAAGTGGAGGTAAAAGTCCAGGTTTCCACTTAGCCTTCTCTGACACCCAAGCTGGGTGCTCCTCCTTACCGCTGGGTGGGGGTGCGAGCTCCAGCCTCCCAGGAGGCCTCCTCTGATACCTTCCTGTCTGGAAGCAGAAGAATTACTTGCAATCTACTTCTTCTTCTCTGTACTCACCAGAGGTGCTTTTATTCAGTAATTTGTCATGTCTTATCTGGTCTGGGACAGTTCATTTATAAGTGGGCTCCCTCACTTAGACATAGCCTCTCTCATCCTTCCTTCACAATGCTTCCAGAGCGATCTTTAGAAAACACAAATCCAATCATCACATTCCCCTGCTTAGAATCCTTTCATTAATCACTGTACTCTCCAGAATAAAGTCTAAAACAAAGAGAGGCCTTCAGGATTTGGGTGCTACCGACTTTTCCAGCACCATCTCACTCTACCACGTATCCCTGCACTCCAGCCACATCAAACCATCTGTCCTGGAATGCAGGCCCTGGCAGATCTGAGGCCACGAGGCAAAAAGAGAACCAGAGAGAAAACACCACAATCACTTTTTCCTCCCATCTCCTCCCCCTCAGCAGTCTCTTGCCATTCCTCCCAGGGGCTAAGTCCAACCAGAAGCAATAAGCCAGAGGGCGAGAGAGCCTGAGTGAAATACTCCATGCAGATCAACTCCCCCCAGGTCGCAGGGCAGGGACAGGAAGGGTGAAGAATGGATGTGGCTGGGGAAGAGTAGCCAGATGGAGAATAACCAGCACATTGAACTTCAAGCCAATCTAAGTTTTAGAGCATCCATGAACCAAAAGTCTCACCTTGCCAAACGCCATTCTCATCCCCCAAGATCATAAAATTTTCTGCCAGAGTCCATCAGTGTATGAATACTAGCGTCCCAGATCTCAATCCAAATAAGATGTTTTATACAAAATTCCCTTTTCAGCTTATGGGTAGGACCATCATTTTACTCTTCATGGTTTCACAATTCTTCATAGCTCAAATAATTAAATAATTGTACCCCTATATTCTGGTTTACCTGGCTAATATAAAACATGATTAAATATTTGCCCAATTATTCTCACGGATCAAGACATCTTTCATCCCATTTACAGTAGCCACTTCCTAGGATGTAGAATATTCTTCATAATTTTCAGGGAAAAAGTTATTCTTCAGCAGAATAGTTTAAATCTACCTAGTGGGCTTTTGAGCAAGTAGATATTCTTATCATTATATGTAGCTATATGCTGCACAAGAGTGCTGGAATCCATAGATTTGACTTGTACTCTGTACTTTGGATACTGTTCAGTAAATATTTAAAATGTACCTTAAAAATGACTTCTAATATTTAAAAAGTGAAGATGAAGTACTTACACTGTCAATAAACTTGAAAGCAAGACTTAGACTAGTCACAGTTGGATAACCAAAATTACACCAAATGGACATTTAGCAAATAACTTTACAGGTAATATCAGATGTTAATAAGCTGTTGAAAATCATTCACCAACTTGAACTAGCCCTAGCCTACTCTGCTCAAATTTTTCATTTAGTTATTATTATTATCAAGTATATACCTGCATATAGTTCAAAAATTCAAATAATTCCACAATTATTATGACAAATATCAGTTCCCTGTAGACAATCTTCTCCCATTTCCTTTTCCTTAGAGGCGACCACGTAATATTCTTTCAGCTGTTTATTTGAGTATTTACCCCCTGTATCTAAAAAAAAACTTGCTTTTATTACTACTTTTTTAAAAAGTTATAAGTATAATCTATTAACTTTCCACCATGGAAAAGGGGGTTTATCTCTCTTACGAGCCCCACCATCACCACCATATGTTCACACTCACTCTTCCCATCCTCCCATTATAGTTTTATCAAAAGTTCAGTCAAATCATTGTTCACTGTTTACACTGCTTGAGCAATGTAAACCACAGTCACAAGTAAGCCATGTTTCTCTTCCTTCCCTGAAAACCTTTTTATTTTCCCTGTTCTTAGTTTTCAAAGCACTTTTTACTATTTCATCCCCATAGTCTCCCTTTGCTGAATCTTCTGTTTCCCGGCTCCTCTATGTTCTGCTAGATTAATACCTCTTTTTGGTAGAGCACATCTTCTAATTGCCTCTAAAGGAAAAACATCTGGGTGTCCAGTTTTCTGAGCTCTTACATGTCTGTAAGACATGTCTACCAGAGCAGCTACACACAGCCCAGAAGGGGAGTTGAACCTCTCACCTGGTGGCTGTTTCCTCGCACAGAAAGCATTCCAGGAGAACCATGCAGAAGTTCCACGGCCTTTCCTTCCCAGCCTCTACTAGTGCACAGTGGTACTTCTGCTTCACTGCATTGATTACAAACATGTCACCAAGTCCAGCCCGGATTTAAAAGCAGGAAATAGAGACTCCACTTTTGATGGGAGGAATGTCAAAGAACTTGAGAACAAGTTTTAAAACTTCCTTATATACTGTTTACTTGTGGAGTTCTAAGGAAAGAAACTGTATGTATGACTAACAATGTAAGATAAATTTCAGAGGTCAAGGTAGGGTATAGACGAAGGAACCAGTTCATCTCACTTCTTAGCAGGTCTCAGAACCTTAACAGACCTCGCTTGTCTGGGGGATAATTGGACTCCCCACAGAATGTTCTGCTTTGTTCTCTCTGATGCAGACATATTTGCCCACATTGAGGATGGGGGTGGGAGAAGGGAGCACGTGGGTACAGGCAACCCTGTATCACATCCTTCTAACTGTGACATTCAGGAAGTAAGAACATTTCTCACCCAGTGATAGTCAAAAAAATGCAGGCAATATTTTGGTTCTCCTGACTTCTGTTAAGTACCAAACTAACACCTGTGGCCAGGGGGCAAGATAAAGAATTTTTGCATCATTTAAGTATAACCATATGATTCTCAAATATAAAGTTGGAAAGAATACTTGGAATAACAAAAACTAAGTCACAATCAAACATTTAGTTTTTTAAATTGTATTTTTATTGAAGTATAGCTGATTTACAATATTGTGTTAGTTTCAGGTGTACAGCAAAGTGATTCAGTTATACATATATTTTTTTCAAATTCTTTTTTATTATATTTTATTACAAAATACTGAATATAGTTTCCTGGGCTATACAGTAATGTTGTTTATCTATTTTATATATAATAGTGTGTGTATGATAATCCCATACTCCTAATTTATCCCTCCCCACCCCCTTTCCCCTTTGGTAGCCATAAGTTTGATTTCTATGTTTGGGAATCTATTTCTTTTTTGTAAGTAAGTTCTTTTGTATAATTTTTTAGATTCCACACATAAGTGATGTCAATATGATATTTGTCTTTCTCTATCTGACTTACTTCACTTAGCATGATAATCTCTAGGTCATCCACGTTGTTCCTTTTTAAGGCTGAGTAATATCCCATTGTGTGTGTGTCTGCATGTGTGTTTTTTATATATATATATATATTTTTTTTTTTTTTTTTTTTTTTTTACATCTTCTTTATCCAGTCATCTGTTGGTGGACACAGGTTGTTTACATGTCTTGGCTATTGTAAATAGTACTGCTACAAACATTTGATTTCTGATTTAAACATGGCTAAATAAATAAATTCAATACTTCTTTTATATTGATGCCATCATCCTTGGCCATCTATGCTACCTTTTCATTTATTAAAAGGTAGAAAAATAAATTGAGAATAATGAATGTGTGGATGCATTTTACATTCAGAAAATACTTATATTATTTCCTTTTTGCCAATAAACTGAAAAAGATAAGAAGCCCTTGTAATCTAGACACCAAAGATACTGAGCTGAATACAACTCAGACTTGGGGGTCAATAGGGTGCCAGACATAAAGAAAAATCCAGATTTAACATGACCTAGTAGGGATCTGATCTACTCAGATGGGGCAAAGAGGATGCATATGAGCTTTTGATCTTGAAGTCCTTCTCAAAACTCAAGCAGATATAAATTTGAAAAGAGAGAATTTCTTTTTGTATTGCAAAATTTTGTAGTGGACAGAAATCAGAATTCTTAAGAAAAGAAAATCTGAGAAAGAACAGTTGGAGTTGTATTAGAAACATTCTTCTCATTCTATAGAAGAAGGAGGTCTATCTAGTACATAGCATCAAAATCGAAGACATTAAGGACACAAATATCAACTTTCACTGTATAAATCAGCAGTCTCCAGCATAAGCATAACTGTAAGTGAATTTTAGTTTTCTCTTATTTTTAGTTAAAATCTTATGGATAAATTGGGAACCATCTCTCTTACATTTAAAGACTTACAGCATCTAAGAGCTGAATGTAGCTATACTTGGCGATGTTAGTCTGAGACCTCCAAAAAGTACACACCAAGATGGGATTATACCCATAAGGATTTTATCAGAGGAAGCACCTCTGTGAAAGGAAATAGGGAGAGAGAATGGCTGGGAGAGGCGTCAGTCCAACCTTAAGTGAAGGAAGGAAAGAGAGAAGGTTGGGTGGAAACATCTAGACTGAAGTGCATCCTAAAGAAAGTTTGGCAAAGCTGATAAGGGAACCCTTGAGCCAAAGTCAGTCTCCCAGGAATGCATCTGCCTCAGTGCCCTGCTGCATCAAGTCATTGGTGGGAGCAGCCGATGGGAGGCATTCACAGTGATGAATTTCAGACAGCAGCAGCTGGCATCTTTGGTGAATTATGTTCCCTATACAAAGAGGTCTTGAGGCATGTTCTCATGGCCACCACATTCGCCATCGCTGAGTATGTAGGGCTAGAGCTATTCAAACACCTAGCAAGAGGAGGTAGAAAGGGATTGTCCATTTGTGAACACATAGCTCTGAGGGAAACGTCTGAAACTGAGGAAATGTGTGCATCGAAATTTCTCTAAAAAATTCCAGTGCCCCTCTCCTCTTTCTCTTCATTGCTTTAGACATTACCCTTGGCTGGTCCTCAAGAATCCTTGCTTTTAATTCCAGTGCATGGAAGTTAATGCATGAGGTCTTAGGAGATAGGTGGGAAATTCTCTTTGCAGTAGCATTCAGGCTGAAAGAAGCCTCTGGGTTCCTCTTTGCCCTGTAAATTGACATAAATGTTGACATTAATACTGCTACTTTCTGCTAGTGACTGTGAGCGTCTTTTCACAGGACTCTGAGCAATTCCATTTTAGAGTATCAAGAGATTCCGAAGTCACCTTTTGTAACTTAGTTGGAGAATTCAGGTACAGAAAATCCTAGGGTGATGACCAAAGAAATAAAACAGTAGAATCAATTCCAAGGGATATGAAAGGGAGGGAAATTGGCAGGCCTTGATGAGGGCCTGGGTGCAAGGGTGAGGAAGAAAAGAAGTGAAAATTACTCAAAAATGTTTATCTCACGTGTTAGACAATGGCTCTGGACTAACTTGTTTTACAGACACTTCATTTTATTTTGTTTGTTTTTTGGAAGGGGGAAGTAATTGGGTTTGTTTGTTTGTTATTTAATGGAGGTACTAGGGAATGAACCCAAGACCATTTTCAGGTGCTTGGCTTGTCCTTATCTGGGAGCTTGGCTTGGGTATGAAAGCAACCACTGAAGCAGCACGATCTACACCATAGCAGCGCCCACCCTCCCAGTAGACCCCAGTCTTAACTGTGCCACCCCACAGGTCCCCTCCTACCAACATCTGCCATCACAGTGAGGTCTAACAGCAAGATCCCTTCAGAAGGCAGAGAGGTTTTCTTTCAGCGGCTCAAGGTCTTTCTCTTACTTGTAGTGAGGGAAAATACAAATAATCAAAACAAAAACACTTTGTCTGGCTAGACTGTACTTACTAGCACAAAAGTACCACCAGCTATAATGTAGAGAGTGTTTTAGAAGAGAGGTTAACAGTGAAGGCAGTGTGCCAGCTGGGAGGTCTGTCTTACTTTATAAGTTAAAAAAAAATCCCTAAATCATGAATATTTATTTTATCTACAGCAATGCTGCCTGGGTGCAAGCACCCCAAAAAAGGGACAGTTGGAGTACAGTATGGTCGAAGTTTTTCAAGGTGGATGAGACAAAAGGATAATAGGCTGATGAAGTCGAGGGTACTAAGAAAAAGTAAAGCAACGGGTTAAGGAGTTTAGGTTAGAAGAGTAAAACTGCAAAGACAGGAGGGGACTGACAAACCAGAAAAACATACTGATGTTTTAAGAATAACCAAATGAGAAAGCTGAAAGGATAGATGGTTGCATTCAGAGGAAGCATTTTTAAGTGTATTGTTCAGAGGCATTAAGTACATTAGTTGTTGTGCAACACCATTGCCATTCCTCTCCAGAACTTCATCATCACAAACTGAAACTCTGTACACACTAGCAGTAACTCCCTGTTCCCACCTGCTCCCAGCCCCTAGTAACCACTGTTCTACTTTCTGTCTCTATGAATTGGACTATTCCAAGTACCTGATACAAGTTGAATCATACAATATTTGTTTTTTTTGTGTCCAATTTTTGTTTCATGGATTTAATATCTTCTCTTCTCTCCAAGGACATAGATGAGCATTACTTAGTGTGATGTCCTCAAACTTCATCTATGTTGTAGTATATGACAAGATTTCCTTCCTTTTTAAGATCGAATAATATTTCCATTGTATATATGTGCCACATTTTTTTATTCATTTATCTATCAGTGGATCTTTGGGTTGTTCTACCTTTTGGCTATTGGGAATAATGTTGCAGTGAACATGGATGTATAAACATCTGTTCAAGTCCCTGATTTCAATTCTTTTGAGCTTATACCTAGACTAAAATTGCTAGATCATATGGTAATTATGTGTTTCATTTTTTGAAGGAATCGCCATTCTGTTTTCTATAGCAGCCGCACCATTTTGTATTTCCACCAGCAGTGCACAAGCTAGAGTTCCAATTTCTTCACATCCTGGACAACAATAGCCCTCCTAATGGGTGTGAAGTAGTATCTCATTGTGGTTTTGATTTCCATTTCCTTAAGGATTAGTGATGTTGAGCATCTTTTCATGTGTTTATTGGCCATTTGTGTATCTTCCTTGGAGAAATGTCTATTCAAGCGTTCGCCCAGTTTTTAATTGCTTGTTTGTTTTTTTGTTGTTGAGTTGTAGGAATTCTCTATGTATTTTGGATATTAATCCCTTATCAGATGATTTGCTAATATTTTCTTTCATTCTGTGGTTGCCTTTTCACTCTCTTGATAGTGTCCTTTGCACAAAAGTTTTTAATTTTTATTAAGTCCAATGTGCCTATTTTTCTTTAATTGCCTGTGCTTTTGGTGTCCAAGAAATCATTGTCAAATCCAATATCATGAAGCTTTTCCTCTAAGCTTTTTTTTGAAAGTTTTAGCTCTTATGTTTAGTCTTTGATCTATTTGAGTTAATTTTTGCATATGGTATAATGTCAGGGTCCAACTTCCTTCTTTTTACATGTAGATACCCAGTTTTCCTAGCACCATTTGTTGAAAAGGCTGTCTTCCTCACCTCCTCCACCACTGAATGGTCTTGGCATCCTTGTTAAAAAAAAATCATCTGATCATATATATGCAAGAGTTTATTTCCGGGCTCTCTATTCTGTTCTGTTGGTCTAGATGTCTGTCTATTTGCCAGTACCACACTGTTTTGTTCATTGTAGCTTTGTAGTAAGTTTTGAAATAAGTATGAGTCCCCAGTTTTATTCTTTCTTAAGATTGTTTTGGCTAGTTAAGATCCCTTCAGCTTCCATATACATTTTAGGATGGATTTTTCCATTTCCAAAAAAAAAAAAAAGGCATTGGTATTTTGATAGAGGTTGCATTGGATTTGTAGATTGCTTTGGGTAGTATTGCCATCTTAACAGTATTAAGTCTTCCAGTCCATGAACATGGGATTTCCACTTTTTATGTCTTTTAAAATTTCTTTCAGCAATATTGTGTAGTTTTCAGTGTACAAGTCTTTCTCCTCCTCATCTAAGTTTATTCCTATTTTATTCTTTTTGATGCTACTTTAAATGTAGTTGTTTTCTCAAAGTGTAGATTTTCGTCGTGTCACTTTTCTGCCCCAGAAATTTTACATGTCTCTCCATTCATCTTCAGTGTAACACCTACACAAATACCCACATATTTCAGGCTTTCACAATCTTTCCCCAAACTCCATTTTCTGCCTAATTTCCCACTTTCCCTCAGTTTGCACTCCCCAGTCATGCTTATCTGCTTAGTTTCCTAAATTTCCATACATGTTCATATCTCCTTGCTATTTTCTCTCTTAATCCTGCAGCCTCAGATGCTCTTCTCTCCATTCCTTTGACATCAAACTCCTCAAGTCACATCCCAATGCTGCCTCTTCCACAAAACTCTTCTCTGACCCCTGCAGTCATCATTTTTAAATCACAACTTCTGTGTTCATTTAGCAGGATTTTTGCCTCAGCTTAACACTTATTTTCTTGTAGCTAATCTGTGTTCAGTTACTAGGTCACCTTCCTAATTAGACAGTTTAGCATTCAGTTCAACAAATACCTACCAATCACTAACCAAATTCCAGGCAATGTACTTGACATTGAGTATACACAAGAAAGAGAAAAAGTCCTGCCTTCAAGGAGCTTTACAAGCTAGTAGAAGAATCAAGCATGTAAATAAACCAGTAGTGTACAGCTGATCGTGTAAGTATTGAAAAGACTCAGAGGGGACAATGGCTAAGGCTGTCTGGGATGGGAGCTGCTAGGAAAGGTCTAACAGAGTAGGTGGTGCCTGTACAGGACTTTAAAGGAAACAAGATGGAAAGGACATTCTAGACAGAGGCACAAGGCTTAAAGACACAAAACAAAAGCTAATATTTAGGGAACTAGAAGCAGTCAAGTTTGCCCCTGGAGTGTAAAATTCAAGGGGTAGGTAAGAGATCATGAAGGGAGATGCTGACTGTTTCAGCCTTTGACCGTTTAGGTAAAATGGGAATCTGTTGAAGAGTTTCTAGCATTTCCTGCATATTACTGTAAACATGGATACATACTTCAAACATATGTAATTCTATTAGCAAGGCATTCCCTGGATTAGAGTGAAGGGGAGACACTGAAATTTTTAAAAGTGCACAAATACTTAAGCTATCCACCTGTTGTTTTTCATGCATATCGTTAGTAAAAGAATGACTTCTCCTTACCCTGCTTTTATTGCTGTTCACTGGGGCACACACATAAATGACTATTTCTAAGACTAGAGTGATACATTTATTATGACAGTTGAGTATGAATAAAGCTCACGGTTAGTTAATAAAAATTAAACATCACAGACTTTTGCTCCTTTTATTATAAATCTATGTCAGTGTGGTACCAATTGGGTTTCTTATGTTGCACTTACCTAAAAGTACTTTTAAGCTGTACTTTTAAGAGGGCTTCTATTTATCATATTTTTGATGAAAAGAAATAATAAACACATATGGAATCCATGTAAAAAGCTACTCAAGAGAAAGGACAAACTACCTTCCTCTTTTAAGATATTTTTTGGGAGGTGGGGGATAGAAACCTACACAATGAAAAGAACAGATAGCAAATCATAGTAATTCCAATTGTGATTTCCATTTCCTAAAAGCGTCTTAAATGAGTCCCTCAAGCATGCTAATGAATGACAGAATTTCTTTCTAATTTAACTTATTCTTTGTAAATAAATTTGCCACTTGTTTCGCTTATTGTTAATCCGTGAAGAATTGCTAGTCAGCATTTTGTGGGCTAGTTTTTATAAATAAATGAACTGTGGGTGGTAGTGAGTTCTACGGTGGTCAAAGTCTGTTGTTGCTACAGCTTTTATCTAAAATTACCTTCATTCTCAGATTTGTTAATGACAACATTATGTTAAGGGTAGGTTAAGAGAAACTAACATTTTTTCACAAGTATTATATACCAAATTAAATATTTACATAACTTATGAGAATAGTTTAGAGCAAAACGGATGATTGCTATATTTTTCTGCTCAGTATTTTTTTCTGAGCATTTTCACCTATTTATTTTACATGGTGCTATGTAATAAAATGCTCATGAATGTCATGGAAGTGCCCATGTGTGGTCTGCCTTTATGGGGAGAATTTAATGATTTCTATCATTCTTGTCATCATTGCTGCACACTTACGGAATTTGAAAGCTAGAAGTGTCTAAAGAGTATCTTATCAGGATTAGAAAACTGAGGCCCAAAGAGGTAGTTCTTATCCTAACCCACCAGTTTAGTGGCTGAACCTCAATTACAGCTCAATTCTTCTAATATTTGGTGCCACATCCTTCTCCCTACACAGACACCGTTATCCTCATGGTCAAACATGGAAGTCATCTGTGTGGAGGGAGCATTCTGGAATTGGGAGTGCACAATCCAGCAGACTTGGCCTTGTTCTTTCGAGGATTTTTAGCTTAAGCAGGCACTACCATAAAATGATACGAGTAGGTATAAATATTGTGTAATGAATTGACTCTACTGCATATTTTATAAGTTTATGTTGTGTGTGTAGGGTGAAGGTACAAGGGTTCAAGGGAAAAATTTTATATTTAGCACACAGGAGGAATCAGCATCTTATTTAATCCTTACACCCTTAGAAGTTATTGTTACTCCTATTTTACAGGCAAGGAAACTGAGTTAGAGAGGTTAAGAAACTTGAAAATATCACATAGTTACTAAGAGGCAGGAACTGGATTCACAATCCAACACCCACACCCACTGTGATAATGTATCTCAACTGCTTGTGATTTGCAACCTCCCTTATTGAACTCCATTAGGAATTTTCTTAAATTGTATCACTATTTGTGCCAGGTATGTGATTAAGTGATTATAAACTAAGGTACATGATGGTTAGTTTTGTTTCAATTTGGCTAGGCTACATTACCCAGTTATTCAAACACTGATGTAGGTGTTGCTCTGAGGGTATTTTGTGGAGGTAATTAACATCTACAATCAACTGACTTTAAGTAAAAGAGATTATCCTCAGTAATCTGAGTGGACCTCATCCAATCAATGGAAAGGCTTTAAGATCAAAACTGAGGTGTCCCTGAGGAAGAAGAAATTCTGGGGACTGCAGTGTCAGGTCCTGCCCGAGGGTTTCGAGCCTGCTGCTGACTTGCTCTACGTATTTCAGACTTGCCTAGCCAGATCCCACTATCAAATGAACAAATTCTTTGAAATCTCTCTCTCTCTCTCTCTCTCTCTCTCTCTCTCTCTCTCTCTCTCTCTCTCTCCTCTCTCTCTCTCTCTCTCTCTCTCTCTCTCTCTCTCTCTCTCTCTCTCTCTCTCTCTCTCTCTCTCTCTCTCTCTCTCTCTCTCTCTCTCTCTCTCTCTCTCTCTCTCTCTCTCTCTCTCTCTCCCTCCGTAGATGTATCCTACTAGTTATTTCTCTGGTTGAATCCTGCCTGATACACCTCAACAGCTATTCAAGATTACATTTAAAGGTTTATTTAAACATAATCATCACTATTATATGTAATGTATATACAAAGTTAAATCTTTTTTCCATTTAATAAATCCTGCTGTTTAATTTACCTTAAAAAGTTATTATAAAATACAGTATGATTTTTCCACAAATTATTTTGTTTGGTTTGGGGATCAAATCAGTAATAACATGTGAATAAATTTAATGATGTCTGTGTTAAAAGTAGAGAAAACTACTGTCATGCCCTGATGCTTGAAATTATTGCAGTTTAGTTTTTAGGTAAAACAATTGCTCTGTTTTTTATAATTTTGCAGTTTTGTTTGTAAATGGTTGCTCTCTGCAGGCACTTCTTTGTATTTGACATGGTGTAGGAGGAAGTTTCAACTTCTGATTTTAAAACTGATAGTCCAACATCTTGGGGAACTCCTCAGCCCTAGTCACACTATCATGGCTTCTTTCTGAATAGATGGATATAGCTCAAAATATTGTACATTGCAGGTTCGATGAGATTTCCTGATAATGCTAAGCACCTGAACCTTACAAAATTGTAGCCATTAGCCACATGTGGGAACTAAGCCCTGGAAATTGTGGCTAGTGGGACTAGGGAACTGAATTTTAAATCTTATTTAATGTGAAATAAATTTTAAATTTAAAAATTGATACTTGATTTGTTTTTGGATAAAATTAAGTATATTTGAAATAACTTCAGTATGTGAATCTACTTTTAAATTGTAAATTTAGTGAAACCTAAATAGATATTTCCAATGAAAATTCAGCAAATAGAAATATCACTAAAGGTAAAATACACATCACATTTTGAACTTAGAATGAAAAAAAGTAACTCAAAATGTCTCATTAATAATTTGCATTGAAGGTATTGCATTAAACTATCAACTGAAATAAAAACACACAAAGTAAAAGTTGGGTAGTTAAGTTCTATTTGGGGACTTTACTGAGGGCTACAGCCTGCAGGGGCAGATAGCTCTGAGGAACTGCTGCAAAGAGGCAAGGGAGGAGACAAGAATACATTTGAACTTTTTTGCTGGGAAAAACATTTGTCAAGTATAAAAAGGTTACTGCTTATCACAAAGAATAGACATCTCAAATTAATGATTTTAGTACTTCCCTGTGTATGGACAGGTGTTAGAATCTAGGGTCATTGGAATTTTTCCTTAGATATATATCTTAATTATCTAGAGATCAGTGTATCCAAAGCACAAAATGCTTCCTGTTTCTCTCCAACCTGACTTCCCCTCAGGGTGCACTGTCTGGGGCGACGACTGTGTCTCATGGCTAGATCCTTGTCGAACTGGAATGGCAGGCAACATTTTTTTTTTCTCAACACAATAAAATACACCATTAAAATAAAATTCAGCAGTTTCCACACACTTAAAAAGTGGCTACTATGAACTGTAAAATTACATATGTGGCTCACATTTTATTTCCAGTGGACTGCAATGACCTAGATGGCCTAGCAAATAGTAAAAAGCCCCCCACCCCAAAATGGTGGCTATTATTTGCATGACAGGAATGAGAATGTCATTCCTTTGTGAAAATTAGTTCTTAACGCTGAGAATTACTCATCCTGATTATACAGTACCGCTTCTGTTTTTGTAAGCCCCTCAAGTTCTTTTTGCAACATGGAGGGCTAGAAAATCAGTTCTGATAAAGGATAAAGGAACGGAGGTAGTAGCTGGATTGTAAGGAGACGTTTTAGGCTTGTCACTTCGGGCTTGGTCCCAGGCCCAGAAAATGAACTGTCTAAGTTCGTAGACTTGCGCCCCAGTTAATGCCCCACGGCAGCTCCCAAGACCTGCCGTTGACCTCGCTGCCCAAATATGTGGCCCTTCTCGGAAGCTTTTCAATTTCTTCCCAAAGGAGAATGGCCCGACGCTGCGAGGCTCCGGCATCACCGACCTCCGCACTCCGGGTGCCCAACACAGCCCCAAAGGCAGCTCGGACAGGACACTCGCGGGGGCGGGCGCGCGGCGGGAGAGCCCTGGGCCGAAGCCGCCCGGCCTCCGCAGGGTAGGGGCAGCGGCGGCTGGACAGCGAGCCACCGGGGAACGCTGGGGGCGGACCCGAGACGCAAAGCGCCCAGCGGGCAGGAAGCTCCCCTGCGCACCGAAGCCGGAGGCGGGCTCCACGCCCCTTTCGAATCCCGAGCCGGGCTGATGACGAACACAACGCGCGACGGACGCACACACCGCCCCGCGCTCGTACGACGGTGCGTGCAAGGAGCGCGAGGGAGCCCCGGGCCGTCACCGGCGCGACCAGCGTTCCGCCTCCTCCTCTCCCAGGGCTCCCGCCACCTCGGCAACTCGGCGCCCGCCTCCCGCCTCCGTCCGAGGCCTCCGCCGCAGCGAGGCTCCCGGCTTCGTTCCTGTCTCTTTAAATGGTGGGGCTAAGGGGCCGCCCCTGCAGCTGCTGCCTGGGTGGCCCCGCGCGCCGCTATTGAGAGGCGAACCAAGATGGCGGCGGCTTTGGCTCCGTGAGGAAGACGGAAGAGGCGGCGGCAGCGGCGGAGGGAAAGGGACTTCCAGTAGCCAGGAGAGCTCGTGCGCCGAGGGGCTGCCGGAGTCTCCTGCGCAGTGGTAGCAGCTGCAGCAGGAACAGGCGCCCGTCGGCTTCGGACATTTGAAGCCGGGGAGCGGAGCGCAGCCATCGGCTGCGGTGGGAGGGCCAGGTAAAGGGAAGGAAAACATGGCGGCGGCGGCCTGAGGAGGCGGCGGCGCGGGAAGCGGCTTCACGGAGATCATGGCGGAGGCGGGAGCAGGGCAGTAACCCGCGCCCCGAGTTTCCACCGCGGCGGGGCAGGAGGCCGCGAAGCGCTGCGCTCCCCACTTGGGGCGGCTGGGCTCGCCGGCCGCCTGGACAATAGCGCCGAGGAGCCGGAGGCGAGGAAAGGCGGGGGCCCAGAGCTCGGGCCCGGCGGGGGCCATGCGGGCGGCAGCGCGGTCCCGCGGCGGCCAGCGGCGACAGTGAGGTCGGGGAGCTCTCCGCTCGCGGGTGTTCTCCCGCCTCGGCTTCCGCTTCTCCCGGACCCTCTTCGCGGGCGACTCCGGCGGGGCCTTTGCCCCAGGCGGCACGATGACCGACACCCGGCGGCGGGTGAAGGTGTACACGCTCAACGAGGACCGGCAGTGGGACGACCGGGGCACCGGGCATGTGTCGTCCGGCTACGTGGAGCGGCTGAAGGGAATGTCCCTGCTTGTCAGGGCCGAGAGCGACGGTGAGTGAACCCCTGTTGGCGGGACCCGCGCCTCCCCCGCGGCCTGGGCCACCCCGCCGGTTCTTTGGAGACGGTGGCTTTCTTCCTGCGAGGATGGAGGGGAGGGCTGGGGCTAGGGGCGGCCGCCGCCTCGGGGGAGGGCGGACCCCCGGTGCCCCGGGTCTCCCGGAACTGCTCGGAGAGGGCTCAAAGTGTTTTCTTTGAGTGCCCAGTCGCACTTGCGGGTACGAGTGGAGCCAAGCACGTTCGAGCTGTGCCGCCTGGGAGTGTGGAGAGGTCGGGGGCCTGGGATCTGGAGCCCGGACCGTGCTGTTCTTTTGCACGAGAGTGACCTTGAGAAGGCACTGATTAATCCAATCTCCTGCCTTAGTTCACCCATCTGTAAAGCAGGCATGAAAACTTTCCTCGGAGCTAAGAAAGTTCTTCGCAGTTTCACTCTTTGGAGAACATTTTGCTGTACTTTTTTGAACATTTCTTCTGCATTTTTCCGATCCTGTTGTAGGTTCATGAATATGGCAACTCTACTCTAGGCAGAGAAAATACTGCTTATGTATTCCCCCTGTGTTAGTTGTCACTTTCGTTAGAAACGCAGAATTTTGTGTGTGGTTTCAGTGTGTAAGTGTCCTGCAAGTTTGGAATCATTTTATGGGAGCTTTTTGATTGATTAAATGTATATTCAGAATTTGTTTCAGTTAACAGGTGGAGAGAAGTTGGCGGATACCTTTAAAAATCTTTCCAATCTGCCCTAGTGCTTTTGCTTCACATATTTTGAAACAGCCCTCAAAGTTCAAAGACCAAGTTGTTTGAAGATAAGTGTTTCACGTTTTAAAAGGCTTTCTCCTATTAGGGTTTGCCACTTCCCTCGGTGGCATACTGTGAATTTCACTTAAAGAAAATGTTCACTTCCGGTAAAACTAATTTCAAAATTGTTTCTTCTGAATTTGAAAACCTGTCTTGTTACATTGGCCTATAATTTTACAGTAGCTAACAATCTCAGTGTATTATGATTGTAGTTCTGTATCTGGATTATTACAGACTCATTTGAAGGAACTTTATTGGACTCTATACCCAGAACTCCAATTCTATGGAAGACTAATAAGACTTAACCATTCTGAAATTGAAAAGACATTGCTTTTCAATTTGAATTGAAAAATGGTGATTTGGAGTATATTGCCCACAGGTTACTTTATAAAGTTTATAAAATAACTTAAAACTGGAGAAAACTTATTTCTTCTTGGAGGCATTTAAAGGATTTTGAATACATTGGGTATATTTTTCTGAGGCTTTGTTATTTGCCTTTTAAAATACAAGTTTGAATGTGAACTGTTAGTGTGATTTTGTATATGACTATCACATAGTAACCAACTATTCCAACCTCTCCATTTTTGCCTGTTTGGAAAACTTTTTACATAGTTGGAAAGTATGGGCTTTGTAGGTTCAGTTAACTTGTTTGAGATGAGAGCACGTATAGGTTAGTAAGACATAACTTCCCATTATATGTTAAGTTAGACTCATTATGCAAAGTCCTTTGTTTAAAGTATTTTAAGCACTAAATCGTAATGTCATATTATCATAGGGACTCATACTCTCATAATAATATAGGAACCTTGAGGGTTTTTTTCCATTTTTATTTTTGTCACTTTGGAAATAGCTGCTATCTCCTTCCCTCTCTTTGGAAGTTTGGGACCCTACAATAGAGCTGGTTGGATGACTAAAACAAAATGGCTTTAATTTTTATCTAATAGGGAAAGAGAGCTCAAATAAATTGACTGATGTGCCCTTGTTAAATTTATAAGTTGTTAGGAAAACCAAATCCAAAGAGTGGGTGAATCCAAAGAGGAAATTCCAGGATACTTGTGAAATATTCTGTAAATAGTCTTTGATTTGACGATGAATGTTTTTTTCCTAACAGGAAACTCCAAATAGGAATAATAGTGGAAATTTATTGAGTGTCTACTATGTGCCAGGGATTCTTCACTTGTATTCTTTGATGTCTCCTGGTGTAGGTACTGTTATTAACCATATTTACAGATGGGGAAACTGAGGCTCAGAGAAGCTAAACAACTTAAGATCACACAGCTAGATTAAAAAGCAAGGAAAGTCAGTAATCAAACTGAAGTTGGGGAGAGGTATTTGGGATTGAGTGAGACTTCTAGTCTATGGCTTGAAACTAGTATCCATCATTTAATTAGCATCATTAACTGTTTATAGTGTGTTTTAAACTCCCATATTGTCTACTTGCATTTGCTGCTTAATACTTAGACTCAGGGTTTATTTCAAAGAAAATAAAAACAATTTTTAGCCTAAAGATACTTAAAAGTACAGTTTATCTCAAAGCCACACGTGGGAGTTCTTGTATTGGCTACTAGTTTGGGTTATCCATTATTATGTACTTCCCTCATTCTCTACTACAGGGTAATTGAGAATTTTCTTTTTATTGTAATGA
Source organism: Camelus bactrianus (assembly GCF_048773025.1). Classification (NCBI taxonomy): domain Eukaryota; kingdom Metazoa; phylum Chordata; class Mammalia; order Artiodactyla; family Camelidae; genus Camelus; species Camelus bactrianus. Next base: position 11,705,655 of record NC_133544.1, read on the forward strand.
GCAAAATGGAAAGTTTTTTCTGGTTTTCCATAAAATGAGTCATTTATCTTGTTAGAGGACCTTATACACTTACTGAAAATCAGGAAGGTAATTGGTACATACAGAGTGAAGTCTCATTTGAAGAGTTGAAATCAGAGAAATCAAAACTAGTGCCTCTAGTAGGGATCCAGCCAGCAGACAGCTTGTTTGATGCCTAGTCTAACAAACACACTCATATACTGAGGTCATGAAAATCTTTTAAAATGAAAAGATTGTATATTAAAAAATACCTCCTAGGATTGCTTTTGAGTATTAACTGAAAATATACACTAAAGTGCCTACCCCAGTACCTAATACATAACCAGCACTCACTCAATCCTTTTTTTAAGTGCATGATCAGAATATCACTTCACTGGCATTACTGTACTGTTAATAGTAGAAAAATTAGTATTGATAACGATGATCCAGAAACACATTACAAATGAAAGGCTAACCAACACAGGTTCATTATACTGCTTAAGAAAAACATTCTAGTATATAACATTCAGGAAACATTCCATAAAAATTGTTGAGGTTTTTAATCTTCTGTTACAGTTTAATATACTGGAAAATTCACTTGTAAAGAAGATATCAATTCCTGTCACTGGAAAAATGAGATACTATAAGTTTCAATAATATAGTTTTGTTTTCGATATCAGCAAACCCATTCAGTCACATTCAGGTAGAATGGCAGTATCTAGTTTGGGGTTTAGAAACGTAGATCCTGGCTTTAGTTTAGATTTAGATAAATACTTAAGGATTTCACAATGAAGAGTTCCAGCTCTGTCCCTCCTGAGTAAGCAGTTCAACCTCGGCCTCTCCAGTACATTGACCTTACCAGTGCTCAAAGCTAAGGGCAGGACTTAGGCACTGTGTTTCGTCAGTAGGAAGAAAACAGCATCACAATGAGGTAATGGAAGTCCAAAATCTTACTGTGTATACTTTAAACCTGTAGTATGTCTGTGCACTTGGAAAATCATGTGGGCCCTCCTGATTTTGTAGCCCATGAGATTATCTTATGTAAAAGTAGTGTAGGGGGAAGCGTATAGTTCAATGGTAGAATGTGTGCTTAGCATGCACGAGATTCTGGGTTTAGTCCCCATTACCTTCACTAACAAAAAATAAATAAAAGTGGCATAGTATTCCACTATATGTATTCCACTCTATACATTGAATTCACACAGTATCCTGTTGGTGGTGTAGAGTAGCATTTCTCAAATTTCCTCTGGATAGCTTTATACTATTAAAATGGAGGGTCCCCAAGAGATTTTGTTTATGTTTAAACAAAAAATACCTGTTGATTATTTACCACATTAGAAATTCAAGCTAAGACTTTAAAAAGTTTTTCTAAAACAAGAATTTAGTGACAGGGGTGTCACTGTTTTACATTTTCACAATCTTTTTAATGTCTGGTTTAATTTTTTTTTAAAAAGAGAATTCTCATCTGCTCCTGCACTCAGTCTGTTGCAGTATCAGTGTAGACACTGAGAAATAAGAATGAAAAAGGCAAATAATCTCTTAGTAATATTATGAAAATAGTTTTGATTTTCCAGACCTCTTGAGATCCCCACACTTTGAGAACAGGTAGCATAGAGATTTTTTCTAGGTTTTTGTTTTGTTTTGTTTTGTTTTTGTTTTTCACTATTACAAACACTGCTAATGACATCTTTATTCATATACTTGGCACCTGTGTGAGGGGTGTAGGACAGTTTCCTACAAGAAGGATTGTTGGACCAAAGAGTGGTTATGTGTTTAAAAGCTTTGTAGGTAAAGACAAATGACCCTCCAAAAAGGTTGTGCTGATGTTTGGTCTTGGTAATAGTAAATGAGAATTAAGGACTTTTTTTTTTTTTTTTTTTTTTGAGAAGTATATGTGCAAATAAACACTTGCAGACCTATCAGAACTTCTTTGGAATGGACTGACAAACATTTGCTCTGCAGGTGTAGTCTTTAGTTCACGTGAGCATGGTTGATTTTGCTAGTGGTCTGAATGATAGATTCTGCAATGACAAAATAAATTACGTGTATGGATGCATTCCCCTTAGCCTCATCACTCTCTTGATATTTGTGTTTCCATATTTCCTTCCCAGTAATTCAGGTGGGAAGTGGGAGGGCCCTTCTCAAGTCTTGACATTAGGGTTTGCTGTGTAGGCTTGTCTTTCTCTTGTCTGTGTGACAGAGTGTCTTTCTCAGATGTGTGAGGAGGTGGTGTCTTGGGGAGGGTAAGAATGAATTCCTCTTGGGATAAAGGCATCTGTTTCATTGGAGAGGATGAATGTGTTTCTCAGATAAATTGGTGTGAGGGGCTGTTTTGCATATGTGCTTCAGTTATTAAGGTATACTGGATCTAACCATTATCAAAAGCATGTGTTCCTCTTAATAAGAACTTTACTTCCCTTGATGTCACTTAACGTCTCCTTCTCAGGGTCATTTCCCTCATTTCTCCCCTTGTTATCTCTGGTACAATGCTAAATGTCTCTCACCTCCTACAGTTGAACTCTACATCCCCATTCATAGTCATGTATTACTGCAGTGGAACTCCTGTTTTCACTACTGTAGCTATAGCAGCTGATACAAATAAACTTGTTGGGGGGAGGGACTGTGTAAATAGTGTATTAACACTCAGCTGGATCTTTTCCAGTTGATTGGAAAAGTGCTCATGACTTGATACAGTAGAAACCACAAGATAGGAGTGGGGAACCTAGTAGGTCAACTAGAAATAAACTAGAAATGTGTCTTTTCCTTGTTATCTTACTTTGCTCCCCAAAAGGCTGTTTCCCATGTTCCAGCCTCTACAACTTAACTGACATCTTACAGGACATGGTATTTGAGGACCAGAGCTGGATTTCCTAAAGTGGTATCTTAGACTAAAGCCATGGGATATGGCTGAAATGGGTTTCAGAAGAGATAATTCCCCTTCACATCTTCAGTGGCCCAGGAAAAAAGGAAAACTTACTAACATCAGAGGCATTTACTATGTGCTTATTTTTGTGTTAGCCAGCACTTTGGGAGAGAACACTTCAGACTTTCAGTCTGACTTTTTTTTCCTTTCTAGTTATCCCAACACTGTAGTGATACTAAGGAGAGTTTTGAAGCAAATGCAAAAAAAAAAAAAAAGTGCTTGAAAAATAATTATATCACTGCCAAGTTTTTTGTTTTGTTTTAGCTGCTGAGTCAGGTGTGTGTTTCTTGAAATCACAACTTGAAGTAGTAACTCCAACCCCTATGCCCTGTGTTGTTTTACCCCTTCTCTTAAACTTGAAAAAAAATCTTTGTAAGTGTAATACATCAAAAAGGTACGCAAATCCTAAGTATTCAACTTGATGAATTTTTCACAAAATAACCAGTACACTGATGAAGAAACAATGTAACTAGCACTCTGGAAGCCTGTTTCATGTTCATTTTCCGTCACTCCCCCATCAGCCCAAAGCTAACCTAACTTCTAACAAGATAGATTAATTGCCACTTTTTGAATTTATGGTATATACTTTTGTCTGAGGCTTGATTCGTGTTTGTAAGATTTGTATACATTGTTACATTCACATATATTTGGTTCATTCATTCATTAACATTGCTATACGATACTCCATTGTATGAATATTTATATTTTAGCTTTTTTTTTTTTTTAATGGTGATACTGGGGATTCAGCTCAGGACCTTAAACATGCTAAGCATGTGCTCTACCACTGAGCTATTTCCCACCCTCAATAGCTGGTTTTTTTTTAAACAACATCCACATGCCATATAATTCACTCATTCAAAGTGTGCATTAGTGTTTTTTAGTATATTCACAAGGTTATGCAACCATCACCACATTAGAGGACATTTTGTCCTCTTAAAGAAGTCATGCACCCGTTAGCGGTCACTACCCATTTGTTCCTCCTTCCTTCTGGTCCTAAGCAACCACTGATTTACAAATCTTACTCTAAATTTGCATATTCTGGACAAGTCATAAATGCCATACTAGAATATATGGTCTTTTGTGACTGTCTTCTTTCACTTTTGTTTTCAAAGTTTATCTGTTGAAGCATATATTAGAAGTTGGATTCTTCGTATAAATGAATAGTGTTTCATTTTATTTATCCATTCATGAGTTTTTGGACATTTGGAGTGTTTCCACTTTTTGCTATTATGAATAATGCTGCTGTGAATGTATGTGTACACATACTTGTGTGGGCATATGTTTTCATTTCTCTTGGATATATACTTAGTAGAATCGCTGGTAACTCTTTTAGGAACTGCCAAACTTTTCCACAGTGGATGCCTTTTTATATACCCACAAGTGAAATGTATGAGGGTTCCAGCTTCTCCACATGGTTGCCAGGACTTGTCATTGTCTTTGATTATAGGCATCCTTGCTGGTGTGAAATGGCATCTTTTTGTGGTTTTGACTTGCACTTCACTAATAACCAGTGATACTGAGTATCTTTTCATGTGTATTGTCCATTTGTATATCTTTCTTGGAGAAGTAATCTGTTCAGATCCATTGTCCATTTTTCAACTGAGTTGTAAAAATTTGGGTAACAAGTCCATTATTGGATATATGATTTCCAGATAATTTTGCTTGTTCTGTGGATTGTCTTTTCACATTCTTTAAGGTATTTGTAGCACAGAAGTTTTTACTTGTGATTATGTCCAGTTAGCATCACTTATTAATGCTGTCCAATTTTTGCCTTTGGTAGGTTGTGCTTTTTGTGACTTTTCAAGTGGCATTACTTAGTTTGGTTCTGTGACACTAGACCTTGTGCATCTTATGAAATATGATAATTTTTGTTTTAGCAGCTGCTGAGTCAGGTGTGTGTTTCTTGAAATCATAACTTGAAGTGGTAATTCCAACCCCTATGCCCTGTATTGTTTCACTTTGTTATTTATGTAGTTCTCTAGAGATGAATTATTTCTGAGTACATGGTATATTTCAAAGTATTTTTTTTGGAATGTGTTTTCTCATAGAAACCCATGTTTTGAGTATGATTATATGCCAGGACTCATCTTTTAAAAGTATGTTTGATCCATAATGTACTTGCTATACTTTGTGATTTCATTGGGAAATAGTGGAGTGCAATTTTTTTTCTAGTAATTAAACAGCAAAACACTGAAAGAATATTTACAAAGATAGCCGAAAACTTTTAATACTTTTAAGGGACCCTAAGCATGGAGTTCATTTGCTTGTTGCTTTTTCTTGTTATAAATGTATCACTAGACAGCTCTTAATAATTACCAAAATAAAAGTCCATTGATTGTGTGTAAAGAAAATAAGGGGCATTGGAAAATTTATTTTATTCTGGCAAAAGCTGGAAAAAGACAATGGAGATTAAACAGGCTTCTACAGAACATTGAGAATGTTTGTCTGAACCTCAGTGAACCAAAAAGAGCCCAAAGAGATGGGGTGTTGAGGCTATAGGTGGGGAAAATATGAAGACTGTTTGGTTACCTTAAGTACAGAAAGGATAAGAGACAGATTTTTGGTTAAGCAGTTCACCTGTGCCAGACAGTGTGGAAGGATTCAAGTGAAGTAAGGAACTGTTCATGCACACAAGGTGTTTGCAAATTAAGTCATTACAACTTGGCAAGTGCTGTTATTTCTGTATTCAGTGTCGTCTAACATTACAATCACATAGTAGTAAATGGGCATTAAATCACTACCGTGGGACAGCATCATAAAATTAGTAAACAAATTTTAACATAAAAGCAAAACTAGTCAAATTTGGAAATGTTAAGAGCACCCTTTCTCAAGTGTCTAGCCACTATTTGGAATGGTTAAAGCAACTGTTAAGTGTAATACGAGAAGAAATGAAAGCTTTGGATGAGAGACAGCTGCAGAGAAAATGTTGCTTCTCAAGTATCTGGAGCCAGAACTTGCCTTTAAACTGGAACTGGCTGATACGGGGAGAGGTATAAGTTTAGTCTCAAAAATTTCTGTTTGCCACTAAACAGTAGTTGTTTTCTAATATTTTGAGTCTTAGGATACTGCCAGGGGAAAAACAAAAAATGTGCAAGTTAGCTTATTCTGAGAAGCAAATTGATTATTTGAAGATGGGGAAGTGTGGTAATTCCTGTATTAAGAAACAGAAATGGGGGGAGGGTATAGTTCAAGTGGTAGAGTGCATGCTTAGCCTGCATGAGGTCCTGGGTTCAATCCCCAGTACCTCCTCCAAACATAAATAAATAAATAAACCCAATTACCTCCCCATCATAAAATGAAAAAAAAAAAAACAGAAATGTAAGGCTTTCTAAAAGTGAAGCATAACTTGGGGATGTACTTAGGCAGTGAACTATATCCTTGATGTTTTCAAACATTTGCAAATGAATTCTGTTTTTATTTTCAGTCTTGAGAAAGAGCAGATAACTATTTAAAGTGCTTATTTGCATATTTTAAGTTATTTCTCTAAGTAATACTGTATATCAAAGATTTAATCCCCAATCATCTGGCTGCACACTGTGCTGTTTCATTACCTTCTGCTGCCCAGGAATTGGTAGATTTATGTAGACCATCCAGTCCTGACTTTTCAATCATGTCTGTCTTGTTAAAACTAAGCATGTATAAGAAACAGATTCACAGACATAGAAGACAAATTTATGGTGGTAAGAAGGGAAGAGGAGGTTAGAGGGATAAATTGGGAGTTCGGGATTTGCAGCTACTAACTACTTTGTATAAAGTAGATAAACAACAAGGTCCTACTGTATAACACAGGGAACTGTATTCAGTATCTTTTAATAGCCTATAAGGAAAAAGTTTGGAAAGGAATATATAGCAGTGTATAACTGAATCACTATGCTGTACACCAGAAATTAACACAATATTGTAAACTGACTATACTTCAATAAAAAATTAAAAGTAAGCGTATATAAAGCAAGCATTTCTTAGGTTACAAGTTATTATACTTAAATTTGTATTGGTAGTATTTTCTCAACTCAAGTTGTATGTGCCTCAAATACTCAGAAAAGGAAATGTATGTGTATGAAACGGAGTATAATTTTGCTGCTTTGCAATTATATAATGGAATGTCTTTTTTTCTGTTTCCTAGGTTCTCTACTTTTAGAGTCCAAAATAAATCCTAATACGGCATACCAGAAACAACAGGTAAAATTTTGAAGATGTTGTGTTTTATCTTGCGTAATATTCTCTCAGTTTGGTGATTAGATGAAAATTTACCATCTCATTCCTTACAGTGAAAAATCCGGAACAGATTCTAACATGCTTTTTGCCAATCTGATTCTAAAATACAATTCTGCCAATCTCTATAGCATATAAGTCATTTAAAAAAAACTTGCTTTGAGTTAAGCTAAGCTTACGTTCCCAGATGTTCAACCAACTGGGCTTTAATTTTCACAAATTAAACTAAAGCAACAGTTTTCTTGTTTCTACCTAAAGGGAATTTAAAAAGTGATCACTGATGGAATAATCAGCTACTAATACAACTAAATGGTAGAGACTCCCTCCTTTGCTGTTGTAAATGCTAGTGCGGAAGGAACATTCATCTCTCTGTACAGCAACTCAATGTAAATAAGAATCTGATTTCTTACATAGCCTGAAAAGGACCTTATAATGATGTAACAACTTTTAAGACTACTTTCAGTTTGAGTATACTCTTTCTTGTAACCTTCTGATATGCAAGAGATATCTTTCCTTCACATAGTGCCTATCAGCACATCAAATGGTATTTATTCAGAATACAGACACACAGATAATAGTGAGTGCTCTACAAAGCCAGTGAAATCGATGTCAGTCCCCTCATTGTCTTGAAATTAACTTAAAATTACCAAAACATTTATATATATTACTTTATAAATTTATAAATAAAGATAAAGTGCTTTGCTTCATCATTGACCATTAAAATACTACTAGAGGGAAGTTAGTATTGTTTTTATTTTGCACATTAGGTGATGTCTAAGGATTGTGACTTTCTTGAGTTCACACAGATAGTACCTAGGAAAGCTGATACTTACTCCTAAATTTGTTTAATGGCAGTTTATTCATCCAACAGGCCTTGGTACAATATGAAATGTTTTCTTGATGGTTCAGCGGCCTGTTAGCACTTAACTGCATTTGGTGTTCTTAAGAAAACTTTCTGGTTTGATAGAAATGGCTGGAAACTAGAGTATTTTGTTTTAATGTTCTGTACTTTGTATTTCAAGGTTTCAGTCAGCTAAAGAGGAAAAGCATATCCTAAGAAAAAGAAAAGATGAGTCTATTTTGAGGATGAATGGACAAATCTATATATCTTAATAGGTTGTTGGACGATAATCAAACAAGATGACTTGGTGAAAATTTAGGTTCCTCAAGAAAAAGAGAAGAGCAGTTCCTAAAAATTTTCAAACTAAAAATTTGTGAAATGGGTAACTGAGGGCATATGTCTAGTTGTGCCCTGATTTAAGCCTCCAAATGATTCTGAATATACATTATAGCAGAGGAGTTGCTTACAATTGTATTAATAAGCCTGTCTTATTACTAATGTGATAGTGGTTTTAGGCTTCTTCAATTGGTCTTGTGTTATCACCAATTTTCATAACAGTATGTATTAACCCATTCTGGAGACAGAAACCAAGGCTTAGGGAGGCTACCCAACTGACTATAATTTCTGACATGTTGTTGATCCTACAGTGTTAATGTAAATTATTTTGAGCTTGAACAGCTAGTCAGTCACTGTGGAACAGATTGCTTGCCTGGGATCTGTGATTGGTAAAGTCCTTAAAGATAGTTAAAAAGGGGTCTTTGAGCTCTTAAAATTCTGAGTAAGACTTGTGGATTTACCCTCTTGGTAATGCTGCACAGCCATACAAAGGATCATTTTTTTTTACTTCCGGCTGACATCAGTTTTATTCATTAAGAGACTACTGGTCTTATGATTGACAGTTATATAATTGACTGAATAGAGTTAATGTGTGTTAGCAGACACGTTTTTAAACATGGGATCCATTTGTGCAATAAGAAGTGTCCTTGCCAAGGTAGTGAAAAGTATTAGAAATCAAATAGGTCCTTTAAGATACGTTAAAGATAGTTAGTCATGTTTCCTCCTCAGTACAGGAACCTTTCTCATCCAGATAGATGCTTAGCCAGGCTTGGCTTGGCTCCTTTCAGTTACTTACTAGTCAGATTTAAAAAAAAAAAATTTTTTTAATATTGTGTTCAGATCCATCTAACCCTAATTCCTACTCCTAGTTCTCTTTGGACCAGCTTGAAAAGTGCTACATGATAGCTGTTTCATTAGGCTTCTTTTTCAAATGTAGCTCTCCCTAGTGCCATCAACAATTCTTATATAAAATGATTCATAGATCCCTCTTGGAGAAGAGGCCCCTTTCTTGAAATGGTTAATTGCTCTGAAACAGTGTACATGTATATTTATAGTCAGTAAGTGAAAATATACCTTAGACCCCATAAATATTTTATCACCATGCATATTGTAGAATACAGATTATTTGTACTACAGGAAATCTCAGTATTGTAATGTCTTGCTGAGATTACATCTTTTATGTTGTAATCCTTTACAACATTTATTAAATAGTTCAGTAGTTTTTCAAATAAACTTTTTCAGACAAACTTGCATTTTTATCATTAAAAAGTGCAAGTCTGTCTGAAAGGAATGAAAGGGTGGTAGGTGGCAGGAACATCTTGCTTCTTGAACCACAGCACTTTGGTAAAAATTAAAAAACCTCTGTCCAGATAAATGCTCACATATTAGAGATTTACCCAATAATTTCAAGGGCTTCATGGGCCTTAAGCACCCCACATAAATAAAAAACATCTGATGCTGACAATGAGAAGAGAGGAGGAGGAGCTATGATTATTAATCCCATCCTCCTAACATGCCCTAGTTATTGAATATTGAGACTTCCTCTTTGGGCATTTTGACTAGAGCATAAAATGTAACCTAAATGTGCAAGCAAAGTTTGTATCTTTTGGTACACTTACATTGTGTGCTCAATTTGTAGTGCTTTTTATATATTGGTTAAACTTCTTAAGGAGAACATTGCTTTCATTTTATACATTAGATAAATCGAAGTATGAAAAGGCATCGCTAATTAATATCAATGTTGCAAAAAGTAAAAATGAGTATTGTTCTCAGTTCCGTGTTACTTTGTTCACTTACCTTATACTTTGAAGTAGTTTGTGATAATATATATTAATTATTCAGACTTCTTTTTTTTCCTCTCCAGGACACGTTGATTGTGTGGTCTGAAGCAGAGAATTATGACTTGGCCCTTAGCTTTCAAGAAAAGGCTGGATGTGATGAAATTTGGGAGAAAATATGTCAGGTAATTTTAAAATTTTGAAATTTTAACACGTTTTCTTTAAATATTTTGGATTTTTTGCTGTGCTTTAAGCATACCCCAAATTTTAGATAGACACATTTCATATAGATCATTTAAATTCACTAGGAAAGTTCAGTTTACTAACACCAAACTGCCCAGCCCAGATCTTTGTTGAACTCTATAGAGTTTTATATCTAGCTGCCTTTGAGAGCTCTTCCATGAATGCTCACTAACATCTCAAGTTTTAAGTCCACAACTGAACGTAATCTCATTGAGATTTGTTCATTCTCCCATGTCCCTCGTCTCAGTAAATGCCATCCAGTTGCTGAAACCAGAAACTTGTGGGTCCTGTTTATCCTTCCTCCATCCCTCGTATCAATTCAGTCCCTCAGTTATAAATCTTAAATGGATTGACTTATCTTCATTTTCACTGCTATTACAGTTTACTAAGCCACCATCATTTCTTGCCTGGTTTATTGCTTTTATGTGGATTCATCTTCCCAAATCTGTACCACAGCTAGGGTGATCTTTTTTCAAGTATAAGTCTGATCATGTTACTCTTTGTTCAGTAACCTCTTGTGGCTCTTGACTATATCTTCAACCTTATCTTGCATGTTCTCAGTTGATTCTGGAATTCCCTAGTGATACCTAGTCTAGTGATAATCATTTCCGCTGTCTTTTGTGATTGGTCATTTTTTATGCACTTTTGTGGCTAAAGCCATTGGCTCTTATTAAGGACCACTGCATCCTAAGGACACTTTTTCTATCTCCATGTTTATTTATTCTGGAGAATAAATAATCTTCAGCAGATTCCTTAATTCATTGGTTCTCAAGGTGTGGGTCTCAAACCAGCAGGATAAGCATGACCTGGGATCTGATAGAAATGCAAATTCTGAGATCTACTGAATCAGACTCCACGAGGAGGTACCAGTAATTCTATTTTAACAAGCCCTCTAAGTCAGATTGTCTCTATAAAGGCCAAGATAGTAAATACTTTAGGCTTTCTGGACCATGCAGTTTAACAGCTATTCAGTTTTGCTGTTGTGCTGCGGAAGTAGCCATAGGTAACATATACATAAATGGATGTGGTTCTCTTCCAGTAAAATTTTATTTACAAAAACAAGTGGTGGGCCAGGTTTGGTGGCTGTTTGTCAACACCTGCTTTAGGCGATTTTGCTGCACCCTGAAGTTTGAGATCCACTGCCTAAATAGAAGCTGCAGTGTTCTTAAGGCACAGTTCTTTAACTTGTAGAATTATTTCTACTATATATTCTACTCAGCTGTGTTTGTCATAAACTAACCTGCCTATTAAGCTGTCCTTTCCTTCTCTTAACGTGAAAAACTAGCATTTATATTTATGCCTTCTTCATGCTTTTTCTTTGCTTTCTGTTCAGTACAGTTTTTACAGTATGTTCCTCTAGATTTTGTCATACGGAGTTCTCCATAGAAAGAGGTGAGATAATTGAGCTCGGGGTTTGCTGAAAGCACCCATAATTCAGACAAATCTTGTTCTCCTTCATCTTTGTGAGACAAACAGTTCCGCCCTGGACACAGTCTTCTATTAGGTGAATATTTAAGTCATACCTGGACTCAGCCTGTTAATATCATGCCTGGCTCTCTTAAAATTATCAGACCTTCACTGTACTTTCCCTTGGTCTGTGATACCATACTTTTTCAGTTATTTTCTCTTAGGGCACAAGTAGTAGTACTTGTATACCTTTGTCTACACTAACTTTCCTAGGAATCACTGGCTACTTTAGAATCTTTTTCTGATCTACTTCTCCAACTTTTACATAGTTTATGTTCAAGATGTCTTTTTTCAGTGACTTTTTCCTGTCTGTGCTTCTCAATTAATTTATGGTTCGTGGCTTATTCTAGGAAATTTACCACATTTTGCTTTCTGAGATCTTGTGTATTTATTTCCTGAAATCTACTCATTTTTTGATCTAGAAACAACTAAAAAATCTCCCTATTTTCTAGAATCCTTCTTGATAGCAGTTATGTGTGGGTGCATCTCTTTTCCCTAAGATTTAGCCTTTCTCTTAAGGAAAGCTCTCTCCTAGCTTAGTCTACTTTCCTTTTTAAATTTTCATTCGTCTATTGCTCGTTTTGAAAGTAAGACTGAAATATATTTGTTAGATTTTTACAGTTCCACCTTGTTCTCCTGGGCAGATCAGATTCTAAGAGTATCCTAAACATAGGCCTTTTTGATTATCCTCTTAGCCTTCATATTTGCCAATTAACTCAATAGCATTTTGATCACAATAAGGGTTCTCCTTTTAATTTAGTGTTTAATAAAACCCTACCATTTTTTCTGTAGGTAAAGCTTGAGTATTAGGAGTTTAAAGCTGAGATGAGAGCTTATATAATTAAAAAAAATCCAGCGCTAACTTGAGACCATGCCACGTGTAAGCCATCAATGTGCCTAGCCTCCTTTCAGTGGCACTGTCCACTAGGTTGAGGTTGAGACGGTATACCTTGCAGTATATTTCAAGACATATTCCAGGCCTTCTTTCCTTTTAGTATCCATCAATATCTCTTAACTGTGCTGAGCAATTTTAAGTTTCCTGGACATTTCTTTTAAGGCCTAATTTTTCCATCCCATTACCATTCAACTTGGTTTTATGGGTAGCTTTAGTGGCAGTATCTCAAATTATAGGGCTGAGAAAGTAAAACTCATTTTATTCCAAAATATGTCCTTGACTTTTTGTAAAAAAATTTTTTTACATTAAAATTTGTTTAATTGTGAAGATTTCTAAGTTAATCTTTTTATAATAAAAGGTCCTACACAGGCATAAATTTGGGGTTTGACAAATTTCAGGGCTTCTGGGGGGTCATGATAGGTTCAGGTTTGGGTGTGTAGAAAGGAAAACCTCCTTGATTTGGTTACTTAACTTTAAGCAGGTATTCTTAGGGGATAGCTCTACTACACATAGGTAGAAGTTACTTTTTATGTGGTTTCATTTTTGTGTGGGTACACCTTGTTTCCCACTCAGTTTTTCTTAATCATATTTTTAGGCTACCAGCCAGCATTTATACAACATCAGTGACCCCCTTTGGTACAAAGCCAGTTTGTACATGCTCTCTTGGCAGTTGTTTTCTAAATTAATTAATAATAAGTTTTTTTTTTTATTGCTTTCAGTTATATGTCTTCTAAGCTCACAACATTTGCTTGAATTTTACTTAAACTTTGAGGAGTTCTGTGGTGCTATACCAGGGCACAATGCTAGGAATGTTTGGGGTTTGCCCTGGTCTTTGGAAATGTGAGAAGATGCTTTACCACCAGGCCTCTGTATTATGCATCTGCAGGACACTGATAGTCACAATCACAGTGAGTTGAGGGTATCCTAGACTGTTTCTGTTCCTGGTTGACCTTATACTGATAAGGAAGCTCATTCTACTTCTGAACTTTGAACTTCCTTCCTTAAAATTGATAGTGTATGTTATTTGTAGAAATGTAACTTAGAAAGTAGGCAATTTTGTCAAGTTTGAAGAAAGTTCTAGTCTTAAACTTGAAAATTATCATTATAGTTTTCTTATAACATCTCTTGTATTCATCTAGGAATATCACTTAGATTTGCTTTGATTATATTTTGTCAGCTATCATAAATCTTGTTTAATAGGTTCAAGGAAAGGACCCATCAGTGGACATCACTCAGGACCTTGTAGATGAATCTGAAGAGGAGCGTTTTGATGATATGTCATCACCAGGTTTAGAATTGCCATCTTGTGAATTAAGTCGCCTCGAAGAAATTGCAGAACTTGTGGCATCATCCTTACCTTCCCCCCTGCGTCGTGAAAAACTTGCACTAGCACTGGAAAATGAGGGTTATATTAAAAAGCTCTTAGAGCTTTTTCATGTGTGTGAGGATTTGGAAAATATTGAAGGACTGCACCACTTGTATGAAATTATCAAAGGCATCTTCCTTTTGAATCGAACTGCTCTTTTTGAAGTTATGTTCTCCGAGGAATGTATAATGGACGTCATTGGATGCTTAGAATATGATCCTGCTTTATCACAACCACGAAAACATAGGGAATTTCTAACTAAAACTGCCAAGTTTAAAGAAGTGATTCCCATATCAGATCCTGAGCTGAAACAAAAAATTCATCAGACATACAGAGTTCAGTATATACAAGATATGGTTCTACCTACCCCTTCAGTCTTTGAAGAAAATATGTTATCAACACTTCACTCCTTTATCTTTTTCAATAAGGTAGAAATTGTTGGTATGTTACAGGTGAGTTAGATCATCTTTTTTTCCTACTTAAAAAGATACCTTTTGCCTTTAGCAGAAATAATTTTCTGTTCCTTTTTAGTATAAAAATTGAAAATTTTTGTCTAAAGGTATGTATTTTGTTGATATTATAAGAGATTATAATATATAATACTATGGGACCAGAAGGTTGTATTTGGGTTAGGGAAGGTGAATGTAAAAAGAATCTAGCTTGAAGAAATTACAGGGAAATGATCTTAATAAAACAATTGAATGTAGAATTTTAGGGATATTAATCAATTAGTTATGCAAAGAGCAGAATAGATTGGAAGAGGAAAGAAAAATAAAATAGAAGCCAAGAGCTCTGTCATTAAACATAGAATATAGATTCTGTAGAAGTTATAGAACTCCTGGGAAATTATTAAAGGTCCAGTTTTAGGGTCAAGGGAATATAGCAGATGTTGGCAGGTTATAGATGGATGGCTCCCTACTAAAAGGCATGCTTTCGTAATGGATGAGAGTATGGGGAGTTTAGACGGGAATGAGAGTTTACGCTCTGCTTGTCACTTAATAGGTATGTGGCTTGGGTGACTTTTTTAATCTCTTAGAGCTTCAGTTTCTTGATCTTAAGGATGGTAATATTAGTATCTATCCTCTAAGGTCATCTGAAGATTAAACAAGATGCATGTTTATAAAGCAGTGAACATTATATAAGACTCTTGAGTATTAATTTTAAGTATCTATTAATAATTGCCTGTTAAACTCCACATTTTGTTTTTATAGTATTCCCAGTCTCACAGGTATGGTGTTTTAGGGTGCTTGTATCAGAATTGCCTAGGGTACAGTTTGCTGGATTCTGTACAAAACACAGAATCTAAATCTCTGAGATGTAATCTGCATTTATAACACCCTCAAAGTCAGAGTCTCTCAGTAAATTATCCCATACTGTGTGAATTAGTCTATTCCGACTGAAATCGAAGTTTGCACAGTGCATGCAGAGATCTGTGAGTTGCACACTTCCCATGTGTTTCTTCAATGCCCATGATGTTGTAACAGTAACATGTGATATGATTTGAAGGACACTATCTTGTAAGACCTTATTTCTGATCTACAAATAAATTAATTATTTGACCTGGATTTGTTAAGTTAAAGAGGCAAATAAATGTCAGTGAGAGAGCTGCTTGATAGCACAAGCTATGAATAAAGCAGTAAGTTTAATATTTGTTCCTTTTTAGAAAATTGCTATATTTCCAGTGACCCTGGCTTTGTTACCTTTAAAAAATACACACATACACACATACATACATACATATATATACATATATATGAACTTAAGTAGAAAAGTTGGTTTTATCAAAACTGCTTTCCTGCAGCTAGTGATATTTCCAGTTCATGTTGACTAATTTGACATGTTTTCCATTCATTTAAGACAGACAAATAATATAGGCAATACAATCTGGTAAGTACAACAGTAATCCTCTACACAGTGTATTGTGGTTGATAATGGAAGAAGGGGTCTGGTACCAATTTTCATTTGTTCTTTGATAAGGAACTAGTTCTGTTCTGGTCTAGTTTTGATTCCTGGTTTCCTTGGATAGTCCTGAATGGTACTGGCCCTTTTCTTTAGCTCCCTGTGGTTCTCATTTTGTTACGTAGGGATTTGTCACTTTTGTGTTTTCTTGGCCTTCATACCTGTAAAATGCCAGTTTTAATCATTAAGTATGAATAATTTTCAATTAAGTCATTGCTTCCCTACAATATGCTCTGTAAAATGCTGGCTGCCAGTGCTGTTGGTCTTTCTGTTTCTCCTGATGCTGAGCATTTACATCTGAAGTGCTGCTGTGAAGAAAGGAGAGTTTTATGAATTTTTTGACAAGGACTAACTAAGGTATAATTAAAGGTCTTACCCACCTTGTACACAAGCATAACCCTTACCATTGACTGATTTCTGTGCAATATTGCTAAATATTCTTAATTCTCTATACTTTGGTACCCCCAAGTGAAGCAGTCCAGAGAATCTTTTTTAATCATTTGATTTCCATTTCATGGGATATATCTGAGATGGATCTTGAAAATGAATGCTATTTGATATATGGCCTATTTATATGTTGTAGGAAAAGAAGGGAATAACTAAATAATTTAGTCTCATAAAAATGTTTCTTGAGCACCTATAGCAGTGGATATGGAAAGTTTATTAACTAGTGGGAGGTTTTATACACTCACATACATACATACATATGTATTTCTACTAGCAGGGGTAGTATGGAATTAAAATACAACACATTTGTAATTAAAAATAGTGATAGGAAAAACTGAACAGGCAATCAGGCTCTACCTGCTGTGACTGGGCTTACAGTTAAGGTAATGAAACCCTGTGAAAATGAGGGGTCTCCAAACCATGGCCCATAAGTGGTTTTGTAAAATGAAGTTGATGTGACACAGCCATGCTCGTTCCTTTATGTAGTGTCTGTGGCTGCTTCCCTCTAACGACAGAGCTGAGTAGTTGTGGTAGAGACTGTGTGGCCTGCAAAGCCTAAAATATTTATAATGTGACATTCAAATACTTAGGAAATAGAGCCCTGCCAAAATATAAAGGATAATGTTTCTGTATAAATCCTGTTTATCCTTTAATAAAACTTTTTAGTTTTTTCCTTCTGTCTTTTAAAAAACAGCATTGCCAGTACCATCTTTCCTTTCTTCCAGTTAGGAAAAAGTTACTGAAATTTATATCTTCTATAATAGCATTTTGAAAATACATTTTATTACACTTTTACCATTAGCATAATGAAATTTATCCTTTGACTTCACAGGAAGATGAAAAATTTCTGACAGATTTGTTTGCACAACTAACAGATGAAGCAACAGATGAGGAAAAAAGACAGGAATTGGTAAGCAATTTGATATTATGAAGGGCATGAAGCTAAAACAACACACCATTTATATTCACTTAACCTTTTTCCTAATTTCAGGTTAACTTTTTAAAAGAATTTTGTGCGTTTTCGCAAACGCTGCAACCTCAAAATAGAGATGCTTTTTTCAAGACTTTGTCAAACATGGGCATATTACCAGCTTTAGAAGTCATCCTTGTAAGTTTGTTTCTCCTTATATCTAATTACCATTATATTATTAATCCACAAAAAGTATATTTTTTATGTAACATGCGAACTATTTGATTATAGCCAGTATTTAATATCAGCCTTGTATTACATAAAGTTAAAAAGCTATAAAATTCTAGTATCAGAGAGTCCTTGCACAGTACTAAAAGGACACTTCCAGGAATTTTCCATATTTTTAATAATTTGTTAACCTTGCAGCCTATTAGTTGAAATGTTAAAGTGGAAAAATAAACAAGAACAAAAGAAAGTATAACTTTACCCATAGAACAACAATTTTGCAGCAGGATTTCCTTGACCTCTCTTTTTTATTGAAATGTTTTCTTACAATTTGTTTGGTTTGGGATTTATATAACCGTAAGCTCCATATTTTTATGATTATAGGAGAAATAAATGCTTTTTATCTGCAGGGCATGGATGATACACAGGTGCGAAGTGCTGCTACTGATATATTCTCATACTTGGTTGAATATAATCCATCCATGGTACGAGAGTTTGTCATGCAGGAGGCACAACAGAATGATGATGTAAGTAAGAAGTTAACAGAGCAAAAAATAACCAACAAGGTAAATATTATTTGCACTAACAGTAAGTATTTATACATGGGGAGCTATAACTGTATTTATTACTCATTTTTTAAAGGTTTAAGTAGTTGATGTTTGAGAGAAGTATAGCCATAATATCATGGCTTATTCTTCCCCTAAATTGGCTCCTGTCTCAGTTTATAAATTGTGTTTTACAGCATTTATTTGCTAATGCTCAACTAAAATTTCTTCTTAAATTTTTGAGATTGTTTCTTAATTCTGAAGTTAACTTGTTATGTTGTCTTGTTTAAATCATTTAATCAATAAATTTTTCTTCTGTACGTGGAATCATGAGTAACTTCCCTGGGAAGCCATTGGCTTTGCTAGGGTTAGAGTCTCAAATCATCAAGAATGATGAAGCACGGTCCTTTGGAAAGTATTTAGAGTGCTTTCTTTACTGCCTGACCAACCTTAGGAAACAAGCTGTTGTTTGCGCGCACGTGCGCGCACACACAGACACACATACAAACTCCATCATTAAGAGTCAGAGAATGTATCCTGATAATGTGAAAGGTGTTCCTGGAGTATATGGTACATGGCACATGTGGCAGCCCTAAATGTGTGTGCTCTGTTTTATTTTCAGATAATTAAACCAGTGATTCGATTTTTTTTTTTTCTTCCTTCCCACATAAAATCTTGGAAGTAACTTTTTACTTAAGAATGAACTAAGATATTCTGCCTTCATCTCCTTAAGGGAGGGGGTAAAAAGACAGCCTCTAAGGAAAAAAATCTATGCAGAATTCCAGCCTTTTATATTTTTACAAAATGAGAAAATAGACTTTTTATTTTTTTAAAAAATCTTAATGTGATGTTAAAATGAAATAAAATGGAGGGGGGTATAGCTTAAGTGGTAGAGCGCATGCTTCCATGCACAGGATCCTGGGTTCAGTCCCCAGCACCTCCTCCAAATAGAAATGAATAGACCTAATTACTTCCCCCTCATTAAAACAAACAAACAAACAAAAAAACAGGTAAAATGAAGTGGAATGCATAGTAACTTGTATATTTAAGACTTGTTTAAAAATTGTAATGTTAGGGTAGGTGCAGGCAAGTGCCAGTTTGAACTGTTGAATATTTTGTCAACATTTTGCTGTTATAAAATAGTCCTATCTTGAAAACCAGAATATATATATTATTAAAGATAAAGGCTATCCTTGTTGGCCCTGTAACCCCCTAGTTGAACATACATTGATGTACTTCATTCATATACAGTAGTCTTCATGATTCCTAATGTTGATCGTTATTTCCATGTACTGTCTTCATTTCCTCTTTGTCCATCCTGCGATTGCATATATAGGCAGGAGCAGGGATTTTCTCACTGAATCCCTCAATTGTTGTTTACTCCTTGGGTCAGTAAAACCAATCACAGTAGAGCATCAGGGAAAAGTAGCAGTCCCACTTTTCTATGTCATTTGGAATCTCTATAATGTATTCGTTCTCCTGTTTGCTCTCTAAATTCCATAATCTAGTTTTTCCCAATTTCGGACATTCAGGTACAACTAATTTATTCTTAAATTTATTTTAAATGGAAATGTTTTATTATTTCCATAAATGGAGAACAGATACAGTTATTATTTGCCGTAAATAGAACGAATCTATAAAAATGCACTGAAAAAACAATGCTTTAAATTCTAGCTAAATGTTAATGTTAAAGCTATGAACTGAAGGCCCATTAGCTTTCTTCAGAAGGGAGAGTTTGTTACCAAGAGGTATAAAGGATCTGTTAGCACCAAAACAAACTTTCTTTTTATTTTAATCAGGAGGATTTAAAGAAACTTTCTTTTCTTTTGGTGCTATTTAGTGTAATGTGCCTATACCATACTATTGGGAAACTGCCATGTGTCTTATTAAAGAAGTCAGTCAATCATTTAATTTTATTTGCAGTTAACAAGATAGCTAGAGCTAGGTGTATGATGTATAAAGAGCTAGGTGTATAGTGTATGTCATAGTATATGCTTTTCTCATTCTCTCTCATAATAAGTGATCCTTACTATGTGTATTTTTCTCACCAGGATATTTTGCTCATCAACCTCATTATAGAACATATGATTTGTGATACAGATCCTGAACTTGGAGGAGCAGTCCAACTTATGGGCCTGCTTCGAACATTAGTTGACCCAGAAAACATGTTAGCTACTGCCAATGTAAGCCATGGGCATTTTTCTCTCTTTCATACTAGTATAATTTTTATTGCTGGTAGGAACCAATGCAGTTAAAGTTCATGGAAGTGTTTTTGATTCCTTAGAAAACAGAAAAGACTGAATTTCTGGGTTTCTTCTACAAGCACTGTATGCATGTCCTTACTGCCCCCTTACTGGCAAATACAACAGAAGACAAACCTAGCAAAGGTAAGAGAATACAGGTTGTTAAATAAGTTCTTGTTCTTGGATTCTGAAACTCAGAGTTAGTATTAACACAGAAGCCTAATATATTTTCAAAAGAGGTAATTTCAAGGTAAATTTTCTTTTAAAAGTGCTATCAGAGGTAATAGAAATGTAAAAGAAGATACTGGAGATACTTGTTGCTTTTTTTAGAATTTTAAAGCAATTTTTTGTTGAAGCAATATTTGTATTTAGTTTCCATTTACATTTGTGAAACAAATAGAAGGAAGTAGCTATGAGAAGATTCACATTAAGTTATTTGTACTCCAATGTGTAGATAGAGCAAAACTTATACTCAGTATTAAGCTGTTTTTATTTGCATTGGGGATTATTACGAGGTTAGGATTGTTTATTTCTGCATTTTATTCTTTTAGCTTTAGCTTGTGTGTGTGTGTTTGATTTAGAAAGTAGTTTTAGGCTCTTCATTAGGAAATTCTTTATTGAAGCTTTGAGAATAAGTAAATTATTTTCTTATAATGAATTATCAATATAGTATATTTCACTTATAATACCACTTAGAAAATAAATGTTAAATTCACCTTTTTTGGTGACTCTAGAATCAAGTCTTGGAAACGTGATACTCATTTTTCCTATCTACTTTATTCATAGTAGGTAAAGTTTGAGGCTTCTTTTGAAACCCCCATGTTCAGTTCATCAAACATTTATTGAGAACCCATTGTGTGGAAGGCACTGTGCTATATATATAATCTTTAGAGATTAAATGGGGGAAATGAAAAAAGTGAGTAATATAATTTTGGAGGCTTGCTGCCTGGTGAGGAAAATAAGCCAGCAGTTATAATTCAGTGTGGACTCATGTGCAGTAAAGGAGGCTCAAAGCACACTAGACTCAAAGGAGCTGAGAGTAATTCCACCAAAGCCAGTTGGTGTCTGGTAGGACCTCCTATGATACCTACATCTGTCGAGGGACATGTTAAAACAGTAGAGCATTCTTGCCCTTTGGAATAAAGCAGATCTAGTAGATTTGTATTCTATGTTTGCCTTAACTAGTAGTAACATTTCAGACTTGAATCTTGTGAAACTAATTATTCACAGAGTTGTTTAAATTTAATAAACGAAAAAGTGTAAAGCACAGTTCTTAGCACAGGATAGGCATTCAATAGATGTTAGTTCCCTTTTCCTTAACTTTAAAATATTTGGGTTAATAGAAGGGATTGTACTTGATTGGAATTTGGGTTTCTTATATTTGGGGAGGAAAATAATAGGAGCCATTAAGTATAATTGTGTCTTGTTTTGTTTTGTTTAGATGATTTTCAGACTGCCCAGCTGTTGGCACTTGTATTGGAATTGTTAACATTTTGTGTGGAACACCATACCTACCACATAAAGAACTACATTATTAATAAGGACATCCTCCGGAGAGTGTTAGTTCTCATGGCCTCAAAGCATGCTTTCTTGGCATTATGTAAGTGTTGCTTCTGGTAGAATTATTTATTGTCTGTGTATCATCATGTCATTGTTATCTTTAGGTCTTACTGTCTGAGAAGAAAAGATGACTGATTTCAGGAGACCTAGGTTCTAATAGTAAACTACACTGATAATATACATTTTGAGCAGTTGATTTTCCTGATTCTCAATATACAGTAAAGGGGTGAGAATGTATCTGCAAAATATATTAAAGTATTATATTATTAAAATAACACCTTAAATCATTTTACCTCAGTTAATTATTTTTGACTTGGCATATATAACATGACAGTCACAAATTAGGCATTCCTGTGAGACTAGAGTCTCACACTAAATCATGAAGGACACTTTTGTAATTTGGAAAATGTATAGCCAATAGCACTTGGTTCCCAAAACATGTTCTAAGTTACAGAGTGCCTGGCACAAATACCTACAGATGGTCCATTCATTGATTCCACAAATATTTTTTTGCCAGCTTTACTGAGATATATTTGACATTATGTTACTTCACATATTTTAGAGCAGGGATGACAAACCACAGCTGTGGCCAAATCCAGCTCATGGTCTGTTTTTACAGTCTACAAGCTGAAAAAGTTTTTATGTTTTTAAAGGGTTGTTTAAAAAAAAAAAACTACAGAGATCATATGTGGCTCACGAAGCTTAGAATATGGATTGTGTGGACCTTTGTGGGAAAGGTTTGTGAACTCAGAGCAACAGACAGTCTTTTAACAAGGCTGTTCTTAAAACTGACTTTCACTGTATTCTTTTAAGACCCTAGTTTTTTGAAGTAAAACATGTTTTTGAATTGGAAATAGGTTAATCAAGAATATTCTTGATCAGGAGGCAGTCAGCCTTTGGTAAGATGGCACACCAGTTTTAGGGTGCCCTAGAGGCTTAGTAAGGGATGTCTGTTGGTAACTAACTCTTGCCTTTTGGTTTTTATAGGTAAGTTTGGGTTTTTTATAAAGATATCGTAATCATCCACTAATTAGAGGCCTGAACATATACATCCATTTTTGTTATCTTTTTTTACTTTAAATATTTTGCTTAATTGATTTTTAAAATATCCTTATTATAAAAGCATTGTTTATAAGGATATTTCTGAAGTTCATTTATTCTATCAACATTTTATCTTTAAAATAGTATTCAAAATAGAAAGTTTAATTAATTGGGATAACAGTTGTTACAGCTGAATTGGCTTTTCAGTCTAGTGTACACACTGCAGTATAAACTGAGAATACACATGGTCAGATCTTTTTCAGCCAAAAGCAATAGGTAGCATTAGTGGCATTACCTAGACTGCTAAGGACAGTAAAAAATAATTTCAGTTCTATCTTACTAGTACATATATCCATGAACTTATTAGCACATGGGAAACAAGAACTTTTAAACACAAATTCATTTTCCTTATAAACCTATCAGCAAAAAGTGAGAGTTCCCAAAACCAAGTTGAGAGGGAGTTAATGAATTGTTCTTTAATGTTAATGTAAAGGTTCTGTTTGAGTGTGGGAAGAGTTTGAGTAGATGGGACAGAATGGGAAAACTGAGTAAATTAATTTATTTCAATAAATTTAACACCTACTACCATGTTATCTTGACTCTAAGATATGCATTTATCATCTCTCAAATCAAGGTGAGTCTTAAAATTAACAGCATGTCATTATGATTGGTAGCTTTTTTGTTTTGTTTCGTTAGTAGAAAAGGAGATTTTTTGCAATCAGTGGCATCTTAAGATTTGATAAAGCATGATCCATACCTGGTACCAGGAAAAAGATGATCAAGACCTGGACTCAGCTGTCTTGAGGCTCGGGGTTCATTAGGGGGAGATAGTATGTAAAAATCTAAACACCACCAAAAGCACTATTTTGAGGTGTGTTTGGAAGTATAGTGGAAATGATTTATTCTACATGATTGAGGCAGATCAGGAAAATCTTGCAGAAAGAAGTAAGTTGTGTCTTGACCATGGGAGAATGCGACACTCTTGGTTGAATGCACAATTAAGATGAACAAATAAGAGTGGTGTGTTAGTGGTTATGTATCGATAGAACACACGAGTCTAGTGGGAGAGTGGCAGAAAGGCAAAGGCCTTTACTTCAGTTCTTCATCTCATTATTTTGCTTACAGTATTGCAAAGAAAATTTCTCATAGGTTAATAAGAATTACGAAGATAATCATTACAAATTAGTGAAAGTTAATATTGTAGAAAATTAAGAAGGCTAGCAAAACTCTTAGTTGTGTTTTATTATTAATATTTTCCAAACTAAGGTTATCATTAATTAAACCTAAGTCTTTCTCAGCTGATTCTCAGTGCGGCTCTCTTCCTGGGATTGAGATTAGTAACTTCTGAAAGATGCCAGTCATTAGGAATGATTTCTTTTGGACTGGCTGTATTCAATAGGAGTTTTTATCAAGGATTTCTGAAAGACCTAAATACAAACTTGAGGAAATGTAAAATATTTTCAGTCCTAGAAAAGAGTACATTGAAATAAAGTATTTTAATAAAGTGTATTTTTTTTTAAGGGAGGGTTTTATAAGTTAATTTAGATGCCCACTTGTAAGGACAAAAGATAGTGTGGTTAAATGTAAACAGTCTGTGACCTACATTTTTTATACCTTCTGGTTCTTAATAATTATACTTGTATTTAAAGACAGCTAATCAAGACTGGGTGAGAACAGAAATCCTTTCAAAATCATTTAGTCTTTTTAGGTTAGATACATGTGTGTACACACACACACACAAACACACATGCATACATATATACACAGACCAGTTTTATCAATCTTTTGCCCTTTTCCAGATTCTTGGATTTTACATTGTAGCTTTTTAGCTCATACTTCCGTGTTGTCTGGTTGTTTTATTTAAAATACGGAAATCTATCTATACAAGGAATAAAGTAAAAAATTTTTGTGGTAGATGCTTTTATTCAGCTATTATCAGTTACACGAGGCAAAAAGTCTTAAACTTATGTAAAATCTTACGTTGTGTAAGATAAAGACTAATTATTTGTTTTAGAGATGATTGAAACTAAGCATAAGAGATCCCTGACATATTAATGAAGGTTCGAGATGTGAGTGGGAGCAGAGTGCACTTCTGCAAGGAAAATCCTACAGTTGTGCCAGTTTGACCTATCCCAATTTTCTCTAATCTCCTTTGAGCAACTTGACTTCATAGAACTCACTGGTAATTTTTGAAAGTAAGTTTTTATCCAACAGCAAGAATAGTGGTTGGATATTTTTCATCCAAGTTTGTTTTGGGGGTGGCTGAGTGGAAATGACACAGTTCTTAATAAAAATAAATGAGGAGCAAAACAAAAGCCTGTTAGAACCATGTTCTGTCTACCTCAGCAGTTTTCTGAACAGAACTGCCCTTGAGGAGATAGTGGCGCCATCTGCATACTCTGGTCTTAGTACTAATTCTAAGAAGGGAGTTTTCTTTCACTAACCCAGGAACTGCATGCACAGGGTTCAGCTAGTGTGTGTTATGGTAGGACACAAGTCTCCACAAAGCCTGCAAAGTTAGAATACCAATTTTTAAAATAATAGCACTTGCCTTAATTACTAAAACCTTAAAATTTGGCCTGTTAGCATGAGCGCTAAAGTAATGATCTATATTCTAATAAATGGAACTGCCCATGTTCCTTTGTCAAGTAACGTTAAAAACAAACCAGCCAACCCAAGCTCTCAAATCATTGTTTTGGGGAAATAAACCCTTGTTAGGCTTTGACTTACTACCACATAGAAGATGACGCTTATTGTTTAAAATGTCTTATTTCTCCATGCTTATGTATTTGAAAATATTCAGTAGTTTAAAAAATAAAATGGAATTACGAGTCTATAAACTATTTTGAAACGCCCTGCCCAGAGTGTCTCTTTAGTAAGAGACACTGTTAAATGTTGGATTGTTAACGGCAGTTTATAAGCAACTGTACCTAATTGGGCATTCACTTGTGGACCTCTTTCTGCCAACTAAAGAAAAATTGAGCTGCTTTACTCCTCTGCCTTCCTACCCAGAAACCGTGTCAGCATGGTTGCCTGGCTACCTGCTCATGAAGGACTTGATTAATAACAAATTGGCAATTTAACGAGCCACTTCCATGATCTCCAAAGAAACCAAAATACAAACACAATATTTAATCTTGCCAACCGAAGACGATGTGACTGCATGAAGTGAGTATGCTTTTTTGAACTGTTTACAGTAACTGGGGCATTAACTTACTGATAATTCCATATAGGTAAAGAGGGCTTTGTTGAAGTCTAGCTGTCTCAGTATATTTAGATCTTGACGAATGGTGACTTAAGCAACTCCCCATACCTCAAGATGTAAATATACCTTTTAATCTGTAAGTTAAAGCCTAATTAATTGTAAAAAGGAAAACTAGGAAAAAATTTAAAAAGCATACTCGCTGCAGTAAACATAGAGGACCACATGTTTAAAGCATCCTCTAAACTGATTCCTAAACCACGGGAAGGCAAATTTTGGGTCACGCAGATTTCTGTGGGTTTATGTCATTTCTACAAACACATCCAAAAACAAACCATTGTAAACCCATTAACTCTGATGCAAAAATAAGAGTGTCCAAAAATAATTAAGATCAACTTATACAGTGGATTGCCCAAATCTGTTTTTTTCTATTGTTTTAAAGGTATATACAAAAGGATACACTAAGAATTTTCTCATCTTAATTAGTATGATAGGTTAATTCATTTATTAGCCCTATCTTATTTCAGATGTAAAGTACATTTTGGTCATTAGTAACTTATTTCTAGAAATCCTCTGGCTCTTGAAGACTTGTGTTCTATGATGACACACGCTGCTTTTAGAATACATTTTTCTGATAACCCTTTTGTAATCCTTACCTTTAGGTTCATATTTCTGGAAGCAATAACATCATTGCCTGCAAGAACTATGTTTATTAAACAGATTTTTTTGTAATTCTAGAAAATGAAAATATGGTACGTAATTTGAACAACAATGCCTCTGTGTTTCAGGTGCTCTTCGTTTTAAGAGAAAGATTATTGGATTAAAAGATGAGTTTTACAACCGCTACATAATGAAAAGTTTTTTGTTTGAACCAGTAGTCAAAGCATTTCTCAACAATGGATCCCGCTACAATCTGATGAACTCTGCCATAATAGAAATGTTTGAATTTATTCGAGTGGTAGGTTCTATACTTCTTAGTTAGAATTTTGGTTTTAATTGTTTATGAAAATCAAATATGCATTTTTGGTATTTTGGCTTATTTGAGACTTATAATATTTGGGGAGAATTTCTGAAAGAAAACCAATGTTACCAAAAGCTTATGAGATTCAGTTCAAACTAACAAAAACCAGAATAATTTCTCTCAGCAGCTATAAATCATTTACAGGATAGTTTGAAAACTGATTTACCACTGTCATGGTGATCATTTTAAGAAAGTAAAATTACATTTGACATAAGTATTTGGACGCGTTTTTGTTTGTTCTGTTTTTAACTTTCAGGTTTTCTGAATTTCTCTTGACTTTCCCCCATATATCTCCAAAGAGCAAACTTGATTCTTTAATGATATGGTAGGCTAGCAGTTCTTAAACACTGATGTGTATCAGAATTGTATGTGGTGCCCCTTTTTAAAAAATTATGATATACATAACATAAAAGTTGCCCTTTCAGCCATTTTTGTAAGTGTACAGTTCAGTGGTAAGTGCTTTCACATCATTGTGCAGTCATCACCGCCGTCCATCTCC
Source organism: Camelus bactrianus (assembly GCF_048773025.1). Taxonomy (NCBI): domain Eukaryota; kingdom Metazoa; phylum Chordata; class Mammalia; order Artiodactyla; family Camelidae; genus Camelus; species Camelus bactrianus. The sequence continues at coordinate 11,733,365 of NC_133544.1, forward strand.
AGCACTTCTCCAGTGTGGTTTTAAAATATATGTGCCCAGATCCCACCCAAGACTTACTGAATAAGAATCATCTAGGGTGGGACCTGGGCGTGTGCTTCAGAAAGACCCATGGATAATTCTGAGGTATACCAAAAATCAGGGACCACTAGAGTAGCCAGTGTGTGTTGAGCCCATTTTTATTTGTTTTTCTCTAAGATTGGATAATAATTTTATGAAGTTACACTATTTTGGATGGGTTTTTTAGTTAACTACAATTAAGCCTCATATCTTGCTAAAATAGCATTTCCTATCACTTTTTATTATAATTCTTTTTTACAGGAAGATATAAAATCATTAACAGCTCATGTAATTGAAAATTACTGGAAAGCACTGGAAGATGTAGATTATGTACAGACATTTAAAGGATTAAAACTGAGATTTGAACAACAAAGAGAAAGGCAAGATAATCCGAAGCTTGACAGGTAGATTACCATGTATTTAAACCTGCTCATTCAGTGACAGCTTTATGGTGGTGGCTCTTTTTTGCTTGTTTGGCATTATTTAGCTTGGCAGGGGAGGGGGAAAGAAGCAGATAGTAGAAGTTGTAGTTTTTGCTAACGGTCAGTGTAAATGTTTTCCTGATGGTGTTAGGGTGGGTATCAGTATATCTCTAGACTTTTCCTCAGGCATGTATCAAGCTAGATAATGCAAAAGAAAAAAAGTAAAACACTGATGTGCTAGTAAGGCTTTTAGTGTCCAAAGTAAAATCAGAATTATTTGCTTTGCTTTAAGGTTACATAACGAATTTTAAGGAATCTTGTGTGATTTTTCCAAATAATTCATACTTGTGTATTTTAAAATATGTAAATTATGACTTGTTAATTCCTAATGTTAACACATTTAATAACTGATCTGTAACAGTATAATTTTAATAACAGGAAGTTTGATTCCACTAGTTAACATTAGATATAGTGGAGTGTTTTTTCTTTATATGTTGGGTAAAATCTGGTGTTTTGTCAGCCTCTATGTGTATAAGTCTGTATTAGCCCGTTAATCTATTTAAGACTATAATTTGGGACAATATTTGAAGACAAGTAAGTTTTTATGAGTCTATTTTACTTTCTCCTCTACTCATAGTATGCGTTCCATTCTGAGGAATCATAGATATCGAAGAGATGCCAGAACACTAGAAGATGAGGAGGAGATGTGGTTTAACACAGATGAAGATGACATGGAGGATGGAGAAGCTGTGGTGTCTCCATCTGACAAAACTAAGAACGATGATGACATTATGGATCCAATAAGTAAATTCATGGAGAGGAAGAAATGTATGTTGAAAAGATGGGCAAGGAAAAATGAAGGCTTTCTCACTTTAGGTTTATCCTTTTTTTCTTGACAAAGTGATTAGTATCTACTTTGTATCATGACATAGATTAAGACTGTTGCTTTATAGGGTGTGAATTAGTAGCTTGTTGTGAAGATATAGATTCAGTTTTCTTAATTTGATGTGAATGCGATACTTCAGGAAGGGTAGGAACACTGAATATAACACGGAAGGTTTTCCTTCTCAGTAGTAAAGTCCAGTGGATCATGGTGCTTAGTATTTTGCAAAGCATAGTTCATAAACTGAAATTTGTGTTTCTTCCTAGCAAAGGAGTAAGCTAGTTAGTTGTGTTTTAGTGCCATCTCACTTGGGTGTATTTTAAAAAGATGAGTATGGGTGACAACTATTGACAATATTCTCATTTTTAGTAAAAGAAAGTGAGGAAAAGGAGGTGCTTCTGAAAACGAATCTTTCTGGTCGGCAGAGCCCGAGTTTCAAGCTTTCCCTCTCTAGTGGAACAAAAACTAACCTCACCAGCCAGTCACCTGCAGCAAATCTGCCTGGTTCTCCAGGATCACCTGGATCTCCAGGATCTCCAGGTTCTCCTGGATCCATCCCTAAAAACACATCTCAGACGGCAGCTATTACTACCAAGGTATGATTCCCAGGCCTACCTAAATTTAAGCTTTCTTAGCAATAATTGTTGTGACTAGAACTCCCTTTGGTTATTATCTTTTGGAACTGATTTAATATTTGTGAACTAGAGAATCATTCTCCCACCACAGCTGAACTTTAAGTTTGAGAAATTTATGAAAACTTTTGTGACCAATATGGAAGTTTAAATATATTCATATTTTGGTTTTGCATTTCAGAGCTGTAGTTTCACATTTGTATATGTCAAACATTTACAGAAATTTTACAGTTTAATTATTACTTTTATCAACTTTCCCTATTAATATCCAGATAACAGGTTTGTGGGGAGAAGATAATCTAAATATCTGGACACTCCTGACTTATTTTGCCAAGCAAGGTTTATTAAAAAAAAAGAATTAACCATCTACTATCGCCAACAATTCCTTTAAGAAAGGATAAAAAATTTAACACCAGAAATGTAGGAAGGACGTAATTTCAGAATAAAGACCAATTCTTTTGGCTATCTTATGTTGCCCTGGACTAGCAGTTAACAGACTGGCATTTGGGATTCATAGATCTAAATCAGGACTAAAGTGAGCTACAGTGATTTTTTATGAAGTACCAGAGCTACAGGGAGGCCTGGATGAAACAACAGGGAAGGGACAAGGCAGAATCACCTTTCTAACCTCTGATGATCTATCTTCTGTAGTTTTAATTTAAAAAATTTTTTAATGCATGAAGTCTTAAACACTAAATATGTTTAGCTCCTAGGTGATTTGCTAGTATCATGAACTACTTAAAATTTTATTATGGAAAATTTAGGAAATATATAATGAATTTCAGCTGCATACAGTCTTACCACCCAAAAATAACCTATTAGTATACTGGCATGGAGAGTTTTTAATTATATATATATATATATACCTTTACCCAGACTTGAAAAACATGCATTTGAAAGTGTAATGGTGTCTTTTCTTTTAAATAATCCTTATTTCTGAACAGGGAGGCCTCGTGGGCCTGGTAGATTACCCTGATGATGATGAAGATGATGATGAGGATGAAGACAAGGAAGACACGCTACCATTATCAAAGAAAGCAAAGTTTGAGTCATAATAATGGCAACTGCCTGTGATCAGTACCTGTTGAGAAAACTGGTTCTCTACCCCTCCCCCCTACAAAATCTACAACAAAGCAGTGGTCTCTTGTGAATGACTGACACAGATCAGCCTCGCACACTTGACTCTGCTCATCAAGTGCCAATTCAATGGAGCAGGAGGAGGGGATATTACACACTTAGGGGAAAGACTTAAGCCTTTGAGCTCTCCAGCTTGGACCACACATTGCCCTTTTCTCAGGGAAGGAAATGGAAACAAAAAGCCAACAGGGCAGGGGTTTTTGTAAGTGGATCTCTGGATTGACTGGTCAGTTGCTACAATCAGAATATGCTTTCTCGGACCATGTTTGTGACTCAGAAGAATAGGCTTTTCTGCCATAATTCTTCACTAGTTAAGAATGCCAGCAGTTTCTTTGTATAAAGAGACCTGCCTTTAAAACCGTACATTCTGAACATTTTAGTCAAGCTACAACAGGTTTGGAAAACCTCTATGGGGGAGGGGCGAATATAAATTTCCTCTTTTTTATCTGTTCCCTTTGCCCTTCAAACTGCAGATTTTTTTTTAAGTAGGGATTGTCCCTACTTGATTAAAGATTGAGTGGAATTCTAGATGTGGTCATTTGTGTCATAATTTTTTTGTTTCATTTTGTTTTTGATTTTTTTCTCCCCTGAGTGTATGCTTAGTTGTTGCGTATATATATTTGGGACCATTAAAACTTTTTTTGATGTAATATAACCTAACGTTGTGCTGGTACCTGTTTTACCATGTGTAATTTTTGTTCTACATCACAGTTCTTAATTTGTTTAGAGTTTTATGAAAGATGGTATAGTTTTTATTGACAAAACAAAGTAATCTTACAACTATGTGCATACAAAAAGCAATACTATTTTGTGACTAAATATTTTATATTAAAATTTACATCAACTGTCTTGAGAATTCAGGGAAATAGTGTGGAATTTAAAATTTCAGCAGTTTTGTTAAACCTAGAAACGTGAAATTAGTATTCCAAAGAGATTCTGAAATTTCATTTCTTGGGAAAATGATGGTACATTAAATCAAAATTGAGGATGGATGATTTAAAAATAACATATTTGACTTTTGAATAATAAAAAGAAAAGTGAAGAGTAAGAGAAACTGTATTAGTTGTATTTTCTTTCTCTTTTCTTTAACTATTCCCTTTGGAATACCAGTTGGAATTGTAAGTGGTGGTTCCTAAATAAATACCTGGCCAGAGGACCATCAGATATCACCTTACTAAGACAGTATTTTTAAATAGGTTCTTTTTATTGTCTTAGGTGTGCTAAAATTCTTTTGAGGAGATGAAAGTAAGTATCTCCATTCCACATATCTTTACTTTTTTAAAGTGAAGATTTTAGAACTTAATAAAACAATGTATTTGCAAATGTGAATAAAAATTCATATCCAGGAAAAGGATACTATTTTAAGTATCATATACTTAAACTCATAAACTGGATAATCTAGCAAGCACTGTGTGCTTCTACCTTAGCTCGTCTTTTGCTTAGCTTTTAGTAAGTTGTGGTACCAAAAGCAAGGTTATATGGAATAGTTGAATAGAAAACCAGAAAGCAACAACTTGCTACAGTCATGGAAAGAGTTTTATTGTTGGCTAATAATTTTTAACAGAACTTTGGGTGCATTATTAACTATAAGAACTTACATGTATTTCACTATAGTACAGAGCTACTTCTGAGTCACAAGTTCTGGCAATTAATTTTAATCAACTTATCTTGCAAATAAAGAGAAGAAAAACTTAATAGGATCTAACTTAACTATATTATGTCTTTTATTATCTAGAAAGTCCCATGTGAAATGTTTGTGCCTTACACATCCAGCTTAAACTGACCTTTCTGATTGATTTGTGGAACACTTAACTGGTCTTGGTATTCTGGGGGTTCTCGAGTAGTGGGAAGAAGCATCCCTTATTTTCATGGATTGTCTGGTATCTTTTTAAAAAAATAGATGTTAACTCTTGGCGTTTAATAAGAGGTGCCCTTTCATTGATGGATTGTTGCATTTCTCTACTGATTATGGTTACTGAAGCAGAAACTTGACACAAGTTGCTATATTAGGAGAAGTGAAGTCTAAATCGCTTCATGGAGGTTTCATGTTTCATGGAGGAAGACTATCAGCAGTAAATTTCTAGAAACACAGTACTTGAATTGACAGTTCCATCTGACTCAAGTCTATGCTTTTAGGCATAAATACTATCTTGATAACTGATGTGAATAAAATGATATAGTTATTTTCCATTTTAATGATACCTATTGGTTCTTTTACTCATTTTACAACACTTAAAAATTTTATTTCCCAGTGTGATTATCTAACAATTTCCAAAAAAGACAGATTTATAACTACTACAGAACACACCATGACCCCTGTCCTGTCTAGGAATGCTACTCTGGCTTTTTTTTTTTTTTTTTTTTTTAATGAAGCCTGATGGGTTTCCCCCGCCTGACTGTACTCAGATCCTGCTTGTCATCTTCTCTGGAAGTCAACTTTGTGAATCTGGTAATGAAGGGAAGGCAAGGGATAGGGGGCATTCTTCTGTTTTCTTAATTTAAGCAGCTGGCCTTTGTAAAGCTTGCAAGATTAGAACAGCAAAAAGTTTAAGCTGGACGGTTTCTTCAAATGAATAACCATAAGTTGTCAGCATATTTCTATTCATAACTTTGTTTAAACAGCATTGTCAGAATTCCTTTGGGGGAAAATTTAGGACCGTCGGATTCTTTATAGATACAAGGTTATGTTAACTTTTTCTGCTATAACATCCATTTTGAGCAAGAAGATTATAAACACAATTTTATGGGAAGGATTATTGTGTACCATTTTAGTGGAACACTGAGACATGAAGAAATGGGGCAGTCATCACTATGTTGTGATAATCAATGCTAAATTAATTTTTCTTTGATCTTAGTGCTTCATCTTGGCTATTTAGAATGGTAATTTTAAAAACTGTAGAGAGTCTTCAGATAGATAAATGTTCTTCCAACTGCTGGAGTCGGATGTCTTGCTCCTTAAAATAAACTGGTTGGAGAGATGACTTTCCCTGACCTTTTCACTCTCCTAGGTAAATTCTTCCATGGACTTGTAGGACGTAGTGATTTCTTCAACATAATGCTAAATGGGTTTTTGTTTAACTTAATTATACTCTCACCATGGTTTAGGTCACATCCTACCTGCAAATTGAATGGACAGACCCTTTACAATCCTTATATTACTTGACACTTAGGCAGCATTTGCTACTATCCACTGTCTTCTTTATACCTTAATCTCTTGGCTTCTCTAACATGTGCTTTAACATTTCTGACCTTTCTGTCTTTTGATACCTCTCTTCTTTACTTTACCTCTTAAATGCCGGAAGGGTTCCATCTTGGGTATTCATCTTCCCAAGCTCCAGCCAGCCACATTACTTACATGTCCCTGATCCAATCATGCTGTGCCCTAGAAGACTGCCTTAACCTGTCACGTGCCCCTCTGAATGCTCCTCTTGCCCTGCCTGTCATTCAGAAGTGTTCCGCTGACATTCAGCTCCTTCCTTGAAGACCGGGTTTATATCCTTTTCGACTTTATCTCTAGTGCCTGGCATGATACCCAGCCCACAAATGGGTCTCCAGATGTTACTGGATGAATGAAGGAAACTGAGAAATGTGCACACAATACACAGACTGGGAGAGTCTTTTAGCTGATGCCCTTAGACACAGTTTGACTCATTCTTGACCATAAAATTCTCCCTGTGGGTATAAGGGAGGACTTAAGACCTCTATCCTGCCCGTTGTACCTTTGAGCTTTAGGCTAGTAACACTAGCAAGGGGATATTTTTGGTTCATACAATTAACCTATCTTGAGTCGTTTAACAACTACTAAAATTCTACTTAAGCTTCACTGGTCTACTCATCCTGGGCTCTAGCACCTCTAACTCTTAACTTTCTTATTGGTCTGTTGATCATAGGTCTTCACATATAAGTACAGACCTCTTCCTTTTATTGCGGGACCTAGCCATAAGCTGTAGATTTCACAAACCTCTCATCTATTGGTCTGATAGTTACTGTATTAAATCTCATGCTTTTCAACTTTTATATATTGTTCTATTTCCTAGAATGTGAGTTCCTAGAAGGCAGGTCCAGATTCATGTGATTACATATAGAAGTAAATTGGTTGGGTAAATAGATTTCCTATGTAAATTCAAAGGAGACTTAATAGGAATTATAGAAGAGATGCATTTTCTTCGTTTCTGAAAGGGTAACTCATTTTAGATAAAGAGCTTGAAGAATATGATCACTCAAATTGTAGCACTGCATTCTAGCATTAAATACCTTTACACAGGAATGTGCTTCTGCTGTGTTGCAGAAAAAAGATCAATTAATTTTACTTTAATGCTAACTCATTTGTAAAGAAATTGCTACTTGAGGTTTTCTTACCCTTACTTCTAAAGTACTGTTCTGGAAGAAGAGGAAATAATGACATTTTATTAACCAACCACCGAGGTGGTTTTGTTTAACTCACTGTGAGAAGTAGGTGTCTCACCAAAACCAAGAGCCCAGAAAAATCTGGCTTTTAGAATTCTTGGATGGCTTTCAAAAAGTTAATGTGGTTTCAATTGTTATTAGTGAAAACTTCTTCACCCAAAACCTTCCCATTCAAGTCCCATCTGAGGACCTACTTTGGAAGACTAGGATGGGGGAGGGGAATAGAAGGAACAAGAGGTTGAGTGCTCAAGAAACCTCACTCAAAATATGTGCTCCATGCGTGTTGATTAGCCAAAATTGATACCAAGTACATTTCCTGGGGAAAGTGGGGAGAAGTTGGCAGACAGAGAAAAGGTATAATGGTAATAACAGCATAGTCAGAATGGCCTGGGTTTAAATTCTTACTCTGCTACTGAGACATCAGACAAAGTTCCTTGAGCCTCGGTTTTCCCATATGTAATGGGAATAACATTACAAGTGTGAGGACTGTAGAACAGACATATATATAAAGCAGCTAGCCCAGTGGCATATGGTCAATAGATGGCAACTATTTAAATTAATGTTACATTAATATAGTCCAGATCTGGAGGGAGATGGTTATGGTACTGATTTTGTCTTTAAAACTTGAAACTCTGTTTTTAGGAGTCATTCAGAGTCTATGGAGTAGGGAAGATGAAGAGGGGTGGTCAATGTCCTAACGTACTGGTTAAAATTAGAAATTTAGGAATGGCAGCATGAGAAGCTTGGCAAATCTGCCCCACAAAAAGTAATTTAAAAACTGGATAAAATTGTCAAAACCAACCATTTCAGGGTTCTGGAAATTAGCCAAAAGTGTATAACAAATCAAGAAGAGTTAATTCAAAAATCTTGGGGTTTTCTCCTTGTGGTGGTGGCTCCATAACAAAGTATAAACTTCAGCAGCATTTAGAAAGTTTCTTCTCTTTGACCAAGTATTAGTTGAAAATGCAGCTGAAATTGTAACCAAAGGAGGCATTATGCTTCCAGAAAAATCTCAAAGGAAAGTACTGCAAGCAACAATAGTAGCTCTTGGATCTGGCTCTAAAGGTGAAGAGATTCAACCAGTTAGGTGTGAAGGTTGGAGATAAAGTTCTCCTAGAATATGGAGGCACCAAAGTAGTTCTAGATGACAAGGATTATTTCTTACCTAGAGATGGTGACATTCTTGGAAAATATGTAGACTGAAATAAGTCACTATTGGAATGGCATCACATGAAGCTGCCCTGAAGTTCTGAAATCTTTTCATCATGTAAATAATTTCCACATCCTCTGTTTTATAATAAACTAATGATATACAAACTAATGACATCCAGTGTTTCTAAAATGTAGTTTCACTGTACTGATAGAAACATTTCCAAATAAAAATATATAAATGAAAAAAAAAAAAGTGATTAAAAACAGTGAGAGTCTATGGTATTTTGGCGTGAGGTTACCCCCATCCCCACCTCTCACTACTTCCTTAGCTCAACCAGCTAGGTAGGTCTACCAATCCAGGACAGCTCTGAAACAGGCAGTTTCACTGCTGAAAATGGCTGACTTGATCTGGAGCGGAAGAAAAAACACACTCCCTTGGTTCATAGAAACAGCAGCTTGACCAAGAAAAAAGAAGACTCAAATTACTAAAATCAGAAGTAAAAGATATTCAGTTGGGACACTGTTACAGAAATGAAAAGGATTATAAAGGAATACTGTGAATAATTGTATACCAATAAATTAGATGAAATGGACAAATTTCTAACAAGACAAAATACTGTAACTCAAGAAGAAAAAGACAAAATTCTGAATAGACCAATAACAAGTAAGGAGGTTGAATCAGTAATTAAAAACATCCCAGCAAACAAAGGTCCAGGGCCAGATAGATTCACTAGTGATTTCTACCCCTCCCACATACACACAAATTAATACCATTCCTTTTTAAAGTTTAGAAGAGGAGGGAACACTTCTGAATTTTACAAGGCCAGTGTTACCCTGGTACCAAAACCAGACAAGGATACCACAAGAAAAGAAAGTTATAAGCCAATGTCCCTGATAAACATAGATGTAAAAATTGTCAACAAAATACTAGCAAACCAAACTCAACAATACATTAAAATGATCATATCCATGGTTAAGTGGGATTTACTCCAGAGATGCAAGGATGGTTCAACTTCTGCAAATCAATGTAATAAATCACATTAGCAAAATAAAGAATATCATAAGATCATCTCAATAGATGCAGAAAAAGCATTTGACAAAATTCAACATTTATGATAACTCTCAACAAAGTGGGTACAGAGGGAATGAACCTCATAATAAAGGCCATATATGACAAGCCCACAGCTAACCTCATACTCTGTCAGGAACGAGGCAAGGATGCCTACACTAACCATTTTTATTCAGCGTAATACTGGAAGTCCAGACAGAACAATTAGGCAAGAATGAAATAAAACTATTTGCAGATGACATTATATAGAGAAAATTAAAGATTCCATCAAAAAATAACTGGAACTAATAAATTCAGTAAAGCTGCAGGATACAAAATAAATATACAGAAATTGGTGGTGTTTCTAAATACTAGTAAGAAATTATCAGAAATAAATTTAAAAAGCAATCCCATTTACAATTGGATCAAAAAGAATAAAATATCTAGGAATAAATTTGATCAGGGAGGTGAAAGACCTAAGCAATGAAAACTTTAAGATATTGATGAAAGAAATTTAAGACAAATAAATGGAAAGATATTCCATGCTCATGTACGGGAAGAAGCAATATTGTTAAAATGTCCATATTACCCAAAGCAATCTACAGATTCACTGTAATCCCTATCAGAATTCCAATGGCATTTTTTTCACAGCAGTAGAAAAAACTACAATCGGTATGGAACCACAAAGACTCTGAATAGCCAAAGTGATCTTGAGAGAGAACAAAGCCAGAAGCATCCCACTTCCTGATTTCAAACTATATTACAAAGCCGTAGCGATCAAAACAGTATAATATTGGCATAAAAACAGACACACAGATCAAAGGCACAGAACAGAGCCCAGAAATAAACCCACACCTATACAGTCAATTAATTTACAACTGAGTACTCAATATATAATGAATGGGGAAAGAACAGTCTCTTCAATAAATGGTGTTGGAAAAACTGGACAGCCACAAGCAAAAGAATGAAACTACACTTCTATCTTACCCCATACATGAAAATTAACTCAAAATGGATTAAAGAATTAAATGTAAGACCTGAAACCTCAAAACTCCTAGAAGAAAACATAGGTGTTAAGCTTGTTGATATCAGTCTTGACTCTGATTTTTTAGATTAGGCAACAAAAGCAAAAATAAACAAGTGGGACTACATTAAACTAAAAAGCTTCTGCACAGCAAATGAAACTATCAATAAAATTAAAAGGTTAACTTATTACATGGAAGAAAATATTTCCAACTCATATACCTGATAAAGAGTTAATATCCAAAATATATTATGAATTCATATAACAAAATAGCAAAAAACAAACAACCCAATTTAAAAAGCAAGCAGAGGACCTGAATAGACATGTTTCCAAAGGAGACACACAAATTGCAAGAAGCACGTGAAAAGGTGCTCAACATCACTAATCAGGGGAATGCAAACCACAACCACAACGAGATATCACCTGTTAGAATGGGTATTACCAAAAAGAGAAAAGGGTTGGCAAGAATATGGAGAAAAGGGGACCCTCGTACACTGTTGGTGGGAATGTAAACTGGTACAGCCACTATGGAAAACAGGATGAAATTTCCTCAAAAAATTAAAAATAGAACTACAATATGATCCAGCAATTCCACTTCTGGTTATTTATTCAGAAGAAAAGATATATATACCACCCTTCTTATTCATTGTAGCATTATTTACAATAGCCAAGACATGGAAGCAACCCAACAACCATCAGTGGATGACTAGATAAAGAACATGTGGCAAATATATACAACGGATATTATTATTCAGCCATAAAAAAGAAGGAAATCTTGCCATTTGTGACATGGATGGAACTTGAAAGCATTATGCTAAATGAAATAAGTCAGACAAAGACAAATACTGCATGATCTCACTTATATGTGGAATTTTATAAAAAATAAACCAAACCAAACTCATAGTTACAGAGAACAGACTGGTGATTGTCAGAGATAGGGGATGGAGGGTAGGCAAATTGTTGAAGAGGGCCACAAGGTACAAACTTCCAGTGATAAAAATAGTCACGAGGATGTCATGTATGGCATAGTGACTATAGTTAGTAATATTGTATTGTATTTTAAGATCTACTTTCAGCAACTTTCAAAGTTCTCATCACAAGAAAAAAAAATTGTAACTGTGTGGTGATGGATATTCACTAGACTTATTGTGGTGATCATTTTGCAAAAAACAAATACTGAATCATTATGTTGTACACCTGAAACTAATATAAAGTCATTTGTTAATTGTATCCATAACAAAAAAGAACCAGACAATTTGAGCACATCTACATAACAAGTGAAGAGATTGAATTATTGATTTAAAAAACTACGCACAAAGAAAAGTCCAAGCCCAAATGGTTTCAAAACTGAGTTCTCCAGTTTTTCACAAACTCCTCCAAAAAAACTGAAGAGGAGGGATCACTTCCCTACTCGTTTTGTTGAGGTCAGTATTCCTTGATCCCAAATCTAGATAAAGACATCACAGGAAACAATATCTACATAACAATATCTTATGCATATGGTCATAAAAATTCAATAAAACATAAGAAATGTATCCTGTAACAAATAAAAAGAATTATACACCATGGCTAACTGGGATTTATCCCAGGAATGCATGGTTGTTTACCAGCTGAAAACAAAAGAACAAAATACAAAAACTACATGATCATCTTCAAAGACACAGGGGAAAAAAGCATTTGACAGAATTCAACTCTCATGATAAAAACGCTCAACAACCTGGGAAGAGGGAATGTCTTCAATCTGATTAAGACCATCTACAAAAACCTACAGCTAACATCATACTTTAATGATACAATAATGGATGTTTTCCCCCTAAGATCAGAAAAAAGGCACAGATATCTGCTTTTGGTACTTCTATTCAATATAGTACTGGAGGTTCTAGCCAGGGAAATTAGGCAAGAAAATCAAAGGCATCCAGGTTGGTAAGGAACAAGTAAAATGATCTGTAGATGACACAATCTGGCATGTAGAAAATGCTAAGGAATCCACTATAAAACTGTCAGAACCAATAAATAGGTTCAGCAAAGTTTCAGGAAACAAGATCAATAAATAAAAATCAATTACATTTCTATACATTTGCAATGAATGATACAAAAATGAAATGAAACAATTCCACTTACAACAGTATGTGAAATTAGGAACAAATTTAACAAAAGAAATGCAAAATTTATAACCTGGAAACTATAAAACATTGTAGAAAGAAAGATCTAAATAAATGGAGAAACATCCCACACTTATGGATTCAAAGATAATATTGTTATAGAAATACTCCTCAAATTCACTTACAGAGTCAATGCAATCCCTACCCAAATCCCCAGCTGACTTTTTTAGAAATTGCAAAGCTACTTATAAAACGTATATGGAATTGCAGGGGACCCAAAATAGCTAAAACAGCCTCCAAAAAGAAACATAAAGTAGGAGGGTGCACGTCCAAATTTCAAAACTTACTAGAAAGCACAATACCACACAGTACCAAAAGAGGGTGTAGTACTGATGTACAGAAGTACAGACCAATGAAATAGAATTGAGAGTTCAGAAATAAAACCATACACCTACGGGTCCACTGTCTTTCAACAAGGATACTGCTATTGGCTGAAATGTGTTCCCCCAGAATTCATATGTTAAATCCAAACTCTCAAGTATCTCAGAGTGGGAAAAATAGTCTCAAGTCATATACGTGATAAGAGACTTGTAGCTAGAATCTATTCACCCTTTCATTGCCAGGTGGCCTCTAGCATGAGCCCCCGTTTTGGCAAAGGTGGATGTACTGTAAAGATGCAGGATCAGAGGACATCTCACGGTAGAAACATGTTCGATGGTGTCTGGCAGAGTATATGGGGGGTGGAGGGGAAACAAGGCTTGACAGGTACAGGCCCACCCAAGTGTCACAGAGTGAGTAGCCACATGGCAGGAAGAAGTCAAGAGGGCGATCCTCTGAGCCCCAGACCATGCTGGTTCACCTCAAAACTCCAGACTTGTAGTATGTTCTCATTTGTAACGGTCCACAGGTGAAACTAGTGTTTATCGTTCAGTATATGACAGTGAGCATATTCAACAAAGGCTTACTTGTGTAAGGGGATTTTTTTAAAAGTCAACAGGAAAATGACTTCTCCACGTGGCCATTAAAAGAGTCACCTCAAAAATCTCTGCTCATATAACCAAAGCTGAACAGGACAACGCATTTTTAGAGCCTGTTGCAGACTATGACCGGTGTCCTAACTCTGGCGTTCTGAAAACATCATTTTATGATCAAATGTTCAGACCTAAGCACTTGTTTCCCCACCACTCTACCAACAAAGGGTGTTGTCAAGCTTGAGTCTTTGCAATCTGATCAGTGAGAAATGGAATCTCAGTGTAGTCTACATTTGCATTTCTCTGATTGTGAGTGAACTTGATTATGTTTATAGGCTACCTTTTAATATCTATTTGTGAATTACCTGTTCAAATATCTTTTGTCCACTTTTAAGCTTTTCCTCTAAGATGAGTAACAAGGCAAGGATGTCTGCTTTCACCACTTCTATTCAACATAGTACTAGAAGTTCTAGCAAGGGCAGTTAGGCAGGAAAAAGAAATAAAATACTTTCAAATTGGGAAAGAAAAGTAGAATGATCTGTTTGCAGAAAACCATTGATTTTGCAAAAAAAAAAAAAGGCTCTTAGAACTAGTAAATCAATTCCACAAAGTAGCAGTATATAAAATTAACACTCAAGAAAAAATATGAAAATGAATATATGTATGTATATGCACGACTGGGACACTGCTGTACATCAGAAATTGACACATTGTAACTGACTGTACTTCAATCAATCAATCAACAAAATGACAACTCAAAAAAAATTAACACTCAAAACTTATCTGTGCTTCTACACTAACAATCAGAAAAGGAAATTAGTAAAACAGTTTCATTCTTGATAGCATCAAAAAGAATACATGATTAGGAATTAATGTCCTTAAGGTGAAAGACTTGTACAATGGAAACTACAAAGCTGCTGAAAGAAGTCAGAAAAGACAAATAAACGGAAATACAACCCATGTTTGTGGATTTTAAGATTTTTAAAATGTCAATTTAGTTGACCCTTGAACAACATGGGCTTAAACTGCATGGGTCCACTTACATGCAGATTTTTCTTCAATAAATACATGCTACAGTACTACCTGATCTGAAGTTGGCTGAGACTGCAAATGTGGAGTCTCAGTTACAGAGGGCCGACTGTAAAGTTATATGCAAATTTCTGACTATGTAGGGGTCACTGCCCTTAACCTCCATGTTGTTAAAGGATCAACTGTATTACCAAAAGCAATGTATAGATTTAGTAAAATCTCTACTAAAATCCCAACAATGTTTTCAGCAGAAATAGAAAACACATCCTACAATTCATATGGACGCTCAAGGGACCCCCAAATAATCAAAGCAAAAATCCTCAACAAAATACTAGCAAACCGAATTCAGCAGCACATTAAAAAGGCCATTCACCACAATCAAGTGGGCTTTATCCCTGGGATGCAAGGATGGTTCAACATACACAAATTAATCATTGTAATGCATCCTTTTAATAGAATGAATGAAAAAAATCATACGATTGTTTCAATAGATGCAGAAAAAGCATTTGGCAAAGCTCAACATCAATTTATGATTTTAAAAACTCTTAAAAATTAGGTATAGAAGAAATGTACTTCAACAAAATTAAAGGTCATATATAGCAAGTCCACAGCTAACATCATATTCAATGGTGAAAAGTTGAAAGCCTCTCCTTTAAGATCAGAAACAAGACAATGGTGCCCACTCTCACCACTCCTATTCAACAGAGTACTTGAAGTCCTGGCTAGAGCAATTAGGCAAGGAAAAAGAAGGCATCAGAATTGGAAAGGAAGAAAAAGGTGTCCCTATTTGCAGATCACATGATTTTATACATAGAAAATCCTAAAGACTCCCCTCAAAAACTGCTAGAACTAATAACTGAATTTAGTGAAGCTGCAGGATGCAAAATTATCATACACGTATCAGTAGTATTTCTATATACTAAGAATGAATTATCTGGAAAAGAAATAAAGTGACCTCATTTACAATAGCATAAAAAACAAATACTTAGGAATACATTTAATCAAGGAGGTGAAAGACCTAATCACTGGAAACTATAAGATACTGATGAAAGAAACTGAAGAAGACACAAATGAATGGAAAAGTATCTCATGTTCATGGATTGGAAGAACATTGTTAAAATGTCCATACTACAGAAGCCATGTATAGAATCAAGGCAATCTCTATCAAGACTCCAATGGCATTTTTTTTTTAATGAAAGTAGAAAAAAAAATCCTAACACTTATATGGAACCACAGAAGACCTTAATAGCCAAAGCAATCCTGAGAAAGAAGAATAAAGTAGGAGGCATCACATATCCTGATTTCCAGCTATATTTTAAAGCTATAGTAATCAAAATAGTATGGTACTGACATTAAAAAAAAAAAAAGACACATTGGAAAGAGACCAATGGAACAGAATTGAGACTCCAGAAATAAATCCATGCATATACAGTCAAATAATGTCTGACAAGGAAGCCAAGAATACTCCATGGAGAAAAGACAGTCTCTTCAATAAATGGTGTGGGGAAAATTGCATATTCACACTCAAAAAAATTAACTCGTGACACAGGAAGATCCTGAACTCACCTCCTCCCACGGACACACAGAATCTTCAACTACGTATGGAAATATTTCCTCTGAAAAAGACCTGAAAACCAGCTGATCAACACTTCACATCAGGCAAATGACAAAAAGGAAACATGGAAGCAGGTAGGAAAGGCTGAGACACAATCTTGCCATAAACCCCTCCCCTGGCATGGTGACCTGTAACTGGGAGGGAACTCACAAACTGGAGGTTCCCCCTGAGGAGCAAAGGGTTCGTCACCTACATTGGACATCCCAACTTTTAAGACCTGTACCTGAGAGACAAGCCACCAAAACATGTGGCTTTGAAAACCAATGAGGCTCATCCACAAGACCCAAATGGCTGGAGCAAACTGAGAAATGACCTTTAAAGGGCTCACATGTAAACTCACCTGCCCCAGGGCACTGTGCAGAAACAGCCACTTGAAAAGCACTCAGATTTTATATGAGATTCATTTGCTAATCTTAGAGCATCAGTCAGAGGGTAGAAGTCTACTGGGATACTCTCCGGGGACGGGAGACTGCTGGGTGCCACTTTTACCCTCTCCCTCTGCCTTGCTAATGGCGAAGGACACCATCTTTATTTCCCCCCTCAGCAGGCACCATCTTCACACTCAGCCTCTGCTGTGATCCACAGCACCAGTATCTCCTTGAGGGGAGATTTTCCATGGCAGGTGCCCAGGCTTTTGTGGCTGCCGTCCAGGGCACACCCCTTGATCATTTGGCTCTGGAAGCTAGTGGGGCTTATGTTCCTGGGTCCCATGGGACAGTGACAACTGAAGACACAGCTTTTGGCAGACTACCACCTCTAGGGCACTACACAGCCAGAAGACTGAAACAGACCCCTAATCTTTCTGAGAAAAAGGCCCATTTGCTTGTCCAGGAGCTTTGGACTGAGGGGCAGGCTTCTGGTCTGGCACACGGAGGTGCTATCAAGGAGCAGAGGCCAAGGGATGCAATGTTTGCACTTTCCCTCTGCTCACCAGTATCTCCCAGAAAGGAGCCTGTACTCTTGTCTGTGCCCCGGGTTTTGCAGCTGTGGTCAGGGGCCACCTCTACCTTGCCTGGCTCTGGTGGCCAGTGGGGCTTATACTCCCAGGGCCCACAGGACTGTAAATGGAGAAAGAGTTCTCGAACAGTAACAACCTTCAGGGCACAGCAAGAAGCAACAGACCCAGGAGCTCAGTCTTTCTCTGAACGAGGCCTGTTAGTTTATCATCATAGCTGCAGCCTGAGGGGCAGGCTTCTAATTAAACATACATCTAAGAGCTGACTGTAAGCCTCTCCAGAGACCCCGAAGGGTGGGTGCTATCTTGGCGCTCTTCCTCTGCTGCACCCGAGTACCAGTATCTCTCAGAGAGGAGCTCTTACACGTGTCTGGTGCTGTGGATTTTGTGGTTTTCCCACAGAGAATGCCCCTTGATCACCTGGCTCTGGTGGCCTGGGGCGGGGGGTGGAACCATGTTCTTGGCTCCCACAGGACCGTAACAATCAGAGAGATGGTTCTTGGCAGACCACCAGGGCACTGTGCACACAGAAGACTGAAACACATTCCCAGTTTCTCTGTGAATGAGGCCTGTTTGCTTGTACTGGAGCTTCTGCCTGAGGGGCAGCCTTCAAGTCTGGCAGACATCCAGATGCCTACAGAGACGCTCTCAGGGAATGTAGGGCAGGGGACCCCATCTTTGTGCTCTCCCTCTGCCTCACTCCAAGTTGCCTGTATTTCCCAGAAAGGACCTTTACACTTTCTGGAACCCCACTTTTTGTGACTTTCACCCAGGGGACACCTCCAGACTACCAGACTCTGGTGGCTAATAGGGCTTATACTTGTAGTCCTACAGAACTCTGCATCATTGGATACTTTGTAATTGCATAAAAGCTGCTTCCTGAGGGTCCGGCTTCCAGTCAGCCTGAGTCTAGGTGCTGGCTGAGATCACTTACTCTGGTACATCTTCTGGGACATGCCCTGGCACATCCTTGACTCCTGGGAGCTATTAAAAATAAAATAAGCTTGCTTACACAATCACAAAAGTTTGAGAGACAGCCAAGAGCTAGGACAAGGTTGAATGATAAGGTTCATTTCCTACATGAGGCCACTCCTTCAAGACTAAGAAAGATGGCTGTTTCATCTAATGTATAGAAACCAACACACAGTCAAGCAAAGTAAGGAAACAGAGGAATATGTTCCAAAGGAAAGAACAAGATAAACCTCAAAAGAAAAAAAAAAGCTAAATGAAATGGAAATAAGTAATTTACCTGATAAATACCAAATAGAAGTCATGGAGCTAAAGAATACAGTAACTGTACTGGCAAATACATTAGAGGAGTTCAACAGTAAACTAGATGAGACAGAAGGGATCTGTGAACCTGAAAACAGGGCAGTGGAACTCACCCAATCATAGCAGCAAAAAGAAAAAAAAAAAAGTAAAGATAGCTTAAGGAGCTTACAAGACAGTATCAAACATACTAATATTCTTATTACAGTGGTTGCAAAAGGAAAAGAGTGAGAGAGCGAGAGAGTGCACGCACGAGAGAGAAAGGGTTAAAAAAGTTACTTGAAGGTAGAATGGCTGAAAACTTTCCTAACCTAGGGAAGAAAACAGGCATCCGGGTCGAGGAAGCATGGAGAGTTCCAAATAAGATAAACCCAAAGAGGCCCACAACAAGGTACATTACAATTAAAATGTCAAAAGTTAAAGACAAGGAGTCAGTGACTCTTAAAAGCAAAAAGAGAGAAACAACTTAATGTATTTAAGAGACTCCCCCCTTCAATAATACTAGAATTTTCAGCAGAACCTTTCCAGGCCAGAAGGGAGTGGCACAATGTATTCAAAGAGCTAAAAGAAAAAAGACTTCCTGGCAAAGTTATCACTCAGGATTGAGGGGCAGATAAAGAGTCCTGAAGACAAGTAAAAAACTAAAGGAGTTCATCACCACTACATCAGCCTTACAAGAAATGTTACGGGAGTGCTTTACACTGAGGAGAAATGGTGCTAATTAGTGACAAGAAAACATAGGAAAGCATAAATCTCACTGGTAAAGGTAAATACATAGTAAAGGTAGCAGACGAATCACTTACAAAGCTAATATGAAGGTTGAAAGACAAAAGTGATCAGAATAACTATAACTACAACAATGAGTTAAGGGACACAGAAGATAAAAGACATAAAATGTTACATCAAAAACAAAAAACTCCGGATGGGGGAGTAAAAAGGTAGAGCTTTAGAATGTGCTCAAACTTAAGTTGTTATCAACATATAATAGATTGCTATATATATATATAAGTTGTTACATGTCTCATGGTAACCACAAGGCAGAAATCTATAGTAGACACACAAAACACAATGAGAAAGGAATCTAGGCATACTAAAGAAAGTCATCAAACGCACAGGAAGAGAGCAAGAGAAGAAAGGAACAGAGAGGAACTACAAAACATCCATAAAATAATTAACAAAATGGCAATAAGTATATATTTATCAATAACTACTTTAAATGTAAATGAACTAAAGTTTCCAATCAAAAGACCCAGTGGCTGGATGGATAAAGAACAAGACCCATCTATCTATATGCTGCCTACAAGAGACTCACTTTGGATGTAAGGAGGAACATCAACTGAAAGTGAAGGAGTGGAAAAAGACATTCCATGCAAATGCGGAAACCAAAAGAAAGCTGGGGTAACTATACTTGGATCTGACAAAACAGACTTTAAAACAAAGACTGTAATAAGAGACAAAGAAGGGCATTACATAATGATAAGCAACTCAATCTCACAAGAGAATGTAACATTTGTAAATATTTATGCACCCAACATAGGAGCACTTGAATTTATAAAGCAAATGTTAACAAATCTAAAGGGAAAAACAGCCAGCTATACAATAATTAACAGGGAATATTAACACTTCACTTATATCAATGGATAGATCATCCAGAGAGAAAATCAGTAAAGAAACATCACCTTTAAAGGACACAATACACCAAATGGCATTAACAGATATATAGGGAACATTCCATCCAAAAGTAGAACACACGTTCTTCTCAAGTGCACAGGTAACACTCTCCAGGATAAATAATGTACTAGGCCACAAAACAAATCTTAATACATTTCAGAAGACTGAAGTCATATCAAACATCTTTTCTGACCACAGTGGTATGAAACTAGAAATCAATTATAAGAAGGAAACTGGAAGATTCACAAATATACGAAGATTAACAACATGCTACTGATGAACCAATGGGTCAATGGAGAAATCAAAAGAGAAATTAAAAATACCTGAGACAAATGAAAATGGAAATACAACATACCAAAATGCATAGGATGCAGCAAAAGCAGTTCTAAAAGGAAAGTTCACAGTGATAAATACCTGCCTCCAGAACAACAAAAGCCTCAAACAAATAACTTTATACCTCAAAGAACTGGAGAAAGAAGAACAAAGCCCAAAGTTAGTAGAAGGAAGGAAATAACAAAGACCAGAGTGGAAATAAATGGTATATAGACTAAAATGATAATAGAAAAGATCGAGCTGGTTCTTTGAAAAGATAAACAAAACTGACAAACCTTCAAACAGATTCACCAAGGAAAAAAAGAAATCAAAAAATAAAATCAGAAACAAAAAAGGAGACATTACAACTGATACCACAGATACACAAAGGATGTAAAAGACTACTATGAACAGCTATAGAACAACAAATTGGACAACCTAGAAAAACAAGTAAATTCCTAGAAACATACAAACCTTCCTAAACTGAATCATGAAAAAATAGAAAATGTGAGTAGATCAAGCATCAGAAAGGAGAATGAATCAGTAATCGAACAGTTCCCAACAAACAAAAAGTATAGGAACAGACAATTTCACTGGTAAATTCTACCAAAACAGTGAAAGAAGAATAAATACCAATCCTACTTAAACTCTTCCAAAAATAAGAGGAAGACGAAGAAACACTTCCAAACTCATTTTACAGGACCAACATTACACTGACACCAAAACCAGAAATGGATGCCACAAGAAAATTAGAGTTCAATATCACAATGAACACAGACACAAAAATCCTCAATAAAATATGAGCAAGTCTAATTCAACAATACATCAAAAGGCTCATATCCATGGTCAAGTGGGATTTATTCAGGGATGCAACGATGGTTCAACATCTGCAAATTAATGTGGTCCACTACATTCACAAAATGAAGGATAAAAATCAAATTATCACCTCAATAGGTGCAGGAAAAGCATCTGTCAAAATTCAACATCCGTTTAAGATAAAAACTCTGGAATAAAGTGCATAGAGAGGGAATGTAATAATAAAGGTCATATATGATGAGGCCATAGCTAACATGATACTTAATGGTAAAAAGCTGAAAGCTTTTCCTCTCAGATGAGAAACAAGATAAAGATGCCTACTTTCATCACTTTTTTCAACAAAGTACTGGAAGTCCTCGCCAGAATAATTAGGCAAGAAAAAGAAAGAAAAGGTATCCAAAATCACAAAGGGAGAAGTAAAACTGTCACTGTTTGCAAATGACGTTATATATAAAAAAATCCAAAAGACCCCACCAAAAAATTATTAAACTAATAAGTGGTGGTGGGAGGGGATAATTTGGGAGTTTGATATTTACAAATGTTAAGCCACTATATATAAAAATAGATTTTAAAAAGTTTCTTTTGTATAGCACAGGGAACTATGCTCAATATCTTATAATAACCTTTAATGGAAAAAAAATATGAAAATGAATGTATGTATGTATATGCAAGGCTGGGACATTGTGCTGTACACCAGAAATTGATACACTGTAATTGACTGTACTACAATAAAAAAACTAATAAATGAATTCAGTAGTGTAGCAGGATACAAATTCAATACACAAAAAATCTGTTGTGTTTCTATACACAAATAATAACTCTCAGAAGGAGAAATTAAGGAAATAATCCTATTTAAAATTGCATCAAAAAGAATAAAATACCTAGGAACAAATTTAGCCAAGGAGGTGAAAGACCTGTACATGGAAAACTATAAAGACATTGATGAAAGCAACTTAAGATACAAATAAAATGGAAAGATATTCCATGTTCATGGATTGGGAGAATTAATATCGTTAAAATGTCCAAACTACCCAAATCAGTACACAGATATAATGCAATCCCTATAAAAATTCCAATGGCACTTTTTATAGAAATAGAAAAAAAAAATCCTAAAATTTGTATGAAACTACAAAGACCATGAATGCCAAAGCAATCTTGAGAAAGAAGAACAAAGCTGGAGGCTTCCTGATTTCAACCTATATTACAAAGCTATAGCAATCACAATAGAATGGTACTGAACAAAAACATCACACATAACAATGAAACAAAACAGAGAGTCCAGAAATAAACCCATTCATATATAGTCAATTATTTTATGACAAAGGAGCCAAGAATATGCAATGGGGAAAGGACAGTATCTTTAATAAATGGTGTTGGGAATACTAAACAGCTACAGGCAAAAGAATAAAACTAGACCCCTATCTAATACCATATACAAAAATAACCTCAAGATTGATTATAAGGAGTTGAATATAATACCTGAAACCAT
Organism: Camelus bactrianus; assembly: GCF_048773025.1. Taxonomy (NCBI): domain Eukaryota; kingdom Metazoa; phylum Chordata; class Mammalia; order Artiodactyla; family Camelidae; genus Camelus; species Camelus bactrianus. Next base: position 11,756,356 of record NC_133544.1, read on the forward strand.
AAAGTTCTCAGAAGAAAACACAGGCAGTAAGCCTCTTGACATTGATTTTGGCAGTGATTTTCTAGATCTGGCAGTAAAAGCAAAAGCAACTAAGCAAAAATAAACTCAAACTAAAAAGATGCACAACAAAGAAAATCATCAACAAAATGAAAAAGCAACCTATGGAATGGGAGAAAAATATATGCAACTCATACATACGATAATGGGTTAATAATCCAAAATATGTTTAAAAAATCATACAACTAAATAGAAAAAAAAACAATCCAATTAAAAAATGGGCATAGGATTGGAACAGACATTTTTCCAAAGATGTTCAAATGGCAAACAGGTACATAAGAAAATGATCAACATCACTGTAATAATTAGGGAAATGTAAATCAGAAACACAAGATACCACCTCACACCTGTTAGAATGTCTAGACTCAGAAAGACAAGAAATAATAAATGCTGGCAAAGATGTGGAGAAAAGGAACACTTGTGCACAGCTGGTGGGACTGTAAACTGGTAAAGCCACTACTGAAGATAGTATAGAGATACCTCAAAAAATTAAAAATATAACTACCATTATATATTATATGTATATGTATGTGTGTGTGTGTGTGTGTGTGTGTGTATATACACACACACACACACACACATAACTATCCAGCAATTTTAATTCTGGGTATCTATCTAAAGGAAATGAAAACACTATGTCAAAGAGATGTCTTCACAGCAGCATATTTACAATAAGCAAAACATGGAAACAACCTAAGTGTCCACTGATGGATGAATGGATAAAAAGTTGTGGTATATAAACACAATGAAGTATTATTCAGCCATACAAAAGGAGGAGATCCTGCTATTTGGGACAACCTGGATGGACCTTGAAGGCATGAAGCTAAGTGAAATAAGTCAGAAAGAAAGACAAATACTGTATGATCTAACATTTATTTGGAATCTAAAATGCAAAGAATCAACTCCTCCTCTAAAATTCACAGGAAAAAAGATCAGATTTGTGGTTACCAGAGGTAGGAGGTAGAGGGAGGGGAAGTTGGATGAAGGCAGTCAACAGGTACAAACTTCCAGTTATAAGTAAGTACTGTAATGTACATCTTGATGGTGACAGTTAACATTGCTGTACGGTATATATGAAAGCTGTGAAACAGTAAATCCTAAGAAATCTCATCATAAGGAAAAATTTTTTTCCTTTTTTGTATATATATGACATGATAGATATTAACTAAATTTACTGTGTTAATCATTTCATAATATATATAAGTCAAATCATTATTCTGTACACCTTAAAGTTATACACTGCTATATGTCAATTATATCTCAATAATATAAAAATTTTTTTCTAAAAAACTTACTACAGAGCTACAGTAATCAAAACAGTATGATGTTGGCATAAAGACAGACATACAGATGAATGGAATAAAGAATCCAAAATAAGCCCTCTTATATACAGTTAAATGATTTTTGACAAGGGTGTCAAGACTATTCAATGGGGAAAGGACAGTCTTTTCAACAAATGGTGCTGGGAAAACTGGATATCCATATGCAAAGAAATGAAGTTGAATCCTTACCTAACACCATATACAAAAATTAACTCAAAATAGATCAAGGACCTAAAAATAAGACCTAAAACAATAAAACTCTTGGAAGAAAACACAGGACAAAAGCTTCATGACAAAAGCTTCATGACATTGGATTTGCCAATGATTTCTTGGCTATAACACTAAAGGCACAAGCAACAGAAGAAAAAACAGACAAACTGGACTTCATGAAAATTAAAAAATTTTGTACATCAAGAAACTCTATCCACAGAGTAAAAAGGCAACCCTCAGAATAAGAAAATGTTTACAAATGATATGTCTGACAAGGAATTAATATCCAGAATACATAGAGAACTCCTACACTCAACAGTTAAAAAACAATCCCACTAAAAAATGCTCAAAGAACTTGAGTATACATTTCTCCAAAGAAGATATATAAATAGTAAATAAGCACATGAAAAGATGCTCATCATCACTAATCATTACGAAAATCGCAAATTAAAACTACAATGAGATACCATCTCACACCCATTAAGATGACTACTATAAAAGACAAAATGCAAAAAAACAGAAAACAAGTGTTGACCAGGATGTGGAGAAACTGGAACCCTTGTGCACTGTTGGTGGGAATCTAAAATGATACAGCCGGTATGGAAAACAGTATGGAGGTTCTCAAAAAAATTAAAAACAGAATTACCATATCATCCAGCAATCCCACTGCTGGGTATATACCCAAAAGAACTGAAAGCAGGGTCTCAAAGAGATACTTGTACACACGTGTTCACAGTAGCATTATTCACAATAGCTAAAATATGGAAGCAACCCAAGTGTCCACTCACCAAAGAATGGATAAGTAAAATTCTGTATATATGTACAATGGAATATTATTCAGCCTTAAAAAGCTAGGAATTTCTGCAATATGCTACAACATGGATGAATCTTAAAGACCTTATACTAAGTGAAGTAAGTCAGTCACAGAAAGTCAAATAATGCATGATTCCTCTTATATGAGGGACTTAGAGTAGTCAAAATAATAAAGATGAAAAGTAGAATTAGGTTTGCCAGGGACTGGAGGGAGGCAGAGGATAGAGAGTCAGAGGTATAGAGTCAGATTTACAAAATGAAAAGTGTTAACAGGGATGAACGGTGGTGACGACTGCATGACAAAGTGAGTGTAATAAATACTACTGAACTGTACACTTAAAAATGGTTAAGATAGTAAACTTTATGCTATTTTAACACAATAAATTTAAGTTATGAAAGTAATATATGCTCATTATAACAAAAATCAAATGCAAAGACACATTAACAAATAGCCACTCTCACCCTCCCCAAAGTTGTACAAATAATTTAAGCTCCTGTCAAATAAGAGAGATACCACTAGCTTCACTGCTGAGCCACCATTTTCTGAGAAGGGGAGAAAATTCCTTTATCAGAATAAAGAACATAATTTAAATACTGCTTTTGTCTAAGAAGCAATGTATAAAGCAATTATTTTTATGCAGAATGAACAACAAAAAATGTTTAAATAAAGGGTTAAGTCTCAGAGGTGGAGTGATAGCCAAGGGTTGGTCTAGTGGGATGGAGCGGGGATGGACCGCTACTGCTTAGTGGTTAGCAGGTCGTCCATGTGTTTGCTCCCTGAAGCTTATGCCCCAGCCTGATGGAGACTTATGGGAAACAATTCTTATTAAAGTAGTGTTAGAAGGACGCAAAAGATTAGGATGAAACAGTGAGGAAGACACCTTTATAGACCCTTGCATCACTTTGAACCTCAAAATTACCTTGTCAAGTCATACAGGCAGAATGTTCTTATTCTGATTTTACAGAGTAAGAGGACTTCTAGAAAGTGCCTTGTCCAGGTCATCCATCCAGCCCTTTGAAGCCTTCCAACCCTGCAATCTGGGCACCATCCAGTTTACCTGACACTCTGCCTCACAAGGGAACAAGAACGCTGAGTCAGTTCCTTCTGAATGGGGTGAGGTGGGGTTGAGCCAATGAACTGCTCATACACCAATGATGGTGAATCATCACAGCAGCTAAGTGACCCTCAAACAGAAATTCCTGACATGGTGTGGCCCAGGGACAAAATCTCGCATACAAGGGATATGTCTTACCACAAATGTCACAAAGCATTTGTTCTACCTAGGTATTTCTTAGTGTGAAAGAGTATGCTTATCAAGTAACTTTAAATATCCTCTCCCTGTCTTTCCAAAAAAACTGGCCGCACAGAACAGGGGCGTTCTAAACAGAGATGGGTGCGAATACATATTTTATCTATTTTCCAACTGATTTTACGGTATAGGCAATTAAGAGATTAATGAATTTCTGGTGCACAACAAATCCCACATACGCTCAAAATTTTCGCTCTTCTCCAGTCCCCCATGTTCTTTTCTATCACCCTGACTTCCAGACTTCTCTTTAGGGACCCCCAGCCGACTTGGCTCCTGGGGCGACAATTCCAGTCCCTCACCAGCCCAACAAGGTACCGAGAACTCGGCTGCAATACCACACTTAACCGGAAGATGCCGCAGCCCCAACACTTGACAGAGCCAACTTTCAAATTACAACCAAACCAGCAGCCATTTAGTGCCTACTGTATACTTATAGACAATTACCCTAGGCAATACTTGATAACTACCCTAGTCAGGTAGACGCAGCACCGGTGGGTTCATCTGGGAAGCGCGTGAGAATTCGATTAGTTAAATCGTATAAAGTGCTTTGAACAATGCTCTTAATCATAGTGTGAAATTATTACCAGCCTAAGGTGAGGTGCCTAGACCGGCCGGGTCCACCGCAGCTGTCTCTCAGCAGGGAGGTCTGGGCCTGGGCTCAAGGGCTTGCTTTCCATCCAGTTGGGGCCCTTTTTCCGGTCGTGTGCCGTCAAGCTGCTGCTATGTCCTCCAAGTTGTAATCCGAAATTTGGCTCCTCTCCGGCAAAGTAGCGGTGGTATTGGGGGTGCAAGAGAGGGTACCTGGGGCGGGACCAGGTCGGTGCCGCCACATCACCACTTTCCTGAGGGAACTTCTAGAAGGCGGGCACACAGGGAGGTGGCACAGTGGGGCGCAAGAGGTCGTGCTCCTACAGTCTAAACTCAACACAAACTTTCCTCCTCTGATCTCCGGGTCTGCGCCTCACCTGCCTGTGAGACCGACTCCAGCACGTTAGGCGCGCGGGCTGGGCTCTCCTGCCACGGACCTGGGCGGGGCCCCGGCGGCACCTAGGGGGGGAGGGTCAGCTGATTCGCAAGACTGATGGGCTGCACCTGCCTGGGGCCTCCAGCCTCGGGGTTGGTGGGCTCCGCTGGGCCTCCACCGCGAGGCAGGTCTAGGGCGACCTCAGCGGGCAGGGCGTCCCGGGCCCCCTTTCCCCCGCCCCACCCCCGCGCTCCCGGGGAGGCACCAGCGGGACCCACGCTCGCGCGCTCCTGCCTGCACTGGGCGCCGGGGCCCCGCGGCCAATGCACGCGCGCACGAAACGCCACGTGCTGGGGCCCCAAACGCGCGGAGGATGCACTAGGCGTAGGCGCACGGCAGCAGCCCCACGTGCGGCAGCCAGGACCCACCGCCCGGAGGTTCCCACGCCCACCTTCCCCAAGCACGTGCGGGCCGCCGCCCCCTCCCCGCGGCTCGCGCAGCCGCGCCCGCGCCCGCGCCCGGGCCCGGGCTCCAGGACCCGGCACCGCGAGGCGGCGCGCGGACCGCCCAGGGCCGCCGAGGGGCGGGGCCGCCGCCCGCATTGTTCCTCCCCGAGCGGCGGGCCCTCCCCTTCCCCCAGCCCCGGGCGGGGCGCGGGGCCGCCGAAGCCGAGGAACGTGGGCTCGCGCCCCGCCTTTGTCTCCCGGGCGCGAGCCGCCGCAGCCCTGCGCCCGCCGCTCGCTGCCAGAGCCGCTTTGTGCCGCGGCGCGGGGGACGGGGACGCGGGGTGCGGAGCCGGCGGGCGCAGCCTCAGCATGGACGTGACCGTCTCGGAGCTCATGGAGCTCTTTCTGCAGAGCCCGCTGGTGACCTGGGTGAGTGTGCCCGGTTCCCCGCCCCATTGTTGGTGCACTGGCTCCTCTCCCGCCCGCCTGCGGTCGCAGCACACCCGACCCCAGCCGGGGCCCCGGGTAGCCCCTGGGACGCAGAGGGTACATCAGGTGTCCCCGGCCAGGGTCGGGGTCAGTGTGCCGGGGTCTGGAGGCGTTTTAAACTCTGGAGCCGGCGTTCCCGGTGCCGGACCCCGCCGCGCTCCTGGCCTGGCAGGGGCTGAGCGGGTACACCTGTTCCCGCCGGGCGTTGGGCTGGCGGCCCTGTAAAGCGATAGCGTTCGAGTGGTCACCCTCGCCTCCATGGCTTGACCACTGGAGGAAAGGACCCATTCACCCAAAATATCCTGGTTAGTTTCTGAGCCTTTGAGACCAGCGAGTGACTGTCGGTGGGGATTAGGATGTTCCGAGTGAGAACGTGTACAGGCTAGGGTGGGCGTAGTGATTTCCAATGGATTTGAGACGTGAGAAATTTATTGAAAAGTCCCTTTTATTTTTTTTTTTCCGCTCTGAGACGCTGGAGAAAAGCGACGAGGAAGTTTTCTTTCTGCTGCCTCGCGTCTGTTGCCTGGCGCGGGGAGGAGAGAGAGGCCCTGGAGAAGGGGGCTGTTGAAGGGTGGGTGGCCGTGGATAACCTCCTTCTGCCCACAGGGGCCCTGCCAGCCTTTGCCCGGGAGAACTTTAGACTGTGCATGTGGGGGGTGACTTTTTCTGCCTTTCTCTCCACTTTCCCCTTTCCGCAGGTGAAAACTTTTGGTCCATTCGGAAGCGGCAACCAGGACAACCTGACAATGTACATGGATTTAGCAGATGGCATCTTTTTGAACCAAATCATGTTGCAAATGTAAGTCACCCTCGGGAAGGAAGGAAAGAATAATGCTTCAGAAAGTCGAATTTAAGGTTGTGGAAATAAAATGTGAAGTTGCTGTGGAGGGTTATTTGCACGTGGAGCCGTCGGTATCTTAATATTAAGGTGCCTTTTCGCCATTTGTGGGGTATGAAGAACTCCGGGATGGTATGCTGGCAGTTTGATGAAGGAAATTTGGAACTGAATGACTGTCATCCACATGGTGTGAATAGTGCAGCTGACTTCACACTCAGGGACTTAATTGTTGTTTGAGCAATGACACGAAGAAAACTCTTTTTGGGGGCAAGAAACTGTAACGAAGAGTGTCTGGTTACAGGAAGTGTCGGGTGGGACCAGAGCATCCGTGAGTGACTATTATAAAGTTTCATTCGAGGTCAGGACGCCTGTGTTTCTGAACTCCCTTTCATCTTCCATTTCGTTTCCCCTGTAGCAAATGCAGCTGGTTAAGTTCCATCTCATGAACTGAATTTAAAGCCACAATGTTGGGAGAAGCACAGGGAATCAGAAGGCTCTGGTACTGTTTGTCTTGAAGCATGCGGCTTAAGCAGGGTCTTGGTGGAAGTTACATTTGCTAGCATGTTTGTCTGACCACATCCTTTCCTGTTGCTGAATTCTGCAGAGCCTGTCTGATTGACAGCCTGCCACATGTAGGTGTTGGCTCCTACCGCTGCATTCTGTTTTTAACTCAAACTGCAGGGAACATATTGGAACTGAGTGTCAGTATGATTCACAGACACTTGAAGCAAAATAAACCATCCTAATGTTCTCTGTGGATCGGGCCCTTATGCTCACCTACTCACCTGCAACTAAGCAAGTTGTCAGACTTGAGTGTGAATCCATTAGCTGATGAGAATCAGCTTCGTTTCTGGCCCATGTACGAGGAGGAGAGTCAGCTTTGGCATATTCCGAAAGTGGTTTAAATAGATCTACCTACAAATGTCTGTGTTAAAAAATTTCCCAAGAACATTGCTCCTTTGGTTTAATAAGTATTTTGACGGTCATGGTCATGCTATGGGAGAGATACCTCAGTCTTAATTTTTTTTTGAGGCATTAATCAATCTTGTGTTTGATTAGATTCTAAAAAGGCAGATCTGTTGTCGGCTTTGGCAGCACTTCTTTGAGAACATCGATGAGATGGAGTTTTCCTGGGGTTGTCTTGTGGCATATTCAAGTTCTGGCATCTCTCCCCGCTTCGTTCTGTAAGACCCCGAAAATTGCTGGATTTCCATTGGGCAGCGACCAGGGGAACTTCAACCTGTCCTGTTTAATTAAAAAACCAGCAGTATCCCCAGCCTTTTCATTCAGCTTTTACACCCAGGCGAGGGGAGAACAAAAGCCCTGGGACTGTTTCTCTTTCTTCCCTGACCTTTGGAATTCCTGAAGCGTTTACCACTTGCTTGTAAATCAGGAAAGCCTGTTGGACCGTTCCTTTGAGAAATGCCAGCTCATCACTTGTTCACACTTGGCCCGTGGCTAAATTCAGCTTGAAGGGCTTCTCCCCTCCCCTTGACAATTGTAAATGTTATTTTCTCATCTGCGATGTGCCAAGGTAATCGTTCTGGAAGTGGGGACTGATAAGTGTGCAGTTCCTCAGGGCTCCAGCAGTGCTTCTGGGTCCTTTGGCCAGGGTTAGGCCTGGAGGAAGGGACAACAGGGAAGCTGTTTGAGTGGTTTTCCAGAAGGAGGAAATCAAGGAGGGAGAGGCACCAGCAGCACACAGTTTACTGACGGTGGTGATCAGAATAACCTGCTTCAGGTGATAGAAATTAGAGCATGGTTTGCTCCTGGAAGTAGTTGGGGATTGCCTGGAAACGGGGCACAAGGGAACTTCTGAAGGTGGTAGAAATGTTCTGTATATTGACTGGAATATATTTCATTTTTAAAAACTCATCAAGCTGTAACTTTAGATAAATGCATTTCACTTTATGTAAAAATTACCTAAATTAAAAAAAAATTAAAAGAATTCCAGACCTGGTGTCAAAAGGCTTGGTAGCTAGCTTAGTTTCAAACCCTAGGTCTCTCTTGTGCAAGCTATGTGACACTGGGCACATCACTCAGTATATCAGTTTCCTCACCTGTAAAGTGGGAAGTAAAATACCTTCCTTAAGAGGTTGTGCGGATTAAATGAGTTGATGTGTTAGCAATTAGCATAGTGCCTACCGCTTAATAGGTGTTGACGTCAGTTAAGTATCTGCCATCTTAATCCAGAAAGGATTTGAGGCACCCCAGAAGAGTGTTTTTTTTTTTAAGTCTACTTTTCTCCTACATTCTTAGTCTCCTAGCTTACTGCATAATTCTTGGCCTCAGCCCTCTCCCAACAAGATTTAAGGCAAAACTGGACTCTGGGACCCACACCCTGGCCTCACATCTAGCACTGTATTTAAGCCAAACCTGTTTTCACTTCTGCCAAATGGAGAAATGTCAGGCTAACTAGCAGGTAAGTGATAAGGCTGTTCTGCCTTATCTCCCATCCTAGGAGTCCCTACTGCGTGCAGTTTGCCTAGTTTGATAAATTCTCTCCAAGTTGGTAGAGCCTGAGAAAATTGCAGAGAGCAGTGTGCTAATATGTTGCTGGAGCTCAGATAAGAGGCGTGTTACCTAACACTTTGGAGCCATATGGAGGCTGGCGGGGGTCACGTGGCTGCACCTGGGCATTGTCTCTGGCAACTGAAGAAGGCTGCGGTAGTAGTCTCTCCGCCCTGGCCTCCCAGTGACATCAGTGCCTGGAAGCAGGAAAGCCCTGTGAGCTCAGCTTTCAGGGGAGGCCCAGGTCTAGGAGAATTCCTGAATGAAAGTGAGGCATTGAGCGGTGTGGATGGATCTGCATGGGAAAACTTGCTGAATAGCCCCTCTGTAAATGCAGTTCTCTGGGTACCTACTGATACCCAGGGGAAAACAAGGTATCTGATTCTCTTTGGACATGTTTTCATGGTCTCTTAGGAAAATGAAGAGCTTTGACTCTAGCAACAGGCAAATGACTTCAAATCCTCCCTCTGCCACTTAGTTCTATTAACTTGGACAAGTTGCTTAAACTCTCTAAGCCTCAATTTCCTGATCTATAATAAGTAGGATGATATTTTATAGATTGGGGGGAAGTAAATAAGATTATGGAAATGCCCCACAAGTGTCAGTCATTGTTACCGTTAGAGTGAGGCCCAGAGCTATGTGTGTGTGCTCCCTTGCATGTGTTAGTGTGCGTCTGTGTATGTGAGAGTGGGCACGTGATTTAATGTAGTGGCTGTTGAGTGCTGTTGGGAACTTGGAACTGGGGCTGCGAGCTTGTGCCTGGGCAAGGTCTGTGTTAAATCCAATGCTGTTTGCTTTGTTCAGACTCCTTTCTAACCCCTGGTGCTAGCTGCAAAATTACAAATGGGGTATTTCCAACTTCTGAATAATTAATGTACCATCAGGCCAGTGGGAGGGTTTCTTAAACTTCTAAAAAGCATTTGAAGGATAATTTTTTCCTCTACTGCTCTGAAGGAGGAGTTGTGTTCCCATTCTGTAGATGTAAAAGTTGAGGATAAAGGGGCAGATACTTGTTAGTGGAATGAGTTTGTGTTGGTGCTAGAGTGTTGGAGCAGAAAAGAGTTTTACTTATGAATGTAAGGGATTTTCTTTTGTGGCTGCAGCATATGACGCTCTTCATGGGGCCTTTGAGTCTGTAACAATTACACAGAAAATTCACATTCGTTGTGGGGGGGTAGGAACATACAGATGAGCAAAACAAAAATTGCCTACAATTTTACCCTGTCGAGGTAGTGGTATTTAATATTCTGGGGACTCACAGATGTTGTCTATGATATGTGTATATATTAATATATGTTCCTAATGTATTTTTATACAAATATGGGCTCGTCCTACTGTTTAACATCTTTTTTTAACCTCTGATAGATTATCAACATCTCCATTATCTGTGTCTCAATATAGTTTCTTTTTTACTGAAGTATAGTCAGTTTACTATGTTGTGTCAATTTCTGGGGTACAGCCTAATGTTTCAGTCATCCATATACATACATAAATCCCTTTTCATATCCTTTTTCATTATAGGTTACTGCAACATATTGAATATAGTTCCCTGTGCTATGCAGAAGAAACTTGTTGTATATATCTATTTTACATATTGTAGTTAGTATCTGCGAATCTCGAGCTCCCAATTTATCCCTTTCCACCCCTTTTCCCTCCTTATAACCGTAATTTTCTATGTGTGTGAGTCTGTTTCTGTTTTGTAAATAAGGTCATTTGTGTCTTTTTTTTTTTTTTTTTTTAAGATTCCACATATGAGTGATATCATATGGTATTTTTCTTTTTCTTTCTGGCTGGCTTCTTTTAGAATGACGATGTTCAGGTCCATCCATGTTGCTGCAAATGATATTTTATTCTTTTCTGTGGCTGAGTGGGATTCTGTTGTGTAAATATACCACAGCTTCTTTATCCAGTCATCCTTTGATGGACATTTAGGTTGTTTCCATGTCTTGGCGATTGTAAATAGTGCTGCTGTGAACATTGGGGTGCGTGTATCTTTTTGAATTAGAGTTTCCTCCAGATATATGCCCAGGATTGGGATTGCTGGATCATATGGTAAGTTTATTTTTAGTTTTTTGAGGAATCTTCATACTGTTTTCCATAATGGCTGTTCCAAACTACATTCCCACCAGCAGTGTAGGAGGGTTCCCTTTTCTCCACACCCTCTCCAGCATTTATTATTTGTGGACTTTTTAATGATGGCCATTCTGACCGGAGTGAGGTGATACCTCATTGTAGTTTTGATTTGCATTTCTCTGATAATTAGTGATATTGAGCATTTTTTTATGTGCTTATTTGCCATTTGTATGTCTTCATTGGAGAATTGCTTGCTTAGGTCTTCTGCCCATTTTTGGATTGGGTTGTTTTTTTGTTATTCAGCTCTATGAATAGATACAGTTTCTTGATTCAGTTTTAAATTTAGGAAGCCTTTGGGATATGACCAAAAGTTGGGGGCTGGCCTTTTCACAAAGGAGGGAGGCAAGGTTGCTATAAACCTAAATCATGACTCTCTTTAAAATTCTAGGGTGAGTCGATTTCTTGTTTTCTAGTTAAAAATTTTTATGAGAAGAAAGCCCTGGGGGCCCCGCACTTTGGACTTGGAACTCTCCAAGTTTGGACAAGCCGCCAGATGCTTTCTTGCTGTCTTGTCTCTCCTGTCCTCTGATGTCCTGATGTGGGATTGTCAGGCTTTTGCGTTCTAGGGCTAACAGGTCAAGATTCTTGTGATTATGACAGGATTATGATAGCTTTCGGGGAAACAGTCTTTCCGTGGTTCTATGATGTCCTCTTCCTGGAATCTAGGACCGTGTACCCAGTTCGCCAGTGCAGACCTGGCCTTCATAGAATGGTAACCTCTTAATGCTGGACGGATCCTGTGGGCATCTTGCAGGTGAACACACTGGGGCCCAGCTTGGAATCAGTGGCTCCTGACTCATTTCCTGAAGCATGGAGAGGTGGGGGTCACTCGGTGCTGGGCAGAGTTGGGGACAGACCTTAACCAGAGTTGACTTGTTTCGATTGTTCCCTAATAATCTCTTTAACCTGAGAGCCTTAGTTAAAGGAGGGTGTGCTAATGACGATGGTAATTAGCCTAATTACTCATAGAGTAAATGTGAGAATCTTTTGGAGCATTGTTTCAATTAGTTATTGCTTCCTGAAACTGGGGACTAACAAAGCAGGGTGGTCAGAGGCCTCCCCTCCATCACCTGACGGCTGCCCAGGCCCTGACCCTGTGTGTGTGTTGTGCTTCTGCTCCCGCAGTGAACAGACACGTCTTTGCCGGGGCCCTCCAGCTCTGGGAGCTCCTCGAGTGGTCCTGTGTGACTTAATGAAAGCTGGGATTATAATAACAACAAAACAGAAAAAGCCCTGCATGTTCTCTAGTTCTGCTATTTTAAGAGGCACATTTGTCACATTATGAAATTGCTTCTCATCTCTTAAGGTGTCTATAGGAAAGAGAGAATTGCCCCCTTAAGATAAATTATTTTGTCATGCTAGGTGCATTTCTGTAGCTAAAATGCCCATGCAGTTTAAAATCTGAATGCCTGCTCTACTGCTAAATTAATTTCCACTGAACTGTTAACCTTTATTTTCTCAGTAATGAATGGCTCCAGGAGAAACATGTAATGTGTAAATGGCTTGGCCAGACTCCATTCCTCTGTGGGGACAATAAGAAATGTTGTCCCAGGACAGTTTAAAAGAAGTCCTCTGGTTGCCCCAAGGTGCCCATGTGACTATTTATCCAGGATGACTGGATAAAACCCATGGCTGATGATTGCATGGAATGTGTAAAGGGGTTTGCAGACACACAATACAGCATGGGATCTCCTAGTGTCTATATCAGACATTTACTTAATGGTTGAATTTTAAACAGCTTGTGTTATAAAAAAATTGTGCTTACAGTGACATTTGAAATGATTTCTATTTGTTGATTTTTTTTTCCTGTTTGTCAGTTTTGTATTGATTATTGGCTTGGAATGAGTTGGATGGCATTGAGGTTGATTTCCTTAACTCCCCAAATTCCCCTTCCTGCGCGTCTCTCATCACTTTCATTATCTTCATCATCATCATCATCATCATCATCGTGGGGCCTGGGTACTGACGAAGGAGGAAGAGGACTGTCTTTGTCACTCCAGCCCCAGGGGGCTCAGCGCCCTTATCACTGGGCTCAGAGACACATGAAAGCGGAAGACAGCCCTCATTTGAATGAGACATCCTTCATGGTGTCTTGGGACAGTAGAATGGGAAGGGGGGCTTTGTTAGGAAGAGCAGTGTGGGGTATGTGGGGAGGTGGAAGCTAAATACGTTCCGTTGAATCTGTTCTCTTCAAATAGGAAACCTTTTTGAGAATTTTTGAGAAATGTCCTGTACGTAGATGAGTGAAATTATAAATCACTTGATTTCGGATTTCTAGTTTCATCACAACCAGACCTGACTCTTGCCTGAGATTGGAAAATAAATGACACTTTGAGGGTTTCCCGCGTGAATTATTTGCCTCTACTTTTAGTATTTCTCGTAGGGTGTGCTGTACACCACAGTGTCACAGATTCGTGGTGGTGGTTTTTCAAGATTGAATTGTATCCTTGGTATGTAAATCGTAGGCAGGACCAACCCAGCACCAGTTAGGTGGCAGAGGAGACCCCTGTGAAATGGAACATTAATGATTTTATTGATTTATTAAGTCAGAAATGTACCATTTTCCCTCTTTTTCGTTTGTTTTTTCTCTTTTCTCTGTTTTTTTTTTCCCTCTTTTCTGTCTTTCTTGATATTTCACATAGTTTGGTTTGTTCAGCTTTTAATCCTTTTAGTCTTGAAATAGATCTTGGGGTAGGTTATTGATTTTTATACAGGATAACTTTTGAGTCTGCATTGACATTTGGTGGTGGTTTATGGGTGCTGCCAGCAGTGGGAATGGAAATAACATTGATCAAGGGCCTGTGGTGGGCTCGGTGCTTGGGGCGAGCAGCAGAAGGTGATGAGATCCATGGCTTGGCAGTGTCAGAATTAGGGTTTTCACTTGAGCCACAGCTGAATAGTAACCGAGCCTTAGAGAGGGCTGAATGCTCAGTAGCGGCCTGGGTAGGACAGGGGTGTGGCCGATGCCGGGAGATGCAATTTCCCTTCTCATTTCCCCCCTAGAGATCCCAGGCCAACAAATCAACGCATCAACAAGCACGTCAACAATGATGTGAACCTGCGCATTCAGAACTTGACCATCTTGGTGAGAAACATCAAGACCTACTACCAGGTAAGGCGGTTCTCTCTTCCCCTGGAGTTCTGCTGTGCGTCCGGCAGTATCACCATTCGAACGGTTTCCCCACAGGAAGCCGAGAGGAAATGGTGGTCAGGCATCTACTTGCAGACACTTGGTGTGTTTGCACATGCATCCTTTTTTGGGGGCGTTGTGAGAAGGGTCAGAGGTAGGATTGCTTTACTTTGTCCAGTGAATGTGCTTTGAGCCTTGTGAAAAACATTGTACCTTGTGCAAAGCATCTGAAGGCCCCAAAGACAGGTCTTGGTTCACAGCCACGACCCAAACCCACAGTCAAGTGGGGACTGGCTGGAATAGGCTCTGGGAGGGGCACCGTGACATGGTTATCGCCCACAGCTCAGTGAGTCTGTACGGGAGCGATTCAAAGGGTTGAGGGAGAGAAGAGACCACAGAAGGGTGATGTTCAGGCCAAATATGTAATCAATGAGCCCCCAGCTGGCAGCCAGGATCACAGGGTTCACAGCACGGAGTGTCTACTTGCTAGATGCTCACCTTATCTCGTTAGCAGATAGTCGGTGGATCAGGCAAGAGGGCCTGAAGGGGAAGGACTGTGAAGATCCCCATCCCAGCCTTGGGAAGGTTGGCTGAGAGTCTTTGATGATGTTCATGATCTTTATACAGCCGGCATGGGTGGGAAATAGATTTAAACTGTGCACCTTGGGGCCCTGGTTGTCAAACTGGACAGTGAAACTTTCTTCTTCATACAATTTTTCTTGAGCCCCCAGGTGAAGCCCTAGCAACTCCAATTGACTTGGGGGTTGAGGGGCCCTAGCACCTCTGCTCAGCCCCCTCCTCTCCCTCCAGGGCATCTCTGTGGGTTCCTGGGACCCCAGGAACACAGTTTGAGAACCACTGCTCAAGAACCAGTTTCTTCCAGATTCATGCTGGAGTTTCACTGAACCTTCTGCCTCTGAGACCTGCTCCTAGCCCCAGCTTCCTGGGCTGGAGCTTGGTCTTGGTTCTGGAGTTTAGTAGCATCTTCAGAGTCATGCAGTCCCTGTTAACATGAGGAAGCCCTCTGGCTGCCCTCTCTACCCTCGTGCGGTTCTAAGGTCGCTGGGATAGGCTGCCGGGTGGAGTTGCGCTGTGGCCTCAGGCTGTCTTCTGGGTCTGGTTCCTGCAGAGGGCTGTGGTAGTTGCTGAATTTGAAACAAGATGGGAGAGGGAGGGAGTGGATAGTGTCTTGGGTTTTCTGAGATGATTGTTTCCATTTTCCTCCCTCTGGGTTGGGGTACAAGAGGGGCGGCCTGGGATGCTTTGCTTGCATGGCCAGTTCAAGCCACCTGTGCTCATTCCGTGGACTGCTGGTAGCGCAGCACCATGAGCTCTCCACGTCGGCTTTGGGAGGCTTAGCACCAGCCCCATGCTTTTAGTTACAGATGCCAGCTGTGCTGAAGAGGGGTCGGGGTCAGGGAAAGCCGGATCTGTGGGGCTGAAAAGGGTTTGTTTCCTTGGTGAGGAGAACCACGCTCAGGGCTGGGCATGCTGTCAGCAGGTAGGTCTTAGCTGGGGGAAGCTGGTGCTGCCAGGGAACTTGGGCCTGGGCATGGAGGGGGCTCTACTGGCTGTTGAGCATCTCCTCAGGGCTGGCTTCCTGGCTGCAGGCACCATTCAGGGTAAGTGGTGTTTCGATGCTCTGTGCTGAGTGCCAGGGAAGTAGATGGTGCTAACAGCTCGAGACAAGACCCCAACCCAGGCTGCATGGGGAGGGGTTGCATTGGGGAAGTCTTCGTGCAGGAGGGGACACCTGAGTGGAGTTTTGGTAGATGACCAAGTTTCCTAGTTTGGAGGGTCATGGGAAGTAGAGGGGGCGTTGAGGTGAAGGACGGGTGGAGGCACGAGACAGTTCTGTCCTCTGTGCTGGTCGGCATTTCCCACAGCGGCTTGAATGAAGGTCTGTTTCACCAAGTTTCAGATGAGTCAAAGCCGGGGAGGATGTGAACGTGAGGTACAGAAATTCAGGGTTCAGAACAGGCTTGCAAGGCTGGCCAGCTGCGGTAACTCTGCACAGGTGTGCTCCCGCCCCAGGTGTGGCTGGGAGGTGGGAACCCTCCGGGATGGCAGTGAAGGTCAACAGTGGAGGTGAGGTTCTGCAGCTCTGTGTGCAGCGTGGAGCGCTCAGGCTCTGGCCGCAGGCTGTTTGGCCATGTAGGTGCTGGTGGCGCTCAGCAGCTCTGACGGTCCAGGCCTGGGCCAGCTGGAGGGCTTGAGACTGTCGGCTTGGAGGCAGATTGCCGCTCCTAGGGCACCGTGTCCAGTTCCAGAAGGTGGGAAGTAGTCACAGGAAGGAAATGGTCACCAGCCCATTCCCAGGGCCCAGAAAGAGTCACAGGTAGAAAAGAGGACCCTGCATCCTTGTTCTGCTTCTGCACTGTTGGCTCTTTGAGGACCGGGCTGGTGTGTGTCGGCAGCCTCAGCCCGGCCCAGAGCAAATGTTTGCTGAAAGCACTTGCTAAAAGCTGAGAGCCGTCCCTGCCCCTCCGTCAGCCCTGCTGCCTGGGAGGGAGCTGGCAGCTCACTTGCCCTTTGAGCTGACACAGGTTAGGTGTGGGCAGTGTTCTGCTGTGTGTTTTTTCCTTCCGATTCATTGTAAAGTTAAGTTCTGGTCATATAAGTAATATGTGCTCTTTATAAACAGCTTAGAAAACAAGTAGCAAGAAGAAAAGAACTTCTCATAATCCCACCACCCAGAGACAATCACTGAGCATTTTAAGTGCTTCCTTCCAGTTTTCACATGAATAGTTTTTGTTTTACCCCGTTGTGGCCATGCCATATATACAATTGCATATCCTGCCTTTTTTCCCCCTCCCACCTGACAATTGTGGTGAAAACATAACTGATTATTACTGTGAAGGGACAATCAAGAAGGCTTTCTAAAAGAAATGTCGCCCGGCATCCCCTTGAGGGAGAGGCCCTGCGGGTCGTGAGGGCTTGGGGTAAAGTGAGACAGATGTGGTTCCTACTCTGGCCAGGGAGGGCGGGAGGTCAGCCCCGGGCAATGGTTGCCTCTCGGCCGTGGCTCTTCAGCAGAGTGTTGAGGGCACGGAGTCCACTCTTGGTCTTGTTTGCCAAGCGACTGCTCGGCCCCCCGGGCTGTCCCCTTCTTTTCTGAGGCACATGGGACAGGGACAGTCAGGAAAGGTGGAGTCTCCCATGAACAGCATGTGCTTCTTCCACTGGGAAGCTCAAGTTTTGCCCCTGAAAACCTGTGGAGACAAGGGTCCTTGCCCTTTTTCTGGGCCAGAGGATAGACGGTGGGTGAGAACCAGGTGGTCAGGGTCAGTCTGACCAACGGTGTCTCAGGCCTCCTACTTGGGCTTCTCTGGGGTTGGTGCTTGGACTCTGCATTTTCACAAGTTCCCCAGCTGTTTGGGTCTTACCATCCTTCCAGCAGGATGGGGAATCAGTGCACCAGAGCGGTGGTTCTCAAAGTGTGGCCCCCAGGCTAGCAGCATGGGCATCACCTGGTTGTCAGGCTCTGCTCCCCTGACCTGCTGTCGGGGTTCGGCAGCCTGTGTCTTACAAGCCCTCCAGGTGATTCCGACGCACACTGGGGGGAACTGGTGGGTTAGCGCATTTCTGTGATGTCTAGGAGAGGCACGACAGTCGGGTCTCCTGGGGCCGAAGGGCTCAGTTCTCACCAGGTGACTTCTCCCCATCACATACAGTGGACACTCATCTCATCTGCCCTGGGACAGGAAGGCGGGGTCCTGGCAGCCCTCAGAGGAGAGGCTGCACTGATGAGAAGGTGACCAGTGGGAGCAGGTGTCATTGAGGGAGTTGCTGGGAAGGGGCAGAGGAAGCCAGAGTAGTATAGGGCCTTGGGGAGAGTGCCTGGTTCAGTCTCTGAATTTTAAAGAAGGAAAGGGTGATCAGGATGAGAATCCACAAACAGGACATCTGCAGAGAGGCTTGGAGGAAAGGCGGGCCTGGACCACAACTGCACACTGCCTCAAGCTGCCTGGCTGGTCAGCGTTGAGCCCGGCATCATGTGACGCTTGTTTTCCTTGCTCATTAGCCAGTATCTTTTTCACCTGAGTCCTTTTAAGTTAAAATTTGGATTTATAGACTGGTTTATTTTTTACATCCAGAGCCTTGAGTATGTCTACTGAATGCTCATTTGATGGTGGAGCCAGTAGGAAAATAAGGCTGGTCTACGCAGAAATCCTCGGTGTAGCAGATGGCTGACTTGTGTTTATCCTTTGGGGGCTGTACATAGTGTCAGCTGCCGTCCCCTGCCCTGGACACCTGTGATCTAGCTCCTTCTCCCAACTGTCACGTGAAGTTTCTGAGGTTTCTCTGGCTTCCTGCTGATGCGAAGCACTTCACACAGCGGCCTGGACAAACTCAGCATGTGTCGATGGAGATGTACGTCTTTGTTGCTGAGTCACATGTGGATATCTGTCCTGAAATCAGGACCTTGGGGGGATGTAGGGACCCACCTGCGGGACTGACTTGGAAATGGGAAATTCACTGACTTTATCTGAGCGCCACCCCTCTCTGCCCAAGCACTGGGACAGGCAGCTTTCCTTCTTTTGTAGGCCTCCTGCGTTCTCATCTGTCAAGAATAGGGTGGGCCCTTGTGGTTCTGAAATTCCGCAGTCGCATGATGGCCAGAGCCCACCAAGGTTTAGCATTTAAGATCCCCTCGAGGGAGTTCTGTGTCACAAGTTCCTGGAACTCAGCTCTTCTGGTCTCTCATCATGGTCATGAGGCCAGGGCGGACCCAGAATAGTGTTCTTTGTCCCAGAAGAAATAGTCCAGAGTTGCCTTATCTTCTCTTTTTTCCTTCATTGCTTTGAAAAATTAAAAATAAAACAAATGGTTATAATGAACACCTGTGTATCTGTTCAAAATAAATATGAACATATGTGAATTTTTTCATATTTGCTTCAGACCTTTCTTTTAAGAAATGTTTTCTGATTGACGTCCCTGGTATGCCCCTACTGCATTCAGTTAACCTTCCCTCCCTCCCTGGAGGTAACCCGTATCACTAATTTGTGTGTGTGTGTGTGTTTGTGTGTGTGTGTGTGTGTGTACACATACAGTTTTGTGATATCTTCAGATAAAACTTCTATATTCTGCCTGTACGTCTTGCCCACTCAGCCTTGCTTTTGGGATCTGTCAGCTTTCTGTGGCAGTTACATTAGATAAACATGGGCTGACTACTAAAAAACTTAGAGTTATCTTTAGTAATGTGCACGCTCAGCTTGAAAAAATGAAACACTTTTCACAGAAACAGACTCACAGACACAGAAAGCAAACTTATGGTTACAAAGGGGTGGAGGGAGGGATCAATTGGGAGTTTGGAATTTGCAGATACTAACTACTATAAATAAAATAGACAAACAGGGTCCTACTATAGAGCACAGGGAACTGTATTCAATAGCTTGTAATAACCTATAATGAAAAAGAATATGAAAAGGAATATATATCTATAAACAACTGCATCACTGTGCTGCACACCAGGAATTAGCACACCACTATAAACCAACTATACTTCAATAAAAAAATTAAAAATGAAAGACTTTTGTCAAAAGTAAGAATAGAAGGAAATGTATATTTGACATTGTTGGTGGGAACAAAGTAAACTTTCTCGTCCGTATGGTCGAGAGGGTTTTTAGGTGAAGTGACGTCTCATGGGGGTACGATGTGCTTCGGTGGACGAGGGCCAGTATTCACGGGAACCTGTAGCCTGCTCAGACCCTGTCTACTGGTGCCAGTGCAGTTTGCTTGATGGATAGTACCTCGTATTCAGTTTGTAGGGGAGAAAGTACTTTCTCCCCTCCTGACTTTAAAGGTTACAGAGGAAGGCTGTGAGTTGGATATTCTTGATGATGTAGCTTATGTCTATGCTTTGAGGAAATTAGAAGTAACATTTTTTACTATAAAAGTGTTTTCTGATTGCAGCTAGGGAAATAGAAAGAAAATTAAGCCTGCTCACTGTCTCTCTGAGTAAGGCGTACGGTTGTTAACATCTTGGTATTTTTGCTCAACTTTGTGTCTGTGCCTGTGTGTGCGTTAAGGGTGTGGTTGGTATTATTCATACTATGTGTAACCTTTCTTTTCATTTGCTGTGTAGTTAGCATCTTCCCATGTCATTAAATATTCTTTCATAATGTGAATTTTAGTGTCTGCATGGCAGTTCATTGTGTGGCTGTACCACTGTCATTGATACTGAGTTTTTCTGTCTTAGAATTATAAACAATCCCACCATGAACATACTTGGTCCATAACTCTTACAACAACTGTTTTTATATCCTTAGAATAAATTCCTAGCATGGAATTCCTGGGTCAAAGTGCAGGAATACTTTGAGGACTTCTGCTACTATTGCCAAAATTGCCCTTTTTACAGGCCTTTTGTTTTCCTTTGTTGAATTGCCTGTTTGTGCCCTTCACCCACTGTGACGGCACCTGTTAAAATGTGTTCGTGCTGCTACTGAGCGCTGGAGGTTCCTGTGTCTCTGCCGTGCGGATGAGGGTCTGAGATTATTTTTGCCGTACATCTGGGTGAACTTCCTTGAGTGGGAGGATCCCTGTATGCTGGTTGGGAATCTCTGACTGGACTGTGGCATGGTGAGGCCGGGCGGCCCAGCTCCAGGACCGGGGGGTTTTCATCACAGAGGGTCCTGTGTCTTGTCCCCATATCAGCCTTTGTGTGCCGTGGACTTGACCCGAGAGATTACCGACTTCCCTGTGAATGTTTGCTTTCCATCTAAAGTTCAAGAGAGGGCCTTCCAGACTGTGTTGGGAAGTGAGGCTGAGGAGGGCAGTGGTCTGCACGGACCCCTCCTTTCCTCTTTCCTTCCTCTCTCTTCCCGCCCCCCCCCCCACTCCATTCTCTCCAGTGTAAGGTGATGAAATGTGGGACAAGGACACTCTGGTGCCCCAGAGAAGAGGGTGTGACCCTCTGGGGGTCACCCCGCTCTTCTGTGTCTCCTCCTTGTTCTTAAGGCCGTTCTCCAGGCCTGAGATGCCCGCGTCTAGTGGGTGGGAGAGGGGCCAGCAAACCAGCTGCTGTAACACCTGGCATAGCACAGGACATGGGAGGGGGTTCCCAGCCCGGCAGTGGGCAAAGCTCATGGAGAGCTTTCTGAAGTGGGTGACGCTTGGCCTGAGTCCTGAAAGACTGGCACGGAGCTAGACTGGCCGAAAATGGGGTGCATAGGGGGTGTCCTGGGGGAGGAACAGCACCTGCAAAACTATAGAGACATAGAACAGCCTGAGCGCTGACTAAGTCCCCTCTGAGCAGCTGGGGGTTGAGGTGCCTGTGGGGAATAGTGATGGGTGAGGCTGGAAAGAGGTTCCAGAGGGTGGATGCCATGCTAATGAATTTGAGCTTCATCCTGAAGCACTTGGGAGTCCTTATAGCATATGTTTAAATAGGAAAGTTTAAGAAAGAAAACTCTTAAC
The DNA here is from genome assembly GCF_048773025.1 of Camelus bactrianus. Taxonomy (NCBI): domain Eukaryota; kingdom Metazoa; phylum Chordata; class Mammalia; order Artiodactyla; family Camelidae; genus Camelus; species Camelus bactrianus. The sequence continues at coordinate 11,777,998 of NC_133544.1, forward strand.
ACCCATGTTGAGAATGGGCTCTGGGTCAGGAGAGAGTGGAGAATCAGGGCAGGTCTTGGAGCCAGGAGCAGAGGAGAGAGGGGTATGTTCTAGGGGACTCACGTGGGGCTGTGGACAGCAGCTTGCTTGGAGTGAGCATCCGGGGGAGGGTAAAACGCTTTCCCAGGCCCGGGAAAGCCGAGCTCCGCAGCAGGTCTGCTTGCCCCCCAGACTTCAGGGCAGGGCCCCGTGGGGCTGAGCGGCAGTGGTTCTGGGTCAGCCTGATGGGAGCCGGAGCGGTGCTGCAGGAGGGCGGCAGGTTTCAGGGCCACTAGAATTCCCTTTCCACACTGAGCAGAAGGCTTTCATTCCTGTCCTGCGACCCTCCGTGTCCTGCTGGCCAAGGATGGAGCAGACAGAGCTGAGGACACCTACTCACGGGCCACACAGTCCCAGACCTTTCCAGAGGCAGGTTTTGTTTTTGCAAGGCATGAGACCAAGTGCCAGTTGGGCTTGGTTTCTTTTTTCTGTTTTGTTTATAGAGGAAATGCTGTGGAGGCGTATTGAATAGCAAGCAGAAACTTTGGGACTCGCCCCTGTGCCGCAGTCAGAAGGCTGAGAGGAGATTACTGGGTGCCTACTGTAAGCCAGGCACCATGCTGGGAGCTTTCAGCCTTGTCACTGAGGAAGAAACTGCTGTGCCCATTTTACAGATTAGGAAAATGAGGCTCATGGAGTAAGGTACAGAAGCCCTAGAGAGCTGCAAATTTTCTTGGTCATTGGCTGCTTGGGGAAACTTCTAAAAGTAAAGTTTTCTGCAGTCATGTAGGGAGATGGCTTGCTGTGGGCAGACCAGCTGTTCTGTGAAGGTCGGCAGGGCCACTCAGGGTCTGCAGTGATACCAGTGCAGGACTGGCCCTGAGCCAGAAGCCTCATCCCCTGGGCCAGGCTGGGAGTGCTGCTTCCTGGGGTCTGCTGCTTGGGTTCCCCCTTGTTAACTAGATTTCACACCAGCCCAGAGCCCAGGAGGAAGGGGTTAGGTTGCTTTAGGCACCTCCTGAAATCAGCGCTTCCGGGGTTGGGCAGTGGGTGGGACAGAGGGAGCAGCTGGCCTCAGACTTCACCCTGCACCCCCAGAGCTGCAGGAAGCAGAGAATAAGGGCTGATTGCAGGGGGTGGGGTAGGGTGAAAGGTGGGTCTGATGTAATTAGCAGAGCTGGCTTGAGGCCAGGAGTTGGGGTGTGTGTGTGTGTGTGGGTGTGTGTGTGTGTGTTTGTGCGCACCCGAGACCCCTGTGGGCTGCCACCTTGCTTTGGTCCAAATGCCCAGGACACAGCTGGCCCTGAGACCGCCTTCCATGTACCAATCTGGACGTTCTCATGTTTCTGATACATGTGCTCTTACCATGTGTTTACTTTCTCGTCTTTCACCAAGTTTTCTATGAATCCATGGCCATTTGTTTAAAGAGTATTAAGGTTTTGAGCCCTGCGTGAGAGGTCTGTGCACAGAGAGCGACAGCCCTGTGTCAGGGGTGAGAAGCTGGCCGTCACCCCGTCATCAGGCAAGAGGTCCGAGTTTGTTCCTGCAGGAGAGGAACAGTGAAGAGCTCGGAGGCCGAGAGTAGAGAGAGCCGTGCTGCTTTCGGATGGAGCTAATTTGCCTCATTTTGTTCATCTCAGAGTCAGGACCGGGCTGCTGAGTGTTCAGGGAGTGCGAATCACATGTTGGATGAATGAAATTAGAAACACAGCTTTTTTTCTAGTATTCTAAACACTGGACAATTAGGAGGTGGTGAGAGGTACCAGCCTTTTGTGACAGAAACGAGGGAAATGGATTTCTCAAGTTTTTAAAAAGAAAAAGAAGAGTCTCTCCTTTGCCTTAGGTTTTGGTGTTAAATGCCAAGATCAGCATGTTTGATCTTATAACTGGTTTGTGAGAAGGACTCATGGAGAACTTGCCCGGGCAGGCTTTGCCCTCCGTAAAGACTGCTGCTTGGCTCGCATCCAGGGCTAATAACAGTTTTTGTTATTCAAGTGTTCTTTTTGGAAAGGCAAAGTTTTTCCGCTACTTTGCTGTGGCATTCAGGGCCTTGGTCCTTCGCAGTACAGTTTCAGTCCTACTTTTCTGGTAATGAGAGAGACAAAGTAATAGGATGAGGAAGTGCTTGTCTTAAATTGGTGGGTTCAGCTGGGACTGTTGAAGCAGCCACACCTTGTACCCCCAATTCTGAGTTTGTTGGTGATGTTTTGAGAGGAGATGGAGGTTTCAGAAGGGTGAAGAGGCGGCCAGCTGAATGCTGCAAGGGTTCTGTTGGCTTGGGATTGGGTTTCCGCAGGTTAAGGGGAGAGGGATGGGCCCACTCTCCACGGGAAGAGAGGGGCGTGGTGCAACTTGGGGGAGAAGCCTCCCTTTGCCTCTGTAGCTGCCCCTCAGGTCAGCCCTGGCGGCAGTCAGCTCCGGAGGGGAAGTCAGGTTTGCTTTCTCAGCTGGAGATAGGGGTATAGCCACTCCCCAGCGAGAGAGAGTGAGCTTGCTCTGTGGGGGTGGCTTCTCTGGTTCCCTGGAAGGTCAGGAAGGTGAAGCTGGAGCAGGAAGAAAAAAGATGGGAGGTGGGAGGGCAGAAATAAGGGCGAGTCACTTAATCCTTTCGAGGGTCTAGAAACTTGTGTATCACTGTTACTAGCAGTGTGACTTAGGGTGCATCATTTGTTTTCACCTATAAAATATGGATAATATGGTATTACAGGTTGTGGTGGGGCTCAAATGAAGTTGCACCAAGTTCCTGAGTCAGTGAAGAGCAGTAACAGTGATCGCTCCTGCTCCCAGGCTGACTTAGCAGGGCTGCTGCTGTGTGTCCGCCTGCTGCAGGTGGCGGGGCCACATCCCTTGTGTAGGCAGAGGACTCGGGAGACAGGAGACACGTCCAGGTACAAGTAGGTGGAGACTAAGAAAAGCAGCTGCAAGCCTCTCGTCTGCAGAGACAGAAGGTAGAGACGTGGGTTCCTTTGAGTGCATGACTCAGATTTGTGGCCTTGGGTAACTTTATCTGCAAAAGTCATATCTGAAAAGTGGGGATGTTAATAATGCCTGCCTCAAGGATTGCAGGGAGAGTGGAGGAAGGGCCTTGGCCAGGTTCACGCTGGCGGTGATGCGATGCCCACCAGCCTAGCAGAGGGGGGTCGTTACACAGACCTGCCTCCCTGGACCGTGCTTCCTTTGTTTATTAGTGAGCGGATTTCGGAGGGGCCCTTCCAAGAGTTACATTCTGCTTTACTTGATGAGTCCAACAGGTGTGCACTTGTGTGCTTGACTCGCCATACGCATTTCTCTCCTGTAGCACTTTTTTATTTAGAGCATCCACTGTGCTTAAAGTATACAGAATGTCTTAAGCATGTTATCTCTTGGCAGCCTCTTGATTTTTATCTCCACCAGCAGTGAAATGCCTTCAAAGCAGGTCTTACATCTCTGGCTCTGCCTCTCACCACACCAGCAAGGAAACATGCCTGCCATCATTCAGCATATGTTAGTGACAAGACAGAGCAATAGAAGCTGTGACTCAGCGGAGTAAGAAATTTAGAGACTCTAAGTCATTGTGTTCGAGAAACACATTATTGGCCTGGACCTAGGATCCTATCTCTAGGCTGAAATGACCCTACAAAGGTCCCTGACTTGTTTCCCATTTCTAGACAGTTGAGTAATTGGAAGACGGGGCCCTGCTTTATTCATTCTATGTCCCTTGAGTGCTTGACTGTTTAGGGTGTCCGCAGGGGGCAAACCAGGATGGAGACGCAGTACAGTCTGGGGGGGGGGGAGCAGAGCCTTTGAATCCCGCTCTTACAGGGCTCCCCTGCTGCTTTCACGCCAACCTGCGGCTTTTCATGTGGTGTTTGCTTTGTTGATGGAGATGCCATATGTCAGGTACCCAGGAGGCTCAGTCCCTGGGGGGTGGAAGTTAAATTGATTGTTTTCAACTTTGTCCAGCCAGCTTGGCTCCCTAGAGCTTGCCAGTATTTATGCTTAATGACTTTAAAACTTTAAAAAATAACTGCCTCCTTTCTAAACCACAGTAACCATCCTCCTGTTCTTACAGCCAGTCAGAATAGTTGATTTCCCTTTACTTTGTGGAATTGTGGCTACTTAAAGGTATCAGAAACTCAAGCAGTTTTGGCATTGTTGTGCTAAGCTGGTCTTCTAAACACCCTCCCCCACTTCGTTGGGGTGAGAATTTGTGACATTCGAATTTTACAGAGTGGGGTTTACAAAATTGGGCTTTCCGATGGAGATGGGCTGAGTCGCAGCTGTGGCTTTCCCAAGCTGGAGATGCCACAAGAAAGAACTGGTGGTTTCTAAAGACTCCAAGCTCCTCTTGAGCCGCCCGGGACTGAAGCTCATCCAGACTCTTAGAGGAAAGCAGACGAGGACTGAGGAGTGGGTCACCTGGGAGGAGGGCTGGATTCCCGCCTGTCCTGCCTCTCTCCTCATCACCTACCCATTACCCAGGTTTCTTCCTTTGGGAGCTTAACTCCTCTCATTTGCCTTTACCATGTCTGCCCCTCACCTGCATCCTGGGGGAGCCTCAGGACAGCATCCTCCCCATCATTCTGCAAACAGCAGGCAGCTGGGTCTGCCAGCCCTGCCCTGCAAGCCTCTCCAGGGGCTCCTCACTTCTCTGCGCAAGTTGGAATACCCCCTCCCCCAAACACGCACACGCACACACACACACACCACTGTGACCTGGGACGAGTGGCCGGACCCCTCCAAGTTGTTTTGTCCTTTGTCCAGTGAGGGTAATAACTGAACCCGACCCCCTGGGTTGTGACGATTCAGAGCGAGACAGTGTATGTGCAATGCCTGGCGTGGTGCTGGCTGCAGGGCTGGAGCCTGGAGTGGGTGGACTGTGGTGGTGACCGGCTTGTCCTGCCATCTTTGCTCCCCCTCCTTCTGCACCCACGCTTTGTGCCTGAGCATTTTCTCCTGCCCGGAACACCTTCCCTTTGTCTGCCTCTGTGAAGCCCATGCAGCTGCTCTGAACCCGAGTTTAATTGCTTTCATTATCACCAACATCACACCTTCCAGTTCTCAGCTGCTTTCTCTGGGCCTTATACCAGTTTGCAGGCTCCCCCAGGGCAGGGACTCGAGTGGCCTTTGCCCTCTCAGGGTCTGAGAGCACAAAAAATGCCAGCGTATGGGCCGCCCTGATACCTGCTTCTATCCCGTGAACTATGTCCGAAAGAAGCAGGCGAGACTGGCCCACCTGTTCCTGCCTGGCCTGAGGGTCCAGGGCCAGCGTGAGACCTCCCTAGGGGCAGTTTATGTGATGGGCTGGACTCTAAAATGTTCCTACTTTAAAGCCTGTGTTGAAACTCTGGATCTTTATTGACCCTGGGGTTCAAAAGGTGGGATAAGTTGATTTTTAAAGGGAAAGCCACTTTGACAAGCCTTTTAATCTCGCTCATCCTTTTTAAACAGAAAGTGATTGAAAGTGTGACCAGAGAGTCCTTTCTCTGTTCTTTTTTTCCCTTTGGAAGTGTTCTCCTCTGGTTCTGACTGAGGTTTCCCCCTCTGCTCTGGGAAATCCTAGTCAGGACCTCAGAGTTCCTAGTCCATAACCACTCTCAACTCCAGAGTTACTGGGGTGGGGTCTTTTCCAGGGCTGGGGGACATATTTGAGGATGGGTGATCCAGTGCCAAAGTTCACAGGTCTTTTAAATTCCTTGTGTGTTTGAACTTCTCCTAAATAGACTCAGGAAGGCAGAGCTTGAACCCCTGGAGATGGTCGGGTTGGCAGGAACAGGGTCATCTGGGAGCAGCAGTTGTGGTGGCCCCCGTGGCTGCCACCCTGAGAGGTCCTGGAGAATATGGGGGCAGAGAGATGGAGTAGGGAGGTGAATTCATGATGTGGCTTTGAAATCCAAGTGAATGTTCAGATCTGCTTGGAAATAGTTTGGAAGGTGTTGGAGGGTAGGGTAACTAGACTTTATTCCAGAGTAGACCAAAAATAAATAAGACAAGAGGGATATGGTACACTCAGGAAAACATAACGTTTGGTCTTTTAGGAAGCTGCCATCTTTGGAAGTCATCTTTGACTTTTAAAAACCAGGGAACTACACTCATGTTTAGTGGAGGCAGCCCAAGTGTCCATCTATAGATGAATGGATTAACAAAATGTGGTATATGCATGCAATGGAATATTATTCATCCTTAAAAAGGAAGGAAATTCTGGCACATGCTCCAACAGAGATGAACCTTGAGGACATTATGCTGAATGAAATAAATCAGCCACAAAAAGACAGATACTGTAAGATTCCACTTAAATAAGGTACTTAGAGTAGTCAAAATCAGAGAGACAGAGTGGAATGGTGGTTGTCAGGGGCTGGGAAGAAAGAGTGTAGGGGATGGGGAGTTAGTGTTTAATGGGACAGAGTTTAGTTTTGCAAGATGAAAGGAATTCTGGAGATCGATACAACAGTGTGAATGCACTTACCACTACGGTACTGGGCACTCACAATTGGTTAAGATGGTAAATGTCAATGTTTATTTTAGGTGGTTTTATGTGTATTCTGCCATAATTTTATGTTGAAAAGGACTGAACCTACACCCTTTCCTTCTGGAGGCTCCTTGTTCTCTCCATTCTCTCCTTCAGATAGATGACCCAGGATGCAAGCAGAGGAAGCAGGATGTTTCCCCTCCATTCTCTGGACTTGGGGACTCTCTGTGTTGTTTGGGGTTTTTTTGTTTGTTTTTAACTTGTTTAGGCTCTGGAAATAGAGTGAGACCAGCTGTTGGCTTTTTGCAAAAGGAACCTGGAAGGTGGCTTTGGTGACACCTTCAGGGGTGTGCAGCAAGTGTGGCTCCTGGGGTCCTGCAGTGTGGGTTTGGAACAGACAGTTAGAAAAACCAACAGGTTGGACTGGCGGGTGCTCCGGGGCATCCTCTCCAGCTCTGCATTACAGCTCAAGGTTCTGAAGTTGTGCAATCAGGGCTTAAGTTAACGCTGATACAGCTGAGGATGCCAGCTGTGTCATCTCTGCATTTAGCACAGAGCACGAGGCGTGCTTTGGGCGTTGCATTGAATTAGATGGATCCCCACCCTCTCTAATATGGTAATGAGGTGGAGATGCTAAGAGCATAAATTAAGAGGAGGATAGAAGGTTTTTGTGGAACGTAATGGCCGTGCGCCAGACACTGGTCTCAAATATTTTGTGAAGGAATGAAAAGGGCATCCAGTAAGAATGTACGTGATGTTAATCGTAAAGGGTGTGGAACCTCCGCCCCAGCTGTAAAAGTGGCAGGTCTGTCCCACTTAATGGCCAAATGACCATACATGGCTTAGTCGAGCATAATCAGTCAGCATTTCTTAACTTTCCCTTTTTTAATTCCCTTTTTTTGTTGTTCGTTTTAAAGGAAAAACCTTTTCACTTGGAGTCAAATAGAGATGTTTCCACGCTGAAGCAATTAATCTAAAGTCCCAACAGCCAAGATGCCCCTGTTGATGATGGACAGTCCTAGGTTTTGAGGACTCCTTAGCAGTTCATGCTTAAGTCAGACCAGGATTAAACGTTCCCACACGGAAGCATCCCTTTCTTCTTGAGGTCTTTTGGGTCTAGGTCAGTGATTTCGCCTTTGAACTTGGAATCACCTCTGGCCAGAAGACCAGTTGTTGACTTGTCTCTGATGAAGCCGGGGAGTGGGGATGTGAAGAAGGTGGTAGCAGAGGTTGGGTACACAGTGCCCCCAGTTCCCATGTCAGTGTCTGGCCTTGGAGAGGGGCTGATGGAGCCGCTTTTTCTTTCTTATTCCCTACCTCTGCCTGGCCTGTAAAGGCCCCACTCCATTCGGCCGTTAGCTGCTGAGGCTTCAAAATGAACTACTTTGACTCTCTTCCAGGCAGAGGACAGGAGTGCTCCCTGCACGCTCGGTTCTCCCGGGATTTGGTGCTGGTCTAGCACAGCCCTCCTGGGACTGGTGAACGGTGGCTGGGGGAGGGGTCGTATTCCATCTGGAAATGAGCTTTCCCCGCCCCTGTGAAGGAGACCTTGGCCCACTGAGCAGAATCAGGAACCTGGATATTTTCTTTTCTATGTTCTATTTTTATCACGTAAATGATAGTAATGTAGTCATCAGAATAAACTTCACCTGAGAAGAGAGGAGAACGATGTGCCCCGCCGTCCTGCCACCTCAGCGCATTAAAGTGGTTCATAGTTCCCTGTCCTTCAGAGCCCGTGGTCATTCCCTGGGAAGGGAATCTGTGGCTTTCGTGGGGACAGCTGGGGGCTATTAATACCCCAGGAAGTCCTCTGCGCCAGCCCCAAAGGGGAGGGTTAACATCTTCCTGCCCAAGTGTGCTCCGGGCCACGGCCCACTGTGAAAACGCATCTCTGCCTTTATTTGGTTTAGTGTCACGTGTTGGAGTGTTTCGATCCTTTTTTAGTCATCTTCTGTGTTCCACAAGTGGCTGACGGCTTTGCCGTGTGTATCTCTTGTTTACAGATGGGTTTGCGAGCTCAGTGGGGGCCTCCGAGCTCAGCTTGAGCAGCAGGCGCAGTCTCCGTCTGTTCCCCGAGGTTGCTGTGGCTTGTGTCGCATGGGAGGGGTGAGGCCCTCAGCCAGGGTCTCGAGTGACTGTGGCAGAGATGACAGACACCCTCCCCTGGGGCATGTCCAGAGCAGGAGCTGCCTGGTACCTGCATGGACCTCACAGGGCAGGAGGCTCAGGTTTCAAGGCGGCCTCGGGCACGGTGGAAAGCTGGGCTGAGGCAGCCCAGAGCTGCACGGCCCAGTTCCCTCATTTCACGTGGAGGGGTAGTGGGTGGGAGAAGGGAGAGGGCCTTGGCTGTGGCCACACGGTGAGTTAATAGCAGAGCTGGAAGCCAGCTCCCTGTGACACGACAGACATGTGTCATGGTTGGGGCTCACTCACTAGCCCAGCCTCTCCTGATTGCTGGCCAGAGACCCGGGTGGGACATCCTGGGGCTTGATCATTGTTTCTCTGCGTTGTTAAGGCTCAGGTGACTCTCGTGGAGGGTTGTTCAGAACACGTCCCCATGGCGTGTGGCCAGTGGAGTGTTACAGCCTGGTGGCCGTGTGGTGGTTCTGGCCCCCTGGCCACACAGCCAGACTCTCAGGAGCTCCTTCCACACAGCGTGTGGCCCCCTCCCCAGAGAGGGAGAGATTCTGATTTAACTGGTCAGGTGGGCTTGGGTATCAGTATCGTTTAGAAGCTCTCTTAGGTGCTTCTGATTAGATGATTCTGATGTGCGGCCAGGCTGAGAGCCACTGACTCTGCTCTCCCTGCTTCTTGTTTAGCAAACGGGGAACGAGAAGCACTGGCCATCGAGTGGCTTGCTTTCGTCCCTTTTGTCAGCGATTCAGAGTTGCAGGCGGCGGAGTCCAGGACCTGAGGTCTCCGTTCCTGCTCCCCGAGGTCACTTCTCCACCCCCACCCTCTTCCTTCCTTGCTTCCCTGGCCAGGGGTCTTGGTGAGGTTGTGGAAAGCCTCACAGATGTCGCTGGAAGGGCTCTGGCTTGTGTCCTTGTTGAGGACAGACCGACCGGAGAACACCTCAGTCTGCTTCCTGGCGCTTTTTCCAGCCTAACAGGACAGGGCAGGAGAGCTGGGGCTTTTCTGTTTGCACCTGCCTTTGAACTTTGAGGGGGAGAGAGCGCTCATAGGCAGGCACTGTGTGACTCCTGCAGCACGCGCTGCCCCGGAGGCTTGGCTTGAGCGGGTCCCTGGGGGAGGACGCAGGGGAGCCCACGGGACTGGCCTCCTCTGCCTGCTGGCCTCAGCACAGTGATCGCGGAGCATGGAGCTCTCTAGAAGCCTCACCTTCGCCCTTGAAGCCCACTGGCTCGTCCTCAAGCCCCCGTTGGTAAGGCTGGAGGACACAGACTGTTGTTGAAGAGCCAGACGGATGTTCTTAGATGGATTTATGCTCCTGCTTTAGTTGCTACGTGGTGTAGTTATCCTGTTCAAAGTTTCAACCATCCAGAGAGGTGGTTCCAGGGTGTCAGATGCTTCTGGTCCCGTTGTGCCTCTTCTCCGTTGAAAGGCCTCTGCAGGAAGCCCTGGGTGCCCCCTACCCCCATCCCCACTCAGCTCCAGGCTGGCTCCCTCTGAGAAGGCCCCCCTCCTCGAGCGCCTACTGCATGCCCACCCCTCTCCACGGCGACCCTGAGAGGGGCTGCCGATGTGGGAACTGAGGGGCTGAGAGGTTCAGCCGCACCAGGTTCAGAGTCCCAACTCTCTGAAGGCAGATTCTGCATAAACATGTCGTGTTTCCATCCCTGTGGTTCATTTTCTTTTCCAACACAAGTCCTCACATTAGAGGCTGTGCATCCTTGATGTGAATGGTTGCCATAAAAGCTGATGTCACCCTGGGCCTGGTCACTGTACGTCCCTGTATCTCAGTTTTCTCATTTATAAAATGGGAGTCAGAGCAAGGTTGGACCAAGGATAACTAAGTCAGTGTATTTCAAATACATGAGGAGAGCCTGGCACTTAGTGTGTAAGTATTTGCCATCAGTACCATTATTGCATTTGATAGCAGAGGATGCCCAGAACTGGCTGGTTGCAGTAGGCTCTGGTTGCCCTCTCCAGTGCAGTAGTAGGTTCTCAGGCCCCTGACACGGTCCAGGAGTCTAGACTGGCTCGTAGCCCAGGACAGCAGAGGCCTGGATCCCTGAGGTCATCCCGGCACAGGGCGTGAGGAGGAAGGTGCCTGCCTAGGGAACCAGCGAGGATTCCCTCCCGTTTGAACAGTCGTGTCACACACTGATGTGGGCGTCATGGGAAACCTACAACATGCCACACAGGCTGCGTGGGCAGAAAACACACAGATTGCCCTTTTGAACAGAAACTAGTTACCAGAGCAGGGAGGAATCCACATGTGACTGTGACAAGCATGTGCGTGTGCACACGTGGGCAAACATAACACAAGCCCTGTCGGTTCTGACGTGAGTCTGCTGCTGCAGTTAATTTTTTAAATTGTAGTTTCATTGTAGGAGAGAGAACAGTCATCCAAGGGCCTCTAGAGAATATGAGGTGGACGCTTCAGGTGTTGTTACCCTCGCTTGTCAGATGAGGAGGTGAGGCCCTGGGATGTTAGCTGGCCTGCTCAGGGTCACGCACAGCTGGTGGGCGTCCGACCTGAAATTGGCACCCTGGCCTTTCTGCTCCTGGTGCAGTGTTTTCTTCTGCGTTGTGCGGCCTCTGGAATAACACATGTACATAGTCTTCTAGAGGATGAGGAAGTGGGTTGAGATAGGCCATAAACAGCGAGCCCTGTACCCTATCCAGGACAAAAATGGACTTAAAACTCCAGGATATCCAGACCTCTGTGTGGCACACCCTGGACACTCCAGGAAGGGCTCCAGCTCCTGCCTTCAGAGCCACCCACCACCTAGTGACCTGAGGCCTGTCTCCAAGCATAGATTTCGTGCCTGCATGTTGGCTCACCTTCTCATTGAGGCTGTGGGACACTCTGCACTTTGTGATGCGTGCCTGGGTACCACTGTCCATCAGAATTGGAGCTGGTGCGGGCCATGGGCCCCATCGGATGGGGGTGGCAGGGAGTGCAGCTACAGGGTCTTATCTCTTGTTAAAGTACCTTGTTTTGATTGAACAAGAGAATTCTGACTGGGGAGACAGAAAGACATATTGGGTCCTAACTTTGGCTGGATGACATTTGCTTTTTTCCTAGATTGTTGGAAATATCCAGATTCCTGTAGATGAAATCCCTGGCCAACAGTGGGGAGGGTATAGCTCAGTGGTAGACTGCATGCCTATCATGCAAGAGGTCCTGGGTTCAATCCCTAATACCTCCATTAATCAATCAATCAGTCAATCAATCAATCAATCTAATTGCCTCCCACCCCAAAACTAAATCTCTGGCCAACAGACTACACTTTTCACCTGGGGTTCTGAGGCTTTGGGGTCCTGTAGACCTGCAAATTTAAACCTCAAAGCAAAACCAGCCCAGGGTGCTGTACTCCTGGTGGACCTTTCTTGTGTCAGGAAGGGAGGGTTTGTAGGTGCTGATCACACTGTGTGGCTCATTAGAAGAGGCTCTTGGGGGTCTGATTGGTCACATTGCATCACTTTGTGGGGCAATGTTCCTTTGAAAGGAAAAGTTTGTCTTCAGAGAGTAGGAACTGTGTTCTTTAATGCTGAGTGGATGGTGACCCAAGAGCCACCCTGATGCTGTGGGTTTAAGGGGGAGGGTTCAGGGCATCAAATGTAGCCATGTGTCCTCTTCTTACGACTGAGAGCATGCCAGTGGGCCTGGATCCACCCGAGGGCTGTCTGAGAGCAGGGAAGTGAGGACTGTGGGGCCCAGAGTCCAGCGTGTGGCTCTTAGCGCCACGGGGACCAGCCTCATTCACTAGCTGCCTCGTGGAGCAGCCAGAAGTGCAAGAGAGAGTGGCTGATGGGGGTCCAGGGTGTGCGGTGGGGGGATAGTGAACTGCCCTGTTACCTGTGCTAGTGCACAGTTCACAGTACAGTAGTGAAGGTCAGGGTCTTTCCTCCCAAGACTATTTGGATGATCCTCATGGCATGATTTTTGATGCATTGATTCCCTCATCTCAATCTTAATGGATGCAGAGGGCACTGGGTCCTCAGGTGTTATACCCTTGGGATGCCTCCCAGGATACACAGGGCTCTGTCGTCCCCAGGTGTGGCTCTCCAGAAGGCCTTTCCCTCATATGGGGTGCAGAAGTGGCCTTTGAAGTAGGAATAGAGAGATGCTGACTTCCTGCAGGTTTCACAGCATCACCTGAAAAGTTTACACACACAGATAAATTTGTTTGTCTCACTGTGAGAAAAACGTGTGTCATGCGGTTTGAGGCGATCGCATCTCGGTGGTCTGTCCTCTCTGTTGGCGACCCCAGCGCCCTGCCCCAGCATGCAACCGACAGTAAAAACGGTTTATAACCTGCGAGGGCGCTGGTGTCTCTTCCCAGCGCTTCACTTCCTCAAGCACAGCGCTGTTCCCAGGGGTGTCCGGTTTCCCACCGCCATTCACCAAGCCCCACACCGTCCTGAAGCAGCAAGAACTGGTTTTACCAAGTAAACTGATACCTCTGCGGGCATCCTCTGCGAATAAGGATGGGCAGCTTAATAAGTTACTGGCGGACCTTGGAGGAGGCCACATGGCCCTGGCTCCTCACCTCTCCTGGTCCTCAACACTTGAGTGCACAAGCGGAATGAGGGAGGGCTCCCCTTTCCTCGGAGTGTAGTGGGGGCAGGTCTCCATCAAACAAAGCCCGTCTTGCCTGGGGCCCCCACAGTCCTCTGAAGTTCCTGGCTGGACCCCCTACTGGAGCAGGGCAGGCCTGGGCTTTAAGCAGACACCTGGGGAGATGGGCCTTTCTGTCAGCTGACTGCTCCGGGCACAGGGGCAGGGCAGAGCTGGGGCACAGGGCTGACTCTCTCTCCCCGTCTCCAGCTCCAAGCTGACGGTGAGGAGGAGGGGGCTCCTGCAGGTGGCTGTGGGCTGTAAGCTTTTTGTGTGGTTTGGCAGGAAGGCCCTGGGGCTTGGGAGATGACAGGTGCTGAGAACAGAGTGCAGTGGCGCGTGGGAGCTGGAGCCCCTGGGGTCCTTCAGCTGGACTCTCACTCACCTCCAGGGCTGTGGTCAGTACCCGGAGGAGCTTGGAGGAGGGAGGATGGCCCCAGCCTTGCAGGGGAGAGGGCAGGGATCTCAGGAGTGAGGGCCTCCTCTTCCCCCTGAGGGGTTGAGGGTGCCTGCAGGCCTGTGCCACAGGGTGTTAGGGGCCCAGTCAGAGGATGAGGCTGTGTGTCCTGAGTGGGGTGGGTCAGGATTTAAACCGGGTGGCAGGGCCAGGTTTGGAGGGTGTGGTTGAGTCTGTGCCACATGTCCAGGAAAGCTGTGGTCTCCCCTTGAGTTTTCTGTAGGAGGCCAGACAGGGACCACCTGCTCACGCTGGCACTCACTTCTCAGGCTGAAGCCAGGCTGGTTTTATCCCCCAGCCTTGGGGCTCTGCTCTGTCTTTCCGCCTCTCCTCTCTCTCAGCCATGGACTGGCTACCTTGGGGCCTGGCACGGACTGGGCTCTGCCCTGGGCCCTGAGAAGGGATGGAGAGAAGGACATTGTCCCTGCTCTGGAAGAGCTGGACGCAGGGGAGGCAGAGGCCGAGCTGGAGATCACACAGCTTTGTAAAGGCCTTCATTTGAAGAGCCCCTCCAGAGCCTGTTATTCCTGAGAACCAGTTCAGAGTCCAGATACTCTGCTTTTTGCACAGTCTTCTGCTAGGTGCTGTGTTGTTAGGCCACCATATTTACAGTGTCCTTAGAGACCAGGGAGTGGCAGATGGGTTTAGTCTATGGTGCAGATGGATGAGTCGTGGCTGCTCAGGGTGCTGTGTTGAGAAGGGTGAGGAGACCTTGAGGTGGGTCTGTGGGAAAGAGCTTCATCGATTAGTGATGTCTGCCGTGGAGGCGGAAGGAGGAGGAGACACTGCACAGTGTGTGTTATCTCTGATTTTACAGATGAAGGAACGGAGACCCCGAGAAGTTCTGACTTGTCTCTGTGCTTGGTGGTGGGTCTGGAATTGGAACCTAAGGCTGTGGCATCTCAACCCAGCGCTCTTTCCACTGCGCTGACGCTGCAGAGCCCATCCTCACCAGAGGCCAGACATGGAAACATGAAGCAGTGAGGAGGAAGTATCAGACTGGGCTGTTCAGAAAATACACTGTAGCAGAAAACCAGGATGGAGGCGGGGAGATGGGCTCTGACTGGAGAGAGGAGGGAGCTGGCTCTTGCAGGAAAGGCCCTACCGGGACAGAAGACAGTTCTGCCATCCCTTCTGTGAGGACTCTCACCCGGGCTGTGGGCAGAATGCAGAAGCTACCACTATCCTCAACTCTCTTGATGCGTCAGGTTTTCCTTCAGGAGCAGGAAGAGTGGGTAACTTCATGGGCATTGAGAATGCGGAGAAGGCAAAATCCCAAACCCTGGAGATTCTTTGCATGTTTGCTGGCTGGTCTGTGTCACACCTGCTGTGCCCTCGGCACTTGTGCGCTGGCGGTGTGGAGACTCGGGGTTCACTGCCTGCACGGCCCCT
Organism: Camelus bactrianus; assembly: GCF_048773025.1. Taxonomy (NCBI): domain Eukaryota; kingdom Metazoa; phylum Chordata; class Mammalia; order Artiodactyla; family Camelidae; genus Camelus; species Camelus bactrianus. The sequence goes on from NC_133544.1 coordinate 11,793,064, forward strand.
CTGGTAGCCTGTGATGGTCTGGCGGGTCGCAGCCCCGCAGAGTAACCCTGCACCTTTAACTTCTGCCCAGCTGGTGCTTCTCTGGGAGCCATTGTGTGATGCAGGTGTGAGGTTTTCCATGATGGGAGCAGCTGCTGTCAGCAGCTTAAACACCGGGTGGGTCTGCTTCACCTCCCAGATTTTAGCTCATTTTTCTTGCAGGACGAAGAGTCAATTTGGCTCTTACAGGAGTTGCTTGATTTTTCTACCAACCGTGTCACTCCACCCTTGGTGTCCTCACTTCCCCGATTTCACGTTCTCCTTGGCCAGTGGTCAAAGTCACAGAGACCTGCTCGGGGCGTGCAAATCAGGCACCCGGCCTGGAGCCTCTGCAGATTTCACCTACAGGAGCCCTGTGTCCGGGCTCTGCCCAGCCCTGCTCCCTCCTCACCGCTGTGCTGCTCTCCCATTTCTGGGCTGGCCTCCAAAAGTATACAGAGTGCTTCATTTTAAGAAGCACACAGGGAAAAAAAAAATTTTAAAGCATGTAATTGTGGTTATGTAAGAAAACGCCAGTATTCTTTAGAGCCGCGTTCTGATGGAGGGATGCAATGACAAGGTGCTAGAGTTCGCTGTAAAATTCTTGCTCGTTTTGTAACAAAGGAGAAAAAAATAAATGGATGAGGCAAATCTTGCTCATTGTTGAATTGGTGGGATGGGTCCATGAGGGCTGTTGTCTCTCCTTTTATTTATATCTGCAATTTTTTTCACAATAACAGTGTTTAAAAGCATATAGGATTTTCTACTGAAAACTTTGACTTGTGTATAATTTTCGGTGCTCTTTCCTAAAACTGCTCTCACTCACAGATGCATTTCCGACTTCCACAGGGGCACTGTGTGTACTGCTTCCTCCTCCCACGTGTGGTTGAAACTGACCTGCTCCTTTATGTAATTTATGCTGCAGCACATTCAGCCAGCCCAAGATGACCAGGGTTCTGTTTTACAAAGGTTTGGGGTACTCCTGCATATATAGTAATGTGAGTTTAGTTTCTATTGGATGAGCATTTATTGAGCATCTGTGTATGAAGACAAAACAAATAGGAAATGAATGAATGCCATGGGGGAGGGGCCCTGCCGGTCTCAAGATCAGCTAGAAGCTGGAAGGTGCGGGTCCTTTTGGGGATCCCATCCCATTGCATGGGGCTGCTTTCTCACAGTGGGTTTGTTCAGTCCCCAGTATCTCACTCCATTTTGATACACCGTAACTCCTGTATTCAGCCTCAGACCCCTTTGCCTTAAATTTTCTCATCATGTTCTCAGGGTAGACCCTTTCTCTAGAAAGTAAGCTTCTTACAGGCAGAGAAAGTTGAGCTTTTTCATGTTGGTTTCAAGCAGACACTGCCCCCCTCCTCCCGAAATGGGGAAGGAATAAGACTCTTCAGTGGGAGGCCCAGGCACTGGTGTAGGTACAGACCTGGCCCTGGAGCCAAGAAGGAGAGTAGGTGCTGGGATGGAGAGGAAGGAGCTGAGCTCACCACGTCCACTCTCGTGGGGCGCCGTCCACCTCCTACTCAGGTGGGCGATGAGGCAGCGCAGTGAATGATGGGGTGGGAAAGTGCTGGCCGTGCGAGACCCGGTCAGACCTCAAAATGGCTCGTCCGTGGGTGCATTCCCTGTCCCCGGGAGACGGGGCCAGGTCCTGTACACAGACTGGCCTGGGGTGTCTGTGTTTTAGCCCTTGAGCCTGACTTGACTCTGTTGGGGTGTCCACCTTGATGTAGTCCTCTGTCGGCAATGTCATCCTCGCTCTGCCTGCCCTCTCCCTCTGGCAAGAGTCGACCGGTGGAGTAGGAGGCCTTGGTGGGAGGAGCACCCGGTTTTAGAGTCACGTTGGCTGCGGGTCAAGACCCAGCTCCTGCACACAGTAGTTGGTGATCCTGGGTCACTGTTTGCTCCCGGTGAAGGGGGCATGAATACAGGGAGTTGGGAGGGATCACAGCTCTTGGCGGCTTGTCTGTTGCAAGTGTTCGCTATTCTGTTTCTCATCCACTGCCGGAGGGAGTACAAATTGGTGCAGGCACTTTGGAAAACAGTCTGGCATTAAAGCCTAAAGTTCAGCATCCACGTGCCCTGCGGCCCAGCTAACTTCACGCGTAGGCATATCCTGGAGAGAAACTCCTGTGCGTGGACTCTGGGAGACTTGTCCAGGAATGTTCAGTCTTTCCGTGCACAACAGCAAAAGGCTGGAAGCAGCCCAGATGCCCATCAGTGGGGGAATGGATGAATACGCCGAGACATGACCACACAATGGAATATTATACAGCTGTCCAAACAAATTAACTACAGCAACACGCAATGACGGAGATGGATGTTAGCAGTGTCATACAGGAGCATGTGCTTCCAAAGATTACATACAGTGCTGATCCTTTCCTTATAAAGTCGAAAGTAGCTAATAAGTGTGCTTTTAAGGAACATTTCGCCCCCCCCCCCAAAAAAAAAACTCAAAACACAAGAGCAAAGGAATGTGCACTTCTGATTGAGGTCGGTGATATCTTGGTTGGGAAGAGGCGGGGTATGGGATGGGGCACCGTCTGCTTAGATGTAGGTTATTGTTTGTCAAAATCCCAGCCTCTGCTCGTGGTGGTGGGTTTGCAGGTGGTTATTACATTGTGAAAAGTAACTACATGAAACTGAGCCATGTGTGACCACAGGTGAACGTCAAGAGCCAAGGATTATGATTAATAATTAACCTAGTTCTGTGCATGTCTGGTCCAGTACTCCCCAACTCCTGCCTCAAGTCCATTTTAGCAAAGGCTGTGATGGCCCAGTGTTGAGGGGTGAGAGGGGGTGGCGTTCCCATCGCTGCCCGCCCCCCCACCTCTCTGCGCCGTCTGTCCAGCTCAGCCCTCCCTCCTCCTCAGGGCCTGCTGGCTGCAGTGGCCTCGCTGGCTTGGGGCTTTGCTCGTCCTTAACCACTTGCTTCCTATCTGTGCTGCACAATCAGTGCCTTGTTATATAGCCTCGCCCTGCAATCATTCCCACATGGGTGTCTCTTACTAACAAGATGGTAATTTCTGCAAGGCCAGAGGTCACATTTTATCTCCCCTGCTCCTGTTCACTCGCCCCTTCTTCCTTAATAGAAGAACCCCCAGCCTCCCTCCAGCTCGATGTGGCCGTGCCGCCGGGTGAGATGTAAGTGGCAGTGTTGGGCCCTCCTTCTGAGAAGTCTCCCTAAGAGCTGCCTTTCTTCCCCCTTCCTCCTTCTCAGGGAAGTAGCAGGTAACCACCCCCAGCATGTGGTTCTTAGCGCTGTGAGTGCCTGATGATTGCACCATGAGTTCTGTGGATTAAAAACGTCAGCAGCACCTTAAATTGACATGTGGACGCCAAGGAGCTGGCTGTGGGGCCCGTGCTCCTCTCCCCTGCAGGTGACCTGGGCGAGTCACCTCACTCCTCCAAACTCCACTAGATCAGGAAGTTGGGAACTGTGCCTGCGACACCAGAGTTAAAGCAACATAGATTGTCAGCTGTTCCTAGGTTGTCGGCCATTCAGTGGCGTATGCCCCAGACACTCATTTGCTCAAACTGTAATTTTTGCACCAGTCTCTGCTACAGAGTCATGAACCCCTCTGGAGGCCTGCCCCCTGCAGTGGCACCACTTTCCAGGAATGGGCTTGTGGCCCCCATGACGCATCTGTGCCTGTGGAACGTGCCCCATTCCCGGCCTGATGCTGCCATCCTGCGGGGGTCCCTGCGACCCCTCTGCCTCCTAGAGAAAGCTCAGGGCGGACAGTCCGAGATGAGATGAGCTTGCTTTTCCAGAGAGAGGAGCTTTATTTTAGCTTCTGTTACTCATTTTTTTTTTCTCCTCTAGCAAAGACCAGTGTCTCGGTCGACACGAAGTGAGCCATTCTGTGCAGAGAGGGTGGCGGCTGTGCTGGTGTGAGGCCAGCAACGGAGGGGTCAGCTTACGTGTGCATGGAGTGGTTCTGTACCCTGTCTGGTGGTCGGCCTTTCCTGGAAATGAGTGGCCAGGGTGGTGGCAAGGTGACCGTTGGCAGAAGAGGCCTTTCCTTCCTCACCAGGCCTGGAGAGCGCGTGGCCGTCAGCTGTGGTCTGAGCCAACGCCGCAGCTTCCTGATACCACAGTCCTACTTTGGGCCCGTGGCTCCGGCTGGGAGGGCGCAGCACATGCCGCTTCTCTGCATCTTTGCTCTCTGCTTCCAGATGGGAGATGGATTTATGATGACCAAATGCTGGCTCTCCAGCATTTCTTCTCTCCTCTGCACTCATTCAGGAGACTTTTATTTAGAGCCCACCCCCTGCCGGGCCAGAGCCCCGTTCCTGCCTCTGAACTTGATAGTGAGGTTGGTGATAAAAGCCTGTCTCCATCACCAGTCTGAGTTCACTCGCCATCACTCCCCCGACTCCCCACACGCTGCCTGGAATAGACTCGGGTTTGGTAAATGCTTGTTGAATGAATGAACAAATGAATCCCAGAGCAAGGCAGTTTAGGAGTGTATGGAGCAGAGAGGACCATGGCCGAGTTTGGGCCACAGATGCAAACAAAGAAGCCCCTAGAAACAGCTGTACAAATGTCCTAGGAGAAGCACTTAGGTGTTTTGAGGCTCTGAGAGGACAAGTTGCTCAGGGCGAGAAGCCTCACAGCCTCTCCTGGGGCATCAGCCTTAGTGACCAGTGAAGCCTTTCCTGGCCACTGCAGCCTGCAGGGACCACTCTCCCCCTCCCACCTCCTTGGGGTCCCTTCTGAGGATACCCTCAGGCTGCAGGCTCACTGCGTTCATGTCTCTTCTCATCAACCATGCTGTGAGCTCCCAGGGCTGGAGGATCTGGATTCCAGCCCCAGCTCGGTCATCACTAGCCACATGACCCAAGGCCTGTCCTTACCATGTGCCCGTATCTCACTTTATTCCTGTGTCGAAGGAGCGCAGTTCGAGCACTGGCCCCACTGGGCACAGGGTGATGTGTGCACCTCAGAAAGCGTTGGGCCAGAGTAAGATCCTCTTCACACACACACACCCCCCATTCCACGCCAGTCTAACACAGTAGATGCTCGGTTAATGTGTATAATTGAGTGGTCTGTCTTTTTTTGGCTTGGCCTGAAGGAGTCCACTTGCTGTGGTGACAGGGTAGGGGTGGGCACAGACTGTCATCCTGCCCAATTTGGGCTCAGAGCAGCTGGTGAGGGAGCCTGTGTTTGCGTGAAGTGTGGGCTCCCAGCTGCCTGCAGGAAGCCAGAGCAGCTGGCCTGCCCTGAGACCAGGTGCCGGGGCGGGTCTGCATGCCTTCCTTTTCCCACCTCCTCCCAAGTGTTCTGATTCTGGCGGTCCTCACACTCACCTTGCCCACATCTGAAGAAAATCTCTTTTTGAAAAGAATGAAAGAAAAGGGGGGGCCCTTTTTTTCTTCTGGTCCTCAGGTCGGAGCCTCATGCAGGAGGGGCCCAGTGGTCTAACTGCAGGCATCGTTTCTGCCCCTGCCCTTCAGGGTCCAGGTTTAGGCTGTTCACACGGTGAACACACATGCCATTCTGGGACTTGCAGCCCTTCATTAGCTCATTTGATGGATGCTGAGTGACCCCTCCTCGTGCCAGGCCCCGGGAAGCAGTGGGAATGGAGCCCACGGCCTGTTCAGGAGACTTGAAAGCTGATGCTGGTTTAGCAGAGGAAGCTTAGTGCGCAACTTTATCACTAGTGGCAGAGAATCTCAGGTCCCTTCCTCCTCTCCCCTCAGTATTTCACACCACAGACGTGTTGCGGAGCTTTTCATGTTGGGTTACACAAGGGAGTGACACCACACTTAATGCCTGGCTCAGGGAGACATCACTCATTGATCGTGGCGCTTTCTGCCCTAAGCCCTGACCTGGCCTCAGAATCCTTCTTAGCACAGCACTCTGTGTAGCTTCGACCCATCACATATGCCTGGCACCCAGTCTTAACCCCTCTTTACAACCTCTGGTGTCACAGTAGGTGACCTGTGTGAGAGCACCTGGTGCGTCCCAAGGCTTCAGAATGGGATGTCTTAGCACGGGGGCCCGCTGCACTGCGGGCCCTGGTGGAAATGGTCGGGCTGGGCCACCACCAGTGTCGTGCTCAGTAGGACAGCATGGCATGTTCCCGCCACAAGACCTTCCCACTTGCTTTTCCCTCTGCCTGAAAGTCTCATTCCACATCTCCACCTGGCGCTCATGCTCTCTCCACTCGTGTTTGTTCAACTGTCACTAAATCGGAGGGCCCTCTTTGACCACTTGTCTATAATGGTTTCATTTTCCATGGCGCTGGATCGACCTGCCCTTATTTTTCTTCTTAGCGCTTCCTGGCACACACACGTGACAGACTCTTTTACCTCTTTATCTCCCTCCTTTACTGCGGTATCTCCAGCAAGCAAACACATGTGTTGACCAAATGGATCTTGTGTTGGCAAATCATAGTGGGCCAGGCATACCCCCTGCCAGTTAGGATTAAAAGAGATAATACCAAGTGTCTGTCCCAGGCCCTGCCTTATCATTGTTCAAAAAGAAAGTGTTCTTTGCAGTCTAGAAGTGGGAGGGTGTGTTTGGTGGCCTCTCCAGGGTCCTGAGGCTTCTGTTCTCACCAGACCCTTCCTCCCTGTGTGAACCAATCAGTTCAGGTTAGCCGGCAGCTGGTGCACATCTGCTGAAGGTGGCATGTGCAAAGGCCAGGGGGTGAGGGAGGATTCAGAAGTGAGCACCCGACAGTGCCTCCCCCCAGGGCCCTGAGGTTTCCAGTCACCTCGGATGTGGGGTACACTATGCCAAGCCTTGGAGGGCACAGACAAGGAAGTGATGATTTCCAACCAAGGGGTTTGGGTAGGGGGAGGAGGCCCTGGAGGTGGGCATTGTAGGGTAGAAAGGGTTGCATCAGGTGCCCACTCCCCAGTGTGGACAGCTGCCTCAAAATCAGTCGATACCATCTGTTGAGATTTTCACTTCCCGCTGAAATGTTAGTCATTACCAACTTTCTCAACCTTCCTCCTCCCCAGTTTTTCAACTGTGTCCTGAGTTGCCCTCCCCCAGTTTCCTGCTATAGAATAAGTTCTTGATCATAGACTGAAAGAACCTTCCAGAGTTTCTTGCTCTCTGGGTGAAGTCTTGATCATTTGTTGCAAACTCCCATGATGATGAGAAGTGACCCGTTTGCAGGATTTGTTGCTTGTCCCCGCTGTATCATCTGCAGCTTTGTCAGAGGGGCAGTTGGGGGCCAGGGAGGTGGTGACACAGCCCTACCTCACTCACTTATCCGCCCTGGAGAGCTGACGGCTCCCCCCGTGCTCCCACAGAACTTAAGCCACTTTTTCAGCGTTTACCATTCTCAGAGGCACAAATTCTGTCGCTGTGCCCAAGGCAGGGACCGCTAATCAACCATACACACTGTCCCGGAGCCCAGACCTGCCCTTAGAACTGTCAGCCCAGCACCTGCCAGCCCTTCAGAGTTGAAACCTCGGCCACCCTTAGCGGTCAGGCTGTTGTGTGTGTGCTTTTTCCCTTGAGACCAGAGGGAAGCGAGAGAAGGCAGGAGCAAGGGAAGGATATTCGGGTATTCCTGCTCAGCCCCTACTCCTGCCTGGCCCTGAGCCCCACACAATCGAGAAGGAAAGGGGTGTGGGTGAGCCGGGGGCTGGGGAGGACTTCCCCATGCCTGGGGACCTCCAGGGTGAACCCCCACACCCCAGGAACCGTGACTGACTCCTTTACGGGTTTCACTTTCTAGTCACTGCAGGCCTGCGTATGTGCACCGCAGGGCTGTTCTCAGTTGGGACCCTTGAAGCAGGAGGCAGGCGTGTGCGTCCTCCCTAAGTGTGTCTGGAGTAGCACCCACTGGAGGCCTAATTACCTGCAGGTGCTGTGCTCGGTCTCCTGTGGATTAGATGGGATGCCCGCCTGCCCAGCCACCTGGCTAGGGGACTCCAGAGCCACTGCTGCCACCCTGCACAGGGGTTCTGCTTCTCCATCCTGGGACTGCAGTGGGTGGAGGGTGTGATTCCAGCACAAGGTGGGGGAGGGTGCCTTCCACTGCTTCCTTTGCCTTTGTTGCCACCTCTCCCTGCCACCAGCACACACACACCTGATGGTACCTGCTCTTCTTCATTTCCACTTAAGCCAAGTGCCACCTCCTCCTGGACGCCTTCCTAGATTAGCCCTCCTGTGTGCTCCCATTGCCCCCTAGCTCAGATGCTTCACATCCCCTCTATTAGGGCACCAGATATGCCAGCAGATCTATCCCCTGCCAGGCTGTGGGCTCCCTGAGAGAAGGGCCTCACCCCTTGCACACACCCTGAACACCCTCACTGCTCCCTCTTGGTTTTGTTGAGCTCATCTGTCTGTGTTTCCTAGATTTGAGGACAGAGGTCTCTTCTGTGTATTCCCCCCATCCCTGGCCACCAGCGCACCACCTGACACCCAGTAGGTGCCCAGGAAATACTGTGGCATAAGTAAGAACTGCTACCCCTCTGCTCTCCCTGTCGGCCAGCCGCCTGCCCTGGGGAGCTGGGCGTGAGGCCTGGCTGACTTGGGAGCAGTGGTGCCCCGAGGCCCATGGTGCTCACACTCTGTGGCGGGGGCGTAGCCTGGCTTCCCTGCCCTGCTCTCCCTGCCCTCACAGGTCCCGGCAGGTTGCCACCTGCTGATGGAGGCTCCTGGGCAAACTCTGCCCCTCCTGCTCCAGCGTGTCCCCTGGGATTGAGGGAATTGGTTTAGCACCGTCAGGTGGCCAGTGAGGGCTGCCAGAGTGTGGCGGCCGCCCCGGCCCTGCCTGGCATGAGTGGTGGGCTGGAGAGGAGGAGGGCACGGTGGCTGCAGAGACACGTGCTCCCCCAGCCCAGCTGCTCACCGGGACAGGGGAAGGCTGCACCTCCCCCACTGAGCTCCACGGGGCGTGACTCGGGCAGAAGGTGCTGGGAAACCAGTCTAGACCCCCCACCTGACAAGGATGCAGGGGAGCAGTTTGGGTCCCATGGACCTGGTGGTGTTGGTGGCTCCGCCAGCCCCACAGAATGGGAGTCTCCACCCTGCTGTGACCCCACAAGCTGTTCTCTGAGCCCTGCACCCCCTTGCCTGCCCATCAGCAGAAATGTTGGCTTTTCCAAGAAGCTCAGAGAAAGGAACTCCGCAGCTCTGATGCACAGTTGCAAGTTCCCTCACCATTGTAACATTGGGCTCCTGGCATCAGCCCCAGGCACGGATGCTGCTGTTTCACTGGGAGGAGAGGATGGGGCAGCCCTGAGCCATTCCAGGCATTGAAGTGTGAGGACAGGACCCCCCAGCCCCCCGCATCGTGCCTAATCCTCTAAATCCTTCTCCTCCCTCCCCCAGATCCCCACTGGAGCCTGGTCCTGGCGTGTATTTAGCCGTGAGTAGACACAGTTGAATGGAAGTGAGATCCTTGGTACAGTGGAAGCTGGTGGCCTCACTGCAGAAGTTCTTCCCCAGAGCCCAGCTTTGGCTGCTGGTGACTAGGCTTGAATTTACCATGTGAAATGGTCCCTGAGACACCATTTATGGGCAGAAGTTCTTCTCAGAGGAGATGAACGCAGTGCTGTGCTGGTGCTTCTGGGGCTGCCCCCACCACCTCCCTTGGTCCAGGGACTCAGAAGAGACACTTCCTAGCATCAGATAAGAGGACTCCACCCACAGAGCAACCCAGAGGGAAGATGGCAGGCGTTCTCAGGGACACTTGAAGCATCCTCCAGTCCTGTCCCTGTTGGGCTTCCCCTGGGTTCTTTTGGACGTGTGGGCACTTGGCTGTTTTCAGAATTAGCAGCCCTGTGTTAGTAATTCTATTAAGGTATGCTGGGCTCCTCTGTGCCAGCACCCTCACCCCCCCACCCCATCTTCTGAAGGAGCCAAACATTGCTTGGAGATGGTCCTGCTACAGCTGAAGGTGTGGCTCAGAGAGGGACTGTGACTTGACTGAGGTCACACAGCCAGTAGCTTGCCCTTACCTGGTGGTGTTTGAGTTTCCAGGTGCTCCTTCCTATACGTCTGCTCCTCCTGGGTCAACTCAAAGGCGATATTTGTTTTTCTTTCTGCAAACAAAGGATGGGCTTGGTTTGTTTCCATGGTCACAGCCATGAGGACAGGCAGTTACGAAGTGTTGTGGGGCAGGGGATTTTATGACAGTGGGCATCGCAGATGACCTGGGTTGATGGCCTTAAATCGCTGGGTCCTGAGACAGTGTAGCCTTGTTAGGGGAGCCGGTGCTCCTGGGCTTGTGTGATCCGAGCTGGTTTCAGGCCCTGGGGACCCCGGGATTAATTGGAACGAGGTGGAACAGATGGATCGAATCTATCAGCAGCTTTATGTGACAGCTTCTTAACATAAAAGCACTTCATTGCCCACTCGTTTGGCCAGGGCTCCCTGCCCCGTCGGAGGGAAGGCAGCGGGAATGAGAGCCCCTTGTCCAGGTGTAATTACAAGCACATGGCCCTTGGGCCTGGCTCTGAGCAGGAGGCTGAGGGTAAATCATCAGGCTTACATCTCGTCCCAGCAGCCAAATCAGAAAATCGTTCTCCAGCTGTAACGTCGAAGAACATGGGTGGTGTCACTGGGTTTGGGGGTTAAGTCCCTGTTGCTCTCAGATGAGGTGACAACTGTGTGAGGCATGATTGGTTGGGCGGCGAGGGGGCAGCAGACTGTAAATATCACAAGTCACACGGAAGGTCCGACACAAGAGTCGCTCTAGAAGGTGCCCCGGTTTGGGCCATCGGGAGGTTGATGTGGTCGCAGGGAAAGCTCACCAGCCCAGAGCGTCCAGCCTGGCCCTCGCTCTGGACCCGCTGTTAAACCCTGTTACCAAGTTCTATTATGGTTCCCTTGGGTTGGAAATTCTAGTAATTCTTGGCCTGACCACCTCATAAGAATGTTGGGAGGAGGAATGAGGGGACCCTTCCTGTGTCTGGGTGTGTGTTTGCCATTCAGATTGTGGGGTGGTTTTGTTTGGACCGAGAAGGTTGAAGGGCATTCGGGAACCCCACTTGGTCAGATCCCCTAGGTGAGAGGTTTGGAGGCGTGAATGTAAACCCTGTGATGTGTGCAGAGGGTGCCTGGAACGCTACTCCTGACGGTCCAGGTCTCTCCGTGGGGCGCCCTGAAGAGCATCTGCCTTCTGGAGTCCCAGAGGCACCTCACCTGCATGAACCTTAGCTGGGTGGTTCCTGGAGGAGTGATTGCTGTGGGGTTTGAAGTCTCTCCTCCTCTCTTGGGGCACTGGAATAGACTCTGGGGACATTGGAATACATGTGGGTCCCATCTGAGTCACTTCTATAGTTTAGGAATTTTAAATTATCCTTAGTTTGCTTTGTTTGCTCCTAAAACTGTCACATTTGGGATTTTATAGTTGGAAAGCCTGGTGTATTCAAACCAGCATTACAGATTCACTTTGAGGTGTTTTTAGCTTTGGTTAACATCTACAAGCTGAGGGCTCTTCAGGCATGTGGTGGCCGATTTTGCCAGGATTTGAGGCTTAGGAAGTAACTTAACAGGGGAAACAGCTCTCATCTCACGGTAGTGGAACAATGTGCTTGGTTTTCAGGACTCGGTCCCCTTGTTAGTGTGAGAGAGACAAGACACTGCTTCCAAAAAAGAAACTTAAAAAATAATAAAACCCTACTCAGTATTAATTTTGAGGAATATTTTCTGATCAGTCTGATTTTGTCAGGTGTCGCTTAGCTGCTTTTTGCTGCCTCTGAGTGGGGAGTCGATTAACGAGGCAAAATGTGAAAATGGCACAAAAGGGGCAGGTGGAGCATTAAGAGTTAAGGGGAAAGAAAGTCATATGTGATTAAGGACATCAAGGTTGGCTTCATGGAGGATGTAGCATTTTTACTGAGCTTTGGAGGATGGATAGGGTTCTGACCCAAGGTAATCAGGGCCGGGGATGTGCAAGGAAGAAAGAGCACCCCAGTGGGAAATGCAGAGTTTGTAGAGTACAGTGTAACCAAAGGCTCGACTTGCTGGCTACACTTAGCAGCTAATGCATTTCCTGGCTCTCTCCCCACCTATGGGACTCCTCAGCATTCTCCACAGCCCAGCTCAGAAGCCGCCACCTCTGGGAAGCCTTCCCAGATTTGTCCGGGCAGCGTTTGGTAGTGCTCTCCTGCTGTGCCGCTCCGACACCTGTCCTTTCGTGCTGTGACTGTCTGCCTCCCTGCCTTTTCAGCCAGCTGAGAGTTCTCAGCTCACAGCAAGGTGCTCAGAGTATGTTTCTGAATATCTGAAACCCAGACCTAAAGGTGTGCAGTGCGTGTGCTGGGTGCACAGTCAAAGCTGTTACCACTCGTGTTTCTGATTCTCAGTACTGGATAGGTCCTTGTGTTCCTTTGGCTGTGTGGAAGGCACATTTTACTTGTCTGGACCATCCTGATCTCCTTGGCAACCGTGAGCATCATCTTCCTCCTGGATGCCTCTCCTGGGTGTTGGTCTTAACTCTTCTGGGCCCTCTCTCTCATTTACTCTGCATTAACAGCCTTTCAGAGCCCCATGAAGGGTCATTCTGTGGACCTAAACTCATGGCGTTTAGCAGCATTTATTTTCCCTTCCTGACAAAATGTTGAGCCATAAAATTCAGTTTCATTTTGGGAGGAGAAAAGATTTCTTCCCTTTCTTCATGAAATCATTGTCTTCATCCGACAATCCCAGTCTTTCCAATGGAAACTGAAGATACATGCAGTGTTTCCACCCTGCAACTTTTCCAGGACCTTGTGTTTCTTCCTTCCACCGGCGGAGAAAGTGGCCTGTCTGTTTGAGCAGGCGCAGAGGTCGACAGCGGCCCTGACAGGATTTTAAGCCTTTTCAGTGAGGCGCCTGCATTACCTCAGGCAGTGGGGGTGCTTCTCTGGGATCCTTGAGCCTCTGATTTCCAGGGGCTGTTGCTCTGACAGCCCACCCTTCCCACAGGGCCTCCTGCCTCACCCCTCACACGGGGCTCAGGGCTGTAAGCCAGCCTCTGCCCTCATCCCTGGTCAGCCAGCTGGGTTCTCCTGGCTTCTTCCCGGCTGATGGAGGCTTTGCAGTTCCTGATGGACGGTGCTGGAGTACAGTTTGATTGGAGAGGGGGGATGATTTTAAAAAACCAATAATCTATATTATTTTTCATGTTGGATACTTTGTGAATTGTCTTGAGGAAAGGATTTTTTCTTTTTTTTTTTAGTGGCTCTGTCATGTTCACAGTTCAATATCTGTTAAAGAGTTGCTGCTGACTGTACGTTCTTTAGGAAGTCATGCCACTGGGTGAAAATAATTTATAGTCATGCAACCATGTTACAGAATCTTTTTTAAATGTTGGGAGACCTTGCTCTTGTCCTGGTCACTCTAATAAAGAGAGTTCCGTTGTTTTGGCATGTTTCCTTTGAGGGTTCCTTCTTTTTCAGAATATCTTTATTATCCTATCTCCAGTTAGGTATCTTTTTACTCATTTAAGCATTTTTTGTCATCTTCCTAACCAGTATAGTGGCCGTTGTCTTCTGTTACCTGACCATTTCCCAGCTTCGGTTTGTGACAGATACTAAAGTGCTGTCTCCTTATCACATGCCCCGTCATACTTGGATTTGTATTTTGAGGTTTTAGGGGGGTTGGTTTTAAAGCCTCTAGTTAATATTCTGTTGACAGTTTTAAGGTAAAGTAGGCAGCATTTGGGGTACACACACTTATGCTCAAAGGTGAGACGAGGGGGTGAGTTTGAGGGGGGCTGAGCTGAGTCCTCCTGTTCCAAACCAAGGGAGGAGGTCCTGGCAGAAAGCACAGTCTTGTTTTAGGGCTTCTGGGACATTCGGCTGCCATGGCTGAGTCCGTGCACTGTCCCCAAGTCTTGGGTAGAGACTGGCTAGGAAGGAATTGGGAGGCCTGTCCCCCACAGGGACCTGACAGTTATTGGAGGCGACTAGGCAAAACGCAGAAAATGAGCTTCATCGACAAGCCCTGGGAGCCGCAGGGTCACCTCAGGCCCTGGGGGTAGACCAGGTGGATTGAGGCATCTGGGCCTGACCCAGGGTCTGTTCCAGGGCCCCTCCCTGCCCCTCCTGTGCTGCCACAGGCCCCTGTCTTCCCTTCCCTCTGTGCCCCTGCCTCCCAGAGCTCCCTTGCAGAGGGCAATGGCTGAGCCCCCCAGATCTTTTTATCCTAAGACTTAACACCACCGACACCCATAAGGTGCAGACGTTCAGGAAACCTAGGTGCTTCCCTGGGAAGAGTGAGGTTTGAGGGTGTTTGGAAGGGAAGGAACGTCTAGGCTGCAGTGCTGGCCCATGTGAAGGCTGGTGACAGGAGGGACGGAAAGGGTGCCATGTGACCTCTCAGAGCCGACCAGGAGTTGCAGCCTGGGCCCTGGGTTGGGTTCTGAGTCGGGGAGCAGTGCTGACCAGCGGAGATGTTGTGGCTCAGTGAGGCCATGAGCCTGGGTGCTGGTCTTGTTTGCTCTGGGGTGGCTGAGAGTTCTCCCCATCCACCAGGGCCGCTCACTCAGTTGTGATCATGCGTGAGTTCTGCACGTGACCAGGTGCCGCTGGAATGTGCTCACCCGCTCCTCCTCCATCCTTCCTGTCACTGGCAGAGCTCCATTACCTGTGCAGCCTGGAATGGGGCTTGCCTGTGTCCTGTGTTTTCCCCACTGAGTAGAGTACGTTTGTCCTTGTCGGGAGAGAATTCTAATAGGAAGGGAGCGTTTTCCTTCCACTAGGCTTCCTGGTTCTGTTCTGGTTCTTGCCCCCAACACCCCCCCTCCCCCGCCTGTGGCTTCTGGGAGCCAGTGCCATGGCCTCCAGACAGCCCTCGGCACTCCCCGGATCAGGCTCCTGATCAGGAAGCTGGCAGTCTCCCCGCTCGTTGACACCATGTGCAAACCTGGATGCAGTCCCTGGGACCCCCTGCTGGGGTGGCAGACGCTTCTTGGAGAGTGTCCCGGCTGGTCCCTTCCCTCCCCCAGGTGCAGGGCCCTGTTTCTGTCAGGACAGCCCCTGGAGGAACTTCCGGAGTTAAGATCCCAAGTTTTAGATTTGCTTCTGGGGTGGGGTCAGATGGATTCTTTCCCCTTTTACATTACAAAGCACTTTCCAGCCTCCGCCCCTTTGCTGCTAAGAATCCAGATAAAGCCACCGTGCTCTGACCTATTTTTGTGACTTTTAGTTTGTTGACAGTGATCACCGATGAGATCCTTCCAAGATGCAGTTAGTGCAGTTTCATTTATGAAAAGGAAAATCTGGGGTTTTCCCGACATGTTATTATTAGGACCTGAGAACAAACCTAAAGGGGGTGTGGGAAGGAGGAGGGGTACAAAGTCTGCTCTGGATTTCAGTGTTTAATTCCCCCAGCCCCCACCCCCACCATTCCTCCCTCCCTGCACCTGAGTTCTCTACGGGGGGGGGGGCATTCCAGGAGGGGTCAGGCCACAAGGATGGGGTGGCACAAGAGGCTGCAAGGCTTGTGTGTCCTTTTCCCTCGTCCTGGCCTCAGGATGTGACAGTGGCCTTTGTTTCTGCCTTTGCAAAGGCCCAGGTGGCACGAGGAGGGCTTGTTATAAATTTGGGGGCTGCTCAGAGCACACTTTGGGGCTTGTGCTCTGCATGCTCGCTCTGTCCCACCCCACGTGGCCAGCGGGGTGTGACCAGGTGCCCGCCAAGCAGGCCAGTGTAAGCTGTGCTCTCCACAGTGGCTTTCTGTTCCGGGTACCAGGCGGGAGGGGCCCCTCGTCTGCAGCCTCTTCACGTCCCCACTAGACCGAGGGCCTGGCCTGTCGCCCTGGAGGCCCTGCCACCCTGAGGGGGCGCATCTGCTTGGCTTTCCTCAAGGACTGAGGGCCACTGAGTCCCTTAGTCACCAGTGTTGAGCCTGACAGCCACTAGCTACATGTGGCTGGTGGGGCCTCCAGATGTGGCGGGAGTGACTGAGGTGAATTTTTCTGAGGGAGAGGTAATTAGGTTTCTTCATTGATTTCCACTTGGAGGAGGTACCGGGGATTGAACCCAGGACCTCTGGGTGCTGAGCATGCGCTCTACTACTTGAGCCATACACTTCTCCCTGAGGGAGTGAAGTTTTAATTAATTCAGACTTAGAAATTGACACTCGATTCAGTTATTAAGAAGCTTTTAGGTGTGTTTGAAGTAAGTTGGGTATGCAAGTCTACTTTTTGAGATCGTGTTTGCAATGAAAATTTAGCATCTGAATTGAGATGTGCTTTGAGTGTAAACTATGAACCGGATTTCAGAGACTTAGTGTGAAAAAGAATGTGAAATATCTCATTCATGATTTTATGTCAGTTACGTGGTGAAACAACAATTTTTTGGATATACTGGCTTAAAGTGTATTATTAGAATATTTTCACCTGTTTCTTTTTAATTTTTTTAAGGTGACTTCTAGAACATTTGAAATTAATGTGTCTCATGTTCTATTTCTACTGGACAGCTCTGACCCTGGCACTCACACCTCTGAGCCTGCTTTTGCTGGAAATGTGACAGGTGGCCCTTTGAGGAGAACAGTTAACATCTGGGGGTGTTTTTGACCACAGGATTAAATCTTGGAAGCCCCATGGGGTTCTGAAAGAAACAGATCAATAAAACATTGTTCGTAAAACAGTATTTCTTAATTGTACAAGGGACACATGTTTCTTGTGGGAAAATTAGAATGTGCTGATCAGACAAAATTAAACATCCTGCTTTGGAAGGAGAATGAATTTTCCAGCAATATTTTCTAGCAACATTTCCAGCAGTCTTTGCTTAGGTAATCATTAGCATAAAAATACCGTTTTGTTTAATAGGGCTAATGCCCCGACAGTGGACCATGGCAGAGGGAAACCAGCCAAGACTTCAGAAGGGACTGTAGAAGTTTGGACAGTGATAACTAGGAAATATTGTAGAAGTTGGGTGGAGCACTTGAGTTTAGGGACTCCGTGACAGAATGGACTGATCTGGTTGGGAGACCTTCCTTTTGCAGGATGAGCAAGCTGGAAAGTGGACTTCTCCAATTTTACTCATGGTGTGAGCTTTGCCCCAGGGTGGGACTGTGGAATCCTTTGGTGAGAGCGTTCAACTGAGAGACAGTTTTTCCCTGTTGACTTTTCCAAGCCCTGAAGGAGGGCCGAGGCTGTTACACAACTCAGGCTCTGCCCAACACTGAGATAGGTTTGAGAAAACACTAATCATCTCTGATGCGGTGATGTGTGACCCCAGATAGTTAAGAAAGGCATTCTCCCATATTGAGGGGAAAGGGGCCTGGTGTGTTTGAGAGTGGGGTACACCTCATGGTTTAGCATCCCCTCCTCCCAGTTTCTGGTGTGGACGGGAGCCATAGAAAGATAACAAGGAGGGTGGATAAAATCTTCGTATACACTCTTGGATGGTGGTTGCCTCCTAGCGTGCTTCCAGAGGCCACTGTTCTCTTCTGGGGATTCAGTGAGGGCTCCGAGTTCCGCCGGGTCCGCCGGGCCCTGCGGGATCAGGCAGTTGTGTTCGCTGTCCCCCTTTCTTTGTCAGCGCTAGTTGGCAGTATACTGAACACAGAGATTCCTCACATTACACAGTAGAGCGATGGCTAAAAGAAGTGTCTCAATGGACACGTTTTCTTACAGGCATAAGAGGAGCCTTGTCAGTCAGGAGTTTCTATAGTGACCACCTCTGTAGGACCAGGAATACTTAGGAGTCCTGCCGCCTTACTTGTCGTCCATAAAGATAGGTTTTCATCCTCTGACTTGTGAAAAACGAGGCACCTCTGGGCAGGGAAGACCAAGCCACTTTGAGAAATGCCCTGGGAAACGTAGGTGGTGGGTCGGCACCCTCCGAGGGCAACCTATTAAAAACACCCAGACAAGGGGCGCGACTGATGGCTGGTGCCTGGGCCTCCTTTCAGAAGCCCTCGGTGTGAGGGCCAGAAGGCAGCACATTTCCCGTGCACCGCCTCTCTGACGGGCACAGATGAGCTGTGATTTATCCCTCTCCTGGGGAAGTTACTGCTGCAAATGAGAGAAGTCTAATCATTTACAATTTGTACCAAAGGCCTGCTGAAGGCTAGGATACTGAATCATCAGGTTGGAAAGACTCGGTAGCATCTCTTTAACCTTTATTCTGTATTTTTTAATTGCATAAGCAAACCATGCAGTAAAAATAAAGACATCTTTTAAAAAGAAGCTCTCCCATAATGCTGCTAAAATAGCATCTAATATATCTTTTTTTCCCCCAAAGTCTCAGTACACAGGCAGACCTCATTTTTAACGTGGTAATGATCAAGGTGGAAGCACAGTTAGCTCTGACTTTTCATTTATTTGTATCTGAACTAGTCCTTCCTGTTAAATAGTATTTTCACAGTTACTGTTTAATGGCTGCGTGCTCATCCAGTAACTTGATAAACTGTAATTTTCTTAATCAGCCTTCATTTTGTTTTAACAGTGTCCTTTCCCCTTTGTTTCTGCAGGAAGTTCTCCAGCAGCTGATCGTAATGAATTTGCCCAATGTCTTGATGATTGGCAAGGACCCGCTGTCTGGTGAGTGGAAGCCGCCCCCGCCCCCCGCTCCCCCGTAGAGCCTGGGCAGTGCCAGCGGCTCTGGGCAGCTGTTGGGTGCAGAGCTCTGCCTGCCAGCTTGGAGGCAGCACAGTGGAAACATGTGATCGTTCTGGTGCGATGTTAAAGGGTGGGCTTACAACCCTGAGGCATGAAGCCAAGAGCACATTTCTTCCCTAAGAGTGAATCCTCTCGCCCCTCAGATTTGAGTGCAGAGGCAGGTGAGGCCACTGCCTCAGGTCCTGAGTTGTTATATGGGGGACCCCATGGGGGTCTCTCTTCCTTACATCATTATGGGATGTACTACCTATTGGCAAGAGAGAATCTTTTGAGGGATCTAGTGTCCCTTCCACTGGGATCCTGTGACGCTTTGTTCTCCGACAGTAGGTCTCACCAGGACATCCTGTTGTGTGTCTGTTTTCACGTCTCCCTCTGGTCTTTGGGTCCCGGTGGGCATGGTTCTAAGTCCTAAGTCTTAGACATTTGATGTGACTTTGAAAGACTGAAATGTCCTTCCTGGACACCTTCCAGAAAGTCAGAGCTTAATTCATACCTGACAGTTGACTCGGGGTGAGCTGAATGGGGTGAGGGATTCCCTCCCTTCCAGGTCCCTGTGCATCACCTGCACCCCACGGCTCATTAATAGACGCTCAAGGCCCGCAGGACGGATGTGCTCGCCTGCTGGGACTTCCCTGGTTCCCATGGGGACCTCGTTAGCCTCTTGCAATAGGTGAGGGGTCAGGGAATGCAGGAAGGATCCCACGCATTAGAGGCTCTTGCAGGAGGAACTGAAACTTCCCTCTGTCGGCACCTCCTCGCCCCACTCACACTCGAGTCTGGCCACCCTTGTTCCTGTCCTTGTGAGCTAACGTTGCCTTGAGAACAAAGGAGAAGTACACTGAGTGACCCGCCGAGGACGTGGCCCTGAGAGCAGCAGCGACAGTGGCTTCTGGGGGCACTGGGTCAGGTGCAGCTGCCCGTCAAATCACTCTACTTATGAGAGGTGTCCTGGCTGATGTGCTTGCCTTTGCTCTGTGGGAGCCAGAGGGAGGCTTCACCAGTTCGTCTTTAGCGCAGCTGAGCCGTGAACACTCACAGCCTCACACGTTAGCTCCGCAGGTGCCCCCAGGTCCACGTGGTGGCCCCTGGCAGTGAGCATCCGCCCTCACTTGGTGGGTTTGGAGCAGGGAGCCTTTGGTTTGTGCCGCTCTCCACTCTGCCTTAGGACCATCTGTTTTCTGGCTTTATTCATGGTTCCCCCAGCTAGAGGATGCCAGATGCAGGGCTGGGCCCCGGGGACAACTGGGACTCTGGTATTTCTGTAGTAACGTCAGGAAAGTGAGGGTCTGCTTTGCCGAGCAGAACTGTGCTGCCTGTCCTGACTTATTTGGGGGCTGGTGTTAAGAAGGAGAGAGGAGAGAGATGCCTGCAGAGGTAGGTCCAGGCTTAGTTCTGCTGTTCCATCTGTTCTAGAGACAGCCATGTGCGATGAGGACAGGACGGTGGGGGAGCAGGAGGAATGGCGCTCCCTGCTTGAGTCCTTGGTGAGCCCACCGTGCTGGGCATTGGACATGTATTTAAAAATGGAAACGGAATGTGCTTCTAGGGTGTGGCTGTGCCATCCGTGTATAGATGAGAAGGCAGCAGCTCACAGATTTGAAGTGACAAGCCCTCAGTCACTTAGCCTGTGAGCAGAGGGGCTGATTGGGAGCCTGCTTGTCTGGCCCCCGAGCGGAGCTCCCGTCCCTCTCACACATGGAGAGTTGTTAGGTTGAGCTGTAGGTATTTGACGATATTCAACCACTTCGACCTACAGAGGTGGCAGTGGCATATGGTTCAGTCTAATAATTCACACATCCTCCTCCCCTACCCAGCCACCCCGTCACCCCATCAGACTGCATAGCTTGCCCACCTTCCTGTTGTCGGTGTCCCCTCTTCCTTGTCCCAACTTCCTGCTGCCGTTTGGAAGCTTGGACCCCCAGGGCCCTTTCTCCAGCAGGCACCCCCACACGCCAGAACCCTGGCTCCAGCCTTGCCCTCAGCAGTCCCTGTTCTAGCCCCTCAGAACCACACGGGGCCGAGAGATTGTCCCCGTGCAGAGAACACAAGTCCCACCTCGGGTTGGTGCTAACCAGAAGCACCTGCAGAGATGTGGACAGCTTTATCAAGGTATAATTTGCATACCATGAAATGCACCCATTCTAAGTATACAGTTTAGTGATTTTTTTCCGTCAACGTACAGTTGTGCAACCGTCGCCACAGGCCAGTTTTAGAACACTGTGGAGAAGCAGCTTTTAAACTGTGATGGGTGAGTGCTGTGCCCCCGGTCCCCGGCATCATGGAGAATCAGTGCACATCAATGGGGGAGGCTCTGGCCCCGGCTCTGGTGGAGAAATTGGAAAGATGAAGTGGAGAGCCCTGGGAAGGTGAAGGATGAG
Source organism: Camelus bactrianus (assembly GCF_048773025.1). Classification (NCBI taxonomy): domain Eukaryota; kingdom Metazoa; phylum Chordata; class Mammalia; order Artiodactyla; family Camelidae; genus Camelus; species Camelus bactrianus. The sequence continues at coordinate 11,814,002 of NC_133544.1, forward strand.
AATCCTGCCCACTGCCACAGGCTCCGAGGGCCCCTGTCGGGGGGGGGGGGGTAGTGAGCCTCACTCGCAGTCAAGGCTGGTGGGAAGAGAGCTGGGCGCACGCATGGGTGGGTTTTGACAGGAGTCCCGGGGGGCTCCGAGAGCGGAGGAGGTTGGCAGGGGAGGTGCACCAGCAAGAAGACACAGACATGAGTGCCAGAGACATATTTATGGATGGTTTTTTCTGTGTCAAATTTTAAAATAAACGGGTAAAGTGTTTTGGGTTTCTTTTAAAATAAAGGACAAAGTTGGTTTCTTTTGTGTGTGGTTGCCTAAAAGTAGTGGTGGGGGGCTGCTTTTTAAACGAATTCTGCTACGCACCTTAGGAGCATGCCTGTGCTCTTTTTAGCTGATGTTGACGCTATGCTGTTATTTATAACGTTTCAGTTTGGGGTTATTTTTTGGTTTTGGCAAATGCACCTCAGTAGAGCCAGGTGCCAGGGGCAGGACTGATCCCAGCGGAACATCTAATCCAAAACAACACTAAATGATCCCAAGACACCAAGCATTTGTCCCCCTTCCTCTGGCCTAAAAAAAGGGAGATGTCACAACTCATGCTATTAGGAGATTTTACTCTATGTCTAATTAACATCCTGCACCCCTTGGGCTCTTTTTTTCTGCCCTGAGTGGGATTCAAGGACAGCTTAATGGATATAAGAAAGCACTTAATATACTTTAAAAATCTCTCCTCAATATCTGCCCTCTTGGCCCCAAACCCCCATTCTCTTACTTCCTGTTTGTACCTCCGATCATCTCTCTTGATTTCTTCTCTGATCCTGCGTGGTTTTGCAACTATCTCCCTGGATACCTGTCCCTGGGAAAGCATCTGTCTAGTGCCTCGTTACTAAAGACCCTGCTTCTTGGAGCCCAGCGTGGTGTCCTGCAGAACCCTGCTCGAACCCTCGCTCTTGTGAATACGATGGCTCGCAGCAGCCTTCCCCAGTAGCTGGGCCGTGCGCAGACTCACGGGACTGGGTGTTGCAGGGGATCCTTTGTCTTGTTTCCAGGTGTCCAAATCTTAGCCTTCTCTCTTTCCCCACACCCATTCATTCCTCAGACAGGTGCCTTGGCTCTACTTGCAAAACATCTGAGCTCTTCTCTCCTGCCCTGCTGCCACACCACCCTCCTTTTCCTGACTGGTAGAGTGGCCTTCTAACTAATTAGATTATGTCTCTTGTCTCCTGGTGCTGGGGTCTGTGCACCAGTTGTTCCCTCTGCCAGGAACACTTTCCCAGATCCTCCCAAGACAGGTCCTTCCAGTCTTTACTCAAACGCCACCTACCAAGTGCAGCCCATCCTGGCCTCCCTGTTGCCACTGTAGCCCTCCCTCCCCCTCAGGACGCCCAGCCCTCTCATCCCGCCCTGCTGTCTGTTTTTCACAGCATTCATCACCCTCCAATACACTCTATCATTTCCTTTTTTTTAAATGTCTGTTTCATTGCTTGTTTTTCCCCCTCTAGGATGTAATCTATTATGAGGGTGGGAATCTTTGAGGGTTTTTCGTTGTTACTGCCAGTGTATCCTAAGTGTCCAGAGCAGTGTCTGACACATAGTAGGTGCTCAGTAAATATCGAGCCTAAGTGCTGGAGGCCCACTTCATCTGCTTCCCCCTCCTCTCCCCACTTCCCTCTTCCCTCAAGCCAGTGCTCCTGCAGATGTTAGCCACATGCTCTTACAGATACAGCAGTCAAGTGTCAGCGCTCAGGGTCAAGTGAGAGCCAGTCTCTGCCCAGCACCATGTGTGTGGCTGCCCTAGGCCGACAATGATGCACTGAAAACTGCCTGCACCCCCATGTTGCAAGCTGTGCTCCCATTAAACATATTTATATGGTTTATCGAAAAGTGTATTCTGCACGAAGACCATGAGATCATGATGTCTGCTGCATCTGTAAAATGAGGGAAGGCGCTGGCCGAACGAGACCAGCTCCCCAGTCCCATCAGGCTCTGGTTTCTCAGCAGCCAGACCTGTCACTGTGCCCCCCCCCCCGCCACACACACACACAAAACTGCCTAGGTTTGTCTGACAGGAAGCCAGGGTGTTAGCAAATTAATTTCTGTGATGAATCATAGAACAGTCATGCTGGAAGAGAGCATTGTTTCTTCTTCCAAGGCTTGTATCCAAGTGCAGTGGTGGTTTTCAGACTTGTGAATGCTGATTGCTCCTAAGCTGTTTAGAATGGGAAGTGGGAACCATATAGGTGCAGAAACCCGGCCCAGAGAGGGGAGGGAACTCATCCAGAGGCACACAGCACGGTGGTCCCATAGGTAAGAGGTATATTTATCACAGTAAGTTACACAGATGGTCACATATGAGAACAATCAATCACTGGTCCCAAGCAGGAGGACGGGCCACCGTCATTTTTCTGCCTGCTGTTTCTTGAGTTCTTAATGCCAGGTGGGATTCCCGGGTCCATGGAGGGGCCCCATGTTGGCTCCCTGCAGGTCCTGTCTCTGAGTACACCTGGAACCTTTGGGGACAGCCTTGGAGATTCCACTAGTTGCTATTCAGTGATCTGGTCCTTGTCTTCAGCTTCTCTCAGAGCAGTTACAGAAGGGGCCTCCAGGGACAGAGAAGGCACCTTGAGGAGCTGGAGCCTCTGTGCCCACAGGTGCCGTGGACGTCCTTCCTTCACAGCTCATGCGGGTGGTCTGCTGCCGCTCTGGCTGGAGAACCCGAGGCCAGTTTCTGATCCTCCCAAATAGAGGACAGGAACCCCCTTGTGTCCTTCCTCCTCTGAGTAGCACCCGCGGGCTAGAGGCTCGCCGAGCAGCTTACCCAAGCCCTCCTCCAGTTACAGCTGTCAGATGCCCGCTGTGGAGACAAGTAGGCTGTCTCTGTAAGTAGTCCGCAGTCTGCGTTGTGCCAGGAGAGGGGGAAGACCGTGTCCGTGACAAGTCTGTTCCAGGGTGAGAAGCGGTGTGAGCGTGCTTCCCACAGAGTGCAAGGTGGATAGTGAGTACTGCCTGGGCAGGTCAGGAAGGCTTCCTGGAGGCGGAGATGTGTGGCAGCGCCTCGGAGAACTCTGGACAGAGCAGTAGAGGGAGAGCGTCCTGAGTGGGACAGGCTCAGAGAAGTGGAGATGTGCTGGCAGGCCCGTGCAGAGCGGCAGGGAGGAAGTCTTCTGTCACGGCTGAAGTTTATGTTTCAAAGGCCGGAGGGAAATGGAGCTCCTGAAGCTCCTTGGAATTTAATATTTAACCCTCTCAGTGTTTACTTGCTCTCCTGTCAAGGGCGTCCTTGAAGTGCTTTCTGGATCCCATGGAAACTTCCCTCATGGTGCACGGCTCTGGCTTTTGATGACTAACAGGAACCTCTGAGGGTCCATGCACCCGAGGGCTTGCTGGCCGACCTCCATCCCCGGCACCTGGGAGGAGGGCTCTGAGTCTGGTTTGTTAGGAACAATCGTCTTGCCACTGAGATTCTCTTCCCTTCCCAGTGTCCTGCTGGCCAAGTGACCTAGATGGTGGGTCAGGGGCCTGCCACTAGGGTTAATGAGCGATTCTTGTGTTCTTTTTCCCAACCATAACCTGTTTTTTTTTTCTTTTCTCCTGAATTCTTACCCTCTGTGTGTGTATATATTAAAAAAAATTTTTTTATTTGCAAAAACCTTAGGTCCTTTAAATGAAGAGGGAAGAAGTAAGTTAATAAAAACTATTCTTGCAGGCATTTCCTTGAGGAGGGAGCAGGTTCCGAAAGGCACCCAAATGCTGTTTTAAATGGTGTGGCTTGCGGCCTGCTCCTTTTCTTCTGTGCTGCCTCCTGGATTCAGAAATGAGTTCTCCGGGCCATCTAGAGCACGGGGGGTTGCTGGGCACTTGAGCTGAGAGCCAGCTCTTTGCTCTTCTAGGAACGTGAAAAGCTTGGTTAACGCCAGGCGCAGGCGAGCGTCAGAGCACAGCCAAAGGCTGGTGTCCCGGGCAGCCTGGGGATCTGCCTGGATACCGGACTGTGTTTATCGCCTCTTAGCAATGGGCTGCACACGGAGAGAACGCGCCATGGCTTCCAGCGGGACTGCTCTCTGTGGCCCTGGCCGTCCGAGGAGGAGGGACGAGCTGTTATTTGTCAAAGGTCTTTATGTTCAGTGATCATATCTGGGCTTTGCGTTTTCTGCCTGGTGCTTGGGAGGGCCCCTTTCTCAGATCGCCTCCTGCCTCTGCCTCCCCTCCAGCCAGTGCTGACTCTGGGTCGCAGGCTGAATTCTTGTGGTTGATGCTCCTTTTCTGATCTCCAGTTGTTTGGTGCTGGGAAGTGAAATAGCTCTCAGCCTCTGTGGCCTGGGCAGGCTGATGGGAGTTGTTTCTGGTCGTAACGCTGTCTGAGGGGCTTGACGTGCCTGTTTGAAGTTGCTCCGCGTGACCTGGGAGCCTCTGTCTTGCGTCATCTGGGCGCCTCTGTCTTGCGTCATCTGGGCAGAGGCTTCTCGTTACCCACACACGGTGGTGCTGGGGATACTTGGGGGTAGGGACAGACTTGGTGTGGGTGATGGAGAGACAGTGCGATACGGGGGCCACTGGTCAGGATGCACTGTGGAGTCCCCTGCACCATTTCACACAGAAGTGCGACTCAGTGCCTGCAAAGGTCACATGTGCTCAACGTTTGTTGAATGACTAGTTAAACCAATTGGGGCTTGCCTGGTGGAGTTCACACGTGTAGCGTTCTGGGTGTAAGAAATCTAGGTGAGGGTTTCACAGGAGTTGTTCTCCAGGCTGTGAGGTGGTGTGTAGAGGTGCCTGCCTCTTACCCCATGGCCTGGGACAGGTGTTATGGAGGGTCCCCACATGCCCATCCACAAGGAATTACTGTCCACGCTGTTCCTCGTGGAACCCAAGGTAACTGTTAAATTAACAACAGCTCTTAGTCTAAGCAGAGCTCCCAGGAAGGCCTCCAGAGCTGTGCCCGGGTGGGTGAGTCTTGAGATGTCATTATACATTGAGGAGGAACAGGGTCATGTTCAGTGTAATGTTACTTTCACATCAGTGAGACAGCCCCATCCTTATAAAATGACCAGTTTTTAAGAAATCGGGGAAAGGACAGTAGTCATTAACTCCAGCATGTAAGTCAGAGGAGAGCAGAATGTAGAGTTATTAATAAAGAAAAAAAAAATATATATATATATATATCTCCACCCCAAAAAGAAAGGAAACCGAAACTGTTCTCTTTGTTCATCTACCGGGGACTTGTTGCTAAGAGTTACCGTCAGTCACTCCGTCAGCAGACACTGGTGAAACGCCTGCACTGTGGCACTGGGATCAGAAGCTAAACAGGAGAGCCCTGCTCTGAAGGGACATGTGCACAAATAATGGCAGTGTCGGGGCGGGGGGGGGACGAGTGCGGGGAGAGCAGGTGGTGACCAAATCTCGGCTCTGTGGCTCAGCCTGTCTGAGCCTCTTCTTGTGTGTGAAACGGAGATAATACCGTCCTTTGGGGATTGCTTTGAGGATTAAGTCCAGTGATAGCATGTTACATGAAAGTGCAGTCGTGGCCTGTAGGCGCGAAGGGCACGTGGGGAGGGCAGAGCTAACTCGAATGGGTCAGTCCTTCCGGGTGGTGAGGGTTCAACCCGCAGCCTGGCTGGTGACTCACAGGCCCTGGGCCTCCGGTTGTGGGAGCCGCGTTAGCCAGACGGAGAAGTCAGGGTCCCTGCTTGCCTCTGACCCCCGTCTCTGCGGGTGAATCCCTGTGCCATCCACCCTCAGTAAGGCAGAGTGTGTGCAGTTTGGAGCAGAACGGGCTGCCTCTCGGAAAGGCTGTTTGCCTTCCTTTGCCCAAATCTCTGCCTTTATACCTAAGTGATCACTTGTAGACAACACAATTTATTTTCCATATCCAGAGAATGTGTGAACATTCAAATGACTGCATCTTAGAGAATCAAAGAATAGAACCAAAAGGACCTGAGAGATTATGAACCAGGCATGGAAGACAGGTTTTGTTTCATGTGCCAACTTTCACTGATGGGCAGTGGCTGTACGTACAGTGCTGGGTTCAGGAGGTTTCTGAGGCCTTGTTCCAGGCTCAGTAAGAAAGCGTAATTGACTAGCCGTGTCTGCCACGGACATGAGATTAGAAAGTCAGGGAATTTTCCAACCCTGATCTGATTCAGCCTCCACGTTTTAGAGCTTGGTGTACTTTATTTGTCCCACTGCACTTCATCCCCAAACCCACCTTTATCACACGTGCATATCAGATAGTTTCCCTTCTGTTTTGGAAGCCGATTGCGGCAAACATCTGTAGCTTTACATGTAGCTCAGAGCAGCGTATATGCAGTCAATTTGTGCTGAGAAAGGCTGGAGTGAGTTTCTCTTTGCCAAGACTCTACGAAGCAGATAGTAAGTAAATAAGGTCTTTCGTAGACTCAGCCGTTAGCTCAGGCTGTTGTGGGATTCCCCCTGGGGTTGTGGGTAGATGCAAAGGATGTGTGATGTGCTCGACCCTCCTACCACCCATTGGTTGCTTGTGACTCACCAGGTACAGAAAACCATGTTGCTTCATACCCCGCCGCCCATTTCTCACTCTGAATACCCACTTAATAAACTCAACACAAAGCACTTACAATTTGACACACACCATGTGCTGTTCTCTTTTGTCTAGGCCTTTGCACACACTCTTCCCTGTCCCTGAAAAGCCCCCAAGTCTCTCCTCACCCTTGGGTCTCAGCTCCAAAGTCATTTCCTTTAGGAAGCCTTGCCTTATCCGTACTGCACACTCGAGGCTCTTCCTCTGGGTTCCCGTAGCATGTAATCAGCTTCTTTAAATTGCTGGTTTTCTAGGTCTGAGCTCCGAGGGCCCTGTTGCTTATGGTTATGTTCTCTGCGAGCACCCAGCACATGGTCGGTGCTCGGGAGGGAGTTGTCTGTAGGTTTGTTTCTTCTTTGCCAGCTCAACTGTGTTCCTGTGCCAGTCTTGCTGGCAGGGACCCAGTAGAGAGTCTTCTGGTGTGTTTTGAAACTATTCAAAACCCACAATCTGGTAGATTCTTGAAAATAGCAGTAGTTCTTCTTACTGCTGAAATCCTGGGAGGAATTGGGCGTCGGCTTCCCACGAGAAATGAGGGAACTTCTGCTTTTCTCTCTCTCTCTCTCTCTCTCTTTTTTTAAGTTTCCTCGGAATCTGTGTACAGGTAAAGGTCACAGGACACATTTGTTGTAATACAGCAAATGTCCTTATTCACGTAGCTTGGTGTGAGCACAGCCCTGCTTCACGTGAATGAGAGTAGAGGTGAATTTCCTAGTGCCCTGTTCATCGTGAGGAAATCTAAGCAATTTTTTTCTGAACATTTTTCTAAAATTAATTTTCTACTTTTGAAGTGTTTTCCTCTCCTCTCTGTTACAAAACTTAGAAAACTGGAATTCCATCCTTTTCCAGCAGTGCTCTGGGTCAGGCTTAGTTTTTTCTTGATGTCTGATGGGTGTGAGTGAATGAATGAATGAATGACCCAGGGTCGTCGTTGTGCGTAACTGCGGGATGCGGAGCGGGCAGAGAGCCCTTTGTTCTTTCCCTGAGCAGCCTCAGACTGCAGCTCTGAGCCCTTGGGTATGTGTGCGGGGTTTCTGGTATCTTCTTTGCTATCAGAGAACCGGCCTGGGCTCTTGCTACTCACACTGGGCCTGTCTGGTGCTCCTTCCCGCTTTTAACTTGCCGTTTTTTCCTGCTGTGGGCTGAGGGAGTGCATCGTCAAGGCTGTTTAAGTTCTCTTGAGGATGATATAATTAGGTCCTCTGGGGCCTTTGCTGTATGTTCTCTGTGAACTCTGACTTCTGTTTGGGCTGATTTGAGGCTCCTAAAACGCTTTCTTCCCGTGTCGGCTGGGCTGGTTGCAGCACCAGGTACATGACCGACAGAAGGTGAATCACTTTATGAAAAGGAACTGATGGCATCTAGAAGGGGTCTGTCCCTGTTCTGTCCACCAAAGGGCCTACAAGGAGCCTTTGCCAGTCATCTGGGGACTGACTGCGAAGGGACAGAGGTGAGGACAGGCACGTGGGCTGGACGGGAACACTGTGGCCACGGGGAGATTTTGGTGAGACTCATTGGAGGATTTTAATACTCAGATGGGCATTTGCTTTCTATCAGAACTAAAATTGTGACTGATCATCACTCCAGCCTTAATACAGGAGTGAGTCATTGCAGGGATATATGTGTTTATGTCTAAGGATTGGAGCCTCTTAGGCCAAATAAAAGGCCTCAAGTGAAAAAAAAACCCATAAAAATCTTTTGAGAATTGTTCCATTTCAGACATTGAGGAAGTTCTCCACTTATTAGCAAAGAGAAGGTTTGATCTTCGTGGGTTGATTCTTATTGTTGTGAGTGTGGAATATGAATGCTCTGCAAGGACCCTGTGTCCTGCCCGCCCACCCATCCTGCCCACCTTCAGACTGGGAAGTGGGAAGGGGGACGCCAGCCCTGAGACTCGACCATAATAATGTCGTCTCAGGAAAAGCTGCTTTTAGCCGAGAGGTATTAGGACGAGGTCACATGTTACTCCATACACGCCTTACACCCGAGGACCCAAAATGAACCCCAGCGCTAGTTCTTGGGGCACAAGTTTGGTTTTCTTCATCCCAGGGGTCGTTGGTGATGCTGTGGGCCATTTTAGCACCATGTGAGCAGGTGTTGGTAAGTCTTCCAGGGAAACAGTGCTTCTTCTGGCATGTCCCTTCTTCTCCAAATAGAAAAGGGTGTGTGAGAAAGGCAGAAAACCATAGAGCTTTTCACCTGAAAGGCGCCCTGCACATCCCCCGGGCCAGCTGCCTCCACTTCACAGATGTGGAGCCTGAGGCTGGAAAGAAGTACAGCTTGTCCGGGTCACAGGCTTCCTGGTGACCAGGCCAGGTCTTTAGGCCCCTTATCCTGACTCTATTTAAGTGATTAATAAACAGGTGAAGAGGCATTTGGCCTCAAGCATAAAGAAAGACACAATGCAAAATGATGAAATAGGACTTTTTGGCCTAACTGGCAACACTGAGACAGAGCAGTGAGACCGCGTTGGTCTGGGTGTGGGGAGGTGGGGTGCATTGTGTACTGGTTGTGAGAGAGTAAAGTGGCAGAGCTGTTCTGCAGGGCAGTTTGGAGGTAGGAGAGGCTTAAAAGATGAGTTTATCCTAAAGCAGGAAGTGAGGGTGTGCATAAAGAATTAGCTCACAGGATGTTCTCTGTAGCATCATTTACAGTAAAATATCAAAAAAATCAAATCTCTGGAAAGGGATGGATTGAATTCGTTTGTAGCCTTTGTAAAAAGTAAGTCTGAGACCATCAAAAACAATGTGTGTGTAGTGTCTGGGACTTGCTTTATTTTGGATGCTCCAGCCAGACATTGAAACTGAGAAATGAAGAGGACGGGAGGGAGATGGACTAGCTGTGAAAATGTTGATAGTGTAAAGCCAGTGATAAGTGTAGGGGCCCACGTTACTCTTCTCCCTCATTTGTTTGAGATTTTGTACGATGGAAGGACAGGGCTGGGTACATTCTTATCTCAGAGTCTACTGAGTATTTCCTGTGGGGACTGTTCTCTTCCATGGTACCCTGCCTACCACAAACACTGAAAAGCGATGCTGATGTTCATCAGTTATTATGGAAGGATTGTTTCTTACAACAGATTTGAATGGAAAAGGGCCACAAAAAATTATGTACAGAATTCTCATTGGGTTTAAAAAATAAACAAACCCATGTGTAGAAAACAAGTGGAGTGTGTACACCTTGAGTGGATACGAGTGGGTAGAGTGATTTTTTTTAGTTTATCTGATTTTTTTTTCCCCTTCCAGCAGATGCATATCACTGGTAAAATTTTATAAACAGTTGAGCTTAATGAAATATGTTGCTCTTTTGATTTAGGGAAGAGTATGGAGGAGATTAAGAAGGTGCTGCTGCTGGTTCTGGGCTGTGCTGTCCAGGTAGGGGTTGGCGGGGGGACAGAGAGGGCTGCTCTTGTGTTTGGATTGGTGGGGATAAAGCACCCCCTTAGGTGAGGAAGGAGTGAAACTGCTTTCAGCCCAAGATAATGGAAGGTTGCTGGGTCCCTGCAAGGGAAGGGACAAACACTGTCTTAAGTGACAACCATTTCTAGCACGAGGGCCCATTAGGCAGGAGGCCAGGTGGGGATCCCTGGGGCCAGTGCCATTTAGCCAGTTGTCCCCAGTATAAGAACATCTTGAGCAAGGATCAGCCAACTGCCCGTGAGCCAGATTTGACCTGCCAACTATTTTTGTAAATAAAGTTTTATGGGAACATGGCTGCGCTCATTCCTTTACGTATTACCTGTGGCTGCTTTCACAGTACAGCAGCGGAGCTCAGACGATGACCTGCCCAGTCTAAGTTTTTTTTTTTTTTTTTTTTTTTTTACCACCTGGCCTGTTACAGGTGAGGTTTGGTATCCGCTGGCCTAAACCAGGTGTTCCTGATTTTCAGTTGTTTAAGAATCCCCTGGAGAGCTTGCCTGTGTCCCACACCCAGTGTTTTTAAAAATAAGCGCCCCTTCCACTAGCCAGGTGATTCAGATATAGGTGGTCTGAGCCACTTCTAGAGAAACTTGAGCATAAGGGGCTGGTAGAAGGGCAGAGCATCCTTGGTTATAAAAGAAAAAGCCAGGGATTGGGTGGGTGGTTCCTTTTGAAACTGTATTCCTATGGCTCTGGTGGCCCCAAGTTGCCCTCGTTATAAAATGCTTTCATTAACATTTGTAACCCTCCACAGTGTGAGAGGAAAGAGGAATTTATCGAAAGAATCAAACAGCTGGACATTGAGACCCAAGCTGGGATCGTGGCCCATATACAGGAGGTAGGTGTGTGGCTTTGTGGGGCTCAGCTGTGGACAGTTGCTCCCGTGGCACCCAGGAGGCAGGCTCTCTCCACCAGTGAAAAGTCTGAAGAATACATCCCCCATTAATGAGTTTGCTAATTTTAGGTTTCAGACATCACAGACAAATTGATTCTATTTAGAAAGGTAGCTGTCAGCAAGCTAAAATAAAATGGGGGTTAAATAAAAATTACAAAAAACCCACCTCAATCAAGTCTTCTTTTGCCTCTTCTTCTTGCCTAATATGGACTCAGACTATTTTTAAGAGCTGTCAAGTGGTTTAGGCTCAGAATTTGATTTACAGTCCCTGAAAATGTATTCTGGCAAATGTCACCCTGCTTCAAATGGTTGATCTTTGTAGAGAAGATTCTCAGCTTCCGTCAGTGACATGGCAGAGGAACAGCCACCACCCCTTGGGAAGAGCCCCAGAAGGGCTGTCTCCGGAGGCTCAGCCCCCCCTGGCTGGGATCGGGACCTTGACCTTGGCGGAGGCGGTAGCAACTGAGAAGACGGTTCCCCTAGAAACCAAGCACTCACCTGAAAGTTAGTTCCCTGAACTCCACCCCACTCTTCAAAAGAAGAAGTGCTTTATGTTTTAATATCTCAGGAGACATGGTTCAGCCTTCTGTCTAATGGACAGATGAGATACATGCCTGGAAAAGACACGAGCAGGATGACGTAGGAGCAGGTGTGTAACTGGCGGAGGCAGCTGAGCCCGAGCTGCCCACACCAGTGCCGGGGACAGGCTGCACTGGGCTGAGGGGCTTCCTTTCACCGCCGGCCAGGGCGCTGTGGGTGGTGAGTTCTGAGTCAGGATTTGAAGCAAGAGACAGGTGAGGCTTGTTGTGGGTAGGGGGTCCAGCAAAGCCGGCATCAGGGGAACAGTCAGTATGGTAGGAAATATTCTCAACCATTTGTGTCAGTGACCTTTTAGCCTAGGAACTATTCTGCCTTTTAATTTTCCTTGTGTGTCTGTTTTGAAAGTGTATCTGGGGACTGGGTCCTTTTGAGACTAGCCAGGTCTTTGCCACTTACTCTTTCCTGCTCAGCCAGTAGGATATTAAAAAAAAAAAAAAAAGTATACAGCAAGAAAAGGGTCCTCGCATGATTATCAAATTAAGTGGCTGGCCATGGAGACGAGGCCTCAGAATTAGTGGGTGCTTCTTAAACATTCAGGTGCCCAGGCCCACAGGAGACCCACTGAGTCAGAGTCAGGAGGAGAAGCATAAGCCTTCAGTGAAAAGCTCTTTGGGTTCCTGGTGTGCGGCTGTGGCTGCACCTGGAACCCCTTTTACAGAGGCCTTTCCCAGGCAGTGGTATGGAGCAGGCCTGGAACCCAGCCTCCCATTCCCAGTTCCGTGCCTTGAGGGTGCCCTGTACCAGGGGGTGAGATTTCTCCTAACTCTTGAGATTGACTAAATCCCAGCTTTTCCTTTGTAAGATGGAGAGAGGTAAGAAAGTGGGTGTCTTTTGAGAAACTGAAGGGCCTTGGATTGGTTTGTTTTTTTTTTTAAGCTATTCGCTCTCTCCATTTACTGCTTTGAAAAATGTAAGCACTTTGTTTGGTGTGCCTCTGTGTGTGCATATCCCTGCTTTCTTTCTGATTTCCCTGCTGGGCCCCGACTTTGCTAATGCGCACCTCCCTCAACTGAGAACGTGGGGAATCAGAATAGATCTTCTATCTCCTGTGGCACGTCTTTGGAGGGGGGTGTGGTCAGGTTGAGACGCTCAGAGGGGCCGAGTCATTGAAGAGGCTGCCCAGTGTATACGTAGCTGTGGGCTTCCACTCACACCTGCCAGAAAGGGAGAAACTAGGCAATCTTAGGTGGCCTGTGGGGATGAGTTACAGGCTTACCTGAAAATTGTTTTAGATTATGAAATACTTCGCCCAGAAGTTAGTGTAAGATTGTTATGTACTCAGTATTCCAATGTAAGATTTTTAACATTTGCCGTATTTGGCTTTGATTTTAAGAAATAACATACGTTGAATAACATACATCCTCACCCCTTGTGTCCCTAAGATTTACCTTCTCTATGTTGTAAATCGATGCCTCAGTAAGAATATCTGATGACTGGTTATGTTTGGGGAAATACTGTGTTACAAGGAGTGCTCTCTGGTTAAAAAAGGAATCAGTGTCCTCTTGGAACCACTGTCAAGAGCAGGCGCGGCTTGTCTTAACAGACCTTGGCCGAGGGGAGTTTGCACTTGCTTAAGGAGCCCTCTCCTCGCCACAGGAAATCTGCCAGCGAGGGTGGATAATGTCAGGGGACTGAGTCAGCTGTGCCCGCCCCACCTGGCCACTGAGGGGCACTCTCAGGGACCCCCGTGGCTACTCCCTGCCCTCCTCTGCAGTACCCGACTCTGTGCCCACAGGTGACCCACAACCAGGAGAACGTGTTTGACCTGCAGTGGTTGGAGCTCCCGGATGTGGCCCCCGAGGAGCTGGAGGCCCTGTCGAGGAACATGGTCTTTCACCTCCGGAGGCTCATCGACGAGCGGGATGAGTGCACGGAGGTGCATGTGCGGGTGATCTTGGCAGGACGGGTCCGGGAGGGATGCGGGCCTGGACTGCCCTCCTCATCCTGACTCTTCATCTCAAGTCTGATGCCCCCTGGCCCTCTCTGTCTGGTTTCTGGTGGAGTCACCTCCCGAGACCCCTGTGGGAAGGTAGAAGTTCATCCAAACTTAGAGCTCAGGGACCCTCCTCATTCACATGCTCCTTTTTGTCCCACTAAATAAATACTTCATCTCCTTTTAAAAACGTACATCCCATTTCTCCTGTTTCCCTCCTGGTTTCTCAGTCTGGCCGACATCTTTTATTGCCTTCTTGTCTTTTCTTAGTTGTGCACGGAATGTGGGCGCAGGTACTGTGCAGGGTGTGGGTGCAGGAGCCCATGGTGCTAGCCTCTCCTTTTCCTCTCCCTGCCTGCCCCCTGCAGCTGATCGTGGACCTTACTCAGGAGCGGGACTACCTCCAGGCGCAGCACCCACCCAGCCCCATCAAGTCCTCCAGCGCCGAGTCCACCCCCAGCCCCACCAGCAGCCTCTCCAGCGAGGAAAAGCAGCACCTGGCCGTGGAGCTGGCAGACACGAAGGCCAGGCTGCGCCGTGTCAGGCAGGAGCTGTGAGTCCTCTGCCCGGCCCCGGGCTGTTTGTTCTGCTTTTATGCAGAGACGTGTTTCTAGCATGTGCGGTTCACTCCTGCGTAGCAGTGAACAGGAGATCTGACTTGGGCCCCAGAGTCAGCTGGGCTCTGCTCTGAACGTGGGTTGATTACCTCCCTCCCCCAGCCTGCACAAGGAGGGGTTCTACCAGGTCTTCAGGGCTCCTGACAGTCCACACTCAGGCTGTCTGGGCCTTAAATAGCCATGCACTGGTGTGGTTTTTGGCTTGAGGGAGGATGCTCACCTCATCTGGTGAGCGTGTTCCCCATTTCCTAAGCTGGGAGTGACATTGTGCCCATCATCTGAGGAGCTGCCCACTTCCACCTCCTCACCAGTGAGTGGGCCGTGCGGCCTGGCTGGCAGGGGAATGTTGCAGCTGTGGCCAGGGTCTCCTTACCTCTCTGTAACCTCAGAGGGAAACCTACCTGGTACCCAATGGATGTAGTTTGAGGGTAGGCGTTTAAGACCTTAAAGTGGAAAAGAATTTGACTCAGGGACATTTCTGCCAGCCCCATGTGCCAGTTTCCCTCATCATCCCCAGAGCCCAGTCCTCCTTCCTTTCCCCGCCGGGGTCTCGCTGGTGGTGGGCTGCTCCGGGTGCTTGCCGAGTAGACCCTCTCACCACGCGTCCTCCCAATTGCCCCCAGGGAGGAGAAGACAGAGCAGCTTGTGGACACCAGGCATGAGGTGGATCAGCTGGTGCTAGAACTGCAGAAAGTCAAGCAGGAGGTGAGCAGGAAGCGGTGTGGGTGTGGAGGGGGGTGGGGTGGCTTGGGCTCCCCGGTAGCCAGTAACTGTGGCCCAGGGGTTCAGGAATGCAACCCGGGAGCTTTCAGCAAAGGCCTCTGTTTTCAAACTCAAGCAACACTGCCTGAGAGCCAGTTGTCCTGAGAACAGCTGTGAGGGTGACAGTTTTTTAGGGACAGCGTTTGGGGACCACATGCAATGGCCTGCACGTGAAGCCCCTGGGCCACCGAGATGGCGTGGAAACGCTGCACTTCAAAGACTCAGCCCTCTCCTCCCTCCCCAGAGGAGTGTCCTAAGCAAGGCTCCTGTCTTTGCCCGTCTCCCAGAACATCCAGCTGGCAGCTGACGCCCGGTCTGCCCGCGCCTATCGCGATGAGCTGGACTCCCTGCGGGAGAAAGCGAACCGCGTGGAGAGGCTGGAGATGGAGCTGGTGCGCTGCCGGGAGAAGCTGCACGATGTGGACTTTTACAAGGCCCGCATGGAGGTGAGCGGGGAACTTCCGGTGGGCGGGGCCCACATGGAGGGGGGCTTCCGGTGGGCGGGGCCCGCGTGGAGGTGGGGCTTCTGGTGGGCGGGGCCCGCATGGAGGTGAGCAGGGAGCTTCCGGTGGGGCGGGGCTGGCAGGACACCTCTCAGGACGCTTCTAAGAGAGCCCTTTCTATGGCTCTGTCCTTGGTGGCTTTGGTGGGGGCAGAGCTGTAACACTTCTACAGCTGATGCTTCCTCTGCACCTCAGGCCTCCATCTCTGCTTCTCCATCTCTGCTCCTCCCCTCTCTCGAAGTGTCAGGTGGTCAAGGGAAGGAGTATGGTTGGGTGGTGAAGGGTACTGATTTCTTTCCAGATTTTTCTTTCTCCTGCTTCATGCCGCAGTGATGACTTTCTAGTCACCTGTCGTTTTCTTTCTTAGACTTCTTGCAGTTTCTGTGGCTACATCTGGCCAGGACCAGCATCCTATCTGTAAAATAGAGATAATTGTACTAATTCCTGAGGTTTTTAAGATGAAAGAGGTAAAATACCTAGTAGTGTTTGAGCAACAGCCACAGGAAGCCCTCGGTGCTGGACCCTACACTGATACCCCGGTTATGGTAGGTGGAGGGGAGGCTGTCAGGGCTGAAGCAGGAACAGAGACCAGGGCCCAGGGGTCACTGATGCTTTGACCACTCACCCTGACTGCCTCACATCAGCAGCGGGTTCCTGGACACTCTTTTCTGAGAATTTAGGAATTTTGCCCCATTGCCAATCTTGGGGTTTGGAGGTGGTTTTAATGAGCTGGGTGAGGTCAGTTTACCAACACATACTGAGGGGCCTTTTCGATGGTAAGAAATAATCCCAGTGTTGATTCTTGCTGCCTAGGAGGCTTTTGAAGGGACCGAACAGAGGGCTGGGAAGCACAGTGTTGCGTCCTCCCTGCTCAGGGCCTCCTGCCTAGCTGCTGACAGGCGTGCTTGGGGAAGGCTCTCCCGCTGTAGGTGGGCCCTCGGGCCCCTCGGCCCTGCAGAGGCAAGTCAGGGAAGGCTGTGGTCCAGGGCCTGTTAGTTCCTCAGACCTACTCAGGGAGTGTCTGTTCCCAGTGGAATGTTAATGACACAGCACTCACCTTGTCCCCTGCAGAGAAGGCCCCTGGGTGCTGAGAGAGGGTGGGGGTGGGAGACTAGCTCTGGGCTTTGTCCTGGAGATGGTCCACTGGTTCTGCTGAACTTGAAAGGCATAAATCCCGGCACAGCAGGTTCCAGGATACAGGCACATCCCAGGGCTTCCATGGATGGCTGGAAATGCTGCCGAGAGAATTGGGGACAGTCAAGCACAGATTTTCCCCAACTGCTGCCTCAGCGGCCCCTCCAGCCCCTCCTGCACTTGGGGACCACAAAAGCATGGCTCCCATGTCTCACCCCGACACCATCCATGGAGGTTGCAGTCTGTTTTCATTCCTGGCCAAGTCCTGTACCAGATCCAGACACAAATGACTCGCTCTCTGCATTCAGGGTGCTTCCTGACTTGTAGAGGTGTTTCACCTGGAAACTGCTTTTCCATGTTTTCAAATATCATGCCTCTGTGTGGTAACAGTGGTATTTTCATGTTGATAAGTAATTTTCTTAGTGAAGTTACCATGAAGCTACTAATGCCTTAAATTTTGCATTCATATTGTTAATCACGAGAGAAAGTCCTGTAGCGTCCATCTATGCGGATGTTTCCTTGGGGCAGGCACACGTGACACACGTGGGTCTGCACATGCTTTGTTGCCGAGGCTGGCTAGTGAGTCCAGGCCACTAGAGAGAGGATGACCCTGCTCTTCTCAGATGCCCGTGATGTCAGGGCTCAGAGATCAGTGGCGAGAAGGAGCACGTGTCCTTGTCCCTCCTAGGACTGGTGTAGGTACAATGGCCTTGCGAGCCACCTGCAGACCTGCCATCCACCCTGCATGGCCCAGGGCCTCATGTGGACCTGGAGCCTTGAGGGCGGGGCCTGCTTGACACACACATGGCACTTGGTCATCACTACATAAGTTAAGTAAAAAGTCATCGCTCAGTAATGAAAAGACTTGCTGTCTGGAGAGAAGAACGGGGAAGAAGCATGAGTTTTTGTCTCCTTCAGAACAAGACAGTGTTAGCTGTGATGGGCAGTGGGACAGAGAGAGGGGTGTGATCATGAGCTAGCTCCCACGCACAGACAGCCACCGTTCAGGGGCGCTCCTCTGGGTTTAGGGGGGAGCAACCCTCCCTCAGAGCCCGTCCAGTCTCACCGTCGAGAAACAGCTGCACATCACGAATGGGAGAGTGTGTCAGGGCCAAGTGGGAGGAAAGATAAAGGATGAGGGTTCAGGGCGAGGGCAAGGTTAATTTTGGTTAGAATAACATGGAACACAAATTTCCATGTTTTGTTTTTAAACTCCTGGTGGTGTTTATGTGGGTCCCAGTCCAGCTTACATAAGGATTAAGATTCAAGGAGAGGAGCGCAGTGTGGGGATCCCTAGGCACAGCGGGCCATGTTGGGTGGGGCATGGGGTGGTCCTCGAGGTCCCTTTGTAAACAGTTGTCACACCTCGCTGCTATCAGGGCACGGGGGTGCTGTCCAGAGGGCGTGGGAGGGGAGACTGCCTGGGAGATTCCTGCTGTCCTGTGTTTTGTTAATTGGCTGAAATTCCCATTGGTGAGGATAGAGGCATAGGTCCGTGTGCGTCCTGAGCAGGGTGAAGACAAGGTGGGCCTGTCTCCACTCCTCTGAGGTTTATAGCTTCCTGGTCTGTGCTGACTCGGAAATAAACAGAAGTCTGAGAGGTGGAGACCTAGCAGGGTACAGTCCTAGCTGCCACATCAACCTGCTGGGTGTTGGGCAAGTCTTGTCCCTTCTGTAAAAGGAGAAGTGGTCTGGGCATCTCCGAGACCCTGGTGCCCCAGTGAACTTATCCTAGCAAGCCCCTCTCCACAGAGATGGGGGTCCCTGGAGCCAGTCCCTGCAGGGATTGCTGGTTTGTTGGTGAGGCATTTGGGAGCTGAGTTAATGATCAGCTCACACATGTCACACCCTTAAGACATCCCTGGTGTTGCCCAGGTTCAGGAGGGGAGATGGGCTGTGGGTTTGGTCTGCCCTGCCCATCCCGGCCTGGGAGATGGGGCCCTGTCTCCACTCACCCTCTGCCCAGGCCCCTCTGACCCCAGGCAGAGTCACTCACCTGCGCTCTGGGGTTCCAGCAGATTTCCTCACCAGGATGCAGCTTCTGGAGTCAGAAACTACATCTCCATCATCTTGGGGTGGGGGGTGATGCTCAAGATACATTTGTTGATTTGACTCTAATCCTTAGGATCCCCAAGATGCTCCCATCTTTAATTAAACAAAATCAAACCCTTCCCACTTTCCCCCGTCCCTCACCAGCCACTCGGGTCCCTCTCCAAGCCTGTTGGAAAGGAGAGAATACGGCTGTGTCCTTCATGGCCTCACCTTCTACCCCCGGCCCTCCTGTTTCACGTAGCCGATCTGCCTCCACCTCCACTCACCTGAAACCACGCTTAAGAATCAGGGTCCGTGGTGCTGGTGCCAAGCCCAGTAGGCACTTCCCAGCCTCCCTTGCCTGCCCTCTCTGTGGCCTCGGACACCACCGCCCTCCTCTCCTCACTCACCTGGCTTTCCTGAGTCTCTCACTTCATCTTCTTGGGCCCAAGCAGGTGGTCACCTTGCTCTGCTCTGTTATCTGGCCTTTCTCCACGATGTCTTCTCTGCCTTCCACCCCCTTCTTTAGCTGACATGCACAGGCTGACAAGTCTCAGATCTTCATCTTTGGGCTGGGTCTCTCCCACCCTCTGGACTTCCGTCTGTCTCATGGTCGGTGTCCCCCTCCTCCCTCAGACCTGCTTGTACCGGGGCCACCATCCACCCACCCAGGTACTTGGGCCAGAGCCTGGTCAGCCTTGATTCCTCTCTCTCTACCCTCCCCCACCCCAGCCCCAGGTGCTTTCCATCCTCCCGAGTCCGTTTTTCCACCTCCCTGCCCGTCCCTGGCCAGGGCAGGTGTTTGGAGAGTGAGTCCCACCACAGTGCCAGCCTTCTCTGTCATTGCACATATTATCCCAGTGCCTGCACAGGAATAATACCATCTTTATTCTAGAACGCCCTCCACAGCCATCTGAAATGGCCGTTCTCCTCTGTCTTTCTCTCACATCCGCCTGTGCTGCTGCCAGAGCGGCCTTTCTAAGAGCTCCTCAGGCACCTCCCCGCTGCTCTTGGGAAAATATCCACATTCCACCTCTGACGCTCACCCCCTCTGGTCCCTGTGGAACCTTCTGCTCCAGCCACACTGAGCTCCCTCCAGGTCCCCTGGTGCCCTCTGAGGCCCCCCAGCCCATCCCATCTCCCCGCTACTGCACAGGGCCGGTGAGGAGTGGGTGGGCCAAGCTCTTCAGGCTTGTGCCCCCCAGACAGGCTCATCACGTGGAGTTGTAGAGATACATGTCCCTGCTTCCCACTCACAGTGGGAGCTCCTTAAAGACTGAGTCTGTGCCTTCCTGACCTTGAGTCTGAGTCCTTGGAGCCCAGCACGTTGTCCAGCTCAGACAGTCCAGGGGCAAAATCTGGCCCACCAGCAGTTCTTAAAAGTAAAGTGTTATTGGAACTCAGCTACACCCACCCCTTCACACAGTCCAGGGCTACTTTTGCACTGTGCCAGCAGGGCTGAGCAGTCGTGACTGACAGACTTTGGACCTGAAAAGGCTGAAACATTTACTACCTGGCCCTTTATAGACCCATCGTCTGGCCCACAGTGGGTGAGGTGAGGTTTCTAAATGAGAAGCAGTAACTGCGTTTATGCAGCTTTTCCTTCACACCAGGAACTGTTAGCTCAAACCATATCATCACATTTAAGCCTCAGGATGGCCCTCTGCGGTTGAGCAGCCCCTGTTAGTTTCTCTTATTTTTTCAGATGAGAAAACTGGGGATTAATTGGTAACTTGTCCAGCATCACAGTTAGTGAGGAGGTGGGCCTGGCATTGAAATGCATCTCTGCACCTCCAGGACCCCAGCCTTGCCAAGGAAGAAGGAAATAAAACGGATGGGGTCATGCAGACAAAGGCAGTGCAGGGGAGAGGAGGATAGGGGTGCTTGGCGAGGTGGTGGTGGCAGCCAGGATCTTGGATGCCATGAAGGGCCGAGGGAGCCTGGCCTCTGGCGGTTCATGTCAGCACCTGGACATCAAGGTGTAAGTGGGGAATGTTAAAATGCAGGGAACCAAGATCACCTTGAACAGGGAGACCCGTTCCACTTAGGAGTTTCTGTTTCTTTGCGTTTTCTAATAACTTCTAAGGAAAATGGGTAAAATTCAGTACACGAAGTTAGAGCAGGACAAACCCGATGCTTGGTTTACGGTTCTGTCCACTGCAGTCCCCCAGTCAGACAGTTTAAAAGCAGGTGAGTCGTCTAGGACTGCGGGCAGACTGAGGTTAGCAAGGGGGCGATCTTTACTGGGTGGGAGGTCCGCCCGCCCTGAGTGGCGTGACTCAGGGTCTCCCCCCACCTAAGGGGCTGGCTTTCTGTTGCTCTGCACTCCTTGGGGGTCCATTGGTGCTGCAGTCTGAGTGCAGTGTGAAGGAGCTGGTTGTTTCTCTGATTCTACCCCACCTTCTGGAGTTTGGTGCTTTTGAGGGGTCAGGAGGCACCCCTGGAAACAAGTGTTTGTTGCATGGTGGGTGCTCACTGAACGCTGGACTGAACAGTGTCCTACGGGGCATGAAGAGACGGTGATAATGGCTGCTGACCTGCCTCCTGGCCTCAGGCACTGGGCAGGGACTATTCATGTGCGGTATTGCATCTAGCCCCAGCCCTGTTTTCGTGCCCAGCACAGGAAGGAGGAATCCACAGTCGAGGGACATGCACTTGCTTCAGGTCCCACGGCTGCTAGTGCACGTGGCAGGCCTGGGATGGGAGCCCGTCAGCCCACGTTCCCAATCACTGCTCCGGTCACCATGTAGACGAGCAGGGGCGGCTCTCCAGCCACTTGGGGACTGGCCGTCAGGCCTGGCCTGTGACTTCCTAAATGTGGCCTCTCAGCTGTTGGCCAGGCCTTTAAATAGCCTCCTGGTTCAGTTGGGGTCAGGTCCATGCCCAGAGGCGAGGAGCTGGGCGTCCCCCTGCGGGCTGAGCCCTTGGCTTGCTGTAGGAGCTTGGGCACAGCGTCTTACAGATGTGCCTTCTCACTTCTGGGTGGTGGGGTATGCAAGGCTGGTTGCCTTATTTCTGTTGCCTAGTATGTGGTGGAGGTTGACACCACCAGAAAACTGAGACGTTTTTGAGTAATAGAAATTATCCTATCCCCTGCTGTATTCTGCTCCCGGTCACCCTCATCTGTCCCTGAGTGTTGGAAATCTCCAAGGCCTTCAGGGCCCACTTCCCATATCAGGGCATGATTCAGCTGACAGGTGTTCATTAACACTTCTATGGCCCACAAGAGCAGACGAGGAATAGTCCTACCCCGAGGAGTTCAGTCTGGGGAAGGAGGACGGTCCCGCTCACCGCTGCCTCACAGTGTGCCCAGGGCACTCTGGGAGCCCAAGTACCTGACTCAGCAGGTGGGACAGAGGGAATCTTTAAGCACTTCTCAGAGGGGGCAACTCAGGCTGGGCTTTGGAGGTTGAGTAGAAGTTGGTCGGGAGGACGAAGGGGTGGCTGTGTGTGGGAGCTCAGGGCTCGAGAGTGTGGTGATACTGGGGAGTGCTGGTGGGCAGTCTTGCTAGAACGCGAGGTGAGAACAGTGGAGACAGTTGCCGGAGAGAGAGGACCAGGTCTTCTTCCTGCTTGAAGCCCCTCTATCTGCTGTGGCTCACACTGTTATTGGTAGTCTGGGCCTCTTACCCACAGGAGCCCCTCAAGGATGGGTTGCAGGCAGCCTGAGGGCAGTGGAGAGGATACAGGTCTGGAGATCTGTGGCCCAAGTTCGAGTCCCAGCTTCACTGCTTGCTGGCTTTGTCCCTTTGGGCTTATTCCTTAGTTTACCCAGATCAGCCTCTTCATCCGTAGGAAGGCACTTCTGCCTCCCCTCACGGCTGCCATGAAGAGTGAGTGAGGCGGGGACAGGGAGCACCTGGTGCGGGGCCAACCACACACTGGACGTCTTCTCCGGCAGAGAGAGGGTGCCCAGGTGAATCTAGAGTTTTAATGACTAAACCCTTCAAGGCTGCCAGGCTTTGATCAGAACTGTGTTTGCTGACTGGAAGGCATGCAGTTTCCCCTCTACCAAGAGTCTTGGATTCTGGCCCATGAGGGCAGATGACCAAGTGGTGGATGAGCAGGGGCTCCCAATTGTTAGAACCGGCAGGCAGGGCAGGCCCACTGGGAGAGACTGACACAATTCTGGGTGTGCATGTTGGCAAGCTGAAGGCGTTCCGGGGAACCTCAGTGCCCCAAGATGCTGAGCGGAGCTGGAAGGGCTCCAGGAGAGGAGAAATCGAGAAGCCCCTTAACTGGGTGAGGAGGGGAGCAGAGATGAGGTAAAAGAGGTAAACCCCACTGCGTGCTGGACCGTGTGCACGGGAGTGAGAGTCCCGTGGACCCTTGCCCGTGAAGGGCTCTGCAAGGGAACAGCCATCACGTTCCACACCCAGCACGTGCCTGACACACAGGAGGCTGAGGCACTTACTATGGGTTCACATGTGTTTATGACTTAACTGTCTTAAAGACTGACCTGTTTCCAGGAGACTGCTGAGAACTGTTGTTTTTGCAAAAGCATGTATGTAAAATGCTCAGATATGAGCTGTGCATTGAACAAAAGCTTGTCTGAATAGCTATTTTTTTCCAGGACCCATCAGTGGAATGAATGTCGAATTCAGAGGACTAGACTCCGCCCTCGAACCCAGGACAGACTCATAGCCCCACCCCTTCCTTGTTAAGGAAATGGGGTCTCCGTGAGGTCTCGAGTCTGTCAGTGGAGTCTGCTTGTCCTGCCAGACGAGGCTGTAGCTGCTTTTGCACTGTGGCCGGCAGAAAGTAGACACTGGGGAAGTGTTACTGTCCCAAATTTAAATATTTTCTTGATTCATGGATTTTTTTCCTTTCAGCAGAGAAAGTCGGTTTGGCCCGACCTACTGAAAAAGGCAGAGGTGCTAAATGGTGGAGATAAAACTCCACAGCAGTGGCCTCGTCCCCGGATTGTTTGTTTTTGATTTGGAGGCTGGGAAAGCTGTGGTCTCTGCACCCTGTTGTCATGAACCAGGTGCCCTTATCTGATGGTTCTTGTGCATGTTCTTGCTGCCCAGGAGCTGAGAGAAGATAACATCATTTTAATTGAGACTAAGGCCATGCTGGAGGAACAGCTGACGGCCGCTCGGGCCCGGGGCGATAAAGTTCACGAGCTGGAGAAAGAGAACCTGCAGCTGAAGTCGAAGCTTCACGACCTGGAATTGGTACTGCAAGCTCTTGTCACCACATTCGCTACAGATTGGGGGCAGTTTCACATTTCCGCCGTGCCCTCCTCTGATTTTTTCAGTCACTGGGTTTGGGGCTGCTGCCGACACGGTAACCCATTGACCGCAGAGAGTAGCGTGCTCAGCTCAGCGGGCTGGACCAGGCTCCGCTTCCCGCCCACAGACGGACAGGGCGGGACCGCTGTGTTCCTTTTCTGTACACGTGGGTGTACTTGTGCACCTTTTGCAAGAAGGGTCTTTGCTGGTGTTTATGGTGTGGGTTGAGCTACAATTTGTAAGTTTCTCTATAGGCTTCTCGAGGCATGTTAGGCCTTCCCTCAAACGACCAAGCCACCGTCACTATGGTACTCACTTTAAAGCCCTGGGCCATAAGTCACTTTGTTGAGACAGTGTTCAGTCAGAGACCTGGGCCTGTCCCTGTCACCAGGCTTGCCAGGGCGAGATATCTTTCCGTGACTGTGATGCTCACAGCTGGGCCCTCTGTTGGACTCACTTCTGTGCAGGGAGCTGAGCAGGTGCCTGGAGTCCTTTCATCCTCAGGGAATGAGGGTGGTGGCATGGGGGCCAGGCCTGTGCAGAGGGGGTCCCCAGCCACATCCTCACAGCTTCCCTCTCCTTACACTAGGATCGGGACACGGATAAGAAGCGAATTGAGGAGCTGCTGGAAGAAAACATGGTCCTCGAGATTGCACAGAAGCAGAGCATGAACGAATCCGCCCACCTCGGCTGGGAGCTGGAGCAGCTGTCCAGGAATGCGGACCTGTCCGACGGTAGGCAGTGCCGGGGACCTGGGAGCCCTCCTGGCTGCGGCCGCTTCCTCATCCGAGGAGCCGAGCCCTTGGCTCTCAGCCCTTTATGTCAGGCCATCCGTTCACCCCCAGAAAATGGGATTTCCTCCAGTTGCCACTTGGAGCTGTTTTATTGCCGTTCTCCCCAAGGAGGACACGAGGCGTCTGGCAGCCTTGATGTCAGGACATGAAACACAAATTAAGTGTTGCCAGGTTTCCCAGTTCCCATATGGACAGTCCCAGGAGCTTCCAGATTATAGCACACTGACACCCGGAGGACATCGTAGGCCTATCTGTTGATGGTTGAGAGCTCTGGATGGCAGGAGCCGTCCCCAGTGGTCACTAATCCCCACTATAAATGTACCCTGGGCATTATTCCCTCCATTCATTTACATAATTGGGCAGGACGGATGCAGTCTGTTCTCTGTCTCCCTGGGTGGGGGCTGCTAAGTGACTGGTTCTCGCAGGACCCAGGCCTCCTCTCCTCCCTCCTGTGCTGGCACCGCTGCCCCTGCACAGACGAAGTGTCGGCCAGGGGAAGGTGGGTGGGGCAGCAGCCAGCCCTGCAGCAGGAAGCTGCAGCGCCCGGCAAACAATAAGCCAGTTCCTGAGTTCAAAAATAGAACACGTGCACCTGATGGTGTGAGTTATTGTTTGCCGAGAGCTTTTCAGAGCGAGGTGGGGCTTTCGGCTGGTTTTAGGAGGTTGCTTTTTCAATTCTGTTAAATGTCCCCAAGAATAAGGGAAAGGTTGTTGAAAGTAGCTGGGAATGTCTTCTCTTTGAGAGGTCCCATCAGTTCCAAACCTAAAGTCAGTTCATTTAACTATTAATCTGTGAGAGAGGCCGGTTATTTCTGTGGTTTGGTGCCTGGGAACCATGCTGGGGCCTGTGGATGGATCTCCGGGACTCCCTGCTTTGGGAGTACGGCTCCACCGGGGAGGACCGCTGCCCCCTGGTGGAGCAGAGAGGTTGTGCAGGCTGCCTGGGACAGTCTCAGACCAAATGAGAATTTTTCTGTTAGAAACCCAGGAAGCCTCCTCTCTTTAGACTACTCAGTATAATTCGTGGGCCCTTTTCAGGTCCATGAGCATGATTTATTCTTGGTGCTTCCAGCTCCTGGCGCTTAGCTGGGGGTTCGTGAACGTTGGCTCGAGTGAAAGCGTAATGCAGGCAGAGCTTCATGAACCTTGCCGTGTGTGGTGTGGTGGCTTCTTGAGTCAGAGAAACGTGGCTTAAAGTCCTGCCTCCTCCACTTGTTAGCTAGGTGACCTCTTTTAGGCCTCAGTTTCCTTATCTGCAAAATGGAGGCAGTGAAGCTGCCTTGCAGGAGGTGACAGTGAAGCATGACATCTGCCTGGCCCACGGGCACCAGGAAGGGGCTGTTCTTATTGCCTCTGGCTTATTAAACTGTATCCCATCGCTCTGGTTGAGGAGCATGGCACTCAGTAGTAGACTTGTGTCATCCTAATAGTCTTCGAGGCCCTGGTTCTTATGAAAGTTCAGTGAGGCTTGTGGTCAGTTCCACTGTTGGACTTGTAGAACCTTAGGAATGATTCCCCCTGAGGAGGGTTTCAGTTTGGGACGATGAAAAAGTCTGGAGATGGGGGTGGTGACGGTTGCATAACACTGAGAATGTTAAAATGGTAAATTTTAGATTATGTACGTTTCACCACAATTTTTTAAAATGTTCTTTTTTCATGAGTGCTGCAGAGGTACCATCCGAATGATCACAGGCTCTGAATTAGCAGAGTTTTTGTTTTGGTTCCTTTGTAGCATAATTTTCATGTTGAGATGCACGTGTGCTTATGTGCGTCAGCGCTGGGACTAGGTCAGGGCCCCAGACGCTCCGTCCACCTCTGCTGCTGCACCAGCTGTCGGCTTGGGGTCTTGAGGACGTTCGGGCCTGTTGGGTCTGTCGTGCTATCCTTGGTGGAAGATGAGAATTCAAAGGAGGTGTCGGATGCCCTTCAGTCCTTATGATTGCCCAGAGGGTCTGAACACACACGTTTGTTTCCAGCTTGACGTGCTCACTGTGAAAGCCATCCTCCCATATGTGCCCCAGCCCCTGGGGAGCTGAATAAGAAGCAGGTTGGAGGGGGGCAGTGGTATTAGAAATACAGTGTGATGAGGCTCCCAGAGCTGAGTACCTAGCACTGATGGGGCAGGTGAGGATGGAACAACCCTGACCCCTTCGTTCAAGGGCTTTCACATACGTTCTTCTTTCCTCCCAAAAGAGCCTCAAAACTTAGCTAAAGTCATGCACCTGCTGGTAGCAGGAAGGAGCTAAGAACTTGCTTTCCTGACTCGCAGGTCTGTCCCCCCTTCTCCATTTGCATTCAAGCTGTTTGAAAGAAAGTAGAGTAGATAATCAGCCTTTTTCTATCTTTAGCTTATATTTTCATCTCACTTAGAATTTTTACAGCAATTTACATGTACTCTCTCATTTTTCTCCAATGTAATTGTGGGATTACAAAATGAAATCTCTGCCCAGAGGACTTTATCCAGGGATGGCAGGTACTGGGCATGCATACCCACAGAGCCTTCTACCACCCCTGGCAGACATAACTAGTCGGTTATCATGCCCCTCCGGCTGAGGCACCCAGACTTGCACTCCTCTGAAAGCTGGCACAGGAAATGTCACCTGTTTGACATCTCTGTTAGTCTCTAAGATCCTTGAGTTTGTACAGTCAGGTTGGCAGCTTGGTAAAAAACAATTCCCAGCCGTTAACACAGTCTTTTACTTGGCTAAGATGTCTTCACTGTAATCTGCTCTCCTGTTAAGCTCTGGACCCAGCTGTGCCAGTGGAGGGACCGTAACTGCCCAAGGGACTCTCGGGCACTGACAGTGATAGCACCTCATGAAATGCGGGAGAGGGACACCCAGCTGACCTACAGAAGCCCCTCCCCAAACTGGGGCATGGGGACCCGATGGCCCCAACTCAGGGTGGGAGGCAGAGGGTGGGGGCAGAGGCTCCTGGAGCCTGGCCCTGACTCTACCTCATACTTCAGCCTCCAGGAAATCGTTCGTGTTTGAGCTGAATGAGTGCGCCTCTAGCCGCATCTTGAAGCTGGAGAAGGAGAACCAGAGCCTGCAGAGCACCATCCAGGGGCTGCGGGACGCCTCCCTGGCGCTGGAGGAGAGCAGCCTCAAGTGCGGGGAGCTGGAGAAGGAGAACCAGCAGCTCAGCAAGAAGGTAACCCAGCCAGGCGGGCGGACAGCCCTCCCCTGCTCTCTTCTGCCAGACAGGCCGGGAGGTGGGCAGGCGCGGCAGGCAGGTGGTGGTGAGGACGCGCAGCTGGGAGAAGTGCAGAAGCCAGGGAAGCCACAGTTCATTGTCACAGAGGAACAGTCACTGAGAGGAGTTGAGGGGCAGCGCAGCTTGTGCCCACACCTTCACCTTGAGGGTGTGTCCCCATACCACTTGACCTCTGTGTGCCTTGTCTTCATCTGTGAAATGGGGTTAGTGGGCCCCCCACCTAATACATGCTGTGAGGACTGTATGAGTTAGTGTATGTAAGGGGTCCAGTGCATAGTAAGTGCTCAGTGAAAAGAAACCCGTGCCCTGATGAAAGCATAGGGTGTGCGTAGGGGCAAGGAAGCAGTGATGTGAGCCCCACACACACGTGTGGGAGGGAGGGACCGTTGATGGGCCATTTTAGGGCATTGGTGGTGAAACAGGATCAGTGCTCATTCCTTCTTCTTGGTTTACGGGATGGGGAAGAAGAGGTGGCCCAACTGTATTTGCCTCTCAGGACACTCCTCGGTCCTCCCGGGAGCACAGACATCTGAGAGAGCAGACGGGCTTATAGACCAGTCTTCCTTCTGCGGTTACAAAGACCCCACTGGGGTTCACACTGGGGATTCGGTCTCAGGTGCAGGACGGGGCCATTGAGAGGCCCCTTGTCTTGGTCTGTCCGGGTCAGAGGGCATCAGTACACCGAGCCGACAGTGCGGTGGCACCAGTCGCATCGTGGGCTCTGAGTATACCAGCCGCCAGAGTCCAGCTGAGGGAGAGGTGGAGCATGCTTGCTGCCGACCACCATGCAGGACTGGAGCTGCTGGGTGTCCCACCTGCCCATGAGTCCTTCCAGCCTCGTTCACTGAGCTGGTGGGAGGAACATGGGTTGCAGGCAGAGGCCTGGGTTCCGCTGGCCCTGGCTCTGCTGGGACTTTATCTCTGGGTGAGGCTTGCGACAGCTCCTCCTTCTGTGAATTAGTCTCTTGAGTCCCCTCATGGGACCTCCCAGGCTCTATTACTCACTTTTCTTGTCCCTTTGAAGCATTGTGCTCCTTGCAGCATTTTAGCCAACAAATATTTTGTCCTGTCTTTGTAGGACAATAGAAAACCCCTACCCCCACCCTGGTCTCATGCCAAGTCCCTTGATGCAGAACAGCACAGGGAAGGCAGCCGGACAGTTAAGGGTTTTTAGATTCATGTGGGCCAGGCACAGGGGATGTCTTTATAAATGGCAGTCCAAGGTATCTCGGCCAAGATGAAAAAAGAATCAGCCTTTAGGCAGATGAGAACCTTTGACTCTGCAGGTCCTCATGGGTCTGCCGCAGAAAGCCTGCAGTGTAGTAGTGAGGCCTGCTCTCACTTTGCCCCCAGCCTTGCGGTCCACCCTGGCCCCTCCCCTGCACAAGCAGGATGGCAGTGGGTGCTGCTGGCCCGGTGTTGCTCCTCAGCCCCCTGTCTCTCGGGTCCCACCCTCCTGCTTCCTCTTGGGATCGGTTCCCTGGTAGGACACCAGCCCTCTCCTGCCGCAGCCCTTAGGAGGCATGTCTTGGCACAGAATCCCTGGCAGAAGGGAGGTGCCGCAGTTCCCAGACCAGTCCTATGTCCAGTGCCAGGAGCCCTGGGAAGGCAGCCCTCCGCCTGCCAGAGCACCTCCCCCGTCCTGCTCAGCCCACCCCTGGCCTGACGGAAGCTGTCCTGACCCAGCAGGGGTGGTTTTCCTTTCTCCCCACAAGAGCCTGGCACTGACAGATGCTCCCCAGTGTTGGGTGGATGGACACCTCAGCTCCAGCAAGAGGGCTCGCCCCCAGGACCCTTTATCCCTAATCCAGCTCAGCTCCTCCTGAATTTTCTCTCTCTGACCTCAGCCATCCCACCTTCCTGGTCTCCTCCCCACATGGTGTGTCTGGGCACCAGCTGACACTTCTCAGTCAAGAGATGAACCCCCAGGCCCTGGTGAGCCCCACAGGGGCCATGACCACCCGGTGGCCCAGACCCCCCGGAGCCAGCCTGACTCTTCCCCTCTCCCCAAGCACAGCCCAGACTGCAGGCTCGCTTAGGCCTGAAATGTCTGGAAACCACAGTTCTCCGAAGTTAATAACCTTCTTTCGAAGCTGCAAAAACTGTGGACCTTAGAGGAGCTGCCTCCTTCCTGTGACTGTAAATCTGTGTTGATGTAAGAATTTGTTCTTTGATCCAAGAAGTAAAGAATCCTTATTTTCGGAGGGAGAGGAGCAGCCCTGTAAGGGACTTACTATGGGAAGGCAGAAGAGGCCGGGGGCTGAGAGGCAGGTCCCTGTCACCCACGTGCTCTGGGAGCTGGAGCTGCACCTCCAGCCTGAGCCAGGTGCTTCAGGAAGGACGGAAAGCCCTCAGGGCCAGAAGGCCTGCAGCCAGACCACGTCTCAGCCCAGCGAGTTCGCCGAGGTCCTTCAGGAATGGGCTCTGGCTCCATCGCAGGAAGAACCAGACAAGGGGGAGGATAGAGGGTGGGATGAGACATGTGGAAATCGCATCTTTGGATGAGAAGCAACAACATTAAGAAATGCAAAGCTTGGAGTAATATTCTTTTCTCTGGGAGAGAAGGGGCAGAGGGGTAAACTATTAACAGTAAGATTGAGGGGGTGAGCTGGCAGGCCCCAAACTGCGAGTGAGGCCTGGGGTCAGCCCACGGCCATGTCCCAGCTCGTCCTCACTGTGAGGCCTTGGGCAAGTCACTGAGCCCCTCTGGGCCCATGTCCCCCTGAGTACGGCAATTAATAAAGACAACTGCTTATTGCCTTTACACCTCATGGCCACTCCGCCAGGTGGAGGCACTGCTGTTGATGGTGATCCCTGGTGCCCGGCTCAGTCCCAGGCCTCAATGCTGGGAAGTGGGGCAGAGATAAGGAAGGATAAGAAAGGTGCTCTTGCCTTTGAGAAAGACTTAGACAAGTGGTGGTGAGTTTTCCTGTCGGCCTGGCTAGGCGAGGGCCCCCCGGTTGGGGTGAGGGTCAAGGTGCTGACAGAAAGAAGTGACGATGTGAGTATGAGCCTCGCTCGGCCAGCTCTGCACTTTCCTGCTGCTTCCTTCCGTGGAGGTTTGAGAGCATCAGGCCCGCGGGGCAGGAAGGCCGGGCGCCCCTCACTGAGGACAAGTAGCCAAAGCCTGCTTTAGTGCAGCAGTCCTTCCAGGAGCTTTGGAATCCTGTCCGTGCGAGGCTTCGGCCCGGATGGGCTAAACCAGAGCAAGCTCAGACCTCTGCTCACAGGGGTCACTGGCATCTAAGGTTTTATCCCTGAGGGTCTGATTGGTGGCCCAAGACCCAGGATCTTTCAAAGCTTTGAGAACCATTTGATCTTTGCAATCCATCTTTTTAGAACAGCCATCTACATGTGGTCACATCATTAGTAGGGAGGGACTGGGCTCTGAACCATGGTCCTTGTGACACCAGAGTCATGCCTTTTTCCCAACACCTGTCCCCTATGCTAAGATGTCACTGGGAGGGGACCACAGCAGCCTTGAGGCCCTCCGAATGCAGAAGCAGCATGGGCATCACCCGGGAGCCCAATCTCAGGCCCTGCCCTGAACCTCCTGAGTCAGAATCTGCATTCACCACATTATCCAGATGTTAGGCACAATAAACTAGTAGTTTGTGTTTTAGGCCAGGCTGGTGCATCCCAGCAGAAGAACTTGATGTCAGGACAATGACTGAGTGATTGTCCAGCCCAGAGGGAAGGTGGTTCAGCCCAGGGCAGGCAGTGACGGTAGAGCAGCTTGGGTAGAGAGGACAGGACCTGGGGACTTGGAGGGTGAAAGAGGGAGGAGAGACATTTCAGAAGACCACTCTGAGCAGCTGGGTGAATGGGAGGGTCATCAACCAAGTGAAGCCCCTGCAGGGCATCCAGCCGTGCTGACCCTGGGCCTGTAGTCCGACCCTCTGGAAAGTGGACAAGGCCTGAGATAGAAGCAAGGGACCCAGGTGAGGGGAAGGGTGGGCTGGGAGGGGCTGACCGATGGTCCCAGGGGCTTCCTCTTCTATGAGCTGGAAATGCAAGTTGTGGGCTGAGAGCTGAGGGTCAAGGGTGTGCAGAGGTTGCTTCAGAGCAAGGCCTGGACGTTTTCCCTTGAGAAAAGTCCCGTTAAAGTGTTCTGCAGGGCTGATGGGTTTTTGGTTTGTTTTAAAGCATAGTCTGCTTTGCGAAGCCAACTGTTGCATGGCGGGGTCTTTTGGCTCTGCAGATTGAGAAGTTACAGATCCAGCTGGAGAGAGAGAAGCAGAGTAACCAGGATTTGGAGACCCTGAGTGAGGAGCTGATCAAAGAGAAAGAACAGCTGCAGAGTGACATGGAGACCCTGAAGGCCGACAGGGCCAGGCAGGTAGGTGCCTTCAGGGATGGCTCTCCCGGAACCCCAGCCTGCAGGAGGGAGAGTCAAGGATTTAGCCATTTCCCAGTAGTTTAGCAGGGAAACGTGGATTACCAGTTCCCTAGCCTAGCTGTAGCCAAACCAGCAGTTCTCAGTCAGCAGTGGGGGCGGGTTTGCCTCCCAGGGGACGCTGGCAGTGCCTGAAGATGTTTTTGATGATCGGGTCTTGGGGAGGAGAGAGGGGATATTCCTGGCACATGGTGGGTGGAGGCTAGGGATGCAGCCAAACACGCTGTAACACACAGGACAGCCTCACACATCAGAGAAGGATCCGCCCATATTGTCACACTGAGAACCTTGACAAACTTCTGGGGTTTATTTGCTCCCCATTACAAGAAGTCCTGGGTAGGAGGCCACCCAGTGCTGGTACAGGGCTCAGGGATGCCATCCAGGGGCCAGGCCTCTCTTTCTGTCCTGATGGTCTTAGCAGTGGCTGCTGCACCCCCTCAAGGAACAGGAGGAAGAAGGTGGAGGGTGAGGGGCAGAGGGAAGCCCTCCTGGGACCTGCTATCACATCTCCTTGGCCACACCTGACACCAGGTATTTGAGTTTTTCAGCCTCTGAAGTAGAGCAAAAAAGGGGGCTGGGATGGTGCCACGTTTGGTGAAAAGACAGGCAGGGCCCCTGTCCAGGTGTGGCTTACAGCCTAGAGAGCAGGATGACAGGCCACGAGCAAGGTGTTATGAGATGTGTGCTGCTGAGGAAAAAATCCTGCTGGATACAGGCGCTGTAGAGTCATGGGGCAAGGCTTCCCTGAGGAGCTGGCGCTCACATGGAGCCCTAGAGGACGAGGAGGGTCTAGGGATGCTGAAGGCCAGGGGAGGGGGTGTCCAGGGCAGAGGGAAGATTGGGTGCAGGGTCTGCAGGGGGAGAGGGGCATAAGGGAGCCCAAAGAGGTGGGTGGCCAGGTCATAGGGGTCCTGCTGACCAGGGTAAACTTACCAAGGGGATGACTTCCGTTGTTTTAAGTAGGAGGGAGAGACGGGGTTTATGTTTCTAATCATCCTGGCTGCTCTGAATGTGTTTGGACTTGAACTGTCTCCATAGGGATCTCTGTGGCCTTCACCGTGTGTCCATGTCAGCCCCTGGGGAGCACGAGGACTACTTCTGGTTCCGCTATGGGAATGGTCTTTCAGGGCCTGTGCTTTAGTCCCTTCGGCCCCAAATCCCTGAGCTGTGTTTGCGCCGCAGCCCATGTCTCTCCTGTTGTGTTTTCCCACAGATCAAAGATCTTGAGCAAGAGAAGGATCATCTCAACCAGGCGGTGTGGTCGCTGCGGGAAAGGTCGCAGGTCAGCAGTGAGGCTCGCGCGAAGGACGTCGAGAAGGAGAACAGAGCCCTGCACCAGACGGTGACAGAGACCAGCAGCCGGCTGAGCAGGCTGGAGCTGGAGCAGCAGCAGCTGCACCGGGCCTTCGAGCAGGCGCAGGAGAAGGTGGGGCGGGCGGAGGAACTGGAGCAGGAGCTGCGGCGGCTGGAGGAGGAGAAGGGGAAGCTGGTGCAGAAGGTGAGCTCCCTGAAGGCGGCCGGGGAGAAGGCGGACGCCCTGGAGCGCGAGAGCCGGGGCCTGGTGCTGGAGAACCGGCAGCTGCGCAAGTCCTTGGATGCCCTGCAGAACGTGTCGGTGCAGCTGGCGGGCCTGGAGCGGGACAACCGGCAGCTGGACGAGGAGAACCTGGAGCTGCGCCGAATGGTGGAGGCCATGCGCTTCACCGGCGCCAAGGTGGCCCAGATGGAGCGGGAGAACCAGGAGCTGGAGCGGGAGAGGCAGGAGCTGAGGCAGAGCGTGGAGCTGCTCAAGGCGCTGGGGAAGAAATCGGAGCGCCTGGAGCTCAGCTACCAGAGCCTAAGCGCCGAGAACCTGCGGCTGCAGCAGAGCCTGGAGAGCGGCGGCCAGAAGGCGCAGGCCCGGGAGCGGGAGCTGCGGGAGCTGGAGGCCGAGAACCAGGCCCTGCAGCGGGACCTGGAGGCCCTCCGGCTCGCCAACCGGCAGCTCGAGAGGTCCGAGCAGGACCGGAAGGCGCTGGAGCAGGAGGTGG
Organism: Camelus bactrianus; assembly: GCF_048773025.1. NCBI lineage: Eukaryota > Metazoa > Chordata > Mammalia > Artiodactyla > Camelidae > Camelus > Camelus bactrianus. The sequence continues at coordinate 11,848,119 of NC_133544.1, forward strand.
CCCAGCTGGAGAAAGACAAGAAGCTGCTGGAGAAGGAGGCCAAGCGGCTGTGGCAGCAGGTGGAGCTCAAGGATGCGGTCCTGGACGACAGCTCCGCCAAGCTGTCCGCCGCCGAGAGGGAGAGCCGCGCGCTGGACAAGGAGCTGGCCCGCTGCCGGGACGCGGCCGGCAAGCTGAAGGAGCTGGAGAAGGACAACAGGGACCTCACCAAGCAGGTCACCATGCACACGAGGACTCTGACCACCCTGAGGGAGGTGAGCCGGGTGCAGGCAGCGCCTCTGACGTGGGCGGCGGAGCTTCCAGGGTAGAGGTGGGGAATGTGTCCCCTGCTTCTAAACAAATAATGCCCAGAGGGATGAAGAAGTAGTAGGAATCCCCTGTTATGTTCTCATTGCAGAGACAACCACTGCTGAGAGTTTGGCATATTTTTATTCCATCTTTCCCCGAGTGCATTTGTGTATGTGCGCACTTGAAATCCTACTTTCTGCATCCTAACCCTATTCTGTGTTTCACTTATTATGCCTTTTCTCATTGCTCTAAATAGATTTCAAGCCACAATTTCTAATGGTGGCAAGGTATTAATTCTATAGACTTAACTGTGGGTTTTTTCCTAGACATTTAGATTATTTACAGTTTTTTCCACTATTTTAAATAACATTGGATGTCTTTGCACACATGCACCTTCATGACTGTTTTCTAGGAGATACGCCTAGAAGTGGAATTATAGAATCAAAAGGGTATGACTTTTCACAGATTCTTAGTAAGTATGTGTCCTACTTCTCCCGGGTGTGTTTTGCATCCGGGCTTTCCTGCAGTGTGTGAGGGTGTCACTGCTCCAGTAAACGACTTCAGCATCTGAACGGCCCATCACAGAGGTTGAGTCTCCACACATGTAGGAGTTCAGGGTGGCTGCTCACAGGTGGCCTTAAGTGCAGTGACTCAGGCCCCTGGTTTCTTCCATCCGTGGCTCAGCCGAGCCGTGGTGGAGCCACTTCTGGCCGCTCTGCCCGTGGCAGGTAGATGAGGAGGAGAGTGAGTGAGAAGGACCCACTTCACAGGGCAGAACTCGGTGAGTGCCACACTACCTATATGCCAGGGAGGCTGGGGAGTGTGTCCAGCTGTGTGCCAGGGAAGAAAAGGAAATAGATTCAGAGAACACAGAGAGATCTCTGTGTTTAAAAAAAAAAATCAGTGCAGGCAGATGAGAGATACAAAACACCAACACGACCCCGCTTTTGTAAGCATAGGTTACGTGACGCTGCATTTACAGACAACCCCAGAATCACAGGGGCGTACCATGTCAAAGGCTAGTTTTCCTCTCACCAGAGTCCAGGTGACTCTTGGGGAGCCTGTCCTCGGTGCCGTGGCTCAGCGTCCAGGCTGCTTTCATCTTCTGACTCTTTCATCTTAACACGACTTTGGGCAGTTGCCCTGGCAGAAGAGAGGCAGCTGGAAGTTCGCACACTGGCCTCTCCACACCACAGCTGGGAGGTGACCACATCACTTCCACCCCCAGCCCATCTGCCAGGACTGGTCACCTGGCTTTACCTACCTGCTGGATGTCTGGGACATTTGGAGGGAGCAGACCGAATGTTTGGCGAGCACTACTCTCCGTCATGTTGTCAGGGTTTGGTAAGGGTATGCATACAAGCTGTGACACCAGACAGAAAACTGGTGTAGCTCTGGAGAGCTACAGAGGTGTGGACCAGAGTCAGTGAACCCCTAAATGAGGTCAACACCACTTTTGAAAAGTAAATCAAAACCAGGGTTTAAAGTAAAATCTTTCTCCTCTTTGGACTTTTTTCTGTCTGTTCTAAATTCTTTACAGTGAGCATTTGATTACATTACTTCACAGAGAAAGCAATCGTGTTGGCAGAATTCAGACCCGCTCCTCAAATGGCAACATAAATGGTATTTCATACATACATCTGGATGTGTTTGGAGCACGTTCAATCCATCCTGGACACACTACCGCGTGGCCTGGTGTCTTGAACGCCGCGGGCTGGGAAGTGTGTTCATCCCTTCCCTTCTGAAGACATCCTGGGGATCACTATCCCCGGAGAAGCACCCGCTCAGCCCTCGCGACACCTGAGTCAGCCGTGACTCGAGGAGATGGTTGCCCGGCCCTCCCGGCCGTTTCTGCTGGGCTCTTGTCCCACCCTTGTCTTCACTGCCTTTGCAGGACCTGGTGCAGGAGAAGCTGAAGAGCCAGCAGCTGAGCAGCGAGTTGGACAAACTGAGCCAGGAACTGGAGAAGGTCGGCCTGCACAAGGAGCTGCTGCTGCAGGATGATAACAGCACTGGCGACACGTGAGGACCCCACCCCCCAGCTCCGACCCCCCCCCCCCCCCGTGGCTGCAGGCTTCACAGCTCGTTCCCCACGTGCCCCCCGGCTCCAGGGCTCCAGTTACTCCTCACAGCCCAGGGCCTGTTGTCACGTGCTTCCTCGAGCCGAAATCCTTTACATTCCAGGTCTCCTTCCTGGAGTTCCCCAGGGAGGAGGGGAAGGGATTTCTTTTGTCCAATAAAAAGTTTAATTTTTAAAAAATAGACTTTTTAAGAGCAGTTTTAGGTTCACAACAAAATTGAGGGGAAGGTACAGACATGTCCCACATAGCCCCTCCCCTGACGTTCATGCCCTTCCCCACCAACACCCCGACCAGGGGTACGTGTGTTACCCTCTGTGAGCCTACACGGACACGTCATCCTCACCCGGAGTCCACAGTTGACATTGGGGTTCACTCTTGGTGCTGCACATTCTATGGGTTTTGACAAACATGTACTGACATGCATCCACCCCTGTAGTAACGGAGTGCTTCCACTGCCCTGAAAGTCCCCTGTGTTCCACCTAGTCACCCCTCTCTCCCTCCGCCAGCCCTTTAATTTTTAACAATTTAACCATTGCTGCTTTTGCCTCCAGTGCTTTCCTAAATCACCTCACTTTTCTTTTTCTTTTTTAATTTTTTTTTAGTGGAGATACTGGGGATTGAACCCAGGACCTTGTGCATGCTAAACATGCACTCTACCACTGAGCTACACCCTCCCCCTAAATCATCTCACTTTTCAAGGAAATCTATCATCTTGAACTATTGCTGGACTTGTAACTGACATGCCAGATAATGTGACACCCTTTTGGTGTGGTGAAAAGGCCAAACAGACTTACCAAGTATCTGGCCCTGTGATCTTGGATGAATCACTTAACTTCTGGGACTCAGTTTTCCCATCTGTAAAATGGCTATAATAATACTTCCCTAAGACGGCACCTATAAAGCTACAGCAGTGAAGGTGTCACGGATGTGTCTCTGCTAGGAGCCCGAGGAGGGGTTTTGGCTCCTGCAGTTCTGGGCTAAATGCTGCAAGGTGATGAGGAACCCAGCTTCATGGAGACAGGATGTGTTGGCAGCTGAGAGATTGGGAGCTCATGGGTGGAAGAGGCAGATAAATACTACTACGTATTTGTATTTTTCAGGAAATACAAGATTTTGGAGAGCATAAATGAATCCGCACTAAAAACAACACTAGCCATGAAAGAAGAAAAGATCGTGTTCTTAGAAGCGCAAGTAGAAGAGAAAGCCAGCCTGAATCACCAACTACAGAACGAGCTCCAGGTGGTAAGAGCAGCCCCCGTAGGGACAAGCTTTGGGTCCCCGCCGCACCTTTTCCAGACCCTCACCTGGGTGGCAGAGGGGCAGCCTGGATGCCATTTTTCTGGAGCAGGTGTCTGGAGTGGACACCTGAGGCTCAGGGAAAGGAGAAGACTTGCCAGTCACAGGGATAAAGTCAGGACTGGGTCCCGGCCGCTGCCCCTCCATCATCTCTGCAGAGGACTAAGGTCACGTGCCCTCCTCCTGAAAGCAACGGTGGCTGCCTGGTGCACACACCAGAGCCTGGCGAGGGGTCGGGTGTGCGGAGGAGATGGGTTTGGTGCTGGGATCTGAGCTGTGCCTCTTCCTGCCCCAAGTCTGCTTTCGTGTCCCGCTCCCACAGTTGAAGAAGGAGTGTGAGATCCTCAGACAGAACCAGGAGGAGGGGAAGCATGCGCAGAACTCTTTCAAACACCCGGTGGGGGCGTTGGCCACTGGGCACCCGGGGAAGGAGTCCTGGGGGCCCAGCCACAAGGAAGCCACGATGGAGCTTCTCCGCGTGAAGGACCGGGCCATCGAGCTGGAACGCAATGTGAGTGGGGAGAGAGTGTCCTGCCGAGGGTCCCCTGATAGCGTGGGAATTCGATGTTCCATCAAGGACCCAGGATGTCAGAAGCTATTGAGATCTACCCAGAGCTAGTAGGCCACTTCTTGAGTTTCCTGGCGAGTCCTGTGGGCTCCTTTTCACCTGAGATCCCTTCAGCCTTTCTGACGTGACAGGGCGTGTCCATGTTTTCCCATGGAGATGTGCTCTCTGCCTCCGGCCCATCACACTTGGCCTGTAGGTGACACACCAGCGCTCCATTTCCATGGTGTTCAGTGCTCTACCGCAGGGTGACAAACTACGACCCACCACCTGGTTTTGTAAATGAGATTTTATTAGATCACAGATACGACCATTGTTTACGTATCATGTGGGGTGGCCTCCCCACCACGACAGCAGGAATAAATGGTTGGCAAACCCCAAAATTGCAGAGAAAGTCTGCCATTGTGTGTCTAAATCCCTGATCTTGTTTGGCGTCTCCCAATGACTTTATAAAGTAGATAATGATGATTTTCATCATTTGACAGGTGAGAAAGGTGAGATAGAGGTTGAGACTTGACCCTAAGTCCCACGTTAGTAAGGGACAGTGCAAGACTACACCCCACGCGTCCTGGCCCAGGTGGTGGCATGTTTTACTTGGTCTTTATGAGTCTTGTGGAGTGTGGACCTCTTTGTTCTACCTGCTGTCACCCCTGAGTGGGGTGAGGCTGTGGCCACAGGCTCTGACTCCCGGTCCTGTGCAGGATGCTGGCAGACAGGCATTCTCAGGGTGATCACAGAAAACAAGAGCATTAAAGAGAGAAGGGATGAAGCGGTTTAAACTCCAGCTCAGCCTGGCCTCGCACACAGTTCTTTGCAGTATCCCCATCACGTGTGTTCATTTCCATCTTGGAAGTATATACAAAAAAGTAGCTTCTTCCCCTCAATTCTGTTGACTGTCTTTTCCAAGAGGGAAAATGTTGCTTCTCTCACCGGTGGACTCTGGCTTTGGCCCCCAAAGCATCAACTCTTGAGGGTTCTTTACATCTCAAGTACCCACGGCCGGCGGGCATGGATGGAGCTGGTGTCCGATTGGCCTCCTGCTTCCCCGTCCCCTAGAACGCGGCTCTGCAGGCCGAGAAGCAGCTGCTCAAGGAACAGCTGCAGCATCTGGAGACCCAGAACACGGCCTTCAGCAGTCAGGTCCTGACGCTGCAGAAGCAGAGTGCCTTCCTGCAGGAGCACAACACCACGCTGCAGACCCAGACGGCCCAGCTGCAGGTGAGGCGCGGCCCCGCGGGGGCCTGCCGGCCCAGCGCGCTCTGACTCCTGACCAGCAGGACAAAGCGTGGGAAAGTTTGGGGTTTTATTTTATTTTTGATAGCCTCATTGTAAACAAAGGTTCCGAGCCTCAGAACCTTTGAAGGTGGTTTTCAGTGACCAAACCCATGGCTCACAGGCTAAAAAAGTTTATTTCTCTGCTTTTACTTGCAGTCTTGTCTGTTTCTTAAGATGCTATTAGGAGTGACTTGGAAAAAGCAGCTCTGAGATCAGATGAGTTTGGTTCAGCAGAGTTAACCAGGTTTCTTCACTGTAGAACCTGGCGGAAGCGAATGTGAACTTGTAATCTCCACGAGGGAAGTGGGCTGTGGGGTGGCTCCCAGGCTGTTGAGAGCATCTAGCAAAACTAGTTCTGGGCCACTCATTTTAGGTTGTTGTTTTTTTATTTACGATTAATGGATTGTGGGAAAATGAGTTAGCATTTACTGCAGTTTCTGAGAAAGATGTTTGAAAATACGTAAGTTACGAGTCAGATAATAAACAGGAAACTGTTTGGCATAGAGGTTGGGATTTGTTCCGTTGAAACAAGAAAATAGGATATTGGTTATATTGGTTCATAGTTTTGTTTTTGTTGGCTTTTTTTTTTTTTTTGCTGTGGTTGTCATGTCTTTGTCTGCTTTTGGTATCAGGGTGATTCTGGCCTCAGAATGAGTTAGGAAGTGTTCCCTCCTCTTCCGTTTTCTGATAAGTTCGGATGTTGTCGGATGGGTGTTCTGTAAATATCAGGTTAAGGTGCTTGGTGGTGGTGTTGAGGTATTCGGTATCTCACTGATGCCCTGTTTACTTCTTTTAAGAAATAGGGGTTTTGGGGAGGTAGTTAGGTTTATTTATTTTTATTTATTTGTCTTTCAATAGAGATACTGGGGATTGAACCCAGGACCTCATGCTTGCTAAGCACGCACTCTTACCACTAAGGTATATCCTCCCCTCTAAGAAATAGGGTTTTAAAAGTATTCAGAGAGGGTATCCAAGGAGCTTATTTAGAGAAAGGACCTAATTTGCCCAGAAAGGTCTCATCTGTAGAGACAGACTCAGGGCTGAAGCCCCACATGACAGTCAGTTGATGCCGTTTTGGCCCCTTCCAGCGGCTCCTTACATCCTGGTGGATCTGTCCTCAGCCCCAGCTGGGTTCTGCCTGTCCCAGGGTCTCTGGTCTCTCGGTGTCAGCCCCTTCTCCCTCGGCAGGTGGAGAATTCCACTCTGAGCTCCCAGAGCGCCTCGCTCACCGCACAGTACACGCTGCTGCAGAACCAGCAGGCGGCCAAGGAGAGCGAGAACGAGTCCCTGCAGAAGCAGCAGGAGCAGCTGACGGCCGCCTACCAGGCCCTGCTGCAGGACCACGAGCACCTGGGCGCGCTCCACGAGCGTCAGTCCGCGGAGTACGAGGCCCTCATCCGCCAGCACAGCTGCCTGAAGACGCTGCATCGCAACCTGGAGCTGGAGCACAAGGAGCTCGGGGAGAGGTGAGGGTGGGGGGCTGGAGGGGTGGGCTCCCCCGGGTCTGTGTCCCCACCCCCGCTTACTCCCCACACCGCCTCTCCTCTTGGGTTGCTGCGTCATGCTATCTGGGGCATCAGAACTTTCCCAAAGGAAAGAAAATCAGCGTCACCCTCAGCGATTTGGAGTTTGTACAGATGAAGGCCCAGTAGCAGGAGGGCCCTGGGTGGAGAAGGGGGTTGCCACGGCCAGTTCCAGCTCAGGAAAGCCTGTCATCAGCTTTGGGGTCCCTGCTCCCTTAAGGACCCCCACCTCCACTCACCCAGTGCTTCCTTTCTGCCTCCTTCTGGAGTCCACCCCATTCATCCACCCAGATCTCCATCCCTTCCAGCCAGAACGAGCATCTTCTGCCTCTTCCTGCGCCCAACCTTTATTCACATGACACTTAGTAGACACCTGTGTACATAGTGCTGTGTCTAGACGTGGTCGGGGGTGCACCCAGTTGACCAGTGAAGTGGAGTGAGAAGTGTTCATTCAACTCTGAAACTAGCACGGCGCCCCGCACTCACCAGGCACCCACGTGTCCTATTATGTGTTATTATTGTGAAGGTTTCATGATATTCTTCTTGTCTGTTCAGTGGGGGAAGGTTTTTGCAGGTGGAGTTTGGACTGGCTCTGAAGGAAGGGTTCAACACAGAACCACTGTGTTAACTCAGTACTTTTTACTGGTTGGACAGAGGCTGGAGGCCCCTTGGGTGTGTCTGCAGCAGGGCTATGGGTTCAGGAGTGTGGGTACCTGGAACACAGGGATGATGGCTCTATATTTATTTCATTTGACACTTAAATCAGACAGTCATTCATTCATTGTCTTACCAGATACTTAGCACCCTGTCTCGCACCAGGGATTCAGTGAGCCAGACTCACTCAGGTTCTGTTCTGCAGAGGAGTGGTTACTAATAGTTAGAGAGGTGCTTGGTCGATGCACTTTTCCAAGACGTTACAACAGGGAAGTGGAAGTTGGGGTCCCTGATGGTCAGCCCGTGATCCTAATTTGTCAGACCTTGCCTGACTTTCCCCGGAATCGTCAGCCTGGTTGAGAAAGATCGCCCCCAAAAGCCAGGCCAAGCTCCCGCCCAGCTTCTCACTGGGCCACACTGGGGAGCCTTGGCCCCACGGCTAAGGCCACACAAAAGTTTGTGTTTATACGGCTGCCCGAGCAGGTTCTGAGCTTGATTCCTGCCCAAGACTGGGCTCCAGTCAGATAGTCCAAATACAGCTGACGTGGGGGCTGGTGAGGTCGGGGTGGAGTCTGGAGACGAGGCTAGAAAACCCTGGGACGCTGGGTGGTCTCTGAGTGTGAAAAACTCAGGAAGGACGTCTGGAGAGAGGGATCTGCTGGAGAGGGGAAGGTGCAAGGTGGCGCGTTTGTTACCACCTTAGACTTGGGGGCTCTCGAGTCATCGTGAGCTCAGAAGTTTACAGCAGGTGGGGGTTGGGGAACAGCCCAGGCTTGTCAGGGACTCCATCCTTGTGCTCTGCTGCCCTCCAGAGATGGCTGTGCGGTAACCTGTACAGAGTGAGACGGAGGAGAAAGTACAAAGAGGAAAATGAAAAGGGGGAGAGGGTAACGCCTGGGTGCGGGAGCAGTCCCCTGTGTACGTGTGTGAGTGTGTGTGTGAGTGAGTGAGTGTGAGAACAGCTGGCCCCCGGCAGCTGCCCGGGCCCCACCGGACTAGCCTCTGCCCACCCCTCCCCCAGCCCATACAAGAACAGGGAGCCAGGTTTCCGAGGGAGGGGGTCACCTAGTCCCCGCTGAGTGGGGATTCGCTGTTACATTAGCTGTCATATGTGGTGGTGTTCAGCTGTTTATTTGGTGGTTTCTTTTAGATCTGTTTGCATTTAGCAGGCCACTGGTAACTTACTAAGACCCCTTAGAGAAGCGCATGGAGTTAGCATCATCCTGGCTTCCCGAGGTGGCTGGGAGGAAGGCCTGCTTTGACAGGGAGTTGAGGGGCATGTGGGATGGGAAGAAGACACCTGTGGTTCCAGGGCTGGAGGAGACCCCCAGAGCCGCCCCACCCTGGCTCTGGCCCTGCCCCAGCCACCTCTCCCAGCCACCCCCTCCTGTTCCTCTGCACTCTGGCCTCCCGTCCCCCTCGGCTCTGCAGAGAGAAGCCACTAGACGAACCCCACTTCTTCGTGGAGGCTTCACCATCTCCCAGGGTGTGAGGTACCTGCAGAGAAAGAAGGCATGGACAAGCTGCCAGCGGGTGTCCCCTCCCACAGGCATGGCGACCTGCTGAAGCACAAAGCAGAGCTGGACGAGCTGGAGAAGTTTGTGAAGGCCGAGAGGGAGGCCCTGCAGCAGGAGCAGAGGACAAGCGCTGTGGCCGTGAGCGAGAACCAGAGGCTGCGGGAAGAGCTGGACAGGTAAGCGGGGGCCCCACCCGCAGATTCCGGTCAGATCTACTCACTCAGCATGCTCAGAGCGGATCACAGGGGAGGCCCTGGGAATCGTTTATTCTCACAAACCCTGCCACGTTAACAGCTGGATGGTAACGCGCTAAAAGGGAACTAGCTGGTAGCTGGGATGGCAGGACCAAAGTGACGCTTGGGGACAGTGGTCTGTCTAAGCTGGTGTCTTCACCTCCCTCCGTGAGGTGACCATGATTGTCTCAGCCACAGGTACTTTTCATCACCCAGCAGACTCCCTCTCGGTGAATACACCTCCTTGCTAACATTTGTTGTGAGCCCCGAGTCAGTGCTCGGGGAGCTTTGGTGGACTTGCCCCAGGGTGGGTGGGGGGCGAAGTGCTTGAGTCGCCTGGTGTACACGTTTCCAGCCAAGGATGAACGAGATGCTTAACTTCTGCCTTCTTGTGTCAGCGCATACTGCAAACGAGCGGTCTTTTTGTGGCCTGTTTAGTGCCATGGTTTTCGTATTTTTGTGCTTTTTGGTGACGATTTCAGTGTTTTAAATGCCCCCCCCCCCCCCCGGGAGTACTCAAGTGCAGTCTCGTGTTCTCAGTGCAAGGCTGGCATGTGCCTTACGGAGAATATACAGGTGGTAGGTAAGCTTCCCTCGGGGCATGAATTACAGTGCTGTCGGCTGGGAGCCTATCACTAATGTGTCTTTAGACAAACCATATAAAACAAGATATGTCCTGATCAGCTGACAATAATGTGTGACCAGAGGCGCACAGGAGCCCACCCCTGTGTGTTCCCCTGAGAGCTAACTTAGTGTCTCGGGAATCTTACGGAATGTTACTGCTGAGAGGGACAAGACTCTGCTGAACTATTGTGCTTTTTTGTTTTAAACAGATGGGGGAGAGAATAAGCCACCTTGTTCAGGGCCTGTCTTCTCATCAGGGCAGAGTCTGGGTTTGAATCTAGTCTTGTCTGTGGCATGACCGTGTGACACTGCCTCTTCCGCCATGTCCTCGTGTTAACGTGAACCAGAGGCTGCAAACGCAGGTGCCAGGCAGGTGGGCGAAGAGTGCCAGCAGTGACCAGACAGCGACAGGGAGTCCGTGAGCCCCTGTAACTTGAGCTTCCTATTCTAAATCTTCCCCCCAAGAAAGCCCAGTGGATAATAGTTAGTATTATGATGATTTCAGTGGGTTTACCTAATACCCCCAGAATCTCATCTTTATCTCAGGACGTGAAATTAGAAAGGGGCTTGGAATTGGGAACAAGAGCTGGGCATAGACAAAGAGTTTTACAGTAGAAATGTTCTGGTTCAGTGTTTTTTTTAAAAAAAAATCTTTTAAACAGCAGAACCCTTTTTTCCAAGTAGACAGATATACCACAGCCTTAAATATAGAAGAGATCGTAACAGTGGTGTTCTGTTGAAGCAAGTGTCTGAGCCTGCCTGTCCTGTCTCCCCCAGCCAAGGTGGGGGCACCAGGGGTACCTTCATAGAACCCCAAAGAACACAATTTGATGAAAACCGCTGATTTTGTTCAACCCCCTCATTTTGAGGCCCAGAAAGGCTGTGGTTTGGTTGAAGGTTGCACAGCTGGGACAGGGCCTGGGAGCGCTCTTCAGCCCTTGGCCCTGTGGCTCTCCACTCCCCCAGGGTGAATTTCCTGCACCGTCAGCTGAAGGGGGAGTACGAGGAGCTGTACGCCCACACCAAGGAGCTGAAGACCTCGCTGAACAACTCGCAGCTGGAGCTGAACCGCTGGCAGGCCCAGTTCGACGAGCTGAAGGAGCAGCACCAGAGCATGGACATCTCGCTGACCAAGCTGGACAACCACTGCGAGGTGGGCCTGGGCCGGGCAGGGCCTCGGGGCCCCAGGACAGGTCCCTGGGGACGACAGCCCTGGGCTCAGTGGGGTCGTGATGGGTCCTCCTTGGCGTCTCTGCTCAAAGACTGTGTGTGAAAGGGGGCAGGACACCACAGCTGGTAGGGGTGTGTTAGAAAACACCTTTTCATCTGACCTTTGCTTTTTGCACAGGGTCAGGCAGGTGCGTGGAAACAGCCAAGCACTGTTTTATCTCTGTCCTCTTGGCTGGGTCAATGCTGTTTCCTTTTTCTTTTCATGTCAATAGCCACGCTGTGCTAGAGAAATGGCACAGATTTTCCTCCGTGCTTGGGTTTGGCTGACTGGTTCCTGATCCCGGGGCAGTTAGGGAGCTTACACGGGAGTCCCTGGTTTCAAGAGGGGCAGAGCTCTCCCTTTTGGTGCACTTTTTAGAAAGTATCTTCTTAAGCGGCAGCGCCCTCCCAGATGAAGTCATCCACTAACTCAAACACAAGACTGGCAAAGCGGATCAGGCAGGGAGGGGCAGCTGCGTCCTACCTCAGCTCTGAGGTGGCCCCTAGGACAGCCAGGGACCCGGGACACAGCTTCTCCTGGTTTGTGTGTGAGAAACACTCTCAGAGGCCTTTTCCTTTGAGCTCACGGTAGCCCCATGTTGTCATGAATGAGGACGCAGAGGCCCAGGAGACACCTAAGGGCCTGCTGGGCTGGGGCAGGGGCCTGTGGAGGAGGTGGGGGCCGAGACAAAGGTGAGCACTGCCGGAGGAAAGCCCCTGCCGTGGGCTGTGCCACCCAGGGAGGGGCTGTAGGGTTTCCCAGGGGACTTCAGGCTGGGGTCTGCAGAAGGAGATTGCAACCTAGTCTGTCTGAGGCCGAAGCTTGTCATTCTGCTACTGCACCAATCATGTGTACATATTCTAGAGCAGAGCTGGCTGACCTCAGCCCAGAAATCCAGTCCCGCCTGCCACCTGTTTGAAATGACCGTGCACTAAGAATAGCTTTTATGCTTTTTAATGGTTGGGGAGGTGAAAAGCCTATTTTGTGGCAAGTAGAAATGGTCTGACAGATAAATGGCAACGTTAATGAGCGAAGTCCCATTGGAACACAGTCACACCCGTGCGTTCACATTCTGTCTTGGGCCACCTTCCTGCTGTGACAGCAGAGTTGAGTATTTGCGACAGAGACCACTGTCTGGCCCAGAAGCCTAAAATATTTGCTACATGGGTCTTTACCAGGTAGTGTGCTGACTCTTGTCTAGGACAGAGCTGTCCACTAGAAATAATAATGCAGCTGCCAGATATAATTTAAAATTTTCCAGCAGCCATCTTAATAAAAGGAAGAAACAGATGGGCTTAATTTTAATAACATTTTATTTAGCTAGCATATCTAAAATACTACCATTTCAACGTGTAACCACAAAAAACTCATTAATGAGATATTTCACATCCTTTATTTTAGTTCAGCCTTCAGAATCTGCTGTGTTTCCCACCTGTGGCATAGCTTGGCTCAGCGCCGACTGGCTGGCTGTTTTTTACGTGCTCAGCGGCCACACGTGGCCAGCGGCTATCGGATTGCACAGTGTGGTCGCCGAGGATCATTCACAAGTATGGATGATCCTGAGACAGGCATCTTGGCGCACGTGGCCTTTCCCTTTTGGAAGCTAGATTCCCAGCAGTAGACTCGGGGGTCACACAGTGTTTGAGACATGGTTGATCTCTGTTTTAGCTGCTCTCCCGCCTCAAGGGGAACTTGGAGGAAGAAAATCATCACCTCTTGAGCCAGATCCAGCTGTTGAGCCAGCAGAACCAGATGCTTCTCGAGCAGAACATGGAGAACAAGGAGCAGTATCACGAGGAGCAAAAGCAGTACATGTGAGGGGCCGTGGAGGGGGGTGGGGGGACGCGGGCGTCGGCACAGGGGTCCCACCTCCCCCGCCAAGACCTGCTCCGCTCTGGGCAAGTAGCGGCCCTGGGGCCTGTTGGGGTCCCTCAGGGCGGGGGCAGACCGTCTTACCAGGGCATCCCTCTCTCCGTGCCCCTGGAGTGGTTCTGGGTTTCTGCAAGCGGTGGCAGTTGGCTTTCTTTTGCTTTTCAAAGACATTGCCTACTGCCAGAAGCTTCTTAATCTGCTTTAGGAATTAAGTTCACTTCTAAAAATAACAACCATGCTAACAAAAAGTACCTCAGGGAAAGAATTCCAATGCAAGGCTGAGCACAGGTGCCACAACCCATCTCTTTCTATCGCCTGTCTTTTCCCCTGGGTTGTCTGGAGGGTGGGTGACCGTTGTGCTGCAGTATTTACTTCTGCCGGCTTTGGCGTGGGCCCTGTGAGGTGCATGATGACCTGGTCACCGGGAACCAGTAGGATTGGCAGGGTGTGAGCAGGGCTCTTTCCATCCCAGACAGAGCTGAGGAGTTACACGGAGGTGTGGAAGGAGGGGTGAGGGTGGGGTTCTGCTGCTGATGCAGGGCGGGGAGACGGCAAGGCAGATCGGGGGATGTGACGGCGGAGCAGAGGGGTCTGGGCACAGGGACCTTGTAGGGAGAGGAATCCTCAGTCATGGGAGGTTCCCATGCCTGGCTAACGAGTTGGGGTTCACTGGGGAGTGTTGAAGCGATGCTGATCTTGCAGGGCCTAGGAAGCTGCCAGCAGTGAGGTCAAGAGGAAGAGCCTGGTGCTGGGGCCACATGGTTCGAAAGGGGAGTAATCCAAGATGCGTCCATGGATCCAGGGAGGCGTTCACACTCTGCTGTGGTGGTCTGACTGTCCTTCCTCGTGGTCGGGGATGGCTGGCCAGCGAAGGGAAGGCGAGAGGGGCCAGGCTGGTAGAGGGACGAGGTCACGGGGAGATGGCACACTGTCCCAGCTCTCCAATGTAGTGCTGCTCCTTTTTGTTCTCCCGGCTTCGTCTGCTTGTCTAGAGGTGGCTCCCCACCTACCAAAAGATGGTTTACAGTGAAAACCACACTGTAATTTTGGGGTAGAAATGATGGTTGCCTGAAGTTGGCCCCTATAATCCAGCTGATAATAATTCCCAGCAGACGCCGGGCAGGTGCTTTCTAGACGACTAGGAACCTGGAGCCCGGGGCGATGGTGTGATGACAGTTCTGCATTCGAGGGTGTCTGCAGAGGGCCAGGAGTTGGCAGGCTGCCCAGAGGCTGCTCTGGGTGGAGCGCTGTGCCGGGTGCTGGGAGGGGCACGGTGCTGGCTCTCTGAGTTTGTGTGTGTTTTGGGGCCGAACGCAGCCACTTAAGCACTCACAGCTTGTGGCTGAGCAGCATGGCCGTGAGGACAGAGTAACAGATCACAGTCACCCAGCCAAGGGGGCTGGGAGCAGAGAGGGGCTGGTGGTCCAGGGCCCAGTGGTTCGTGATGTGCTCCCTTCACAGGGAACTCTTGGGAGAGACCTCCGTTTGGGTGGAACCTTGGCAGCAGCTTGATAGAAAGAAGCCTGAGCAGTTGCCTCTGGCCCAGAGGCCTCATTTTCCACTGGGGAAACCAGGGGTCCAAGCTTCCAAGACGACGCAGGTGGTCAGAGCTGGGGCAGGACAGGAGTCGGCGGCCCTCTGGGCAATGTTGTCTGGATTCCACCACCCGCATGACTCCCTGAGATAAAACAAAAGCACCCTCTTTGTATCAGGAAGGCCAGAGCCTCTGTCCCAGGAAGCAGACATGCTCTCTGGCAGCAGGATTTAAGAGGTTTCTTTGATCCTTTCTGTGTTTTTTGAAAACAAACTGGTTTCCAGCATTTACAAATCAGAAGATTTTGTTTCACAATTTGAGTTTCCAGCTTCTCTAAAAAAAATGGAAAGATCCGCCCATCCACCCCGTCCCCTCCCTGGCCTGCATTCATTCCCACGTGGCAGAGATATGCTGGGGCAGCTCAGCCTTGCCACAGTCCCCACCCCTCCTTCTAGTCTTTCCAGGTCCACTTTGCTCCTTGTCTTCTCTGTCTGGCCCCTGAAGCCTTTTGAGTTTGTTCCCATGGAAATTTTACCAGAAACCCAACGTTAGAATGGGTTCAGGTCAGAGGTTTGACTCTGCTGAAATGACTTTTTCAACCTTGATGCCCATCTAACTCCCTGAAAGCAGACCTCACCCCCTTCCCCCAAAGTATTGTTGACATGCACCCACAGGAGCTGGTTCTGTGTCTGACCCTGGGGTGTCCAGCATCCTGGCTGGAAAGTCCTTGGAGCTTCTGAGCTTGAGTTTTCAGGTGGTTAGGGCTTTGCTCCCTTGAGTTCACTCCCAGCTGGATCCTAGGTTCTTTAGCAGGCCTCCTATAGGTATCAGGGCTGCCTGGACCCATGTCAGACGCTTCCATTCACGTATTCCCAACTCAGTGATTGTGATGGTCATGAGCACCATGATGTCTGAATCCCAGAAAAATACTGGCCCCTCCTGGGCCAGGTCCCAGGCTGGGCTGAGGAGTATGTTCATTTGTTTCATTTAAAACCAGATTGATGGATTTTCTTTCCCCTCTATTCACAGAGACAAATTAAATGCCTTACGGAGGCATAAGGAAAAACTGGAAGAAAAAATCATGGATCAGTACAAGTTCTATGACCCTGCTCCAAAGAAGTAAGTTGATTTACATTTCAGTGACTTAAACACAGAACAGAAATCCTTTTCTCGCGCAGGGTGAAAACTGTTGCCTTCCAAGCAGCGCCCAGTGCATAGGGCCTGTGTCTTTTCACTGTGTGCATGTCCCTCCCACGGCCCCTGTGCTCCAGCTTGTCCTATGAGGGGTGGCATATGCCAGTTGACCCTGACAAGATACAGGCTTCATGGAACCACAAACCCTTTGAAGGGTACAGAGAGTCAGTGGTTTGGAACCATGAAAGCAGGGTAGAAGGGTTGCCTTGTTGGCTTTTGTACAAGATTTAGCAAAGTGTAGAAAAGCACGTTCCTGGTTGGGGAAGGAAGCATGAATAGGACTCCAGACGCGGTACCCATGGTCTTCAAACACTTGGACCTTTTGGCCTTATACAGATTCCTCTGGATTCGCTGAACCCCAGGGCGGCTTCACAAACACATCCTCTTCTCCGGAGGGCAGTGGGTTGTAGGGCTGGCTCAGTCCCCTGACACTGCCAGCATCTGTCCAGTGGTGCTTCCCTTGGGCCTGGGCCCCAGGAGTCGGCCCTACGGATGGTCTTGTCCTAGCCTAGCCTCAAAGCCAGAACCACCATGCATCCTTCATGGCCTCTCTGTTGAAATCACAGAACCACAGAATTTCTGAACCTCAGCCTCAGCCTTCACTTTGATAGATGGTGTTGAGGCCCAGATGAGGAAATGGAGTGATTTGTGTAAACACAGTGCAGTTCAGTTGCAGAGCAGAGTGAGAATCTAGGTGTGGTTCTCTTCTGTTACACAGAAGCCTCCGTTTCCTGTTAGCTACAGCTTTATCACTTACTTGTTAAATTTGCACGGCCCTGCTTTTCCCCAGTGCTGGGAATGGTCAGGGAATGTGACACTGTTTCTGAAAATCGCATTTTGGCAGAAAAGTCGCCAACTGACAGATCACATTAGCGGAGCACTGCTTCCTCTATTTCACAGAGATAATCGAGAGTTGATGGGCGTATCTGAAGTTCTGTTTCCTGAGCAACTGGTGTGGATTCCTGCCACGATACATGCTTTTACCATCCCCGGGCCTGAGCCTGCCTGGGAATTCTGTTCTAACTCCTGAGCCCCAAATACAATGATCATGGTGGCGGGGAAGATGCCATCAGTCTAAACCCCAAGTTAATGGCCAGGTTCCCAGGCGGGTTAGGGCATCCAGTGACCCACTGGAGGGGGCAGTGAGGGTTGGTTGTGTCCTAAAAATCTACTTCTAACTAGGAAAAACCACTGGATTGGAGCCAAAGCCTTAGTCAAATTCATCAAACCAAAGAAAGAGGGTTCCAGAGAACGACTGAAGTCAACCACAGACAGCCCTTCCCGGCAGCTGGAGTCGCCAGACCCAGCCTCACCATCTGCCTCTCAGCCTCTCAGATCTCAGCCGGAGAACCCCGAGTCTACCCCGCTGGGCTCAAACTGTGCAGAGGAGCATGACACCCACAATGGACCCCTGGGAAAAGGTAGGAGTGCTGCCCTGGCTGCAGGCGGTGGTCCGAGAGGACTCTCTCATTGGACGGGGTAGAGGGAGACTGCGTGTGGATGTGCACACGTGTGTAGCAGCATGAGGCGGGGGTGCTGTGGACACTCACATCTGCCTCTGTAGGTTTGTTAACAAGTCAGACCAATTTTACATCACTACTCATGTAGCGTGTAGGAGGGGCTCAAACCAGCTGATCACCACGCAGGCACTAGAGACCAGCTCAGTAGCATATGTTTGAGGATTTCCTTGCATGTGTCAGAGATTTAGAGTAAGCTATTTCTGTAGGGAGATCCCAGGCGCAGTTAACGCGGAATGTGCATATGTTTAGTCTTCAACAAGTTCGAGTGTGGCTCTAATCTTATCACTTGGAAAGGCAGGTTTTCTTCTCCAGTCTGACCTGAAGTCCTACCAGCCAGGGGGCCTGGCTCACCTTTTCACGAGGGCTGTCATTTGCAGTTTGCCAGTGATTCTGAAGTGGATTTCTAGTTGAATGTGCTTTATTTCATCCAATCTAAGAGGCTATCCATTACAAGCTGTAAAATTATTTTATACAGCTCTGGCAGTCAAACGATGCAGTGCCTTACCACTTAAGAGTTTTTATTATACTCTTGTTGAAGAGCTCTTGTAAAAGACTTAATTAGACAAATTTTTATGCATATACGTAAAAGGAAATATGAGCAAAATACACTGGTTGTGGATGTGGCAGTTTTGTCATGGTTCCATCTGGCCCCGGTGGTGACTATCACATACTGTTGGAGCTGCATCCTGATTTCAGAGGTGCTCAGATATGGGGGGAAATGTACAGCTTAGAATCGATTAAACACAGCAGTTACCTTAAACATCATTAAATTTCCACACTTGCTTTTAAATATCAGTTCATGGATTGTTTATGCCAAACCTGCACCCGGAATAATTTAAATCTTAATGAAAGACACGAGGACTTCTCAAAGATCAGACCTATGCCTGAGACCTTTGCACCCCTGGGTCAGGGCTGACATTATAGTGCTGAGGGCCTGTGACAAGCCGCCCTCTGAGTGTGGCATGTGGACAAGCCTTTTGGAAGGTGACACTCACCACTTCAGGTGCTGTTGTGTCACTTCCACATGCATGAAAGAAAATGTGTATTCAAACGCACATTGTTTGGGGACAGATGCTGGCACCCCCATTCTGCACAGGGGAGCAGACTAGGCAAAAAGGCTCTTGTGCAGGTAAATGATAATGAAACTTAACATTTGTTTTTACCTAGAGGGGTTCTGTGGCCACAGGTTTTCACATTGGCTGTTTAAATTTTTTGATATCTACCACATCAACTTGTATTAAAGTTGGCTTAGTTAACTATAGTCAACCTAATTGAGTTAGGAAAACTTTCAGAGGAAAACAATGCTTGCACCAGTCATGAATGAGCGAGTCAGTGGTGATTATTATTCATAACAGTAGCCACACATCGAGTGCCTCCTTTAGGCTCAGTACCTTTTTAGCTGATTTACTTTGTCTCGTGTAATCCTGACTACCCTGTGAGGTCGGCATCATTAATCATCCCTTTTTTAGAGCTGATCGAGTGAAGCTTGACACTGTGAAACTACCCACTCATGTAATAACTGGTAGAACTGGGATTCAGACACAGGTCTGTTGACATTGGTGCCTGAGCACTTCACCATCACGTGCACAGCCTGCAGTTAAAGCTGAGCAGACACGCTGCTTAACCAGGGGCCGCAGCATCGCATAAAGTGGGTCCCTTATCCTGTGGTGTGAGCAATGGCCAGCAGGTGGTGCTGTGGAGGAGGAAATAATGGAGATTCTAGTATCAAACTGAATTCTAAGTCAGAAGTTGGATACATCAATTATGTTTCTGTATATGTTCAAAAAGTTAGACCAGTTGTCTGCTCTGATAATACTCTAATTTAAAGGTCATGAAATAGAGAATGCATAAGAGATCTAACAGGATATAATTCTTGGTGTTGAGGGGTTTGGGGTATGAAAAAGATATTTTCATTGTTTTTAAACTCATCCTACTGAAAGATGTTATTTCAGATGTACAAGAATTATTAGTGAGTACTTCAGGTAGACTGTTTAATTACAGCAGGCCAGAGACCTATTATTTGCAAGATCTCTGAACAGGAATAAGAGTAGCGAGTGGGCCAAATTGTCAGGGAGCCGGTCATTAAAATGGATGAGTAAGAGAAGCTGGGTTCTAAATTAATAAGCATTCTTATTCAATAATTTAACACATTGAAATTGAAAAATAATCTAAGCCCTTGGCTCCATGAGCAATATGTAATTCTGCTCACATGTTGAGTAAGTAAAGCATTGGCACTGAGATGCCACTAAATTAATTAAATTGAGGCAGAGCATAAATAATTCACGGAGGCCTGACTCCCATCTTGTCATGGATATTGTTTCCGTCTTTCCTGGGCTGGACAGGATTCTCATTCCCTAAGTACATTGAGCTAATTTAGAGCCATTTGTTGTTATTCATTTCATTTATTTGCTTTTTTTTTTTCCTTCCTCACCTGGGTTATCCGGGGGATAACGGTTTAGCAGCTCAGCGCAAAAAGAGTCCCTTTTTGAGAAGCAAAAGCAAGGACAAAGACAAGTCTCCGACGGCCCACCCGGCTCTGTCTAAACGCCTGCGGTTCTGGTCTTCCTCTGACATCCCATCCTCTCCTAATGAGCCTCTCCCTTTTTCAGAAATTGGAGATTTCTAATCCTTTTCCTTTATCATGTGTCTTCATCGTGTATCCTCCTTCATTTCTGAAATTCAAACAAACAAACAAAAAAAACAGTACCTAAAGGCCAGATGACCCAGAGTGGACCCCTCTTCCTGACCCCAATTCCAAGCCAGACCTAAAGTAGCCAGCGTGGATTCTGATTTCAAAAGAGAAGATGAGTTGTCACACCCTCTGGACCGTTTCTCCAGCGCAGCACAGTTGTAGGGGAGCCTCGGGACATCCGTGCACAGGCCCTTGGGCCAGGTTGTCCGTGCTAAGTAAGTCCAGTGGCCGTGTGCTGGCCCCTCTGTCTCGCGCCTGCAGGCTTATGTCATGCCCGTGTGTAAAGCAGAACTGGTCAGTTGTCGCTATGCTTCCTAAGATGTACAGCCTCTGTCAAGTGAGGTTTTTTTTTTATTTTTAGACTTATTTTTGAGCAGCTAAATTTAAAACTGCTGCCCTTTCCTCCTCTTTCTTTGTCAAAGCCCTGAATTCTTGGCTTTTGCCATTGAGGCCCTTTTCAGAGGTGTTCTGTGTTTTGAAGGATTTATTGCTCCGTTCAGGCATTTTGAATAATTGCGTTGATGCTGCTCAGCCAGAGTTCAGCCCAGAGAGGAGTTTTATGACTGTGCTGTAGTTCTCTGACATCTCGGATGCTGAAGTTAAAACAGCAGTGGATGGAAAGAACATCAGCACCCCAGTCATGCCCACAGTGGGGGAAAGGCTGGTCGATAGAGGCCTTTAGCTACTGCAGTTTTTTCTGTCTTTAATCATTCTTGTACCATCTCCATGATTTTTGCCGTATCACCTGTATGATCGCTTACATATTTTTCCTTGTATTGACTCACTGTGTGCACTTAAATTTATTTCAAAAGGAAAGATTAACACCTGTACTGTAAGTGGAAAGCCAGTACCATAAAAACAAGGTAACCATAACAATAAATACGTAAGTGTTAACATGTTGAAGTCGGCTGACGTGGCACTGACTTCAGCTCACCTACCCCACCGTGGGAACCCTGGGCTGCCATGGTCCTGGCCCTCCAGGCCCCTGTCCCCTGAGCATGCCGCTGGAACAGTGCTGTTTCTCCGCTATTCGTGCTAACTGGTCATCTCCGCCTCCCCTCTGCTCCTCATTTTAACTCCACCTGTTGGATGTCTGTCCCCCCCATTCCACCAGACTTGAATCTTGCTTCTCATCAAGGTTATCTTTCAACATCCAAATTTTACCTTGATTTCAAGTCATAAGATTTGGGTGCTTAAAATTTCACAGAGGGTCCAGACTTTGAGTGGCTGAGGGGCAGGTGGGATCAGGTCTGTGGGAGAGTGTGGAGAGGGGCTGAGATCTTGGTAGTGGGCCTGCAGCCCTTGGGGTGCCTGGACTGAGGCAGTACACAGAACAGCATTGTCAGGGGGGAGGGTAGAGCTCAGTGGTAAAGCGCATGCCTAGCATGTGTGAGGTCCTGGGTTCAATCCCCAGTATCTCCATTAAATAAATAGATAGATAGATTGATTGATTGATTGTAATTAGATAATTACTCCCGCCAAAAAAAAAAAATTTAAAAAAACCCAGCATTATCTTAATGCTAGTAGGAATTCCAACTGCATTAATTTTTGTCTTGTGTTTGGAGAGTCCATTCCCTTTCCTACCACTAGGTAGTTGGAAAGGTAGGGGCTTTTTTTTTTTAACGTTTTTATATAAGATTTTATTTAACATTGACAAGAATATGTCCTCATAGTCAAAAATTTAGACACTGCAGAAGAGCACAAAATACACAGTAAAAATCCTTCTTGCAGTCAGCCTCATCATGCAGATTAAAGACTTGTTCCCATATTGTTAAGGTGACAGTAAACTTTTTTCTTGGATTGTAAGTGAAGTCAGTTGGAAGGATGCACACAGGTCCGATATGAGCCTGAGCAGATATCTGTCAGGATTTTTTAAAATCAGCATTGAGTTACACCCAGTGTTCTGTAGTGGGTGTGCCTTATAGTTAACATGTTGGACTTTCACCAACACTTTGCTTGTCCTCCTGAGTTCTTTATTTTCTCCCAGGGTTTCAGGGCTTGCAGTGTGGCCCGTCACTGGAGCCGGGGCCAGCTTCTCGGGGCCTCTGGCACAGGCCTGTAGCCGGGGCCTCCTGTTTAAACCACTGCCGGGGAGGTGGCAGCTCAGCTTTGGTCCCTGTGGTCTGCGTGCCCTGCTGCCCCTGCTTCTTGGCCTCTGTGTGTAGCCCAGCCTGAGCACAGGATTCTGCAGCCCCGTTTCTCAGTGTCCTTCTCTGCCCCAGGTCCTGGGGACCTAAAGCCAAAGCGGGGTTCCCCGCACAGAGGCAGCCTTGACCGCAAGGACGCTTCCGCTGACCTGGCCGTGAAGTCCTGGCCCTTGGAGCTGGGCCCCCGGCCCTGTTCGACCTCAGCCGTCACTACCACCCCTTCCAGTTCCACCCCCATCTCCCGGCACCCAGGCCGCACCAAAGGTGAGTTGTGGGCCCCTCAAGAACCAAGAAAGCTGAGCAGCTGGGGCCCAGGGTCCTTCCTAAAGACCTCAGGCTCTCAGGGGCAGGTGAGTCTCAGGCTGAGAGGAGGTGAGCAGAGTGGGTGAGCTGTGGACAGGCTCTGGCATCATAAAGACACAGGTTCAGACCTCACACTGCCTACTAGCTGGGTGGGTGACTCTGGGCAGGTAACTTCGCCTTAGAGGCATGACCCTAAGCCACGAGTGGGAAAGCCCCAGGACCCACTGCCACCACCAGTTCGGGAACTGGTGGCACCAAGCAGCTCCCGAAAAGAGATGAGCCAGAGTTGGGCTAAAAGCAGGCACCCTCCCTCCCTCAGCTCACCTTGGTAGAAGTCTGGAGATTTATTCTCTGGGGAGGAGACACGAGAGGCTCTCTGAACGGGAGGTAGATTAACAGAGCTGAAGGCAAGTGTCCCAAATGGAAAACAAAGGGACTGGGGGAAGGATTCACAAACTGAAGGTCTCAGTCACATCCTGCCAGGTGAAGCCCACGGACACCCCAGGAGAGCATCTGAGAGCAGAGGCTGACACCAGTGTGGGAGACATCAGGGTAAACAGATGTCAGCATGGAGATGAAAGCTTTACGATGCCCATCATTGATACAGCCAGGGATGAAAAGAGCTGTCATACCCGTGAAGCAAGAACCAATGCTACAGAAAGAGCAAGGGAGGAGCCCTTGGAAGTTTAAAATAAGCAAACAGAAAAGATAAAGCTTAAAACTAAAAAAGACATTCTGCTGATAATTTAGAAATTAGATAATAATTCAAAGCAGCAGCTGAAATTGTTGCAAGTGATTGCCCTGGGGTGTTAGAAATCGGAGAACAAGAAGTGGTTATTATTTTTAATAATAATACCACCCACTCAGCTCTTGAAATCAGGAGTGTGCACAACCTTGGTTTCATAAGCAAAGCAAAGATAGGCGGGTCCCTGCCCTGTCCTGGTTGCTTACAAGTAGGAAACACCCCTGGGGAGAGGATGTGTTGAGTAGGCACAGGGCAGACAGTCTTTCTCCACTGCTGGCCAGACACTGCGAGTGCCGTCACTTACTGCTGGATGTCAAGGGAACTGTGCCCTGTGCTGGCTGAGACAGACGTGCTGTGAGCCCGGCGTGGCAAGGGTGTCTCGTCCAGTCACCAGTCTCCCTGGTTTCCTGGGCTCGGGTGCAGAAGCCCTGCCTGGTCTTGGGGAAGAGCTGGGAACACCATCTCCCCCTCAGTGTTCCTGTGGTCTATGTGGCTCAAGGTCCAGCCCTCCAGACCAACCCACGGGCTGTCTCAGCCTGGATCCCATCCTTGAACTGGAGCCCAGATCTAGAACCATCACTGGCCATTCATCCGCCTGCAGAGCCTGCACAGGGGTCCGTCAGCACCATAAGCCCAGCACTGCCCACGGCGATTCCCTGGCTGCCCAGTTCTCACACTCCGGGCAGTCATTGGCGGTGGCCATATCACCATCTTCAAAATGGAAACCCTCCCTTAGAATCAGCTTTTTTTAAAGTAAATCTAGTCCCATTTAGAGTAGAATTGAATAATCAAGATCTGGGCACTACAGAGTTGTCATTACTTCTAGACCCTTTCAGTAAAGCTAGGACACGTAGATATTATGAGTTCATATCAATATTTCCAATTCCAATGTAATGCTACAGAGATATTTCTTTGATTTCTTATTTGTCCTTTTTTTACACAAAAGTCTTGTCTCCTGAAACAGTCACTTAATTTTCCTGAAAATATGCAATAATGGTTTAAAAAGTATAATACCAATATTACTACTAATAAAATCACTAAGTGATGTTTGCATTTTCTTCGTGGCTCTTTTAGTTCTCAGATTATATCTCACTAAGGATGCACCATCGAAATTCACTGGAATTTTTTCTCTGTATGATTATGTTAGCACTTTGATATACAGTAAGGTTTATGTGCATCTGCTTTCAGTTTTAGGGGTTTTTTTTAATGTTTTAAATTGGGGGGAGGTAGGTAATTAGATTTATTGATTTTTAGAGGAGGTACTGGGGATTGAACCCAGGACCTTGTGCATACTATGTCCTCCTGCTTAGTTTTCTTTTAAAATTGTTTTTAATACATTAAATATTTACATGATTTTAAAGCTAAACTATGTTAAAAGGCATCCTGAGATTTCTAAGTCTCACATCTCTTTCCCCCACCTTACATTCCAGAATCACCCTGTGGATAACCATTTTTATTTTAGTTCCTTATTTATACTTTCACTGTTTCTTTTGGCAAAAATAAACAAAATATGTGCACCTTGATTTTTTTTCTTCATTTAGCCATATGTCATGGAGATCTTTCTCACTCTTTATAGGTGCATAATAATTCAAATGGTGGTATTACAGTTTATGCAGTCAACCAGTCTTCAGAGTTGATTCCTAGAAATAGCATTGCTGGATCAAAAGACAAATATGTATTTTTCCTAAATAAGAATCCATATTTTTAAAGAGTTTTCCAAAAATTATGATAATTAGCCAGGTTTAATGACCAATAACCTACATGTCACTAGCCATACTGTACTGTTGTAATCCAAGCAGCAAGTTTTAATTAAGCCACTACTTTGAGTCAGGCATCAGGGGAGAATACTAAAAGTCATATTCTCCTGCCTTCAGTGAGTTTAAAAAAAAAAAAAATAGAAAAGGGTTGTCGTGTCCTCATCTCCTAAGGGGGACAAAACTCACCTGCAGAGGAAGCAGTTAGATCATACTTAAGTTTGGGCCCGTCTCCCTACCAGAATTTTTATAATAGGAATTGGAGGCATAGAACCCTCTTTTCACTTTGGAGGGGACCCAGGGTGTGCTGTCAGAGAGAAACTAGCAGGCCTCGGGCGTGTGAGCCCTTCTCAGGGGAAGGGCAGCTGCCAGGCGGCCTGTGGGTTCCAGGTCTGTTTCTGGTTAGAAGCTGCAGGCAGGGCGGGGCGGCCTCCAGTGTGTTGGCCTGCCCCCCAGGTGGGGGAGCATTTCCTTTTCCTTCCTCCTGCCACCTGAAGACAGTGTGGCCCCTGGAGGGGAGCTGCTGGCACAGCCTGGCCTTTGAGGTTGGGAGGGGCTCCCCAGGCTACCGAATATCCAGCCGCACTTGCTGTGTTGTCCGTAAGCCAAAACGCTGCTTTAATCTTCAAGTCCCAGTCACTGCACAGGCGGAAGTGTGATTTAAAGTTAAATCGAATAGGAGTCGGGAGTGTGAGGGCTGTGCCAGCAGGAGGAGTAGGGGGATGGATGGAGGAGGCACGGTCCACGTCCCCAAGAGCTGGACGCTGCTGCGACTCAGGCAAGGTTCAGAGGTGGCTGCCTGGCAGAGGGCCTGAGTTTCCCTGAGGATGTTCCGGGACCCCTGACTCTTTTCTTTTCACCACAGGCTGTAATTCAGACGACAGCCTCTGCGAGCCGTCCCTGGAACTTGAGTTTGCTCACCACAGGCAGTACGGTGAGTGGTCAGTGCCATGAGTCCTCCCGCCCGGCTTCTCAGACTTGTTCTCAACCACAGTGCTTTCCCTTCAGGCTAAGTCCTGTATGGAAGTCCAGCACAGGAAGGAAATGAATGTGGTGGTGGTGTGGGAAGGGGGCCTCACAGTTCCTCCAGGCCCCTTCCTTGCCCTCCCCAGGGGCCTGAGCATGTGGCTTCTGCTTATACACCTCCAATGACGGGGAAGTCACTACCTATCAAGTGTCCCACTTCTGGAGGCTAATTCCCATTACTTTTTTTTTTTTTTATTGAAGTGTAGTCTACTTACAGTGTTAGTTTCAGGTATACAGCATATCAATTCAGTTATATATTTTTTCAGTTTCTTTTTCATTATGGCTCATTACAAGAATTGAATATTGTTCCCTGTGCTATATGGTAGGTCCTTGTTGTTTATCTGTTTTATATGTAGTAATATGTATCTGTTAATCCCAAACTCCTAATCTACCCTTCCTCTACCCTTTCCCCCCCTGGTAACCACAGTTTGTTTTCTGTGTCTGAGAGTCTATTTCTGGTTTGTAAATAAAATTTGTATTTTTTTTCAGATTCCACATATAAATGACATCATATATTTGTCTTTCTCTGTCGGACTTGCTTCACTTAATATAACCTCTAGGTCTATCCATGTTGCTGCAGATGGCATTACTTCCTTCTTTTTTAGAGCTGAGTAGTATTCCATATCTATACCACAACTTCTTTATCCAGTCATTGATGTTGATGGACATTTAGGTTGTTCCTGTGTCTTGGCTATTGTAAATAGTGCTGCTGTGAACATTGGGGTGCATGTGTCTTTTCATAATTCCCTTGCTTTAATGTTCACCAGGAAGTTCTGGCGACCCACACAGAAAGCCTTGATTTCAGGACTTTAGTTGCCCAGAGTAAGTTATATTTAGTCTTAGAAATTGTTAGAAGCACTTGCCATTTGATTTAGGCATATTGTAAATTTCTACAGAAGGGAAACTGTGAATTATAACAATCTTCTCAAATTAAAAGCTGCTGCTTTGGGTTTGGGTTTTTGGTTTTGGGTTTTTTTTTTAATTTTAATCTTTGAAAAACAAAAATCCTAGGAGAGTGGGGAGATAATTCTTTTTTAAAAAAATTCAAAGTTTACATTTAATCAATTTACTTCTGAAGTGATTAATAAGTGTAGGAACATTACGTCCTACCCTATCCATCGTCTTAAAAGTTCTATACTATAAATACAGACATTTATAATTTATATGAGTAAAGATGGGCTCCGTGATGAAACAGTTTGACACAAGGGGGCCCTTTTATCTTTACACTGAGTGGCAGATAATACCAGTAGGAGGACTCTCTTGCAACATTTGGTGAACCTGAATAGCCAGATTGATGCTTGCCAGCTGACCAGAGGGTTTTCTTCCTAAGTATTCTGATTCCTTGAGCTTCTCTTATCAGGAGAAAGAAGGAAAACAGGGGTTTTGAGGCAATGCTTGGATAAACTCCCATTGATTTGTATCACAAGTTTCTTTTAGTGAAACTTTATTCTTTATTTCCTTTTTAAAGAGAGATGTGCATTTTTTTTATTTCAAATATTCCCTTCTCAAAGAGAAGACTTACTCAGCTTTTATTACTGTGCACAAAAACCATGTGTTTTTTGGCTCATCCCCAAGCCCTGTTTGCTAGCAAGTGTTTTCCAGATGCCTGCTATTTGCAGAGAACACACCAGCACTTGGGAATTGGGTGCCCTAAAGACCCAGTAAAACAAGAGCAAATTTCCTCGGAGGGGAAGGTGGGAAGCAGTGTGTCTTCAGTTCTCAGTGCAGCCAGCTCAACACCAGCTGTGTGCTGGGAGGATGCAGAGATGACAAAAACACAGCCCCTGTCCCCCAGGGTTTCTTGGTCCAGCAAGACAAACACTGATACAGGGCAGGGGCAGGCCGAGAAGGGCTGTGAGGCTGAGAGCTGCTGGAGGAGGGACCTGGGAGATGTGGGCTGGGAGGCCTTAAAGGCACAGCCTGCCCTTTGCAGGAGAAAGGGGGCCACCCGCCCTGGAACCTCCACAAACACGCTGAGGCACACACAGCAGCCAGGAGGACTGGTTCCGTCTAGCACTTATCACCATAAAGGTCGATTTTTCCCTTTGGGACAGGTGTGAAGTTGAGACAGATGAGCTGAAGGACAGCGAACATCCAGGGGAAATACCCCCTCCCCTCTTGAGGGTCCCAGCTCCCACTCCCAGGTGCATGGGACCGAAGCCGCCCTGCACACAGGCACACGCTCCCTCACACAGATGCACACACACGTGTGTGCACATACCGCCATTTCTTAGCTCCTGCCCGCTCCAAGCTGCACTGTTGTGGTCTAGGCAGGGGATTTTCATGCATGTTCCAGAAAGTGCTGTGCAGCAATAAAGGTGGGCACCCCAAACCCAACCCTTGGCTCGCCCAGAGCAGCCTTTATTCTTTATTTTTTTTGCTGCTTTTTTAGTTCTGCGTGAGATGTCCTTCATTAACAAAATTGTTTTAAGCCACAGCCCTAGACCTAATTAAAACTACGACAAGTTGCCATTTCCGGATGGTCTACTGCGCCTAGCCCTCGGTGGAGCTAGACTTCCTTGTGGGAGCGCACGGAGGATCCCCAAGCCCGTCCTTCCGACCACACAGAGCTATCTTGTTCCATAAGTTTTCTCAGATTAGATAGTTTGGTCCAGGACAGACCTGGTCATCTGCCTTTAGGTTAAACGTTGGCGTTTCTTTTCAGTGTCCCGGCCGGGGAGCTTGGAGAGCAGTAGAAATGCATCCAGCGACAGCTCACCCCTTAACCTGAAAGGTAAGCTGGCCTTTCCCTCTGGGCACTTTTCAGTGTATGTGGATCTTTGGCTCTGGGCTTAGATGATATTTATAATTTAAAAAACATCTACCAAGATTTTCCGTGCACCCTCCCCCTGCATTCCTAGGCCATGTCACATGGTTTCAAGCGAAGGCCCAGAGTTTGAATGGATTTGGGTTCCGATCCCTTCACCCCCACTGACCAGCTCTGGGCACCCAAGCGAGTCACCCATCCTCTGAATCTGAGTTACTTCATCTTTGGAATGGGGACAGTTACAGTAGTTCCATTCCACTGTGCTTGGATATCATGGTGGATGGCTTTGATTCTTTTAAGTCTTTTAAAGTTAATTTTATGGTCTTTCTTAATGAATGTTCCCTGTACAACTGAAGAGAATGTGTTTGTTGTCCCAAGACTATAAACTCTTACACAGATTTTTTTACTTTTTTTTTTTTTTAGAAAATATTTTTATTTATTTTTTAGGGTTTTGGGAGAGGATGGTAATTAGCTTTGTTTGTTTGTTTTAATGGAGGAACTGAGAATTGAACCCAGGGCCTCGTGTATGCTAGGCATGCACTTACCACTGACTTATACCCCAAGATTTTTTTACTTCTTAACATCCACATGGCCAGCCCCTAAAGAACACCTATCATGTCACAGGTGCCATATAAACCTTTAAATATATGAATGGATGAGAGCTGAGTTTGGTGCCTTACAGCTATTAATAATTTAAACTTCAGTAGAAGCTTTCCATTTTTGTCTCGAATTATTTTTTTCTGAGTTCTAAGTGTTCCAGAGTATCCTTAACATCCAAAATCCCTGCCTGGGAGAAGTACGCCCTGGGTTCTCCAGCAGGGTCCTCTCTGGAGTGAGTCCACTGGAGGCAGGCGAGAGAGACAGGAAGACTGACGCGTGTTCCTCTATGTCACCCGCCCTGACCCCAGGCTCCTCCGACCAGCTCCACGGCAGGTCCGAGAGCTTCAGCAGCGAAGACCTGATCCCCAGCAGGGACACGGCCCCTCCACCACGGGATGCCAGCACCCCGGGGCGCCCCGCCCTTGGACGCCATGAGTACCCCCCACCCCGGAATGGGCCTCTCCCCCAGGAGGGCGTCCAGAAGCGGGGCGTGGCCCAGCCCCACGCCGCCGGGGTGCGGCCGTGCTCCACCTCCCCGAGCAGTGAGATGGTCACCCTGGAGGAGTTCCTGGAGGAAAGCAACCGGGGCTCCCCCTCACCCGTGAGTGGCCCAGGGCTTGGATGCAGCGGGTCCCTCTTTCCTCCTTCTCTCCCGGAATCAGGACTGTAGGCAGAAACCATGATAGCAGAGTCACAGAAGGGTGGGGCGGGGGTGGCCTAGATGCAGGGCTGCTTGGATGGGGAGGATACCCGCTGGCCAGCAAACCCCCAGGTGCTGGCAGCCTGCCCCAGACCTCGGAGGCTGTTTTCTCCATCTGTGAAAGGAGAGCACAGAAGTTGGTGCCAGCCTAGGGGGTGGGGTTGGTGATGCCCACTACTGGGAGATTCTCTAGAGAAGATATGGCCAGCACCCCACTCACAGGGCTGGGATCTCACACTCAGTTTTGTGGCAGAGCTCTGAATACCCACTTCTCCTGAGCAGTCACTGGCAGAGATCATTGAGTTTCTCCTTTAAAGGGCCAAATAATAAATATTTTAGGCTTTCCAGGCCAGACAGTCTCTTGCAGATATTCAGCTCTGCCGTGTTAGCAGGAAAGTAGCCACAGACCGTCTGTCAATGAACGTTAATGGCCCTATTCCTATAAACTTTGCTCATGGACGTTGACATTTGAATTTCGTATAATTTTTCACATGTCATGAAAGACTGTTCCTTTAAAAATGTTTTTCAATCATTTGAAAATATAAAAACTATTTTTAGCTCACAGGCCATATAAAAATGTGCATGCAGCAAGCTGGAACTGGGCCGTAGCTCTGGTTTGCTGGGTTTGCTGACATCTGTTCTGCAGCTCCAACCCCCAGATATCACCTGTATTGGGACCTCCCTCCTTTCTCACCTTCCCAGTGTCTCCACTGAGCTTTTCTGAAGCTGCATGTCTGTCTTTTACATACTTTGTCTGATCTAGTCCTCTGAGCTATTGGGTTTTTGAACAGATGACATATATACTGTCTTGACATTGAGACCTTTTAAGGTTTTTTAATGCTTCAGTGATTCCATCTCATTTCCCTTAAACACAGTTGAACTTTCTTTAGCCACACAGTACCTCTGTGACCTGCCCTTAATGGGCCACAGTGACACAGAGAATACAAAATACTTGTTCAGGAGATATTTATTGAGCACCTGCTGTGTGTTTGGCAGTATGCATGATGCCTGGTCTTGTGGTTGGTTGGCACCAACAGAAATATAAAATGTGGCCCCTGCCCTCTCTTCATTTGCATGTCTGTGTACCAGGCACTTGCTCTGGGCTAGAAGCTGGAGAAATCAAGCTGAGAAAGACCAAAAACCTGCCCTCCAGAAGTTGATGATCTGATGCAGTGGGTCTCAAACTCTATGTGCATCGGACTGGCTGGTGGGCTTGCCAGGACACAGGCTGGACCTGAGGTTTCTGAGATTTTTGCATCTCTGCTGAGTTCCCAGATGTTGCTCTCACTGTTACTGTGTCTAGGCATCACAGACTGAGAAGCACTGATCTAATGGAATAAATGAAAACAGTCCAGAAATCAGGGGTGCCTGCAATTGGATGGCCCTCTTGCTCAGTCCTTTTCTGATGATGTCCTGCCACAGTGAGTTTCCTCGCCCTTGCTAGAGGTCAGGGGTGGGAGGCATCCTGAGCAAGGGGTAGGGCTCCTCCCCATACTCCCACCTCAGCTCAGATCTGTCCTCGTAGTCACTGTTCTTCACCTCCTACAGTACCTGTCCCTTTTCAGCCTAAACGAGACCCAAATCATCTTGCAGCTGTTACTGTTGGAAGCTGGGAGCCACCCCCACCCTCCCCGTCTGCCCAGGGAGCTCACCCCCACCAGCCCCATGTACTTGGCACCACCCGTCCTCCCCAAAGTGGGCCTGGAGACATCACAGTGATGCCCCCACCCCATGCCTCCACTCCCTGAGTGCTGATGCTGCTGGGACGGGGGTGTCACAAGATGGGCCCCTGGGTAGCCTCACAAAGGTGGATGTGAAAGACGCAGAAGGGGGCCAGGAGGCATGGAAAACAGCTCCAGAGTCAGACAGCCGTGGGTTCTAATCCCCAGTCTGCCGCTCTAGATGTTTAACCTCTACAACCTTAATTCTCTTACCTATTAAAGGGTGTTTTAATACACCTTTAAACAACCTTGCACAGAGTTACTCTCAGAATCAAACTAAGTTTTTTGTGATTACATATGTGGTTCGTAGCGCAGTGCCTGGCTCGTGGGAAGCACTCGAAGAATGGCTCCTGTCCATATTGATAACCCGGGGTCTCGCTGCACACCCCCCCCCAAGTGTGGCTTCAAACTAGCATGAAACAGCAGGCTGCACCTCTGTCAAGTTGAGCACCCAGATGTTTTCAGGGGCGAGGAGTTACTGGCAGGTACAGGTGGCTCCTGAGCTGCTGACCTGTCCTGCAGGCTGACGCCCCCCGACAGTTCACAGCGGGCTGGGCTCTGATAGCTGCCGCTCCGCTGCTGACTCTCATCTCCGGCATGAACTCACTTCCCTTCCCCTTTTTGCAGCATCAGCCTCAGGAAAACCTCTGCTTGGCCCCTCCAGGCTGAGGTGCTGGCAGAAGGCTGAAGTTACTGAGCAGGGACACAGAGCTTGGCCTCAGGGTGGTGGCAGAGAATACTGGTTCCCTGGCCAGGGGAAGCCCGGCTGGGGCAGCAGCTGCTCAGTGGGGGGCAGCCACTTGAGGCGGACAGTCTAGAGGGCTGGGCCGCCTCGCTCTTCGCCTGGATGGTCGACCTTTCTGGTTCCCCCCAACCCCCTCGTGCCTGCTGCTCTCCTTTCTCACATCAGGAGGAAGACCTGGGTGGCAAGTGAGGGTCCGGAGGCTGGTTGGTTCTGGCTTTTCAGGAGCTGGTCTTGTTTCTCTTCCTCCCTGGCCCACGATAAGCCCTTGCAGTGTGGCTGAGCGCAGTGGGCTGATGGAGGAGGTCCAGTTCTGCCATCAGCTTTCTGCATCTGCTCTGATCAGTGGAAAACTAGGGAAGAGATTGTAACAGGCGGCCTGATGGTTCCTGAAGTGGATGAGCCTTGGGGGAAGTCGTTTCCTCTCCGGATGTGCTTTCTTGCTTGTAAAGTTAGGGGGCTGCTAAGTGGAGTCTCGGTTCTCTCCCTGATGATCCGTGTCTGGCCGCCCCTGCCCCAATCATAACCCGGGCAGTGTGTGCGGTGGGGACGTCATTAGGCTCTGCGTCCTGAAGGAGGCTGAGCAGGAGACCTCAGTCCTGGCTGTGTGGGCGGCATGGAGCATCCTGGCGGGAGGACGGCTCCCCAAGGACCACCTGGCCCTCACTCAGTTCTTCCTCTCTCCTCTGCAGGACACTCCCAGCTGCCGGGATGACCTGCTAAGTGACTACTTCAGAAAGGCCAGTGACCTCCCAGCCATTGGAGGCCAGCCGGGTCCCCCTACCAGGAAAGAAGGGGCCAAGATGCCTACCAGCTTTGTGGCCCCGACCATCAAGCTGGCCATCACCACCTCCGAGGGGAAGCTGCTGAAGCCCGGGCAGTACGTGAGGCCAAACTTCAGACCTGCTGAGGCCGAGGCCCCACCCAGTGCCCCCCTGAGGCAGGCCCAGCCGCCCCAGAGCCTGTCTCTGGGCAGACCCCGGCAAGCCACGATGCCCCCAGCTTCCCACACGCCTGCCGGCCGCAGCACATCCCTGAGCCGGGCCTTCAGCTTGGCCTCCGCCGACCTTCTCCGGGCCAGCGGGCCAGAGGCCTGCAAACAGGAGCCAGGGGGTCCTGAGGCCTCGGGGGGAAGAGAAACAGGCAGCCACACCCTGCCAAACTCCACACCCCCCAGCTCCCACAGCCTGGCCCGGGAGCGGACCCCGCTTGCAGGAAAGACTGGCAGCTCCTGTCAGGGCCCTGGCCCCCGAAGCCGGCCACCAGACATGAGGCGCTTCTCGCTGGCTCCCCCAAAGGAGGAGAGGCTGGCTCCCCTGCAGCAGTCCGCCACGTCCCCAGCCATTGCCACTGGCGGTGGCAGCAGCTCCCAGCTCCAGCACTTCTCACCTGCTGTGGCCCCGGCTGCCCGGACTAAGCCCCAGCCACCCCCACACTCCGGGGAGGTGGCCACCGTGGCCCCTGTCCGGGCGGGGCTCAGCCCCTTGGAGGGTGATGGGGCCCCCGGGCAGGGCCACAGTGACGGCCTCCCTGCCAAGGGTCCGGGCAGGTCTCCTGACCTGGCTCCCCATGGCAGCCGGGCCCCCGAGGACTTCAGTCGCGGGAGCAGCTCAAAGAGCACGCCGGCGTCCCCCGAGCCAGGTGGGGACCAGCAGACGGTGTGGTACGAGTACGGCTGCGTGTGACTCGCCTCCTGGACCAGCGGCTCCTGACCCTCACAGCCACTGGACCTGCTGACGATGGTGGCCGCTTCCCCGTCTGCCAGTGGTGCCGGCAGAGGGTTTTAGGATGAGAAGAGGGGTTCCTGTGCGTTTCTTCTGTTTGTTTTGTCACTGAGAGCACTGTGCCAAGCCCCGAGAGGACTGCGCTTCCCGGTGTGTAACGTGTCTTCCGTATCTGTAGCCTCCGGCAACTGATATCTTTTGAACAAATCCACTCTGGCTTGGGGACGCTCAGAATTGCAGTGACTAAACTGACCCCAACGCAGACACTATTTGAGCGTGCCCTTGTAGAACACTTGTTTGCAACTTGTTGACCTCCACGAAAGCACGTGTGTGTGTGCATGCACACACACACTCACACACACATACTCATACACACATGCTCACAGGGCTGAGCCCTAGTGGGTCTGGAAACTCTACTCCCTTCCCAAAAGCCATTTGATCCTAGGAGAAGCCCAGCCTGGCCAAACTACAAAGACCTTGATGGCCTTGGGTGGACCCAGAGGCAGTCTGGCTGTGAAAACCAGGCTCGCTGCCGTGCCATTACCAGGGTTCCCTGCGCTTCCCTTCACCCCAGGGCCAAGGTGACCTTCTAGGCAGGTGGTGGCCCTGGGCATGTGCCTCCCCACTGCAGCCAGCTCCTGGGCTCTGCACAGTGGGCTCTGGGCCACACAGACACCTGCCGTCCCTAGCTCACTTTTCCACAAACACTGGATTTCCTGGGCCTGGGGGGAAGGGGCAGAGAGACGCCTCACCCTCACCCAGCAAGTGTACATAGTGTGCAGAGGGGAGCGTGTGTGAGTGAAGTGCACGCTCAGTTTGTGATGTGGCTGCGGCACCCCCACCTCCCCTGTCTCAGATGAGATGCTGATTTATTATTTCTGAGTAACTTCTCATGGTAGAAACCAAATTTCTCTTAATATATTACATATGTATGTACACACTCATGTGAAATATATGTACTTTGAGGGGATCTATTTATGTTCTCTAGGGCATCATTCTTTCCTATCAGGAATCTCACCTGCTGCTTTGTGTATTCGGTCAGATTCCTGACACGTTTTGTTTCCTGATGGTTGTTTAGTAAAGGTGCTCTTTCTGGGATGTACTAAATCTCGTGATTTTTTTTTTTTTGAAGATTTTTTTTTTCTTTTTGATTTCATATACTGAAAAAGAAATGGGAATGTTAAGGTCAATTTTAGGAGTGCTTTGGGTTGTGTATGAAATAGCCATTCCTTCTGGAACACACGGACAGGGCTGTAATAAAAGGAGATGGAACAGTACGGAGTCCTGGTTTTCCTCAGCGCCCAGCGTGGCAGCACTGACCAGGCTGTGGCATCTTGGGGTCCTCGTCTCAGCACTGGCCACTGGAATCCACAGCTCCCTTGGCCACCAGGTCAGTGGATATGGAGAGCAAGGTTTTCCTCTTTACAACCGCTTTTTTCCAGTATTGTATTATTTTAACTTAGTGTAAATTGAATCCCATTCTGATGTGGGATTCACGTCATGGCAGGAACTCAGCTTAAAGTGGTCCTTTGGATTTTCCCAAGGCTATTCAACTAGGAAGTGCCAGACCTGGGATTCAATCTTGGGGCCCTGGATCAGATGCTTAAATCAGATGGAGGGAGGGGAGGGGAGGGAGGGGAGGGAGGGAGGAAGGCATATAAATATTCACACGTGAAAAATCTTTCTTCTAATGGTTTTCTGCCACTGCCTGTGTCTCCTTCCTTCCTCACCAGACTTTTTAAAGAGTCTCCACTTGTCTCCTCCACATTCTTTCCCAAGCATCTGACCACTCAGCAGGAGCTGCCTCCAGCCCTCTGAACAGGCCACCTTGCACGCTTCGTCCTGTGTGGCTTTTGCAGGATTTGACACCTGGTCAGTCACCCCTTGAAACTCGCAGCCTCTATAGTGACTCTCCCTGTCCTGGGGCAGCTCTGCAGTGCTCAGATTTTCTACCCTTCTCCGTTCACTCATTCATTCCACAGACATCCACTGAAAGTTTCCTGTGTGCTAAGTCCTACGTTCTGTCTCCCTCCAAGCACCCCTTCGGGGCTGGCCCCACCCTGGCCCCCGAGTGCTGACAGCCCCTCAGACCCCCACCTGGACTGCAGGCTTCCTCAGCTCCCCTCCCTCACTCCTCCAGTGACACCAGCTGTAGTGCAACCTCAGAAGCCGGAATTCTGGATGCGGGCCTCACCCCTCCTCTCTCCACAGCCCACGTTTTCTAGATCACATCCTGGACCTAAGAATATGTCTGGAATCTGGCCCCCCTTAGCCAGCAGTTCTCATCCTAGGTCCTGTCCGCACACCCTGGCCCTGGGATTTGTTGGTAGCCTGCCAACTAGTTTGTCGGCCTCAGTCAGACAGCTCAGCCCTTATGGCACCTCAGGGCATTCACCAAACCACACCTGCCACACCCCTCCTGTTGCTGGCTTGGTCCTTTGGCTCACCTCAGCATGGCTCACCTCAAGGTGCACCTAGCCCTTTTATCGCTCCCTCCTCTGGCCCCAGACAAGCTCATACACATCCACAACTCTCATTACAATCTGTTCGAGAGGCTCCAAACGTCTCTCTAACCCCAGCCTCTCCATGGAACCTCCAGACATGTGTTTCCAGCTTGGATGTACCAGAGACACCACCAACTCAAAATGCCTAACACACAGTGCGCCATCCTCCCCCTGCAACAAAGCCTCTGAGTGTTTCCCATCTCATCCTGTCTTGTCCCATTACATCCAGTGTTTGACATCCCCCTCCCTCTTCCCCAGGTCCTGTCCACCACTCCATCAGTTGGATCCAATTCTCACATCTTGCTCGCCTACACAGCCAACCCCAGGCGATAGTTCTGGGCAGCACCCCAGAGCTCTGCTGCTGAAGGAGCGTCCCAGATCGTGCCCTTCCTGAGCTCCTGGGCCTGACCCTGTCTGCACTGGCCTGGGAAACACGTGACCTGGTGTCTGGGAAATATCCACTGATACTCATGCCCACAGCTCAGGGGTGAGATGTACCTGGAGAGAGATTTGTGATCATCTGTGGGACAAGAGGGGCTCACCCTTCAGAGAACATTAAAGTGAGAAAATTAGAAAGCATAAGACAAACCCTGAGAAGGAAGCACCAGCCAAAGTTAAACATCCACCCAAAATGTTTATTAACCAACCAGAGGGAGGGAAGACACATACACACACGGATATAAAGGCTTGAGACACATAATTTATAAATAATAAACTATAATATATAAATGATATAATACTTTTTATTGTAAAATCCATACAGCCAATTGATTCTCTTAGAATGCTCTCATTGATTTTTGCCAAACTTGTGTATTTATAGCCAACCTCTGCTTGCAACTGACGAATGAGGGTAGTTCCAATATGAAGGTTGGTTAATGTTTTCTTTTATGTTAGCAAGAAAGATGAACGTGAAACAAGCCAAAGATGTATGTCAGAACTTCGCTCAGCCATTGATGACATGAGTGACTGCTCAGTCAGGTAGTAGTTTCTGAATGTTGGGTTAATTTCCTCATTTTTTTTGTGCTGTTCACATGGTCATGGCTTACAGACACAACACACTGTTTTTTTTAAATAGGGATATAGTTTACATACTATAATAGTCACCTAGGACACACTTTTAAGTTTAATCTGCACTATTAACATTTTTCGCATTGCTTTCATAAGTCTAGAAACCCTAGATACTGCAGAACAGACAAATCAAGCCCTGATTGGTAACATGTGCCAATTTCGGTGGCATAAATACTCTCACCAGGGCCAATTTCAAGCTGCCACCACAGTATCACTAGAGGTGGAAAAAGATGTGCAGTACACCCTGTTATACAATGTCACTGCCGTACAGATGCAACAGGGGCAAGTATTCTGAAAAGCACAGGTAACAATAATTAGGAAGCAGCACATTTTCAGTATTTATTACCATTGTTTTTAATATAAATAATCGTAGCTTTACATAAGTTCATTGTTAATGATGGCTGTGTTAAACAACTGGCTTGCAAAATTCCTGGAAATTCACCCATCTGCTCCCACAAGCCAATACAGGCTGGCTCCAGAACACCACTGGGAGAACCACTTTTTAGGCATGGGCTGAAAAGGAAGAGACGGAATAACTGAGAAGTGACTGAGGAAGGAGGAACGTGCAACGAGAGGAGCAGTTGGGTCCTGGGAGCTTTGCAGAGTTGACCATCCTAATGGATGCTGGTGTGCGTAGACAGTGTTCTCCAGTAAAGGGCACACAGAGGCCACTTGCGCCTGTCTGGAGGTTGAAACTCTGACCCAGGTTTCTCTCTCCTGTCCTCCCTCCTAGCCCTGCTCCAGCGGGTAGACCAGAAAGAGTGGGCCTAGGGAAAGCCCATCACCTCTCCATCTGTAAAGCGAGGCAGAGCGGACAGGGATAGGTCAGGCAATAGCCTGGGAGGGGGTCTTGGCAGGTCTGGCGCGTGCCTGGGAAGGGATGGGGGGTTTGATTGTGGCAAGGCTCAGAGATGTCCTCCCCTTTCCAAGCTCTGGGTTTTGGGCCCAGCCCACTGAGGTCAAGTTCACCGAGTCACGTGGCACCCTCAGTCTGAGAGCCAACAGAGGCAAAACCTGGCCACCTGCTCGCCACCTCCCCTCCCGCAAGAGACCCCAAATAAATAGGGTGGGAGGAAGCCTCTGGGCCCCTCCATGTTCCCCACGGGAGAGCAATGGCCCCAGTGAGCTCTTCTGGAAGCCGCACCCTACCCGGCCACCGGGGTGGCAGCTGTGCCCCCGCCGCCGTGGGTCCGCCGGGAGCCTCCGCCCCTTCCTCCTCCTCCCGGTGGCGGCGGCGCGGCGAGCGGGCGAGCCGGAGCGCAGGGCCCCCGCACCATGCCCCCGCGCGGCCGTCCTCCCCTCCAGCGGGGTTGGGCCCAGCCGGGAGGGACCAAGCCGCGGCCCGGCCTCCGGCACCGGGACCGAGAGGTAAGTGCGCCTGGGCGGCTCTGGTGGGGCCGAGACAGCGGGGCGGGCGCACAGGGACCGCAGCGGCTGCCGCCCGACAGACAGGACCACCAACCTTCAGCAAGGCCGGCCTCCGACATCTCCTGGGGCAGAAAATTCAAAATCTTGTCTCAGATAAAGGCCTCTGGGGTTGGAGGGGGAGAAAACCCGGGAGGGAGGTCCCTGCCATTCCAGTGTCCAAATCTTTCGTGCTTCGAGGGCTCAGGATGCTTCCTCCCAGAGGGTGTGCCGCGAGGGTGGCCTTTGGTGGCGCTGTTGGCCAGAGGGGCTGCCCTGCCCAAGGTCCCTGGGGGCAGATCTCCAAAGTCCAATACTGTCCAGGTCCCCTGGGGACATGCCCTGCCCCTAGGTAACTGCAGTTACTAAGCCCAGGGGAGAGCACTGGGGGAGGAGCCCAAGGACCCAGTCCCAGCCTGATTGCCTTCCAGAAGTGTGAGCTAATACCTACTGAACTCCTGCGGTGCCTGGGCTTCTCAGGCATCACCTCCTTTAACTTGTCTCAAATGATCCCTCCACCGGTTCCATGCCATTCATTCGTTCGGGAAACGGATTCCCTGCTGGGCGGTAGCCCCAAGTCGGGGAAGCTGGTCCCTGCCCATACCACTCACATTCTAGCTGGGGAGACAGATCTTAATTCAAGGAGTAACTGGTGGGAGGTCCGCCCTGTTTCTCCTTCTTGCCTCAGGTGACTAATCTAACTAAGAGGGCATCTGCCTCCGACAATACACCCCTAGACTAATGAGAAATCCTCCACCATCAACACTCAAAGGGCGCCTTCTGTAACCAACTGCTGGGAGGATTCCCAGCATACCACCTAGTTCCCTTGCGGGTTTCAGCTTAGAAGTCACCCCTTCCAGGAAGGCTACCCTGACTGCCCTCCTCTTGATCAGGTGAGTTTGAGCATGGCTCCTCCCTGCCCATCATCCTCCAATCATAGCTGTAATTGATGTGTCAATCCCAGTTTCAAATACTCAGCCATTCAAGTTCCATTTTGTTATATGCATAATGTTTTTCTTTGAATATTTTACTTTGGACACAGGGTTACTGCAGAACCTATGTTCAGGGAATAGAAATTTGAAACTTGTCATCACTATTTTCAGATCTCCCCTGTGCTCCTCAACAGCTTCTTGGGCAGAGTCCATCACGTTTTTTTGTAACTTGGCTACCAACCCTGCTACCTCAGAATGACCCCTGGGGCCCCCAACTGAGGACAAAAAGGGTCTAAAAACCCACATTCTAAAGAGAGGACAGGGCCCAGGGCACCCTCCTTCTCCACCCCTCCAGGGCCTGCTCCCTTAGTGTGTTGGGAGCAGGAGGGAGAAGGACAGGGATCCGTGGCCCATGATGCAGCCTGTCACCACTGAGGTCCTCTTGCTGTAGATCATCTCTTTTCTCTGCCCCCTGTGTGGCTCCACAGGGGCACAAGGCAGAGTCCCTCAGAGGTCCCCGGGGGCCTCTCTGCTGGCCAGATCCCTGACATGGGAGCCTCGGCTCCAGCACCATCTCCTTCATGCCCCTTTGGCTCCTGCCCCCATCAGAGAGCCCTCCTGAGAGCTGTCAGCTCCTTTCCCCCTTAGCCACTCAGCCCCACAACCCTGCATGACAGCTGGAGGGCATGCAGGCCACTCCCTGTCCACTGGCTGCTCCTGTCTTTCTCCAGGTTTCCTGCCTCCCTGTCCAAAAAGGCACACTGAGCAGATTAGCATGTCCCTTGCCTAAGCGGATGTCCACTCAGTGATGGACCCCTGGGCTTCTCTCCCTGCAGCAGCCCCACCCTCAGCTCTATGAGAATACTCTTGGAGAATCTCATAGCCAATCAGTGCCTGCCCTCCCCAGTACAGCGTGTGAGTGTGGGGGATGGGAAGTAGGATGGGGAGGTCCTGCAGGAGTGGTCAGGCCCCTCGCTGGGGGGCACTTAGTGCCTTTTTGTCCTCAACTGGACCCCAGTGGTCAACTCCAGGGCAAGAGGAAGAACCCTCCACTCACTCACTCATGGTTCTATTACACTTAAATACACTTGTTTTTTAAAGGAAATTGTGTTCTACTCCCCAAAATGGAAAGTCAGTACCCCCAGCCACAAAGGAAGGTAATTAAGAACTTTTTAAATTTAATTTAATTTAATTTAATTAGCCCCTGTTGCCTGCAGAATACATCTGAGACCAGCTCTCTAGGTTATAAAGGGAGACTAGCAAGAATCAAAGTGGTGCTCAAGACATGCTAGTGCCTACTTGAGACCGTCTCCTTAGTGTGAGAAGATGGATTATGACAGAATTGGACAGGGAATAACAAACTATATGGCTAAACTCCTATCAGTCAGCATCTGTTGAGTGCAGAGCACCACACAGAGCCCAAAGTGTTAGAGAACAAACCTTCAGTTCATCCTGTGATGAAGAGTCACTTCCTCCAGAAAGTCCATCCTGATGTGCCCCCTCTACAAGCCATACTTCTCCCACTGTAAGGCTTGTTGTGTTTTATTATAATGGCATACTGGCTTCTACCGGGTCTATCTCACTAGCTTCCCTCTCCAGGTCCCCTCGACAGGCCCTGGAGCACAGGAACTGAGTGAATAATGAATGAATAACTAGGTTGACCTCCTTGACTTTGATCCCACTCAGCTGCTTCCAGCAATGCCTTTCCTTCCTCCTCCTCCTCCCTGTCCAACCCCCACACCCGCCCTCCTTCAAGGTCCTGCTGAGCTCAGCTTCTCCAGGAGCTCTTGTTCAACCAACTGAGCCCACCCTGCACTCTCCCACCCTGAATATTTCATTCCTGGCAGTGCCTATGCCCAGGAGACATTCAGTTCCAGTGTGTTCCCCACACATCCAGAAGGCATGCAGCACGGGTGACACCACAGGGACTCAGTAACTACCACAAGGTGACTTCACATGGTGCCTACTTCAAGGATGCAGTTGTTTAGGGTCTTGGCAGCTGTACGAGTTCCCAGCTGCTGCTGTAATAAATTACCACAAACAGTGGCTTAAAACAACACAAGCTTATTATCTTACAATTCTGGAGGTCAGAAATGTGTCTCACAGCTGAGTTCCTTTATGGAAGCTTTAGGAGCAAATCCATTTCGTTGCCTTTTTCAGCTCCTAGAGGCTGCCTGCATTCCTTGGCTCATGGCCAACTCCCATTTTCAAAGCCAACAGTGGCTGGTGGAGTCTCTCCTGCCCTACATCACTGACACGGTCCCTCTTCTGCCTCCGTCTTTCACCCTTCTGCTTACCTCAGGCCCACCTGGGTAACCCAGGCTACTC
Source organism: Camelus bactrianus (assembly GCF_048773025.1). Taxonomy (NCBI): domain Eukaryota; kingdom Metazoa; phylum Chordata; class Mammalia; order Artiodactyla; family Camelidae; genus Camelus; species Camelus bactrianus. Next base: position 11,890,662 of record NC_133544.1, read on the forward strand.
TCCCCACCGCCAGATCTTTAACTTAATCACACCTGCAAAGTGCCTCATCCCATGTAAAGCAACAAATGGACAGGTTCCAAGGATTAGGATATGGATGTCCTTGAAAGGGGCCTTGATTCTGGTCACCACAAGAGCGGTCCCTGGGAGTCAGAGGGCACAGTGGCTGGTGGCATATTAATAATAGCTGACGTTTACCGAGCACTTATTCCAGGCCAGGAACCGTTCAGAGCACGTTACAGCACATTCTGTGAAGCAGGTGCTGTTGTTCTCAGCCTCCCTTTACGGGTGAGGCCCTGACAGGTTAAATAACCAGGCAAGTGGCTGAGCTGGGATTTGAACCCAGGCTGTCTGGCTCCAGGGAGCACCTCCTAATTTTGAGGTTACACTGCTTTCCTGACACCTTTATCACCCCCAAGACACCAGCCAACAGCCTGGGAGCCAGCCAGGCAAGGTCTGAAGCCTAACACAGGGAGAATTTTCACCAAAATTTTCTGGGTGAGGCCCCAAATAGGCTACAAATTCTCCCATTTCAGCCCTTTCTCACCATCCTTCTCCCCAGTCCCCATCGGAGGCACCTAAGCTTATCCAGGGAAGCTGCAGGGAACTTCCAGGGGTTCCCTTTAGGGGCTCCAGATGGATAAGTCTGGAGGAGCTCCTGGAACCAGAGCTGGAGGGGCACACATAAGCCTTCCATAGCACTGGATGAAAAAGGTGTCCTAATGTTTACAGAGCACTCGCTAAAGTTGTAAGAAATTTATTCTTACTAACTCATTAATACAACAACCCTGTGAGGTACTGTTATCCCCATTTCACAGATCAGGAAACTGAGGCACAGAGAGGTCATGTGACTTTCCGAGGTCACACAGCCAGTGTGAAGAGCCAGGACGCGATCTATTTTCCATAAGCAGGAGAACCAAGGCAGAGGCTGCTCAACTCCAGCCCAGCCTGGCCTGGCCCACCTGACTCAGTCAGTCAACCCCTCTTTTGTGCCTTCCCAGCATAATCTGCTCTCTTTGCACCTGCTAGTCTGGGCTCCCACTTTCTTTATCAACCAGATTGCTTGAGATCACCTTTATAGTTCATTCTTACACTGACCTTCATTATTAACCCCATTTTAAAGAAGAAGAAACTGAGCCTCTGGGAGGCTGCATAACTTGCCAGAGCTCTAACAACCAGAAAGCGACAGATTTGGGATTTGCACACAGACACTCAGATGCTACCCCTACCCCCAACTGCCTCAGCCTGAGCAAGCCCAGCCTGAAGGCCTCCTCCAGGAGTCTGCAGCCCAGCCAGGGACGCGACTCGGGTCCCCCAGCTCAGCTCTCCAGATGTGTGTGTTCATGCTTCACCTGGACTTGGACTCAGAGTTTCCTGCTATCGAGTGTCCAAGTTAGTCACACTCTGTCTGAGAGCCTACAGATTATCTGAGCAGGAGCGGAAACAACATTGTGGCATTAATCAGGTCAGCTATCTGATTAATCAGCTCAGGCCCCAGCCTGCTGGAGTGTGGTTGATGCCAGAAAAGATAATTCTCAGAAAAACCAGCGCCTTGTTGCCTAAAACCATCCTAGGAGTTGCTTGACTCAGCAACTTCGAATATTTCTCAAAAGGAAAGCCGTCTGCCCCAAGGGGAAGCAAGGAAGCTCACGGTGTCAGGAAGCTCAGGGCAGGGGCATCTGCAAGGGAAGGCCCGGGGCTGAGCGAGGCCTGGCACTGCTGGCGCCAAGTGAGGGAGCAGGGACTCATTCTGTCGTTTGGAGGATGAGGAGAGATTTCCTCCGAGACTGGCCAGCTGTGCTAATTGGAAGAATGAACTGGAGAAACAATAGTTTTTTAAAGTAGATAATCTGTACGCATTCAGAAATATGCACACATCCTTCCGTTAGTGTGAGTCTGCAGTGAAGATGCATCTGGCATGTCCACTTCTCCATCAGTCAGGGTCTTGGCAGGAAGCAGGGCCACTCAAGCAGGGTGGCTGGGAGAGGTTAATACAGGAATGGTTGTCAAGGGTGTGGGGAGGGTAAAGGAACCAATGCGGAATGTGCAGCGCCCCAGGACCAGCATCTCTGGGGAGCTGTGACTGTCCCCAGGCCTGGAGGAGGAAGAGGGGAGAGCGGTGCAGGACAGTGATTCCAACAAGAGCTGATGACTGCAGTAAAGGGAGGCAGCCAACCTGGAGCAACCCTGGTAGGGGTATAAATACTCTCCCAACACCAGGCCCTGGCCATTCTCTGATCCCAGTGAGTGGCTTCCGTTGGCCAAGCCAGCAGAAGCCAGAGGGCAGGGGAACCCCGTGATACAATCAGTGGAGTAGGATGGAGAAGGGCAAGAGTGGATCTGGGCGGGCCGCTTCCGGCCAGCGGCAACCACCTCTCCCATCCTTTCCACCAGCTGCCATTTCTGAGCATCTGCTGTGCGCCGCCTTGGGCTTGACACCGTGAAAATGCAAACGCCAAGACCAAAAACCCACGAGAGACTGCAAAAGAAGAAATGGACGTAAACGTCACTTGCACTGGGTATGGAGAAATTCTGACCACGTCTCTGGAGCCCAGCCCAACGTGGGAGAGGATTCCTGTGGTCAAGAAAGATAGTTATTAGTGCAGCACCTCAAATCAGCATTCCATGAGCGTGGGCCATAATTTACTATTCTCTAGGTCCCAGAAGGTTCTGGAAAATGATGTATGCGTCATTTTAACCAAGTGAGCTGTTTGTTGTTTATACAGCCAGAGCCAGATTTTGCTTATGAAACAACAAATTCTGCTGCCCCTGTCAAGGACTGGACATCTTGACACCAGCAAACAGCAAAATTTAGCCAAAAGGCAACTTTTGTAGGCATTGCGTTGAACCTCTGCTTCTCTGAATTTAGCATTTTCTTAGGGAGAACGTGGCCAGAGATGCCAATACTGAAACACAGGCCAGTTCTGGATCTGTAAGTAACTGGTATGTGGTGCCATGCTGTTCTGTCTCTAAAAAACGAAACATGAGTCAAATGAAGTTTGTTTTAATTGACTGTTTAGTCTGTGAAAGGTTCTAGATATATTTGGACATGTGTGACCAAAGATTGTGGGCTAAAGAGAGGCAGGGAGGCAGGACTACCAAGTGCTGCCACAATGCCCCAACTCCAGAAGCCACCACCCGACAGGTTACAGTGTATGTGGCCCCCACCGGGAACTGCGCAATGTGGCAGCCCTGGTGGGATTCACTTTGTAATTAGCTTTCTACATGGCATGCACTGTGCCTTTGAGAGTCAGAATCCTGGATCTAGTAACTGATGGTGGGCTTTAAAACACGCCACTCCTTCCCCAGGGGGATAGGATGAGGCAGAACATAATTGCTGCAGGAAACAGCTTCATGGTCGAAACTCTGTTCAAGTCCTGGCTCAGACCCTCAGAACTGAGTGGCCTTAGGCAATTCACTGAGCGTCAGTTTCCCAATCTGTGAAAAGAGAATAAAAATACTTTTGGGGATGAAAAGAGATCTTTCATAAGCACTAAGGACATAGTTAACATCCAAATAAGAGCCATATATAAAAGGGTATCTGCTAACATCTATTGAACCCTAATATGTGCTGGGTGTTGAGCTAAGGGCTTTACTTGATTTAACTCATGCAATCCTCTCAAGCCCCATTTGAAGTCATGCTCCCATTTCACACACTAGGAACCCGGCACAGAGAGGTGAAGGGATTTGTCCAAGGTCATGCTACTAGCAGGTAGCGGAGCTGGGATTCAAACTCAGGCACTCTGGCTTTCCAAGCCAAACTCTTAACAACTACTTTCACTATGGCAATTTTAAAAAAGTATCTGTGCATTTTTATGGCATGAGTAGTTAATCCAGAAAACTCCATTTGTGAAGATTTTGCAAGAAGGAGGAATTTCAAAATGAGGAGCAGCAGAAGAGGCCGAACCAGCCTCTGAGAAGAGCCTGCTGGCAGGTTGCTGGGCAGGTGCCCAACAGGAAAAGCAAAATTCCCCGCCTCCCCCTGCTCCCTCTGCCTCCCCCTGCTCCCTCTGCCTCCCCCTGCTCCCTCTGCCTCACGTGCCAGGGTATCTTCTGCTCTCTTGCCCACAGTCCATTTCCTTCCAGAGACTCACCTAGCGGCCAAGTCACAAAGTGTGGAGCTTTGAGCCACCCAGAGGAGTTAGCAGAAGGCGAGCCATCAATCTGTCTTTTTACCTCCACCACCTGCGCCCCAGCCGCCCTCCATCCCTAACCCCCGCTCATCTGTCCTGACAACCAACCACACAAACTTCTGCAGACTCCTGCAGTGACCAGTCCCAAACTCATTTCCCAAACAGAATTAAGGCACCCTGCTCTGAGCCAGGCACTGGGCTGGGAATGAGGAGAGATAGCTGTGGGCCAGTGACCCCAGGGGCAGTGCAAAGAATGCAGAGAAGGGAGCCAAAGGAGTAGGGAGGGGGCTCAGCACAAATTGTCAGGGCCACCAAGAAGGCTTGAAAAGGGAGGTGACTTTCAGGTCTTCCACCTGAGGCAAGAGTTCAGGAGTTGGGGGCAGGAGGTCTTTTGAGAGGGACACAGGAGTTAAGGTGTGCAGATGTGAAAGAGCAGAAGATACTAAGGGTACAGAAAAGGGTAGCTTGGGATAGGATGCAGATGGTGATAGGGGCTCTGGACTCACCTGCCTGGGCTGAATCTTATTGTCTCCACTTACTACCTGTGTGACCATGGGCAAGTTACTTGACCTCTCTGGGCCTCTTTCTGGCATGTGTAAAATGGGGATAATAACAGTACCTACCCCAAAGAGCAGTGAGGACCAAATGTGTCCATGTATTTAAGTGCTTAGAACAGTGCTTGGCACACAGTAAGTACTCAAAATCCCAGACCTGTGACTGTTGTTAATGCTTTTATCCATGAGCTTGTTGAGTGGAGGGCCCCTAAAGCTTCTTTGAATTCTCAACAAAACCAGTAGGAGGTTGGTCTCTGTGCTGTTCCTGGCCGCCCCTGCTGCAGGCACACCCAGGTCCTAGGAGGCATCAGAGTAGGGATCTAGGAGACAGCAAACCTAAGTGCAGACACCTCCCATTCCCCCTCCATCCCCCTCACCCCCTACTCCCAAACCACTCCCCCCTCCCCCCTCCTCCTCCTCCAACGCTGGGCCCTAGCACTGAGGTCCCTGAGGTGGAGAGAGGCTCTGAAAGCAAAGGCACACTGCAGCTACTGAGTGGCTACTGATGTGCTGGCGCTGGGGACCAGGAAGTGAACAGTACAGAAAGGTCCCTTCGTGGACCCTTCTAGGGGTTCTGGCTGTGGCTGGAGAAGGACCCTTCTCCTTTTGCAGCCAGGCCCAGGCTGAGCTCCCACTGGCAGATCTGGAGACTGTCCCGGGGACAGGATGGTAGTGGGGGCGGGGAGTGCTGTACCTCCAGGACGGTCTGCTAGACCGCGACTCTTCCTGGCCGGCGCCTAGCCTATGGCCTGTGGTCACAGTGAAAGGCAGGATGCTGACAGGCAGGACTGGGTGTGCCCGACGGGGGCGGGAGGAGGGATGGGGGGAATGGGGCACATCGCAGCCCCGCGTACCGAGGAGGAGGCGGGCCTAGCCCGTAAACCGGCCCGCCAGCGTCCCCAGGCCACCCCCGCCAGCAGCCCAAGGACGCAGTGTCCACCCTGCTCGCCGCGCGCCGGCCGTAGGAGGAGGGGACGCGGGAGACGCGCGAGGTGACTGCGGCCGGTGCCCAGGTCTCTCGCCGCGCAGGTACGTGCCCTTCATCCCCGGAGCCAGTCTTCTTCCTCTCGCCACCGTGGTGGGGTCCCCGGCCGCGGGCCCCAGGAAACCGCGTGCGGGCGGCAGGCAGCTCCGGTCCCGGGCAGCCAGCTCTGCGCCTCCCCCTGCGCAGACCCGCGAGCGCGCGGCGAGGGTGCGGGCCCCGGGCCCCACGTGCGCGCGGGGCGGGGCGGGGCGGGGCGGGGAGGCCATGGGCCGGCGCCCGCAGCGGGCTAGGCGGGTGCGGGAGGGCGGCGGGCCGGCGCGGCCGCGGCAGGGCCGGCGGGTGGAATGTCTCCCGCTTGCGGTTGCTGCCGGGTTTAGGAGTCACCCCCTCGGCTGGCTCCGTGGCCACCTGGTGATTACTAACAACCCCCGACACACACACACCGAAACAAAAATCAGACAGCTAACCCTTTGCCTCCTGTAACTCGAAGGCACAGGCTATCCAAAGATTGGGTGTGAACCAGGCTTCCCTTTTCTTGCCTTAAATCTGCGCGGTCCCTCCTCCGAGAAGGGCAGCTCCTCAGGTACAGGGCGCATCACCGAGGCCAGAACAAGCCCCCCTGCCACCGAGGGAGGGAGGGGAAAGCTTGCCCATGATTGGTCGAAGGAGGGCGAGGTGGGCTGTCTGGTTGACAGGGCCCCTGCCTGTAGTCAAACGATCCAGGTAGTCCTCGGCTGGAGAACCCAACCGCGAGGCAAGGCTCTTGGGGATTTAGCGGTGGGCAGAGGAGAGAGCGCTGACTTGGAGCCAGAGGCTGTGTGGCTTTGGGCAGGTCATTTGCCGTGCCTGGACCTCTGTAAAATGGAGATGAATACTAATCACGCCACTTCACAGAGGGGTTGTGAGGACAAAAAGAGATGTGAGAATAGTCTGAAACTCTACAAAGTTGAGATGATATGGTTAGGTTTGGCTTCACCCCACCTGCACCCCCAACACATGTTAAGCTTCCAGAAGAAGGAAGGAGGGAAAAGAATTTCTGAGTCTAACAGAGGAAACAGGGCCAGAACAATGTGGATGCGTTAGACTACGTAGACGAGCCCAGCTCCAGAACCAGACGGTATGGGTCCAAATCTGGGCTCTTCCCTATTAGAGCTGTCACCTTGGGCAAGTCACATGCCCTCTTTTTAAGCCTCAGTATCACCTTCTGTGAAATGGAAATCTAGCATACCTCCTAGAGCATGAGATCACGCAGGTGAGGCTCTTGCCTTGAAGGCCTTGCAGTGCCCCCTAAATGTGAGCTCTGAGTACTCTTCTCATTACTGTATGCTGCAGCTTCTGGGAACACCACGCACTGCAGGGCAAGGAGATTCATCTAACAGCTAACACAAAGAGTAGAAAACAGAGTTTCATCCTTCCTACCTGACTGGTCTCAAACACGATACCTCTCTCTGAGCTTTAGTATCTCATAGGGAAAATGAAGATTATTACACCCATCTCATAAGGTGTGATAAACCCTTACGTGATTTTGGAGAAAAATAATACTTATGTTCCAGTTATCTTTTATTACATCAAAAACCACTTCAAGAGATAGTGGCTTAAAGTAACAGTCCTCATCATTTTGCTCACAAAGCTGCAATTTGGACAGGGCTTGGTGGGGGCAGCTTATCTCTGCTCCTTGCAGCCTCAGCTGGGATGGCCCAGCTGGAGCTGGAGGGTCTTCTTCCAAGATCACGCACATGTGGCAAGCCAGGTGATCCTGGCTGTCAGCTGGGGCTGCCACCCAGGGCCTCGGGTACTCTCAGCAGGGCCTCCGGAAGAGGCTACTTGGGCTTCCTCACAGCGGGGCACCTAGGTTTCAGGAGCAACTATCTCAAGAAACAGGAGGTGGGAGCTGCCATCTCTTTAGACCTGGACTCAGAAGCTGGCGCAATGTGGCTTCCATGTTATCTTGTTGGTCCAGTAGTCACAGAGCCCACCTGGATTCAAAGGAAGGGGACTTACACCCCAATTCTCCACGAGAAGAGTATCAATTTCCAGCCATCTTGAATCTACCACAAATTGCAAGTCTTCCTTTTTGCTTTTTTTTTTTTTTCTCTGGGTGCCATGGTGACAAATTAATTACTCTTTGCTGAGGATGTCGGGTTTCTCCTAGGAGAAGAGCAGCATTGATACAAATGTCCGTGACTGGGGCCTTATCGCAGAGCCTGTTTGGTCAGGGTCAGTTTTCTTGGTCCTGATTCAGGGCTGAGGGAGCAGGTGAGCTACGTGGTGGCTTCTCTGGTGTCTCTTTCCCTGGAACTTCTGAGGCTTCTGTCACCAGCTCTGCCAGCCCCGTGCCTTTAAAACAAAAAGGGGAAGCAAGAGAGAGAGTAATTTGAATTCAGAGAACTAGATTTTAGCATGTGGCCCAGACTGAGTGTAATGAGCATCTCTGTAGCTCTCACTCCCCGGAGAAATCGGTTTCTCAAGAGGAAATCCGCCTGGGTGTTTGGAGTGATTGTTGTCAGACATTATTAGGTTATTAATTGATGGACTGGAGCACTCCAGGGCTGGAGGCAGGAGGCCGACGGGGGTGGCAGGCCCAGGGTGTTGCCATGGTAACCAAGGGGCCTGTGGTTTTTACGCTGGGCTCCAAGCCGGAAAGATGCCCCAGACAATTCAGACGTTCTCAGACAGACCACAGACTCTCTGAAGAGAGACCAGCCTCTCTCCTTCACACATGGCCACCCACCCACATGCCCTCAGAGTCATAACCAAGCCTCTTCCTGTTACCTCATTCCATAGCCTGACTGCCTCCCCCAGCTTGTTAGCTCCCAGCTCCAATTTTGGCTTTCGCTGGCCTTCCAGGAAGGCTGCAGAAAGAAAGAGGAGCTTAGAGTCATTTATTCATTCAGATGTTCTGCACATTTTTGTTGTGCACTTTGGGCCAAACCACCTTCTCTCCAACAGAGTACAATACATACCCAGCTCCTCCTTCCTCGTGAAGCTTGTCATCCAGAGTAGGAGACAGACACTAACAAATAATCATACAAATTCCCATGCGCTGCAATGGTAATTATTAAAATACAATTAATTCAGACCTTGACTTGAGTCCCAGCACTGCCACTTGCCAGCCGTGTGACCCTTGGTCTCTTCAGTGGTAAGGCCAGGATAACAGTACTTTCCTCGCAGAGTTGCTGTGAGGCACATCAGTGCACCTTAGGGAAAGCACAGTGCTCCCGTGTAGTGGTAACTCAAAGCACGTAAGCAGCCACCCACGTGCCCTTGTCCAGAACCCAACTGTCATTCAGAACTCACTGGCCAACTTCTGTCTCTGTGGTCCCAGCCACAGTGATCCAGCACCCAGGCCTCACCGCTCAGAAGTCTCAAGTTGGCCAGGAAAGGCTGAAAAGAACCCAGGGAAAGCTCAAGTGGGTGCTGTGGGATGGGGTGGGGAGGGACATGCTCGTCCCCTGGGTGTCAGGGAGGGCTGTGCGGAGGAAGTGGCGTTTGAGCCGCCCTTAAAGCAAATAGTTCTCAGACTTTAGTTGTGTCAGAAAAACCTGAGGGAATTGCCCAAAGTACAGCTTCTTGGACCCCCATCCCTCAGTGATTCTGATTCGGTGAATCCAAGGCAGGACCTGGGAACCTGCATTGAACAGGGGATACTGAGGTAGGTGTCCTGTGGCTCACCTGGGAAACAGTGCTTTGGAGAATGGAGGGGGGTTGGCCTTGAAGACTGATGAGAAGAGTTTTGGAAGGAGGAACAGAGGCCGGGAAGTGGGTAGGCCACATGTAGAGCCTCCCAGCCGGGGGCGGAGGGGCCCACGCTGCCAATCCCCCACTCTCAGGGTAGAGCTCAAAGCCCAGCCCCGCCCAGAGGGCAACATGCCTTGCCCTCACCTCACATCATTGATGGCTCTACTGGTTGGTCCAGATGGCTTTGGTTTCATTGTGCTTCCTCCTCTCTCCTGTTAGGCTTTGTCCAGGGTAGGAGTTGGGGCGGGGGGGGGGGGGTGTTCTAAATACTTATTTATTTATTTCCTCTCTTCTTTCCCCACCCCCCAGCCCCCCACCTCAGCTGTCCTCATTCTTTCAGTGTCAAGCATTTATTAAGTGCCCACCCCTTGGGCAACATTGTACCGATCACCATGAGGCTGCAAAAGAGAGGAAGGTGGGTGTGGGCTCATAGGCCTGGGAGCTGGTTAGAAGTGCAGAAGCTCGCTGCCCCCCACCACCCTCAGCCCTGCAGATCTGGAATCTGCACTTAAACAAGAGTCCTGGGAGATGCGTGTGCACAAAGACAGTACTGCCGTGCAGGGTTTTAAACGGGTGCAACATGGTAGCTGTGGTGGCCAAACAATGGCCCCTCAATGGTGCTGAGTTCCTAGTCCCTGGGACCTGTGAACATTACCTCACATGGCAAAGGGACATTAAGGCAGCAGCTGGAATTAAGGTTGCTAATCAGCTGGCCTTCAAATAGGGGGATTGTCCTGGGATATTCCAGTGAGCCCAGAGTGATCACAGGGCCCTTAAAAGCGGAAGAGGAGCCGGGAGGGTCAGAGTCAGAGACACACACTGCTGGCTTTGAAGATGGAAGGGGGGCCACGAGTCAAGGAATGCCAGAAACCTCTAGAAGCTGGAAAAGGCAAGGAAATAGATTTTCCCCTAGACCCTCCAGAAGAAATGCAGGCCTGCTAACACTGATTTTAGCCCAGCAAGACCCACTTTTGACCACCAGCCTGTAAGATAAGAAATGTGTGCTGAAAAAGAAAAGGAGAGGGTTGGGTGATAGCTCAGTGGCAGAGCACATGCTCAACAGGCACAAAGTCCTGGGTTCAATCCCCAGTATCTCTACCAAAAAGAAAGGAAGGAAAGAAGGAAGGGGAAAGAAAGAAAGAAAAATATGTGTTGTCTTAAGCTGCTGAGTTTGTGGTAATGTGTTTCAGCAGCAACAGGAAACCAGTCAAGAGCCCTGTCTTTGGAGGCAGGCAGTTATGCAGTTTCCCTGCTGTGTGATGCTGAGCAAGTTGCTGGCACTCTCTGAGCCTCAGTTGCCTTGCCTATAAAATAGGGTTGATGTGGGGGTTAAAACAGGAAATGTTTGGAAGGTGCTCAGCCTGGTGCAAAGCACATGCTCCCAATATGGCCATGACTGTTCTCCCTGATTTTAAGTGACTCCTTCCTCTTCTCTGACCCCACGAGGGAGGCTGGGGGGCCAGGAACTTTAGGAGGTTCGCTGCTGGTCCTCCTCTTGGTCCTTGAGGCCATCCTAATTCACACTCGGCCACTTTGGAACTTGCAACAAAGTGGCACCTTGCATTGCTCCTCTGATATAGGTGTGTGCTGACGTGTAAGGCCTGGGGAGGCCAAGGCCAGCCTTCAATGCACAAGTCAGTGAAGGTCCCTGCAGTCCAACATCAGATGGCTCATGACAGACATTTCTTGTATTTTCAGAGCCCTTGGAGAACCTCCAAGGCCTTACCCCAGCTAGCCCCAAATCAGTAGAGGGCCCGTGGGGAACACGGTAGGACACTGTGACAAACGTCTTACCAGGTTGGCCTGCCCATCCATCCCCCTCTCTAGGGAGAATCAGATGGTGGGGCAGGCCCTTCTAGCCTGAGGGTGTGGTGCTGTCGCCACTGCCACCACCACCCTCATCATCACTGCATCCTCACTACCCCTTATCCAGGACCTACTAAGTGCCAGGCACTTGCTGGACCTCGTCTCTAAGTCTCACAAAAGTCTACTGGTCATCCAGGAATGCAGTGTCCCAAGGTCACAGAGCCAGACAGTGGCAGCACAGGGACTTAACTCTGCAGTCTGACCCAGAGCCTCGCTTTCTGCTCCATCCTGTGACCTCGGGGTTAGTGCCATGTGCCAGAGGCCTTACATTCTGCCACCAGCTCAGAGCAGACTCCAGAGCCATCCCTCTGATGACTCCCAGGCTGCCTGGACCCCTGGGGGGCCAGTAGGCACCTGAAGGCCTTGTGGTCTAGGGCCCTGTTGCCCTCTAAGCAGCCTCCAGAGCAGCTCAGAAAAGTCAACCAGCCCATCAGAGCCTCCAGGTTCGTGGGGGCACAGGTGGGATGCCCAGGCTCCGCCCAGCCTCCTCTGGCCGCCATCCCAGTGGGTCTGCAGTGCTTCATGACTATTGTCACGGGGCTGAGAGAGAGAGAGATGAGTGCAGGTGGCAGGCCTGGCCCAACTTCGGCTGCTATGTCTTTCCAGGATGGAAAGAGCCACAGAGGCGGCCCTAGTGGTCACCACACCCCAGCACCCCACATGGCTCAGGCCTTCTCACCTTTCCCTAAAATGCCCCCTCTCATCAATGGCAGCTCCAACATTCTGCCGTTTGGGGCTTAAAGAGAGAAGTCTGAATAGGGGCTGGGGGTTTCTCTTGAGGTTATGTTTTAATCACAAATTCACTACTTTTACTTAGCTGTAAGTTTACTGGAAGAGGTTTGGGGGCTGAGGTTTTGGGGTGTCTAGGACCCTTCAGGCCACTGCTTGGTGCTTGGTGTCATGGTTTCTAGTCCTTCCTTCCTGTTTTAGACTTAAGACAAAGTCCTAGCACCAAAGTAGAGCACAGGACCGGCGCTTTTTTCTCTTCCTGGGTGGGCATTTCACGCAGGACATGGGCTAGCCGGTCTGAGCAACACTGAAGGCAGCTTCAACCCTCTGTCTGCAGTCCCAATGGGAAGGGAAAGGAGGGTCCCCGGGGAAAGGGGGGACACGGTGCCCTCAGTGTTCCTGCCGGTGGAGGTGCTGATGGTATAGACAGCCTGTGTGTGCGTGTCCTGTTAGGCTGGGCTGCCCTATGAAGAGAGTCAGGGGTGCTCTCTTTGGCCAGGTGTCCTGGGGGTAGCCAGGCATCCAGCATGAAGTCGATCCTGCACTCCTAACCCACCCGTCCTTTCATACGACATCAGGGAAAGCCCACCAGACCCCTACACTCAAAAATAGCCTCTGTGTCTATGTGCACACAACTGTGCTGTGACAAGGCGGGGCTTCTGCTGTAACTGACATGGGTGGGAGCATTTGCTCGGAGACCCAGGCCCCACAGAGTGGATTTTTCCTGGTACCCCTACCAATACAGCCACCAGGCAGGACTGTAGCGAGTTGCTCTCTGGAGAAGATGAAACCAAAAATCACCCAACAGAACAGGGGGAACAAACATCCTTCATGACCCCCCATGCATAGTGGACGTTGGCTTTCTGGCTCCAGCAACATATCCTACAATCTGCTTCCAAGGAGACTACCTTGGAGCGAGGCGGTTAAGTCGAAACAGCTCAGCAGCGGTTTTGAGAATCACGGCTCAATCATTTAGCCGTGAGACCCTATCCAGAGCCTTCGCCCCTCTGAGCCTGTGTTTCCCCGTCTGTAAAATGAGGAGGCTGGGCTAGGTAACGTAATGTCCAGGGGTCCTGTCAGCGCTGCTGTGCTGAGGGAGTTTAGGAAATGCTCCCAACAGCCAGAAGACCCCACAAGGCCAGCGTCCCGTGCTTGTTCCCCGCTCTGAGCCCTGCTGTTTAAAAACATTGATGTTCGCCTTGTTCACAGCCCAGGAGTAAGGATCTGAGGACAGAATCCAACCCACCTCCCCATCAGTGCTTCTCCACCTGGCTGCCCTCTGGAATCATCCAGAGAGCTATTAAAAACTCTGGTGCTGGCACCTCACCTCTAGAAAGTATGATTTCATTCATCTCGAGTAGGGTCTGGGCAGTGATGTTATTTTTTACAAACTCCCCAGAATTTGCTAATGTAGTTGTGACCCACCGACGGGATGCTGGTTGCTAGCGGCTGAGGGGTAATAGCCTGGGGTGGGAGTGGAAATGTCAGCTTCCCTGCCCTTGCCTGTTGTTGCATTGTTCTTGCCGGTACCTTCTAGTTATCTGAGTGTCAACCTGTCTGGCTCAAGTGAGGACCCCCGGCTCTGGGGTTCAACATCCTGTATCTCCTGGAGTCTTGTAGGTACTCAAAGGTGGTTGGATGGGGAGAATCAGTGCACCCCACTCCTGCTGCTTCCATCCTTCAAGTCCCTGGATCCCTGCCCCTAATTTAGGCTTTGGTGCTCCCACAAGGTCACTCCCTGCATCTGGAGTGCGTGGAAAGCAGGCCCAGTGTGCGTGGAGGGAGTGGTTCCGCAGCCCTCATCCTTTGTCTGGCGCGGGTTCCTCACAGCCACCCAGCCTGACACCAGATCTGAGTTCACATGATTCTGTCTCAGCTCAGGAATGGGCAGCCTCCAGCTGGGATTTTCTAGACCGAGCTGGGAGGCGTGGTCTGCGGGAAATCGCCGGAGGGGGAGCGCAGGTCCTGGCTGCAGGGTCCCCCGTGGGGGGTCTGCCGGGCGGGCCAGGGGCGGCTTGTCTGCTCCCCAGGCCTCTGTGAGCAAGCGAGTGCTGGAGGAAGCCGGCTGTTTGAGGTTTGAGGGCAGAGCTCGGAGAGGACCCAGAGCCCCTTCGACTGGCTGCCGCCCCCTGCCCACTCCTCCCTCACCTGGCTGCAGAGACCGTCCCCTTCCTGGGGTCTGGAGGCTGAGCAGGCAAGGGTCAGTCCAGCTGCTTCTAAACTGGGGATGTTGACTGACCCATTAGTGGGTCAGAAAATCAATTTAGTAGCTCACGACCTGCATTTAGAAAAACAAAACAGAGGGGAAATGATCAGAGTGCATCGCAAGCAGTAGGGTAAGTATTGCTCCAGGGAGGTGTGCTTCTCTGTGAGTCCGTGAGTGTGTATGATGTCTGCGTGTGCTGGTGACAGGGTCAAGTGCATTCCTCACTGTGGTCAAAAGAGCTTAAAGGCAGCGAGTTGGGGATCTGGATGCTGGATTCAGATCCCCCCAACTTACTGTGTGAATTTAAGCAACTAGGTGAGCCTCTCTGGGCTTCAGGTTCTGTGAAATGGGTTCACAGTGACTTTGTGAGCTCAGATGGGACTGAACTTTGAAACAGTTAGGAGGGCTTTAGAAATGAGACTGTTTCCTTGCTGTTGCTGGAGTGAGGCAATTTAGGGGAAGGCTGGAGACCGAGGAAAAAATGCTGCCTAATTTCTACTCCTGCCCCAGAGGGAAACATCAGCAGCCTCTGAAAAGGGTACTTTTAGGAAATGAAACAGCCCTGTTGAAAGCATGTGGGAGTTTGACCAGCCAAAGGGAAGGGAAGCTGAGCCCACAGGAAACTCCCAGCTCTGAGTGCTGGGGGCTCCCCGAGCAGAGCCACGGGGCACTGTGAGTAACTGTGCGCGTGCCAGCCTGCCGCCACACGGAACAAAGGGCGACAGATTAGATCACTGTTTATGCGCCAGCTGAATGACGGTGCTGGGCACCTCCGCCTTCTGGCTTGGAACATGCAGACAGCTCCTAGCTGGAGTCAGAGGCCCTTCCTTTCTTTCGGGCACGTAACTGCTCTTGGACTTGGATGCTAAAGTCCTCGGAAGCCTCTATGCTGATAGGCGTTTGTCTGCAGGTTTGCTCTTAGGTGTTGGGTTGCTGGGTTTCTCAGCTAGACGATAAAGTGACGCAGATGCAGCAGCTCTGTGTTTGGATTCTTCACCCCAACTGCTGCCACCTTGGGGATCCCTGCACTGGGCACACAGCAGATGTTCCTCAATGAGTGTTGAGGAAATGGTTGACCTGGCAGAGCATCCTCCAGGTGCAGGAGGCTGGCCCAGGACTAAGCCTGCTGGCCCTTGTGGTGGCATCTCTGAGGAAGGACTGGAGCCTGGAGATGGTGGGTGGCTGCTTGGTAACAATCATGATGTTGTAAAGGAAAGCGTGGGCCAGTCTGAATTCAAAGCCTGGCTCCCTACATTGTAACTGTGGAATCTTGAGCAGCCTCAGTTTTTTCATCTGTCAAATGAGCGCTGATGAGAGTGGTGTTGAGAGAGAGGATGAATGTGCAGAAACGGTTTGGGCACATGGAGGGTGCTCATGCAGTGTAGCTTGATTCTTCCATCCCATCTACTTGTTTTCATTTACAGAACACTTTGCATCCACTGTGCCTTTGATTTTTGAGGAGCAAGCTCCCTGTGGAGAGGAGGTAGAGAAGGGACACTCCTGGCAAGATGCAGTTTCCATGTAGGGGTGCCTGTCCTCAGGGAGTGGCAGAAGGGAGGGCTGGCTGTGATAAGGCCGGGGTGAAGAAGCAGGACCCTCTGTGACCAGCCCAGGCAGCTTGAGCAGATGCCAGGTGGCTGGAGGGGAGCCACAGCAATTCCTGCCTCTCACTTTTCTGTTTCTGTTAGTGATATTTCCATTGTCCCAGCACCCAGCCTCAAAACCCCCTACCCATCCACCCACCCATTCATCCGTCTACTTACCCACTCACTCACCCATCTCTCCCTCGGCCCCCTCATCCTTCTACTTACTTATCTTATTTATCCACCTCCCCAGCCACCCAGCCACCCAGCCAGCTACATCTCACCCATCCATCCATCTAGCAAATAATCTGGGGGAGCTTGTAGGACCAAGCACTGAGGAGCATCTCAGATTTGTCCCTGATTGTCCCCACCCCGCTTCTAATCAGTTGGCAGATTCTTCAGCTTCTTGTTGTCTCCCCTCTGGCCACGCCCTCCTCACACCTAGCTCATCTTGCCAAGCTACTTTCAGTCCCCCACAGGTGCCCATTCTCTCTCTCCCTGCCCCTTCCCTCTTCTCCTGATCTTAGAGTAACATGCTGCTCAGGAAGGCTTTTCTGGCTGGGTTAGGTCACCTCCTATGAACTCCCTTGAAGTCCTGTACTGTCTCTAGGAGTATCTCCCCTCCCTTCTCCCCTCTTCTGTGAGACTAAAAGCAACTTGAGTTACACCAGGGACCAGTGTCTAGTGCAGCCTTCCAGATAATAGATACTCATAAGGATTTGCTATATGAATGAATAAATTGGTGGACAGATGGATGGATGGATGGATGGGTAGGCACACGGATGGATGACTGGAGAACCACTGAAGGGTTTGAAGCAGAAGTAATTAGTTTAGATCTGTGTTCTGGAGGATGGCTTTGAGACAGGTGGTGAGATGGAGACAGGGAATCCCATCGGAGGCTGTGCACTGATTTGGGGGAGGAAGTCTTGACCAAACCAATCTGGGGCATTGGTGAGGGAGCTGAAGAGGAGGAGATGGATGTGGGAAATATTTACGAGTTGAACTGAGTAATTACATGGATGCTGTGGATGGAGATGAGGGAAGAAACTGAAGGCCAGCCATCCAACATGAGTGACTGGGCAGGTGGAGACGCCACTTCCAAGAACAGACTAGTGGAGAAAAAGATGGAAGCAGGGGACCTTACCGAGCATGCCCCGTGTGGTGGGAGAAAGCTGTTTCTGTCAACCTTCCACCTGGGGGTGGGGAGGATGTCGGGGACTCATCAGAGTATTGATGGGGTTGAAATCATGGAGGAGGTGCAGTGTGTGTGGAGTCAAAAGGACAAGCCAGCTTTAATGTCAGTGGAAGGGACTCCCCCAGCACCCACCACCCACGGCCCTGAGTGGCACTCGTTTGTGCACGTGGCATTCCTTTCCTACAAGGTTGGAGGCTCCCTGAGGGTAGGAGCCATTTCTTCTTTATCTCTAAGTCCCCATGTCCAGCCTGGTGCCCTGAGCAGGTGGTTCACAGATACCTGTGGTGTGAAACCAGGAGGTACTGGACTGTTGGACAAGCCACTCCATCCCTCTGGGCCTCAGTTTCCTCATCCCTAAAATGGGAGAAATAATAGGGCTGCTGTGCAGATGAGACAAGAGGGCAGGTGTGAGATGCTGTGTAAACTGTGAAAGATTTTGCAAATTCGAAGTGTGAGAGCCCTGACAGACTCACTCACTATGTCTTGAGGGCCTGAATCAGGCTGCTGATCTCCCAAGGGCTACATCCTTGTTCTGCCCAGGTGTCTGCCAGGTTCTAAGTTCCCTTCCACCCACCTCTGCACCCTAGCCTGGGAACTCACAGAGGACACTGGATCAGGAGTGAAACCCCAGACCTTCCAGTCCCAAGAATGCTCTGCTACTCAAAGTGTGGTCCACGGGCCCAGCGGCACCAGCCTCACCTGGAGAATGGCTGCAAATTCGTGAGCACCACCCCAGACCCACTGAGTCAGAAACGCAGGAGGTGGGGCTCTGGAATCTGTTTTAACAAATCCTCCTGGTGACTTCGATGCACCTTAGTTTGAGAATCACTGCTCTAGAATTCCCAAGCCCTCTTTTTTGCTCCAAAGTGAACATAGGAGGTACTTTAATCTAAACATTGTATATGTTTCTTCTTTGCTCGGCAGACCTGAGCATTTCTAACTTTGGCTGCCAGAATTTGCTTACAGCTGGCCTAGGAAAGAGGCCCGGACAAACCGCTGCCCCAGGCCGCCCCACACGCTAGCAAACAATAGCCTTCGGCCAGGTGACTCCCAACAAATTCCTAAGACCTGACAGGACTGTTTTCACTTTGGTTTCCTTTGCCTGTTTTTGTGGGTGTCTGGGGGGGGGGTCTGTGCTTATGAATGAATTTTT
This sequence comes from Camelus bactrianus, assembly GCF_048773025.1. Taxonomy (NCBI): domain Eukaryota; kingdom Metazoa; phylum Chordata; class Mammalia; order Artiodactyla; family Camelidae; genus Camelus; species Camelus bactrianus. The sequence continues at coordinate 11,908,801 of NC_133544.1, forward strand.
ATCTTCCTGAGGCTGAGTTTATGTGGATTGTGGAGAACCTGAGGTAAATTCAGACACACAGACCTCCTGGGTGGGCCCCTGGGGACCGTTCGGGGACCTGTGCTGCTGTGGGAGTCAGGGGAACCACTTGGACCTACAGGTGTGGGTCTGGGACTCAGGGACAGGGGAGCTGGCAAGAGGAGGGCGAGTGAGGCCAAATTTTGACTCCCCAGGCTGTGGGCAGAGTTTAGGGGTCACAGGCCTCAGCTGCCCCTCTTCCCCTTCTTCTCACTATCAAAACATATAAGCAAAAAGCCCAAAAACACAAAAAGCAAAAAACAAGAAAACACCCTTGTACGCTGTTGGTGGGAATGTAAAATGGTGCAGTCACTGTGGAAAACAGAATGGTGGTTCCTCAAAAAATTAAAAATAGAACTACCATATGATCCAGCAACTCCACTCCTGGGGAAATACACAAAAGGACTGAAAGCAGGGACTCAAACTGATGTTTGTACACCCATGTTCAGAGCAGCATTAGTCACAACAGCCAAAAGGTAGAAACAACCCAAATGTCCAAAGACAAATGAATGCAAAAAAATAAAATGCAGTATATACATATAATGGAATATTATTCAGCCTTTAAAAGGGAAGGAAATTCTGATGTGTGCTATAACATGGATGAACCTTGAAGACATTTTGCTAAGTGAACTAAACCAGTCACAAAAAGACAAATACTGTATGATTCCACTTAGATGAGGGACCAAGAACAGTCAAATTCATAGAGACAGAAAGTAGTCTGGTGGTTGCCAGCAGCTGAGGGGAGGGAGAATGGGGAGTTAGTGTTTAAGGAGGACGGATTTTCAGTTGAGGAAGCTGAAAAAGTTCTGGGGATGGATGGTGGGGAGGTAGCATTCACGTATTCATTCCATTGGACTCAGGAGTGCCTGTATGATGTGCCAGGCACTGTTCAAGGTGCATGAGGCCCTCCTGGAATTTACATCCTCATGGAGGAGACAGATTCATCAACAACCAGACAAGTAAATAAACAAGAAAAATCTCATACCGATGGGCGCTCTGGGGAGCATGCAAATAGGAAGGTGTGATGGTGACAGGGGAGGGGGCTGCTTTAGTCGGGTGGCCAGGGAGGGACTCGCGAGGGGGTGATGTTTAAGCTGAGGTCTGGCAGCAAAGGAGCCAGCCCTGAAGATGGAGGTGGGGGTGGGGGAGGGGAGGAGTGGCACTCCAGGAGAGGCAGGAGTGAGGCCGGGTGACCGAGGCACAGAAAGCTGGCCGGTGAGGCTAAGAGTGTGGTGGTGGCGGGCAAGGTAGGGGGAGCTGGGACAGGATCATGCCAGTCCTTGTAGGTCCCATAAGGAGTTTGGTATGACTGCGTGATAACCCACTGTGAAACCGTCTCAGTGGGTTTTAAGCAAGGAAGAGGAGGATGTGGTTTGCATTTTAGAAAGAATGCTGTGGCTGCCCTTCAGATAAAGATCGGGGCATGAGTGGGAGCACTGGGGTCGGGGAGGGCTTGGCTACAGAGACGCAGGGAGTCCTGGTGAGAGGTGACAGCTATGGGCCAGTCCCATCTTATGGAAGCCACAGGACCCTTTTCCGTGAAAGATGCATATACTTAAATATTTACAAGATTGAGCGTGTGATTTTAGGGGAAGCCCTCAAGTTTATCATCCATGAACCCCAGGAGTGGAACTGCTGGGCTGGATGTCTCTGAGCCCCTGCCCAGCTCACAGTGCCAGCTTCCAGGCTGACCGCTGGCTCTGGGGGCCGCAGGGCCAGCCAGGGGCCAGCAGGATGGAGGCCTCGGAGGGAGGGGCCCTGGTCAGCAGGTGGTGAGACGTGGTCCGTCAGTAGTGGGAGGGGCTTCCCTTCTGGTCCGTGAGTCCCAGCTTGTCTAGGAAAAGACAGCAAAGGGCAAGGTTGATCTGCTGATACTGCAAAACAACTTAATTCAGACCCCATTCATTTGGAATTTGCAACCTCACAGACTGCATTTTCAAGGGGGGCGGGGTGAAAAAAATCTTAGATATTACAATGATTTGTCACCCTCCAAAAGACAATGACACATGAACAGACACGCAGTACAGCTGGGGTATTCACGTTCACTGGGGAGGGGTGGTTAGGGAAAAAATGGCTAAAAAGGCTCCTTGGGAAGATGATTATGAAAAAAAAAAAGGTTGATTTAGACACAGTAAGGTTTTTTCATCTGAGCCAGAAGTATTAAATCAACAGAGCAGCTCAGGCCTTTCCTTTTGATATATTAATTTCTAAAGCAGGCTTACAACAAAATATTTTATTCTGTCTTGTTCAAATGTATTTTTGTATATAGCAACAGCATTTTCTTTGTTAAATTCCTGACAAGGTGAACTTTTCACTAATGTAATACCATCTATGACTTTGCTTCTTTGCCTCCAATAAAACACTGCCAGGCATTTTGACATCTATCATTTTATGTGACCCTGATACTGACCCTGAGAGCAGGTGTTTTTATCCCCATTTTATAGTTGAGGAAACTGAGGCTAAGAAAGGGTAAATGACTTGTACAGCCTGTAAACAACTGACCGTGGCCTGGTGCGCACATCTTTCAGGGCTTCGTCCTGTGATGTCCCCTGTGCTGTGTCCCCAATTCCAAGGAGGAGAGGTAGCAGGATTTAGATGAGGTTGAGCCTCTACCATGCTGCCTGGAGAGGACCCCAGGAGGGGCTGTGGGCTCACTGTTGACCGACCTGGTACCTTCCTGGGAGCAAGTACAAAAATGTGAATCGTGCTTATTGCTGTAGAAGAGGGTAGCTGGGGCCGTCACTGTTGCTTGTGGGTTGGGGCTGATCTTTACTTTGAGCTTCCCTGGGAGAGCTGGCTCGGGATGGGAGCACGTTCACAAGAGCTCTAGGCCTTGCTTGCTGCACCGAGGGACCTGAAGAAGAAATCAGGGACAGGAAGCCAGAGAAGGGGGCTGGGGAGACATAAATCACGTTTCAGTGTCTTGGTGTGTGATCCAGTCACATACTCTAGTTGAGTTGGAGTTGGCTGGTTGGATCACCTTCTAAACTAAGTGAGGCACTTAGAACAGTGCCTGACACACAGTAGGTGCTTATAAATGTTAGCTCCTATTATCCTATGCCTTTCCACCTTTGACTTTCAGGGCTTTACCCATCGCCAATGAGGCCTAGCCTTTGATACAGCTGGAACTACATCCTAGAAACAAGATGTTGGTAGAGAGACTGGCTTACTCCTGAGCCCATGAGGGGTGAGGCCCCTTCAGGCCCAAAGATGGGGAACATCAGTGCAGACAACGCCTCGCTGAGCTGTGCCATTGACCACACCATCCACCAGACGCTGGCCCCGGTGGTCTATGTCACCGTGCTGGTGGTGGGCTTCCCGGCCAACTGCCTGTCCCTCTACTTTGGCTACCTGCAGATCAAGGCTCGGAATGAGCTGGGTGTGTACCTGTGCAACCTGACGGTGGCCGACCTCTTCTACATCTGTTCGCTCCCCTTCTGGCTGCAGTATGTGCTGCAGCACGACCACTGGTCCCACGGCGACCTGTCCTGCCAGGTGTGCGGCATCCTCCTGTACGAGAACATCTACATCAGCGTGGGCTTCCTCTGCTGCATCTCCATCGACCGCTACCTGGCTGTGGCCCACCCCTTCCGCTTCCACCAGTTCCGCACCCTGAAGGCCGCCGTGGCCGTGAGCGTGGTCATCTGGGTCAAGGAGCTGCTGACCAGCATCTACTTCCTCATGCACAAGGAGGTGGTGGAGGACGAGGACCAGCACCGCGTCTGCTTCGAGCACTACCCGCTGGAGCCGCGGCAGCGTGGCATCAACTACTACCGCTTCCTGGTGGGCTTCCTCTTCCCCCTCTGCCTGCTGCTGGCCTCCTACCGGGGCATCCTGCGGGCCGTGCGCCGCAGCCACGGCACCCAGAAGAGCCGCAAGGACCAGATCCAGCGGCTGGTGCTCAGCACCGTGGTCATCTTCCTGGCCTGCTTCCTGCCCTACCACGTGCTGCTGCTCGTGCGCAGCCTCTGGGAGTCCAGCTGCGACTTCGCCAAGGGCGTCTTCAACGCCTACCACTTCTCCCTCCTCCTCACCAGCTTCAACTGCGTGGCCGACCCCGTGCTCTACTGCTTCGTCAGTGAGACCACGCACCGGGACTTGGCCCGCCTCCGCGGGGCCTGCCTGGCCTTCCTCACCTGCGCCCGGACCGGCCGCGCCCGGGAGGCCTACCCGCTGGGCGCCCCCGAGGCCTCCGGGAAGAGCGAGGAGCCCGAGCTGCTGGCGAAGCTCCACCCGGCCTTCCAGAACCCGCACCCGTCCGGAGCAAGAGGGTGCCCCGTGGGCGGGCTGGCTTAGCCGGGTCACCCACGTTCAGGGTGGGGCGAGGCCTCGGCTGGCTTGACACCTGCCGCCAGCCTGGCTAAGTACAGGTGCCTCTTTCTGCTGGAGGGGACGACGGGCCTGGGCTGCAGCCAGACCTCTCTGGTTCCAGGGAGGCAGCCGTAGGGCTGAGTCCTATGGGGCTGCTGCTGCTGGCTGGGCTGCTGGGGGGAGGAAGACCTGGTCACCTGGTCACCTCCAGAAGGTTTCCAAAGAGAAGCTGGGGTTGGGGGGCACAGAGTGTGAGGACATGGAGTGAGGGGGTGCTGGGAGACGAGGGTGGGTACCTGGGTGCACGCCTGCCAGGGCCTTCCAGTGCTGTCGTAACAGGTAACACCTGTCCAGTTGCACTGGTGTTACCTGAGGAGGTGACCCACGAAGGTGTATTGTCATCCTTAACGCTTGAGCCCCAATCCACAAAGACGTAGGGAGGAAGATGAGTGGGGCTAGGAGGCTGGATGGGGAGAAGGAAGGTGGGGAGGAGTCTGGGGCACTGAGAGTGTATGTAGGGGAGACCCCAGATCCAGCCCAGTCACAGTGTCACAGGGAGAGGTGAGCAGATTCATGGCTGAGAAGCCTCATAGGGCTCCCTGGGGCTCTGTGGGGCATGATGTCTGTGGTTCCGAAGCACTGAAGTTCAAGAGTCAGGATAGAGGCCTCAAGCAGTGTGTCCAACACAGATTCCTCCTAACTCACTTTCTGTTCCTATCTGGCCAGAAGCACCACACTCAGAAACCTGGGACTGTGTGTGTGTGTGTATGTGTGTGCGTGTGTACATGGTTCAAATGCCAAGGTCACCGTGATAGCTATGCACCAAGACACTGAGGCTAGGGTTATGTGACTGCTGGTGGTGTCCCCTGCCACACACACTGCAGAGTACCTAGCAGTCTCAGAAAGGAGCATGACATTTTCCCTAAGTTCTGAGAACAAAACAAAACAGAGATGCGTTCTCTGGCATCTCGCAGCCTAAAGGCCTGGGGTGAAGCTCCACTGTGGTTTAAATAGCTTCTGTGACAAGGAGAGGAGCGCCCTGGGCTTGCTGTGCCTCCTTTGTCCTCCAGCACTGCTCCTCTGCTGGATGTCCCACCTCACCCACCTAGAGAGTGACGGTGGGCCTGTGGGCCACATGCAGCCCAGGGTACTGACCACTGTCTCTTGTTCCGTCCTGCAAGGCTGGGTACAGGGTCCATCTCTCCTGCAACTTCGTGTCCAATCATGTTAAGCCCCTGCCCTGGTGAACATACCAAGGACCAGAAGAGCTTCTTGCTGCTCCAGGGACCTGCCCACCTTTACAGAAATGCTAGCCCTTTAGATTTCCTAATCGGTGGGCTGGAGCCAGCTCTGACTTCCCTCAAGGCCTGGGATTTGAGCTCTCACAGCCAACGGGCTAGGTGGGCTCAACCCTGGGGAGGGACCAGGGATAGGAAGATAGAAGCTGGCATCAGTAGAACATTTCTGGAATCTGCTAAAGGGAGAACTGGGGAGAGCACCTTCTTCAATCACTCTCCCTCCCTCCCCTCCCCTCTCCCAGAAGCAAACTTATTCTGAGTTTCTGAACCCTCCTGTCAGGGGTGCCCAGAGGCTGACGGCCCAGGGTGGAGGGCCCTAAGGAAGGGAGGCCTCAGGGCTGCACTTGGCTTTGAATGGGCAGCTGCTGCACCAGCTACTTCTGAAAGGTCTCCCATAACCTGGGGAGGTTCTCTTCCCCTCCTTGGAGGAGGAAGGGACCAGGTCTGAAGGTGGCTGAGATGGCCTTATGGCCAAGAAAAGCCTACCCAGCCCCAACCCAGGATCTTACTGGGGCAGCAGCACTGGTTGAGCCCTCCATGCTGCCTCATTTTGATCTTAAACATTCCCACTGGGATAAACTGGGATGAGCTGAGGATGGTTCCATTCACTATCAAGAGTTGTATTTTTGTACTGTCCTCTCTTTTATGCCAAGTATACATGTGTTGGATCGTGCAATGGATTTATGTAGCAAACTTGAGTCACAAATAAAGCAAAGTAACCAGCCACAGGTGGAGTGTGCTGCAGTTCTTATGGGGAAGGAGGGTCTTCTAACACCAGGGGGATCTAGAGAGCCCGTGAAATATCCAACAGAGTCAGGGACATTCAGTGATTGACTTTCTCAGAGAAAACTCTAACAGCGCAATTAGAGGATTTGTCCTCGATTACCCACCAGTGACCAAGAAGGATGGAGCCTTCAGGTGAAGTAGGGTCTTCTCTCCTTCTTCTTGAGATTCATGGAGTGTCTTAAGCTCTATAGCACGGTGTTGCTGATCCACTCTGGGATTTAACTTGGCCACTTCCCTTCTGAGGACAGCTCAGTCCTGAGGTTTAGAGAATATCATTTCCTGTCCTTGGACACAGAACTCCGTCAACCCACTAAGCAACTGCTCCTCACAGTGAGGGGGAGCTTGATCAGACCATCCCCTTCTCACTGCACCCCCCTCCTGGGGGCTCTCCTCACTGCTGGGGTTTTGTTTAGGGAGCCCCACCTTTGGTGATCAGCCTTCCTAGGCTGGAGCTTCTTCTTGACAGTGGCAGGCTCCATGTTTATCACTAAGGATTAACTGCATCATGTTAAAACGTAAATTTGGTTTTAGTCACTTAATCCCTCCCTGGGTCAGAGTCCAGGAGTCCTGGAGTGTTCCGGAAGAATTTATCCTTCTTCCAAACAGACTAAGTAAGGCATTATTGGGGATTAAGACTCCTTTCTCTCCTGAGAGAATGGGTGGAAGAAGAGATCCATCTGGTTTGGACTGAAGGTGGCAAAAGCCATTAGATTCCTTTCTTATTCACCAGTGTTGCTTAGCCAGATAAAGGCTCATCTTCCTGTTTACACACACTGGTCCGTGGGTTGGCTTGACAAGTGTGGGAGAAATTTCAGCACAGAATCCATCCCCATCTGCTGCTTTCCTCTGGCTCTACTACCAAGAGAGAGCCAGAATCTGACTCTCCTTGGCTCAGGGCTTTTCTGAAGAATGTGCTTCTTGGAGCTGGTACTCCTGCAGCCTCCGGGAATTCATCTGGCAAGGTGATGGCGTTTGATGGTAATAACCCTAGGCTCACAGTAATGCCCAGTACTCTGGGAGAAATGGTGGGATTTCAGTTCCATTTGCTTTAATTCAACAACCGTCAGAAAGATATTGGTAGATGAGACATTAGGTATTGGTGTTGAAATGCACTGTACAGGTTGTGATACCCAATTCCCTCTCTATGAATTATCCTCTGGATGCTCCCCTCCCCTCAGATTTCCCCCAGTTTCTCTGCAAAAACCACCAGTGACACCAAGTCACTCCTACCTAAGATGAGTCATTCCAAAGTTGGGCAAAAACCCTTAACTCCTAATGAGCCAAAGTGGGCTTAGTTCTGACCCCTGAAGCCACACGACCTTTTAGGTACTGGTATTTGAAGACAACTCTCATAGCCTGCTTCTCAGTGTTAAATCTCCAAAGCTTGTATTAGGCAAGGCTAGATTATAATGCAGTGACAAATGTACCACCCCCCAAATCACACTGCCTTAAAACAATAAAATTTACGTCCTGTTCATGAGTGACTACTTTCTGGCAAGTCTTTTTCCCAAGCGATGGCAGTGATTCAGGATTCGTCCATCAAGAGCTTCCATTATCTTGGGGTCTTCCCCTTCCATCCATACAGGTAGGAGAAGGAGCATAAAAAGATCCTCACAGAGAGGTTACCGCGAAGTCTGGAAGTAGTTGGTATTCCTGCTACTCACACTCTATTGGCCAGATCCCAGTCACACAGCCCCAGTGTGACTGCAAGGGAGGCTGGGAAATGTAGTTTTCCTTTGTATGCAGGAAGAGGAAGCAGAATTGGTGAGGGTCTGGCAGACTCTGACAGACAGCTCTTCAAGCCACCTCCACATAACAGGCTTTAAGCACTCACCTTCCTGTACCCCATCTGAACAACACTCACCTCTTCAAAGATGATGCTTGGATTGGAAGCAAACTATGAGCTGCACTGGGGACAGAAGGACCATTTACCGCACTGTGCTTCTACTGATGCCATGGCCTTTCTGGCAAGCACATCACATCACTGACATCTACTGAGTTGATGTGAAATGCTGTTAAGTCACATCTTCTCCATCCTGCCTAGAGCAGTGGTCTTTTGAATCTGAGAGTTAGACGTCATTGTGGAGCCAGTGGAACCCCCATGGAATGGGCAGAAAGTGGGATGGACTAAGGTGGGGCTGGTGGTCAGTAGGGCCTATGCAATGAGAGGCAGAAAATGACCCCAGAGGAATGCCCTGCTCAGGTAAGCAATGGGGCAGCACGTGGCCAGAGGACAGCCAGGGGACTAAGGAGCCCTGACCTCCTTCCTGGTTCATTTACCTTCCAGGCCCACCTGCAGGGTCCATGGGACATGTGCACCTCAGGCTGCCCAAGGTCTCCAGCCTGCCCTTGAACACCCACAGAGCATCCCAGGTACTGCTTACCAGGACCGTCCCCCCAACAATATTCGTGGAAATGCCAGGGATGCTCACACACCCTAAGAATCCATCCTGGTGGATGCTCCAGCCCATCTCTCTCCCTGGGCCTCCCCACCATTCCTGTAGGTCACCTCTTATCCCCTGTAAGCTTCTCCAGGTGGCAGCCATGCTCACCATGGCACCTCAGAGTGGACACGAGCCCTTCCCCAAAGTGCAGCCAAGACTAGGATGAACTCAAGCAAAACTTAACTAAAGGCCTGAGCAGGAATCATATTATGGAACAGAAAAGCATAAAACTGCATCCTGGAACTCAGAGCTCCTGTGGTCTCTGGGCTGGACCCTGCCAAGGAGCCTTCTCCTGGCCCTTCCTTGGACCTCAGCCCCTGCTGCAGGGCCACAGCCTGTCTCTCCCTGCAGGGGGTACTTTGGATGCCTCACTCGAGAACTAGGACCCCCTACTGTCAGCTTTCTCTGGGCTCCACCCAGGTCTTAGCCTCTTTCCCAAACAACTTAATCATCTCCCTGTAAACTTCTGCCCACAGGGAAGCTAACCTATTACACAGTCATGCCACAAACTTCCCCATGCCGGGATAGACTTCTGCTATTACGACTGCAAAACCAGAGGCCCATTAGTGTATTCCCCCCAAATATGAGTCAGAAGAGGGCTGGCAGCCTTAGCAGATATGGTTTCCTCTCTTCCAGCCATCAAGATTTCAACAATGTCAGGTGCACTCTCAGAGGCCCCCATTACGTGCAGCTCTGCAGTCCCAAGTCAGGGGCACAAATTATAATTGGAGGATACTTGGCCAGTGAGGCTTAGAGCTGAGGCAGGTCACTGAGCTGTGAGAAGTCACAGATGGAGAGGGACTGTGAGCATGTTACAGAGGCCACATGAGCCCTGATGCCTCACCAAGCCGGAGCACAGACCTGCAGTGGGGACTCCCCACCAGAATGACAAAGGGACGTCACGACAGCCCGCACCCCAGCTACTGGCTGGGGGCTTCACCACGCCCTGTGTAGGGAGTGCTGGAAGTTAACCTCAAATCACTTAACTAAACACTTAGGTTTTATTGTTGAGTGTACAATTTAATTTCTACAGCATGTGTTCCATGCTTTAGAGCTAATGCCCCAAAAGGAAGCAAACTAGACATGTTTAAGGAAATAAAATAAAATAGACACAATAAATGTTTGGGGCCGCAGCTGGGAAGTAGGACTACTCCATCTGGATGAGCCAGCCATCACTCGGCACAAGATACACTACTGGTTCAGTAGTGAGTGTCATGGGATGTGGTCAGTGAGTACGCCTTGGATTTGGTTGGGGAACGTGCAGTGGGAGGTAGTGAAGGAGACAGAGTAAGCTGATGACTGTCTAGGAGGACTCTGTGAGTGATCTAAGCCCTGGATGGTCCTGACCCACCCCCGGGCGCCAGGAGTGTGGCCGCCCTCCTATGCAAGAAGGGCAGAATCTGGCTTCGGAGTTGGGGTGAGCAGATGGGGAGGGGCAGAGGGAGGAGATGGTGATAAACATAAGCTTCTAGGCATCTTTTGCCTAAATAAACAAAATGCTGTTTGAAAAAGAGATTTTCAAAGGTATAAATATTTTGTCGGTGGTGGTGATGAGTAAACCTTGAGTGATGCCCCAGAGCTTCATTATATACACTACACAGTTGTATATTTTGCTGCTTCTTAATGAGCCTGGGGGATTATTCAGGGCCCCCTCATGTCTGCCTGGCAGTTCACTGCTCACTGGTGTCCCCATTAGTGATCGGTCAGAAGACTCTCAGAGCAGACTCCATGGGTGATCTGAAGAAGCCCTGGTGAGGAGGGTTGAAACCAATGCCTCTTCCACACTTAGGAACAATAGCAGAAATTGGAACCCCCAGAGAAGTGTTTTCCTTGGTTCACATCACCTGCACCGCCCTCCCAGGAGGTGGGCATGAAGTTTCCCAGGCCAGTGTGAAGCCAGGGTTTATTTGCAAGGCTATTGTGGAAGGAAGCTGGGGCCCTTGGGGCCCTCCTCCCTAGATCCAGGCGTGACCATCTGGTCCGCACCCCCCATGCCTCTAATGAGCATGGTCACCCGTGCACCGTGGTGACGTCCACCAGCTTCTGGATCATCTGGGCGTGAGTGTCGTGGAAGCGCAGCCCGTCCACCTCCATGCCCACGAGGCCTGAGACTCCACTCCGGACTCTGTGCCGCACCAGGATGCTCAACATTTTTTCTTCCTGGGGAAAAATGGGGGCAGAGATAGAAGTAGCAGAGGGGGAGGAAAAAGAAAGAAATACATACATTTCTAACTGGAAAAAGAGTGTTCGACTTGACATAGTCTCTTTTTTAAAAATAAGACTTTGGTTAAAAATACTAATGCCACTGGGAAACTCATAATGAAAAATAGCAGCGTCCTACATCCCTCATCAGCCCCCAGATCCACTCCCTAGAAGCTGTCACTTTGAACAGTTTGGGCTATTTCTTCATGTAACTGAATAGTAGCCTTTTTATGGAAAACTGCATTTTCCTAACAAACACTAAAGCTTCACTTCTGCAGGTGCTGCGTGGCTACTTCCGGCCAACCTAATCTTGCCCAGCTCTGCGTTATCTGCCTTTGTGCCACGGACGCCCCAGTTCCTCCTGAGACCCCACTGTTAGCCTCCGGTGGGGATGGGCCACGTCCTGCTGCAGTCATGGTCTAGATCTCCCCCAGCATGGTTGTGGGAGCATCTGGAGGGAGCAGGGCTACAGAAAATGCAGCCCCAACCTGGGCCCAGCAGGCAGAATGGTTTGGGATCAGTCAGATCGGACTTGGATCTCTGCTGGGTATTTTAAGCTCTCTGTGCCTCAGTGTCCTCATCTGTATAATGGGGCGGTTGGTGATAATAACAATGCTTCCTTAGAGAACTGATGTGAGGACTAAATGAGATAATGCAAATAAAGCACCTAGCATGGTGCTGGGCACACAATAGGTGCTCATGAAATCAGCTGGATTATTACTGGCAGGGCTGGGTTCCCAGGTCTTTAGCCCAGTGCTATCTTCCTTAAACTGACTTGATTTTTATTTTAAGTGATTTGAGTTGCCTCCTTCTATCTCCCTCTAAAAAGAAGTTCCCAAAGAACCAACTGTCTAAGCCACTAATGTGTCCGTCCCTGGTGTAATAGCTCAGGTCCCCCTGAGGAAGGTGAATCTTAGGCAAAGTCACAGGAGAGAAGATGGTGCCCAAGGGCAGAAGTAAAGCACACCCTCCTCCTCCTTTACAAACAAAGGAAGGGGACAGAGGAATCTAGGACAGGAGGGTTAGGAAAGACATGAGGAGGGCTCTCCTCCTCCTGCTCAGGCATTTGCTCACTCATTCCCTCACCCACTGGAGTTTTATTGAGCACCTGCTATGTGCCAGGCCCTGAACCAGGGATACAGTGGTGAATGTGACACAGTCCTCGTCCCTGGGGTCACATTCTAGATGAGCAATCAGGCAGGCACAGTCCTTGGTGATCAGAGCACAGAGCAGGAACACACAACTCCATTTATTGAAGTGGTTCAAAAAAGACTTTCTGGACGAGGCATGACTAAGACCATAGGTGACGAAAGAGTGAGAATGGGCCAAGCCAGGGGGTCTGGGGAGCACTCACTGAAAACTTCAAAACAATGGAGAAAGTGTTTGTAAATGTCACCCAAGATGTGTCTCTACTCTCCGCTGGCCTGAGAGCCTGCATTTCCATTCTTCTCTGGGGGACAAGGCGGGAGGGGGGCCCAGGAGGATTTCCAGGCAAGCTCTTTGTCTAGCAGCCCTTCCCAGGGGCTGCCCAGCCCCGAATGGCATTTTCCAACTTCTGTTTGGTATCTGTTCCCCCATTTCTCTTCTCCATTGGGTCACATCCTTTCTTTATGGGGCAATGCTTCTGGGATCTTAGGACCAGTTCCTCCCAGCACACTGCCTGCCCCATCATCCACATCCTTCTGGGTTCCAACGAGGGCCCTTGGGGTCCTCAGGGTGCATGAGATCAGTCAGCAGCTTAGGAACCGGCTGGCCCTCAGCCTGTAAGAGCCACAGGGAACAGTTGGGCCAATAGTGACTGCCTGCAAATTTCCAGGAGTCAGGGAATGACCACACCATCTTACAGGAGGCCCCACCAAGTGGAGGTGGTGGTGGCAGGGGAGGAGAACTGACCAGGGAGTGGCAGGAGGCAGAGTACCTGGGGGCTGCCTGAGACAGGAAGGGCAGGAGGGGAGGGACAGAAGACTGAAGCCAGCAGAGTGGGCAGGGCTTGGGGCCTAGTTCACTGTGCCTAGGGAAAGAGGCCCCAGGATGACTTCTGGGCTTCCAGGCTGAGTGTAGGGGTGGTCACTATTAATTCACGCTTGGAGCATAAGGGGCTGATATTCATGGGTAGGTGATGTTGCTGTTCAAAGCGCGGTGGGAGAAAGGGGCCTCCTGGGAAGCTGGAAGTCTTCTGTGTCGTGATCTTGATGGTGGCTGCACGGGTGTATACATACGTAAAAATTCACCCACTGTACAACTTCACTGTGTCAGTTATACCTCAGTTTAAACAAAGATAGAAAGAAAAGTGGAATGGGATGAAAGGGCTGGGAGAGAGTGGGAGCCAGGATGCGGTCAGAGACCATGTTGCTGCCTCTGCATCATCCATCCATCCATCCGTCCGTCCACCCATTATCCACTCATCCACCCAGCCAGCCAGCCAGCCAGCTAGCCCGCCCGCCATCAGGCTGTCCATCCACCCATCCACCATCCAAAGTTCCTTCTATAAGGTGTCTCCAATCAGTTCTTGGCTCCTAACAAGGTGTGGGGAATGCTCTCCAGCCATTTGCTTTGCCCTCAAGTAAAACCCCTGGGCACAGCCAAGGGCCAGAGTGGGCAGGGTGTGCCCTGGATGGTGGTGGCCACCTTCCTTGGGCTCCTCAGTATGGTGACCACTCCTGCCACAGTCGCAATCAGATCCCCTACGAACTGTCCCTGAATATAGAGGCCCTACTTGTAAACAACACATGGAGCAGAGATGAAGGACATTCCTCCACCCTCTAACCAGTCCAGCTTCACCAAAGCTCAGGCCACAGCTCTGCCCAGCATCCAGGGCCCCACGGAGTGACTGCAGAACTCCACTACGACGAACCTAGTTATGCCCTGCACACCACACTGCGTCATGTCCCTGCGCCTTTGCTTATGTGTGTCCTGCTGCCTGGAAGGTCCTTCTCACACTTCCTCTCCTCTTCCTTATATCCTACTTAGCCTCTGAGACCCAGTTCAGTGCCACCTCTTCTAGGCAGCCTTCCTTGAGCTCTCAGAATGAGCTAAGGACCTGTTTGCTGTGTCTCCACAGCAGTGTGGCATTTCCATCCTGGCTCCTAAATCACCTTTCAGGTGTTGTCTCCCCTGTGGATCCCGAGTTCCCTACCCCTCACTGTCTCCCACAGCAAGCCCGGGGTTGGCCCAGAGCCGGGGCTCAACAAACACGTTTTTACTTTTGCTTTAAAGATGTTCCCTTTTATTTTTTTTTATATAAGGATGGCACATGTATTTATGAGAGACTGGGTGGAACTGTGGAAGGAGAACTTCCACCCCCAGAGGGTAAGGGTTGGGGCTGCGTGAATTCGTTTGGCTGGGTTCAGTCTTTTGTGTCTGTGTGAATCAGGAATCATGTGTGAGGCAGCCCTCTGAGTGTTTTTTCCAGTTCAGATCCAGGAAGTGCAAAGAAAGCACAGAAGGCCCTCTGGGCCCCATCAGGGCAGAGCATTTTCCCTGAACATGCCACTGCAGCTGCCAGAGCCCTCCTTTCCTGTCCCTTCTGCACGGTGCCCTGGCATTGCCAGGAATCCAGAAACTTCTGAGCCACGTCAGGAAGACCCCAGACTACGGAGTCAGAGCCCAGACTCAGATCTCAGCAGCTGGTCTATGGGGAATGCCCAGAACTGCACACAGCCCTTCACAGCTGGCTCTGCAGCTGGAGGAGCCCACACAAAAGCCACCCAGTGGGTCCCCAATTCCTTGCTGGCCCCTGGCTTATGGCTTGAAATACCACGTCTACTCCTCATCTGGAGAAAAAAGTTGTGTCCATGAGAGTGGCCTGCTAGAGTATGTTACCTTAGCGACAGATGGGAGAGCCTGAGTCCAGCTCTGTGCCCCAGGTGCTCTGAAGGGCCCAACTGCCTTCCTCAGGTAACGGCTGTGGACCTCACATGAGTTCAGGATGTACAGCGCACAGGCCAAGGCATAACCTCCCCAGTTAGAAACGCCTAGAACAAAAAAAGATTCTGTCATAGAACTGGAAAGGTCATGCAGTTTGTCTGGGAGAAAGAAATTTTCCTCTATTCTTCTAGGTTCTTCTGGCTGGTCTGACAATTAAATTGACGTGAAACCAATTAAAATCAGGAGAAAATCAAACAGAAGTTTAATAACATGTATATATGGGAGAAATCCAGGAGAACCGAGAAACACCCGAATGGCTGAAGCCCTCACCTTAAATACCATCTTCAGCTAAAGAAAAGAGGATGTTGGGGGCACTGGTTTGGGACTTCAAAGGGGAGGATGGCAATTCACATGGAGCTGGAAAGGAAATGATTGGTCCATAACTGTATTCTGAGCCGTGCAGAGACAGTGGGACAGAGAGTGGACTCGGAGCTCTAGGTCTTGCCGAGCTGTCCCCAGCATACCTAGCACAGATTCTTTGCAGGGATCCCTGGTGGCAGGTGCTAGTATGGGAATAAGCCCTTTATCTAAATCCTTTAGGCAGCTAAGGGGGAGCTGAACAGAAAGACTTCGTGAGTCTTCTGTTTCTTAAAACTAATCAGCCTAGATTAATCCTCATGCCAAGGAGGCACATTTTGGGGTGGCAGATTTTGCTCCTTACATCCCCGCTTTTGAGACTTCTTAAAGAAGTCTCAGTCCAGAAGCTGACTTGGTGAATTGTCTCCTCTCATTAAACCAGTCTCTCAGTCCTCCTGACAATAGGTCAGTCCAGTTAATCCCATTTCAGGAGGTGCTGATACAGGTGGGCTCTCAAAGTTGGGCTTATGAGGTGCAAGCAATCAGGTATTTAATCTGAGGCATTTCTATGGGGACGAAAGAAAATAAAAGTTGGAGTAGATTATAAACCCAGGGTCTGAGTCCTGAGAACTGCCAGTTGAGAAGATTTCTAGATGTCAGGCTCAAAGCATCTTTTGCAGTTTGAAATGCCTTTGATGATGTCATCAGGTGTTCAGGTAAACTTTCTGAGTGGCTTAGACAGCAATGGGCATGAAGATTGTCTAAATGTGGGCTATGGCGGTGACCTCTCTCACGTTTATATCAAGTTTTTCAGCTTCAACTTGCAGGGCTTCAGGAAAAGGGCAACTTTGGTTCTCAGTGATTCCAAGTCAAAAGTCAGAAAAAAATTGGAAACATTTGTTTGGAAAGCTGTAGCCAAATATTTGAGGAAATCAGAAGAATTCAGGATCCAGTCCAGTTTACAGGTGGAAAAACAAGACTTCAAAGATGACTAACAGAGCCAGAATCTAATATCCGCAAGTACGTATTATAGTTTCTATAGAAAGACATTTTTTCTCTTTAAAATCAGTCTCATTTCTACTCAAGATAGCCAAACTAGGAACTAATTTCTTTGCAAGATAAGTTTAGTTTCATTAAACTTGACCTGATTATTTACGTAATAGTAATTGATGATACAGGCTCTTTTACATCTGCTTTGTTGGAACTATTTATAAGGGATCTCCAGATTGAACGTTAAATAGCCTCTCAAGGCCAGGAAACCCATGCCAAGAACTTGCCATCAGACTCACCTGTAATACCTATAGGTTTGAGTGAATTCCTCTCTTTTCGAGGCCCCCAAAATATCCTGAGGTTCCTATACTGCCAAGAATTGACCTTCCTTACTCACCTGGTAGGGCACTGAGAACCCTATAAACAGAGCACCAGGCTGTTTTTCTAAGGCTCTTTATGGTGCCATAAAGTCAACCTTAGTTCCTTAAACCTGTCTTGTCACAACTGAGTCTATGCATATTCTCAACTACGACATCCCAGTCAAAACATTGGTAATAAAACCAGTGTTTCTAATTGTGTCCTGTTACAAGTAAAACAGAATTTTAGTGAACTTATGTAAATAACTATTTTGTCATGAAAATAAGAATACTCTCTAAGAGCTTTGAAATTCTAGAGGGATTGGGTAGGGAGAACAAAGATAATTTTTCAATTCAAAAGATAATGTTTCAATTCTGCTTACAAAGGTATAATTTATCAAATTGCTGTTAACTGGCAATTAGCTTAAGAGGAAAGGTTTTCTTTTATCTGGAAAACAAAGATTAAAAAGCCAATAATATTTCAGACAAAAAGTCATAAAAATTAGAATTATAATTATCAGTTCATTCAGTCCCATGTAATTAATTCTTGTTGATCTTGACCTTTTGTTAGCAGTTTTATGAAGCCATCAGGCTTTTCCATTAGAGCTCTGTAATTTCTTACCCAGTTCAGTGGTCTGATCTGAAGGTTTTCAGAAACCTATATTCGTCAAAAAGTATTTCCTACGAACTTTCTTGAAGGTGAAGCATTTTTTAAAATCATCAGCGTAAAACAGTAACTTTATAAATGACAAAAGACTTAAAATAGCATGGTAAAAGATCTGATTATAATGCAGTTGACAAGGGAACCTGGTTATTTCTGTAACATACAACATTTTAAGATAATAACTAGAATTATGACTAATAACATTATGTCAGTACATATCTGAATTTTTAGGATTTTATATAATTTCTAGAATATTTATGTTGATAACATTTATTCATCCAGAATAACCTATGAAGGTCTATCATCATGTACTTGACAATGCTTCCCATGTAATTAAACATACCCAATGAGCCTAATTAGTTTAATACTTCTCTTTGAGATTTTTCAGGGGCCCTCTGAAAAATCCCAAAGTTAGTTAGCGGTCAAAATTACTGCATTTAGAATTTGATTTGGGGAAGTCTGTCAAAGATATCAAAAGGTTTAAAAACACTTGGTGAAATAGGATCATAGGTCACTGCGAAACCATACTTAGTTATCCATTTAATCAAAGTCACAAAGACTTCACAGGCAAATAACTGGTTTTTTTTTTTAACTACATAGTTCTTATAATACTGAAAAGACTCAGTTTAATTAATCAAAGACCTGATAAAAACAACATAAGAAATTATTCTGATAAAACATAAAACCCTTCTTTTTAGGCGGACTACTCAAAGGTAAAGAAAAATATTTTACAATTTCCTTATGAAGAACAGACTTTTTTCTTTTACAGAGAAGGAAGACAAGATTCTAATTTTGTACCAGCTTACTTTTAATATTAAGACTCATTCACTCAAATTTATTCTAATCTCAGCCAGTCCTGACCACACACAAAACTCTTTTCTTAGGGATAGGGTTAGGGTTAGAGTTCCTTTTCCATAAACCTTCCATAACTCCCTTTTTTAACATTCAGATTTTGTCCTATGCTTTCCCTTTTCTTTAAACCTCTTTTTAAGACAAAATTACTTTATTTTACCTTAACGAAATGCATTCCCATTCCTTATACCTTCTTAAAAACTTCCTCACATATGCAGATGTTTTCTTTATTAATTTTAGTAGTTCTATAATATGTTCATTAGAATTCTTAACCCTAGAAAACCTTAATTTCTACTGAAAACTAAGAAGAAAACAATTGTGAACTGTTTGTTATGCCAGCATTTAAAAAATACATTTCATAATGTATATTTTACATGTATTATGTATTAACAGAAGTAATACTTTTCTAGCAACATACATTTCCTAACAGCATAATTATTTCTTTTTCTCAATGTGGTATAAGACACATTTCTAATAGATCCAAACATCTTTAGTTTTTTTTGTAACAAGAAGACAAAAAGGAGGTAAACTTAGACTTGCTTAGTAATTTCAATATCTTATTTTATTTGGAAATGATCTAGACATTCAACGAATTCCCATCACTTAACTTAGCAAAACTCTATAAAGTTTTAAGTTACCAAAAGAACTTGGAACTTTGGAAGCTATTTCTAAGTCTTATCCTATTTACATTTCTCTAAATCATTTGTTCCAGACACGTTTAAAGTGCCCATGAAAACTTCAGGAGATGTTACACACAGTCAGCCACCATCCCAGGCTGTTTTTCTTGCTGACAAACCTTGTAACGGAGATAATATGAATCTATGTGACTAGTAAACCCAAGTAGAGTAAAAGTTTTATATTTAATGCTGATAATTCTAAAGACATGTCTATTCTCACTAAAGCACTAACTTTAAATTTGTTTCTGTATACTGAAAGTTAATCATAGATCATGTGAACTTGAAAAAAGATTTGAGTTAGTCTGTTATATTTAGAAATAATTCAACTCATAAGTGTTTACTTTTAAGCCAATGAAAGAGAGCTCTTTTACAAATTTTGGCAATACCATCAGACGGTAGGAAAATACCCTGTCTATAACATACATACATAGACATACAGGCAGACACAACCAGGGGCCTTAGAGCTTTCATTTTAAAACTTTTGTCATGAATCAGGCATAATATAAAACTCACTAGTTTATAAATAACAACTGGATTAAGTTAAATTTATCCACTCAGATGGTGAAGGCTTTTTACTCTTTGTGGAAAAGACCTTTAAGAGTTGTATATGCCCTTGACAAATAATCTTAGTAAGGATGCTGTGAATTAGATTTTGGGTGAGAGAGCCTTTCCAGTAGTTTGTACTTTTGAAAAGACCTCTTTCTCTTTTTTTTTTTTTCTAAGTTCTCCTGATTGAGTTAATGGGGCTCAGTCTCTGGTAACTGCAGGCGATGCTTACATTTCTGATTTTGCAGAGACTTGCAGGAAAAAAGACAGTTGCTTTCAGTTCCCCAAAGAACTGGGCTACTACCTAACTCATATCAAAAGGCCGATCTGCCCATCCAATTGCATTTTCTTTAATTCACTTCTTTATATCAGGGAGAAGATTTCCAATTAAAATGGAAATCAAAAGACTTCTGTGTTCTAGAACTTCAGAGTTCACTGTATCATGCCTTCAAAAAGTCTGTGCAAGGCATTCAAGAAAGGCTCTCTTTATGAGTGCTCAAGTCAACCCCAGACCAATTCACACAAGGGGCAAAAAGCCTCCACTATTGTTGCTACCAGGTCCCAGTATTAGCCCCCAGTTTCCATCTCACATTGTGTGGGCTCAGGCCACCCTGTTGGCTCTCATGCATATTTAACTACATTGCCCAAAGGGTGGATTTATATGCCCCGTCTTACAATACGAGGCAGTGGAAACATTCCCCAGTGAAACACAACATCTACCCTCACAATACAATCAGGCAAAAGAGACATCACCACCTCTCATAAAGTCCATTCAAGTATACCAATTTTTTAAATAAGCTTCCACCTCAATCTCATCAACTTGTATACCTTTAATCATAGCCTCCATTAGGACCCCATCAACAAGTCTCAGTCTTCCAATACTGGGTGGGAGGATTCCCAACCAGACAGAGCATCCATTCCCATAAAACACTCATGCAGCATCGTATAACTTCTTCATTTATCATCCGCTCAAACAGTCCGTCATAATCTTACCAACCCTTGTACTTTTCACTTTCCTCAATCTCTGTGGCCCGAGTCAGGGTTCCACCAATGGATTTTGGTACAACTTGTGAGGTTCCTGCATCATGGAGTCCCAGAAACTTCTCTCCACCCCCTAGCCATTTACTCACTCTTGTGTAAAAGGCTCTGGGTCCGCAGTGAGGGGTTAAGCCAAAGGACCCAGGCCCATTTGTCAATCTTTAACTTGATTAATTGATCTAATTGTTGCCTCAAGTGATTGTTGGTCAAATTTCTTATTGTAATTTTTGCCTTCCAGTTTTAAAAATTTCTCCAAACTGGAGTAAATAAAGGAGACTTGTTTGGGGCCCTTTAAGTTTGGGGGACCAAAGGGGGTCCCTTTGGCCTGCCCAGTCTCATGTAGTGCTGTATGAAAAAATCTGTTTTAATCCCATCAATGTCCATTGTATTTATCCCATTTCTTAATAACCATCTGAAGATTTCCATCCTGCTGCACAAGTCCTGTGAGTCTTCCCCTTCTGAGTCCTCTTTATTCCGCAACTTTCAATATTTGCTTTATTTACCTTCTTAATAACCCTTTAAAAATGTCTACCTTTTGGGGAAGAATACCCTCACTTTCCCCTGGTTTCCTCCCATTCTTTTCTTAATTAACCTAAGGTTTTTATTAGCATCTGCACCACCCACAAGGGAAGCTTAGACACCAAATTAGACAGGGCTTCCCAAATCCTTGGTTTTTTTTGGGGGGGGAGGCAGGTTGTTGTTGTTCTTGTTGCTTAATTAAGGGAGTTCTTAAGGTTAGCCTTTGTTTGTTTGTTTTTTTCCACCTTTTAATCTGGTCTTTCCACAGGTATCCATAAAACAGCTGTTTACAATGAGAGCTCTCTAAAAAATTTACCAATTTAGAAGTTTTTCTGATTCAAAGGATCCATCAACTGGCCACTGATGAGCAGCATCTTAGCAGCAACTCAAACCAGTGAGACTTTTTATGCTTTAACTATGGATGAAAGAGGCATCCCACAAGAATGTACAGGATCTCACAAGATCCAGAAATTTCACTCGCCAAAATAGTCTAAGAAAGCAGAGAACTTTGTTAGACCACTAACAAAGCAACAAAGGTTGAGATGACAAAGGCCCCTTATGACGAACTCCCCTGAGAGCTGGCGTGGCCAGACAAAGAGATGCCGGTCACAAGCTCTGGCTGTTACCTGGCTACAGCTGCCTGGAATCCCAGCCTGCCTGCCTAGCTGCAGAATGCACACTGGTCAGCAAACCAAGCTCTTCAGGACGTATAAGATAGACGGAAAAACCATGTCTGTTTTTTTTTTTTTCTTATATGCACATTAACAGCTTTTTGGAGCTAAACTAATACCTAAGAGGGATGTACTGTGGGGCTGAGGATTGTGTGGTATTTTACAGTGTACCCTGTGTGGCACGGAAATATTCTTGAGGTTGGTAAGTGACCTAGTGTTTATTTAACCCATTAAACAACTAACTTATCCTTTCATGGGTGCCTTCTTGAGGTGGTGAGAGCCCTGATGGCCCTTAAATGTTCAAGCTGTACCGACCAGTGGTGCAGCTATGACTGCCAAGATATCCTTTAGCAATAGCTCTTATCTTGTACATATTAACTCACAGTGAAGTTTGTCTAAATAGACGCCAGTCTAGTGAGACTTGCAAACTCACCAGTCTGTGGGGCCAGCATGGACAACAGGCTTATAGGGCCGATGCCTGCATCCTACCTATGGAATTTCCTTCTTATGGCAAACAACACAATAGACAGAGATAAAGAAAAATAATAACCATCTTTGGGAGGAAAAGGATCAACAAATCGAGTACTCTGCCCATTTTCAAACCAAGAATCGCTGGGTCCAAGGAACTAGCTCCACAAATATTTTCTCCTGCTAATTTAATTTTAGAAAAGAGATAAAGGGCTTTTACCACTCTCGCTTCCAATAGACCCTGCAAGCAGAGATCTGGGAGACTGAGAGGTAAGAACTCTTACCATCTGCCGGCTTTTGTCAGTTCTCCCAGGATCTCTTAGCTGTGGCAAATTTGGGGTAAGTAGCGTCCAGCCAGTCAGGTTGAATCCTGCTGACTATGCCAACTGTCAGGGAGGAAGGAATTTTCCTCTATCTTTCTAGGTTCTTCAGGCTGGTATAAGAAGTGAGTTGACTTGAGACAAATTAACAGGAGAAAACAAAACGGAAGTGTAATAACATGTATACATGGGAGAGACACAAGAGAACTGAAAAACTCACCCAAATGGCTGAAGTCTTCACCTTAAGTGCCATCTTCAGCTAAAGAAAAGAGGATGTTGGGGTGTTGGTTTGAGACTTCAAAGGGGAGGAAGGCAATTCACGTGGAGATGGAAAGGAAATGTTTGGTAAATAAATGTTTGCTGCGCTGTGCAGAGACAAAGAGACAGAGAGTGGACTCTGATCTCCAGGCCCAACACCTGGCCCATATTCTTAGCAGTTATCTCTGGTAGTAGCTCTATTCGGGGAATAGGCCCTTTGTTGAAATTCTTTAGGCAGTTAAGGGGGAGCAGAAAAGAAAGACTTCCTGAGTCTTCTGTTTCTTAAAAATAATCAGCCTAAATAAATCCTCATGCCAAGGAGACACATTTTGGCGTTGTAAATTTTGCTCCCTGACAGGTTCATCACCCTGCCTCTAAGCAGCATAACTCATCTCAAAGAATAGTCTGAAGACCAACGGCACCTGTACTACCTAGAAACTTGTTAGAAACGCAAATTCTTGGGCCACAGCTTAGATTTACTTAATCCAAACTCAGCAGGGGAGTGAAGGAGCAAACTGAGTTTAAATTATGCCCTCCAGGTGATTCTGATGCAAATTAAGTTTGAGAACCATTGTTCTAAACCATCCGGATTATGTACTGTTAATGACTTTCAGAGAAAAAAAATTAGGAAATAACCCTAGGAAGCCATTCCCGAACCTCCTTTATGGCTAAACCTGACTCACTCCTGCTGCACGGACGCCTATCCTCAGAGGGACAGGTAACAGCTCCATCATGCTGTGTTGCATCACCTCTTTATGTGCTTGAAGATCATGTCTTAGTCAGAAGCCAAAAGTGGGTATATATTGAGTATGAGAATTGGAAACCAACATGCAAAATGAAAATGCTGATTGTGTTATGGTGAAACAGATGGTACTTTTGCCCTCTGTCACCCTTCACTATCTGCCTTTTCTCTCTGGGGGCCTCTACCTGCTGCTAAAATCACCACATCAGTGGTAGAGATATAGAATGTTGAACTTCTTTTCGTATCCTTACTTGCCATCTGTATATTTTCTTTGGTGAGATGTCTGTTCAGGACTTTTGCCCATTTTTAAATTGGGCTGTTTATTTTCTTACTGTTGAGTTTTAAGAGTTCTTTGTATATTTTGGATAATAGTCTTTTATTAAGTATGCCTTCTGTTAATGTTTTCTTCCACTCTGTGGCTTGTCTTTTCACTCTCCTGACATTGTCTTTTGCCAAGCAGAAATTTTAAATTTTTTTCTTTCCAATTTTATTGAGATATAATTGAATACAGCATTGTATAAGTTTAAGGTGTAAAGTATAACGATTTGACTTACATACGTCATGAAATGATTACCACAATCAGTTTATTGAACATTGATCATCTCATATAGATACAAAATTAAAGAAATAGAAAAAATTTTTTTCCTTGTTATGGGAACTCTTAGGATTTACTCTCTTAACAACTTGCATATATAATATAGGACAGTGTTAATTATATTAATCATGTTGTATGTTACCCCTGTTTATCTTATAACTGGGAGTTTGTACCTTTCGACCACCTTTATCCAATTACCCCTACCCCTACCCTCTGCCTCTGGTAACCACAAATCTGATCTCTTTTTCTATCAGTTTGGTTGTTTATTTTTGAAATATAATTGACCTACAACACTATGCTACTTCCTGTTACACAACATAAGGATTATGTATTTCTATACATTTCAAAATGACCACCACAATAATCTAGTTAATATCTGTCACCATACAAAGATATTATATAATTATTAACTATATTCCCCTCACTGTACATTTCCTACCTGTGACTCATTTATTTTGTAACTGGAAGCTTGTATTTCTTAATCTTTGCCAACTATTTCATTCCTCCACAACCCTTTGGCAACCACTTGTTTGTTCTCTGTATCTGTAATTCTGTTTCTGTTTAGTTATGTTTGTTCATTTGTTTTATTTTTTAGATTCCACATATAAGTGAAATCATACAGTATTTGTCCTCTGTCTGACTTATTTCACTTAGCATAATACCTTCTAGGTCCATCCATGTTGTTGCAAACGGAAAGATTTCATTCTTTTTTATGGCTGAGTAATATTCCATTATATATATATGGCATATCTTCTTTATCCATTCATCTGTCGATGGGCACTTAGGTTGCTTCCATATCTTGGTTATTGAAAATAATGCTGCAATGAACAGGGGGGTGCATATATCTTTTTGAATTAGTGTTTTTATTTCCTTTGGATAAATATCCAGTAGTGGACTTGCTGGATTATATGGTAGGTCTAGCTTTAATTTTTTGAGGAATCTCCATACTGTTTTCATAGTGACTACACCAATTTACATTCCCACCAACAGTGCATGAGGGTTCCCTTTTCCCCACATCCTTGCCAACACTTGTTATTTGTTGTCTTTTTGAGAGTAGCCATTCTGACAGGTGTGAGGTGATACCTCATTGTGGTTTTGATTTGCATTTCCCTGATGATTAGTGATGTTGAACATCTTTTCATGTGCCTGTTAGCCATCTGTATGTCTTCTTTGGAAAAAAAAGTCTAATCAGATCCTCTGCCCATTTTTTAATCATGTTGTTTTTTGATGTTGAGTTATATGAGTCCTTTGTATATTTTGGATATTAACCCCTTATCAAATATATCATTTACAAATATCTTCTCCCATTCAGTGGGTGGCTTTTCTTTTGTTGATAGTTTTCTTTGCTGTGCAACAACTTTTTAGTTTGATGTAGTCCCATTTGTTTATTTTTGCTTTTGTTTTCCTTCCCTGAGGAGACAGATACAAAAAAATATTGCTAAAACCAATGTCAAAGAATGTACTGGCTATGTTTACTTCTAGAAGTTTCATAAGTTTCAGGTCTTACATTTAAGTCTTTAATACATTTTGATTAGTATATGGTATGAGAAAGTAGTCCAGTTTGATTCCTTTGCCTGTAGCTGTCTAGTTTGCTCAGTGCCATTTATTGAAGAGACTGTCTTTTCCACATTGTGTATTCTTGCCTCCTTTGTCATGGATTAATTGACCATAAAAGTATGAGTTCATTTCTGGGCTCTCTATTCTGTTCCATTGGTCTATGAGTTTTTTTGTGCCAATACCATGCTGTTTGGATTATTGTAGCTTCATAGTATAATTTGGAAGTCTCTCCAAGATCAGCAAGTGAGTCTGACCCAGGCTTCCTTCAAATTACTGCTTCTACCCTGGGTCTCAGAGTATGTGGTATTTTGTGTGTGCCCTTTAAGAGCAGAATCTCTGTTTCCTACAGCCCTCTGGTTCTCCTGAAAGTAAGCCCCATTGGCCTTCAAAGCTAAACATTCTGGGGGTCTTCCCAGTGCAGGACCCCAGGCTGGGGAGCCCAATGTGGGGCTCAGACTCCTCAATCCTTGAGAAGAACCTCCGCAATTATAGTGATCCTCCTTTGTGGGCTGCCTACTTGGGTATAGGTCTTGACTATACCACATCTTTGCCCCTCAATGCATCTGGTTGTGGTTCTTTCTTTATATCATTAGTTGTAAAAGAGCTTTTCTGCTAGTCTCCGGGTCATTCTCATTGATGGTTGCTCTGTAAATAGTTGTAATTTTGGTGGGCTTGTGGGAGAAGGTGAAGTCAGGGTCTTCCTAATCTGCCATCTTGGCCACTCTCCAAAAGTTTTTAATTTTTATGAAGTCCAGCTTATTGATTCTTTCTTTCATGGATCATGCCTTGGTGTTGCATCTAAAAAGGCATCACCATACACAATGTCTAGGTTTTCTCCTATGTTATTTTCTAGTGGTTTTACAGTGTCACATTTTACATTTAGTTCTGTGATCCACTTTGAGTTAACTTTTTGAAAGGTATAAGGACCCTGTGGTGTTTTTTTTTTTTTTTTCGCATGTGGCTGTCCAGTTGTTCCAGTACTATTTGTTGAAAAGACTGCCTTTGCTCCATTGTATTACCTTTGCTCCTTTGTTAAAGATCATTTGACTATATTTATATGGATCTATTTCTGGGTACTCTATTCTGTTCAGTTGATTATTTGTCTATTCTCTTGCCAGTATGACACTCATGATTGCCGTAGCTTTATAGTAAGCCTTGAAGCCAGGTAGTGTCAGTCCTCCAACTTTGTTTTTCTCCTTCAAAATCATGTTGCTTATTATGGGTCTTATGCTTCTCCACATAAACTTTAGAATCATTTTGTCGCTACCCACAAAATAACTTGCTGGGATTTTGATTGAGGTTGCATTGAATCCACAGATTAAGTTGAGAAGAACAGACATCTTCACAATATTGAGTCTTCCAACCTATGAACATGGACTATCTATTTTTTTGATATTGTTTATCAGAGTTCTAGAGTTTTCTTCATATTACACATTTTTTTAGACTTATACCTAAGTATTTCATTTTTTATCAAATTATGGACACAGAGTTGTTCATAGTTTCCCTTTAATATTTTTATAATTTCCATGGCAGCTGTAGTGATATGCCCTTAACTATCTTTAGTAATTTGTGTCTTCTCTCTTTTCTTAGCTAGCATGCCTAGATCCTTATCAATTTTATTAATCTTTTCAAAGAACTAGCTCTTGGTTTTGTTATTTTTCTCTATTGATTTCTTGTTTTCAATTTCATTGATTTCTGTTCTAATTGATACTATCTTTTCCCTCTTTGGATGTATTTGTCTCTTCTTTGCCTGGTTTCCTAAGGTGAAAGCTTAGATGATTGATTTTAGGTCTTTCTTCTTTTCTAATATATACATTCAATGCAATAAAGTTTCCTGCTTTTGCTGCATCCCACAATTTTTGGTAAGTTGTATTTTCACCTAGTTCAAAACATTTTAAAATTTGTCTTCAGATTTCCTCTTTGACTCATGTTATTTAGAAAACTCATGTTGTTTGATCTCCCAGTACTTTGGGAAATTTCCAGCTATTTTTCTGTTATTGATTTCTAGTTTGATTCCATCGTGATCTGAGAGCAGACATGTTATGGTTTCTATTCTATTAAACTTGTTAAGGTGGTTTTTATGATTCTGCATGTATTCCGTCTTGGTGAATTTTCCATGTGAGCTTGAGAAGAATGCATAAGCTATTGCTGTTGGATGGAGGAGGACATAGGCTGTCCGTTATAGACAGTTGATTGATGGTGTTGTTGAGTTCAACTATGCCCTTACTGATTTTCTGCCTGCTGGATTTGTCCATTTCTGATAGAGGTGTATTAAAGTCTCCAACTATAATAGTGGATTCATCTATTCTAACTTGCAGTTCTATCAGTTTTTGTCTTACATATTTTGACATTCTTGTTGTTAGGAGTATGCACATTAAGAATTATTATGTCTTCTTAGAGTATTGATCCCTTTATAATTATTTAATGCTCCCTTTAACCCTGGTAACTTTCTTTGTCCTTAAGTCTACTCTGTCTGAAATTAATATAGCTACTCCTACTTTCTTTTGATTAGTATTAATAAGGTATATCTTTTTCTACCCCTTTACTGTTAATCTATACGTATCTTTATATTTAAAGTAGGTTTCTTTAGACAACTGTAGTGGCTTGTTTTTGATCCACTTTGACAATCTCTGTCTTTTAATTGGAGTATTTAGACCATTGACGTTAAAGGTGATTATTGATATGATTGGTTACTATCTGCCATATTTGTTACTGTTTTATATTTGTGCCTTTATTCTTTTTCCTATTTTGTCTTTCATACTTTTTCTGACTTTTGTAGTTTTAGTTGAACACTTTATATGATGCTATTTTCTCTCCTTTCTTAGTATATCAATACCTCTTTTTAGAAAAACTTTTAGTGTTTGCCCTAGAGTTTGCAATATACATTTACAACGAATCTAAGTCCACTTTCAAATAACCATTTCACAGGTAGCTCAAGCATGTTATAATAACAAAATATTCCTAATTCCCCCCTCCCATCTCTTGTATCATTGCTGTCATTCATTTCACATACATATGTGCATATATACACATAAACATATATTTATTGATGATATTATCACCACTATTATTTTGAATAAACTATTATCAGTTAGATCAAGTAAGAATAAGAAAAATAAAAGTTTTAATTTTACCTTTATTTTATTCATTCTCCAATGCTCTTCCTTTCTTGTGTAGATCTGATATACTTTTCCTTCTCTGTATAGAATTTCTGTTAACATTTCCTGCAAGACAGTTATACTAGCAATAAATTCCCCTAATTTTTGTTTGAGAAATTTTTGATTTCTCCTTCACTTATGATGAAAAATTTTCCAGGATATAGAATTTTAGGTTGGTAGTTTTTCTCCATCAACACTATATATAATATTTCACTCCATTCTCTTCTTGCTTGGGTGGTTTCTGAGGAGAAACTAGATGTAATTCTTATGTTTGCTCCTCTTTTGGTAAAGTGTTTTTTCCCTTTAGCTTCTTTACAGATTTTCTCTTTATTGTTTATTTTCAGAAGTTCTAACATATATCTAGGTGTAGATTTTTGGCATTTATCCTGCTTTGTGTTCTCTGAGCTTCCTGAATATATGCTTTGGTGTCTGATATCAATCTGGGGGAAAATTCTCAGTCATTATTGCTTCAAATATTGCTTCTGTACCCTGTTCTCTTTTTCCTCCTTCTGGTATTCCCGTTACATGTACGTTACACCTTTGTAGTTGTCCCGCAATTCTTGGATATACTTTTCTGTTTCTTTCTGTCTTTTTTCTCTTATCTTTTTAGTTTTGGAAGTTCCTACTATCATATCATCAAGGTCAGAGATTATTTTCTCATGTGTGTCCAGTCTATGCACGGGCATGTCAAAAGCATTCTCTATTCTGTTAAATTGTTTTTCATCTCTAGCATTTCTTTTTGATTCTTTATTAGAATCTCCATTTGTCTGCTTACCTTATCCACCTGTTGTTGCATGTTGTCTCCTTTTGGGTATGTCCCTTCCCCTAGGTAAGTTAGGCTCTGATAAAACCCCGGCAGGCTAGGCTCTGATAAAATTGTTTCTTCTGAGGGCAGGCCTTGTTCAGAAGAACAGAGTGCTCTGGTGTATTTCAAAATGGTTCCATTTCCCCTCCCCTCCCCTACCTAAAGCATGAGGGGATTTTCTCTGATATTCATTGTGTGGACCTGGTAGAGCTCCTCGAGGTAAAGCTCATAGAAGCATGGGAGCTCCTAGGACTGGTCTCCATATTCCCCCATCTTGGCTACCAGGAGCTTTTGACTCAGACTTGTCCATAGGAAACGTCCAGCAATTTGCTAATTATGGTTCAGATCTTCTTATCCAGGTGCTGGTTCCCTCAGACATCTCTGCTCATCTCTGGGCTTTTTCTGATAATGAAATGGGAGAGGGCCTCTCAGGTATCTGTCGAAATTCCTGAAACTTGTGGTGCAGTCCAGGAAGGAAGGGTGGGGCCTGGAAGGACCTGGACGCAGGAAAGTTTGCAGCTGCAGGGAAGGGCAGGGCAGCTTGGGGCAGGGGTTAGTGAAAGGAGAGTGGGAAGTCTCTTGCATCCTCCAAACATTTGCCAGATTGTTCTCTTCCTTTCCACCACACAGGAGGCAAAAGCAGAGGTGACTCCTCTCCAGAGAGGCTTTCCCTAACCGCTTTTGTAAAGTGGCCTGCCTACTGCTCTCTCTCACCCTTGTGTGGCTCTTACCGCTGTTCAGCACCATCTGATGTATGTATTTGTTGAGACTCATTGTCCAACACTAGAGCAAGAGCTTTGTGGAGCAGGGCCCTTGCTACTGCAGCCTCAGTGCACAGAGCAATGCCTGGCACATAGTAAATGTTTGTTGAATGACTGAATGAGAAAGTTTGTCCCCTTCTTGCCCTGGTGCCCTTTACACTCTGCTCGTGAAGCAGATGAGTTTTTGGCTGCACAGGCTCTAAGCCAGGTCCCTGCCCCTGGGCAGCCTTGCCTGACTGGCTGGCCATCCATGCACTCACCAGCGATAACAGCAAAGTCAGCCTCCACGTCACAGGCAATGACGTCCCCATTTCGTATGTGGCGCTTCACGGCCTCCTTGACTTTGCCCATCCCAAGCTCATTGCCTCCATCACCAACCCCTGGAGGGAAGGGGAACTGAGTCAGTGTATAGGATCAGTCAAGATGGGGGGTGGTCGTGGGGCAGGAAGGCCCCTTCACTTATGCCATAGGGTGGAGGAGGGGGTTGACTCTGGATACATTTTCAGACAACCAGGAGATGATGTACTTCTTCAGGTATTCTAGAAACTTCTCTAGCTAAAAATGAGTCAAAGCTTGGAACTCACCAGCGTGTGGCCATGTCCCCTAGTGGGCCATCTCTCTAGTCACAGATAGAGTGCCCTCTATGCTGAAGGTGCCAGGTTCACAGGAGATGGTGACTCTCAGGACTGCCTCTTTTTCTGAGTGGCTTCTGCTTAGGGAAGGGCCACAGCCCCTGAGCCCCATTAATGTGACCAGACAGCATTCCACTGGCAGAAGGCAACTGGTACAGGTTGTTCAAGTCAATTCTGTAATTTACTGTACAGGCTTCCGTTTAAAGAACGTAAAGTGTTTGTGTGCCAGTTAATTTTAATCCACACCAGATGGACACCTGGTTAACATGTAAAGCAGCCTAACCAGGATTACACACCCGGGGGGTGGCCGGGTGGTATCTGAAAGAGACCTCAGCCTAAAGGCCAGTCTGATAGGCACCAGAAGGTTGTTAGTTAGCATAATGAATGCTAGAATAAATATGTTAGAATAAATAAATGTTAGAAATTATTTAATTCATTGGTGAGATGAATGGTGTTCAAAGTAGGTGAACGGGCTACACCTAGCGAACAGGCAACTGCACCCGTGCGGGAACAAGGTGAGACAAACTCTAACAAGCCCTGCAGCCTGCGCCCTGTCAGGCGGTGCTCAAACACCACTTAGTCCGTGTCCAGGTACTTCTGGAGGACTCTGTAGACTGGAGGTCAGCTGGATCGGCCTCTGGAAGATGGTTGCAGGGGCCTCAAGGTGAAGCTTGTCCAAGTGCCCTAAGGACAAAGAGCCAGGCCCCCCAGCCTGCAGAAGGGTTGCCGCACTGTTTCGTGTCTGCTTCCACAAGCACGTGGAAGAATTCCACCAGAGGTGAGCGCTCACTGCGGGAAGGTGCAGAGGGGCCTGGAGCTGACTCATCTGGGGCACCGGACACCTGGTCTCGGTGGGAGGCCTTAGGTTGCGAGTGCCTTAGGTCTGCACCCTGCGGGTCTTCTCAGAACAGTATTCCAGATCCACTGAACGAAGGACAATAGCAACAACCCCCAGTGTTGGAGTTTTGTCTACTTCTGTCTCTGCACTTTAGCATTTTATGAATTTCATCTTGTTCACTCCCCTGTCCCGTCTGTGGCCTTGCTCCCTGTCTCTGAGAGGGGCAGGGCCCCGGTAGTAAGTGGGAGGTGGGTGTCTTGATTCTCAACTGAGTGCGATTCCATGACAAGGCAGTGTGGATGGAGCAGAGGAGAGAAAGGAGCATTGGGCGGCGGGCAGCTCTGCTGAACAGGGGGCTGCAAGCAGACACAGGAGGGGCTTGGACTTCTGAGGCCAAGCGAAGGGTCAGGGGTCCACAAAGGGGGTAACTTGAAAGCACAAACAGCCGGCTCCACCTGTTTCCTCTGGGATCTTGGGGGCATCACTGGGGGAATCAGCACAGACTGGGGGTCCATTTGGTGGGGGAAGAGCACCTGCTCTATGGCTCCTGGGGACCCTGCTCCCCCTTTGGATGCAGAAATCCCTTCCTCTCCACCCTGAGATGCCTCCCCGCCACCTCCCTGGGCCTCAGGTCCTCGCCTGTCCCACCCAGAGAGGCAGGAAGTACAAACCCAGCGCTCTGTGGGTACCACACCCAAGGTCTCTTCTGGGAAAGACCAGGGTGATTTGCAGAAATTTTCTACTCAGCCAGGAAGCCTTTCATTGTCTCATCAAAACCTCAAAAGCCAAAGGCAACTAATGAGTCTGGGAAACTCTCTGAAGAGTTTTAATGGAGAGAAGAAATAAATATGGAATGACAAACACATCTTAACTACTCCAGGGTATGACACCCACCCTGGGGGAGCAATGCTGGTGCTCCCGTCACATCCAGCCTTTCAGAGATTCATAAAGGAGCCCATGAAAAGCATGTCAGGTAGGGCGCTGGGGGTCTGGACTCCTAATCCTACCGGCAACACTGATTAGCTGGGCAACCTCTAGAAACCTCCCTAGGCCTCACTTTTGGAAACCATCCCTGCCTTACCTACAGGATTTTAAAGAGGCTTAAACAATACAATGGCTGTGAAACCTCTTTGAAAATTATAGAGTTCTGTACAAACACGAATGATCACACCATTATGTTATTAGTGATTAAAATATCACACTAATCATAAATTTAAGATATATTTAAAAATTAATATACTTCATAAGATGGTACATAATACACATGGTACATTCCTCCTATATGACCAAAATTATGTACCATGTTTTGATTTTATTATTGTCATTATTTTATTGTCAGTTTTAATATTTTAGAGTTGGGCAAATAGAAAATGCTCGGTTAAGTGTCATTTCCCATTCCTGCTCATGGGAACACTGGATTTCTAAATGTTTACAAAGTCATTATTGTCTATATGAACCCTAATAAACAAAGAGCCTCTCTGGAGTGGAAATCAATGGTCCTGTATAACTCCTTCCAGTCCTGTGGTCCACAGTCAATGACAAGGCATTAGGTGCTGGTCTTGTTGAAATCTCAGTGCCCCTCGCTTACCAGTTGATGAGATGCCAGGAATCTTCTGCGCTGCCAGGAAAAGCTCGTCGATGGGGTCCACCAGGTGCCTGATGCTCACCATCCTCGCGTTGTAGTAATTGCCGTCCGCAGCCCTTCCCACGCGCTCTATCGCCACCAGATGGTCGAATCTGCGGGGGTACAAGGACAGGGCACAGGGGCCTTCCAGAGAGCCAGGGGCCTGGCTGGGTCATGCCCTCCTGTGTTTGTGCAAAGAACCCTCCACTCTGTGTTTCCTTCATTCCTACAGAACTTGGAGGAACATCAACTACGTGCCAGAGCCTGTGCTGGGCGCTAATCTATC
Organism: Camelus bactrianus; assembly: GCF_048773025.1. Lineage (NCBI taxonomy): Eukaryota > Metazoa > Chordata > Mammalia > Artiodactyla > Camelidae > Camelus > Camelus bactrianus. Next base: position 11,942,480 of record NC_133544.1, read on the forward strand.
ATTTTAAGAAACAGTATCAGAATCTTCAGCAGTTTTTAGAGACAGAGGCTGAGAGAGCAGAAGGTGTGGCTGGCAGGGTCCCCATGCTGCACATCCGTTAACCAGCAGGGGAGCTGGCACCCAGCGTGGGGAGTGATGACCGCTACTGGCCCACCACCGCCACCGTTTTCCAGGGTCTTGTTCAGTTCACGGACATGAAACAGACTACCAAGGAATTGAAATAGAAGCCAAATGAATCTAACACAAGATAAACTTCTTTAGATAGAAGGAGATGAGAGATGAGGACACAGATGGGATGGTGGGAAGGATGTGGGTTGTGGAGTCAGATGGCATAGGTTCCAGGTCCTCACGCCAGTGGCCTTGGGCGAGTCCTTAAACTCCCTAATCTTCGTTTTCCGCACCTGTCAGATGACCTAACAACAATACATGTCTCATACGCTGTCGAAAGGCTTCAGCGAGGAAATGCACAAGAGACCCCCACACGTACTCAGGGCTGAGTAAGGGTCAGCGGTTGTGGTTATGGTTGCTATCATTATTAGGAGGAATGCTGTCTTGATAAACCAATTTAAGAACATGAAAATTGCATGTTTCTCTCTCTCTAAATTCCCCTACGATGGAGTTCTTCAAAATCTTAACTCCGCTATGGAAAACCTTATGGTGGCTACTCAAAAAAATTAAAATAGAGTTACCAAATGATCCAGCAATTCTGCTTCTGGGTACAGGCCCAAAAGAACTGAAAGCTGGGCCTCAAAGACACGTTTATGTACACATGTTCATAGCATTATTAGCCACATTAGGCAGCAGGTAGAAGCGACCCATGTGTCCACTGATGGATGAACAAGTAAGAAAAATGTGCTAATCACATACAAGGGAATATTACCCAGCCTTAAAAAGGAAGGAAATTCTGACATGTTATAACATAGATGCACTTTGAGGATATTTTGCTATGTGAAATAAGCCAATCAGCAAAGGACAAATACTGTATGATTTTACTTATATGAGGTACTAGAGTAATCAAATTCTTAGAGACAGAAAGTAGAACGGTGGTCGCCAGGGGCTGGGGAGGGGGTGCGATGAGGAGTTACTGTTTAATGGGGACAGAGTCCCAGTTTGGGAAGACAAAAAATTTCGAGAGATGGATGGTGGTGATAGTCGTACAACATGTGAATACACCTTATTACCACTGAACTGCACACTGAAACATGGCTAAAACAGTAAAATTTATCTTACGCACACTTTACGACAATAAAAGAAAATCTTAAATCTGAATGCTTTTTTTTCGCACTTGTTTAAAAAAACAAAACCTACACGCCTGTCCGTGTCCTTCAGTTGTGCTAGAAGGCGGGGCATCACGTATGCTTGGAGGGCAGGCCACTAAGGAGGTGTTGGAATGTGGCCCTGAGGCATGTGTCTAGGACAGAAAAAGGCAGCCACTTTTTCTGAGAAGCAGAATCAGGAAGGGGAAGGAGCCTTGACCTCGAATTTCCTCTAGACCTATGTCAATGGTGATGAAAACGCAGCTTAGAATAAGAGTTCCGGTTGAGATAAATACGTGCCCTGTTCTGGAAGGAGAATGCTGTTTCTGAACCTTTCCCCCAGGGGAACTCAGTTCCTTACCGTGTGAAGGTGGACTTTTATTTTTTGGCCAGAAGTGTCCATTTAGCTACAGGGAGCAGTAACCCAGTCCTGGGAAGTCTGCTCCCTGGGAGGACTCACTGCGTCTTCTCTGAAGGCAGTGGAATCGTCTCTCCCCACAGTCAGGTCTGGCTCACTTCCCTCCACTCAGCAAACAGCGACACCTGTGCAATCTGGCATCAGGGGTCCCACCCAGGAGAACTTCCTAGTTTCTCCTTGAGTTGCCAGAGCTTTGTTTGTAAGCCAACCGTTTGGAGAATATAAACATTTCTAATGTGCACCACACACGTTCTTGCAGCTTTGAATAGCATATCGGATCCACTATCGAACTTCTCCTTGGTGACTCAGGGTCTCAGGGTCCTCGTTATAAACATGGGGTTCTGCTGGGAGCTGCAACAGAGCTATGCCCCCCAGGCCTGTTAAAGCGGTGTTTTAAAATTTGAAGTGGACACTCATTAGTGGATTGTGAAATAAACTTACTAGGCAAGGTCAGCATCTTCTGAAAAGTAGAATAGAAAATATTGGAGTACATTGCACACAGCAAGAGTAAACATTGTTTGAAATCTCTGTTTCAGTTACGTGTGTGTGTATTGATCTGCAATGCAAAATGTATTATGGCGGATTGTTGTAAAAAAATTGCAGAATACTGTATTCAAACTTATAAGGCCTGAAATACGTCTCTATACAAAATAAAGAAATATTTTTCAAAATGTTTGACTACAACACAAAATAAAAAATAACTCGTAAAGTTTCACAAGAGGGTACTAACCATTACTATACAAGAAATAGAATTATATTCTATTTCTATTTCATTTTCCAAAGGTGCTGGTCACCTCCCACTGAAATGATTTCAAGTCTCTCTAATGGAAACCCAGTTTGAGGAACTGCTAGTTTTTGTGTTTTGTAATTTTCCTGTCTTCTCTATCAGGAAGATATGACATCTCTCGGGAACTCGATACTTCCAGGGACCCTCTGCGAAGCCCCAGACACCTTGAAATCCTCTAGCCTCGTTGGTGAGTCTGGCCCATCAGAAACCTGGGCTCCTGGTTCTGTCCTCTCTGGGAGGCTGAGGTGTGCAGACACTTTGTGGCCAAAGTTAACAGCACAAGAGCTTCTGAACCTTCACCCACTCAAACGGGGATGGGACACACTTACCTAGGTGACTTGGGGTCCCCATCTGCGCACAGAAACGCCTGAGCAGCTCCTGTCGATCCGCCCTGGTAAGTCAGCAGGGGGATCCGTGTCTTCAGAATACCTTGGAAATAAAGGCAAAGGGTGGAGCCGTCAGCCCTGGTGCTGCATTTGGGAATTCATGTTGGCTTTTCCAAAGCTTCCTTGGAAAGCATCATCACTATGACCAAATGACACCTACCTACAGAATACTTCATTAGATAAGCCAACGCCGTGACACAGAGGACACTTAAGTTTATTTTCAGTTTGGGGTAAACCCTAGGGTTGGTGGGTGTGGGGGTGGAGTCGGGCTAGTGTCACCAGCCTTGCCAGCCAGCAAATATGCTGCAGGCAGATGCCCTCAAGCCCACGTGACCGGAGGCCAATTCTGACTGGCTGGCATCGTGAGTATTGGGAACACATTTAGGTGCCTCTGGTGACAGTGAGCCAGCCCTGTGCTAAGCATGTTACATGCATGCTCTCAATTTTCTCAACAGTTATGTGTGGTAAGAACCACTGTTATCCCCATTTTACAGAGGAGGAAAACTGAGGCTCAGAGATGCTAAATAACTTGGGCAAAGCCAAGTATGTAGGTCACTGTCATGACTCCAGTTCCCAACTTAAGTTCTCATCTGCTCCCCACCCCCCAACCCCCTGACTACCTTCAGGGAAGTTCAAGAAAACAGGAAAGATCCCAGAATCTGGGCCTTGAGTTAGCTACTTGGCATAAAAGTGATTCCAAAGTGAACTTGACTCAAAAATGGCACAACTTTCTAATTACAGTAATAATACGTATTATGGTAAAATATGTGGAACACGCACACAAATCCCAGAGTAAAATAAAATTGATCTGATTCTCATTAACTAAATCACCTCATAGTAGTCTGGGGTAAAATCTTTGTGTATTTGCTGGCCCAGGATGAAGTCTTGTCCAGGCTAGACTTGAGGGCCCAGGACAGGGATGGTGGACCCCACCCTCACGATCCTGATGGTTCTGCAGGAGCTCCCGTTGGCTCCACGGCCAGGCAGTGAGGCCAAGGGGAAGCTTGGGGGCACTCTGGTCATCCCCCTCATCTCCATCCTCGGCCCCTCATTCTCTCACATAAAGCCAACCCACGTAAGCATCTTGTCTATGCTACAATCACAAGGCTTCGAGGTAGCTGCTTCCCACCCCAGCTTCCCCACGTTGTCACCCAAGCCCTTTGGGAGCTGTCACGGCCACCTCAGTGGGCCCATGGGGCAAGCTGCGGATGAGGAGCCAGATCACTGTCAGATCCCGAAGTGCCCCTGCCTTGGCTCCATTAAGCCCCTCTCCAGCCCCACCCTCGCCTAGGGGGAAAGACATGCCGTGGGCAGTGATGTATCAAGGGGTAACCCCCAAGCTCATTCTGCATATGACACCTCACCCCAGGGAATGGGGGGGCGGTCACAGCAAGTCGAAAGATCCACCCCCCTGTGTGCTGTGAGGGGCAGCCTGGGCTGAATAGAACCAAACCACCTAGGTGGAAAGCAGCAGTTCCTGGCTGTGTGCCCTGGGGCTAGCCACCGGACCTCCCTGAGCTTCGGTTTCCCCCTCTGCAGGACGGGGTTAATCATGCCCAGTCCCAGGACCGCTGTGCACACAGTGGTATGATGTGTGCAAGCAGTGAGCTTCGTGTTGAGTAAACCCAACTCTCTTATTTCTTTGAAATCGGATTGAGGATTACAATAGTAGTAAAACAGGGCACCAGGGAGCCACACCGGGCAGGGAACATAGCGTATCCCCAAGTGGGGCACAGAGAGAGAGAGAGCCCTGAGCGACGAAGGTTGGGGCAAGAGGACACCCCGCCCCTGAGCTCCAAAGAACCAATTTATCCATTTCTGCTCAAGACAGGGAAGAAATGACTGAGCTTTCTTCTTTAAACATTTCCTAGGCTTTAGGAATAAAAAGCACAGAAATCATTGTCATTAAAAGGCCAAATTGCTTCTAGAAAGTGCTGCAAAATGTAAGACAGCAAATTCAAAATTCTAAGGCCTCGTGTGGGCGAGACCCCGTTCTGAGCTGATGTCCGGTGGGTGCCTCGGGGCCGGCGGTCAGGGGAGCTGGAGGGCAGAGTGGCTTCGGGGGCAGTGGGTGGCTCGATCACCAGCAGGGCGGCGGTCAGAGGCAAAGGACCACCGGCCTGTGGTCAGCCGTTGGCAAAGCTGGCTGTCCCTTCTCCTTGGTGTCAACGTGGTCTTGGTCCTCCTCCTTCCTCAGTGCTGCTCCTTCTCCATCTCCCTGCTGACCCCCTCCTCCCCTCCACCTATCTGCGTGGAGCATCCTCGGGTACCATCCAAGTCCTCCTCTCTGTCCTCACTTATTCCCTCTGTGATCTCATCCAGTGTCTCGGCTTGAAAGGCCATCAATATGCCAAATGCTCTCTGCCTATCTTTCCAGCCCAGACAGCTCTCCTGAACTCAGCTCGTAGATCCAACTGCCTGCTGCCTTCCCCACATGCGTGTCTAGTAGGTGTCCACACTTTCAGTTACCCAGGCTCAAACTGGTACTCTTTGAAAAAAAATTTTAATTGTAATTGTGGTAAAATATACATAATGTAAAATTTACCATCTTATCCATGTTTGAGAGTACAGTTCTCTGGCATGAAGTGCATTCACACTGCTGTGTGAGAATCGCCACCATCCACCCCCAGAACTTTTACATCTTCCCAAACTGAAAGTCTGCACCCATTAAACACCAAGTCCCTGCCATTCCCCCCAACCCCAGTCTCCAGCGGCCACCATTCTACTTTCTGACCCTATGATGTGAATCGCTCTGCGTACCTCATATAAAGGGAGTCATATAGCATTTGTCTTTTTGTGACAAATGGCTTATTTCACTTAGCATAACGTCCTCAAGGTTCATCTGTGTTGGAGCATGTGTTAGAATTTCTTTCCCTTTTAAGTCGGAGTAATATTCCATTGTATGTATACACTACACTTGGTTTATCCATCCATTCGTTAATGGATGGTTGGGGGCTCCAACCGTTTGCCTATTGTGAACAGTAACTGCTGGGTGTGTAAATGGGTGTGGAAATACCTGTTTGAGTCCCTGCTTTCAGTTCTTTTGGGTGCATACCCAGGAGTGGGATTGCTGAATCACATGGTATTTTCTATTTTTAATTTTTTGAGGAACTGCCATACTGTTTTCCACAGCGGCCGCCCCATTTCACCTCCCCACCAACAGGGTGCAAGGGTCAGGCCTGCCCCACCCACCGTCTTCCCCACCCCAGTTCGCAGCAACTCCATCCTTTCAGTTACCCTGCCCCAGACCTTAGAGCAATCCTCATTCTTCTATCCCACACCCACAGCCAGTCCACCTGCAAAACAGAGACTCTACTTTCAAAACAGAGACAGACAGGGCTACTTTTCACAGCCTCCACCTGAACCACTCATCTGTTTGAGTCTCCTGAAACCAGAGTCTGAGACAAAGACTTGGGCGCAGGTGGTTTATTGGGGAGATGATCCCAGGGGGCAGGCAGGAGGGGAGAAGGACAGTGAGGGTGGGAAGGAGAAGTCAAGGGGAGGGTTTGTGCATTTTCAGGGTCACTGCTCTAGGCAATGGGGTCTTAGTTCCTCTGGGACGGGGGGCCCTGCACATCTCCAAAGGACAGGAGGTAGGGCACCAACTCCCGTGCCCCCCACCCAGGTTGAGCGGGCCCTGGAGGCATTAGCCCCCATACTTCCGGCTGGGGAGTTTTCCAGCGGTTTTTGGAGAATCACCTGCAGTGTGCTGGCCTGGTCAGGTCTGTGACTCAGAACTTCCACCCCAGCTGAGGCTGAAACCACTGGGGGAAGAAAAGGACTTGCCACAGGGTGCCACCCACCCCAGCCACCCTCGTCTCCTGCCTGCAATAACCTGGCCAGTCCTACCCTTGTCCCTGCAGCAACTGGGGGAGACTTTAAAACCTCAGCCAGCACAGGGCCCTCTTTGTTCAGTGGCTCCCAGGGCAGCCCAGCTGCTCACAGTGGCCCCGTGACCCTGTCCCCCATCCAGCTTCTCTCCTCCTTATCCACTCCCGGCCAGTCGACTGGCTGGTGCCCTTTCTTAAACCTGCTGGGCCCCGACTCTACCTAACAGCCCCCACCCTGGCCATTGCCACGGCCAGGGACACTACTCCTTCAGCCAGCCCAGGCCCCACTCCTTCACATGCTTCGTGTCTTGCTCACACGGCACCTTCTCCTCAAGGCCTTCCCTGACCATCTTGTTTACGATAGCAGCTTACCCTCCCCCCCTTGGCCTGACACTCCCTGCTCCCCTGGTCCTGGCCCACCGTCCCCCAGAGCGTCTTACCTCTAACATCCTATATATACCTCCTAGATCTCTTTCCTTTGTTGTTCATTACCTGTCACACTCCTGGCAGTCTTGCTCACCAATGGATCTCATGAGCCTTATATCACACCTGGCCCAGAGTAGGTACTCAATACACACTCTTGTTGCATGAAATGGATTCTGTATGTCCAGACACAGCCTTTTCACAACTTACAGTGTAACAGGTGCTTTAGGGTCCACCTTACTGGGGGTGAAGCCCTTCTTAGAGGCCAAAAGGAGAAAATACTTCTCTGAAAAATGCATTTTGAGGGAGGCAGACAGACAGGCAGTGGGAAGCAGGGTAGAGTGGCCAGGCTCCCTGCGGATGCCTGAGTGGCGCAGAGCGGAGGAGAGACCAGGAGTTTGCCCTGCCCCGAGGCCCCCCTCGGCACACCCACAGCAGCAGCTCAGCCTCACATCAGCAGCACTCTCGGCCCTGAGGCCCGTCTGGGTGCTCCGGGAACCCGGGCAGCACAGGGCATCCCTGCCCATTTGGGCCATGAGACACAGCTGTCTCAGCCTCTCAACCACTCTGTTCTCTACCACCCCACCCCGAGCTCAGGGGTTCAGGGTTGTCCCCGGTTGCTGAGAGTTCTCTGCAGGTCACCCGTGCCTCTCATAGGGAGGGCAGCACGTACACAGGTGGGATCATAGAGCCTGGTGGGCCTGGGTTCAAATTCCAGCTCATCATCATTCCCACCTGGGTAAATCCCCTGGACCTCTCAGAGCCTCAGTCTCTTCATCTATAAAATGGGGATAAGCTGTTTATATCAAAGAGTTGTTCTCAGCATTAGGGAAAATGCCTCGTGTCGAGTGCACGCACTGTGCCTGGCTTCCACAAACGCTGAGTCCCGCCCCACTCCGCACACAGAGGCCCGTTGGGCACAGGGAAGCCCCTCCTTTCACTGCCCACCTTGCTCTACAGCCTCGTCAACCAGCTTCTTGTACAAACTCAAGGCTCTCCGGTCAACGACCATGCAGACCCTCTTCTCCAAGGCCTGCAGGAAGGCGGCCAGAGCCACGGCTCCCGGTGGGCCGTCCGTTTCCTCCGGAGGCTCGTGGTTGAAGTGCGTGGGGAGGCCGGTGGTGAGGAGCAGGGAGCGGGCGTGGGACAGCGACAGAGAGGCCCGCAGCAGCTCGTCTGGGCGGAGCAGGTGCCCGATCCCCCGGCTGCCTAAAGTTACAAAAAATAAAATCACAGAATCACTTGGTTGTGTTTCAGTTTGTTTTTTCTATCTGTTTTTATTACAGAAGTGGGTCTGAGGGGTGAGACAGAGCTGGAAAACTGTCCACCAGAATGTGCTTTCTCTCCAGCCCAGTCAAAAGAGTGGCTGGGAAAGTGGCCACAGGCCAGGTCCTCTCTATGTGACAGTCGGAGAGGGGTGGAAAGGGAATGTGAGTGGAAGCCATGTGGCCTCCTCAGGGCCTGGCCACATACCTCCCAGGCACCCCTCCAAGACTGCCCTCCCTGGGGTCTGGGATGCTGACAGCTAGCGCCCCCTGGGGGTCTCAGGATGTGATGGCAGAGCGGCTGGGTCCCTGAGCTACCTGGCGTAGGATCCCCCTCCCTGCTGAGCTGGAACACTCACCCAGAGGCCCCCCCGGACTGCTGAGAGAGGGGCACACATTTCTACTGTCTTCTTGGGGATTATTTGCGATAGCAGTTTAGCAAACTCCAACCAGGGAGTAGAGAAGGAGGAAGGGAAACGGGACTGTCTTAATTAGGGATTCCTCAAAAGCAGACCCTAAGACAAGGGCTTTGGTGCAGGTATCTCAATGGACAGTGAGCCCAGGAAAGAAGTCAGAAGATGGAGGACGTGGGATAGGACAGGGAAAAAGCCATGAAACAATGTGTGAGTGAGCAGGTTAACTCCGAAGGCGGCTGGGGCTCAATCCTGCCCGAGAGCCTCTAAGGGACGTGTGGTGCACACCCCAGGGCTGTCCTGCCCGCTGGACATTCACCAGCTCCCATCCCCGTGGGCGGAGGCTGTGGGCACTCCGGGCTGTGCTCTGGAGGAGCAGCAGAGAGACCTGAGGCCCAGGTGGGAAGCTGCTGTGCTGGGAACTGCCCACAGCAGCTGCTGTGACCCCGGGCCCTCCGCTGCATCCGCTACAGAGGCCACCGTGGCCGCCAAGCCAGTCCCAGAAGGCAGCACAGCCTCTGACAGCCATCACATACCACTGTGCCTTTGGACAGGCTCAGGTCACCTCAGGGCATACCGAGTGAGGGCGGGATGTGACTAAGAACTGCCACCCCAGCTGTGGCTGAAACGATGTCAGGGGACGTCAGCTTGGCATCTGAGGTGCCTGGACAACATGGAGGAACACGGGGCTTGGATTGTGCTTGTGGAGGAACAGCTCCACATCTAGAATCTGGAAGCTTACACTCCAGTCCAGGCGCTGGCACACTGTAGCTCTGTGACCTTGGCCTTGTCCCTTGATTGCTCTGAACCTCAGTTTTCCTACATGGAGCTCGGGGGTGATCCAGGTGGAGGAAGGCTATGCCAGTGGGAGCGGAAATGGGAACACCTGTCTGGAGTGTGACTAGTACCTTAGATTTGTCCACCGCACTGGAGCCAGCAACTCACATCCAGGAACTTATCCTAACAAAGTGATCATGGGTAGCTATGCAAACATAGTCACAAGGACGTTCATGGCAGCGCTGTGCATGGTGTTAAATAATAGGACATTAATAAAATGGTAGAACATTTGTAAAGAAAAAATCGGAAAGTAACCGATTTCACAGGATGCGGTGAGCAGCAGTAGAGAGAGGAGGGGAAGAGAACCTTGTCGGCTTTGACGCAGTCTCTCCCTCTGTGAGGACCGGTACTAGTGCAGTCATCAGGATTATAAACCTGGTATTTCTTCATATTCTCCAGGCCCTCCGATGCCAGCCAACGTCCTCTCAAAAATGACTGAGTGGCTCTATTATTACACTCAGGGAGTAGCGCTCAGAACCCTGCCATCAATCTTACATTTGCTTACTTAATATAGTGGGGATCAAAAGCATCTGTTGTTCCTAAGGATTAAAGATGTTCCCTCATAGGCGATATTGGCATCTCTGGACAGTCATAAATCTGCCCTTTCCCTGAGCCTCGTGCTTCAAGCCTGGACACACAGTCCACAAAAGCACTGAAGGGGGTTACTGTGGGCGACCCCCCAGATCATTCTGATTAAGCCATGGGAGCACTGGTGTCTGCCATAAATTTACATCCCAGGTACTTTTTAAATCTGAGCTGATGGCAGTTAATACTTCATCTTCCCTCATGACCCTTGTACTGAGCAGGAGAGCTGTCAGCCTGGGTAAAAATGTTTGTGAGACACTGCATCACAGAATTAAAAAAAAAATATCCTCCAAGGAAATCAACTACGTAAGAGACTCTGTGTGACACAGCCGTGAGCCGTCACCTCCATGAATGCACGTGGTCCAGGCAGATGGCCCGAATTTACTGTGTGTTTGTATGTAAAGGAAACTGTGCTCTCTGCAGAAGGAATGAATGAATGAGTGAATGAAGGAACACCCTAACAGACAAATGAGCCAAAAGCTATGCCCTGTGGTTTCACAGGAAGTCTGGTTACTGTGGACCCCCTGCCACTGAGGGGCAACCTTTGCTCCCAGGGCCCCAGGGAAGAGAGCAGACGTCTTTAAGGCTGGTCTGCACTGTCAGATTCTGGGCCCAGTGCTGGCCACACCCAAGGGCACCCAGGCTCTCTGTTCTACAACCCGGCCCAGGTGGTCTTCTCTGTAGGTGGCTGCCGCACCAAGGTCACCATGCTCAGCTCTGTCCGGGGCCTGGCCTGTAGGGTTAAACTCCCCAGCTGGCCACACCCCTCTGCTGTCCGCAGGGCCCTCACCACCACTGAGCAGGTCTCTGCTTGGGAAACGGACGGCAGATGAGCCAGCAGGGAGGCCAGGTATGCCTTCCCCAGACATTCAGCGTGCACGGGACTCGCAGGTCTAGGATCACAGTCCGTGAGAAGGTGCGGACAAGGGAATGGGGTGTGAGCTGGGAGGACACTTCTAACTGCCCAGGGAGGCTGTGACACACCATGCAGACTCAGACCCCAATTTCTCCCGTACCTACTGATCATGGGCCTTGGGTCAGTGGGCGTGGGTTCAAGTTCTGCCTCGACCGTCTACTGCGTATGTGGACTTGGGCAAGTTTCTTAACCTCATAGCTTCCTCGTAGGGTCGCCGGGAGAACTTAGTAAGATGAAGCATGTAAATGCTTTAAACACATGCTTTGCCTGGAGTAAAACTCAGTAGATGATAGCCACTATTCTTATTGCCTGTTATTCTTATAACCCCTAGAGGGAGGAATAATTGTCATCACCCCAGAAAACAGATGGGGAGTGTGTGTGAAGTCTACACCTTTGTTCTCTCCAGAGCCTTTGCCAGCAAATGAATCAAATTTTATATGCACGATGGCGCCCTCTGCTGGCTGCCCAGGATTAGCATTTTGGTTCTAAAATGAACCAGTGCAAGTTCAAAGCTCCTCAAGCCGTTTTCAGCAAACCTCCTCCTAACTGGAACCTGCAGACCCCTAGGAGACCCCACCAGCCCTGTCTCATGTCTAGAAAGGCAGAGGCTTGCAAACCTCAAAAGGGCTGTCCTCTGAGACTCCGTATACAACATACATGTTGGCTGCAAACTGTTGTGAGGCTGTCTTTCTGCAGGGTCCTGCCCCACCAGGATCCCCCAAGGAGGAACTGTTCAGCCCTCCACCCCTCTCCCTGTTGCCTGGTACACAAAACTGGTCTACACCCAACCCCAGGGCAATGGCATAAAAGAGGAAGATTAGGGACATTATTGAATAACTGATGACTTGGCTTCACTGGTGGCAGTTGATGCCTAGGAACCATTCTCCGTCTTTCTTCCCTACCCAACCTCAATTTAGTTCTGGGTGGCAACGTGCCCAGCTAATAATTAGTTCACCTCCTAAACTCCCTCACATATTTAGTGTTGAAAATTAGGGGGAAAACATAAAGACGGAAACCAAAATCATCCACAATCACACTCCCCAGAGATCACCATCAGTATTTTGGTGCACTGACTTCTTTTTGGGATTCATACACACTATCAGCATTTAAAAAATCATACTGCAGACACAGTCTGCATGCCACCTTTCACTGAACGGGGACATCAGTGATGACTTTCTCCAGGCCTTTGGGGTGTGATTGCTTGGCTTCTTACCTGGGTCTACAGCAATCATTGTCTCCAGTTCTCTGATCTTCCGAACGGCTGAAGCTGATGCCATGCTATAGTGCAAAGGATCCTGGGAAATGTGATGGACCTCTGGCATTCCCTCAGGGGTGAGGCATCTGGCCGGAGCCGCTGGACCCTTCAGGTCAGTCATCACTGTGCAACCCGGTGCGCTGGTGAAAGCCAGTGGGGTCACTATGGCACACAACAGGAAGGATTAAGCCCAGCCACTTATCAAACCCTGTCCATTCCCATCTGGCCCACCACTGATGGGAAAGATGGCATCCATACCTCCAGTCAGCCAACAGCACTCCCTATACCACTTGTTGGCACCGGGTCAGAACAAGCTGGCTTATGGCTAAATCAAGTTCCATCTAAATAGGGGCCCCTGATTTTTAGGCAAGTGAAGGTGGGTAGAGTGTGGGAAAAGAAGGGAGGTGCCCACAGCTACAAATGGGGCTCTAGGAGTTTCCACCAATGTAATCCCACGGATATCAGAAAGCACTTACTAAACCCAACAATGCATCAGGCCACCTTGCTTTATTTACTTTGCAGCAGACGTTAGATTTGCTGACAAACAGCTCTCTCTGAACGTAGCCTGTAGTTTTCTCATAGCCCATATATTTAGCTTTGGTTTATGCTAATTTTGTTCTTTTAAAAACTCCCCTACTAGATTCCAGGCAGTGTGACCCGCTGTAGCATAGTTATTAAGAACATGGCTTTAGCACGGTGTACACACTGGAGCTTGAGATGCAAATTAATCCTCCTTAAATCTGTTTCCTCAACTATAAAATAATGATACTGCCTTATATGGTTGTTGTCAGATCATAACTGGGAAATGCACATTAGAGTGTTTAGCCAAGTGCCTGGTCCAGTGTAAGCCCTCAGTAAGCAGTGGTTTGCATTACTGAGCCAGGGCTGTATCTTATTCACTCTTAGGTCTTTGTGCCGACTAGGTGCTTAATTCTCCATATATTTAATTTAGACCTTTCTTTCAGTGTCATTATTGTCCTTGAGAACTCTAACCCCACTCAGCTACATGTTCCCTGAGAAGAGGGAACATGGCTTATTCATCTCACAAAGGCACACAATAGGTGCTCAATAAATGCAGATATGAATTGAGTTAATAACATTTTAGATTTCACAGAAAACAGTAAAATTTCTCAGATCTAACAGAAAGCCATAGTCAGCCAACATCTCAGAAGGAAAACCTACTGATGTGCGTCAACATTCTAGTTCAACTTTCAGCCAGGATATAAAGGGGGAGAACTGACTGATGAATGCAATCGTAGTTTTTCTGTTTCAGACAGAACCTAAACTTGGTCACTCTAAAGCCAGGTACACATCAGAACGGTCAGCTTGGAGAGTGACATGGGATTTTGCCCTACCAGCTGTGAGACATGCAGCAATGAATCGATTGCATTAGGAGTTTCACTATGTACGTTTGAGCATGATATGGTAAATTAGAAAGATTCAAGGTTGTCCCTGACCAATGATGTCATTTGTCCTCATTTACAATCAAACCTGCTATCACAAGTCAGGACTGAAGGGCGATCCTGTGCTGGTAAGCCGGCAGCAGGGAGAATTCTTCTGCAGGGCCTCCCCTGGCAGGTGGCAGGGGAGGGGTGAGGTCACCGGGCAGGAGGATGCTGACTCCAGGTGTGTGGATGTGTGTACACAAGGGAGTGCACACACACTCGGAAACGATCACAGGCTGGCTCCCTGAGAACTGCATCATGTTTCCTGCAGCATTTTACGCCTAAGATCTGGGCCTAAGATGCCTGGTACAGAGCAGGTTCCCAATACATTAATGTGAAATAAACAAATGACTAGAATCCTGTGTCCTGGTGTTTACGCAGCATCACCGTATGTTAGAGATAATCTTCCCCTATCGTGAGGCCATTCTGATAGCTAAACTTCCGTGAATCCTTTAAAAATAAATTGAAAGTAGCACTAAATTATATTATCTGTAGTGCAAGCCAGGCTGACCTGGCTAGAATTTTCCTCTGTCTACGGCGATGGGCTGCAATAATTATTATTTTTAATGACTCTGTCACATCCCTACCTTACTGTGAGCTAGTCAGGGCGCCCTCGTGTGTTGCTTCATTGTAATATCACCCTAGGCCTTTGGAAAAATGGACTGACAGTAAGGGTCTCAAATAACCTTGCAAAAGCCACGTGAACTGCTTTGTTTAGTTGTGTTGTTTGCCTTCACCTTTGCTTTCAAAGCCCCACCAACCTCCAAAATGTCTCAAGAGGTCTTGCTAGACATTGGTGCTTCTGTTAGAAGGGGCTGTGAGCCTTTCACTGAAAGAAATACATTTAATCAAAGCGTATTTGAGCTGAAAGATGAATTTCACTGGTGAGACCCAGCACTGGGATGGAAGGAAGAAGCCAGAGAGATCTTCACTGTGGGCTGTAGGCCTATGCTTTGTTCCTTAAGTCATTGTACCATAAGCCTATGCATTCAGGAACTAGAGACCCACCTGAATTCATCCTCGGTCAGAGTAACTGCCCCCACAAGCCCAGACTTACTGCAGCCACTGACAGCTTCGAGACTGGTCAGCTGAGAAGGCCAGAACACTGGAACGTCCCCCGGCTGACACACCACAGGCTCCCCGTAGTCAGGTTTGGAAAGGTCTTTGATTCCCAACAGTCCTGCAGTGGGGGAAAAAAGAGAATTCCAAGGGCCCCACACTGGCCGGTACCACCCGAGTTTAACACGTTGAGTAGTTTATGGTTTTTTCTCCAGGAGGAACTCTAGTCACAGGACTGCCGTAAACTGTACTGGAGAAGGACCAGAAGAAGACCAGGAATCAGGACGTTAACAACTCAGGATGCTTGCAGACTTCTAGTCCATTTTGAGTGGCATAGTTTCAGAGCACAGAATCTCAAATGCCTGGTATGCTTGTTGGAGGGGACTTGGGGGCCCAGTACTGTCATCATTGCCAGTGATTCTGAGTTTGTCTTGGTACAGACCATCACACAACCCACACAGAAACTCCACTGCTTGACTGCCAACAACGGCCCTACCCCTGTCCAGCCATCAGAGCGCTCACGAGGACAGCAAAGATGGATGCACTGGGTTCAATCCACCCACTAGTCATAAAACAACTCAGCAGACACTTCGCTTTGGGTGGCCTTGAGACCATCATTCTGTGAGGAAAGTGATGAGTGCTGATGGCATTTTTACAGAATGCTGGGCTTTGTCTGATTTTCTTTGTTATGCAGCTGAGGAAGTTCAGTTATGCTGAACTCTGGTTCTCACCCCAGATCCAATCGCAAGCCCTCATCAGGCCTCTGAGAGCCTCCAAGAAGCCTGGGAAGCTTCCATGCTTGGATCTGCTCACTCGCTGTCAGACTGAGTTAATACACTGGGGATCAATGGATTTCAGTTTAAGTTAACTCTTGGAAGGAAGCCGTCTCCTGCCCAAATATGCCTCTGAACAATAGCCTAGATTAGCAGTTGCCATGATTTCAAATCTCAAGACAAATAGCTCTGCTGACGTCCTCCCCCACCCCAGGTTCACTTGAAGTTCACAGGGGCTAATGGGTGAGGCTGGCTATTCTTCCAAGGGCATCACCTTCAACTCTGAAGGGCATCTGCAAACCCAGCTCTAGGATTGCTGCAGGAAGCTGGGTCTTGACCAGGGCCTTCACCCCTGGAGACCCCTGGGAAAGATGAGAACAAGTCAGGACAACTCAGGAACACAGCACGTTCCTGTCTTCTCGGGCAGAAGTCCAAGTGCAGCTGTCAGAATCATGAACGAGCGTGGACACTGACCTGGGTCGCCAATGTGAACGGGTTGTCCTTGCTCACCCGCCGCGGAGCAGCTGGCCTGCACTAGCCTTTCCAGCTTGTCCTTGGGAACGGGCCTCATTGTGACCACCAGAGGGCAGCAAAAGCCAGCGATGGTGGCGCAAGGCACGGCTGTCTGCCCAGAAATCAGAGTGAAAAATGTTAAAAAACAGAATTAGCACAGATCGAAGCTCTGAGCAACATGAGTTCAAGTCAGCTGAATGAAGGAGGAGGTCCAAGGAGCTATCACAAAAATATAGCTTCTTTTTTTATGTGACATAGAGATGAGGACGTTTGCTGGTAATTATTGGTCTAAAAGAGAGACTCAACTTTGTGTGTGCCCTGGACCCCTTTGGTAGTCTGGTGCAGCTACGGACCCGCATAGAAGTCACATATTTAACTGAATAAAAGGAAATGCATAGAATTGCAGGGAAACCAGTTATGCTGCTAATGCAACTATCAAAAAAATTTTTTTAAATGTAGTAATGGTGATAGATATGCCTCCTTGATGACAGTTCAAGGAAGAAGACGGCAAACCCACCACTGGAATTTGGAAGTAGTGATCAATATATAGCACATTTGTGAGTTATCAGGAAGGATTACAATGGAACATGAAAATATCTTTGATTTCTTTGGGCAGCCACATAGTCACAGGGTCTGCTGGCATGACGTTTTTTCACTGCATTCAAAATGGAAGGAAATGCTCATTTTCAGTTTGAGGCTAGGAAAATCAAAATGTACTTTTTTTCCCACCTAATTTCACGGACCCTCTGAATTTTCTCCACAGACCGACTCGAGGGGACCATGGACCGCAGCAAACCACAAACAAAGGCCTCTGGGAGAATCAGAGGCAGGATCCCCGGGGTCTCCTCTGCCTCATGAGTCCATTCAGGGGACGCAGGCCTGTGCCCTGAGCCCACAGAGCCTCGCCTCACTCCTCTTGCCTCTGTGAAAGCTGCCAGGATGACCTGTGTGACTTTGACTAGCGATGTTTTTTCTCCCTGCTGGATGGTTTCTGGTCCCTGTAGCGGGGCTTAGGAAAGAGGTAGGACATGGCCAGGAGGCTAATGCCCTGAGACAGTCTGGGCAGCTGCCCGCAGGGTTTGCTGTTAGCACCCTGTCAGCAGCAGTACGAAACCTTGGTGTGCCTGCCAGTTTGGTGTTGAATAACAGCACTTGAGAGGGGGCACATGCCGGGATGCTCACAGAGGACAGGCCGTGCTCCCCGAGGCTGAGGCGCCTCCTTCTGGGGGTGCACTTCAGCCCTCAAGGCCGCCAGCTGAACCCAAGATGCCTGCCTGGGGTCAAGGCGCAGAGGCGTCAGTGGTTGACAGAAAGCCGCCTGCTCACCACCGGGGGCCCTGAGGTGTGGAAAACCCAGGGCTCTGCTGAGCACTTACCGTAGGAAGTGATGGGCACCTCTGTGCAAAGCATCTTGTAATTGTCACACCCCCTCTAGGGGCATTTTATAGATGGGAGCCAGGGGTCCTGGGTTCCAGCCTGGTTTGGGGACTTGGGCAAGTCCCCTTCCTTCTCGAGCCTTGGTTTCTGCATCTTAAATGAAAGGCTGCACACACAAGCCCTGAGATCCTCCCAGCTCCTACCTGCTACAAGCGGAGGTGTGTGCCAGGGCCAGCCCTGCCCCCGCCCTGCCCGGGGCCCCTCCGCAGCTGCGGTCCCGCCCCCACCCTTCCGGACCTTCAAGAAAACCGCTGGGGCACACGTTTCACACATGAAAAGCAGCACACGCTGTGGGCAGCCTTGTTTCTCCTCAGAGGCAGCTTGGGCCCCTCTGGCAGGAGCCCAAACCAAGCATGTTTTAATAAACGTCCTGGAGCCCTAGACAAAATCTCCCCGAGTCCTCCCTACAGGAACCCCAGGGCAGGATGCTGACACTGGCTGACCATGCACCCCGCAGGGTAAATTCTCAGACGTCACACAAATGTCCCAGGAGGGGTCGGTGGAAGGAGGGATCTGGTTCTCTCCCTGTGACAAGCAGTGGCTGGAATAAAACCCCAGAGCCACAGCAGGGAGGCGACCCCAGAGTGGGCTCATCCCGGGAGAGGCCGCCACCTCTGGCCAAGAACATGACCCAGCTTTCCTGACAGAGACATAACCCAGCAGCTAACGGCCTGGCCGAGGCTCTGCCACAGATCCCTGGGCATTTACCCAGCCAGATGCATTCTGCTCGATGCCAGGGAGCGTCTTCCAAAATCTCACTGAGATGCCCTAGTTTAAAGGAGCCAGAC
The DNA here is from genome assembly GCF_048773025.1 of Camelus bactrianus. NCBI lineage: Eukaryota > Metazoa > Chordata > Mammalia > Artiodactyla > Camelidae > Camelus > Camelus bactrianus. The sequence goes on from NC_133544.1 coordinate 11,960,866, forward strand.
AAATTCCAAACAGGTTGGGTTTACACAGCACAATGATCTGCCCCAAAGGGCTTGACTCACGCTCTGAAGGGCACACTGGGCACTCACAGCCCCTCTAGAGGTAGTCAGGAGAGAGGCTGGTGATCCCATTTTCCAGGTGAGAAAACAAGCTCAGAGAGGTTCACCACTTGTCCTGGGCTGCACAGCTAGAAAACGGCTGAGCTGAGGCCAGAGCTTTAGTCCCCTACCTCCTGGGCCAACGTTCTCCCCATAGCAGGAAAATACAAAATGACTCCTGTTTTCAAATCATCCTGCCCCTGTGGGTGGCGTCCCTACCTTGTATGCACCCAGGTGGCCATGGTCAGCTGCGTTCCTTCCAGGGAGCCCTGCTTCCTCCAAGGCGCCTTCCAGGGAGAAGCTGCGGCCCAGGAGGAAGGCCACCATGTCCTTCAGCTGCTCCGAGCACTCCTCCAGCGAGGTCAGGCTGCCCATGCAGGTGCCAAACTCGTATTTCCGGAACTGGGGACAGCCCATCCTGAGTACACAAGGGAAAGCTCACTGGCCCCCAGACTCAGTATGCACTCTGACAGTGCATTTTTAAAATGGACTGGGGAGAGCAAAGAGGACATCTGGGGCTGAAATTTCAGGCACCAACACTGAGGAAGGGAACACAATTTTGAGCAGGGGTCCTTGCTGGCATCCTTCAAATCTTGCCAGACTGGAAACTTTTAAATCAGCATGAATATAATGTGGCCCCTGTCCCCACCCTATTATATTTCCTGTAACCTCAACCAGAGACCAGCCAAACCGGCAAGGCAAAAACAAAGGCACCCACTCTGCCATGGAGGCAGGGCCACAGACAAAAGGAAGGGACAGAAGGCATGTGTCTCAGGGAAGCTCTCAGTTCTAGCAGTTGAAAGGCCTCTCTTTCCTTAGAGAAATTCTCTTGCAGGATTGAAAGACTTTGGTTATAAGCCTAGTCTTCATTCACTCCAAAACCATTTTGCTGAGTCGGTCGTCCATGCCTGACACAGGCCAGGTGATGGGCTATAGTTATGGAGCTGACACCAGCCAGCCTTTAAGAAGCTTGAAATCCTACACTGGCAGGTGAGAGTGCATTGAAATCAGATGCTTGCAATACAGAGCAGCGAGTGTTAACAGTCTGGGTAGAGGAGTGACTCAGGGAAGGGAGAAATCCATTCTTTGCCACAAACAGGGAGGTGCTGGAGCTGGGTCCTGAAGGGTGAATAGGAGTTCACCATTGGACAAGGAAGATAGAACATTCTAGGCAGAGGGAGCAATGTGTGAACAGCACAGAGGCGTCAAGCCCTATGACACATCGGGGGATCTGCTCTAGGAGCCCCTTAGGTGGCAGCATGGGAGGGACTAGAGAAGAGGCAAAGGGGCTGACCTCGGGCCCAGGCAGGGGCTCTGAAGGACCCTCCCACCCCTGGAGTCCACAGAGGATAACTGAAGAATGTTCCTGGGAAGGTTTCTCTCTGAGGAGAAGGCTGGGGATGACTGGAGTGTCAGGGGTGGGGCAGACACTGACTGGGGGCCTGGTCACTTACACGTCCTCATTGGGCTAAGGTAGAAGCCATGGGAAGGCACTGAAGAACTTTAAATGGGGAAGTCACACGATCAGATGTAGTGTTAGAAGAAGTCACTCCAGTGGGAGAGCAGACGATGGGGTGGGCCGGGGGAGTAGGAGAGGGTCAGAGTGGGGCGAGGAGGACAGTTAAGAGGTCCTAAGAGTTTAGGAGAGAGATGCGAGCCCGAGCCAGCATGGTGGGAGAAATGTGGGCTCCCTGGAGTGCTATTACAGAGGCAGAATCAGTAAGGCCATTTATCCCATATGTTAGATTTAAAAGCATGAAAGAACATACATGACATATTAACAATGTCTATCTCTGGGTGTTGGTAATGCAGATGGTTTTATTTTCTTAATCCTGTGCAGCCAGGTTTCTAGCTTGGGTGATGATGTGGATGGATGGCAGTGCCAGGGGGATTTGTCCAGGGCTGGACTTTCTTGGTGATCCCAGAGATTTTTCCCAGGGCAGGCAAAGGGAACAGGTGTAGGAGTGGGAACTTGAAGAGGACAGCACCTTCCTGAGCCACAGTCATGACTGGGGCTGCATGCCAGGCACTGGTGGTCCCCGAGGCAGGACAAAGAGCTTCCTGGTGACAGACACCTGGCTGCAGCATCTGGCCACTCCTCAGCTTTCACCCCCAAGCCCAGGCATTTTACCTGGTGTCTGGCACAGCACCCAGGGCAGGCAAGGTCCACTTGCCCGGCTCACTTCGGCCCAGGAGGGGCAGAGGGCCACTGTTGGCCTGGCAGAACTTTTCAAAGGCCAGAGCAAGAGACCTGGGCAGGACCACCACGCTGGCTGGCTGGAGCCCTGGGTTTGGTGAGAGAAGGACAAAGGCACGGTCAGTTCCTTCTTGTAGAGCCTTTTTAATTTAACGTTTTTATTGAAGCGTAACATACACACAGAAAAATGCATGTTAGTTTACAGCTTTATGAACTTTCACGAAAGGAAGACACTCTTGGAACCAGCATCCTGGTCAAGCAACAGAGTGTTATCAGCATCCCAGAACCCCCTCATGCCCCGCCTTCCAGTCATCACCCTCCCACGCTCCCCACAAGGGCAGCCACTGCCAGACATCTGGCAGCACAGGTCGTTTTTGCCTGTTCTTCACACATGTCCTTCATGTAACGGGATCATGGTATTTGTGAGTTTTGAGTCTAGCTTCCTTCACTCACCAGTCTGTTTGGGAGCTCCATCCATAGAGCTGCATTTAACAATAGTTGGTTTCTTCTCCTGATGTGTGGTAAATTCATTATTACAACATATTTACCCCAAACTATTGCTGATGGACATCTGAATGGCTTCCAGTGTAGGTTACTACAAATGGTGCTGCCGCGAACTGTTCAGAATGTGTGCTTTGGGCACCCATGTATCCAGCTCTGTTTGGTACACACCTACGATTGCAGGAAACACACTTGTTCTGATTTAGTAAATGCTGCTAAGCAGTGTCCAAAGTGGTTGTACCGATCTGCGCTCCCGCCGGTGGGGTGTGAGCTCTTGGCTGCTCTGTATCGTCTCTGACACTCGGTCCTGCCTGCCTTTCTCATTCCAGCCATTCCGGCAGGCAGGTGTGCAGCGGCCTCGCCCTGACGAGTAATGCGGATGAGTGCCTTTTTATGTGTTTTAGTGGCCATTCGGGTATCATTTTTGGGAAAGAAACTCTTCACGTCCTTTATTTGGGCAGGTTCATAACTGAGCAGGCTCCAGAATCCCTGACTTCCCTCCAAAGAGACAGTCTCACTGGAGCCACAGAGGAAGCCATGTGCACGCCACAACCTCATCTGGGGGGCAACCCACCAGCCTCGGCAGTGGGAAGTTCTTTGGCTTTGAGGGCAAACAAACCCGGGTTTGAATCCCGATTTTGCCTCTGGCCAGTAGTGTGACTCTGGGCTTGGTTTTCCCACGGATAAAGTGGCATAAATCACACCCACTTCAAAGAGAACTCCGTGAGTCCTTTCCCATCTGTAAATTACCTAACACGTGGGTGTTCAGGAAGTAGGAACTGGAGTTACATTCACTCAAGGAATCTTGTACAGACCTTTAAAATTACGGTTCAGAAGAAATATTTAATGATATTAAAAAATGTTTGGGATGTATCATCAAAGGAACATTACCAGGTAACCAAACAGTATGTTCAGGATATTTTCCTTTTGAAAGAAGATAAGAGAAAGAACTAGAAGGAGATACATCTACATGTTAATCATGTATTCCCAGTGACAAGATTGTGGGTGATTTTAATTTTCTTCTTTGTGCTTTCTTCAGTATTCTAAAATCTATGCAATAAATAGGTTATTATTCTGTATCTGGAGGAAAAACAAGAAAATTTTGTGTTTCAAAAAAGGGGACTATTTCCTTTAAAAAAGATCATCCCAAAGAAAAATATAATTATACTCTTTTGAAGAAATAACCTTGGTGACAAATCTCCTAAATGCCAGATTTGCTCTAGCAACATGTGAACATTTATTTTCTGCAATAATATTTGTCAGTTAGTATTTTCCGAGTGCTTATTATGTGCCAGGCTCCCTGTGCTAAGTAATTTATACGTGCAATCATCTGTATTTTATACAAGAGGAGGATAAGGCTCACAGAGTTGGAGTGACTTTCTCAGGGCTCCCCGCTGGGACATGGATTCAAGGTTACATGCTGGGTTACATGCTGGGACAGCAAGGATTCAAGTCTCAGACAGGTGACCTCTGAGTCCTTCTCGGGTCACCACTGGGCTGGGGGCACAGGCCTCCCTAGCGTGGGTCCACCACCCTCTCCGGGATGGTGTAGTGAGGCAGGTGTGACCCTCTGCAGGGGAAAAACTAGGACTGGCTCCTGCTCTAAGAGCCTGGAACTCATTATCTCAAACCCTGCAATGCCTGCCAATGCTACAGACTTTCCAAAGGAGGACCAACTGCACACTCCCAGCCGCAAGCCCAAGGAAGCTGGCTGCATGTCTCAGGCGAGCCCAGCATGCCTCCAAAAATTATCCGGAGTGAGGAGGGAGGGAATCCTGCCAGCTCAGAGGCCTCCCATTTCCTGGCTACCCCTTTCTTACCTGCAAAGCCTGTTTCAAGAGCAAAATGGATTAATACCATAAATCACGAGGCATTAGGTGCACAAAGCTTCTCTGTCTCCTTCTTAATTAAATGGACTTCAGAAGGCACTGCGTTCTGGTTTTGTTCATCTCCACTTCTGGTCACAGAAAGTCCCCACATTGTTCCCATGAGTAACAGGACGTCGAATAGAGGACTCTGGGGTGTCTTTTTGGAGGGGGCAGTGGACACATGACCGGAGGGACTTCAGGTCTGAAGCGATTCATGCGTCCCCTGAGCCTCTCGGCCTCCAACTAAAGTCATGACAGTGTTTTCTTTGTGGAGAGAAATCAAGTGAGTCCTCTGAATCCTTTTACCCAAAAAAGCAATGCTCCCTCTCCTCCAACCTTTCTAAAAAACTTAATAACAAGAGGAAAAAAAAAAAAAAGCAAAAGCCCTTTAACGTTCCTAATCGGACATGAAGTCCTGGAAGAGCTCATCTCAAGCTGCAGCGTTCCAGCTGCCCCACAGAAAGAGCTGCTTTCCTCCCAGAGAAGCCACGACGGACAGCCGCTAACGAGGACCCGGCCTCTCACCCATGCCGGCTCCGTGGGGAGGAGCCTGTGATCACTTTCAGTGAACAGGTGAGGCTTCAGGAGGTCACACAGCCCACCCGCAGCTATGGCCGGTAAGGAACCACGCTGGGACTCACACCCAGCCTGTCTGAGCCCCGCTGTCTCAGCACCTCCTCTGAGGTTCTGGTGAGCCTGGCTGAGTTGGTGTTCGCTGGTTCATTCTGTGTGAAGGGTTGTGGTTGACTGTTACTTGCTGACCCTCTATAAAGCACATTTCCCAGTATTCACCCCCCTGGGAGCCCCTTCCTCCTTGACGGTGGCCCGGGCCATGTGACTTGCTTTGCTAACAGGACACGAGGAGATGTGGTGCAAGCAGAGGCTTGATGTGTGCTTGTGCATGAGGGCGCATCTTCTTGGAATATTCTCTCACGGAGGCCTGAGATACTCCGTAAAGAAGTTTGGCTTCCACTGCTGGAGAGACTTCTTACAGTGAGGAATGTGAGGGCTGGTCCCAGCTGTTCCAGCCACCCCAGGGGACACTCCAGACATGTGAGGAAGAAGCCATCTTGGTGGTCCAGCCCCAGCAGACACCACATGGAGCAGAAGAACCACCCAGCTAAGCCCAGCCTCAGTGCAGAACTATGGTTGAAACCACTGAGTTTGGGGGTGCTTTGTTATTCCACAATAGAAAACTGGACCCACAAATAGCGACAGAGGCCAGACAGTCTCATAAATGATGCAAACTGTCCTGCTTTAGTCCTTTACTCTGTGCTGCTGGCGATCTCACTGTAAACAGAACAGTCTATCTTTACTGTGGAATTTTGCTGGGACTCGGGTCTGTTTTCTCCTGAGGTCCTTCTAGAGCCCTGGGTGTCACTCCTGGGAGACAGCGGGGAGATGGGTGCTGCCCAGAAAAGAACACCAGTCCAAGGAGGGAGGCGTGCACTGAATCAAAACCAGAATAAAACGCAGTGTAAACTGGGGGCACTGTTCCTGGGAGAGAAAACCTTTTCATCACTTGAGGTCACTGGTGATTATCCCCGTGGAGCTTGGCGACCAAGCAGAGCTGGATGGTACTAGACTTCACATCCGAGTCTGGTCCAAGGGGCTGCCTCCTTCTGGGAAGTTAAGCAGTGACCAAACGGAGAACCGCATTCTGCTCTTACTCTCTGTCTCCCATGCAGAAGCCAGAAGTCTCAGGAATTCCTGGGACCTACCTTTCTGATATTTCCGGGAATTTTCTTTTAACATCTAGCACCACTCACCTTCAGCTGAGCTGGACATGTTTCTGATGTTTGGTTTCTTCTGTAGAATCAAACTCCTTACGGCAGAGGGAAGGCAGGACTTCCGGAGGAGAGTGAAGGTCATCATGTCACTCTTGACTAGGCCGCAGGGAATCTGGGTGAGGGGACGGAGAGGAGCAGATGAGAAAGCACAGCTCCCTGGGAGGCAGGTGGCAGCTGCGGTATCAGGGCTGCTCCTGGCCCTGTCCCGGGATGGCTGCCATTCACAGCAAGTGCTGTCCCCACCCGCACCCCTTCCTCCTTCCCCGAAGGCCTCTCCACTCCTCAGAACTAGCTCAGAATCTTCGATCTCTGTGAAGCACCAACAGACTCGCGCTGGCAGGTGCAGGGCTACCTTGCCCCCAAAGTATCCAAAGCATTCTCTGAGCCACTGATTTGGGCCTTGCAGTTACAGTTGGCCTGAGGTTCTACTTGACTCAGAGCCCCATTCTCTTTCCCAAGGAGACCCCAAGTGCCTAGAGGGCAGGGCCACAATTTAGGGCTCTTCCACGGGCCCCACAGCACTTATCACAGCCGAAGCACGCAGCACACAACAAACCCAGTGAGGAGTTAAGGAAGAAATGCATGACTGCCACGTGCAATCACAAAGCAATTAATAGGCCGGATTTTCCGTCTACGTATGATTTCTGATACTTAGTTTTAGGTCCTAGAAGGTAGACACTTTATGTTTTCTTCTTTATATTGCTGCTCCCACCACTGGTCTAGGCACAGGGTCTTACACAGATTTTTGGTAAATGAATCAATACTATAAATTTTAAAATACAGAGATAGTTTCAAAGCTCCAAGAAATTATGCTCAGAAAGGAATCCTATAAACTGACTTCCTACACTCTAGAAAGAGAGGTGTCAATGTGTCAGCAAAATCTAGGGCTAGAGAGACACAGTGTTGGTCTCAAAGGCACAGCCCATGTCTTCCTCATCTTCCTCGTCATACTACGTGCCTAGCATAGTGCCTGGCACAAAGGTGGGAGTTCCTAAGTGTTTGTTGAATGACTGACTGACTGGAGAATGGATGAAAGCAGGATTCAAGGGCAGTGTCGACAGTGAAGGTTCTGGACAAGCTTGATTTTCTACAACTCTTTCTATCTACAAAGAGCCCAATCAGATTCCAAATCACCGATTTCATCTCTAATCTGCTAGATAGAAAATCACGTAAACCCCATGGCCATTATAATGAAGAATTTGAGCATGTATAAAATCTCTAACAAACAAAACATAAAACATACTGCCCTGAAAGGGGTAAAGATATATTTTAAACTGACAGCAGGTGCTTTTGGAGCTGCAGGAACACAATGCTGTGGGGGCACAGAGGAGAGAACAGTTGGTCCCCGCGGGCTAGGGTGGGGTTGCTGGGAGGGTCAGGTGAGGTTGGATTCATACCCCAGTTGAAGATCCTGAGGCTTAAAGCAGCTGCTTTGGCAGGTCAAGCCTGTACTTGCCTGTTGGACTGAGAGAGACCGCCTGGGCTCCAGTAGGCCTGACTTCTTAGCCAAGCAGCCAAGGCTCCAGTTAAGGTCCTGGATGTCTGTGGTTCCCTGGAGTCACCGTGGAGGGCTTAGCACCTCAGCAAAGATCGAAGAGAGAACTATTTCCTAACCATGTGGGGACAGGGGCCAGACCTCTCTGATAACTGTCCTCACTTGGTATCTGGAGGAGAGAATGAAGTTTACCCCAAACGCAATGACATGGGAGACCCTACAGGTACCTGCTAGCCTTCACCCCCCGTTAGTCTCTGTAAGGCAGCAGAGGCAAGCTGGGTGCTGTTCTGCAAATAAATTATACCCAGAAGACCAAAATCTGAGAGTTACTGCCTTTTCTTTCCTTTATTTATTTATTGTTTTAATATAAATTTAAGTAGATCTATGTAATTCTTGTAATAATGTTACTTTCCTAGCCTGGAGATGGATGAGTGCAGCTGGAAGACCTGCCCTGTGAAATGCATGCTGGGAGTGTGCCAGGCACTTGAATGTCACCTGCCAGGCATGCTGGGGTGGAGGTAAGAGGGCTGAGAACCCCCACCTACTGGGTCATTCCCTTGAAGGCAAGGGCCTAACAGAGCATGAAATACATGCTCATTGGCTCCTGTCAAAGAAATGCTGTCAATATACCAACTGGAGAATGCCCAGTCATAAAATAAATGATAGCACTACAACCACATAGGGGAGACCACGGTGGGCCAGGCACTGTGCTAGGCCCTTCCCCCTCATTGATTTACAACCATTGGCTCCTCACCACTGCCCCATAAAGAAGGCATTGCTAATGCCACTATAGACAAGGAAACTGGGGCTCAGGGAGGTCAAAGAAGTTACTTAAAGTCCTATATATAGGAGGTGGTAGAGCCCCAATCCAAAAGCAAGTCTCAGTTCATGCTTGCTTGTTGGGTATCTACTCATCGATATCAGTGGGTCTATGTATCCATCCAGCCTCCCATCCACCATGTATCCTAGTAGGAATCACATCCTCAGTGTCTCAGGAACAGTAGGGGCCTTCTCCCTTTTCCCCACAAGGTGATTCTGGGGCCAGAGTTCAACCATATTTCTTTGTGGACTGATCCCTGAGCTCAGGCTTCTCAAGGCCTCTGCGCACTCACTGCTGAGTGGCTCAGGTGCTGCACTGCCCAGCAAGGTCTCCCTCTAGAAGTGAGGCAAGATGGGATCCAATCAGTGAGCCTTGATCAGACTCCAAGAAGCCACCTTTCTGCTGTGAGGCCCCTCTTTTCTCTTTGGAGAATAACAAACTATCAAGTCCACAAGTATCACTCCCGAGAGGTGGGGGGCCCTTGGACAATCCATTCCTGAGCACAATCTGACCCACTCAAAACCCTAGTGTGAAAAAAATCTCATCAATGCCTGTCACAGATGACTCAAATTCTACCATTAGAAAGTCAGTCCTCTGCTTTACCCAAGCAATTCAGTTCTGGGAATGTAACCTCCAGATGTGTTCAAAAAGCGGATGGGATAGTGTGAGCACATGGTAGCACTATTTGTAATAGAAACAATTTAGAAACAACCTAATAGAAATTGATTAAATACACGGAGGACTGGTTAAATAGAAGAGTAGCTAAACTATGGTTACACCCACACCCTACACAGATCATACATAACTAGAAAAAAGAATGAGTTACTCTGTACCCCTCAAATGAAGCACTCTCCCGAAGATATAAAATGAACAGAGCAAGGTGAAGAATTCTATGCTGAATAACATGCACACAGCTGGTCAGTTCAAATGCAGATAGACCGGCTCTGGAAAGATGGGGAAGAGCTTGGAATCAGTGGTGGCTGCAGAGTCGGGAGACTGGGGGGATGCGGGCCTGAGCAGAAGCAGCGGCTGCCACATTATTCTATGTGAATGGGGCCCTCTGGAGTTGTGCCACAGGTGGCCCTGGTGGAAGAGGGACTTCCTGCACCTTTGAATAGCACAACATGGAAGTATTACCTAACACAAAAATGGAATTTAATTTAAACATATATTAGGAAGGTAGAATCAGGTCCTTTTTAAAGAAGTAAACATTACAATAAAATAAGTTATTCCTTATATTTCTGAGGATTTGGGTCACTCAGTTTTTTCATTCATTCAGGAAATATTTATTTAGCCCTGACCATGTGGGGTATGCTGAGTATAGGGAGGTGAGTAAAACAGAACTTATCCCCATTTAAAGGCAAGTATGTCTGGGAGTGTGAACCCCACAGCGACAGTGACAACAGCTACCACTTAGTAAGTGCCTGCTTGGTACCCAGCATCCAGGTCCAGTCCATCACCTATCCAGGCAACAGGCATTGTGGTACAGAGCACAGTTTCGGGAGTAGATGGTCTGGATTCTGAACCTGCCTCTACACCTAAGAGGGAATCATTGACCCCCCTGAGTCTATTTTTTCATCTGTAAACAGGGACTAATAACAGTATGTTCCTCATTGAGTTATGGTGAGGATTAAATTAGCTGACACTTGTGAGGTTCTCAGAACAATTCCTGGTGGGGCCCACAGTTAGCACCGTGGAAACACTGTGCATGTTTATTGCTCCTCGCCCGCCCGGCCCAGCACCTGCTGCAGATACAGTGGGAGTGAGACAGCCCCAGCCCATGCTCACAAAGGGTTTACATCCCTGGAGACAGACATTAAACACACAATTACCATTGTGTCTGTCTCCCAGGGAAAGACAGAAAAGTAAATATGTAACTCTGCACATGCTGTTCTGAGCACTCCTGGGCCAGATGGACTGCAGGTGGAGAAGGAAACGGGGCTGAATCTGAAAGGAAGAGTAGGGCTCAGACTAGCAGAAGGGTGGGGAAGGAGGGTGCTCTCGGCTGGGGCACAGCAGGAGCAAAGGCAGGGAAGCACCTGGAGGGAACCAGCTTCTGGTCCTGCGGAAGCATATGGTGCAAGAGAGGAGGTGCGGGAGCAGGGGCTGAGGAGGGGAGCAGAGGCCGGCTCACTAAGGAATTTGGATTTATCCCCAGAGCGATGGGAAATCACAAAGGTTTTCAGCAATCAAGTGACCTGGAAAGACTTGCCTTTTATGAAGATGGTTCTGGCTACAGGTAGGGGATGGACTATGAGGCAGGCAGAGTGGAAGGCTGGCAGATGAGAGAGGAGGCCAGGCCAGAGAGATGAGCATCTAGAAAGTCTCCCTCCCAGAAAAGAACTTTGCAGGAGAGAGGCTGCCTTAGCCCGTCGTGTGCCCTGCTGGACCGGCCAGTGCTCAGCACGCTTCAGAGAGCAGCTGAGGCTGCACCCATGAAGCGGGGGACAAGGGATCACACACACAGGGGTTTTCTATTTCCCTTCAGTTCTGCCAGGATGGGACTTTTGGCAGACTGTTTTATTCCAGCACCTACAACAGTGCCTGGCACACAGAAGCCACCCAGTAAATGTCCACTGTTGATGGGGGGTGGGGTGGATGAAGGCAGAGCAAGCAGGACGTACAAAGACAACCAAGATGAGGCAGCCAGGGACGCAGGAGAGAAACCAGGTGGCTCAGCAGCCAAAGAAGCAAGTGTTTCAAGGAGCAATTTGTGGTCATGGAGGTCAAGGAGGATAAAGCCCAGCAGGCATCCACGGGATTTTGTAACCCATGCTCTTTCTCCGTCACTGCCATGACAGAGGCATCACGGCTCTGTTGGTCGAGAAGCACGGGGAGCACCACGTACATGCACAGATCATACTTAGGACCTGACCTTGAGGGGTACAAAAAGCAGTAGAAGACACAGCCCATTTCCTAGACATTCACAGTCTAGCCAGGGAGATCTCATTATTCACAACATAGCAATTCCCAGTATTACAAAACTCCATTTCTGGTTTCTGTAGATGTCCCCTGGATCACTTCCCCAGAGTCCTACAACTTGATAATGGAAGCCTGGAATAAGTAGGTGTACAGACCTTGTCTTCACTCGTTAATTTTTGTGGTGGGAGTTGCTCGGTGTTTGCCAAGAGAGTTGCTGGTGGCAGCCTAAATACAACTGCAAATTTCCAAAATAGATGTTGCCGTGAGGAAGAAGGCATCCTAGATGTATAAATATTTCATAAAAATGTTTTCATTGCAATAGCAGAGACACAAGATTAGGAAAGTGCTTGCAGTCGTGATTAGCATTGTCTATTAGCAGGTCAGGTGCAAGGACTCCCAATGTGCAAAGGATTGTTAACAATACAAGTATTTGCAACCAAAGCCAATGGTGGTCTCCTCTTCCTAAACAGTTCAGTCGTACAGTGATTAGGTGGAGCGGAGAGGCAGGAGTCCATGGTGGGGATAAAGGGCAGAAAGCCATGAAGGCCCAAAGTGAGGCTCAGAGCACAAGTGATGAGGAGGACACCCCCAGGGAGGGTGGCTTGGTCTGTGGGGTCAGACCCTGATCAGGGTAACGGGGTGGGGGGATTCTTCAGAGGGTCGGGGAATGGCAGCCCAGCATGTGGTATCAGAGGGTAAGAAGTGTACCTGTGTACAAGTGTGTGTGCACGTACATGTGGGCAGGGAAACATATATTCCTTAGCCCTGCCTGGAAGCAGCAACGTCTCAACAGGAATGAGCACGTCTACTGCCCAGATCTTGGATCCTAAATACCATTTTCCATTAAAGTGGATTAAGACTCCTTGGAGAAAAGGCTGATTCCAGAACTGAGCAAGGACAGAAGATGAGCCTAGAACATCCTGTCATGCCAGAAAAAGTGAGGATGTGCTCAAAGAATGATGGGCCCATATAGAAAGGTCACAGATTGAAGGGGCTCTCACCGGTCAAACTGGGGCCAGTGTGAGCTTTAAAATTAACAATGATGGAAATGGAGTGTAACTCACTAACACAGGAATCCATAAGTCCATGTGGATATAAAAAATAATTGAAGTTGATGAGGCATGGGATATTTACATAGTTTCAGAGAACCTCCCCATATCATACTAAGCGAAGCAAGTCAAAGACAAATATCACATGATACCATTTATATGTGGAATCCAAAAAAAAAGATACAAATGAACTTATTTACAAACTAGAAATAGACTCTCGGACACAGAAAACAAACTGTGGTTACCAAAGGGGAAAGGGTGGAGGAGGGGAGGGATAAATTAAGACTTTGGGATTAACATATACACACTACTATATATAAAATAGAAAAAAATTGGTACTTCCCCATTAAATACCTATTCATTACAAAGAGGAAAAGACTAACTTTATAATGGAGATAACTTGGTAGGCACCACCTTAATCATGGGATCAAAGTGAACATCATTAGCATAGGAACAAATTAAAACAGGGAAACCCTTGGCAGGGTCCAAGAAGAAGAATGCAGTATCACTGCTGTGGTATTCCTGCATCACCTGAATCTGACCATGAGGAAACCTCAGACAGACATTCTACAAAGTCTGTGATCTTCAAAAGTGTCAAGGTCATGAAAGTCAAGGGGAGACTGAGGAGCTGTTCTTCCAGCCTGCAGGAGACTAAAGACATCACAAAATCCAAGACTGATTCTAAACTAGATCCTTTTGTGATAAAAGACACTATTGTGATGCTTGGCAAAACTTGGACGGGGTCTGAGGCTTCCATGCTAGTTACGAATCTGTGTTAGCTTCCTGGGGTTGGTGGTTGTGTGGTGGTTAGGTAGGAAAGTGTCTTTGTTTATATAAAGAAAAACACAGGCAAGTATGTGAAGATGATGAGAATCAGGGCAACTTATTTTTCAAGAGTTCAAAAAAAAAAATTTTTCTTTTCATACCTTGTTTTGCATTTGTACCTTGTAATCTTTCTGTCACTTCGTGATTGTTTCAAAATTTTTAAATGACAAGAAATAAACTAAAGAAAAATTAAATTGTAGATAAACAAAATATGGTACACATGTAAAATGGAATATTATTCAGCCTTTAAAAGGAAGGAAATCCTGTCACCGGCTACAACATGGATGAACCTTGAAGTCATCATGCTTAATGAAAAGAAGTCAGTCACAAAAGGGCAAGTACCATATGATTCCCCTTATATGAGATACATGGAATAGTCAAATTCACAGAGACAGAAAGTGGAAGAGTGGTTGTCAAGGGCTGGGGACAATGGGGAAAAGGGAGTTAGTGTTTAATGGGGACAGATTTTAAGTTAGGGATGATGGAAAAGCTCTAGAGATGGATGGTGGGGATGGTGGAACAACAATGTGGATGTTCTCAATGCTACTGAACTGTACACTTGAAACTGGTTAAGATGGTAAATTTTGTGTTATATGTATTTCCCACAATAAAAAAATTAAAATAAAAAAAGGAACCTGTGTTAAGGTACGTTCACATTAAATGTTTATTTTCAAATTGTTGGTGGGAAGTGACACCAGGGTTTGTGTGTGTCTTGCCTTAAATATAAAATCTTTTCTAGCTCTGGTTCCCTGATCCAGCTCCATGGAAAGGAGCTTGTCTTGGGAAAGGAAGGTTTCTGTGCTTGCTTTACATGGCCAAATGTTAACTTTATGACTCTGTGAAAACTTGGAAAACTCTCTCTGCCAAATTTGACTGTGAATGTCCATTCTTAGAGAGTTGTGAAAGATTGGAGAGCCTTATTCTACAAAGCAAGTCTGCTTTTAGTTACTAAGTCAAATAAAGCAATCCAACCAAATGGAAAAACTCCAAGGTATGACACTACTATGGGCAAAAAGGCAAAACTTTCTGCTTCGTAGTTTGCTTGGCTTGTAAAACTGGAGCACATGTGCTTGCTTATTGAAATCAGAGGTTTTGCAATGCTCAGTCACACCAAATTCCTGTAACCACGCAACATGACACATGGAATCCAGATGCAGGTTACATGTATGATGCTACTAACAGTAAATGTCGAGTCACATGGTTTCAAGGGTGAGTCCTAGGGATAAAGCAGGAAGCTGCATTAATGTCTAGCTGCCCTTCCACTGCACACTTCGACCAATGGCATGAACTAGAAGCCTACTTCAAGGTCATTGTGAGCACCACCCCCTCGTTGGAGGAGCTGGAGGCTCCATGCATTTCCATCACTGGGAAAGGGCTTGCCGAGGGGTAATGACCTGACACGCCGCCTGCACACACAGAAGATATGTGGAACTAAATATCTAAGCATCTTGACTCTTTGGGGCTTGGTCTCTTCTTGTCAAAAGCCAGATATGTCAGGATACACATTACTTTAGCGCCTTCCAGTGCTATGATTTTCATAATCTGTAACTAGTTAGGCAATAATTTGTGAGTTGATTGTGGTATTGATTATTAAATTAAAAAATTTCCTTGTTAGCGTTTGTGCTTGTGTGTTTCTTTAATTGAGAGTAAAATTAACCTCAGTTGAGCAGTGCTTAGAATTACTGGTCTCAGAACTATACATTGGTCCAGAATCTTACTTGTGCTGCCATCTGACAGTGTAAATGTATGGAAACATATATATATATATATATATATATATATATATATATATATATATGTTAGAACCATGGCAGAAGTAAATATGATGGGACAGATATAATAACACATGTCCTTTAAACTTAATTCTCTTATGCCAAGCTTAATATAAAATTTAAAGGTTTAAAGGGTGTTATAGTTCAGAAGACATATAATTGATCTAAACCCAAATAAAAACAAGCTAAGCTCAGACAGGATCACTTACATACATCTATCGACAGCTATGCAGAGATGGCTTACATAAATGCTACAGGATGGCTCCCACTGTTCTTTCAAAGTGTCTTTCAATCCATTCAAGCTGCATCCAGAAATATTTGAGGCCTGGGCCTGGGCCTGGGCCTGTACTGTCCGAGGGTTCACAAACTGAAACCACAACCTCAGACGTGATTCTACCCTCCCCCTGCTCTGCTTTCTGGATGAAATCCTCTGAGATTTCATTTGATGAGTATTCCTGGCCACCAAATGTCTGAGACTCAATCTCTGCCCCACAAGCTCTTTATTTCCATTGCATAAAACCAGTGACCATTCTGAGACAGGAGGGAAGCTGGCAGGGCTCAACCTTTAAAAGAATGACAGCCATCGAGGATATGACATACACTGGTTAGAATCAGCTGGGCCCAAGATGCTGGAGGATTTGCCTTCCAGTAGACCTTGAGCCTTATTATATGCTTATTGTCATACATTAGCATGCTAAATGACACACCCGTAGGCACCAAGACGGGTCCCAGGCTGGCCATAAAAGGCCAAAAAGTGGGCGGTGGCCCGATTCCTGGAAATCTCTGCCCTTCCCCAAAATAGCTGGAATAATGCTCCCACTTGTTAGCATATGAAATTACCCAGCCCATAAAAACCAACCGCTGCCCCCACAGCCCGGGCCCCTCTCCCTTCTGAGCTGGACTGCATTCAGCCTATGGAATGTGTATCTCTCTAAATAAACTTGCTTTCACTTTACTGTGGCTGGCTCTTGAACTCTTCCCTGAGAGAAGCTGAAGACGCTCACTTAGCAGCCCATCCCATTGACTCGCCCGAGACCAGGGACATGATTATCTCCCCGTGCCCCCACTCTCCTGCAACAGTGCCACACCTAGGCAGGATGGGGACAGTGTACTCCCATCTGTGGGGACAGGAACACAGGCAGTGTTAGTTTAGGGGCCACTATTGGCCCAGATGGGCAAAGCCAAAGCTCCATAAGCGAGTCTTTGGGACAACGCAGAGAGAAGCCCACTCCTCCCCTGCCCAGCCCCGGGTGCCCTTTGAGGGAGAGAGTGCTATCAGGGACCTCAGATCTCAAGGGGCCATCCTAAAGTGGTGCCTTCTCCCCCAGCCACGTGGTTGACACGTCTGGGAGCCCCGCCCTTGCGGGGTCCTGCCGCGCATGGCAGCCAGAACTGAGCAGAATCCTGGGCTCTCCCCAGCTGGGTGTATTTCCATGGGAACGGCTGGGCGGTGTGCTCCATCTATTTCTATGGTACCTATCACCATGGCACCTACTTGCTCTGAAAAACACAGGCTAAAAAAAGAACATAAAGAAAAGGGGGACAAACTGCTTCCCTGCAGTCACCTTCTCCCTCAGCTGTTGTCACACCTTACGACTGCTCATGTGAACCTCTGCATCCCCAGTTCCTGTGTTTTTGTTGTAGGTGGCCTTAAAAAATAACAGGCTTACTATCAGTGTCAGCATCATCTTGGGGGTGATGTGGTCTGAGGCTCCAGGAAGTTTGCAATCTACTTGCTGCAGACAGAAAATTCCTGGGGTGGAGGGAGCCCACACAGGAAGTGACTCCTCTGGGGCTTGTTCAGATATTGGGGGGGCGGGAGGAAGAAGTGGGGAGGAGAGGAAAGAGATGGTGACCTCAGTGTACACAGGTGACCCAAGAAAAGATCTGTCTTTATTCCAACCAAGTGGGTCAGGAGCACCTGGGACATTCTTTCTGGAGAAAGGTCCACAAGGCCAAACAGCCTCCCTGAAGGCTTTCCCTAAATTAAAGGTCACCTTTCACAGCGGAGCAGTTAATCCAGTCTCTGGAGTCAGAACTTGACTTCGAACCCTAACTCAAGTCACTTGCCAGGCATGTGAGATCGATGGGCAACCTCCAGGAGGGGAACGTCCTCGTCTGTAAAACGGAGATGAGAAGACACACCCTCAGGGACAAGCCAGTTGCTGCGACCTCAGCTGTCATGGCTGTTCCTTGCTTTGCTCATCTATAAAATGGGGAGAGTAATCACATCTGCCTTGAAGGAGCTTTGTTTTCGAGGAGACACTAAAGTGCTGAGCAGAACACTCATAGCTGCTGGAGAGAAGGGTGTGGGGAGGAGGAGGACAGCGATGACAGCCAGGACAAGGACGCTCAGCCTGCCCTGGTTCTCCAGGGCCTGACTTCCGGCCCTCAGTCCCAGTGGGGCAGGTACAAACAGGGCCCCCATTCAGAGTAGCCCCTGCCTCTGGACTCCCGCATTCATCAGTGTCACATTGTTGTGCCTGAGGACAAGCTTGTGCTCTGAAGTGGGTGTCACCATGCAGAAGGGTCATCAGCCTGGGCGCTGCTGTCACACACTGACAGTGGAGTTCTCAGGAATCACAGAAAATCCCAGCATGGTGCCCTGCTTGTGGGCTTGGGAACAAGCAGCCCTGGGGGCTCCAGTCTCCCCCTGCCATCTATTAGCTGAGGGACTTCCCTTCCCTTCCCTCCCCCATCCGTGAATGGGGTAATGTTTCCATCTCAGCAGGAGGTTGGGAGCACTAAAGGAAACACAGGAAACCCTCTAGTCCAGAGTCAGCACTACTGGGCTCCCTCCTCTTCTAACCCCCACACTGAATGTTTTAAGGCGGAGTGGATAGTCTATTTAATGAATAAAGGATTAGTCTTTGTAACAGAAGGAAACGGGCTCATTTCCTGAATTTGCCGGTGGTGCTCGTATGTGCTGCAGTGAACCTCCCAGGCTCACACAAGACCCCAGGCCCCAGAGGCTGGCATGGTCCCTCCAGTTCCCCCACTTCTCTCTCAAGCGGTCCATTTCTCATAACTCCCCCTGGAGAATACTCTGCTCTCCCAGACAAGTCTGTGGGTTCACTCTCATTCATGTCTTCCTCAACCCTTTTTACTTTATAAAACCACCTTCCCAATTTGTGGGCACTGTGGCTGTCTTCCTGTCAAATCCCACATTTGGGGAGCCATGTGCTTCCAAGGAACTGTTCCCTACTCCAGAGCTACTCTGGGGATAGAACATGTAAACCGAGCTAAGCCAATCATGTAATTCCATTCCCCTGCGTGCAGGGATTGGTTCATGTGGCCTAGACTGGTCCAATCAGAATGGCTCTTGGGACTTTTCCTGAGAATGGGGGACAGAAGGCCCTCAGGGGCGACGGAGGTGAGGCTTGGACTGCTCCAGCCATTCGACCATGAATCCTACAGGCAAAGCCAGCCTGCAGGTAAAGCTGACACATGACGAGTACCAACTAAAGCTCTGCCAGGAACTAGAGCTGCGGCCGTGATGGCATTATGAACACCGAGAGCATCTCAAACTTGCCTTACCTCTGAACTTCTTAGTTCTATGAGTCAATCAACCCCATCTGTGTTTCAACCAATTTCAGTTGGACTTTCTATAACATGAGGATAAAAAGCACCTGGAACATCACTTGCTCTCTAGCTCCAGGGCCCTCACCTCGTTCAGAGCTCCATTCCAAAGTTAGGTCCTGAAGGAAGTCCACCTGATTCTATTTCCTCCTATGCACTGTTCATTAAGTACTGACCATATATGTGATCCCAACAATAAAATCCTTTGAGATTGGTAGTGTCTCCATTTTCCCAAAGAGGACACTGAGGCCCAAAAGGATGGGAAGTCATTTTCTCCCAGGCTACACATTTAGTAGTGGGTAAGACCACAATTAGAAATGAGGGCCTGTGTGATACGTTAACTATTAATAAGTTTTGATTTCTTTTCCTAAATGTTGCAATTCCCCAGTTGGATTATAAAGTTCTTAAGTCCAAGGCTATTTTTATTTCCTACTTTGACCATCCATTGTAGTTACTTGAGAAGTGTTTGTTACCAATTGGTCAACGGAACCTCCTGCAGCCCGGAACACCCTGACTCAGGGGCCTGACAATGCCCGGAGGTCTGCTGAGTAATTTAAAAGGACCAGGCACTGGGCTAAGTGACTGACATATGTAATCTCATTTTTGGAAAATGGTTCATTGTGATTACGTTATTCTTGGACCCAATGGCAAGTGGCCTTTCACCAAGGCCTGGAAGTGCAACCTGTTTGGATTGGAAGTGGAGGATCTATTCCAAGGAACAAACACAGAGGGCAGGGGTCCCTTCCAGAGGCACACGGCTAGGTGGAAAGGACAAGGACTCAGTTTGATTCCTGGCCCTACTTATTATCTGGGTGGTGTTGGGCAAGTTACTTCTTTTTTTTAATTGAAGTATAGTCAGTTACAATGTGTCAATTTCTGGTGTACAGTATAATGTCCCAGTCATGTATAGACATACATATATTCCTTTTCATATTCTTTTTCATTAAAAGTTATTACAAGATATTGAATATAGTTCCTTGTGCTATATATACAGAAGAAATCTGTATTTTTACCTATTTTTATATACAGTGGTTAACCTTTGCAAATCTCTAATTCCCAAATTTATCTTTTCCCACCCCCTTTCCCCTGGTAACCATAAAATTGTTTACTATGTCTGCGAGTCTGTTTCTGTTTTGTAGAGGAGTTCATTAGTATCCTCTTTTTCCTTTTCTTTTTTTTTAGATTCCACATATGAGTGATATCACATGGTATTTTTCTTTCTCTTTCTGGCTTACTTTGACTTTTATGCTTTAGTTTTCTCATTTGTCAAATGAAGATATAATCCCAACACCTCTCAGGGTTGTTGGAAGATTGAATCGTATCAAACACCCAGCATAATGCCTGGCAGTTTTGCTCTTTCCCCCACAGTATTTCTTCTTTGCTGGGCACTAACCAGTGGCTGGCCCTCTCACAGGCATCTGTCCCCACCCCCTGCAATGGACGGTGGCCAACCCCACCCAGTTGCCAAAGAGATATAGAAGTCCCAGAAAACACTGGCCATCAGGTGGGGAGAAGTTTCCACCCCATTCCTTGCCAAACAGATTTGCTGCCAGAAAGCCAGAGCACACCCAGGAATGGTTGTAGCCCAGGCTGCTGTGTTTCATTGCAAATTCATTGTGTTTAGATGATAACTAAGCCTTTTTCCTTTTGTCTCTGCCTAGCAAGCCGTGACCTGTTCCAGATCTGACAGGTTGAGTACCGGGTCTGACTTATTAAAGAAAGAAAAGGGGACTTGCTGGGTGGCTCAGGACGCACTCTCAATTAGGACGTGCAGTCATTCCTCCGAGCAGCCAGCCTTCCCTTAGATGGTGCGTGTTAGTATATAACCAGCGTACACTCACTCAGGGTTGCTCATCAGCAAAGGGGACTCTTACGTGGCTTTAGGTAAATTTGGCAGAGCAGCATTTCTCTGGGGCTTAGTTGAGGGGAGGGTAAGGAAGCTTCAGAAGAGATAAGGTTCCTTTACATTTTATCACCTCTTCTAATCTCCTCTTGAACCCAAAGAATGTGGGTAGGCCCAGCACTTTGTTCCACTCCAGAATGAGGCTTCTGGTGCTGAAGAGTTACACCCTTCTGCTGGAAGCAGTTCAGTTTCTATTTATGGGAGGTAGTGTTCTCAAAGTGGACACCTGCATCAGAGTCCTAGCATTCTTGATAAAAAAATACAAATGTCTGGCTCTATGGATTCCTCCTGAATTAGTCTCTGTGTGAAGGACTGAGAACCTTGAGTAGCAGTTAATAACGTGGGTTTTACAGTCAGATATATACAGATTAACTCTCAGCTCCAGCGTCACTACCTACTACCTGTGGACCTTGGGTGTGTAACCTCTCTGGGTCTCAGTTTTGTCACCTGTACAAAGGGAACGCTGAACAGTCAAGGGATATGGAGCTCACGTGCTTGTTATAAGGATGAGATGAAATAACATGTATTTATTTAGCGATGCTTGGCATATAGTAAACTACAGTAAATGTTGACTATGTGATAACTCTTCAAAAAGTCTTGGGACTCTACCAAAGGAATAAAGTTGGCCATCACAACCAGTGTCAAGATCCCTGCTAGTACTTTTTACTGGTAAAGATTTTGATAAGTCTACAGACCAGCAACCAGACCGGAAGGATATTATGAGCCATATAAACTCCCCCAGGACACGCTCCTCTGCACCTCAGCAATGGGCCAGCCAGGAGAGGGCAGCAAGAGAAAGCCAGAGGCCAACTCTGCAGCTATTAGAATCACGATGCTTACGTGTTAGGGGTACCTATGTGGTGTGTCCAGGTCGGTACTAACTGCAGAAGACACTAAGTCTCATGGATGCAGGTGTGGCAGCGTGGATCACACGCTGGGCGGGTGTACATCAGCACTGTGAGAGGTGGCTGTCTATCCGACCCTAGACTCCACAGATTATTTCCTTTAGGAAATCATACAGCATCACTGTATTGTAGGAAGCAGCAAAACTTAATTGAGACGTAGATCTGGGAGACAGTCTAAACCAGGGGTTGGCAAGTTTTCTGATATGGCCTGTGAGCTAAGAATGGTTTTTGTATTTTTAAAGCGCTGTTAAAAAGGACGAGGAGGAGGAAGGGGAGGAGAAATAATAACAGCATGATAGTTAATTGTGTGCCTCAACTTGACTGGATCAGAGGGTACCCACGTATGGGGTTAAACATTACCTGTAGGTGTGTCTGTGAGGGCATTTTCAGATGAGATTAGTGTTTGAATTGATAGACTGAGTCAAGAAGATCATCCTCCCTGCTGCGAATGGGGATCACCCAGTCCAGTGAGGGCCTGGAAGAGCAAACGGGCAGAGGAGGGGAGACTGCTCTCTGCCTGCCTGTGTGAGCTGAGACATTGGTCTCCTGCCCTGTGACAGGGACTTACACCAACAGAGTTCCTGGTTCTCAAGTCTTCGGACTTCTTCTGGAACTGCACCACCGGCTCTCCTGGGTGTCCAGCTTACAGATACCCCATTGTGGCACTTCTCAGCCTCCACAGGATATATATAGAGAGCCAATTCCATCTCTCTCTCTATATATATCCTATTGGTTCTGTTTCTCTGGAGACCCATGACTAATACAGAGATGTATGCGTTGCACGAAACCTAAAATATTTACTATCTAGTCCTTTACATAAAAATTTGTTGAGTCCTCATCAAGCCTACTCAGGAGCTGACTGTTTAGCACATAGTCTTAATATAATTCAAAATTATGGTCTAAATATAATTCAGAATCATGCTCCATCAGAAGCACAAATCCTCAAATGCTGCTGATGTATTACCAAGTCAGCAAAAGCCACTGATCTGCTATCCTTATTTAGGCAGGAAACAAAGTTTATCTGTATCAAAGGAACCCGCAGGACCAAAAGAAGACAAGGACAAAACAGGACAGGAAAGTGACAGGCTAATCTAACTCATGAATATAGATGCAAAAAATCCCAAACTGAATATCAGCAAATTAAATCCAGCAGTGGATCAAAAAAGTTATCACAAAAATATCATAACCAAGTTGCGATTACGCCAGGAATATAAGGTTGGTTTAATATTAGAAAAATGGTTAATATAATTCATCATATTCCCAGATTAAAGGTAAGGAATTTACCATCTCAATAAACTCAGAAAAAAATTAATGGCACTTAACATCCACTAAAAATTTAACGAACTCAATTAGTCTGAACGAGCACTTAATAAAGAACATCTATCAAGAAGAGAAAAAAGAACAAAAAACTTGTACTTAATTATGAAATGTTGAAAGCATTCCCTTTAAGAGCTGAAACAAAGCCTAAGATGTCCCATCATACCAGCCTGTGTAGCAGAACAAGCAGAAGAAGAAAAAAAAGCAAATATAAGTGTGTAAGGATTGGAAAGGAAGGGAAAAAACTTGCAAGTCTTATGATTATCAGCATGGAAAATCCAACTTTCTATACAAGTCAATTATTAAAATTAGTAAGAGAGTTCGGGAAGGTTTCTAGGTACAAAATCAATGTGTAAAAGTAAATTGCATTTCTATTCACCAGGAACTGCTAGAAAATGTAATTTTAAAAGATACCACCTATAATAGCATGAACAAATACCAAATACCCATGAGTAAATCTAACAAAATACGTGAAAGCCCTTTATAGAGAAAAATTTTATTACAAGTTTGAAATAAAAAATCTAAACAAATGTTCAAGGAAGACTGGACATTGTGAATACATCATTCCTCTCCAAACTGATATATATATTCTAGGCAATTTCATTTAAAATCCTAACAAGTTTTTTTAAAAGGAACTCAACAAGCTGATTCCAAATTTTACTTGGAAGAGCAAAAAGCCAAGAGGAACAACAGACAAGTGTCTGTTGGCAGGGGTGGGGGTGGGAGCTGGGCGGTAAGGAGGGCAGTTCCTGTACCAGGTATCAAAACTTATTATAATACCATAGTAATTAAGATTGGATGAAATCCCACAACCCAACAGCAAAAAAAGCTACACAAAACAAAACAAAAAAACAAAAAATAAGCAACCCAATGAAAAACTGGGAAATGATTTGCAAAGACACTTCTCCATAATGTTGCTGTTAATAGCAGGGTGTATGTACATTTTTGAATTAATTTTTATTTTGTGGATGGCTTTATTCCTTTGATAACTATGTAAGTTTAAAAGCTAAAGGTCTAAACGTTCTTAGAAACAATGAACAGTACATGTATGTAAATTTAAAAATATATGTGCAGTGAAAAAAAAATGAGCTATCAAGTCATGAAAGACATGGAAGAAACTTTAAAGACATATTACTAAATGAAAGAAGCCAGTCTGAAAAGGCTGCAAATCGTACAATTCCAACCAAATGACATTCTGGAAAAGGCACAGCTACAGAAACAATAAAAAGATCATGCTTTCCAGGGGCTTGGGGAGAGGGAAGGAGGGATGAATAGATGGAGCACAAGGGATTTTTAGGGCGATAAAATTATTCTGTATGATACTCTAGTGGTGGCTATATGTCATTATGCATTTGTCAAAGCCCACAGAATGTACAACAGCAAGAGTTGAGAACCCTAATGTAAACTATGGACTTCGGCTGATAATAATATGTCCATGTTGGTTCATCGATTGAAACAAATAGGCCACACTGATAAGGGATACTGAGGATAGGGGAGTCTATATGTGTGGGTGGGGAGGGCTGTGTGGGAACTCTGTATTTTCTGCTCAATTCTGCTGTAAACCTGAAACTGCTCTAAAAAAAAAAGTCTATTAAAAACAAAAACAAAAACAAAAAAGACACTTCTCCAAAGAAGATATACAAATGACCATCAGTACATGAAAAGATATTCAACACAGAAATGCAAATAAAAACCACAATGAGACAACATTTCATTAGGATGGCTATTATAAAAGAAAGGAAAGAAAACAGAAAACCAGAATATAACACATATTGGCAAGGATGCGGAGAAACTGGAACCTACGTTCATCGCTGGTGGGGATGTAAAATGGTGTAACCTCTTTGAAAACAGTATAATACTTTCTAAAAAAATTAAGTATTGAACCACAGTTCTGCTTCTGAATATATAACCAAATTGAATGAAAAGCAGGGACTCAGACAGACACCTGCTTTTCATTCAATTTGGTTATATATGTTTATAGCAGTGTCATTCAATTTGGTTATATATGTTTATAGCAGTGTTATTCAATTTGGTTATATATGTTTATAGCAGTGTTATTCACAATAGCCAAAAGGTGGAAGCAATCCAAATGTCCATTAATGGATGAATGGATAAAAAAGTATGTGGTACACACATATAATGAATATTATTTAGCTTTAAAAAGGAATAAAATTCTGATATATGCTGCAACATGAGTCAACATTGAAGATATGTTAAGTGGAATAAGCCAGACATAAAAGGACAAATACTATGTGTTTCTACTTATATGAGGTATCTGGAACAGTCAAATTCATAAAGACAAAGTAGAATGCCAGTTACTAGGGGCTAGGAGGAAGGGGGAATGAGGTGTTATTATTTAATGGGGACAGAGTTTCAATTTGGGATGCTAAAAATTTCTGGAGATGGATGGTGGTGATGGTGATGGTGATGGTTACACAACAATGTGAATGTACTTAAAGCCACTGACCCATACTGTTAAACACAGTTAAGATGGTACATTTTATGTTATGTATATTTTAGCACAATAAAAAAGGTTGAGTGATATTAGAGCAGAAACAAACAAATGTATCAGTAGAGCAGTACAAATAAGATGACTCAAAGTGCGACTGTACAGCGGTTACCATTGTTTGTCACGGGCCCCACAATCAGCACGGAAGTGAATGGCAAGCATTCAGAAAATTTCATAGCATTTGATAGAGTGAGTTTATGTCTGTTGAATCTAATAAGAAATAACTGGGGCCTTTCTTTTATGTGTCTTTTTTCATTTTGCTTTTCTAGTAATTAATTTTTATTATATTTACAAGAATATTGTTCTGCAATGGATTATGGGCAAAACTGGAGTTCAACACAGAAAGCTTGAGAGTTCAGGGGGTAAAAAACCCACTCGTATGTGGAACGTGATTTCTGACAGAGAGGACATGGCAGATAAGTGAGGGGAAAAGTAAAAATAGAAGTCTATTAGAACCATCACAAAAATCAAATCCAGACAGATTAGACACTTAAATATAAGATTAAATACTAAATATGAAGGACAAAATAAGAAATTTTTAGAAGAGAATGGAAAAGAGTTATTTTTATGACCTCAAGTTGGGACAGTTTTCTTAGACAAGATAAATTTGACATGAAAATTAAGAGCTTCTGTTCAAAATCACCATAAATAAAATGCAAAGGGAAACCCAAACTGCAAGTAGATATCTGAACATTTGTAGATATTAACTATTATAAATAAAATAGATAAACAACAACTTTATACTGTATAGCACAGGGAACTATAGTCAATATCTTGTAGTAACTTATGGTTAAAAAGAATATGAAAATGAATACATGTATGTTCCTATATGACTGAAGTATTGTGCTGTACACCATAAATTGACACAACATTGTAAACTGACTATACTTCAATAAAATATATTTTAAAAATTAACACAGGATTATAATCTAGAATATATAAAGCATTCTTATGAATCAATTTAAAAAAATGCCAACAGCTCATTAGAAAATAGAGGAAAAGACATAAACAGCCATTTCACAATAGAGGGAAAAAAACAGATGGTCCGTAAACATGAAAAGATCCTCCACTTCAATAGTAATCAAATAAATGCAAATTATAACTATAACGAGACATAGGTCACACCTCACTGGATTGGTAAAAATTAAAGTTGACTTCTAGTGCAGATTGTTACAGTCACTTTAGGAAAATAATTAGCAATATCTTGTAGAGTTGAAGATGGGGGAGCACACTTCAGCCTCGCAAGTCCACTCATAGGTATGTACTCTAAAGACCTGAATAGATACATGCAATGTGAGACGATCCTATACTGGAGTATTATACAGCAGGAAAAAGTAAACTGCAGCTACTTGTTTCAACACAAATGAATCTCAAAAACATAATGCTGACTAACAGAAGTCATGGGAAAATATACATTGTATTCTTAAATACAGCATTAAAAATAGGTATCTGTGCTCTGCAAAACCGAAAAATAGAATGCTTAGAGATTTAAGCGTGTGATGTGTATGTGTGTGTGTGTGTGTAGTAAAACTGTAAAGAAAAGCATGGGATGATGAACACAGTTCATCTGTACAGTTTCCTTCTGACAGGATACGTGTTTGGGAAGGAGCATTCAAAGGCTCCTAAGAAACTGACACAGTTCTATGTCTTAACTTGGATGGTGGGGCAGGTGTTTGTTTTACAATTCTTAAGCTGAATATATGGTTATATGTACGCATATGTATTTCACATTTTTTTTAATTAAAAGAAAGGATAAAAAGTGTCTCCAGGGCTGGGTAAGAATGTGGACAGAGGGTCAAATCCCCTGTGGGTACAAGTAAAGACTAGGCAGGTTGCCTGCTCTTGACAAAGAGAAAAATGCAAATTAAGAGCCTGCTCAGAGGCCTGGCCCTTGAACACTTATTTTTATCACCCCAGCATTTTTTTCCTTTCAGAAATTGTCTTTCCTCCAACCCAAGGGTGGGGGTTGTCATTCATATGTTATTACCTGTCACATCAATGGTGGGCATGTGACTCAGGCCAGCTAATGAGGGTATTTCTACTTGTCTGGCCTCAGTGGTTAATACAGGGATGAGCAGAGGTCACCAGCCAGCCCAATCAGAGCCAGCCCTGCCCTTCTGGTGGAACAATCAAGAAAGAGGTGGGATTGCTATATGTAAATGCATATGCCAAGAGCTCCATGAAAACCAGGCTGAAAATGAGGCCAGCAGAGAGAAAAGCAGAAAGGAGGATTAGAGTGTCACAGAGGGGCAGAGAGAGGAGGTAAGGGAGAGAGAGAAAGTCCTCACCCTGTCATCTGAGTGTCTGGATCCAGCCATTCCTGATTCCCATTAAGTAGACAGTTATAGATCCAGTTGCAATCAAAAGTGTCCTACATAGCATAGAACTTTGTACAAGGAGCAGGGTTGTGTGAATGACAGACCCTAACAGCTGAAATTGGCTGTGTTGGGGTGGGGAGCAGGGCCATGTGGAGTTTCCCATCCCTGACCAGGAAGTGAGCAGTGAGCAGTATCTGTTAAGTGGAGCAAAGTCACTAAACTCTCTCCTTGAATCTGGTGAGTCAAACCACATACCTAATTAGAGTGGAAATTTAGAAGAATTGTTTTTTTAAAAAAAGCCAGGTTACCGGGATGTGTTGGACATTTCTTCAGCCTTTTGTGAGGTTCCTTGAGAAAAGACACATGAGTCTCAGCTGGTATTTCTGAAAGCAGGGAAAAGGGAAAACAAAGCCTCTTTCTGCCTGTGGCCACTAATTTAACCAAGCTGAGAGCCAGAAAATAATTTTTTTTTAGGATTGCAACAGTCAAATCCCTGCCCTAGGCTAACGCTGGTGCAGGCACAGGCTTGAAGAAGGAAAGCCCAGCGGGAGACAGGAGAGGGACTTGGAGAGGGCTTCCCCTCCAGCAGCTCCCGCCGGGCACTCCCGGCCTGACTGAAGTGGCCGTTGCCCCAGTGTAGACAGCTGTCCACTGGGGAAGAGCCTGCAGCTAAGTGGCCAGATTAGCCCTGCCTCCCCCATCCCCCAACCCAGTGTGTCCAGGGCAGAGGCCAAATGGACGAAATCTGAATGAAGGCTGGGAGAGGGCAGAGCACAGAGATGGTTGTCAGGAGGCAGACACAGAGAGGACAGGGTCCAGATTCCAGAGCATGACTTGACTGGAGTCAGGCTCTGGTTGCCTGCTTAAGGAGTTATCAGAAAACTAACTTCCCAGCAACTGTCTAAGACTTTGACAGAGTCATACTGCCAGAGACATCCCAGTCTCGCAAACCACAGCACGACATTGCTCCATCACCAGGGCCCGATCTGACCTCCGTACTTCCATCCTCAAACAATGGCCTGCTAGAGTATACAGCTTCCAGAAGGGACATTCTCTCTGATGCTACCCATGGAGGGCAGTGGACAAGGGAGAGTCTTTCAGAGACAGAATCCCAGGCACCCCTGTCTGACTCCGGAACTCAAATCTTCCAGGGGACATGAAGTGGCTCCTTGTCAATCCTCTTCTGTACGAGCCTGGATGAGTGACTGCATCATGATGTTTCCCCTCCTCCTCTTTAATAAATGCAAGTAGTTTTTATTCCAAGTACCTTACTTTTTCTCCACTATTAAATGCCGGGGGTGTTTAAATTGATCATTTAGCTGTCAGTTGACAGATTATTAAGAGCAACATCCAAACCTGATCAAAAAGAATGATCAGTTTTGCTTTTATATGGGCAGCCTGTGTCAGGTTGGGGAGGAGTGGTGCATTTCTGAAATTGTATGTGTGGGAAAGAGCATGCTAGGAAGTCAGGGAGCGCAGTGGAGTGGTTATCTCTTTCTGCCCTGTAATGGGTTGAATTATGCCTCCACTCCACCCCCACCCCCGAGAGAAATGCCCATGTCCTAACTCCTAGTACCTGTAAAGGTGACCTTATTTGGAAAAGGGATCTTTACAGATGTTATTAAACACAGGGTCTCGAGATGAGATCATTATGGATTCATTGAGTGGGCTCTGAATCCAATGACAACTGTCTTTAGAAGAGAAGAGAGAGACAGAACAGGAGAATCACAGGACGGGTGGTCACGTGAAGATGGAGTTTGGGACTGACTGGAATGATGAGCTTTAAACCAAGAAACACCAAGGATTCCCTGGGGCCAAAGAAGCTGGAAGAGCCAAGGAAGGATTATGCCCTACAGTCTTCAGAGGGAGT
Source organism: Camelus bactrianus (assembly GCF_048773025.1). Lineage (NCBI taxonomy): Eukaryota > Metazoa > Chordata > Mammalia > Artiodactyla > Camelidae > Camelus > Camelus bactrianus. Next base: position 11,990,602 of record NC_133544.1, read on the forward strand.
GCAGCCTTGTCCGACACCTTGATTTAGAACTTCTGCCTTTCAGAACTGTGGGATAATAAATTTCTGTTGTTTTTAGCCACCAATTTGTGCTGATTTGTTGCAGCAGCCCGAAGAGACTAACACATACCCAGACATTTTTGAGACTGTCCCTCTCCTGGCGGGGCTGTCAATCACTCTCTCAGAGCTAGGTGACCTATCAAAATACCCCATCCCCATGATCACAGTGTTTGGTCTGGGGACAGTAACTGCAATGGACTGAATGTTTATGTGTCCTCAGAATTCATATATTGAAATCCTAACTCCCAATGTGATGGTGTTAGGAGGTGGGGCCTCTGGGAGGTGATTAGGTCATGAGAGTGGAGCCCTCATGAATGGGATTAGTGCCCTTCTATAAGACCCAAGAGAACTCTCTTCCCCTTCCACTGTGTGAAATCATAGCGAGAAGACAGCCACCTGTGAACTGGGAAGTGGGCTTCCACCAGACACCAAATCTGCCAGTGCCTTAATCCTGGACTTCCCAGCCTCCAGAAATGTGAGAAATACATGTTTACTGTTTAAGCCACCCAGTCTGTGCTATTTTTATTTTAGCAGCCCAAACCAACTAAGTCAGTCATCGGAGAGAGCTGGCCTGAAAAGAAGCCAACAGAGAAGTGAGCAGAGATAGGGGTACAACAGGAGAGATGGGTCTTAATGATGCCATCTCTGGACCTAGAAAGAACCATGCCTAAATGCAGGTCTCCCTCCAGCCTTTTCAGTTAGTAAATTCATCTTTTTTGCATGTCAGTTTGAGCTGGGATCTTCGCTTGCAAACTTCCCAGGTCCTGATCTGCATATTCTCTCAGGTGGCCATCCCAGCAGATCTGCGCAGCCATGTGAAAGCCCTGGCTTAAAGGGGCAGCAGAAGTAGAGGTCCCTCTTGGTGACGTGCACAAGGCTCCTGATAGGTCCAGTTCTCAGAGTCTGGGCCATTGGACCTGCCTCAGCTGAACAGGCAGCCAGTTACCTTATTCAACGTGCTCTATTAATTACGAAAGATTAGAAAGAATCTCAGTCATTGCAAAGAGCAGATTCACAGCAAGAACATTACATGTGCAGCAGGTAACATTGCATCATAACAAACAAAGAATGTTGCTCGCTCATGTTCTGTAAAACATTGAAGATTTACTTCTGTTCAGCCACAGAATCAGACTGAGTTACAACCAGCCCCTCTGGGACACGAGTTTCCCTGGCAAATGCACCGTCACCTCCCAGCAGCACTTTCTCCAAGCCTCCGTGTGCTCCTGGTTGAGGAAAGCTGTGCTGTATTCAGAAATTCTAAGCTACCTCAAATCAAAAAGCAGCTGCCCCCACAGGCACCCCAGTTCCTACCTCAAGCCTTAAACCTTGCTGCACAGTGACTCCCAGAGCCAAATGTAGTAACACAATGAATGCAGAAACCCCAGAGTAAAGAGAAGGCAGCAAGGAGGAGGGATACACAGTGCTTCCTTTTGTTTAACTCCTTGGGAGTGAGTTTCATTCTCAGTTGGCTGGGTGTGCAGCTTCCAAACATTTGACTATGAAAGCCAAATGATGCTTCCATTTAAAAATCAGACACAACTTGAAGAGTTGTTACAATGAACCTTAACCTGATGCATCAGGCTTTGTGAGTAAGAGTTAAAAGTTTCTGAAAAAATGGTTAGTTTCCTTTACCATTGACGGAGCCCCTTCTGTGTGTTAGGCAACATGCTTAAGCGCCGGAACTGCCAGTGGGAAAGAGGCATGTGACACTGTGATGACAGCACCAGGCAGTTATGTCCTGGGAGGTGTTGCATGAGCTGAGTTGGGACAGACAACTGGAAATCAGCCATAGGAGGAAGGGAGAAGGCAGCACTGCGGTGAAGGCATGTCCCGGGGCACGAATCTGCAGCCCCCAAGCGGTTGGCACACCTGGAGTAAAGTTAGAGAGGGGTTGGAAAGGTAGACAAGAAATGGATCAGGAAGGGTCATGTGATTAACCTAAGGAATGTGAACTTCAGCCAAGAGCTTTGGGAACACTGACGAGCAGGAGGATGCTGAACAGACAGCACTGGAGAGATGACCCTGGCAGTGGGGGATGGAAGTAGAGAAGGCCCCTCAAGGTCTCTTTGACATAGCTATGTGAGAAGCAATCCCCTCAGTGGTAGGGGAATGAGAGGAAGGGGAGATTCAAGGAATTGGAAGAGGTAGACTCATCAAGACAGAATACTTGATCAAATGTAAAAGATGCCATGAGAAGAAGGAATCCAAGATAATTACTGGATTTCTTTTTTCTGGCATGGGCAACTGGGGTAATAGTGACATTCCTGAAAATAAGGGATACAAGTAGAGGGGTAAGTCCTGGAAGAGACTGATGAGGAGTTTGGCTTTAGAATGCTAAGTAGGAAGAGCCTGTGGGACAGCCACAAGCAGAGGGTCACGAGAAGCTGGACATTCAGATGTCAGAAGAGAGATCTGTATGGAGCTGTCAGCTTATGCATGGTTGAGGACAGACACCAAGGGAGAGGGCAGAAGGCAAGATGAGCAGGGGGCGGGACACAGAGACCCAGGGGATATTCAGGGAGTGAGTGGAACAGGAGGTCTCTGTGAAGAAGACTGCAAAAAGTCCAGCAAACTAGGGTGGAAACCTAGAGGGTAGAGCCACGGTGTGAGAAGCTCAAGGTGCAGGGGCATCCAACAGCACCAAAGCTCCAGAGATGGAGCCAGATCAGGGAGGAAAAGCGCTGTCTGGGACCTGGAGTATGGCTGCCTTTAGTGACTTTAGTCTGAGCATTGATCATGAGAACAGAAACCAGATTGCAATGGGTGATGGAGGACTGAATGGGCAGGTAGGCAGTGCAGATGGCCAGTGTAGACGATTCTTTAAAGAAGATTGGCTGTGAAGAGAGAGAGAGAAAGAGACACTGAAGAGAGAAGTTAGACAGAAATACAGGATCAAGAACTGGGTATTTTTCAGATTGGAGAGATTGAACATGTTCAGGTATTGATGAGAAATGTTGGTAGAGATGAGGCTGAAGATGTGAGTGAGAGAGCAATGACTGGAGGAAGGTCTCAGGGGCACAAGGGGAAGGTCAGCTGTGGGCAGGAACACATCTATTCCCTGGCATGGGAGGGATGGAGAAGAGTAGGGGATATGTTGGGTGGCTGAGCAGGCAGACTTTGAGAGAGTTTCTTGGGACCTTAAATTTGTTCCATTTTATCAATGGACAAGATGGATTCTCTGTCAATGGCAATGACAGAAAATGAAATGGAGGTTTAAAAAAAGGGTTGATGAAAGAGGGACAGTCAGGAGGAGATGCCAAAGGCAATGAACAGGGAAGTATTTAGGGACACCTGGAAGGGTTTCCAGGCACCCTTGGGCCCTAGGACAGCCCAGAAAGTCATGATGGACCAATTCCTCCAGCAGCAGTCAGCACCCCAGGAAGGAGCAGGGCAAAAAAGTCCTAGAAGTGAGGTGTAGCTGGGTGGAATCACACAGAAGGATAAGTGGAGGAGAGTGGTTAGAGAGAGATGCTGGTTACAGAGAGAAACTGACCACCATAGTCAAATGAAGTCGACCCCTGAGTTAACAATAGTCACTGGTTCAGGTGTTTTACAGAAGGGCCATACCCTTAGTCACCTTGGTTTTCAAAGCATAACTCTTCACAATTCTATGCAGTCAAAAGGACACAGCTTAGTTTTCCAGAGAGCTGGGGCTGCACGTTAACTTATCTTCAAAATTATTGCAGGACACATACCAATTGCCAGCACTGAAATTGAATCAGTAATTTACAAACTCCCAACAAACAAAAGTCCAGGACCAGATGGCTTCACAGGTGAATTCTACCAAACACTGAGATGAGAGTTAACACCTATCCTTCTGAAACCATTCCAAAAAATTGCAGAGGAAGGAAAACTTCCAAACTCATTCTATGAGGCCACCATCACCCTGATACCAAAACCAGACAAACATATCACACAAAAAAGAGAAAATTACAGGCCAATATCACTGATGAACATATCTTCAACAAAATACTAGCAAATTGACTCCAACAAATACTAGCAAAAATCTTCAACAAAATACTAGCAAATTGACTCCAACAAATACATTAAAGGGATTATACACCATGATCAAGCAGGATTTATCCCAGGAATGCAAGGATTTTTCAATATCTGCAAATCAGTGTGATACATCATATTAACAAATTGAAGAATAAAAACCATATAATCATCTCAATAGATTCAGAAAAAGCGTTTGATAAAATTCAATATCCATTTATGATTAAAAACTCTCCAGAGAGTGGGTATAAATGGAACATACCTCAACATAAAAAAGGCTGTGTATGACAAACCCATAGCTAACATTATATGCAAAGATGAAAAGCTGAAAGCATTCCTCTAAGATCAGGAACAAAACAAAGATGCTCACTGTTACCACTTTTATTTTAGTTTTGGAGGTTCTAATCACAGCAATCAGAGAAGAAAAGGAAATAATAGGAATCCAAATTGGAAAGGAAGAAGTAAAATTGTCATTGTTTGCAGATCACACAATACTATACATAGAAAATCCTAAAGGCACTACCAGAAAACTACTAGATCTCATCAATGAATTGGGTAAAATTGCAAGATTCAAAATTGATATACAGAAATCTATTGCATTTCTATACACTAACAATGAAATATCAGAAAGAGAAATTAAGGAAACAATCCCATTTACCATTGCACAAAAAGAATAAAATACCTAGGAATAAACCTACCTAAGGAGGCAAAAGACCTGTACTCTGAAAACTAGAAGACTCTGATGAAAGAGGCTGAAGATGACACAAACAAATGAAAAGACATACTGTGTTCTTGGATTGGAAGAATCGATATTGTTAAAATGACCATTCTACCCAAGGCAATCTACAGATTCAATGAAATCCCTATCAAATTACCAATGGCATTTTTCACAGAACTAGAACAACAAAAAAATTAAATTTATATGGAAACACAGAAGACCCCCAAATAACCAAAACAATCTTGAGAAGGAAGAATGGAGCTGAAGGAATCATGTGCCCTGACTTCAGACTACAAAGTTACAGTAATCAAAACAGTATGGTACTGGCACAAAAACTGACACACAGATCAATGGAACAGGATAGAAATCCCAGAAATAAACCTATGCACTTATGGTCAATTAATCTACAGTAAAGAAGGCAAGAATATACAATGCAAAAAAGATAGTCTCTTCAATAAGTGACACTGAGAAAACTGAACAGCTACATGTAAAAGAATGAAATTAGAACATTCTCTAACATAATATACAAAAGTAAACTCAAAATGGATTAAGGACCTAAATATAAGACTGGATACTATAAAATTTCTAGAGGAAAACATAGTCAGGACATTCTCTGACAAAAATCTCAGCAATTTTTTTTGGGTCTGTCTCCTAGAGAAATGGAAAGAAAAACAAAAATAAACAAATGGGACTTAATTAAACTTAGAAGCTTTTGCACAGCAAAGGAAACCATAAATAAAATGAAAAGACAACCTATGGATTGAGAGAAAATATTTGCAAATGATGCTACTGACAAGGGATTAATTTCCAAAATATATAAACAGCTCATACAGCTTGATGCATAATATATTAAAAAAAAAACCCAATCAAAAAATGGGCAGAAGATCTAAACAGACATTTCTCCAAAGAAGACATATAGATGGCCAACAGGCACATGAAAAGATGCTCAGTATTGCTAATTATTAGAGAAATGCAAGTCAAAACTACAATGTGATATCACCTCCCACCAGTAAAAATGGCCATCATTAAAAAGTCTACCAATAATAAATGCTGGAGAGGGTTTGGAGAAAAAGGAAATCTCCTTTTTTCCAACTGTCAGCGGGAACATAAATTGGTGCAGCCACTATGGAGAACAGTATGGACGTTCCATAAAAAACTAAAAATAGACTTACCATATGATCCAGCAGTCCCACTCCTGGGCATATATCCAAAGAAAACTGTAATTTGAAAAGATACATGCACCCCAGTGTTCACAGCAGCACTATTTACAATAGCCAAGAGATGGAAGCAACCTAAGTGTCCACTGACAGAGGACTGATCAAGAAAATACAAAAATATACAATGGAATATTATTTTGCCATAAAAATGAAATAATGCCATTTGCAGCAACATGGATGGACCTGGAGATTATCATTTTAAGTGAAGTAAGTCAGACAGAGAAAGATAAATACCACATGGTAGCACCTATATGTGGAATCTAAAAAATGATACAAATGAACTTATTTACAAAACAGAAATAGACTCACAGACACAGAAAATAAATTTATGGTTACCAAATAGGAAAGTGGGGAAAAGGTGAACGATAAATTAGGAGTTTGGGATTAATGCTGTGGAATAAAATTCATATTTATGGCAAGACAAGAAAAATTTAAACATAAAAATTCTTCTCTGTCCTTTGACCTCCTCTCTCCCTGCACTGTGCATCGTGTACCTGTCAAACCTCCCCCATCGGCAGGAATACCTGCTCAACCGCAAAAAGCAACATTCTCTGAGCATCAACAGGCAACTCCTTAAAAGATAACATTCCTTCTTGATTTTGTAAGAGGTCACATGACCCACCAGGATGACACTTAAATCTGGATTATATAAACTGTCAATAAGATGTCATTTGATGGACAGCCCTCTGGCTCAAAAAACTTATAAAACTGTGCCTTGATTTCTAATCAGCAGAGCAGTTCTCAGAGCTTTCTGAGATGTTCTTCCCGGGTTACAATGCTTAAATTTGGCTTGAATAAAATTTTCCCTTTCATTCTTAGATCAACTGATTAATTTTTGGTCAACAACATAAACACACTACTATATATAAGATAGATAAACAACAAGGACCTATTGTATAGCACAAAGAACTATATTCAATTTCTTCTAATAACCCATAATGGAAAAGAATCTGGAAAAGAACATATATATATAACTAAATCACTTTGGTGTACACCTGAAACTAATACAACATTGTGAATTAACTATACTTCAATTTTTAAAAATGAGTAAGAAAAATTATTGCAGGACAAAAGGAAGTCATTTAGCTTCTCTGCTGGACAGTTCTCTCCAAGAGAGTGAAGGAAGAAGACCCAAACTACTTGACCTCACATAACTGCCGGAAGAATAAAATAAATTCATGTATGTTCAAGAAATACTTTGAGAGCTATAAAACGGGGCACAAATGAAATATCACCTTAAGGCAGGCTGGGAAATCCTTAAAATCTAAATAACAAAATGCACTCAAAAAAAATGTTTTTTTAATGCAAATACCATCTAGCAATTTGGCAGATTGCCTGGAAAGGCTGCAAAATCTGTTAAGGAGAAAGTTACGTTTGGTTTTTTTGCATCTGTCATCCTCAACTGAAAAAAGGGAGAGGTTAATCGAAATTAATTAAAAGAGAGCATACCTGTGTGCCTGGCGTGTACACGCTCATAAATCCATACAAATGCAGGCTCTAGGTAGAAGAGAACCATTATTCTCAAAAGCAAAAGTAGCAACAATCTGCTAGGCCTCTGGGAAGCAGGGACAGAAGGTGGGGCGTGAGGTGGGGAATGCAAAATGCTTGAACAGGCAGCTCCTGCTTCAGTTGCCCTGCTGCAGTGTGAGCCTGGTGTTTCAGAACTTTCAGAGTCACATGTGAAATTCTCCCATTTCCTAAGGATGCTCAAATTTATAAGTAAAATTTGTCAGAGGTCACCAGTTGATCTCCTGGGATCTAGCCCTGCAGCTAGAAGTCACATCTGATGCTTTAAGATGTTTCATCATAATTATGCACAAGCCACAGTTGAGCTTTCTCTCAGGCGACCCCACCCTGCCCTGCCCTGCCTCACCCCATGCCACCTTCCTCCTCCTTCTTCCTCACCTTCACTCCACCCCTCCAGGAAAGCCACTTTCCCTTTGCTTTCTGCTCCTGGACCTCTCGTTCCCTTCCTTTCAGCTTGCACCGTTATCTTGAAGACACAAAGTAGCTTCCCTCCTCTGCATGCCAATCAGTGCCAACGTCTGTCTTCCTGCCAACACAGTCTCACCCTGCCACCCGCCCCAACATGTGATGGCTCTTGCCTGGGAAGGAAGGGGGATTGCAGCGGGCTCTCGATCGTCCGTAATGAAGGAGGGGCAGGGAGGCACAGGTAATGCTAGAGAGGAGACACCCCAAAGTCACAAGGCTTTGTCTCTAGTGTTTGGTGGCCCACAGGTCAGAAGCCCACCACTGCGGTCACCTGTGCCACGTCGGTCCCGGCGCCCCAGTGGAGACTGACACAGAGGGGCTAATGGCCTGGAGAAAGCTCTGCCTCCAGCCAAGGTGGAGGTAATGGCCTGGATGCTGCCTCGCCTCCACCTTTCCTTCCTCCACAGGTCCCTGCCTGTGTCCTGTGGGTGCCCGGCAAACTACGACCAGCTGACTGCCCATGTCTGCTGCGGCCCGGAGTTCCTGCAGTCCCTGCCACCCCCCCCCCCCCCCCCGTTTTGCCCATTAGCTTCATGGCCCCTTCATCAGCAAGCTTGTGGCCCAAAGGCCAACAGTTCTAACAGGTTTCAGTTTCACTTTCTGTGCTCTCACAGGACCTTGGGGTCCTCAGGGCAATGACCTGCACTGGAAGGCTTCTGGAGGGGGAGGACAGAGAGGAGACAAGCTCCCCATACCAGAGGCGTGGTCAGTCATCAGGCGCTACCTGTCCTGAGCCCAGCCTAGAGAGGAACAGATGGGGCCCCCATGGAGGATTTCAGGGAATTTTCTGCCCTGCTTAACTGGTTTTGCCCTAGGCAGGCTCTGAAGACCTTCAGCCCTTGGAGTGGGTAGGGTGTATGGATGTCGCCTGGGGCAGAGGAGGGGGGTGGCTGTGCTGTGTTCCTTGCCCTCCTGACTTACTGTTTGTTTGGGACGTCTGGACTAGGGCTACAAACAGTTCCTCTCTTTGTTTCCACCGCCTTGCAGAATGTATGCTTCCCGCAAAAAGGCACAACGCTCCCCTTTCTTCGGCTTGCCCGCCTGCGCCACCCGGGTTGTTCTGCAGGGCTCGGGTCTGCAAGCCCAGGCCAGCCCCAGCACTGTCGCAGCCTCGCTCCACAGCCTGTGCTCACGTGGCCTGTGCAATGGCGGGTGGCCTCCTAGGCAGGCAGCCAGTCCCAGTTCTTAAAGCTGCAGAGCCCCCGGTGGGTGGATGCAGGCTTGTGTCCAGTTTCCCTGCAGGAGTTAGCCTGACCTCCCTTGAAATAGGGATGCATAATGCAAGAGCCTAGCTCACATCACCTGCGGAACTTTAAAAATTCTAATGCCTGGATGACAGCCCCAGAAATTCTGATGTAATTGATCTGGAAGTGCAACCCGGGCCCCAAGGATTTTCAAAGCTGCCCAGGAGATGCGAATGTGCAGCCAGTCTTGGGAATCACCATCAGTGATTTTCAAACTTTAGTGTGCTCAAGAATTACCTGGGGACCCTGTTAAAATCCAGGTTCTGATCCAGAATGTCCGGGATGAGGCTGAGGTTCTGCATTTCTGACAAGCTCCCAGGAGATGTAGCTGCTTTTAGTCCACAGACCACAATGAATAGTCGAGAAGATGGTTGGACCTGCCGCCCCAACTTGGAGGCCTTGGTAAGTTTCTCTCTAGGCCTCAGTTTCCTTGTCAATCACTTGGTCATCTGTTGTGAGGATTAACCACAACAGCACTCAGTACTCAGAAAGTGCTCAGAAGATGCTGGCTTGTATGAGCTTTAGCCAGATGCCTTCTTCACGAGAAGACCAGATCTCCTTCTTCTGATCTGTGCTGTGTTTCATGCCCTTCCAAGGATGGCTCCTTGGAAGCCATAAGGACTTCTCTTTTGCCCCAGGATTAAGCCCAAACACCATATGAGATCCCTTAGCAAATTTCCTGCTTGCACCTGTGGCTTCACCTTTCCCGCCTCCATGAATGTTGGCACCCTCACCTCAAAACACAAGGCACACACCAAAGCCCACTGCAGGCCCCCCCTTTGAACTCCAGGCCCTTGCCTTTCCCTCCCTAAACCTGGCCCACTATTCCTGCCTTCTTCCTCCACCTGGCTAACTTCCTCCCTTTCCTTATGACTTAGCACAGGTGTGACTTCCTCCACAGCCTTTCCTGGGTCCCAAGTACAGGTGAGCGTCCCCCTCCATGTTCCCACAGCATGCCATGCTTCTCCTCTCGAATCCCACACCCTTAGGCGTTGTGCACAGCGATGTACTTTTCTTTCTGCCTTTAGTGGTCAGAAGCTCAGGGCAGGCTGAGCTCACTACCACATTCGATAATATTGGAATGAGTGAGTATGTAAATGAATGAATAAATTAATGGGTTTAAATGAAAGCTCTCTTATGTAATCAGAAACCCGGTGTCGTGCAGCCCTTCCCACCCAGGGTGCTATCTCTGACCAGTTGGACCTCCAGATACAGCTCTGCAAAGGTCCACAAATGACCAAGCTACCCACTCTTCCCCTTCCCCAGCCTCAGCTTGCCTGACGAGCCCTGGGTCCAAATTGCTCTGTTTGATGTCCTATTTCTAGAGAATAAAATAAAGTCAAAAGATAGTTGTTAAATTGGTCACAGAGGAGCCAGATCCCATCTATTAATGTTAAACATTATTAGACAACAGCCAAAAGATGGAGACAACCCGTCTCCATCAACACGAATGGATATACAACTCGTGGCATGAACGTACAACAGAATTTTATTCAGCCACAAAAAGGAATGAAGTTCTGATATAGGTGACAATATGGCTGAACCCTGAAGGCATTATGCTAAGTGAAATAAGCTAGTCACAGAAGGAGAGGTGTTGTCTGATTCCACTTATATAAGATAACCAGAATTGGCAAATTCATAGAGACAGAAAGCAGGATAGTGGGCACCAGGGGCTGGGGGAGAAGAATGGGGAGTTACTGTATAATGAGTGTGGATTTTCTGTTTGGGAAGATGAAAACGTTTTGGAGATGGATGGTGCTGAAGGTTGCACAACAGTGTGAATGTACTTAAAAATGCTACTGAGCTGTACACTTAAAAAATGGCTAAAATGGTCAGTTTTATGTTATGTATATATTATCACACACACACACACACACACACACACACACACACACACACACACACACACACACAATAGAAACCTTAACTTTGGCAACACCCAAACCTGTACCCCTCACAGGATGACTGTTTATATAGAAGCAGAGCTTTAGGGCCAGAAACAAGCCCCAGCCTTTCCATTTTCCTTGCAGCTTTAAAGCTGAAATGCAGAGCCCCGGAAGTTTGAACTGTGTGGACGGACGACCAGAGGTGCAAGGAATGCCAAATATTTACAGCTGGTTTTTCAGTGGGTGAGATCCAGGCAAAACTGCTAAGGGAGAGAAATATTGCACTATTCAGATAGCGTCAGAGCACACTTTGGAAAAGAAGCAATTGCTTGTGTCAAAAGAATTCAGAAGTATAACCAAGCTATTGTTTGCAATTGCTTAGCTAAAATGAGGCCCCTTCAAAAAAAAAAAAAATAAACCCAGGTAACTATTGTATGCCAGGTAATTGTAGCTATTTAAAAGTTAAGAAAAGGGAAGACAATTGAAGGGATTCAGTGGGTGATAGAAATTGGAATTTAAGATACTTTTCCTAAAGAGACACCTCAACCTGAATTAGATGTGGAGCTTCCAGAAATGGTCGCCTCTGACAATGCCGAGGGCCGAGGGATTAGTCCTCAAAAGTTGATTTGGCCTCTGGTTGGAATCAAGGTTTCTGCAAACTGTTGCAGGGAGACCAAAGTCCATTTCCTGTTTCAGCTCCTTTGAGCTAGAGTATCCAGGCCCTGGCTGGAAACCCAGAGGAGAAACCAGCAGCCATCAGCCAGCACCCTTAGCATCCTTATGCTCATTTTTACATAAGCCCAAGGAAGTTTAAGTTAGGGCAGGAAAAACGCAAGTTCTCGTCTGCTGGCTCCACAGGGGTAGCTGGGCAGGACTTGGATTCTGGTTTCCTGTTCAGGCTGGGTCTCCATGTGGGCCTCTGCCTTCTCAGGTGTCACACAGCTTTCCCTTTCTGCAGAGGGCAGTGGCACCCCTGATCTCCTCCGCCATCACTCCGAGGTAAAGGAGGAAGGCAAATCACTGAGTATTAATAATCTGAACCTTACACCTGGGGGATGAGATGCCTGGAATCTAAGGGGGCCAAGGCATGAAGACTGCCAGGCTTCACAGCCTCTGCAGGTCCAGGGAGGGACAGAGGGACAGAGGGACAGGCTTACTCACTTCCCGCATCTTCAGATCTCAAAATCAAGCTTTACTTCCTCCAGAAGCCACTCTGACCCCTCCCAGACCAAGTCAGCATCTCCTGTTACAAATTCTCAAAGCTGCCAAGCTTTTCCTTCAAAGCAGTCATTACTTTAGAGAATTCTAAATCCATAAAATTATTTGATTGTCTGACTCTTCCACTAGACATTAGGCTGCAAGAAAACAGGAAACATGCCTGTTTTGGTGGCCGCCGTGTCCCCTGTGCCTAACAAAGTGCCTGGCACATAGTACGTGCTCAGTAAATACTTGATGGAATGAATCAGTGGGAACCAGAAGAGCTGAAAAAGGAGATCTGAAATATTTCATTGAGATCCTGAAAATTAAACTTGCTCCCATGTTTATTCCACTCTATCCCAAAGTTATGTTAATAATAGCTACCATTTCCAACCATACTAGTAATCAAAATAACCATTTACTGAGTTCCTACCATATGCCATGTTTCTGGTTTATCTAATTCAGGGGTTTGTTTCATTTGACCCTGACAGCTAGGCTCTGAAGTGGGCACTCTTATTATTCCCATATCAAAAATGAGGAAACTGAAGCTCTGAGAAGTTGGTTAAGTGTCAAGACATATCCTGTGGCCATAGGGATGTCAAGTAACAGAGCAGGGATTTGACTATTGTTGGGTCCCATATATACATAAAACTGCATTTCATCCTCATGTAAACTTCATGAGGGAACCGAGGCTCAGAGAGATTAAGCAACCAGCCCAAGGTTACACAGTTAGGAAGCCATGGAGTTAGGCTTCTAGCCAGGCTCTGATTCCAAAAGACTGCTCTCCAAAAGAATATCTTCATGGCTCAGTGAAAATGTCATTTTAGAAAATGATTAGAGAAGTCCGAGTGAGTGAGGCCACCAGGGTGAATCAAAGTGAGAAATTCAGATTCAACTGAACAGAAGACTAGAATTTCCAGCTTATGGGGCTGGTCCCCAACTCTAGCTCGGTGCCCACTGCACGTTCCCGTCTGCTTCTGTCTCAGGAAATTACCTTTCCTCTGAGTTCCCCTATCCTGCAGCCGCTACCTTGAATTGAACTGTTTGTCTAGGACCAAAGCCTGGGGCAGGGGAGGGTTTCCTGTAACCTCCCTTTAAATCTCTCTGCCTTCACAGGGCCTGGCAGGCACTCAGCCAGCCCCTCTCTGCAGTGCCAGGGCCCCACACAGCTGGAAGTTCCTGAAAGGCTAAGCAACCTTGTCGCCAGTCTTAGGAACAGAGCAGCCCTTGAGTCCATTCTGCTGGCAGAGCAGAGGGAAATCATGGCGCCTGTTGGAACGGGGCCCACCCAATGGGAGAGTCCACTAGCACAGCTGACCTTCAGCACAAGGGACCAATGGTTTTCAGAGTTTTCAAAAGAACATTTCTCAGCTACAAATAATGCCATTATCGCGGCAGCACTTCCTGTTTTGCACAAATCAACCATATTAAAAACAGAAAGAGGCAAGAAGCTGGCATTCATTACGTGTGCAGTTGTTTGGGACATGTTGACTTCTGGGGATGGTTTAAGGCCAGCAGAGGCGCATGAAAGGCATGAAGTGACCAGCTTTCCTTCCCACTGTCTTTTGTTCCAACACCCGGGCCTGGACCATCACAATAAACTTTCCGATTGGTCCTGGTGTTCAGGTCTCTTCCTCTCGTTTTCCATGTGCTCCCAGACCAACAGACCCCAGATGATATTTTGGCCACGTCGTCTATTTGCTCCAGACCCTTCAGTGACCTTTCTAAAGACACAGCCAGGCATCCAAAGCCCTCCACTGGTGACTGCAACCCCATTTGCACAGACTCTGCTTCTGGGAATTAAACCAGGGGGCAAGTACTGCAAAATTTAAGAGGGCATCAAACAGTCACCGAGATAAGCATTGATTTAAAAAAAATCAAAACTAATGCACCATCTATGATGAGCGAAATACCAAGATTTCACAGAAAGACGGAAATTTCAAAATGTCACCTGCACGTGCATGCTTACGTCACTGGTCTGTTCCCTGTCTCCTGCCTCCTCCCCTGCCCAGCTCCTGAGCTCCCCTGCCCCCTACCCCCCAGCCTGCTTGATGTTCCACTTGATTTATTTCTCTCTAGTTATTGCACTAGACTCTAAGCTTCATGAGAGCAGGCCCTGATGTCTGTTTGTTCATGGCCGAGTTCCAGAGCCTAGGCCAGGGCCTGGTATGTGGCACACGCTCAACTAGTATTTGTCAAATTATCTCTCTTCAATCTAACTCTTAGGTACACCCTCAATATATAAAGCAGATAAATGAAGGTTTTTAGTTAGTATGAAATAATTTTATACATTCAAATTTATATAAATACTTAGGAAGGCGGCCAAAGGAAGTATTTTTATTTGCTCGAACATAAAAATTAAGAAATTGATGTCATAGACACTTGTGGGGCTCAGGTACCACCTTGCAGCATCCTCATTTCACTCTATATTTGCATTTTCTGTGACTGCACAAACTCAGGAGAATCTTGATTCACTAAGATAAGCTGCTGCAGTCTGTAACTATTACAAAAACACCACAACTTAAATGGGTGAATTCTATCACCAATAAAGTTGTTAAACAAACTAAAACAAAATAGTCCTTCTTGCAACTTGTATTTAGATAAATGGAAATTTTCTTTTATCAAAAAGAAATGGAAGGAGACACTTCATTACAACCTGCACAAAATTTATCAACCTAAACCAAAACTTAACGTATTGGTATTATCATTTTGAAATTTCTTATTACAATTTTAAGACACTTTAAAATACACTTTAAAATAGAAACTGAATATCGAACTATTACATTGTACCCCTGAAAGCAATATAATGTTACATGCCAGTAATATCTCAATTTAAAAGAAGGAAATTTGAATTCAAAAGTTTGAAGACCCCCTTGAAGCATCTCTGAACAGTGGATTTCATGAAATCCTGTTTGAAAACTACTGTCTCTCAATAATCAGGCATCTATCATATGCTGCCTAATACTTCCATGTGTTCCTCTATGTTTCTCTCTGGTGGACTCACGTCAGTTAAGCTCTTCAGGGAAGCAATCCTGTCTTGTGCCATAAATCCCCAGTCTTAGCCCTGTGTCTGGCACATGCTCACGCTCAGGCAGTGGTTTTTGTTTTTGTTTTTCTTTCTAATTAAAAAAAATTTGGCGGGGGGAGGGAGGTAATTAGCTTTGTTTGTTTCTTTTATTTTTTATTTTTGATGGAAGTACTGGGGAATTGAACCCAGCACCTTGTGCATGCTAGGCACACACTCTACCACTGAGTTACACCCTCCCCCTGATTTTCTTTTTTAAATTAGATTGAACTTAACACCTCTCTCAATTTCATCTGGTGAGTCTTCAGTATCCATTCTTGAGCTCTCCGGTGAAAAGTAAAAAATGTGCAATTTTTATGTCAGAGTCATAAATAAAAATAATAACAGCTGATATGAATAAAACTCTCTGCCATGCATTTACTTGGGTTTCCTTACTCAGTTATTTCCACTCTGTGCAGTAAGTGCTATTCTTCTCACCCCCATTTTACTGAAGAAGAAACTGAGGCTGCCAAGTAACAGAAGAAATTGTGACTATGGACACACAGCCAGGAAACTGAGAGCTACTCGAAGTAGACACTCGGGCTTCAGAGTCAGCCTGGAAATGATACGAAGCCACTGGATGGACCAATTGAGAAGAGAGAAGAAAGAGAAATATGAGAAGAAAGCCCAGGATTGAGTCAGGTAGAGGGGGACCATGCAAAGAGCGGCCCGAAGTATACGTGGAAAACCAAGAGAGACAAGTGTCATGGAACCCAGGAGAGCAGGCCTGATAAGAACGTAAGATAGTTTCTTAGATTAGGCATCATGGAAGCTCTTGGCAACTTGGCTAAGAGTAGTCTCCTTATCAGGATTTCTCAACTACTACACTATTGGCCCCAGAACTCCGTGTTGCAGGGGGCTGTCCTGTGCACTGCAGAATACTCAGTAGCATTCCCAGCCCTCACCTGCTGGAGGCCAGTAGCAGCCCTCCCCCAAGCAGCGGCAACCAAAAATGTTTCCAGACATTGCCAAATGTCTCTTGGGGGACCAAAGTGCTCCAGGCTAAGAATTGCTGCTTTTAGAGTGGTGCAGACAGAGGTAGATTGGAGTAAGTAGAGGAGAGAATGGGAGGTGCAGGAGAGCCGGAAACGAGGTGGGGGCTGGAGGCGGGAGGCTGGGTCAAGGGAGACATTTGCTGTTGTTTTTAAAACTCATATATATATATGAATTATATATATGTGTGTGTATATATACACATTCATATGCACATATATACTTATATAAAAGTTTTAAAACTCTCATTATGTATATATGCATGTGTGTGTGTGTGTATGTGTATGTACACACACAAGTACATAACAGTAGAGAAGGCCTATAGGTTGATGGCATTGATCCAGGAGACTGAAAATCTGTTGATGAAGTAGAGAGAGAGAGAGAGAGAGAGAAACAGTAGCTGTGATTTTCTGGGATAGGCAAAAAGGGGATAGGATTTGGATGACAAGATGAGGGATTTGCCCTTGAAGGGAGGAGAGACACTTCCTCCCGTGTAAGACTGGAAAGAGAGGCCTGCTGCAGAAGTAGATGTAGGAAGGTGTGTACATTTGGTGGTGGCAAGGGGAGGGAGTTCCCATCTGTTGGCTTCTATTTTCCCAGCCAAGCATGAGGCTCGGTCAGCAGCAGAGCTGGGCTGGAGAGCGGGGAGGAGGAGGGAGGAAAAGGCACAATACTTGTGTTGGAGCAAAGCAGACTAAAAGGAGAAGAGGGTAGGATTGCCAGGCAGTGTTGTTAGCCCATTTGCAGTCTGAGGCCAGGAAACTGAAATGAAGCCAGCCTACGTGGTGTGAGGATTTTCTGCAGCAACTTCATCTACGTGGCGACCACATGGAGCAGCTCGGCGGAGCCTCGGTGACTGGCGGAGCCTCGGTGACTGGCGGAAGCTCCCCCAGGCAGCCTGCGGGAACCGAGCCCCAACCCTTTGGTTGTTCTTCCTTCAGCCAGAGGGAAACGTGTGTACCTGTGCACCTTCAAGATCTAGAACTGGGTGGGGCATAGCAGCTTCTCATGCCCAGGAGCAGAGACACATAAATCTCCCAGACCACACCCAGTTCCCCAAGTCCATGCTCTCTGTGCTAGTGCCTGTGAGTCCTACTCTACCCCACCAAGCTGTGACCAAAGTCCGCTGACCCTCCACATTCCGCCAATGTATGCCCCGTTCCTCTGCGAATTGCACCCGCCTCCCATTCCCAGTGACACCTCCCTTTTGCTCGTCTCCAGTCCCAGGGAGAGGGCAGCAGGTATGAGCAACAATCCCAGGTAAGAATCAACATGCAAAACTCCAGACATTATGATCCGCTCATCCTAAAATGAGGCAAGTCCTCTACTAGATAGGGGACAAAAGGAAATTTCAATGAGAGGCAATTCACCCCAACACCACCTTCTGGAATCCATTTATCATCTCCCAGAAAACTTTAATAAGAGTAAGAGAGACACCCAGAAGTCTAGAATACTGATCACCTTATTGAAGCCAGAAAGTCAGACCAGAAAGACAGTTTCTGGTGGTTTATTTTGACTTGACTCAAGAATACTTCAATAACCCAACTTTATGATTCGTGTGGCATTTGGAACCTCCCTAAGGTGTTAGGATGCTTCCCCCTTGCCAGAGGGTGGGTGGTTTTCAGCGTCCTGGTGGAAATGTCACATCATTATGAGAACATTGGAAATATTGGATTTCTGGGGATTGCAGTGTGACAGCTGGCCAAGCTATTGCCGAGAGGCACCCTAACATCATAAGGGGTTCTCAAATGTGAGTGTACATCTGAATCCCCTGGAGGG
Organism: Camelus bactrianus; assembly: GCF_048773025.1. Lineage (NCBI taxonomy): Eukaryota > Metazoa > Chordata > Mammalia > Artiodactyla > Camelidae > Camelus > Camelus bactrianus. The sequence continues at coordinate 12,008,745 of NC_133544.1, forward strand.
CTTGTTAAAACACGGATTTCTGGGCCGCACCCCCAGAGTTCTTTATTTGGTAGGGAATTTGCATTTCTAAGCTCCCAAGGGATATGGTGTTGCTGGCCCGGGACCACACTTTTTAACCCCCATGTAGTGGAAGAAGACAGGCGCTGGTATCAAATTTGAGTTTCAGTCCTGGCTCCATCAAGCTATGGAACCCTGAGCAAGTTACCTCCCTGCTCACTTACAAAATGGGAATCATCCTGCTCACCTTGAGAGTTTGTTGTGAAAATCAGAAAGGAATCATGCCAAGTCCAAGGCTCCAAGGAGGCACTCAGTAAAAGAAAGTGGCAGCTTTTTTTTTTTTTTTAAAATAACCATTCTAACACACCTCCACAGCTCATAGCTATTTGGATTAGGCATTCAAGACAAGCATTGACTTGGCCTCAGAAGTCGTGAGGAGGTTACTGAATTGGTAATCTCTCCACCCTCTCTTCCTCCTCTTCTGAACACCCAGGCACCAAAATAGCCCCCAACACCCACCAATGCACTGCCAGGGATGACATTTCCAAGTGGAGGAGATAACTGATCACTTTCAAATTCTGTAATATTTTAAGTACATTATCTTTAAAATCTAGGTCAGGATGAGAAATGAACTTGGGCTGATAGAATGTTAGAGCTGAGACGAAACTTCAAAATCATCTAATTTTCTTGCTAAAGGTGAGGAAATTGAGACCCTTTAGAAAGGGGTGGCGACTTGCTGAAGGTGGCTCAGCAGGTCAGCCTTTCCGGGTGCAGACCTGGAAGCCAGGTCTGCTCCCTGCCAGCCCTCGGCTCAGTCTCTCACATTCTGTTTCTCAGCCTTGGTGCTGAGGGCAGAAAGAGGCCACTGAAAAAAACAGCTCAACTGACCAAAAACATTATGTTCATAAACAAAACTGCAAATCCCTTGGGCTGGTGGGGTGACCCAGGACTTCTCATCCTAAGGTAATGGTTAGACTCCATCCCCCAGGGGGACAAATCAGAAGCTCTAAAAAAGAAGGGAGATTCTTATGCTTATCAGTGAAGGACAAGTGTTAAAATGAGTTTGGAAGTGCTGACCCCACCCCAGTTGTTGCCTCCCTTCTTAATTTGTGTTTCTCTTTTGTAGGTCAGAAGGTAAACCAGTTTCTTTATCTTAATTCTTCTAAAACGACTTCCTGCTTCAAGCAGGCTTCCTTCTACTCTACGTCTTCTCTCATTCTCCTCTAACATTGGACCCCACATGCAGAGAGCACCCATCCTGGGCCCAGGACAGACATCTTTTATTTTTATTAAACTTAAAAAGATGAATAAGCTAAAGACCTAGTTGCATTACATTTTCTCTTCTTCCATTATTTTCCATGTTCAAACAGCCAGGACTTTCCAGGAGCCTACTATTTGCCAAGAATTCTTTAACTGCTGCCGTGGTTACTAAGACATGGCCCTTTGCTGTCAGTCAACACGCACGCACTGAGCGTACCTAGTACCTGCTGGCCACTACGCCACACGGGTGATTCAGTGACCAACAAGATGGCCACTCTCCCTGCCCTTGAAGGATATCCAGGCTGCCCTTCTAAGAATTATGTCTTTTCAGCAGGAAGACGAACATGGTCAGGATGAGACAGGCGGGAGCTGGCTCATTCAAGCTTATAGGAACTGATCGATCAATTTTCAGGGATTTTGTGAGCTAGTAGTTAAACACAGCCATTATTAAAAATCATATTATATAAACTTACAGTTAAATACATTGCATTAAAAACAAAGGTGATACACACTCAAAACTCATCACTTCCTAATCATTTTATGATGAAAACTTCTATAGATTTAAGGTTTTTTCTTTTTTAAGCTGACACAGAAACCAGAAATTGTACAAGTTAATCTTGGAAAGTGTTTCCTGGGTAGCATGCTCTGTGCCAGTTCAGAAATTTATCCAGTTTTCCCAGTATGAGGTCAGTAGAATCGTCTTTTAGCCATCGCTTACCCACTCCTTCCCAGTGGGCCAGCTGCTTTCCCTGGGAAGAAGCAGAAAGGGAAAGTCCACATGGGTGAGCTGAGCTGTCATCAGAGCTGGCCCCTGGCTGAAGCTGGAAGCTACGATCCTGGTGGTTGAGAAGTTCAGAGACACGAGCCAGCAGGTGCTGACCTCAGCAGTGCCCTGAGCGTGGGTGTGAACTCCAAGCATTCCAAGGGCAGACGAGTCTCTCTGGAGACCTGTGCTGTGGTCAGTTCCCACTCAGGCATTTCTGGGAAAGCCCAGAGCCCTTACAGCTGTACCAACTGCTCCATTGACCTGGTGGCCCCAGGAGGAGTGGAGAGAGGGTCTCACTCCTCAATTTTCAAGAATGCATCGTTTCACAGGTTCAGTTAACCACTTCCACAATTTAACTTGAAGGTATGATGAAGACCCAATCTGGATCAACTTATGCCTGCCACCAGCCTATATGGCACCTGAAATCCAATCATTTCTCTGAGTTATGACATTATCTCCTGACACCACAGGTGAGATTCTTGTAAGGAGGGCTTGAGTGGAAGGGCACAAGGACTTGTAGATACACTAGCTCAGGTCAGAGTCTCAGCCCAGCAAGTTCTCTCCATGGGAGGCAGGGATTGGATCCTGCGTCCATGGGACATTGAGATGTGAGGTTTGGGACAGGGTGGTAGTGCCAGCTCTAGGTTATTAAGATAAGAGGGTGTGTCTAGGGGAAAGATGGGCCCAGATGTGATGCTGGAGAAGGTGGGGTACATCAATGGAGAGTCCACTGATGAGATGAAGAAAGGAAAGGGCCCCAACAATTGAGGAAAAATCAGGGGCATTTGTTCCCATCTGTTCCCTTCAGCCACCATTTTTCTCCCCTCATTGGCATGGTCTTCTCTCTCTCCTCCCATGCCACTCTCCAAATAATTGCAAGTCTTTGTTCTTTGCTTTTGTTCTCTGCTGTTGCCATATTTCCAGACTGAATAAAGCATCTCTTTTGAAATCCACAAAAGAAATTGATTGAACTGTGTGTATTTCTTTTAAGAGGCTTGACTCCATTAGGAAAAAAACAATCCCTTGCATAAGAGAAAACGTGGAGTGCATCTACAAGTCACTTTCCCTCACACGCAAAAAGGTAGCGGAGAGGCCACTCATGGCCACTTTCCTTGTTGTGGCCAGAGGTGAGATAAAGCGCAGGCCAGGAGTAGAGATTCACCCTACAGGATCCTGAGAAGCAGCTCCCCAACTCTTCTCTCTCCTCGTGCCCCACAGGGAAACAGTATTTGCCAATCTTGTCTCTTAGAGGCTCTTGGGGCAGGGGTGGACTTAATGCTTAGCAATAAGCACTCAAAGGCAGGACCACCAAGAAATGACATTTGCTCTGTAGCTGCTGAGAAGAAAAGTGAGCATGTCTCCTGTCTGCTTTCAGGGCCAAGGCAATCCATGAAAGACCTGGAGTGGGTTTCTTTCTGATGGTGCCCCCTCGGGAGGGGAGAAGATGGTTTGACCTTTGTGAGACAAGGAGAGGTCACCGGACACAGGACACCCGTGGTGCTTCAGATCCTGGTGCCTAAGTCACAGAGTGAGCCGGCTTCATTAACTACAACTTGTGGTGGTTCCTTTTCTAAAATTATACACCCTTTATCTCGATGCCCAGACAACAGACAGCCCAGTCTTGTGAGATCACACCTTGAACTCTAGCTCCTAGCCTTAAGAAATTCTGAAGCACTCCCACCTGTGTCTAAGGCTTCCTGAGGGCTCTTTCCAGATGGTCACCCCCACCTCTGGGATCCTGTTTCCATGTGAGTTTTTCTAAATTATAGTAAAATATACATAAGATAAAATTTACCACTCTTAAAGTTTATAATTTCAGTGGTGTTAATGAATGCACCATGTTGTACAACCTCAGCCGTTTCTAGTTCCAGAATTTTTCACCACTCCAAATGGAAACTTCATACCTGCAAATAAATAGGTATGAAGTTTCCCCCTCCTCACAGCACCTGGCAACCACTAATCTGCTTTCTTTCTATCTGGATTTACCTATTCTGGACATTTCATATAAATGGAACCATATAAATGGAATAATATGTGAACTTTTGTGTCTGGCTCCTTTCACCTTGCAGACTATTTCAAGGCTCATTCGTATTGCAACAGGTATCAGTATGTCAATCCTTTTATTGGCTGAGTAATATTCCATTGCATGGATAGACCACATTTTGTTTATCTGTAGTTGCTGTTTTGTATCTTGTCTACCTAAATGCAAAGCTTGGCCCCTTCCTCTTTTTTCACATGACCCCCGCTGACAGTCTCCTCATGGGAATAACGCATTCTAGGAGGGTTAAATCACACATAACAGATAAAGTGACAAACAGCACCCAGCAATTAGTGCTCAGTAATGTATTACTAATATTATCATTATGAGTATATGAATTTCTCTAACCTCTTCTCTGTTGTATCTATCCATTTGTTTCACAAAATATCTTAAGTGCAATTGGGCTTGACAGCAGCAGAGAGAAGCTGCCTGGATTAGGTACTTGCAATGATCGTGTTGACTGCATATGGGGTCTCAGTCTGGGTTCCATGAAGCTATGGGTCTCTGCTATACAGCTACACAAAGTTGTTCCTGAACCATAGGCAGCAAGCATCTCCTGTACTCTCAGTGGCTACTCTTTCTCTCCTCAACCTACAGGCATGGCTGTTTCTCGAATGTGTGTTAGAACGAATAAAATATAAGTCATGTAAAAGCCTTTTATCACCACGTGTCTTCTCGATCTTGCAGTACTCAGAGCGCCACTCACCCTCATCGATGTCATCATATTTGAGGAGATCAGAAACCACTAGCAAACAGCAAAAGTAACAGAAACCAAAGTGTTTTCACTCAGTATGGAAATCAAACCATGTTAACGAGAGTTTATTGAACGTCTACTATGAGTTTGGTACTAACATAAGCACCAAGATGGGGGAGTGGGGATATGAATACACAGAAGGGAGTTTCTGTCCTGCACATGATGTAACTGAGAAGACCAGACCCACAAGCCAGTGTAATAGTAAAGAATGTGTCCACATGAGATTCACTGTTAAACTAACAATATGGATAATAAATGAAATCAGTATGGGCTGAAGTTCTTAGGAAAGGCTTCAAGAAAGATTCTTCCTTGAAGAATAGCAAGATTTGAAAGGGGCAGAGGGCTGCAGGCACGTAGAGATAGGAATGAGTAAGGAGAATAGGAGGATAGATGTCAGTCTGCATGGGGTCCAGGGTTTGATTTGGGAGATGTGGTCAATTTTCATGGGTAGGAGGTCAGAGGAGAGAGCACTGGAATTGCAAGGGTGATTGATTAACAGCCAAAAGCCACTCAAGTTTTAAAGCAGAAGAGGGTTGAATGAAAGCTATGTCCCAGGAAACTCAGCCTGGCTGAGGCAGGAGAGCTTGGAGCCAGGGATGGGCTCAGGGGACCTGAGGGCATTTATTCCAGGCTGCAGTGATTACAGGGACCCCACCAGGGATGGAACAGGGGCCTGAACTGAGAGTGATCTCTTACGGCAGGACCTGGGTGTCTTTATCTTCTGCCCTGGACATGCAAGTCTGAATTGCTCAGGCAGACTATGGACCTTTGCCAAGTTGCCAGAACTCTTTGCATTATTTCCAGGTTCAGGAAAAGGCCTATGCCCTCTGGGAATGGACAAACGGACTGGAAATTTACCAGGCTGGTTTTATAGGTCTTTCCACATTCAACATTCCTTAAAGCAACAGCCCTTCATATAGTCAAGTCCACACTGGCCACACCTTCCTCCCATGCTTGTTGAGGGCAAAGGGTAGAAGACTAAGAGGCTGGGATGTTTAGAGAAGCCGGAGTAGTTGGTGGAATTACACCTGAGGATGCAGCCGCCAGGGCTAACCCTGAATAGTCCCTGACAGCGCACCCTTTGTGACCTTGGAGGATGGGGCCATCACCACCCTCAGTGTGTATACTTCCTGGGTTTCTGATGAGGACAGCCTGGCTCCAGAAGAAGGGTGTGGGCAACTCTCCCAGGATCTCTCTTTTCCCAGCTGTCTGGGAGAGCTGATCTGTGTGACTCGGCAAACGGCACCAGATGTGGTGGCAGGAGCTGAGTCATGCACCCTGTGGCCACCAGTGGACTCTCTTCCTGGACATCAATGAGCTCCCGCTGGTGGCTCCCAGTTTCCTAATTAGGAGAGGCCTCCCCCAGAGCCTAGGCAGGAGACGCTGCCCAGCCTTCAGGAACTCCTTGTCGCCCTCAACTCAGAAATGATGCTCAAAGGAACCTGGGAGGGAAGGTTACAAAAAAGTCACAGGCAGGTGGCAGCTCAGGAGGCAGCGGCATCCTGAGGGGCAAAGCACATGGGGACAACATCACTGTCATTTAACAGGTTCCCTTCCCCTCTGCTTTTCTGGTTGAAGACACTGAGGTCTAGAGAGAGTAAATGATCCTTCCTGAGATCCATGGCTGGGATGGAACCAGTCTAGTTCCCAATCTGTGAGGCTCCCCTACAAGCAATTTTGGAACAAGCTGGGTGCAAGACGCTTTCCTCTATGGGGTAGTGAGTCTGGTCAGGCAGTTGGTGAGGGAGGAAAAGTGCTGCAGCTGCCAGGGAATACCTACACCATCAGGTACGCCTTCCATCTTCACGGCCCCACCTGCTGCATGCACCCCGATGCTGGACAGATTGACTTCCACCATCATTGATTAGCGGGTTGTAAGGAGGGTGAGCGGTGTCACCCAGATAACGTCTGTTGTCCCAGGGTAAGTATTAATAGTAACCTCTTTCATTCTTAAAATGTCCTGGTTTGGACAATAAATTACTTGGTCATCCTAGTTATGATGGACAGATTTACATGAAGCACACAAAGTAGCTTAAGCAAAGGGAGGATTTTATTGCCAGGACCACAGGGCAGTCAAACATGGTGGGAACCAGGGAGTCCCATCCCTCATGGTCTCTCCTCCTTGCTTCTTTCCATTCTGTGGTTGCCTTTTCTCGCTGCACCATCACCCATATCTTCTTGACAGAGCTGCCACCAGCTCTGGAGTGGTACATTTGACAGCTTCCATCATCAGAAGGACACTGACTTTCTCAGTGGCGAGCCCAAAAATACTCTGAGGAAGGGACTTATGGCCCCACTGTGGGCAGGAGGGCCAGGCAGCTTTAGAAGCTTGTAGCCCTCTAGGGAACCAGAGAGAGAATGGAGGAGGGGGAGGACTTTAGAAGGGGCAAAGGGTATAGAGTAGTCAGTCCTAATGGTGTCCAATACAGTCAACATTAAACAGCCACTGAATGACCCTTGTGTCACTTATCTGACTACTTGATTGTTACTTATATACTAGAGAAGGGTCATACTCCTCCTCAGTTCCCACAGTGTGATGTTATTCATCCTGGGGTGGGAGATGGAGCTGGCCTTGGAGCAGGAGAGGAAGAGGTTTCCTTGCTTCAGAGGACGGGGTTCCTTAGGAAAGATGCTGGTTCTCATAATGCATGTGGCTTTAGGTTGGGAGCCCCTCACCTGCAGGTGTGCCTGTGTGTGTCTGTATTCATGGGGTCTAGGGCATTGGGAGCTGAGGTCCACTATGACCTCGGCATCCCAAACTGAGGGGAACCCTGTGGAAAAGAGGCCTCTTCCCTCTCTCTCCTCCTGACACAGCTCACACGTCTGTGCTGGAAGAACTTTCTTCCTTGGACAAACTCTGCCCCAGGCTCCCGTGTGTCAGCCGAGGCACTTTTGGCAGTAGTGGCAAAAATAACAAGAGGGAACACAGCCCTCCAGAGGGCTCCAGTTTTTCTGGTTTCTCTGGACTCTCACGCACCCAAGAAGGGCCCCTGGGGTTGTGGACTTATTGTGGAAGGAGATGCCCCCAAAAGGAAGAAACGCATTCTAAAAACAGGGGCTCAGAAGCAGATTTAAAGTGTCATCTTATTAGCTGACAGGTCCCCCCCCCCCCCCCCCCCGGTAAATTGGAACACAATGCTCAAACTGCTGTTTTTTTCACTTTCAAGTATCTTTTACTGTAATTTCCTTGAGGGCAGGATCCTTGTTTTCTGCTTTGCTGTAACCCTGGAGCTGGGAATCGCACTTAGCACATAACACTGAATTCTCAGTAATTACTTGCAGTTCCCAGCGGGGCCCTGTTCTCCCGGGCTTCCGGCTTGCCTTCTCTGCCTGGAACATCTTCCTCTGGCTCTTTGCCTGTCTAACTCCTCATCCTTGGAGACCACTCAGCTATCTCTTCTTTAAGACTCCTTCTCTGACCACTAGGTTGGTCAGAGGCCCCTCCCCTGGGCTGTCTGAGGCACAGACCACACTGTGGCTGATTACAGGCCTCCTCAACAAGCAGGAGGCCTCTGGAGGCCACAACAATTCCTGGCCCACAGCAGGTAATCAATAAGTGCTTTTTTCAAAAATTGAAGTATAGTCGACTTACAATATTGTGTTAATTTCTGATATACAGCATAATGATTCATTTATATATATTTATACATACATATGTGTTTTCATATTCTTTGCCTATATATGTATATGTATTTTCATATTCTTTTTCATTATAGGCCATTACCAGGTATTGAATATAGTTCCCCACACTATACAGTAGGGCCTTGTTGTTCATCTATTCTATATATAGTTTAGTTAGTATCTGCAAATCCCGAACTCCCAATTTATCCCTTCCCACATTCTTTCCCTCCTGGTAACCGTAAGTTTGTTTTCTATGTTTGTGAGTCGGTCTCTGTTTTATAAATAAGTTGTATCCCTTTTTTTTTTTTTTTAAATTTTAGACTCCACAAGTGATAAGATTCCATAAGTGATATCACATTGGTATTTTTCTTTCTCTTTCTGGTTAACTTTACTTAATATGATGACTTCCCCTCTCCAAAAACATGCTTTTTGAATGGACAAACATGATATTGTAAGTAATGTTTGATTCTACGCACAGATCAGATGAATAAGACATTGACCAAGTCCTCTGAACTTCTCTGAGGCTTGACTTTCTTGATCAGTGACAAGGAGACCAGATGACAAGATCAGCTTACATTAACACTGTAGCAAATTGCTGGACCCTCTCTGTGCCTCTCATTTTCAAAGGTGGGTCCCATGGACTGCAGCTGCCTATAGGTACAGCCCTGCTTTGGACCCTGGGATCAACCCTGCCCTTGATCAAGAGGAATTTAAGGAAACCTAGGTTCTTTATTTATTTAAAAAAATGTTTACTGAGTTTTACAGACTGAATGTTTATGTCCCACCCCACCCCAAATTCATAGTTAGAGATGGGGCTTTGGGGACGTAATAAGGTTTAGATGAGCTCATGTGGGTGGGGCCCTGGTTTGATGGGATTAGTGTCCTTTTAAGAAGAGATGTCAGGTAGCTTGCTCTCTCTCTCTCTCTCCACCATAGGGGGTCCTAGCAGAAGATGACCACTACAAGCCAGGAAGAGAGCCCTCATGCAAACCCAACATGCTGGCAACCAGACCTCACACTTCCAGCCCTCAGAACTGTGAGAAAATAAATGTCTATTGTTTAAGCCACCTAGTCTATGGTATTTTGTGATGACAGCTGACCTGGCTGACTAGGATACTGAGTGCCTTGCCCTCATGGGCCACCCAATCTGATGGGGAATTTGAACAAGTACAGAGTAGTGACCCATCAGAGCTGTGGATGCAGGGCTATGGGGCTCAGGGAGGGGGCAGTTAGCTCCAGTGAGGAAGAGGAAAAAGAGGTAGGCAGGCAACCCAGAACTGGCCTTTGAACTGGTCCCTGAAGAGAAGCCGGAGTTTCCCACATCGAGATCAGCAAGGAGGACCCGCATGTGGGGAGGCACAAAAGAGTGAGATATCATGACCCATTTAGGAGAAAGAGCAACTGGCAGCTCTCTTAACTTTTAAAAACCACACCCCAGCCTCCTTGATAAACGGAGAATCTCAAACTGCCCCTTCACAATATTTGGTACAAAAAAACTAATTATTGTGAGTACAGAACAGAGTAAAGCTAGTGGGAAAAGCATTGTCATGCTTTCAATCTGCACATCCTTACTCTCACCCCCAACTCCTGGGTACCCCCAGAAGGTGCCCCCCTCTGCCACCATAATGGAAATCAGCCCACTGGTTTGCACAGAGGGGCATGAAGGTCGGCTTATGAATGAGGAATCAGCAAGTGAGATGCAGGAGGAACACTGTGCGGCAAGGTGGGATAGAGACTGGGGCAGACAGCAGTTATGACCATCGTCACTGTCTTAAGAGCTAAACATCAGTGCTGGGGGCAAGGGGGGAATGGAGAGGAAGAGATGGGGTTGAGACGGATGATGGAAGGGATGACTGTTGAGGCTTGGCATTGAATGGATGTGGGGCTTGTAGGGGCTCAGGGCCGGACCCAGGCTGCACCACTCATTCATTCAACAGTATGCATCACTGATTCTGAGGACATCGTGTGTGCCACAGACTGTGCTAAGCACTGGGGACACAGCAAAGAACAGCACAGGGACGCCTCCTACTTCCATGGAACGTGTATTCTAGAAAGGGGAAGATGTGTAGCAAAAAAGCAAATAAATAAATGAACATGGTCATATTAGTGGTTTATTCTAGGAAGATAATAAAGTGAGGTGAGGAGATGGAGAGTGATGGGGGTGAGGTGGGGTGGAAGAAGGCTTGGGAGTCACTGAAGTGACACTAAGAAGTGACAGCTGAGCTGAACCCTGAACTGTGCTTCAGCAGCAAGCCAGGGGAAGACCTAGAGGCAATGCACCATGGCATCAAGGCAGGAACACATATTTCTTACATCTTAAAAAATTTTTTTAAGAAAAAAACGTGGCTGGCAACCCTATGCTCAAGATGGCATAAGAGCAAGGAGACATCTCCATTCCCCAGGAAAGAACTTCAAGGAGCATATTGTCTTGCTCCCTCTACTGCTGCTCGCCCTCAGTAGGACATCTGGGTCTGAAGACTCATTCTTTTCCGGGTCTTTGTTTCTTTGTTCTGCTAGTGTGAGGCTGACCACAGCCCTCAACGTGGTGAAGGTGTAAGTGTGCTCACAGCAGGCTCACAAATAAGGCTCTCTCCCCTATGCTGTTCTCAATATGTAAATTTGGGGTTGAAAGTAGGGGTGGGGCACGCAATGCCTGCAGATCTTTCTAAATAAGCACAACCTGTGCCTCCAACCAAGTTTGTTTGTTTTGTTTTTGTTTATTTGGGAGGGAGGTGATTAGGTTTATTTATTTATTTATGTTTAGAGGAGATACTGGGGATTGAACCCAGGACCTCATGCATGCTAAGCATGCACTCTACCATTTGAAATATAACCCCCACCCACCTCCAACCAAGTTAACCAAAAGCCTGTTTTGGGGACGATGAAGCCTACGCTGAACATGAAGTTCACTGGGCTCCCCCAGGTATGTTAAAAATAAATAACATAGAATAAAAATACTAGAAAAAAAATATTTCAGAATAGTAGCAGGGGTTGTCCCTAGATGGCTGGATAAAAGGTTATTTCCCCTCATTTCTTTATTACTTCCCTGTACTCTCCAGCGTTCTTCAGAGAACATGATTAGTTTGAAGACGAAAACCCCCAAATATCTAAAATCCCAAAACTTCAGCGTGGCACAGTTCTTGCTTATCTGGGGCTGCCACATCCTCCAGGGTATAGGCTATCTTCTTTTCTAACAACTGCTACATTAATTCTAGTTGTTGCAGTCAATCTATTGTTTTCCAAAAGAGGCATCTGCTTGTTCACAGAAAGGCAGGCTGACCAATTTAGTGAATTAATGGATGAACGGATAGCAAAGGAAGAGACCCAACGATGCGGCAGGGAAGGGGGACCTATTTCATTCCACTCACTGCCACCTCACCATAAAAAATTGGGTTCTAAAACACTTGCTTTCATGTTCAAGATAAAAGCAGACAGCCAAGTCCCTTGAAAGTAAATGTAGGTCAAAGCGATTAAATTTCAGGGAAACTGAAATTAATTGCTCATTAGCATACCCTTCAAAGTAGCTTTTATTGACATTGATATTACCTTTAAAAATAATGAAAACAAACTAGTTTAGTTTTTTAAGGCCTGCCAGTGTTGACTGTACCAGAAAAACATTATAAGCAGGGTCTGTTTTGCAGGATGTTACTGAACAGAAATTTATTTTACTCTGCCATGAGTGATTTCCCAGCTCCTGCGGGGTCACCCTGGCCCTGTGGCCTGGCATGTGACTTCCTCCCTGTGTGCAGCCTCTGGGCTCTGGGCATCTGCACCCCCCACACTCCGCCACCCCCGCTGCTGCGCTGTTTCTTTTTGTTTTTGCCTTCACTGTTTTCTTTCCCTGGAATGCCTCCTCCATCCCTTGCTCACTCGAATTCAATACTTAACCCAAGTATTGCCAGGCCGGTTGAGTTTCCCTCTCCTCCTCCCAAGTGGATTTGAACACTCATGCCTTTTCACCTCCGCCAGGCTCTAAACAGGCTCCTATCAGAACCCTCCACACAACTGTTTTCATGTCTGTCTCCTTTTGCCCTGCCAGGAACTTCTTAAGTGCACGCCAGTTTGTGATTCATCTTTATAACCAACCCCTGTAATGCCAGCATATGGAAAGGGCTCAGGAAAGACTGTTGAATGAATGAGCAAACTAACCACTGGGCAACTGGTTATTTAGTGGTAGCAAGAATTGACTTGAAAGAGGATATTATAAGATGCATTGGGTCAGGAGTAAGAGGTGAGCTCTCACTCCATTTCCTCTTCTCCATCCCCACAGTCAGCCAGCTCCAAAGTCAGGCTATCCTACTTCCAAAAATCAATAAATCACCTCCTAAGTTGTCCCTCCACCACCTGCCTCTGTGCCCTGACAAGTCACCCTAATCACACAGGGTCTGCTTGGGGGAAGGGTATAGCTCACGTGGTAGAGAGCATGCTCAGCACGCAAGAGGTCCTGGGTTCAATCCCCTGTACCTCTTCCAAACAGAAATCAATGAATACATCTAATTACCTCCCCCCTTATAAATCATAAAACACACAGGGTCTGTCCTGAGCACATCCCAGGGGTGATGAGAGGTACCACATCAGCGTGACAAAAGAGAAGTTTAGGACTTTTATTATCATCTCCCCATTTTAAAATTCTTATTTGTTTTGTGGGGATGATAACGTTCATACTAGTACTGATAACTCTTATTTAGCACTTAATATATTTCAGAGACTGTTCTGAGTACTTTACATACAGTCATCAATTTAATTCCCACAATAATCCAATAAAATAGATACTATTATTACCCCCATTTTTTAGGTGAGGAAACTGGGGCACAGGGGTTAGGAAATTTGTCCACTGTCACAAAGCTAGTAAGTGGCAGGTCTGGGATTTGAACCCAGGCAGCCTCACTTCACAGTTCTAACTATAGTCATAGCTCTATGGATGTTGCTAATATACATTAATAGTGTGAAACACAATATGTACCTAATAATATGTATGAATAGGACATTTATATCCAAACTTTTACTGATGAGCATGTGCAATAAAAAAATTACATATACTCCATGAACTTTTTCAATCACTGACCGTGCCAGAGGTTGGCAAAATTTTTCTGTCAAGGGCCAGCTAATAAATATTTAGGTTTTGGGGGTCAAAAGGCAAAATCAAGGAATTATATAAATACTCATGCATCAAGAAAGAAAACAAATTTTCACTAATATTTATTGATGAGATCAAAATACAATGATAATTGAATATAACATTTTGTCATATCAGCTATGAATAAGAAGAACGGAATTCTTTTTTATGGGATAACACTTTACTTCAGTGAGGTTCAAAGTCAGTGTCCCCTTTTATGAGATCAACTGTAAATGTTCATCTTTAAAAATTGTTCTTAACTCATGGCCCCCAAACAGACAGTGAGCAGATTTGACCTGCAGGTCACAGTGTGCTGACCCCTGGACTACGCCATTATCACCCAAATTAGTGCAAACTCCATAATATAGTCTGAAATATCTTTCTAGCTTTGGTTGTTATTATTCCCTCAATGAGTTTGATTTTCCATCCAACTGGATTACTGGTGCTCCTTCCACATTCACTGGTTTCTTCTGAAAGGCCTGATGAACAATAGTACAGGCAGAAGTCAGGAAGATCTCAGTTCAAATCTGGAGTCTGTCCCTTTACAGCTCTATGCCTTTGGGCAAGTGATTTAACCTCTCCGTGCCTCAGTTTCCCCATCGAGATGGAACCTGGTTTTCAAGCCTCAACATGGTGTGAACAAAGATGGAGTCACCAGTTTCCCTGGTACTTGTCCCAGTCTTCTCTTTCAGGGCCTCTGGTCCCCGTTAAAGCCTTCCTCAGTGACTTCTGAAGCGTGCCTCCCTCCCCCCGTACAAGCAAGCCCATGCCTGCTGGGCACCACCACGTCCAGCCAGGCACATGGACTCTCACCGATGCCCTGGGTCCAGACCCCACCCAGGACACCAGAGTGGTTTGGTGGGTCATCTGGGATGACTTGGGAGGGAGATCACCCTGTCCTGTTTACAGTTCCTTGCTGGAGGGGCACTAAAGCCATACTACATATGGCCCAATATTTAAGAGAGCTTCTGGTACAATGAATACTTCCCACATCAGCCCGCACCCCACAGAACTCAGAGAGGAGGTCACTGGGGCCTGAGCCAGGCAAAGCCTCAAAGTCCCAGCCAGGAGTCTAATGTCAGAAATGCCTTGCCTCTTGGATTACCATGAATTTCTTTTCAGGGAAATCTCTTCGTGCCTGGATGTTCATTCCAGGAGGTCTTTAAACCTCTCTAAAAAACAGCCTCTGTTGAGATTATCCAACCCATTCACTTGGATTTGAGGTTAAGACCAACCACCCCACCACCCATTACATGACCCAAGGTCAAGAATAAAAGCAATGACTCAACTGCAACTTTCTTTTGCATTAAATAACAGCTTAGAGTAAGCCTGCAGAGCCTTGCTTCCACTGACACACAGAGCTGAGTTCCTCCTGGCTCTTTTATCCTACGTCCTGGTGACCTGGTTCTTCTCACTCGGGAAGACACCACTGATGGGGGCAGTGTCTTCATATGCAGCCTTCTCAGAAAATGTGCACTGATGGCTTCTAGGGTTTCCCCAGGTGCAAATGTGCGAGGATTACGCAGTGCCTGTGACATCCATTTCCCCTTGCAGGTTGCCAGCTGTGTCTGTCTGCTATGAACAGCCCCACCTCTGACAGCTGCAGACCTCACCTGCCCATAGGATGCAGATGCTCACCAGCACTGCATGGCTGTGCGGCATTACTTGGCCTTAGCCGGCTTGTACCGGGCAGAAGTGGATGTTTCCATTCTGCCTCGGTCCAGTCCAGCAGAACGACACCTATG
This sequence comes from Camelus bactrianus, assembly GCF_048773025.1. Classification (NCBI taxonomy): domain Eukaryota; kingdom Metazoa; phylum Chordata; class Mammalia; order Artiodactyla; family Camelidae; genus Camelus; species Camelus bactrianus. Next base: position 12,024,042 of record NC_133544.1, read on the forward strand.
TCGTTACCATTCCCCAGTGTGAACCACTGTGCAAATACACTTTTAATGGCTGCATAATCCTATATCATAAAAATATGATTTATTTAATCACTCCCCTCTTGTTAAGCAAATGTCATTTCAAATTGTTTGCTCTTATAAAAATTGCTTCTGCGAACATATTTGCACATGAATCTGTGTGCCATTCAATATGAAATGTACCCAATAACGATGAAACTGAATGATAAAGCAGACACTGTCAGGGTAGTAGGTCATAATCTCCCAACCCAAGGAAACCTTGAAGTTCCTGCTCTTCTGACAGCTAATGGAATTAGAACTTGGTGTGGCCTCAACACCACAGTTTTCTGTCAGTTTCCCAAAAGACTGTAAGGCCTAAAGGGGATTCACTGACCAGCATATAAATGGAGTTCCTGAAAATCAGGGAGGATCTACGTCTTCTGGAATGTCATTTGGATATAGAAGTCAGCAGATTCCAAGGACTTCTGATGATAGGCTCACCTCCTTTCCTAATGTATCTTGTTATTTTGGGTATCTTGTTATTTAAATAGGTTTAATTAAGTAAAATAAACTGCAGGCTGTTCCATCAGATGGAATGATGTCGACCTTGAAATGACTGGCAATTTCATCACAGAGTAACCTTGGGATATTTCTAAGGTTTGTTTCCTGCCCCCCTGCCCCCCACTTTGTACAATTCAAATGCATTCTTAATTTCTTCAACAGAGGCGACAGTTTATTTGCAATCACAATACCATCCTCTTGCACATTATCTCATTTGATTCTCGGAACAATGCTCTGAAGTATAAACAGCTGTTTTTATTATCTCAGTTTTATAGAGGCAGAAGTGCAGCCTCAATGATGCTCAATGGTTTCTGGTCCATTTCCCAGACTCCAGGCAGGCCTCTGGCTAAAACCTGCCCCAAGTCACCAGTCCGCGGGGTTTCTGATCGCAGCCTGCCTCCCACCCTCTAGATAGTATTCCTGAATCCTTTAGCTGTGCTCTGGGCTCTGTCATCCAAAAGGAAGAAGATTTCTTTGAGCAAAATGATGTGAGAGAAGAAAAGGAGAGAAACTAGCTGGCTTAAAGTCTAAGAGAGGAAGTGGGCTTGTGAATGTTAAGAAGAGTAGGAAATGATCACCAGACCCACCTCCCAGAGTGTTTGGGGCTCAGAGAGGAGCCTAGGTTGGTATTAACCAGGCTTCTGTGATTGGCTGGGGGGTCCTGCCACAGCTTTCACTTTCTGTTCCCTTCACAATCTTGTTTCAGGCTTTCCCTCCCAAGTGCAATGTCTAGAGGCAGTAAACCAGTCACGGCAGCTGGTCTACAGCCACCGTTGAACTTGAACTATTTGCCAACACTTAAAATCATTACCCAATAATACCTAGTACTTAATAATTTGGATTTTGATGTTTCTTGAAAAATTGGAAGATTAGGCTAAGGTTGGCCAGCATTTCTGCGTGGCAGCAACTGGCTGCAGCTAAGGGGTGACTGCCACTCTGAACGAGGTGTGTGTACCCCTCTGCCCCCTGTCTCCCTGGCTGCTTCACTTTATCTGTCTAGCCTATGTGAACTATTTGAGTTGGAAACCTCTGAAGGAAGGAATGTGATCCTAAGGCACTACAAGCACTTAAAAGGGAACAAATCTATCATGTCTGTTGAAAAACAGGCCCACATAGCTCATCCTTCTGGATCAGACCACAACCATGCCGTTGCCAGGACGCTGTGGTTAGTACAGGGACCTCAGCTCTGGAATTAGAGGGTGGGTTTGAGTTCAGGCTCTGGTATTCATTAGCTTTGTGACCCCAGGGAAGAAAAAGTCACAGTCTAGATGGGAGTTTCCCGAGGTGGGGGCAACAATCCACAGAATGGCAGGAGGTTTGGGGCCCTTTCTCTGGAGCACACACAGAGGGACCCAGGTGGGAGGAGGCTGATCTTCCTATCTGAAGTTCAGAGAAACTCAGGATGCGACCTCAGGGCTGAGAACAGTGGAATCAACTGCAGGTCTGCGTATAGAACACTTGGTCCTTCTCATCTCACCCCTATCCCTGAGGCAAGGTCTCTATCACCCAGGAAAGGTACTGTCAGACTCCACCCTAAAAAAAAAAGAAAGAAAAGAAAAGAAAAAGAAAAAAGGAATACCTATAGAGTGGGGGAAACCAACAAGATATAGTATTCAGAACTCCAAGCATTTGAAGCCTTCCTCCCAGTGTATAAGTCCAAGCTCACAGAACCCCTAATCAGTTCTCAGGGGCTTCATTTGTAATTAAAAATGGACAATAAAGATTCTTCAGGCACTCCAATAGAAGACTTCATAATAAAAGAGACAGACTAAAATAAACAGTTAAAAAAAAAAAAAAACCAAACCCAGAGGAAATAGTTATTTTGAGCAAGAGAACTCAAAGCAAAAGCAAACTAAATGAAAACTCTCCAATTAATATATTCAGAAAGGCTTGTGAAGCTATTTAGTCCATAAAAGAATAGGATGCTCTGACAAAGGACTCACAAGCTGAGCTCTTATAAATTAAAAAAAAAATGACTCTTAAAGTTATAAAAGAATCAACAGAAAGTTTGGAAGATAAAATTACAGTACTCTTTCTGAAAGCAGAACCAAAATACAAAGCAATTAAAAAAGGTGAGAAAAAAGACATGGAAAGTAAATACAAGAGTCCCAATAGCCAATTAATAGTAGATACAGAAAGAGAGAGCAAAGAAGTTCAAGGGAGCGGACAGTATCAGAGAAATACCACCAGAGAATTTTCCAGCACTGAAGGCCACACATCTCTAACAGAAAGAGTCCACTGAGGGGTAAATACAGAGTTTGGAAAAAAGACCCACCTGGTCACATAATCTGATTTTAAACATCAAAGATAAAGAGAACAATTTTTAAAACTTCCAACTTAAAAAAAAAGTCATCTCTAGAGGAAGGAAAATAATAATAAAAATAAAACAGACTTCTCATCGACAGCCCTGGATGCTAGAAGCCAATAGTCTGATGCCTTCAGTAATCTATAAGAAGATGACTTTCAACCCGTAATGTCATACTCAGCCAAACTATCATCCGAGTGAGTGTAGAATAAAGATCTTTGGGGACAAACCAAGGCCCAGAAAATTGACCTCTCACACACTATTTCTTTAGGGAGTTATGCAAAAATGTGCTGCAGGAAAAGAAAGGTATCATCTATGATGTGGGGAGATGTGGATCTTGGAAAGCTTGGAATTGACCCACGAAACCCATAAAAGAAAATCCATCACATCAGCTCTGCAGCAGGAGGATGCTGGGCCTCAGAGGGGAGGGCTTGCTTAAAAACTCAGCAGAATATCTGATTGAATGAAGAAGCTGGGGGGAAATGAGAGATCATAAATAAAAATGCAACAACACAGAAGAGAGGCAAATAGAAAATCCAAGGGGAAAAACTGGACCACAAAGGGAGGAGCAATCTTCAAAAACACTTTGCTTCTTTGGAGGAAAACACGTCCAGAGTTCCAACAGTGTAAATGCTGTTTAAGTGATTTTCATTTTGTAGAATCAGTCTGTGGGCAAGTTAATTATGATTAAGAATAGAATATAAATGTTCTTATCCTTAAAACTGTATATGGCAGAAGTTGGGAAGCAGACGTGGAGGAGAAGTGCAAGGCTGCTTCTACCTTCCTCTTAGGAAGTGAACAGTCAAGAGAGTCTGCCCTTAGTTGATGGAACAAGAAGTAAAGGTGTATGAGTGTAACACAGGTAACCTATAGAAAAACAAAGAAGTTATGTAATTACACAAAGAGAAGGGGAGTGCTGGTGAAAATGAGGTAAAGCCTTTTTTATCATGTAAGGAAAAACAGTGTAAAAAGCAAATCAATCAATAGTAATAGAAACAGATTATTTAAAAATATAGAGATAACCTGAGGAGAAATATCTAAAAGAGCTAAAATGATTATTTCCGAGGACTGGAGCTGGGAGAAAAAGGTGAGATGGGGCAGGGGTATTTTCACTGCTCCTGTCAACTCAGCCTCCCACCATGTTGCTTTCCTACGCTCTACCCCACCCACTCCAACCCGCTCCCCTTCGCCTCCTGCTTTCTGGCCCCAACTGTTCGACTTATCCATTTAAAACCAATTCTTCGTTATTGTTGTTTAAAAAGTGAACTAGTACCAAAAGCATAATATGATTCAAACTGTCCGCAAATATCTAATCCCAAACTGGAGTCTTCCAGCCATTACCCAGAATGGTCCATTTTCTCACAGATCAGCCAGGGCTTCTGGAGATACCCTGAGCCCTGCAGATGCAGATGAAGGAATGGCAACAGGATGAGAATGGCATGGGGATGAAAGATATTGACCAGGAGGGCTCTGATTCTGTATGTCTGGCATGGAGAAAAATGCTGACGACTTGGATTCATTTTTGATTACTGCGTAACAAATGACCACAAACTTCAGCAGCTTAAAACAACACCCAGTTATGAGCTGATAGTTTTATAGGTCAGAACTTGCCAGATCAAATGGTCTCCCTGCTTAGCGATCAGAAGGCTGAAATCAAGGTGTAGGCCAGGCTGGGTTTCTATTTGGGGACTCTGGAGAAGCATCTCTTCCAAGTTCATTCAGGCCATTGGTGGAATTCAGGTTCTTGCAGTTCTGAGGCTGAGAGTTTGATCTTCCTGTTGGTTGTCGGCAAGAGGTTGCTATCAACTCCTAGAGGCTGCAATCAAGGCCTTTTCATGTGATCCCCTCCATCTCAAAGCCCACACTGGCATAGCTCTCTTGCAGTGAAGCCTTCTTATGCTTTGAATCTCTGTGACTTCAGCTGCCGGCTAGAGAACACTCTGGATTAAAGTGCTCGTATGACTAGGTTGGCCCTCCCATATCATCTCCCAGTCTTAAAGTCAACTACTTAGCAACCTTCAATACATCTATGAAACCCTTTTTTGCCATGTCACATAATCATGGGAGTCACACCTGAGGACAAAGGTCGTGGTGGCCATTTTATTGTTCTACTCAGAAAATGACTATTATTTTTATGTATGGTGTGTTTTATGATAAAAATAACACAGAAGAGTACAAAGAGGAAGTTTTTAAAAAAACATGCCCCAAATCTTACTTCCTAGAAACAGCCGTCAACATTTGGAATATATTACCTCAATGGGTCCTGGTGCATAGAAACAGCAGAAAGATCAACAGACAACAGTGGGATTTTTGTCCTGCAAATTACTTTTAAGTAAAATGATTAAAATCAACTTTATAGAAGAAACTAAAATAACATTGAAGGAATTGCTGAACTTCAGCTAAATGTTTCTATACCATAAACATTCTTGAAGCATCCCCTCTAAAGATAAGAAAAACTAATATAAAAATCCTCAAGAAGCTGGAATCATGTTTCCTTAAAAAAGTTGCACTTCATGAATTCAATTTTGTCTAGTAATTATTTCCCTGCCATTACAGATGACCAAATTTACATACTTATAAATTCTTCCACTGCCTTTTCCCCCAATATCTCAATTTTTGCCAGGTATAAAATTATTTTTACAGTGTAAGAGTTTGCAATGTTTACATTTTGCTCTTTAACTGTAAATCCCACAGCTCTTTAGTTTTAACTCTATTTAAAATCATTCAAAACTCATCTTCAGCAGTTTTTTAAAAATCCTCAGTTCACCTCTAGATCTGTTTTGATTTATCTTTCGGTTGACTGGATTTAAGTGTAAAGAACTTTCTTCAAGAATGTGCAAACCCTGCGTTTCTCATGCTTGAGAATGACTGCCAATAGCCTTTATAACAAAAGGACAACCTGGCAGAATATAAAATTCATAAGTCATATCTTTACGCTCTTGATCTTTGTAGACTTGCTTCACTGTCATTTGATACTAGGTGTTGCTTTTGATTTTTTTTTTAATCTGGTATGTTTTATCACTGATCACTTTGTACCGAGTTTACCTTGACAAGTATGTGCTTTCTATTTGCTGACAAAAAGTCTTCCTTTTAGTTAAGTTTCTTTTATTGCTCCATTTGTTCTGGGCGCTTTCTTGGGAATGCCTATTATTCATATATTGGATCGCCACTGTTTATTTTCTGTAACTATCCAACTTTAATTTTTATCACTTCTTTGTTCTTTTCCATATTGTTCCATGGTGTTTTTATTTGTGTTCATTCTATTTTTGGTTAATTCTAAAGTGGCCTTCCACTGTTTCCTTTCTTGAGCTCTGCCACTCAGTTTTATCCTCTTTTGTTGCTATGTAATTCCTTACTTGTACCCTTGAACCTCCTCCTTGAGATTTCTTTTTTAATTATAATTTTGTGATTTCTCAATGAGAAATGAGATGGAGAGTTATTTGTTAAAGAATAGCATGGGAAGGGGTGGAAGAAGGGCATGGAGGCACTTTGTAGCTTTACTTGTACTTTACTTTAGTGTGTTTCAAATTTGTTAATTTCCTTTCCATAAAGAATGTCTCTTAGATTCTCAGGTTTGGGTGCTGAAGAGGTCCCTAAGGTCCTCAGCAGGGCCGTCTCAGTCTAGGCTCTCTGGGCAATAATCTAGCAATTTTCTCTCCACCCCCTTCACCTTCTCATCACCAGGAAAGTCCATTGGCTTGGCGAGGTCAGGTCACATACAATAGAAATAAATAAACATCAGCGTGGTTTCTCTTTAATGTTGACCTTCCCTGCTGTCATCCTGTGTTTTTGTAAGGACACAGCCTGCCCTTCCTCTGGGGTCCTTGGATCTTGCTACTCAAATCTAAATTTCAGTCATTTGGGTACCATTTCTGCAATATATGCCTCATCTGCATTTCAGCTCTGTTATGATCAATATTCTTCTTTGAATCAATTCCCAATTTTTACTTATCTAATAAGGAGGCATATCACTATCATAAATGAAAAACCAGTATCACTTGCCATAAATAGGATGTAGCTATTAAAATAAATCCAATGAAAGCACAACAATGAAAGTAAGTTCTAGCTAGATACAGTTGTCACAGGTCTATATTTTCCTGGTTAGAAAGAGATTAGTACAAATTAGAAATAAGTTAAAGACCACTGGCACCAAACAAGGACTCTCCTTTTGATCTGATCACAAATGAAAGCAGCTCTAAATGAATCACATTTTCATTATGTTATTTGATATAAAGACTGTCGATGTACCGCCTAAACTTATCTCCTGTTCCCCCAGTAATACAAGATCCCCCTTGCCTTTGGGAAACCCCACTCCAATCCAAGGAGCGATGATTTGGTTCCTTGGGACAATGACACTAACATTTAAGGAAATATGTTTCCTGCTCAAGGCTGGAGGCAGTGTATGTTGGCTCTCAACATTTCACCAATTTCAGTACAGATTTTACAGTATTTGGCAGGCATACTTCATGGTTTGTGGTTTGAGGTTTCGAGAGTTTCCCTGTTTCATTAAAAATGAGGCTTTTTCTGGGGTTTTGCTTTGTTTTGTTTTTCGTTGCTTCCAGAAGATTTGGGGGAGGGGTGATGGTGTGTGAGAACGGAGGGAGTAAAAATGTTTTTGCTGTCTTTCACTGGGTATATATGTAATGTGCATGCCTCTACAGTCTCTCCCAGTTGTTCACTTGTTGGCACACGTCCTCATAGCCAGACCTTGGGCCAGGTCCTCTGATTCAGTCAAGTGCTCCATATCTGCACATTTGGAGGGTTTCTAAGCTTTGGAGGTTCCACCTGGGATATGAGAAAGTAGAGTGAGGACACTGTCTAAATGCTGCTGTCCTCCTCACAGGATTGCCTTCCAGGTTGTAAACTCAGGTGTGTGTGCGCCTTCTCAACAACCTTTTTGAGAATAGTGGCACTAGATCAACTTCAGCGGTGGCTTGCTGTCTTCTGAGAGTATGAACTTCCTAGTCCCTAACTCTGCTGGTCTGTGTGCATGCAGTGAGCCCCTTAAATTTATGGGATCCACATCACATGTGAAGGTTCTGCCAGGGTCAAGAACAGAATCAAGTTGCTGATGATGTCATCTTTGACTTTCTGACACAGACATGGGCCCACAAGGTAACGGATGAGCAGGGAGCCCAACTCCAGCACCAGGTGCTGCGAGCCTGCTGAAAGGCAATATTGAAGGGGGAAACAAACCTATTTTCAAGCTTTTTCCTCTTAGCAGAAAGCCTTAGCAGAAATCTGACTTTCTCCTGGATACTTTCCCTTTCCCACCCCTTTCATGGGCAGACTTGCCCTCCCTACCTGTCCATCTCTCAGGGCACGAGGGAGTAGTGACGTTTTCCTCAATTCCAGCAGCTCCATCCAGACCCTTGTCCATGATCTCACTCCCCTTCAACAACTTTTCCTCCTTTAACTCCAAACCATCCTCTCATTACACTGTCTTATCAGTTAAGCCCCACACAACTGTTCTATATGGTTCTCAGCCACTGATTATCATTTTTCTTCCTATCCTATCTGGCACCATCACTACTTCCGAAAGGTTGCCATTGTTTCAAAACTCCAGCTTGCTCTTGTTTATCATCCTCTAGTCTAATGGTCATACATCAGAGCTGTATGTTACAAAACTGGTTCCACATTATAATCATTTGGGGAGCTTAAAAAAAATCCCCAAGTCCAGGCTCTGCCTCAGACCAACTAATTCATACTTATTTCAGGGGATGGAATTTTTTTTAAGTATCCCAGGTGATTCCAACGTGTAGCCAAGGTTAAGAACTGCTGTTTTACGCATCTATGTCAGCTCCAGCTCCTGGACTCCATCCTGTTCTCCCAGGCTAACAGTTTCTTCCTGGCTTCACTGCCTTCTTACCCATCTAGGCCCCCAGGGCCCCTCATTTCAACCAGATTGTTGCCTAACTGCTAGTCTCCAAACCTGAGGGGGAATGTAAGTTGCTGAGAAAGACATTAAACTGTCCTGATTCAGGCTTTCTAACTCCACCTGAGCCCCTGGTGCTAGTCAGCAATCATCTAAGCTGGCTCGCGATATTTACTTTCCACAGTGACTGTTCCAAACTGTTTCCACTGTCCTCTAATCTCAAATCCATCTTATTCCATCTCCCCTCTCCCTCGACATAGGGTTTAACTCTCTGAAATAAACTCTTTGCTACATGTGTGCACATCTGAGTGGTTTTAAACTATTTACAGGTGGGTTCAGCTCATAGGGCCTATTCTTGCTTTACTACGATTACACTCATAATTTTCTATTCTTTTTATACCTACTCTGTAATTCTTTTTTTGTTTTAATTGAAGTATGGTTGATTTACAATGTTTGGGTTAGTTTCTGGTGTACAGCAAAGTGTTTCAGTTATATACATATATATACATATATTCTTTTTCATATTCTTTTCCATTATAGGTTATTACAAGGTATTGAATATAGTTCCCTGTGCTATACACTAGGACCTTGTTGTTTATCTATTTTATATATAGTAGTTTGTATCTCCTAATCCCAAACTCCTAATTTATCCCTCCCCCTTTCTCCTTTGGTAACCGTAATTTTTTCTATGTCTGTGAGTCTATTTCTGTTTTGTAAATAAGTTCATTTGTATCACATTTTAGATTCAATACACAAGTGATATCATGAGATATCTGTCCTTCTCTGTCTGACTTACTTCACTTAGTATGATAATCTCCAGGTCCACCCATGTGGTTGCAAATGGCATTATTTCATTCTTTTTTATGGCTGAGTATATACCTACTCTTTAATTGTAGGTTTCCTACTTTCTCTCATTCATTTTTCATTCATTCAACAAACATTTACTGAAAGCTCGTTTTGGGCTAGAGCCAATTCTAGATGCCAAGGGGTACTGAGATGAGATGACCAAGATATCCCCAAGTCTACAAGCTGGTCCATGTCTGCCTCCAGCATTCCTCCCCACCCCCGCCCCAACTCTCACTACAATGAGGGACTTGAGGCCTCCTCCCATCAAAAGCAAACCTCTCAGCGAGCTCAGGCTCCCAGCCCCGCCCACTTTTTGTTTTATAGATTCTCTTCATTGATTCTACAACCTCTTCCCCCATCACCAAAGTACTTCTCATCTTAAAAACCAACCGAATAGAAAATTAAACTATCACAGTCATAACTGCTGTGCTATAAGCAAGATCCACCAATGGATGCTAAAATTAGTGGGCGAGAGTTTAAAGAGAAACTGGACGTTTGCATAGTCAAAAAGCATCTCACAGGCCCTCCCAATATTTATTAATTACAATGGGAAAATAATAAAGTTAGAGAAATCTGGCAAACACCACCTTAATCAAGTGTTCAAGGCTGACATCACAATTAATACGAATATAAACTTCTTGGACCCCTGATATGATGAGTTGACAGAGCACGTCACCTCCATGGCACTCTTGCCAAAAATGTGTAACTTCAAATTAACCATAAACCAAACATCAGACAAACCCAAATCAAAGGGCATTCTACAAAAATACTTGATCAGTACTTTTCAAAAGAGTTAAGGTCATGAAAGGCAAAGAATGAATAAGGAACTGCTACAGATTGGAGGAGATTCAAGAGCCATGACCACTAAATGTAATGCAGGAAAACAGATTGGATTCTGGCAAATTGAAATGTAAGTCTCACATAATTTACATATGTCATGGTATACTCTTCTTATTTTAATTATTTTTCAACCATTTACGAATACAAAAACCATTTTTTAATGGAATAAGTGGTGAAATCTGTAGAGTCTGTAGTTTACTTAATAATATTGTACAAATGTTAATTTCTCAGTTTTGATGATTGAACTATGGTATGTAAGATATTAATGTTAGGGAAAGCTGGGTGGAGGGTATGTGGAAACTGTACTGTTTTTTGCAACTGATCTGCAATTTTAAAATTATCTGAAAAAAAAAATCTCCCTGGGTCCCTCCAGCATGGGCCTTCCTTCTTTATTCTCTTTCAGAGGAAAACTTCTTGAATAAGATGTCCATACCCACTGTTTCTACTCCTTCGCCTCACATTTGCTCTCACAAAATCACTTTGGAAATTGTCACAATGATACCAAGTTGGCAAATTTATGGGATCTTTCCCAGACTTCATCTTATGTGACCTGTCAAGGCATGTAACTCAGCTGACCACTCCCTCCTTCTTAAAACACTTGGCTTCCAAGACACAAACTTTCTGGGTTTTCCTCCTACACTTCAGCCTCCACCTTCCCATTACAAGGTCTCAACGTTGAAATTCCTAGACTTCCGTCCTGGGCTCTTCTCTTCTTACTGTACATTTTCTCCCCAGGTAATCTTATTCACACCTCTAGTCTCAAATACCATCCATATGTCAGTGATTCCTGAATTTGTATCTCTATCCTAGATTGCTCTGCAGAGCTCCAAGCTCATATGTCCATATAGCTACTTAATACTGGCACTGAATATCTCAAAGTTAAACTCTTGATATTTCCTCTGCACATGCTCTTCCATTAGTTCACAACCCTTTTGTTACACGGTAGCACCATCTTCTTCCATCCACTCAGTTGCACCCGCTAGAAAATCTGCTGTCATTTCAACATGTCTTTTATGCTCACCCACAAAATCAATCCTTCAGGAAGTTCAAACTCTGTACCTAGACACCTTCCATTTTTTTCCATATCTTCTGTACCTGGATCATCCTTTGCCCAGACTGCCATGATAAGCTCCTAACTGGTCTCCCTGTATCCTTTCTTGCTCCTTCCAGCCCAGTCTCCTAACGCGAACCACAGTGACCTTCTGAAAATACTACCCCAATTATATTATTCCCCTGTTTAAATTCCTTCCATTACTTCTGACTTCACACAGGCAAAACTTCAAAAAATATTAACAGATCTACCACAAACTTCACGATTGGGTCTTTGTCTGCCTCTCTCACCTCATCTCTTGCTTACTGTGTTATGACCCCATTTACTTTCTCTCAGTCCCTAAGACACAACAGGCTCTTTGTATCAGGACTTCGCATATGCATCTTCCTATAATTTTCTTCCCCCAACAATTCATTTGTGAAATTGTCAGGGTAGGCTGGATTATGCCTTGGTAGCAAACAACCCCAGCATCTTAGTAGCTTATGCCTAAAAAGATTCATTTATTGCTCACATTTCAGTCTGATGTAGGTTGGGTGGCTCTTCTTCAAGTGGAGACTCAGGGCTTCAGGGTTTGTCTATATTGTGGCGTGCCCATATTCCAGATGTGGCCCTTGCAGTTGCTGTGGAAAGAGAAGAGTGTGTGCATGATTATGCATGGGGCAAGGCCTGGAAATGGCACATATCACATCTGCCCACAACCTACTGGCCAGGTCACAGTCATGTGACCCTAGCCTAACTGCAAAGGAGAAAAAAAAATGTAGTTTTCCTGTGTGTCCAGGAAGAGGAAATGAGATTGGTGAGCATCAGGTCAATCTCTACCACATCCTGGTTAAAATCTACTCATCTTAAAGAATCAGCTTAAATAACACTTCCTCATAAAGGCCTTCAAGCTCCTCCAACCTAAATTAGGTCCCCCTAATACATTCTACTACAGTATCCTATAACTTCCCTTTACCACATGGTTACAATGGAAAGTTTACACTTTTTTATGTGATTTATACTTATTTCCATTTCTAGATGGTATGCACTATAGGAGCAAGGATTGCATCTGTTTTGCCCTCACTGTGCCTCTAGCACCCATCACAGTACTTGGTACATAACTGGCATAAAAGTTGTTGAGTGAACAAACGAATAATGACACACAGTCATTCCCTGGCTCCAAACAGCACATTATTTGTGGAGGAGAAAAACAAGTAAGACATTCCAGGAAGGTAAGCCCAGGTTGATAAGGCCACCTGGGAGCTGCTGAAGCTTCTGCCTTCTCTTCTATGGCACTCAAATCCAGGAATCTGCAAACGGTGGCCTGCAGGCCAAATCTGACTTACTACCTGTTTTGTTTCAATGGCCCAAAGCTAAGAAGCATTTTTATATATTTAAACGTTTGAAAAGAATTAAAAGAATATATCATGACATGAAAATTATGTGAAATTTAATTTCAATATCCATAAATACTTATTGGAACACAACCATATCTGTTAGTTTACTTATTGTCCGCTTTCACACTGCAAAAGCAGAGGTGAATAGTTGTGAAAGAAACCACATGGCCTGCAAAGCCTAAAATATTTACTATTTACTATTTGGCCCTTTACAGAAAAAGTTTGCTGACCTCTGATCTAATCCATGCTTAGTTTAAAAGTTCATTTCTATGTGAATTATATCTAAGCGTCCATATTTAATCCCCTCCTTTTCTCATTCTCACGTCCACTGCCAGAAATTCGGCCCCCATAAATTCTGTTCTTGCAACAGTATTCTTAAACTGCCATCTTTCTTCTCCTCCCTTTGATCCATCTTTCTCAGTATAACCGAAGCTAATTTCCAAGAGAACAGTTTGATATTTTAGCTCTTCTTTGAGGCTTCCCATTCTGTACTAAATAAAATATGTACTGCTTAACATTGTGGTCAAGTTACTCTATTATCTTACTGAACCTTACTTTTTTAGCTGTGTCTCTTATGTTATACTTCTATTCACTATTCTATTATCAATCACTTAACCCACACTTTTCTTCTCTAATTCCAGGGCTATGTTCACTGTTACTAACTCTGTATGAAATACCTGCTGCTAGTATTTCTATCTCACCCATCCTTTAAATTGGTTATCTCGAATGTCTCCTTGCCCTAAAAGCCTTCCCCAGCTCCTTTACTGAGAATAATTATTACTATCTGTGCAATTCTCTAACAGTTTGTACGACTGTTTAATTTCAAATTCTGCTTTACAGTTTCCTGTGTATATACACAGATTGTCTGTTTCTTATATTCTATCCAAAGCTGTTTATGGGCAGGGATTGTATTCTATTTTATTAATCTCTGTAGCCTTTTGGTGCCTACGGTGCGTTTGTACAAAATGGAAATGTTGATCCTTTGCAAAAGTCTTTACGGAGGACTGCGAATTTTTGAAATGTCTAAGAACTACCTGTACTTAAGCACAGACTCAACTTATTTAGGGCTCACTAGAGCGAGTGGCACCTTTTAAAGACACGCTGTCGTCCAGCTGGTCACATACCTGTATATTGCGCACTGGGACCCATAGGTACGTCTGCAAACACGTGCGTGAGAAACGCTTTCCTCCAAGCTCCTCCTCTGCCCACGGTGATTGGCGGACCAAACGTTCCAATCAGCCCTCCCCGCCTCTTTCAGCAATAGCCAATCACAGGCCCCGAGCGCCTCCTGACTACTAGACACTGTTTACTAACAGATCAAAGCTGGGGAATAAGGGGTGTGACCGTTCTGGGAATGTCAGGGAAGGGAAGGTCCAGACTACGCGTGCGCATCAGGGGAGATGGGCGGGGCAGAACTCCGGCCTTACCAATCGGAGCGGTCGCGCTTCTCCCTCTCCTGCCTCCTCGCCAAGCAACAACAACTCGAGGAGCGGGGCGGGGCGGCTCCTGAGGCGTCTGAGCGGATTGTCCAATGGGAGCCGGCGTTAACAGATGCGCGCGCCCCGTGCCCAATAAGCGATGGCGGCTCGAATGGCTCCTCTACCTTGCTAGCTGTGGGCGGAGCGGCTTGGCGGAGGAGCAGGGGGCGGTTTGGTTGCGCGGTACTAGCGGTGCCCGCCGAAGGGGGAGGAGGCGGAGGAGCAAGCTGTGCGGCCAGAGCGGGAAAGCTACTCGTCTCGGCGTCCGAGTTCTGGAGCTGCCGCACCGCGGCTCCTAGGGCTGCAGCGGGAGCTGTGAGGGGCCAGGCGTCCGCTGTCTCCCGGGTCCCCTCCGAGGACCCCGCGGGATCAGGAAAGGGAGAAGATGGAGGAGGAGGGCGGCAGCGGCCGCGCTGCCGCCGCAGGGACCAGCAAGGACGGCGGCGCCGGGGAAGAGCAGCTCCTTACCGTCAAGCACGAGCTGCGGACTGGTGAGCGACCCCGCCTTCTGCCGTCCGGACTCGGCGCGGGGGCGCGCCCCGAGGGCACGCGGGTGTCCGCGCGGGCGGGGGACGGGGGGCGCGGGGCCGAGCCTTGGGCGCGGGGGGCGGGCCTGGGGCGGGGCCTCGCGGGCGGGGCGGGAGCCGGGGGTCCCGCGAGGTGGGGGCGCACGCGAGGGGAGCCCGCCGAAAGTTTTCCCGAGCCCGGGAATGAGCGGCGGGCGCGGGCGTTGGGACCCGCGGAGCAGTTGACAGCTCCCTTTTGGTACTGACTCTAGGGATGTCTGAGGATGTCTTCGCGCCCCCTTCCCGCACAGGTGACACATCTGTCACTGCATCCTGTCTAGGGTGAAAGGTGCGCCTTCCTCAGTATGGAGTGAACGACGCTTAGTTTTGGAGCGTGACTCACTTCTCCGCCCCTCTGCTTCCCTAGAGGGGTCCCTAAGGTGCTCGGGTCCTGTGCAAGATAAAAGGGTTGCTGTCCCCTGGCCTTTCCCGAGTCCAGTCCCTAGTGAGATAACGAGGGATCGCAGGCTCCAGGGACTGAGTGCTTTTATTTGCAATCATCATTAAATACTATACTTGGTCTTGAATTTCTTTCAGAGGTCTCTTGAGAAGAAGGCTCAGTAAATTTAAAGCTCTAGGTAAAAGAGACTAACTAGCCAGCGCTTACATTCTTATGTTTGAGATCACTAGAGTCGTCCCAAGCTGTATACTTGTTGGATTACTTTATTCGTTGTGGGTCCTTAATGGAAAATGTTTATTCGGACTAATCAGTACAGTTTGGGTTTATATTTTTGGGGCCCAGTCTCATATTAGAGATCTTTTTTCATTTCTGAACGGATAATACATTTTCATGAATTGTTCATTATTACTCTTAAATGTTCTGTGAGCATTTATGAAGGTTTTTGATTCAGTGTCTTTGGCATACTGGGATACTGTTTTATTGTGTAGACACAGAGCTTATATAGCAGGTTTCAGGTGTATGCCTAGTACACCTTGTTAGTGTTTTGAACAGATTGTGAAGTTAGATCTGTCACCCATTCTTTTAGATTTTGTTATTGTTGGTTAGCATTCCAGTGAGTGCCAGTGTGGTCACTTAATTTAAGAAGGATGTCAAATGCATGCTTACTTATTTCAACATTTTAAAACATTGGTTTAAAACATTTTTTGGTCATTGTGAATTTGTCATGTATCTTGAGACAGTTACTCCGTAATTTATTTGAGTTCCTAACATAACCTGTCTAGGTTTGGTTGGCTTGATTTTTCTCTCTCAATTTAATAGACAACTGATGTTTTCAAAGGGCTGTTAAATAACTCATTCAGTAAACATTTATTCAGAATTAATATCTGATTTGTGCCAAGCTCAGTGTCAGATGCTTTCTGGTTTGGAGATTTTGAATTTCTTTTTCTTTCTTACATAACGATTCACTGATTCATATATGTAGAATCGTGCTGTACAACAGGAGCTGCTTGAAGTCATATGCTCCTCATCCATTGACCATGGTGCAACAAACAGCTTTTTGCTAAATGAACAAGGAGCAACCTAATCCGTTAGTAGTCAACCAACTGCTCAGTTTCTGGGTTTTGCAAACAATGCTGGTTTTGTAGAAAACAATGAGTACTGCTTTATTTCCCCTTCTCTACTAACTGTGTGAATCATCAGCTTCAAGTTTGCATTTTAGAAATTTTTCTGATGGATGGTGAGATTATACTGAATTCATTAGTACTGTTAACTGTCGAAGGAAATGAACAGTCATTTTGATTTATTACTGAACAATGGAACAACTGACCGGATACAGTGGTCAAAAATACTGTTAAAATATAACTTGAAAGATTCGCTCATCTTCAGCCAACTGGGCCCCTGTCAGCACATGGTGCTATAATAGGCACCAAAGTAATTTGATCTGATGTGGTCCCTTGCTTCTCAAAATGTGGACAAGCACATAGTCGTATCAAGTCAGCAGTTGGTGATCGCCCATGTGTGTCCAACACTGTATTGTCTGCTGTGGGATGAGTGAAAAAGCAATACGAGTTACATGTAAGGACTTGGAAATTGTTCCAGTTGTGTAGACTGAGTAGCATGGCATATCTGGATGTGGAATTGAAGACTTAATTCTAAGTCCCAACCCTGCCATTTATTAGCTCTGTAGACTTGGGCAAGTCACTTCACTTAGAGTCACTTCTCTCTTTTATAGAATGTAAAAATTGAATGAGGCCCTGTTAGAAAAGTGCCAAGCAGTTTGGTTGGCACATAATAGGCACTCAGGAGATGTTGGTTGCATGTAAATCTGAAGATCACCCGTAACAGTGTCTTTTCTTAAAGTTTGCAAATGAATCCAGTGTCACTTGGAAAACAAATCAGTCATTTGGTGCTTAGCCTGTGCCGCATTGCCAGGCTGTCGTCTTTTTCTGTATTGTCTCGCCTCCTGAAGTAGAGTGTAAACTACCAGTGATCCCCGCTGCTTAGCAGCCTGTACATATTTCTTCAACAACATTTAACACACAGAACTGTAATAATTGATTTGCTTGTCTATGCTGGACTGTATGGTCCTTCAGGACAGACACCATGTCCTCCATCCATTTTCAGCCCCTGGCATATGGTAGGTAATCAGATACTTGGTGAATAAATTAATTGTGCGAAAATCCAGGACAAAGTCTAACAGTTTATTGTATTCCCAGTATCTTGCAGATGTTAGGTGGTTGGCAAATTGATGATAGTGACTATCAAAGCTAAAAATGAAGAGTAAAGTGTTGATTAGATCAGCTAAACATACATTTCTTGACACTTTCCATTTTCTAGGCTAAATGGTACTGATAATATCAAAAATGACTAAGAAAATTTGTTGCCCTCTGATGGTAGGGGAGGAGGCTTTGTAAACCAGTAATTAGGATGTATTGTCCTATTGTAATAATAGAAGGATATACAGAGTATACAGGTAGCAAAGAAGATGTTAGGACTTTTAGGTTTCAAATAATTAAATCTGGCTGTTGAACAACAGTAGCGAAAAAAAAAAGTGGGGTATTATTGGAAGGATATTGCATTATCTTATTCATTTATTCAGTACATTACCTCTGTGTACTGTTTTATATGCTGGGGTTATAAGACATACAGTCTTCCCACTGGAAGGACAGGGTTGCATTGGGAATCACTGGAACCAGAGACTTAGTTGTCTGTACTCTCTCCATCTTGAATCCTTGCTTGTCTCTATGCCATGGCTTCATTCTTCTCCACTGCTGTCTACCTTTTCTTACGTGGGGAGGAACATGGCTGATGACAGACCTCCAATTTTACATCTTACAGCTCCAGGTACCAGCGAGACACTGCCTTTTTTTTTTTTTTTTTTTTTTTGGTTAATTGAAGTACAGTTGATTTACAGTGTTGCATTAGTTTCTGGTGTACAGTTTAGTGATTCAGTTATACATATATATATATATTCATTATAGGTTATTTCAAGCTATTGAATATAGTTCCCTGTGCTATACAGTAGGGCCTTGTTGTTTATCTATTTTATATATAGTAGTTTGTATCTGCAAGACACTGCCTTTTTATCAACTTTAGGTACAGAAATCTTAGGGAAGGACTTTATTAGCTTGGCTTTTGTAAGGTGCCTGCTTTTGGATCATTCAGCTAAGGCCAGGGAGTGGGATCATGTTTCACTAACATGACAACTACTACAATGAGCATATGGACTGGAGTGAAACTGAACTCTTAGAAGAGGAAGGGTTGCTGGGAAGACATTTCCTTAGATGTCCATCATTAGGGGAGAGGGTCAGAGGAGGGGTACTAGTTATCTATTGCTGTGTAACAAATTATTCCAAACTTAGTGGCTTAAAGCAACATGATTTTTGTGGTTAGAAATTCAGGAGTTGCTTAGCTTGATAGTTCTGACTCAGGGTCTCTCCCATGAGGTTGTAGTCAGAATCCTGGCCAGGACTGCATTCACCTGAAGACTTGTCTAGGGTGGGAGATTCCCTTCTAACACAAATCACTCACGTGTTGTTGGCAGGATGCTTCAGTTCCTTGCCACGTGAACCTCTCCGTAGGGCTGTTTGAATGTCCTCATGACATGACAGCTGGCTCCCCCAGAACAAGTGATCGAAGAGAAAGAGCAAGGTGGAAGCTGGAATGTCTTTTTTGTTAAACAGCTTTTTTGAGAGATAATCTACATATCATAAAATCCACTTGTTTTAAGTGTACAGTTCAGTGAATTTTAGTATATTTATGGTTATACAACCATCACCACAATCTAATTTTAAAACATTTCCATCACCCTAAAAAAAGTCTTATGCATTTGTGTCAGTCATTCCACATCCCCAGCCCTAGTCAACCGCTGATTCTGTATTCTGTCTATGTATTTGCCTAGGAACATTACATATTACAGAATTTTATAATGTGTGGCCTTTTAAGCCTGGCTTCTTTCACCGAACACAGTGCTTTCAAGATTCATCCATTTGTAGCACATGTCAGCACTTCATTTTTCAAATGGACAGATAGCATTCCATTGTATGGATAGACCACATTTTGTTTGTCCATTCATCAGTTGATGGACATTTGGGTTGTTTCCACATTTTGGCTGTTGTGAATAATGCTGCTGTGTACATTTGTGTACAAGTTTCTGTGTGGATCTGTGTTTTCATTTTTCTTGGGTAGGTATTTAAGAATAAAATTACTGGATGACATGGTAAATCTATGTTTCACTTTGTAGGTTTTCCAAAGTGGCTGTGCTGCTTTACAGTCTGCTAGCAGTGTACAGGGGCTCCAATTTCTCCACATCCTTGCCGTCACTTGTTACTGTCTGTCTTTTGGCTTGTAGCCATCCTAGTGACTAAGAAGTGGTATCTCACTATAGTTCTGGTTTGTGTTTCCTACTGCCTAATGATATTGGGCATCTTTTCATGTGCTTATGGGCCATTTGTATATGTTTGGAGTAATGTCTATCCAGATCCTTTGCTCATTTTTTAATTGATTAATTTGTCTTTTTATTATGAGATACGAGTTCTTTATGTATTCTAGGGATATACATCCCTTGTCAGATACATGGTTTGCAAATATTTTCTCCCATAAGGTGGATTATCTCTCTCTCTCTGTTTTTTTTTTTTTTTGGTGATATTGTTAGAAGCACTACAGTTTTTGATTTTGATGAAGTCCAATTTATTTCTTTTTTTCTTCTGTTTCTTATGCTTTTGGTATCATATCTAAAAAATCATTGATTAATTCAAGGTCACGAAGATTTGTCTCTATTTCCTTCTAAGAGTTTTAGGGGTTTGGCTGTTACATTTAGGTTTTTGATCCATTTGTTGAATGACTGTTCTTTTCCCATTTTATTGTCTCAGAACCCTTGTCAAAAGTCAATTGACTATAGAATGTATGGGTTTATTTCTGGACTCTCAGCTTAATTCCACTGATTTTTATGTCTGTTCTTATGCCAGCACCACCCTGTCTTGACTACTGTAACTTTTAAGTAAGTTTTGAAATTGGGAATTTTGAGATTTCCAACCTTGTTCTTTTTTAAGGTTGTTTTGGCTGTTTTGGGCCCCTTGAATTTCCATATGAATTTTAGAATTAGCTTGTCAGTTTCTACAAAGAAGCCAACTATGATTCTGGTAGGGATTGCATTGAATCTGTACATCAATTTTGAGAATGTTGCCATCTTAGCATATTAAATCTAGTGATCCATGAACATGAAATGTGTTTCCATTCATTTAGATCTTTAATTTCTTTCAACAACATTTTGTAGTTTTCATAATATATATTTGTGCTTCTTTTGTTAAATTTATTCCTAAATATTTTATTCTTTTTGATGCTATTGTAAAATAATTATTTTCTTAGTTTAATTTTTAGATTATTCATTGCAAGTATATAGAGATACAGTTTATTTCTGTATATCGATCTTATATCCTACAATGTTGCTGAACTAGTACATTAGTTCTAATAGTTTTTTAGTGGTTGTCTTACAAGATCATGTCATCTGCAAAAAGAGGTAGTTTTACTTCTTCTTTTCCAATATATATCCCTTTTATTTATTTTCTTGCTTAATTGCCTTGGCTAGAATCTTCAGCACAGTAACAGTAGAATTGGTGAAAGCACACATCCTTCTTTTATTCCTGATCTTAAGGGGAAGCTTTAGTCTTTCTCCATTAAATATGAGGTTAGCTATGGATTTTTCATCGATGCCCCTTATCAGATTGAGGAAATTTTCTTCTTTTCCTAATTTGTTTGAGTGTTTTTAATCATGAAAAGGCATTGGACTTTTTGCATTTATGGGGATGTTTTGTTGTTGTTTTATTGATAAGGTGTATTACATTAATTAATTTTTGGGGGGTATTAAGCCAACCTTGTATTCCTGGGATAAATTCCACTTGGTAGTGTGTATAATCCTTTTTATACACCATGCTGAATTCAGTTTGCTGGTATAGAGGATTTTTGTGTCTATATTCATAAGAGGTATTTGTCTCTAGTTTTGTTTTTTTTGTGATGTCTCTGTCTGGTTTCCCCAAACCATGCTTGACTGATTTCTGCCACCAATAAAAGAGCTTACCTGTATGATTGCTGTTATCCATATTTAGAGTCTTCTAATCTAAGTAAAGGCTAACAGAGGCTGAGGGTAGATTATATTTCTAGCTCTGCCCCCAACTTGCTGTGTGACCTGGGATAAATCATTTCACTTTTCTGAACCTAAGTTTTCTTGTCCATAAAGTAAAGGTGTTGCACTGTTATATTCACAGTACTTACCAGCATTAAGTTGATGTTCTATGGAATTTCTGTGGAAATCTTCATATAGACGAAAGTCAGGTGTGGTGATTTGTTTTGTCAGATGATTCATGATTTAATGCCACTGAAAAATAATTCCCTGATGCTCTTTGAATTATTCCATTTATAATGATTTAATTTATAGTTAGCTTTTTAGGACCATAAGGTTGATCTACAATAGGACACTTTGAAAAATTTCAGTGACAATCTTAGTTATCAAGGAGAACAATCCTACTCTCCTTTTTATGTTATGCATGCATAAATACATGTCCGTGTTCATATTTTTATAGTTCTTTCCCCCTCCCTTTTTTTTTTCACACTTTCCTCACCTTGAGAAGAGTAGACAGAACTTGTGCTCTATCTTTAGCTTTATAGGATACATTGGGAAAGTCAAAAATATAAATAAGTTATCGATAGTACTCTAACTTAATTCCCAAGAGCCTAGACCTTAAAAGAAAGTCCCTTCTTAACTTTCTGCCATGAATTTTAGAGATTAAGAAAATGACCTATCTGGGCAAAGGAGGTGGCATCTCAGCCATTAAGTTAAGGGGAATTCAAGTATATTTTGTATTTTCAGCCCACAAGCGGGAAAACCTTCTCAGGTGGCAAGTCTACTGTTGTATCAAACACAACATTAACCTCTACTGCAGAGCAAGAAAGAATCCTGAAACCTTAGCTTCCTGGAGCCGTGAGTGATTTGGTGGGCAGGATTGAATTCTTCCCTTGAAAAAGAAGCTGATGCTTGGTGAAAATTCCTCTAGGGAAAATCTAGCGTAATAACATCATGTGATGACTGAAGTTTCACAATTAAATACGCTGTTGAGAGATGTCAGTCCCAAAATACAGTGGGGGGAGGGGTTGTCACAGTTTTCTCCTTTGAGCTCCTGTGATGGTTTACAGATCTTGGTGCATCTCAAAGGTATGAGCTCTCCTACATTCCTCTTGTTTTTCAGGGAAGATGAATAGGGTCAAAAATAGAATCTTGCCCTCATTATGTTTGTCTCCAGCAGTGCCCCTCTGGGTTCAGCTATAACTATTCCTACAAAAATCAAGTAAGTTCTCTGGACTTTATATCTTCCTAAAGTTATGAGTGAGCTGGCTATGTCACTTTTTTTTTTTTTTTTTTTTTTTAAATACTCAGTAGGCATCCTGCCCTGTGACTGCAGGAAGAATAAGACAGTAAAGTTCTGGATTTTTAGCACAGTACTCGGCATTGCAGTTTTTTTTTTTTTTTAATTTCACACTCAAGTTTTTGTGTAGGTGTGCTTCTTTTTATATAGTTGGTGTGTTCCTGACAAAAAATTGTGCAAATAATATTTTTACATATCAAATTATTTGGAATATAGAAGGTGAGCCTGGTACTTAAACGAATTCTATGGTTAACTCTTGAGTTAAAAAAAAATCTTTATTTAAAGTTTTCCATTTGTGGCTTTACTGTTATGATATAGATTTGGCCAGATATTGCTATTTTCTGACATAATCCTTACAATTTAGGTAGCTGCAAACAGGTAAATGATGGAGTCTTGTGTGGTAGACACCCCCCTCCCCCCACCACCTGCCAAGATATCCATGTCCTAACCCTAACCCATGTTTCCTTAGGTGACAAAGAGACCTGGCAGATGTGATTAAGTTAAGGATGAGGTGATTATCCAGGTGGGCCCCAGGTACTTACAGGGTCCTTATAAGAGGGAGGTAGGTGGGTCGGAGTCAGAGAAGGTGTTGTGAGAATGGAAACAGGGGGAGAGGAGGAGATGTGACAGTGGCAGCAGAGATTGGAAGCCGGCCACGAGCCAAGGGATGGGAGCAGCCACCAGCCGCTGAGGAACAGATACTCCCCTGGCGTGTCCAGAAGGAATGCAGCTCCACTGTCACTTGATTTTAGCTCTGTTAAGACCCACTTGGAGACTTCTGATCTCCAGAACTGTAATAAGGCAAATTCATGTTGTTAATAAACCATGAAGTTTATGTAATTTTTTATAGCAGCAGTGGGAAAGGAACACATCTTGCTTAAGACTAGATGAACCAAGAGATAACTTTGCCTCCGGCTTGGGTAACTGAATGTGATAACAATGTGAAGCAGCCAGTCATTTAAACAACTATTTAGTAGAACATGGTAACAGATGCCGTACTTAGTAGAAGTAGAATGGTGTGCTCTCTAGGGAATCCCCAAGAAGACATTCCTTTCTGATCTTAGTACCAAGCCTAGCGGAGCTGCTTTTGACCAGCTGTTCTGTTTTTCATAGGAATGCTGTGAAGTGGATCCCTGGGGCGGACCTCTTTTATCAAGTTGGTGGCTGGGAATCTTCCCATCTCAAGCCTACACCACATAAAATTGTGGTCTAGCTTACATCTTGAGCCTCTTCCTGGTGTCATTTTGTATCCTAATCTTTCTTCTTATTTTCTTATGCTTTAATTAATTCAGATAATTTGCTTGAAGTCTTTTCTGGACCAAGGCAGGAATTAGGTAAATACATAATTAAATAAATGCATTTATAGACAAGCACCTATATATAAATCATGAATAATACGGGCATTATGAAAAGATGTTTGACTTCTATCCAGTGTTTTGCTTCTTAAATAAAATCTTTGTAATGTGGCGTGCATGTTATTTTTATATTTCTCCTGAAAAGAAAAAAAAAGTGAGGTCTCTGATTAATTAATAACACTTTAGATTTAAAAAAATAAAAAATGAGAAATCAATAAAATCAAGGCATACTTTTAAATAGAAATTTTTTTTGGCAAAAAGGTGGAGGTCATACACAGGGCTGTCTTTGTACCAGGCATTTTCTACATTAGTGGACTAGCCCATCATTAACTGGAAAATTCAGTCAAGTGAAGCACTCTGTCCTCTAACCACATCAATACTGGAGTGGAATTATATGTTTTTCCTAAAGGAAAAACTGCTTAAAATATGTCATAAGGATAATGATCACTTCATATCTAAATGAATGATGTTCCATTAAGAGAGCAGGAACACTGAATCTTAGCAGTCAGTTTACATTAACCCTTTCCCATGAACTTGCCCATGTTTTTCCTTTATACCAATGTCCTTCGTTTGTAAGGAAACATCACAGTTAGGGCTAGATGAGGACAAATCTAGTGGGGCACACACAAATCAAATTCTTAACTTTGACCTAATTTTGTCATGGGTAAGTTTCGCAAAACAGCCACAGTGTTAGTCATCCATTAAGGGTTTGTTGATACTGTGTGTCTGGCACTGTAGCAGATGGTGGGTTTTAGCAGGGAACAAATTAGGCATGGCTCCTACCCTCACTGAACTATACCTAAGACAGAGACCTTAAATACATAATCATACAGCTAACTATAAGATTGCAGTTGTGATAAACTGTAAAAGAGTACAGGGTTCTATGAGAGAGCCTAATGGGGAGGTCTGGCCGCATGCAAGGGGTAAGGGAAGGGTTCTGTGAATGTTCAAGCCGAGGCCCTGGCTATCATGCAGTAACGAGTGGGGAGATAAAGCATTTTTGCCAAAGGCAGTAACACAGATGGTCCTAAAGTGGGAAATGGCTTGGCACACCGGGATTACTGAAAGAAAGGCCTCTGTGAGTTGAGCATTGTATCCCAGCAGGGGAGTCATAGGAAGTGGGGCTGAGAAGGTAGCCAGAGCCAGTTCGTGCTGGGCTTGGTAGGTTATGATAAGGCGTTCATGGCAGGGACGGTATAGCTCAGTGGTGGAGCACACACTTAGCATGCACAAGGTCTCGGGTTCAAGCCCCAGTGCGTCCATTAAAAGAAATAAGTAAAACTAATTATCTCCCCCCAAAACCAACCAAACAAAGAACAAAACAGAAAGAATGATACGGCATTCAGGTGTTATCCTGAGTGCAGTGTGAAGCTGTTGGAGGATTTTTCAGAGACAAATTTTGTACTGTAAAAAATGACTCCCTCGCTGTGAGGAGAACGGAAGGAAAGAGTGTCTGAAGGGAGACCAGTCTTAGAAGGCTCTTGCCGAAGTTCAGATGGAACATACAAGTTTGGATTGGGTAACAATTAGAGATTAAGAATTGTAAATATATTTGAGATGTATTTAGGAGATGGAATCAACAGAACCTGGTGTTGTACTGATACGGAATTTTTGGGCTGGAACAAACATGTTTGAAGGTCTCATTTGTTTAGATGATGTGCTGATTTTCGATTGCTGCATAGTAAATTGCCACAACCTTAGCTTGTAATAGCGCCCATTTATTAGAGCACAATTCGGTAGGTTAAAATTCCTCACAGCATGGCTGAAATCAAGCTGGTGACTAGACGGAGTTCTTGTCTGGAGGCCCTGGGGGAAAATCCACTTCAAGCTCGTTGCTGTAGTTGGCAGATTTTAGTTCTGTAGCCATTGGTCTGAGGTCACAGTTTCCATGATGGCTGTCAGCCCGGGGACTCTGTCAGCTTGTAGAGCCACCTGCATTCCTTCTCATTGGGCTCCTCCATCCTCAGGCAGCAAAGGAGTGTCACATGCTTCCCATGCTTTGACTCTCTGACTTCCAGGTCCTTTCTGATCTCTAGGCTTTGTGTGATTAGGTCAGAGCTACCTAGACAATCTTCCCATCAGAAGATTGACTGATATGGGACCTTAATTATACCTGCAACAAAACCCTTTATCGCAAGAGTGATTCCTCATTATACTCAGTCACTCAGGGGGAGGAGATCATGCAAAGGGTCATAGGGGTCATTGGGGTCATCTTAGAATTCTGCCTTAGAATTCACAGATGGTGAATCAGCAGTGATGCATTTGGGGCAGGTAGAGAAGATAGGATCCAGTTTTCTACAGATAAAGTTTGAGATGCCTTTGACATAATCTAATGGACACACATGGTAATAGTAGTCATGGATAGTGAAAGCTTAGTAGATGCTACATAGTAGGTGCTTTTATCAACTCTCTAAATCTACACAATAACCTTATGAAGTAAGTACTATTATTATTATTCCAATTTTACAGATGGAGAAACTGAGTCTAGAGAGGTCACCAACTTGCTCAGGATTACACAGGAAGTAAGAAGAGGAACTAGTTTTGAAAACCAAGTGGTCTGGCCCAAAGGCCCATCTAGATATTGTACTTTCACTCATCAATGGGATATGTTTCTGAAGCTCAGAAAGATGTCTGGGCTGCAGGTAAAAGTTCTAGCATCATTGCATTTACATGACATTTAAAGCCAAGGTGGAGAGACTGTAGCGTGGAGAGAAGAGGAGGGCTCAGAACTGAGCCCTGAAAAACTACAAAGTTTAGAGTTGCTCAGAAACAATACAGAGGAGGAACAGCCAGAAGCAAAACCAGATGAAAACCCAAGGAAGCTGCAGTGTTATGGAAGCCAAGGAGGAAAACGTGCTGCTTGGGACGTGTGTCAGATTGGACTGATTAGCTAATGACCTTGTCAAGAACAGTTTTGGTGGAGATTTGGTGGGAGAAGCCAGAGTGGAATGGGTTGAGGAGTGGGTGCAGGTGAAAACTTTTGAGAGATGTGGTTCTGAAGGGGATTAAAGAAAGAGACAGCCAGAGAAACGTGGGGTTCATGGGGAGGGTTATTTTTTGTTATTTTAAGATGAGTGATGGCTTGAACACTTTTAAATACCACTAGTGTGAATGAGTTCATTACAGTGAGAGGGAAAGAGAGAGGGAGAGAGAGGGGTATTAAAAATAAACAGGAGGGCATAGCTGAAGGCATCAAAGTCCCTAAGAAGGGAGACATGGGGATTGGAGAGGGGAGATTGACCTCTGATAAGAGAAGGCCTATTGCTTCTGTTATGATAGGAAGAGGGAGAGGATACAGGTGCATTTGTAGATTTGGTGGCAGGAAGATATGGGAATAAAATCTCATGGATTTTTTTTTTCCTTCTCTATGAATAGTGAAGAAAAGCCAAATCTTTATTCAAGAAGAGAAAAATAGCTTCATTGTTCTAAAAAATTGTTATTCTGATCTTTTGAAAATTCTTAGATACAGAAAAACACACAAAAAGTTGACCAGAATTTACATGCTATAAAATGAAAGTTTATGGTAGAATGTTGTAGAACACCGTCCAGAAAGAGGTTTTCAGGCAAAGCCATTGAAATGCTTCTGTGCTTTCCACCGAGGTCATTCCCTGAGCATGTTCTCTAGATCATGCCAAAGTTCTTAGTAAGCAGAATGTTCTTTTTCTTCTTTTTGAAGTGTTTTATATTTAGTTCAGTTCTTCTGAGTTAAATTTATTTGGTACACGTATTGGAAAAAAAGACTGCTTGTTACTGCTTTATAAGCATTTGTTTTCTTATTGACTCAGTTTTCATATTGGCTCCGTCATGTAATTCCAGAATCATTGGATAAGTAAACAGTGCTGTTTCATACACCAAAAAGTACAGTGAGTCTTAAGGGTAAGTGACCCCAGCAATAAGAGAAAAGTGGGCAGCATTGTTTTAAAGTACACAGATATTAAATAGAACTTTGTTCTGCCTCCAGCCGAATGTTGTCCAGAGACATGGTTTGAGGCTCAACCACAAATCTAAACAGCTTCAGAATAGCTCACCACCTGGCAGTGAAAAGGAGCCTAATGCACTGGCTATTTAGCTTATTTTCAAGCTCTCGAGAATTGGGCTAATTGGATGCTGCAGACAGGGGTTAACGATGTCAGGTTTCAGAGTTTTGTATGTGCTGTTGCTACAGTGCTGGACACCCCCTAAATTAGAGTTTATCTGATAAATTGTTGTATAAATATTTTCCCCCCTGACAAAAAGGAAAAAGAACTGAAATAGAGGAAGATTTTTTTCTCACTGCATACAATTGTCACCTTTTGACTGAAACTAAATTAGTCCAAGAAGCTTATGTTTTTGCCATATTGAGTAAGAAAAGGCAAGATTTTACAAAAAAAAGTTATTTTACAACTTCATTGGTGTGGTTGCAGTAAATCAGATGCTAAATGCGTATTTCCTAGTTGGTATATTAAGAACAAATTCAGGCATATTAAATAAAGACGATTGAGTCACATTGTGCTCTTACACGTCTTTTTGAAATCTTCCACTTCCTCAGAGAACTTACTCTATTTTTTCCCTCTTTCCCTGGTCCTCGAACTCCTTTTCCCACAAACACATTTGAGTCGTCATATTTTTAAAAAAATCCTCTATGGTCCTCTGGCTTTTCTTATCAGTCCCTTTTCCACCAGATTTTGAAAGAGCAGTTTATACCAGCTGTTTCTCCTTTTTTATCTCCCATTCACTCTTTGATGTGCTGTAGCATCAGGTTCCATCTCAATCCCTCCACCAACAGTGTTCTCTCTGAATTTACTAATGTCTCCCTCTTTTCCTAATCGGGTAGAAATGTCTCTGTTTAATCTTACTTAACCCCTATAGAGCAGTTGGTGCTCGAGTGCTGGCTCTGTCCTCCCCTCACCCAGTGACACTGTGCTCTTCTTCCTGGTTCTGCTCTGTCACTCACTGCCCCTCTCCCTCTTTCACTGGCCTCCATCCCTCTGCTTGTCTCTTAAATAGTGATCATCCATTGTCGGCCCTCTTTTCTTGTAACTCTTCATACTCTTCCAGGGAAATCAAATTTCATGGCTTGAACCACCATCCAAATCTCTGTTTTCAGCTTAAATCTCTTTCTTGAGTTTATTAGTTACTTCCAACTGCCTACTGAATATAAAACATCTGGGTAGCCCTCGGGTACCTCACACTCTCATGTTGGAGGATGAAGCTTCTTCCTCCAGATTTCCATGTTTTATTTAGTGACATTGCTGTTCTCCATCCTGCCAGGATGCTAGCTGGAAACATCCTAGACTTCTGCCTGGCGTTCTCCCCACCCACCAATTTGTTCTCCCAGTTGTGTCAATTATATTTCTGAAATGTCTCCTTTATTTGTTTTTTGCTCACCATTGCCACTGCCATGATCTTAGTTCAGTGTCTAAACTGATAATAATAGCTGTCATTTACTGAGCTTTATGTGCTAGGTACTCTGCCAACATTTTGCATGTCGCATTTAATTCTCACAACACGTATGTAATTGGTATTGTATCTGACATCTCTGGTGCAAAAGCTCACATCCTATCTGCCTCACTCTGGAGTCCGGCTGTGGCAGTGACAATCAGTTCTTGTGGGCATCAGCTTACTTCAGGTTGATGGCATCTAATTTTGGACATGCATGCTGCACGTTTGTCACTTTCTGCCCAGGATTTTGGCTCCTACTCCAAGGTTTAGGACCCTGGTGGGAGTTGGCTGGGCAAGCACAGATGTACATCCCAGAGGTGTAAGGTGTTAATGTCCCACTAGGGCTGTCCTTAGCTTATGGGGGATTAAAGCTGATAGTAGTCATACTTCATGTCCATGGGTTCCACATCTACGGATTCAACCAACCAGGATGGAAAGTATTTGGGAAAAAAAAATCCTATAAAGTTCCAAAAAGCAAAACTAGAATTTTCTCTGCATAGGCAACTATTTACATTGTATTTATAATTATTTACATAGCATTTATATTGTATTAGGTGTTATAAATAGCCTAGAGATGGCTTAAAGTGTATGGGGGAATTGTGTAGGTTATGTGCAAACACCACACCATTTAATGTAAGGAGCTTGAGTATCCTTGGATGATTTTGGCAATGGGGAAGTCTCCTGGAACCACTCCCGCTTGCAAACACCAAGGGATGATTGTAAATGTTTCTCTGTATTGATCCTAAAGTGGAAAATTTTGAGAGGCATCCCGTATGTTCCTGAAAAGGTCCACAGCAGATTAAGTTGATAATGCATCCTTGTATTGGCTTTTCCTTTTTCCCTCTTTCCCTCTCCTAAGTTCTTCCTCATTCCTTCTCCCTGGAATTACCTTCCAAATAAACCAATGGCACATGAGTCCCAGCTAAGACAGTATCTAAAGTGGCTCTAGAAAGCATACCTTGGATGGGCTATTGGAGTGCATCACCCACTGGTGAGACTGCAGGAAGGACACCATTGTGGGCTGTAGTGGTGGGTGAGAACTCCCTGAATATTCCCGAACCCTCTGGATAGGCAGAATCAGTGCCTTGTTAGAAGAGAACAGCCTTCCCTTGTTTGGACACCGTGTAAAGGTCCCACTGAGGTGGATGCCTCTCAAGACGATGCATGTTCTCCTTCGAATCTCTTCCATCCCTAATCTGTGTTGCCTCTGGAACGATACCTAGATGCAATCTCAGCATAATCTGATCGAGGGTGCTGTTCTTGTTGGGAGAAAATACTCAGGGAAGTGATTCCAGGACCTGGCTAATATGTACCAAAAGGAACAGGAGGAGCAAGGGTGCGTGGGGGAGTGGATCATGAAGGTATTGGACCAGGAGTGGCAGAATAATAAGGCTAGATAGGGGAGAAATTATTAACATGAGAGCACCATTCATAACTCAGGATTTAATATCCTAGTAACCTCCTCCTAATATACTGCTGGGATGGTTTCTTGAAGCCTGGACATGAATATGACCTACAGTAAAGTAGATAAATATGCAGGATTGCTTTGGCAGAATATTGAGGTCAGAAGTCTCAGAGAAGAGAATATTGGAGTGGATTTATTAAATGAGGCTGGAGACTGGAGTGGAGAACACACTTTCTGACCGTGTTCCTTAGGAGGGTCCAAAGAAAACACTTCATTCTAAAGTCATACAGACTGCATTAGTAATGGGAAGCTGGCTGGGGTTGATAGGAGGTGCGTCCATGAAACTGGGTTCCCTTGGATCCATAGAAATGATGTGGTTCTGGAATAATAGAGGCCGTGTGGTGGTACTTACCAACAGGAGCAAGGTAGATGTAATTGCCATCATGGGCCAGAGTGGCATTCAGGGTACCCTGACCCACTGAGCTCTGGGGTTATGGCTAATAGGTGATGGGGCCAAAAGGTGGACAACCAGCCAGGATGTTACTTGTCTTTTTATGATTTAGATCTTCATCTCTGAGGGTTTTAGCCTTTAGTTGCCTCTTACTTGTTGGACTTTGGTTGCTGCAGATGCCTCTTTAGCATTGTTCACTAGTCATGAAGTGGGAAGAAGCATCCTAGTAAAGCCCTTGGGTTCAAGGTAAGCTCCTCCCCGTCACTGTTATGTAGTAGCAACGTTAGCTTCTCTTTGAAGACTCAATGCCTGATTGATTTATTCTCCAGCTTTATAAAGATATAGTTGATGTATAACATTGTGTAAGTTTCAGGTGTACAGTGTGGTGATTTGATACATGTAGATGCTGATTTACACTTAAGGAGGCAGGAGGGGATTTGAGCTATAGTCTATCAGTTGCCTCTGAAGTACCAGCTCACATCATCTTCAAACTCTTCTATGCAGGCTTTGACTCACTTTGTTACAACAGTGTCTCACCTCAAGTATGCTCACCAGGCATCTTTTCCTTTCTCCTCCAGGGCTTCTCCAAGGCCCACCCAGCAGAAGAAACTAGTAGGAGGGCACAGAGGCTTGCTCAGCCTGGAAGTGCCTGGAAGTTAATGCTCCCCCTAAGGCAGCCCTTAACCAGAGGGAGCAGGAGCAGGAACAGTGCAGAAAGGCTTCTCCCTGTCTTTGCACAGACAATTCTAAGAGCTGTCTAATCATTCCTCAGAGAGTCTTGGCAGGATTGAGCTCCAGCTACCCAAAGCAGTGAGCTCCCTAATAAGGTATGCTTGTGTTGGCTTACACTCTTTTCCAGTCTCAGCCTTCTGGTCCTTTACTTCTCCTTCCATGAAATTACCTATTTACAGATCCTTTTCTGAGCTGTGCTTTTGGGAGGGCCTAACGTACCAGTCAGGTACAGTTGCTGTTGGTGTGTGTGTGTCTGTCTATCTGTTCATCCATCTGCCTACCTACCATCCATCTGCCTAGCTACCATCCATCCATTCATTCATCCAATCACAGATTACAAATAAGGGGCTTAGAGTGGTAAAAATAATTGCCCAGCACAGCTTTAGTAAATGATAGAGCTTGAGTTCTAAGCTGAGTTCATCTAAAGCCAAAACACATTCTCTTCTTCCTTGATTATATTGCCGCCTTACCTTGGAAGATGAAATCAGTAGGTCTTAGCTTGTCCGTCAAAATGCTCAGCTGGCCCTTCCTGCTAGTCCAGAGGTTGTTGAGAGTTCACCAGGATACAAGTTGTGCCATGACTGTGTTCATCCCTTTACCAGTGAGTTCCTCTCCTTTTCTTGTGCTTCAATGTGGGAGGATGTGCCCCACACAGTGTATTTGAAAAATGCCCGTTTCTTTCTGTTTCTTTTCTTTATACACACACACACACATTTATATTTATTTATTTATTTATTTATTTATTTATTTATTTATTTATTTATTTACTTACTTACTTACTTACTTACTTACTTATGTATTTATTGAAGTATAGTCAGTTTACAATGTTGGGTCAATTTCTGGTGTACAACATAATGCTTCAGTCATATATGAACATACATATATTTGTTTTCATATTCTTTTTCACCATAAGTTACTACAAGATATTGAATATAGTTCCCTGTGCTATAAAGTATGAACTTGTTGTCTATCTATTTTATATATATTAGTATCTGCAAATCGTGAACTCCCAATTTATCTCTTCCTACCCCTTTCCCCCTCTGGCAACCGTAAGTTTGTTTTCTATGTCTGTGAGTCTGTTTCTGTTTTGTAAATAAGTTCATTTGTCTTTTTTTTTTTTTTTAGATTCCACATATGAGTGATATATGAGTGATATCATATGGTATTTTTCTTTCTCTTTCTGGCTTACTTCACTTAGAATGACAATCTCCAGGTCTGTCTATGTTGCTGCATCTTTCTGTTTCTTTTCTGATTTCAATCACCTCTTGTTTCATTTCTTCCTTTTTCTGGTTGTTGTTTGTTTGCTCATTTCTGTTCTGAGTTTTCATTTTCTGCTTCAGGACTTTTCCTTTTCATATCCCAAATGCTTGTTTGAAGATTTTAAATTCAGTTCTGAGTGTTATATTACCATTTTCTTCAGCTTTGTGGCTTTTCTTTTGGAGGGGTAGGGATTCATCAGCTGAAATGCTTTTATTAGCATTTTCTGATTTTTTTTAACAGTAGTTTTCTGTGTCTATGGCCTGCTTTTTGCTTTTTTGTATATCTGTTCATTCCCTTCTAAGAGAATTCCACAGCCCCTTCCTCTATGCTTTTTAGATGGTGTTGGGGGAGGAGGTAAGATATGTCTTGTTTCTCTTTCATTTCTGTGGGCTTCTTAATTTTTCCCCTTTTGTTCCCTTTCCCTTCACTGCCATGTTTCCAGGGGGTACCCCCACCTTCTCTCTTTTTCTGGTTTGCCCTCAGGAGCTATACTTCCCCGATTTCTGTCTGAGTCCGCGGACTTTCAAGTCTTTTTCCTCACCAGGGCTTTAAGGTACCAAGTCCTGCCCTGTGTACAATATTATGGCTTTTATTGTTGGACCTTTTCTGAAGATGATTTTGTCTTGCTTTGTCTAAGTCCTCGGTGCCCTTCTTCTGTTTCTCAGTGGCTCTTAAGTGTCCTTCTCTGTCTCTAAATCTGCAGACTTGCCGTGGGGTTGGCTGGAGCTCTGTTGGAATTTGGTTTGTTTTTCTATTATTATAGGTCATTTGAAGGTTGTAGTATTCTTTGTCTCCTTGTAGTGCTGAAGACATGGGTCTTATGTGGTTTTACTTCCTCTCTTTGTTGGTTTTTTGGTGGTGGTTTTTTTTTGTTTGTCTTTTTTTTTTTTTTTGAGGGTGAATGAGAAGGTTTGAAATTCAGCAGCCTTCATTGTCTCCCTAAGCCAGACATTTCTCTGTACTTTTAAAGACTCAGCTCAAACTTTTCCATCTTCTCTTCTTTGAAGTCTTCCATGATAGTTTTCCAGTTTCCATGCTCAGATATTTGCCACTACCTTGTATTCCTGACTGCTTTTACCTCTCTCTAATTTCATGTGTTATATTACATTGTAATTATATAGTTGTTTGTCTCCCCTCCCCTCATCAAATTGTGAATATCTTTTAACCAGCAAATCACATCTTTCTTTTTTCTGATACATAGTGGTACCCATTAACTGGATTAATGTACTTAAAGCAGAAGAGAAGCACAGTCAGTTGATGAATGTCACGTCTATCCACTATGAATGATGCGAATATTTTTTGGGTCATATTGATCTTCAGTTTTAAAAGAAGATAGGTAGAAAATGTGAATAACGATCAGGTTTATATTATAATACTAAAGTTTAAGGTTACAAGATTGCCACTTTTCCCCACAGAGCTTGAATGTTAATTGATTTGATTTTTGAAAATTGAAATGTCTTTCAGAAATAACTTTTTCTTACCTGTAATATTACTGAGTGGTAAAAGTCTGGAATCTGAAATAATTCATGTTTGTTTTTTTTAAAGAGTGTCTGTTAAAAGATTCTGCAACATTACTGTTTTTAATGGATCATTTTAATGTATAAGTGACTTTCTACTTTTCTGCTATACAAGATGTATTTTATATGCTATATGGCTAAAGTTCCATATACCTATGGAAAAGACAAGTTTGTGTTCTTAAACGTGCAATGTTCAGTTTATCTGATTGATTTTGGGTATAGGAGTGCCAAAATCCATCTTCTGCTCAGTTTTTGCTACTTTTTAGCACCTTGCAGAGATCTGGCCTGTGCTTTTTCTATAGCTGGTTTTGAAATAAAGAATTTGACAAATGGGTGTACATCCTTATGGAAACTGGATATGTGAAAATACAGACCCTTTAAATAATTATTAAATATTCTATTGTTAAAATTATTTTTTCCTGCTCAGCTTTTCATAACATAAACATTTTTAAAGTGAGGACTGTTTCTTCTCAGACCAAGGGATCCATTTAACCTCTTTGTTAATTATAATGCTCCATTTGGTATTGTAGGCCATGATTTTTAGATATAAAAATCAAATAAGATTTTGAAGATTAAGTAAGAGATCTATAAAGACTTTATTGTAGGATTAAAAAAACCTGACTTCATCCAGAATTTTCTATAGAAAGATATTGTTATAAACAGCAGGTGTTAGTGTAGTACCACATTAGTTCACTGATGTACAGGTTAGAAGGGAAATCTGTCTTTGTAAATGAACTGAGAAAATAAAAACCTAATAAGGAAAAAGACAAAAGAAAACAGAATGGATAGTCACCTGATATTTGTGTGCCATAAGGTATAGGCATTCTTTTCAACAGTGTTTTAGTTGAAAGATCATTTTCTTTAGTTATACTAATTTTATGATAATATTTTAACTTTAGCAGTCTATATTTTGACTATGTATTTGCTGTTTTGTAAAGAAATGCTGAGCAAGCCACATAGAACTAGAACTGTGGAATTATTGATTTGGAAAAATTAAATTTCAGGTGGACTTTATGAGAAGACATTTAACCCTACTATTTTTAGCAGTGTCCTCTGTAAGCCATTCAAAAGATTGTAAATACAGTACTCTGATCTTTTGAGGCAGGGCATAAGATTTATTACGCTTTTACTCAGTTATGAATACTATTATAAGTAGTATAATTCAGGCAGGTGCTTTACATGTGCATTCTCATGAAATTGTTAGCTACCCTATGCAGTAGTGCCATTACTGTCTTTGTGTCAGAGCCTAAGAAGAGACTAAGGTTAAAGGCTTTGCTTTAGTTCACACATCTTCTAAGTGGCAAAACTGGGTGTGAACCTGCATATTTGCACTCCAGAGGCTGCTCTATCTAACACTTTTTTCATGACTGATTTTCCACCCTGCCTTAGAAGTACATACCTTGATTTATTCATTTATGTATTTTAAATCGGGGTGGTATAAGAACAAGGGTGATGAGGAGTGAGGGTGGTGAGCCAAGGAAGAGAAGCTAATGCTTTTGTTTTTTTTTAGGAATTATCAGCTACTTTAATTTAGTTTATCAGTTACCTTAGTTTAGTTTTAAAGAGGCCATTTTTAAAAGCATGGACTTTTTCTGATACGTGTAGAGAGGAAACACCCATTAACCTACCAACTAGTGCTATCTAATCTTAATATTTTGTGATGTTGTATTTGAAAAACAGGGTAATCATAGATTAAAAACATACAATAGATTTATAAAAACTACAAAGAAGAGAATACAAGGATAATTCAGAAGAAAACCATTAACCCACAAAAGGAAAAACAAAACAAAGGAAAAAAAAAGAAATACAAAATCAACTGGAAAACAAAGTTTAAAATGGCAGTAAATACATATCTATCAGTAGTTACCTTAAATATCAATAGACTAAATATTCCAGTCAAAAGACAAAGAGTGGTAAATTGGATAACAAAATATGGACCTACAATATACTGCCTACAAGAGACCCATTTTAGAGTGAAGGACACACACAGATTGAAAGTAAGTGGATGGAAAAAGATATTCGTGCAAGTGGAAATGACAAGAAAGCAGGGGTAGTAATACTCATATCAGATAAAATAGACTTTAAAACAAAAGCCATAAAAAGATAAAGAAGGACACTATATAATGATAAAAGGATCAATTTAAGAGGAGATATTACACTTGTTTGTTCACATATATGCATCCATATACATGAAACAAATACTAACAGAAAGGGAGAAATTGATGGGAATACAGTAACAGTAGGGGACATTAACACCCCACTGACATCAATGGACAGATATTCCAGACAGAAAATCCGTAAGGCAACAGAGATCCTAAATGACAAATTAGAACAGTTAGAATTAATTGATATTTCCAGGGCATTACATCCAAAAATAACCAGAATACACATTCTTTTCAAATGCAGATGGAACATTCTCTAGGATAGACCACACACTAGGGCAAAAAAAAAAAAAAAAAAGGAAAGCCTCAACAGATTTAAGAGGATAGAAATTATTTTAAGCATCTTTTCTGACCACAATGGCCTGCAACTAGAAATCAACCACAGGAAGAGAAATGAGAAAAAAATGATTACATGGAGCCTAGACAACATGCTATGAAAAACCAATGCATCAACATGGAAATCAAAGAGAAAATTTAAAAATATTTTGAGACAAATGACAATGAAAACACAACCATACAAAGTCTGCAAAATGCAGCAAAAAAAAGTCCTTAGAGGGAAGTTCATAGTGATATAGGCTTTCCTCAGAAAACAAGAAAAATCTCAAATAAAGAAACTAGCCTACTACCTGAAAGAATTAGAAAAAGAAGAACAAACAGAACCTAAAGTCAGCAGAAGGAAGAAAATAATAAAGATCAGAGAGGAAATAAATAAAATAGAGATGAAAAAACGAAACTTAAGTAAAACTAAGAGCTGATGCTTTGAAAGAGTAAACAAAACCTACAGACCTTTGGCCAGGCTCACCAAGAAGAAAAGAGAGAGGACCCAAATAAACAAAATAAGAAATGAAAGAGGAGAAATAACAACCAATACTGAAGAAAAAAACAAAAACAAAAACACAAAAAAAGAATACTATGAATAATTATGTGCCAACAAATTGGACAACCTAGAAGAAATGGGCTAGTTTCTAGAAACATGCAGCCTACCAAAGCTGAATCAAGAAGAAATAGATCATTTGAACAGTCAGATCATTAGAGGTGAAATGGAATCTGTGATTTAAAAAAACTCCCTGTAAACAAAAGTTCAGGACCAGATGACTTCACTGGGAAATTCTACCAAACATACAAAGAAGAACTTATACCAGTCCTTCTCAAACTCTTACAAAAGATTGAAGAAGAGTGGACACTCCCAAAGTCATTCTATGAGGCCACCATCACCCCGATACCAAAAACAGATAAAGACACCACCGAAAAAGAAAATTACAGGCCAACATCTTTCATGAATATAGATGTAGAAATTCTCAACAAAATATTAGCAGCCGATTCCAACAGCTCATTAAAAAGATCATATACCACGGTCAAGTTGGATTCATCCCATAGTCACAAGGATGGTTTAACATATGCAAATCAATCAGTGTAATACACAACATCAACAAAAGAAAAGACAAAAACCACATGATCATCTCAATAGATGCTGAAAAAGCATTTGATAAATGATAAAAACTCTTTATCAAAGTGGGTACAGAGTGACCATGGCTCAACATAATAAAAGCTATTAATGACAAACTCACAGCCAACATAATAGTCAATGGTGAAAAACCAAAAGCCTTCCCACTAAAATGTGGAACAAGACAAGGATGCCCACCCTCACCACTTCTATTCAACATAGTACTGGAAGTCCTAGCCACAGCAATAAGACAAGAAAAAGAAATAAAAGTATCCAAATTGGAAGGGAAGAGGTAAAATTGTCATTATATGCAGATGACACAATGTATAGAAAACTAAAGACTCCACACAAAAACTGCTAGAGCTGATAAATGAATTCAGCAAGGCATCCAGAAACAAGATTAACATACAGAAATCTGTTGCATTTCTTTACGCTAATAATGAAATGTCAGAAAGGGAAAGTTAAAAAAAAATCTTTTAAAAAATTGCATTAAAAAATAAAATACTTAGAAGTAAACCTGACCATGGAGGTGAAAGACGTATTTGCTGAGAACTATGAAACACTAATAAAGGAAAGTGAAGATAATTCAAGTAAATGAAAAGACATGCCATGCTCTTGGATTGAAAGAACTAATATTGTCAAAATGGCCATGCTGTCGAAAGCAGTCTACAGATTTAAATGTGATCCCTATAAAGTTACCCATGACATTTTTCACAGAACTAGAACAAATAATCCTAAAAGTTATATGGACCCATAAAAGACCCAGAATTGCCAAAACAGTCCTAAGGAAAAAAGAACAAAGCTATAGGTATAACCTGCCCAGACTTCAGACAATACTACAAAGCTGCAGTAATCAAAACAGACATATGGATCAGTGAAACAGAATAGAGAGCCCCAGAAACAAACCCACATACATATGGTCAATTAGTCTTCAACAACGAAGGCAAGAATATACAATGGAGAAAAGTTAGTCTCTTCAGCAAGTCGTGTTGGGAAAACCAGACAGCTGCATGTTAGAACACTCCTTCACACCCTAAAAAAAAATAAACCTCAAATGGCCTAAAGTCTTAAATATAAAACATGACACCATAAAACTCCTAGAAGAGAACATAGGTAAAAAATTGTCTGACATAATTCATAGCAACATTTTATTGTCAGTCTCCAAGGCAATAGAAATAAAAGCAAAGTAAACTATTGGGACCTAATTAAACTTAACAAGCTTTTGCACAGCAAAGGAAACCATAAACAAAAAAAGACAACCTATGGACTGGGAGAAAATATTTGCAAATGATGTGCTTGACAAGGGCTTAATTTCCAGAATATATAAACAGCTCATACAGCTTAATAACTAAAAAACAAACAACCCAATCAAAAAATGGGCATGATCCAGCAATTCCACTCCTGGCCCTGTATCTGAAGAAAACTCAAATTTGAAAAGATACGTGCACCACAGTGTTCATAGCAGCACTATTTACAATAGCTCAGACATGGAAACAACCTAAATGTCCATCGACAGATGATTGGATAAAGAAGTGGGACATATACCTAATGGAATACTACTCAGCCATAAAAAGAATGAAATAATGCCATTTGCAGCAACATGGATGGACCTAGAGAATATTAGGCTGAGTGAAAAAAGTCAGACAGAGAAAGACAAATATATGATATCACTTATATGTGGAATCTGAAAAAATGGTACAAATGAACTTACTTATAAAACAGAAACAGACTCACAGATATAGAAAACAAATTTATGGTTACCAAAGAGGAAAGGAGGTAGGAGAGGGATAAATTAGAATTTGGGATTAGCAGATACACAGGTATTTTATATATTAGCTATATATAAAATAAACAACAAGGTCCTACTGTATAGCACAAGAACTATATTCGATATTCTGTAATAAATCATAATGGAAAAGAATATAAAAAAATGTATATAAAGCTGAATCACTTTGCTGTACAGCAGAAAGTAACACAGCATTGTAAATAAACTATATTTTGTGATGTTGGGTTCGTATCTGTTTTTTCAAGAAATTGTTACTAATTCAGTTGAAGCCCTATGTACCCCTCCTTGATCTCATCTCCCACCTTTGTCTTCTTTTCCAAAAGTAGCCATTATCCTGAATTTAGTTGTTGTCATCCCAGCTATGTTTTTATACTTCTACAACATAGGTATATGTGTATAAATTACAGTACATAATAATCTTTTGCATGTCTTTCTCTTTATATAGATGATACTGTATTATATACATCTTTAATAAACATTTACATATCCTTATAATATGTATCATACATATCCTTCCATGCTACCATTATAAGTGAGAGTTACTTATATGGACATCTGTAACTTTAATTTATTTTCATTGCTCTGTGGTATTCCATTGTATGATTTTATCATAATTTCTTTATTCATTTTCTTATTAATGGACATTTAATTTTTGAATTTTTGCTGTCATGCGGTAATGGTGACTGCATGACGTATTGTCCACATACATATAGCAAGAGTTTTTCTATAGAGTAGAATAATTGTATTCAGTATTGCTGAATTGCTTTCCAAATTGATTGTACCAATTCATATTCCCACTGACGAGATACAGGTGTTCATTTTACTTTATTTGCCAATTCTTGCTTTTATCGGGTTTTTAAATTTTTAAATTGATTTGGTGGGGGTAGAGTAATCTCTCTTTTTGTAGCATTTCCCTGAGTACTGATAGGTTTAATAAATCTCTTGACCATTTAGTTTCCCTCTTTTGTGAAATTGCCTATCATTTTTCTGTTACTTAAAAATTGTGTTTTTAAAAATTGGATTAGTTTTCTTTGTTTAAAAGGAGTCCTTTATGCTTCATTTCTTGTGGTTACATGCCCTGTGTCCCTAACTTTTTAAAGAGAGTATTTTGGATATGATTTAACTTAGATACAATTTAACTTTAAAAAAAATGACCGTGAACAGCATTTATTATGCTGTGTTTTGACAGAAATGCTGAAGGTATATGAGACTTGGTGTTCTCGTACTCAGTGGCCCTAAATTGCTGTGCCTTTATAGTTACTGTTTACTTTTATACTATTTTTTTCCTTCTTTTGTTTCTTTTCTTCTCTTGGTTTCCTTCTTGATGCTTTCGATGCTTTTAATTGCTTCTCTGCTGTCTGATTTAGATAAAATTAACTGGGTGAGGCTCTGAGAATTATTTTGTCTTTCGGGAAGAGAATGTGCTTTGATGAACTACTTTCCCCAAATCTGGGAGGCCTCTCTGAGGTCTGTTCCTCTTGGGAGCTTGTATTTGGACTCTGAGTGGCTGCATTTGCTGAACTGTGACCTGTAGATTAGTGTGGACATTGCTGTGCTCTATCAGAAGTGATGATAAGCTTTTGAGACTGGCATGTATTATTGTAAGTCAACATGAAAATTATCTTTTAAAATTCTGAATTGCAACTTTCCAAAGTAAATTTTTTCTCTTTGGGGACTCTGAGTGTTGTTAGAGCAGTATTGAAATCTTCCTGAGTGTGTGTGTGTGTGTGTGTGTGTGTGTGTGTGTGTGTGTGTCTAGGCCTCCACTATGCTTAACATTGCTTGTTGAGTTTTTATGTTCACATTGGCTGTTCTGAAGTGTTTTTTATTCCCCTGTTGCTTTGGACTCCCCACTGGCATTAAAGTTCTCTGGGAATGGAGATTCTGTGTCTTCTTCATGGTTGTATCTAATCACCTAGAATAGTATTTGGAACATGGTAGATTCTCAGATATTTGAGGAAAGGTTCAATGGAATGAATTCCATCTTCCTTATTTTTAGTAACAGACTCTGACTTAGTTGACTTTAAAGATTAAGGTTATTTTATATTTGTTTAAATCACTTTCTTTCTGTCTCAAATTATCTGCATGTTTTTCTGTCTTTTCTGTTGTTGTTTTTTTTTTTTTTTTTGGACTATAGTTAAGGATGAATCTTGTCCACAGTGTATCCTGTGTACTTAAAAAATATTTAAACTCTGGAATAGACTAAATAAATTATAAAATATATGTAAAATGTCAAGAATAATGCTATAGCAATTGTCCAATAATCAATCACCTAGTTTATGAAAAAGAATATTTCTTTTTGAAGTACCTTAGAGACCAGCCCCCAATTCCACACTTCCTTTTCAGAGAGGGAATCATTATCTTGATTTTTGTGTAATCATTCTCTGGCTCTCTGTAGTTTTATCATATGTGTAGGTCTCTAAACAATATGAACATAAAATCCTGCTATATGCACTCCTCTGCAACTTGAGTGTTTTCACCTGGCCTTTTATTCTTGAATTGATCTATGCTGTTGCATGTAAGTGTATTTCATTTATTATTATGGTTTTAAACTATTGCATATATGAAGACTACAATGTATTCATTCTGTCAATGAACACTTGCGTTGTTTTCTTTTTCCCTTTAAAAGCATTATTGCTATGATTTTTTTGGTTACATTTTTCTTGGTGCATATGTAGAAGAGTTTCTCTAAAATATATACCTAGAAGTTAAATACTGTAATACTGATTTTTTTCAAAATAGTTGTATTAATTTATATTCTTACCAGCAATGTATAAGTAATTTGATTGTTCTTCATTCTGCCCAGCAGTTTTTATTGTCAGATTTAAGAAAAATCTTTGCCAGTATGGGAGGTGTGAATCTTACTGTGATCTTATTGTGATTTTAAATTTACATTTCCCTGATTACTAATGAGGTTGAACATTTTTCATTTGTTTATTGGCTTTTTAGATTTCTTCTGGGAACTGCTTGCTTCTGTTTTTCTATTGGGTAGTTTGGCTTTCTTTACTTTTACGTAGCAGTTTTTTATAAATTTGGGATAGTAATCTTTTGCCAGTTTTATATATATAGACACACACATATGTATGTGTATATATAGATATATATCTCAAATACAATATATTTTCCAAGGTCACAAACCTGGTAAGTTATACAGTTGAGGTTTGAAACTAGATCTTTTCAGCTCAGAAGCACTTGCTGATCTATTTTATACATAGGAGTTTGTATCTGTTAAGTCCATTCCCCTAATTTGTCTCCCCCCTCTCCCCTCTGGTAACCAAAAGTTTGTTTTCTAAATCTGTGAGTCTGTTTCTGTTTTTTGTGCTATTTCTTTAATATGGAATGTATATTTTCATTAAAACTCTCAGTTCTGCAGGACCCACAGCAGTCAGGAGAAGCCTTCCCTCATGTTTCAACTGGATCTGATCTCTCCTTCCTCTGACTTCTTACAGCATCACATTTTGGTAGAAGTGCATCTTATTTGGTATTATTTATTGGCAATGTTTACTTGATTAGATAATAAGCTTTGGGGGAGAGGAACTGTTTTCTTCGTCTTTGTTTCCTATTGCCCATCATAGTAACTGGTATGAGAAAAACTGGTTCCCGGGGCCTGTTATAGTAACCGGTCAGAGAAAACTCAGCTGCAGTGGTTTAAAAAAGTAGGCTTTAAAAAAAACTCCTACTTAACAAGGAGTCTGGAGTCAGGCAGCCCATGCTCCTAAGACTCCAGGCTTTTTCTGTCCTTCTGCTCTGCTGACATCAGTGAGTGACTTATCCTCGATGGTGACTATTGACATTGACTCTCCACATTCAGGTCGGAATATGGGGCAAGAGGAAAACACTTTCTGTTTGTGAGGCGTTTTCTTCCTATGAAGGATTTGAAATCCTCATTAATAGACTTTTAAAATATGTTTTGGTTTTAGCCATATGGTGTCATATGGCCATCCTTCTGCAAAGGAGGCTGTGAGATTGAATATTTATTCCCAACCT
Source organism: Camelus bactrianus (assembly GCF_048773025.1). NCBI lineage: Eukaryota > Metazoa > Chordata > Mammalia > Artiodactyla > Camelidae > Camelus > Camelus bactrianus. Next base: position 12,068,272 of record NC_133544.1, read on the forward strand.
CTCTAGATAAGGAAAGTGGTGGCTGAGAATGGTGTTGGGTGGACCAGCATATAGTATCTGCCATAGAGAGTACTGAATGAATATTCTTTATTTAATTTAAACATTTTAATCAAAAATAATCCATATAGATACTTAAATCATATAGCACCACAAAGCTTATACCAAAAACAAAAACAAAATCATCAGCCCCCGACCCTCATCTGCCATTCCATTTCCAGTTTCTACCTCTAATGTTGTCAACCATTTTTTTTTTTTTCAGAGGGAGGTAATTAGGGTTATTATTTATTTGATGGAGGTACTGGGGATTGAACCTAGGACCTCATGCGTGCCAGGGATGCTCTCTACCACTGAGCAATACCCTCCCCCAACATCTACCGATTTTTAATAACATTTTAAATCTCATCAGTTTTAGACCTCCTTTATTTCTCTGCTCATGTTTTAATGAAGTTATGTGGTTGAATCCATGTTCACTCTTTAACGGTTATGTAAATATTCATAGTTGAGCCAAGTATGTTTTTGTTTCCTTTCCTGTGCAAATTCTTTGTTTTTCCTGGAATTTAAATGGCCTCAGTCTTTTCATTCATTTACTTTTGTTTGAGTCTCTTAAGTGTTTCTTTTAGCAGTTCTGTAAAATAATTGTCCGTATGATTTTCTGTCGTTGAGATAACCTTTAAGGGCTACTTTTTTCCTGTAGACATTCCTTCTGGAACCCTCTGTCCTCTGCCATCCGGATTGGGCTACTCTCTCAGCTACTGCGTAATTGTCATCATGGGACTTTTCTTTGCTATCATCCTGAGAATGATGTGCTTAATCTTGTTTTCTGGATCCTGTGGCTTTCTTTTTCTTAAAGACTTTTCAGGTCTAGAAATGTCTTGATTATGTTCTCATATCTGTGATTGGCTTGGTATCAAATTCTAGGTTGAATTGTCACTCTGGATTTTGAGGCATGTCCTGTTGTCTTCTAGCTTCTGATGATGCTGATGAGAAGTTTGTTGCCATTCTGATTCCAAGTGCTTTGTTACGTGACCAGCTTTTTTAATCTCAGGAAGTTTTAGAATCTTCTCTTTATCCCTAGCTTGGAATTTTAGAATTTCACATTTTACATGGCTTGGTGTAGATACTTTTTTATTCATTTTGCTAAGGATCAAGTGTGCCCCCTTAAAACTCCTTTGGATCTGGGGATGTTTTTAAATTACATATTTGATTATTTCTTCCTCTTGGTTCTTCTGTTCACTCTCTAGAATTCTGTTGAGATACTGGCTTTCCACAATTATTCTGATTATTTCTTATTGTTCTCTCCTATTGTTCATCTCCTTGAATTTTTACTCTACTTTAGCCTATTTTTTTAACTTTATATCCAGATCTTTAATAGACATCTTTTTTCCCCCCAGCTTTTAAAATTTTCTAAGCACTTATTTATTGTTCTAATTTATTTCTTTTTGATTGCACCCTGTTTCTGTTTTATAGTTAAAATATATTTCCTTAAGGATATTAATTAATTTACTTTCTATAAAACTTTATTTTCCTTGTGTCCTGAATTGCTGCTCTTTCTTTTTGAATTCTCCCCTTTTCCTATTTATTTTGATGTCATGCGTGATAGGGACTTTTCTCAGTTAAATGGTGATCCTTGACTATTAATATGGATAAGATGCTAAGGCACTGATTAGAAACTCAGTGTGAGGGATACCTGCCTTGCTAGTTGGAGGCTTACACTCTAGAGCTTTCTCATTGGGAATCCCACATGTCAATATCCACAAGTCTTACTCAAGATTGTCTATTTCTCCAGAGAGGGATCCTCTGCTGCTTGGGGGGCCCTAGCCTGGCTCTCTGCTTTCCTGAGCCAGCAGGTGATGTGTGGACTTCTTAATTCTCTGTTTGCAGTTCCCTACCCCATTCTTGCCCTTCACTGTGTCTGATAACCCCAAATCTGGTTCTTCTCCTCCTGAAATTATTAATTCTGTGTCACGTGACTGTGGGGACCTGGGGAATAAGACTCCTCAAAAGGCTTTCACTCATTTCCCCTGTTTTCATTTTTCACCCCCCTCTCCTCCCAGTCCCTTGCTGTCCATGGTTTCTGGTGCATCCAGGTCCTGAGCCTTTTGTGAGGTAGCCAGCTTTGCTTACATGAACAGCTCCTCCGCAGGCTTTTTGACTTGACTTTTCTCCCCTTTGCTGAGTCCTTTACCATTCTTTCAAATATTTTCCATCCTCACGCATTATAGCTTAGGGTTATAGATGTGTTAGGGTATTATTAATTGTAGGATGTGTTCCAGTTTCTTGTTTATTGTCGGGGAGCAGTTCTTTGTTTTGTTTAGTTTTGTTTTTTGAGGACTGGAATATAGGAAGGTATTTACCATCTTGAAATAGGAAGTCAATAAATGATTTCCTTTCAACAAATTATAGCAACAGTTAACATATATCGTGCACTTACTATATATGTGACGTCATTCTAAGTGGTGTAATACATTCATTATCTTATTTAATCAGTACAACATCTGATTTGGGCCAAACACTGACTTTCCTAAGAATTTTGAATATTTTAACTCTTTTGATCTCCACAACAAATCCTGTTAGGCCAGTGGTATTAATATCCTCCTTTTACAGATGAGGATACAGAGGTACAGAGAGAGAAGTTAGGCAGCTTGTCTGAGAATGCACAGCTAGTAAAAAGCGCCTGGATTCTAACCTACACAGTGAGACTCTAGGTCACTGCTGTTCTAAATAGCTCTATGCATTGCTTACATGTACTTAGAACTGGTTGGATATTTGTAGAATAAACATTTGAAAGTATACTCTGGGTTTTAATTTGTTTAATTGAGAAGGATATACTTTTTGCTTAGCTGTTGACAACTTCTATCCTGTTCTATATGAAATCTTAATTTTTAAAATTCTCTCATTATTTTCAGATTCAGTTTCAGTATCATAAATAAGGACAGCTTAGTAAAGTGGAGACCTCCTTTTTAAAAGCTATTATGTTTTCATCCACATTTTAATAGTTATAGGAAATGAGAGGCAATAATAAAGCAAATAATGGGAAACCAAAATTGAATTTTTTATGTCATTTCCCATGTGGAGTCTATGGGTGTTCAACTTTTTATTCTTGTAATATTCCTTTAAAATTTTCTTTTACAGGCATACAATAAAGAAAGAATAAGCCTTTTCTATGGTTAATCTTCTTTCTGTATGGATGTCCTTGAATTTAAAAAAAAAATGGTTATGCTTGTCAACGTACTATTGTTCAGATACTATAGCTACTTTAAAACTTGTCTTTTTACCTTCTAGGTGTATGGCCCAAGTTAGAGAACTGCTCTAAACAAAATTAAATAAATACCTTACTTTGTGTTTATTACCCCTTCTGATATGCTGATGTATTTGTGCTATAAGTAAGTAGATAATTAACAACTTCTAAATACATATTTACATAAACATCTCTGTGTGTATAAGTGTAAGCCTCTGTGTATATATATTAGTTGTTCCCTTTATTAAAATCTGTGAAAATTATCTTCATAAGGGTATTATGGATACAGTCATCTTCCATAATTTAAAGTTGGCAATAGCTTACTTCAGCCACAGCTAAATTTGTTTGCTGGGAACTCTAATTAAAGCCTTTTAGTTTCCATCATTTGGCCAACTAAAATATTACATATATTTTTCATATATTTGACAGGCCTGATTTGGATTTACATGTCATTTCAATTTCATTAGAATATGATTTCTTTGATTTTAATATTGAGTCAGTCTAGTTTTCACATGCTAAGAAGTACATTTACTTATTACAATTAACAGAAATACTTAGGAACATTTCAGGTTTAAGATGAAGCTTCTATTATACAGGTTTCTAGTTCTTCTCTGGCACAGGGTAGGTCCATTTGTGGTTGGGTAGAGTCATGTGATTAGTTCTGGCTAGCAAAATTGACCAGAAGTTACATATAAGACTACAGTGCTGGTGCATTTGATTGCCAGTGTGAAATCCTTCAAAGATTTCATTCCTACTGCTTCAGCAGCAGTCAGTACTCTAGATAGTGTCTTCTCTGTGATCCTCTGTATCACAGTAAAGAAGACATGGAACAGAACCCTTGGGCAACCCATGATGGACATGTAGAATAAGTGAGAAATAAACTAGTGTTTTAAGCCACTGGAATAATATGTTGCTACAGTATAATTTGATGATTCTGAGTGATAAAACTTCCTGTAGCAAAAGTCTTATATGAGCCCTCTCTAAATTTTTAAGACTATGAAGCTGCAAAGACTCCACCATTTTTCAGAAAAAAGGGATAGTGGTCTTTAGCTTTCCATTGAGGGTCAGGTGAAGATGGGGTCGGAGGGTTTTAAACTTTTGGAACATTCTCTAAGAGACTCGCAGACCAGGCTTGAAATTTTCAGTTTGCCTTGAGGAGGTTTTGTTTTTTTGCGGGGGAACTCCAGAAATGATACTTTAATAATGGACAAAGATAGATATTCTAGGTCTGGAGGATAATGACAGTTGCCCGATTCTGTATTGCCACCCCCCCCCCCGCAAGAAAACCCCTCATAACAATAAGAAACTCAGATAAAACCACCTTTGATCCGTATCTTTAGCTTTGCTGGGAGATGGGGAATCTAAGTAGGGAAGGAAAGCAGCACCAAGTTCCAGTAGAGCTCTTGCTGCAACAGTCCTGTGGGGCCGAGAGTGGGAGAGGGTAGTCTTAAGAGACTCGTTGAAAGAGAAGAGAGAGGCACAAAAAACTTAGACAAAACATAGGCAAAAGTCACCCTCAGAAGGAAAAAGTTTCAACAGCATGTGCCAATAACTGATTCCCACCCGGGGACTTGGTAGCTCACAGCTTTGGCTAAGGAAAAGGGCTTGAAAGTGAGCAGGATCAGAAGTGGCAGTGTTAAAGAAGCATTGCTTCTAGAGGAGAATAAATATGGAAGGAGTGGGCACCTTGGGAATGTTGCCAGTGAAGAGAAAAAAAAAGAAACAGAAGATTACAGATTTTACAGAAACAAAAATTGCCCACCAATCCCTCCCTATCATCGATTAAACAAAGTATACCTCACCAAAGTGATAGGGCCCCTCTTGCACTAGGAAACTTAAACACGAAATACCTAGAAATAGAAGAAAATGAACGCAAAACTACTGTAAAAAGAAAACAGAAAACGCAAATCAATCATTTCGGCTGGTGCAAACTCTCACCTAAATCCAAATTATGCAGAAGAAAAACAGGAATACAATACTTTCAACTGAATAAATATCTTTAGAAAAGCAGTAGGTAATATTAAAAAAAACACCTTGAATCAGATACTCAAAAACTAAGAAAGAAATGGACCGAAAAAAAAAAAAAAAAAAAAGAAGAAGAAGAAGAAGGAAATGCTGTGAGAGTTGATTGGATTCAGGGGAAAAAATGAAGGCAAAGACAGAATCAAATCAGAAATGCAGACTAACAAAGTCTTCAGGGAAGAATAGATCCAAATGAAAATTTAATAAGGGAGATTAAAGAAAAGCAGGGAAACAAATTTTTAAAAATTAGATACAGAAAGAAAGAAAGAAAAAAGGCCAGTGAGAAAGTAGTTGAAATGGAAGACAGACAAAGATGTTACATGTACAACTGGATTTCTTAAAGATGAAAAATAAGCTACTATCCAAGAAATGTAATTCCAAAAATAAAAGAAGACTTGGGTCTACACATTTGAAATGGCCTCTGGTACTGGGAAAAATTGATAATGATGTAATGATCAGCTCTGAAACATATCCTAGTAATACTGTTAGACTTTAAAGAGACATTCTCAGAGCTTCAGGTCAAAAGACAAAATAAATTACACAATGGTAGCATAAGTAGCTGACATCAGACTTCTCAAAAGAAACGTACAAAGCAAAGCAACCCTGGAACAACATTTTTTTTTTAAAAGAAACTTAAAGAAAGTACAGATCAAGAATTATATTCGGCTTTCAAGATTAAAGCAATAGGGAAAAAAGTTGAGGATTCAAGAACTCAGAGATACCCTACACAAGTAGGCTTCCTAAGGCATCTGCTGGACAGTGAGTTCCCTCCAGACAGACAGACAGGAAAAGCTCTGATGATGAGCACTTGATATTTAGTTATAGAGCTGAGACTGAAGCCAAGATGGGGCCACAGATAGAAGAACAGTTTGTAAGCCTTAAATCATATTGTATATATAATTGTAATTTGAATTGCTCAAGTGTGCTTAGAGCATAAGTATGTATCCATGCTTGTTCCCAGTTTTAAATTCAGTTTCAATTTAACCTGAGGTCACAGCAAAAATCTAGTTCTTTGAGATGTAGCATACTCAGCAGAACCAAGAAACCACTCAGACTATGTAAACATTCTCAAATCCAGGCATTTATCTCCAAGCTTAAAAGGTGGTGGGAAAGGGGTATAGGCACTGACTCCTCAGATTGCTCAGCCTCTTTTTCTGCTTCAGTCGCCACCAGGTATCCTCTAGTTGCTGACATTCTGATGTTTCTTGGCAGGACATAGGGAGGTGAGCACACAGGTTGTTGGATGAGAAGTGACTTTATGGTGGCATGGCAGATCATTTAGAGAAATGGGCATTATTGATATACTTCACATTCCATCAGTTCAGCATTGTACTATTTCAGTTTTATCATTCAAAGTTAGATCATTACTCTTGTGCTCATCATATTCTTATTTTTCTGGGTGAGTTGACCATATGCTTTTTGGTTCATTTGTCATGACTTAAACCAGTAAATAAGAAATTTGTTCTAATTTCACAAAGAAATAATTTGCATTAGTAAATTGTAAGCAAATGGTTATACTCCAACTGAATGAAGTATCCCTTATAACATTTTGAAACACACATACCACATATGTGTACAACATAAAGTCTGTGTACAACATAGGTCCATATTACAGCATAAGTATTTGTACAACAGATTTAAATATATATAAAATGATATAAACATGCATTTCCTAGCTCTATTCACGAAAGAGCCTAGAAGGCAAGATATTCTGGTAGCAATGAGCACACCTGGCACCCAGATCTTAGTTTCTAATACCATTTCTGATTGAAAGGAACCGAGGCTACTTAAGAGAAAGCAAAGAAGGGCTTAAAAAGAAAGAAAGGAAAGAAAATGAAGGCATCATGGCAAAAGGCACAGAAGCCAGCTTGCTTCCAATGACCAAATCTGGATCAATTTATGCATCAAAATAGTTAAGGACAAGAATGGACAAGGAAGTCATTGAAGAAATAGTAAGTCATGAATAGTCTGATGATAATAACTAGATAGAAAAAGGAGAGGATTCTTCTCACAGTACAGTGCTGACTGATAAACGTGGAAGGAGTGGAAGAGTTTGAAAATTACTATTTTGTAACCACTATAGTAAAGATTGGTTCAGGCAAGACTCATCAGTGGGTGCTAAGTTTAGGTGCAAGAGTTTGATGAAAAACAGGATACTTTCATAGCCCTATAGTGTCTCTCCAAAGATAACCTATTACAGGGGGAAAATTGTACTCATGTGGTGGGTAATCAAAAATAATGTCGCTGATGAGGGACAGACTGGCATTGAATGCTGCTGGTTGTGATACCTTGAGAAACGCGCATCATTTAGCTAGTATCCTAGCAGGGCGTGCATGACTTCAACCATGAGAGAACGCTGATCAAACAGAGAGTTCCATTTGAACAAACAAAAAATAAGGACCTCTATTCTTCAAAAAAGTCAGTTGTAAAAGATAAATTGAGGAAGTCTTTGAGATTAAACGATTAAAGAGATGTGACAGAAAATGCAGTTTGTGACAATATGCTGGATTTTGTATGCAAGCAAAAAATGCTGTTAAAGGATTACTAGTCAGGATTCTCCCAAAAAACAGAAGCAATAGGATGTGTATAAATAGAGAAAGAGATTTATTATAAGGAGTTGGCTCCTGCTATTTTGGAGGCCAAATCTATCTAAAATCTGCAGGTGGGCCAGCAGGCTTGAAATCCAGAAGGGCCAATGTTCCAGTCCAGTCTGAAAATAGCCTGCTGAAGAATTCTCTTCCCTGTGGGAAGCTAGTCTTTTTTTTCCTATTCAGGCTTTCAACTGATTGGATGAGGCCCACCCATATCATGGAGGACAGTCTGCTTCATTCTAAGTCCATTGATTTAAATATTAATCAAAAACACCATCATAGAAACACCCAGAATAATGTTTGACTATCCAAATATCTGGCTACCTATATGCATCTATTTAAACCGTACTTAATCTCCAGATAAAGACCATCAAGGTCGTACTTTCAGCTAATATCTTACAACTCTCCTGAAAACAGGAAACACACTAACTCCTCAGAAGAGGATTCATAGTCCTTGTGGGATGTTTGCTCTTCTTCATATCCCATAACTTAAATACTATGACATAAAGGTAATGCATCGTATGTTACAGCCTAAGGGGATAAGAGAGGTAAGAGAACACAGACGCTTGTTATTATACACACACACATATTAATGACAAAATAACAAAATAAGGAAGGAAAACTCATGACAGTTGCAGCCTTCATCTCTGTAGCTGGGCACGTGGTCTCTTCACTAGCGTCCTTCATGGATGTCCCAGAAAGGAGCTTTGTGTGATAACTGTCCGCTTTCAGGTGGTGCCTGCATATTGTGTGGAACCATCTGTAAACCGGGCCCAAGTCTTGTCTTTTCTGTCTGCTGATCTCAGGGACTCCCTGTGAGGCTGGAGGTGCAGGCGGGGAGAGAGAAGGCAGTGTAGCAGGGCACGTGGGCCACTTCTTCGGGTAACTTACTTGTGCCTTTCGGGCCTGCTCAGCCCAGTCTCCCATATGTCACTTCCACTTGATGAGGGAGTGTTGCCATGCACGCCTAACTTTACGGAGGACAAAGTGCTTTACTCAGAGTCCACCGATTTAAATACTAATCGTATCCCCAGACACACTCACAGAAATACCCAGAATCGTGTTTGACCAAATATCTGGGCATTCTGTGGTCCAGCCAAGTTAACACGTTAAATTAACCATCACAAAGTACACCAAACCGTTGGCAAATCAGAATAGGGACTATAAATTGAAGTATTTCATCAGTATTCAAGTTTCTGAACGAGGTAACTGTACTGAGATTACTTAAGACAAATTTTAGGAACAACACAGTGTATTAAGGTGTAAAGATGCATGATGCATGCAAACTACTCTGAAGTAGATAAAAAAAGAAGTAATGGGTATGTGAGTGTGTGTGTGAGTGTATGAGAGAAAACAAATGCGGCAGAATGTGAAGAAGCACAAACGATCCGTGACCTTTTATGTGGCAACATAATTGGGCTCATACCCTTGTCAGAGAATTGGAAGCATTAATTGCTCAACTTGGTTTCAACTTGAAGTAAGAATAGGAGGGCACAGCAGGGAGCATGCGCCTCAGGGCTCTAGTGCCTGTAAGTCCCTCCAGAGCACTCCTTGACCTTTTCTTTCTAAATCACAGACTTGGCATCGGAGCATGGCTATGTTGAAGAAAACACAGCTAATACTGAAATAGGAGAGGAAGAATGGGCCAGGACAGGCTGGATTTAATTTTTTTTTATTCTCCAGTGGTCATGGTATTATGAAATTAGATAGTTCATTACGAGTTAAAATTAAAATTAACCTTTTTAAAAAGTAGGATTATTCTTGAAGAACGAGTTGGCAGTTGCCCTACGAAAGTTCACAGCTGTAAGCACAAATTATTGCAAACTGGTATTTGATTCAAGTGCTAATAGAAACAAGATTGGCACTCTTAGCAGCGTGCAGTCTGGAAAAGAGAAAAAGGAAAGGGTGTTGATAAAGTACTTTCTCACAATGGAATTAAGTGTAGAGGTGACAGTAGAATTACAGTGGAAAAATGAGGTGATGACTTAGGAGGTACAAAGAGCTGCTGCATTTTCTTACATCAAGTTGAAATCTGATCCCTGGGAATATTACTTGTGACTATTAAAAACTATCTTGTATCTTGCATGGAAGACATAATTTAAAAAAAATCAACAAATATCAAAATATTTGAAGGTAGCACTTTGGAAGCTGGAATGTTTACCTTGCTGTAATGATTTAAGTTTTGTCATTTATAGATATCTAAGTTTTTGCTTGTCAAAATACTGAAGCATGTCTCCAATCGTAAATGAAGGTAGACCTTAACTTGAGAATAAAGAAAGCCATGCTGAGTGTACATAATGAGGTTCTGTTTGTCTAATTCAGATTTAGGTTCGAAGCATGATTGTCTTTAAACTGTCTGTCAGATAGTTAATGATTTATAAGGTAACACCATGGGAACTTGCTTTTGAAAATAAGTCTACTAAAAAACTTATGCAGTCCTTTTGATGTGTTATATTGTTCTCTGATTTATCTTTTACTGCATATTTTTGTGTATGTTAATTTCAGTTGTGTGACATGGCCAGGAAATGAAGTATTTGAACTGATTGTTCTTTTAAAGCCATATCTTTTAAAATGATTGTGAATTTTTAAATAATCTGACTATAGTTAAAATTCTTTATTGTACATTGGCCATCTTCGTTTGGAAATTCCACAGACATTTCACATACTTCTTTTTAATTCATAAAGTTTATGTTCACCAAACCTATACGCGCACACAAAGCTGCATATTAAGTAGTGATATGCTATTAAATCCCATGCTAATCCAGCAAGGACAGAAAAACTTGTAACATTTAAGAATAATGCACTTATAAACAAATAATCTATTTTAATAAAATTTAAAATCAGGTTGCTTAGATGAAGTAGTGTAAGATGTGTGCATTTATCTTAGAAGCTTTATATTGCTATTTATAGATAATGTGACTTCTGTAAAAAAGTAAATATTAACTGTGATAAGTAAATAGATATGTGTGCAAAACAATAACCGAGTAAACATTAAGAAAACTTATTGAATCTGAAAATTTCTTCTTTATCATATTCATGTTTGAAGATATTTTCATGATTCTTACTTTATGGCCCTAATTTTTTTCTGTTGGGGTATAATTTATATACAGGACAGTGTGTTCTTCTTGGCATATAGTTTTGAATTTTGGCAAATGAATACAGTCCATGTGCAACATTTTGGAAAATTGAACTTCTCTTACTCTGAGTGCTTTATGATCTCGTGGTCACTTAAGGACTATCAGTGTGAATTTTAAAGATTGCACAATAGCTATTTTAGAAATTTCAGTGTTTTCACTTATGCTTACTAGTATTAGTGAATAACATATTAAGGAATGTACTTTTTCCTCTGTTTCCCTAATTCCAGTGCCTTAAGTTAGCCTTTATTGTTTCTGGCCTTGACTGTTGCATCAACCTGTGCACTGGTTTTGCTGTCTTCCATGGGAATGCCTTTCTAATTCATCTTCCACACTGCTGCTGCTGCTAGCCTTTCTAAGGTACAGAGCTGATTATTTTAATCTTCTGCTTAAAGTCTTTCACTGGCTCTCCATTGCTTTTAGAACAAAATCCATCTTTTTAAAATCAGAGTCTTCCATGAATTCGTTTCTGCCTCGTCTTGCCAGGCCTTCACTGTCTTCCTTTTGCCTGTGTTTGCCCATCTGCACTCATTGCAGATTCCCAGATGCGCCGTGCTCTCTGACTTCTTGGTGAGCTTTTGTATTCTGTCCATCAGTGCCTGACTGTGTAGAACTTCAGATTGGGTGAGATGCTCTCACGTGCTCAGCTGGTTCACTTGCTACCTCATCCCCCTCTTCGAGGCTTGAACCCTGGGCTGCTTAACCTGCCCAAGTGCCTCTTCTGGACCTTGTGCTGCTTGATATCAGAGAGTGTGTCTGCTCCCCAGGGCTTTGCACAGTATTGGATACAAGTAAGCATGCAGAATGCTTCTTCAGTTAGTAAACTGTATATGTATATGTAGAGTATGATGACTACATAAAACCCACAAGACAAGTAAGGAGATGAGACTAATAAATGTATTATCGCAGCGGTGGGCACCAGAATTCCTTGTGTGGAGGGACAGCCCTGAGGCACCGCCTTGTTCTCAGGCTCTCCTAGGGGTGTGAGTATGAATGTAAGCTGGGACTGGGAGGTCCGAAGTGGAGGAAGCTGCCTGACAGGAAACAAGGGGCCAGATTTGTTGGTTTTGTTCTGAAGGAGGAAGGAAAGGGAAAAGAAGGAGAAAAGGCAGAAAAAGGATGGAGGCCAGGGAGTAGGTGAGATAACGCCCTCCCCTAAGGATGGGAAGGGAAGAGAGCTTAAGGATGTTCCTACTTCCAGTTTCCTTTTCGTTGTTGCCACGCTTGCTGCTTCTCTGTCTTTCTCCAGAAATCTTCACCCAAGTCTTTCATGCTAAGGAATGCTTTCTGCATGAGTTTGGGTTTTGTTTTTCTCTTTTATAGAACTCAAAGAAGGCCCCCACTCTTGTTTGAATTGGTGCAGCACAGAACAGAGATGATACTGAGTACTTTAGAGGGAGCTGAGGATGTCAGCTTCCTAGGACTTGATAGAAGCCTTGAAGGAGCGGAGGCTTAGGACCTGCACTGGCCAGGGCTCTGCAGGATTTGAGTCCATCAGTCTAGATTCTAAGGAGCTGGCAAAGCCCAGGCAGTAACTAGGATACATACACAACAGGAAAAGGCTGGAAATGACTACAAAATGAGAGGGGCTTAGGATGGTGGGGTTATAATTGCCCCCACTTCTGAGACTTTCTCTGTTACAGGTCACAACAAAAGAAAAATTTTAAAAAGAGGAAAATGTCTGCAGTGTCGTGATGTTGCCTTATTCACACCAGCACTTGGAAATGAGGCTAATGCTGAGCTCTTTACTACTGAACGTGCTGGGAAGAGGAAGGTGAAAATAATTATTGAGGAATAGGGAATTTGGACCAGGACTGAAACTCCCTTCTTTACCAAAAACAGGAACTTTTTAATTAACATGTTAGGCTTTGTTTCCCTCTTTTTTTTTTTTTTAATCTATAAGTTAATGTCTTAAAGAGAAAAAAAATGTTAAGTACCTGAAAATTGGTACGATTTTGTGGAGACAGTGTTTAAGTTTTAGAAGTTGATCGTATTCTATAGATCATAGATTTATAATAAATTATGGCTTAATTATTTCAGTTTCAACTGCAACAAGCTGTAAGTTTCTCTACTTCCTGTTGCATTCACAACTAAATCTCACAGTGTTGCTTTATAATTTTCTCCTTTTCTCCTGAAAAGAAAAAAGTCATAAAACCATTGATAGGGTCACAGGATTGTACTGCAGTGTCTTGCATATATTGCTGTTAATTAAGTGTTCCTTGTTGATGGCAAATGGGATTCAATGTTAGATCATTATGCTATTTGTGTTTTCTCTTCATGCTCTGATTGCATGCATATAAGCTCTAGTTATAATCGCAAAAGACTGATGTATAAACTCCAGTGACACTTTACCAACTTACAGTGGGCAATGTGGATAAACAAGTATATGGAACATTTGTGTTTGCTTGATTAGTGCATTTTTCTATTTGGGTAAATGTGTCAAGTTAAAATTGGGTTGCTTGGCGATCATGGAATTAGAAAAAAAGAGGGTTGTTTGTGTATTCTACTAGCTGAGGACATGAAGGCTCAGGAGCACCATACAGCCGTGTCTGAAATAGGGGTGTTCCTTCCTAGGGACCCTGGTGTTTGTAGCTGTTAGTTCGGTTGTCCCCAGGAAAGTGCTAGAAACACACTGCCCAATTTGACATTCTGTTTTTTGTTTTCATTTTGTCCAGGCTGTCTTTTGTTGTCCATTCTTTAAATATTTTAGTTCTTTTGGTTAGGATAGTTCAAATCCTTCTACCCTATTTACAGGAAGTTTTCATAGATCTCATTTCATCCTTTGTTGTGTATTTTAGCCAAGCTGATTGCTGAGGTCTTTTACTCTTGTTTCAATGCGCTGCCTCTCCAGCACTCTCTTTGGAGACCATTTGTGTCCATTAGAAAGGCTACATGTAATCTTTTTTCCCATCCTTAATGCCTTGACCTATCCTTATCCTTCTTTCTGTCCTTTAATTCTTTTCTCTAACCCTTTCTATCCAAGGATGCATTATTTATCACTTTCTGAAGGATCTGCTCCCCAAGAAACTGCTACCCATCTCCACTTTTTCCAGCCTCTCTTGTATTTATCCATGGGCTTTCTCACTCATCTGCCTTCTAAGTTGGAAAAAAGTTTCATATGATTCTTTACCATTTCCTCTGTCCCTTCCATTTATATCCCCATTTCCTGAATAAAGCTGTCTATATTCATTGCTTTTAAGAATGTTACTTTGTTTTTCCATCCCCACCTTCACACCCTGCCCTCCCTCTGTAAACTTGAGGTTCGAGTTTTGTTTATTTATACAACTACAGTTCAAGAACAGCCAAATGGAAGAGATTCATAGGGCAAGGCACTTGGGGTGGGGGAGGCCATGGAACATGTGGCCTTTCATAACCTCTCAGGGTGCACCACCCACCATCCCAGCACCCTTGTGTGTGTACCGACCCGGAACCCCTCTGTACCTCAAACCTCATTGTTTAGGAGTTAATATGGAGGTTTCTTCACTAGGCATGATAGATTAAATAATGGCCATTGGTGATTAACTGAATTACCAGCCCCTTTTCCTTCCCCAGAGGTGGGAGGAAAGAGTGTGAGAGGGTGGGGCTGAAAGTCCTTGGTTTCTAGCAACCAGTCCCCATCCTGACGCAGTCCGGGGGTTGGTGGGGGTGGGGGGTAGGGGGGTAGGCCCAGCCACCTCATTCATTAGCATACCAAAGACTCTTACCACTCTGGAGATTCCTAAGCTTTTAGGACTAAGACCAAATAAGGACTAAGACCAAATATGTGTATTTCCCATTGTACCAGTGTGACTTCATTGATGATCCATTTTTATTGCCATTCTGTCTTTTCTTGGATTCTATACACTGTTTCCTAACCATTTCTTTGGCTCTTTTTCTTGCATCCTAACTCCTGGTCCTCTTCAAGACTTGCCCTTCTTTTGTGTGGCCTTCCAAAGGGCTTTCTTCTTAAAGCTTTCACCATTGCCCCTCTTCCAATAACTTTTGTGCATTGTAGGGGAGGAAAAATATTTTTTCTCCACCCTTCTAAGTTCTCAGCTTGGATCCTTGTAACAAAATATGAACAAGAGAGAAGTATATACATTTATTTCATGCAAGTTTTATGTTACATGGGAGCCTTCATCAGGAAATAAAGACCTGAAGAAATGGTTAAATCTGAGCTTTTTTATTTTGGTTTGATGAAGAATGGAGAGTCATGGGAAAAGGGTGTGGGTAGGACAAAGGGTATGAGGTTAATGTAGTAAATGGGGGAAAACCCAGCAAGTCCTATTTGTTCAGATTCCTCTGTGTGTCCCCTGTCTTCAGAGATAAGGAGGCTCCTTTCCTCTGGACATAGGTAGGGCCCCTTGCACCAGAGGATTTTATGACGTGCTTCAGGGGAAGGTCAGAAAATCCTTCTTGCATGTGCTGTTTCTCAAATACCTTCAGCTTAAAATATTCATATACCGAGGTACTGTGTTTTGGGATAGCATGTCCCGAACCCCATGCTGTCTCTGCAGAACTTTAGTTCCTTGTCTAGAACTGCTCACATGGCAGACTTTTGGGGATGTCATGCATCGCTTCAAAATCAGTGTTGAAACCCCAAAACTTCCCCTTTCAACTTCCCCTTTCAGCAGAATTCTGTCAATAACACTACCATTCACCAGACTTTCGTTTCTTATAGTCAAGATATGGGTCCAGTGTGGAGAAAATGGAACAGAAGTTCAGTTCGTTTATCTTTGAAAATGGGGACCCCTGTCCTGTTTGCTTTTGCAGTCTCAGCACCCACATCAGGTGTTCAGCAAATGTTTCTTGAACTGAATATTAGGGTGATTCTCAGGTTCATTATTTCCTCTTCCTTCTAGTGTCTACTCAGACCAGATGCTCATTAGCACACATCTAGTTTATTGCAATAACTTCACCATCTTTTAGTCCTTCTTGCTTCTGTCCACGTGGCACACTACTGCCAGAGTAATTTTCCTAAAACCCTTCTTTCCTCTTGTCAAGCGCCATTATTGCTTACAGAGTCAGTTGAAGCTAATTAGTCTGGCATTCCAGGTTTGGAATCAGCTCATTCCATGTACATATTTTATGTCATATTTTTTACTGTTTTCCCCACATGTTTATTATGGTAAAATAGAACAGTCCTCTTACTCTCTGCTAGGAAAATACTTACTCCTGCTTATGCTCTAATTACTCTTCTAGTCCAGAATTTCCCAGCTGTTCTCTTTGCCGGTTCAAATCCTGCACATGTTAGCTAAAGACGTAACACCCAGTTCAGGTGTTAGTAGGCACTTGGTGAATGTTTCTTAAATGAGTGAATGAGGACTGGTGTTTTCAATGAGCTTATCTGACTAGCTTCACATGATAATGATATCCCCTTAATGTCCATGGACTCCATCATCTTTTTTTAATTAAATTACATTTTCACAGCTTATTGTAAATTTATTAAGTAATTAATTCATTGAATAAAATCAGGTGTATGAGTAACTTAGTCATATACGAAGAAAGCTACTTGAAATGGCTTCAAAAGCATTACTCTCTTTATTTCTACGTTTATTGTAAAAGTGCTTTTAAATTAAGCCTTTTCTTAGCTTTAACATAAGTGAATCATTGGATCTAATCAAATGATTTCGGCACATTCTCTGTGCAATTACATTTGTGCAGCTTAGCAGAAACTATGGCAACAGAATAAAAAAAAAAGTGTTGTTACTGATTGTTTTCCTCCCGAAGAGTGAGAAGTTCCAAGTTAAATATCCCACATCTTAAAAAAAAAAAAAGATTATAGGTAACATGCATTACAAATTGTTTGGTAATAGAATTGCCTAGAAAGTTGGGTTAAGAAGCCATTTATCAATCATGTGTTTATGGCTAAAATCTTGGAAAAGTATACTAAGAATTAACAGTAGCTATCTTTGGTGGTACTATGGGAGATTCTCAAGGTCCACTTTAGGCTTATGTATATTGTTTATCTTTTTAAACCATGAACCTGGATTATTTTATAATAAAAACCCCAAAAGCTATTTAAATTTGGGACAAAAGACAGTTATCTTCTTTGTCTAAATTTATTAATTTCAAAGTTACACCAGTCACATTTTCCCACACTGCATGTAACCATTTTAACATTATAGGAGGAGCTGACGGAATCCAGTTATAAAGAACCAAGTGTTTTATATTCATTGTGGAATACAAGATTTTTTCTTTAAGAACTGTCAAACTGTTTTCTAAAGAGAGTCATTTAAATATTGAAATTTATTAGAGTTTTGGCAAGTATACTTTTAAAAATCCACTGATTTCTTGTAAAGGGCTTAGTTAAATTCAGTCTTAAAAGTGATTTCCTAACCAAGGAGTGTATGTTATTGGATAATAACACTAATCAAGAAATGAAGGATTTTTGCTAGGATCATTCGTAATATTTTAATAAGGAAAAAGTCAGTTAAAATTGCTTTGTGAAAGCATTAAAGCTGTTTATACCTAACTTTTCGAAATGATTAAACTTAGTATTGTATTAATGTAAAAAACCTATAAATGTTTGCTGAGAGGAGACAGTCTAAGCTGATTAATAATAGAGATAAGCCTAAAGTAGACCTTGAAAAGTTTAAAAATGTTTGTTGTTTTAGTCCAAGTTTGCTAATATTTAATGACTCAGATGATGTGGGCATCAAAATAGATGCCATAGAGAAACAATTGATATGGTTATACTGTGTACCAACTAAATACCTCTCGTGTACATTTGTTGGTATTCTTTGTTATTTTATACGTTTGTGAAGAGTTTTCATAGGCATTGTTTCTGTGGGAAGGAGTTAATTCTTTCAGTTAGGATTTAGGGGCTGATGACGAGATTTTGCTGCCATTAAGCTACTATACCCAGAAACCCAGAAATGCCCAAACTCTGCCCAGTGAAATTACTCTTACCCCTCAGGAGTCATGAGGGAACCGTCTTCAAGAAACAGTAGCTAGTGGGACTCAGCACCACATTGATACAAGCTGTGAGAGCTTCCAACACGACAGTGTAGAAGTCTTCTTAAAAGCTGCGTTGGTGCGTGTAATTTAGGCTTACGGCCTAGGTGAGAACTCCTGCTTCCCTCCCAACCCCGTCTAATCATAATCTTGGGGCCAGCATGTTGAGGTGTGCGAGTTACAAGTTTTAGAGGGGAGAACAAACGAATGAATGAACACCAGATCCCAAGAGAACCTGCACAACTGCTTAGTTAAATACTGTATATGGTGGACGGAGGAGTGCAGGTGAATGGCCATGCGCTCCCAGGGGGTCAGGCCAGGCCAGAAGCTTGAGGCACAAAACAGACCTTGTGGGAAGACTGTTCTTAACACAAAGACTCCATCTACTACTGACTTTCTCCGGTCAGGATATTGGACTCTTGGATAATTAGGTTAATAACCTCTTATCTTTGAGGAGAACGAGACAAGGGGTTGGGCAAAAGCATGCAGGCCTATTTCTAGTACAGTTTGGTCCCAGGCATGCAGGTTGCTCCAAACCATCTGGTCAACATATCATTTTGGACTTTCCTAAGGCATGTGAATGATTCAGAAATACAGAGTATTTCTGTAAGTGGCTGATGTCTCTTTCATCTCTAGGGTGGAATAAAGTGTTGTAAATATTTTAAGAATTCTTCTAATAAATGTTAGTGTTGTTGCTGGGAAATCTGAGCTCCTGCTCTTAGGTTAACAGTTTAATTAAGGGAATTGTAGTTTATTTTTAAGCTTTCATGCTCAAAGGCTTCTAATTACAGCGACGAATAATAACATAGAAATGAAAACCATTTTGACACCTGCACTCACATGCTTGAGTATATGCTTGCCATTGCTTGGATTCTATATAGCATCATATTTACCACTTGCTTTTATGTGTTTTGTCATTAACACAATGAAAAAAATCTTTTAGTTAGCAAATACTACCCCATGCCTAACTACGATAGAACTTCCTATAGATTTGCTTCCACATATGTGGTTTCTTACTTACCTAACGGATATAATGTAAAAAAAGGATCATATGTATATGAAGTTGAAGATCCCTGAGATGGGCCTATATCATTTCACCTTTAAGGTTTTATTTTACTCTTTGAAGTTGACTTCCTAGAGCAGTAGTTGAAGGGAAAAGTAGAAACTACTATTATAATGTTGACTGTAGGAAGACTTTTGCTTCTTGTAATGCCAGAATAAGACCCCCTGCTAGAGAATTACTTTGTAGAAAACAACTATAAAAACTGAATTTCATACAAAAAGCAACATTTAAGGCACTTGAAAATGAATACAAGCAGGTAGACTCTTATGGGGAGTACAAAGTTGGAGGAGGGAACGAAGTTAGTATTGCCTTTTCACTGATTTTAGTTTCAAGCTAAGTACAGGCCATATTATTTGGATTCTGGTGAAAAAACAATAGTCTCTCTGGAAATCTGACCAAGGAGGTGAAAGACTTACACATGGACAACTACAAAACACTGATTAAGGAAATTAACGATGACTTAAAGAAATGGAAAGACAGCCCATGCTCTTGGATTGGAAGAATCAGTATTGTTAAAATGGCCATACTACCCAAGGCAATCTACATGTTTAATGTGATCTCTATCAAATTACCCATGACATTTTTTGCAGATCTAGAACAAACAACTCTAAAATTTATATGGACTCACAAAAGACCCAGAATTGCCAAAGAAATACTGAATAAAAAGAACAAAGCTGGAAAATAACCCTCCCAGACTTCAGACAATACTACAGAGCTACAGGAATCAAAACAGCATGGTATTGTCATAAAAACACACATATAGATCAATGGAACAGAATAGAGAGCCCAGAAATAAACCCACAAACCTACAGTCAGTTAATCTTCGACAAAGGAGGGAAGAATGTACAATGGAGAAAAGACAATCTCTTCAGCAAGTGGTGTTGGGAAAACTAGACAGCAACATGTAAATCAGTGAAGTTAGAACACTCCCTCACACCATACACAAAATAAACTCAAAATGGCTTAAAGAGTTAAATGTAAGACAAGACATGATAAACCTCCTAGAAGAAAATATAGGCAAAACTTTTTTTGACATACATCTTAGCAGTGTTCTCCTAGGGCAGTCTACCCAGGCAATAGAAATAAAAGCAATAATAAACAAATGGGACCTAATTAAACTTATAAGCTTTTGCACAGCAAAGGAAACCATAAGTAAAACAAAACAACAACCTATGGAATGGGAGAAAATATTTGCTAATGATGCAGCTGACAAAGATTTAATTTCCAGAATATATAAACACTCATACAACTTAATAATAAAAACCAAGCAGCCCAACCCAAAAAATGGGCAGAAGACCTAAACAAGCAATTCTCCAATGAAGACATACAAATGGCCAATAGGCACATGAGAAAATACTCAGTATCGCTAATTATCAGAGAAATGCAAATCAAAACCACAATGAGGTATCACCCCACACCAGTCAGAATGGCCATCATTAAAAAGTCCATGAAAAATAAATGCTAGAAAGGGTGTGGAGAAAAGAAAACCCTCCCACACTGCTGGCGGGAATGTAGTTTGGTACAGCCATTATGGAAAACAGTACGGAGATTCCTCAAAAAACTAAAAACAGACTTACCATATGGTGCAGCAGTCCCACTCTTGGACATATATCTGGAGGGAACTCTAATTTGAAAAGATATATGCACCCCAGTGTTCATAGGAGCACTATATACAATAGCCAAGACATGGAAGCAAGCTAAATATCCACCAGCAGATGACTGGATAAAGAAGTTGTGTATATATATATATACAATGGAATAATTCTCAGCCATAAAAAGGAATAAAATAATGCTATTTGCAGCAGCATGGATGGAACTAGAGATCATCATTCTAAGCCAAGTAAGCCAGAAAGATAAAGAAAAATGCCATATGATACTGCTCATATATGGAATCAAAAAAAAAAAAAAAAAGAAAGAAAGAAAGGAGAAAAGAGGACACTAGTGAACTCATCTACAAAATAGAAAAAGATTCGTAGACATAGTAAACAATCTTTCGGTTACTGGGGGAAAGGGGGTGGTAAGGGATAAATTTGGGAGTTCGGGATTGGCAGATGTTAGCCACTGTATATAAAAATAGATTTAAAAACCCCAGATTTCTTCTGTATAGCACAGGGAACTATATTCAATATCCTTTAATGAAAAATAATATGAAAATGTATATATATATACACACATACATACATACATACATGACTGGGACATTGTGCTGTATACCAAAAATTGACACATTATAACTGACTATATAATAATAATAATAATAATAATAATAATAATAATAATAATAATAATAATAATAATAATAATAATGATGATGAAAGAATAAAGAAAAAAAAAGTGTCTCTGGCCAGGGAAACTAGAAAACTAAAACCAGAGAACTCTGGCCACTGAAGATAGTAGAGGAATCCTGGAAGGAGGAGAGCTTCAAAGGAGGGGATATCCTCAAATTTCATGTGCAAAATTTGTACATACATCTCTGACTGACCTCTGAACCATGCATGAGTACAACAGACTCAGAACAACTCAGCTAAATACAAAAAAATCTGGATTGCCTTAAAACTGCCTTCTAAGAAACAGAGTTTATAGTTCAAGTCAGGCCAAGCCAAGCCAAGATAATTTGCCTGCTAAAACAAGAGACAACTCTTGCTGGAAAAAACAAAAACAAAAACAATCTAGAGTATTCACAAATTAACATTTAAGGGTTAAGGTTAATTAAGTGTAAAATTCAAAATTACTCTACATATGAAGAATCAGGAAAATGGAACACATCCCAGGAGGAAGTAAAAACAACTGAGTCCTAGCCTGAGGTAACTGAGTCATTGGCAACTGGCAATAGCAGACAAGAATGTTAAAGCAGCTCTTACAGTATCCTCAGTGAAATTAAAAAACATGCTCTCCGTGAGTGAAAAAATAAATCCTATCAGATAAATAGAATGAAAAGGAAATGAATTGGAAGTTCTAGAAATGAAAAATACACTGTTTGAAAATTTAAAATCCACTGGATGGATTTAACAATTCAATAGAGATGTCAGAAGGAAAAATACATGAACTTGAAGATAGAAGAAAGGAAATTAATGTAAAGAACAGAGATGAAGCATATTGGAAAAATGTGAATAGTCTCAGGGACCTCTTAGTATCAAACAATCCAACATACATGTAATTGGAATCTAAGAAGATAAAGGGGAGAGAGAATGGGATAGAACAAATATTTGAAAAATTAAGGCAAAAATTCCCCAAATTTGATGAAAAACAAGAATTTACAGATACAGCATACTCAGTGAATACCAGGCTGAATGAACCCAAAGAAGTCCACATCAAGAAACATTGTGGCGAAACTGTTGAAAATCAAAGGTAAAGAGCAATATTGAAAGCAGTAAGAGGAAAAAAAAACCACATTCAAATAGAGGAGCAATAATCTATTTAATGACTAACGTTGTCTCATAAACCAGAGAGTGGAAGAACATGGTTTAAAGTGCTGGATGAAAAGAAAAAAAGTATACAACCCAGAATTCTATGTCAAAGGAAAATATTCTTCAAGAATGAAGATGATTCTGGAGTTAGACAGTGGTAATGATGGTACAACCTTGTGAACTTATTAAAAACCACTGAATTACACACTTTAGAAGGATGAATTTTATGGTATCTTAATTATATCTCAGTAAAAATTTGAAGGTAGGAGAATGACTTTTTCAGATAAAAGAAGACTCAGAGAATTCATAATATGCACTGCAAGAAATGTCAAAGAATGTTCTTCAAGGCTGAAAAAATGTGATACCAGGTAGAATTTTGGATATTTGGAAAAGAAAGACCATCAGAAATGATAAGTGTCTGGAGAAATGCAAAAGTCTCTCTCTCTTTTTTCTTTATTTCTTTGTAAATTTCTTTATAAATTGCTTTATTATATAAGCAAAACTCATAACATTGTCTTGTAAAGTTTATAACATACAGAAGATGTTACAAATCCCGTGTAATTTATAGTGGCTATATGAGAAAGGATGATTGCAGGGTTTCTGTATTTTATGTGAAACGGTGCATTTTTAGTAGTTAGAGTTGTATATTGTAATAAAAAAGAATGAAGCAGTAACACACAAAAAAACTCAGATAAACCTCTGAAACATCAGGCTAAGTGAATGAAGAATGCAAAGAAACTATGTACTGTATGACTCCCTTTATATGAAATTCTAAAGAAATTAAAACTCTGGCAACTGGAATTAGATTATTGGGTGCCTGAGTCAGTGGTCAGGGAAGTGACTGGCTTCAAAGGGACATCCTGAAACTTTTCAGGAGGGTGGCACTGTTTTATATCTTTATTGTAGTGGAGGCTTCACTACTGGACACAATTATCAAAAGCATCAAACTGTTCATTTGAGTGAATGATTTTTATTGTATGTAAATTATACCTCCATAAAACTTTGAAATATTAACAGTAGATTTTTAGTGCTCAAACATCTTCAGTTAATTTTCCATTTGAGCAAAAAATTGACCCATGAAGTTTGTTCTATTTCTCCTCACTTTAAAAGCAAAATAATAAAAGAAAAATCAGAGTTAAATGGTGAATAATACAATTATTTTTGTTTCAACACCAGTGAAATTGTAATTAATTCTATTAAATAAAAAAGTTACTGTCTTTCATATCTTCAGAGTAGAAAAATATGAATCAATGGTATGTTTTCTGATAATCCCAGGTAATAGCTTTGAGAACTGTTGTCAAGATTAAGATCTCTGTATCCTACCCTGTTACAGTTACACCTGCTTGGTCCCCAAGTAAGGTTAAGACAGCAGAATGAAGGAAAGGAGTGTTTTATGACAAGCTTGATCTTTGGTCTCTTGCCACAAACCGAATCCTTGCTCTGGGTAAGCTGTGCTGGGCCACGTGGACCTGCTCAAGATTTACTGGTACCCTAAGCAGATGCTACCCTCTAAGCTTGTTCACTGGAATCTCCCCATTCTTAATCAAGAAAAGCCCAGGAAAGATAAAACTCTCGGAGAAACTTGAGGTGGAAAATGTGTGTTTTTATAAGCCCAGGGCTAAGCTCTTTTCAAGCCCAGCATTGTTGGGTTTTCCTAGGACCTGGGCTTGAGGTACGAGGGAGGAAAAGAGCCTCTCCCAAGATCTGCCTTACCTCACCAGCCACCTAGGAACAAGATTAATAGGAAAGCAATACAAGGTGTAAACAAAGTCTTAGCAGCTAAGGCCAGGAGAGGAGAATCCAAAGAGAACGTGTCTTGAAGAAAGCAGAAACCTCCTCTTCTCTGGGAAGCCTTCACCACCACCACTCCTCCCCCAAGTACAGAGGCGTCAGTGCTGTTCATCTCGAGCCCTGTCAGTTCTTCCCCCCCGCCCCCAGGACTGGAGGTTGGGGAAGCTTTCAGCCTCCTTTGCAGGCAAAGTGTTCATTTATGTCAGAAATCAAGTAGCAGAGGTAGGAGATTATGAACAAAAACAGGCCTTCATGATTATCTGAAAGATCTTTGTGAATAACCAGGGTTTCCTGGAAGGTATACTTTGTAGAACAAAGTATAATTAATCTGTGGCCTCTTTTAATTTCCTGTAAAGTAATTCCTTGGTTAGTGAAGAAAGGTTGGAGTGCCTGTGTGTCAAAAGGTAGTTCCTTATCTTCTTTGTCTAGCTGTAAATATGGATATGCAAGAAAGACAGTATACGGACAGTGCTTTTGGAAAGCTGGGCTTTTGCACATCTCTTAGTAAATAAAAGATGACTCCTAATAGTGACAATCAGGGGTGATAATTTTTAATGTATGACTCTTTAATAATGTCTTAAACTTTAACAATTTTTGCACAATAAAATAACAGAATTTAACATTCAGTTAAAAGAGAGCCTAGTCATTATTTCAAAAGTAGTGGTTTCCTGTGAGCTTGACTTTTAAAATGTAATCTGTTTGACATACTACAGGAGGATATGCAATGGTGTGTACTCTTTAAGATACTACCTATGTTTTTGGTATTCATTTTAGATTATTAAAGCCGATGTGAACTTGAGTCCTGGGCTATGTACACTGATTTGTTCCTACTGTGAAATTATGCATTAATGGTCAAACTCTTAGGAACAGAGAGTAGAGCTTGAAAGAGAGGGAAAAGAGGAGTTGTTCAACGGAGTTTGTTTTGCAAAGTGAAAAAGTTCCAGAGATCTTGAAAACAAAATATCTATAGTTAACACTGTGTTGGATGCTTAAAAATGGTTAAGATGGTAAATTTTGTGAAATTACTTATCCCCTGAAAAAATTTAATTCTAGAAGTTCTTAGTTGGGTCTAATTTTCTTCAAATTGCATTCCCAAAACATTAATTTATTTACAAACACTAATAATCTTAATGGAGCACAGCAAACACTGTATGAATTAGCTCATATAATCCTCATCACAGCTCTGTGAGGTAGGTGTTATTTTATTATCTGCCATTTTATTATGAACATTTTCAAATATACAGAGAATTTGAAAGGATTTTATGTTGAACATCCTTATACTGTCTAGATTCTGCAATTAACATTTTGTTTTATTTGCTCTATCACTTATCTATCCAGACCTGTATTTGTCCATTAGTCCCTCTTTAAAATGCATTTCAAAGTAAACTGCAGACACCAGCATGCTTTGAGGGTAGGCATTTTTATTATCTTCATTTTACACTAGAGGGATCTGAAACACAGAGAAGTTAAGTAATTTGTTCAAGGTCACACAGCTTTTAAGTGGTAGAACTAGGATTTGGACCAAGCCCTTCTTAGTTGCTTCTTTCTAATCACATAATGTTAATAGGTATTACCATAAAAAGCAATTTGTGGTCCAATTAAGTTGGACAGATATAAGTATCTCGATCTTGAAGATCCACATGCATATTTTCATGGTACAGGATCTGTGAGGTTTAGCAATAAAGAAACTTATTTAACTTGGTTTAAGCTACTTATTTCCAGATATATTCAACCAGAGAACTCTGCTCCCCACCCTTCCACCAGAAATAATACCTATTAACCATCTCATAGGTTAGGACCAGAATTCAATGGAATATACTCTAGAAAATGCTCATTTATAAGATAGCCTAATTTTGTTTATTAGAGAATATGTTTTTGAAGATTTTATATTTTTAAATATAGTCGTAGAATTTTAGAGCTATCAGAGATCTTAGAATTCATTGAGACCAATGCTTTCATTTCAGAGACGAGGGAACTGAGATACAGGGTGTCAGGTGACAAATGCAGGCTTCTTCATATTCAAGTGCTTAGTGGCAGAAGTGGGAGTGGAACCCAGCCTAAAACCTGGGAATGGCATTTACAAGACACTCAGTAAATATTTGTTGAATAAATGAATACATCTAAATCTGTCCAATTTTCTTTCCACTACATATCTAGCTACATACTAGAATTCATGCTCATTTTCAGATTATTTGGTCAGTAGAGAGTCTATTAGCACTTTATTTTTATGTTAATATTTGATGCAAATGATCCATAGTTACTAAATTCTAAAAAAAATTTTATCCTAGTGTATAATATACAGAAAATTGTACCAAACATAGCTGTACAGCTTAGCATAATTATAAAGTGAACCCTTGTTTAACCACCCAAGTGAAGAAATACACACATTGCTGGTTCCTCAGAAGCCCTTGTGGACCCCTCCTGTTGCTGCTCCCCTTAATTATTTATTTTCTTTCTCTCCTTTTTAGCTAATTTAACAGGACATGCAGAGAAGGTGGGGATTGAAAATTTTGAGCTCCTGAAGGTCCTAGGAACTGGAGGTAAGTCTTAAGTTAATTATTTTTTTAGGAAAAAAAAAGTACTTGATATCCCTACAACAGAAAGGATTGATATTTCAATACCAAAATCAATTAAAATGTAAAAAGCGTAAGGAATCCAATAGGAGAACTGTCAAAGAACACAAACAAACCATTCATAGAAGAAATACAAAATGCAAAATTTAAAAGATTGGCGAAGATTTAGAAAAACCAATCTCTCTTACCCTGTTGTTGGAATGTAAATGAGTTCAGTTTTCACACAGGACACAATGTTTTTTTAAAAAATCACTAACATTTGTAGAGAGCTTGTTACTTGCCAAGTACTGTGTGAAGTGCTTTATTCTGATTGATTCATTCAGTCCTCACTCAACTCTGTTGACAGTCCATGCTCATCATTTTTAATAATGAAAACTCTAGACTCTTCAGAAACGTAACAGTATGAAGTTCATTAAAAGAACATGGATCTGTACGTTCTATTATCTATAAAGTAGAGTTGAAATGATTTGAATTTACTAACATTTTTGAAAGCTCCCCATAATGTAATATATTTTTTAAAAAGACTAGATAAGATAACGTATATTATACCATTTCCATAATATAAACATTGTATGAATAAATGTCTACATGTGAATATACAGAAAAATCTCTGAGCTATACACCAGAATGACAACAGTGGCTGTCCCTGGGTGTTGAGATTTTATATGATCTTGATTTTCTGCTTTACACTTTTCTGTGTCTTCTGAATTTTTGCTATCACTGTTCTTGCTGCTCTAAAGTCCGGGCCTCATGGGCGTATGACCTGTGCAGGTGCAGAGATGCCTGCACTTAGAAGACCCCTAAGTTTGGTTTAATGTTCTGCTTTCACGGTTCTGAAATTCTAAATAATTTGTGAACAAGGCATCCCACATTTTCATTTTGCACTGAGCCTGCCAATTACGTAGCTAGTCTTGTCAGGATATAAATTTTTCTAATCAGAATCCCAGAAGGAGCTGATAGAGTTGGGAGAGCTACTATCCAAAAAGATAATAGCTGGGAATTTTCTGGGATTGGTTAAATGTATGAAATTACAGATTTAGGAAACAGCAAATCTGAAGCAGACAAGTATAAAGAAATTCTTGCATAGATACAGCAGAGAAACTATGAACACCAGAGACAGAAACATACCCTAGAAACAGCCAGAGAGAAAAGACTTATTTATAGAGGAACAGTGAGTGATTAACAAATTACTTTTTAACAGCAACCATGAACTACAGCTGCAGGAGAGTGGAAGAATGTCTGCAAAATACCCAGAGAAAATAGCTGTCAATTTAGAATTGTATACCCAGCAAAACTCTTTTCCAGCAGCGAGAGCAAAATAGACATTTTCAGACAGACAAAAGCTGAGTGTGTTTTCCACAAATAGATCCTCACTAAAAGAATTTCTTAAAGATATAATTGTAGGGAGAAGGGAATTGATCTCAGAGTTTCTAAGATGCAAAAATTTAAGATGAATAAAAAAGATCTAAACAATATTGACTGTAAAACCATAGTCAAAATGTCTAATTTGCAGGGTTAAAAAAAGAAAACTGCAATATTGGACAAAAGTAACATATAATTTGGGAGGTGATAGGAATTGAGTGTTCTGATATAGTATTCCTCAAATTTTAACATGTGTATGAATCTTGAAATGTGTAAGAGATCAAATTGATTGAAAAAAGAATAGAGAACCTGAATAGTCCTATAATCATTAAATAAATTGGTCAATAAGTAAAAATCTTCCTGCTAGGAAGACGCTTTGTATGGTTTTAAAAATGAGTTCTGCCAAACATTCAAGGCATAGATAATTCTAATAATCCACAAACTCTTTCAGAGAATATATAATGTGGAATTATTTCCTCCAACTTGTATAAGGCTAGTATCACCTTGAATCCAAATACATGCAAAAAGGGTATGAGGAAGAAGAATTATAGGCCAGTTTAAAAAATCAATTAAAAATTTTTTTAATTTAATATCAAATTTGTAAAATCCTTGTATGTTTCTTTTAACATGTTTAACATTTTATCTCATTATTTTACCTCAACTTTTTGAGTGGTTTGATCATAGGAGATCTTTAAGATAATTCTGTGAAGGTGAGAAACGTTTGCCAATAACATTTTACTTGCATTTCTGTTCATGCTTCTTCCTATAACTGGTCTGTTGTTAGCCATGGATACTGCCTTTCCTTTTTGTCTGCTGACAGTATCCTGCTCTTATAAGAAGACAGAATAATAAATGTCATCGTAGGTATTTCTGTATTTAAAATCACAGTTTTGATGACTAAATGGAGTAGGTGGAAACTTCTATTATGAATATAATAAAATCTCAATTTTTATTCAAAAATTTTACCACTAATCTTTCAGTTTCATTACCTTTTTAAGGTACCTTTCTTCCAGCACAACTTAGAATAATAGAAAAGCCTCATCAGATGTCTTTACGTGTCATGTCAGGTTTTCTTTGGAAATGAAACTGAGAACTCTTCTGATGAATTAATTTTTATATATTTTGAACTAGAAAAATGCTGTTCATCCAATATCTTGAAGATTATGTGGAATATTGGAATATGAAAGATTTACTTTTTGATCTCATACTTAAAAACATATAATATTCATGAAAAAAAGCTCTCTTACCTCAGAGTATTGATTTATTTCTCTTTTCAGCTATCTGATTTCTTTTCCTCTGTTGTTAGTCTGTTGATCAGTTTCCTAAACTAGAAACTTGGAAATAATTTTTGATTCTGGTCTATTTTGGCCTTTTTATGTCTTATTTCTCAAAGTCCCATAATTTCGCTTTCAAAATGACCCTTGGGTTTATCTTTTCTGTTCCTAGGGCCGTTGCTCATATTACCTTGTGCATGGATTGTTGTTAGGGTTTTTTTCACTGGTCTGTCTTTCTGCAAGTTCTCACTTCCATTTTATGCATTTTATACACATTCTGTTATAAGTAATATTCAGCCTTATTAAAATTTAACACTATTTGCTATTCTCCTGTTTCAGAATTTATAGCGCCTTTGCTTCCAGTTAACTATTCAAGCCCACATTTTTGTCTTCCTTTCAGGCTTAGCTCTCTTTTCTTCTGTCTTTTTTCCTCCAGTTACCCCAATATTCCGCCTGTGTACCAGTCAGGTGATTTTCTTTTACTCCTCATGGTTATGTGTACTTTCCCAGCCTCTGAGGCCCTGTCTTACCTTGTTCCTTCCTAGTGCTTCTGCTCTTTTCCATCTGTCCCAATCCTGCCTGATCACTTCATTCTCTGA
Organism: Camelus bactrianus; assembly: GCF_048773025.1. Classification (NCBI taxonomy): domain Eukaryota; kingdom Metazoa; phylum Chordata; class Mammalia; order Artiodactyla; family Camelidae; genus Camelus; species Camelus bactrianus. The sequence goes on from NC_133544.1 coordinate 12,098,262, forward strand.
ATTGTGACCCTGAAAGTCCTTTATAGAGAAATGTCACTAAGTGGTTCTCTGAATTTTCCTTCACATCTGCTATTTTTCTTCTAGACTGTAAGCTCTTAGGGTCATCCTTATGTATGTTCCCAACACTATTGCCCTACTTTCTCCCCATACACAACAGTATGAAGTTTAATAATAGTCTAACAAGAATATAGTTCATGCTTTTGTCTCCAGCATTATTTTCAAGATTGATACTCCTAAGTTCAGGAAGTATCTTTGGTTCCTCTTTTAGAATTTTGTTTCATGATGTAATTTTGGCTTATTTGTGGAGTAATGAATGATTCTTTAAAAAATTTCTCTCTTTACCTTTTCTGCTGCCTTCCTTTTGACCATTTTGCTTTCTTTGAGACATCTATCCAAGTATGGGAGGAGGTCTTTAAATGTACCCATTGTATAACATTATTAGTAATTCTGATGCTTAATGAATTAGAGCATGTATTCTTGTTAAATTTTCTTTATTCATCATGCTTGATGTGGACTTCACAGATCCTTTGTCATTATGACAAAAAAAAAAAAAAGATAAATTTTGCCATGTAACCATAAAAGGTGCAGCCAAGTTGATTTCCTCTTCTAATTCTGGTGCATTCACAGTTGTGAGGTTCTTGGATATCAGGGATGACTTAGAAGACTCAGGTTTGAATCTTGACACTATCATTGCCTACTCGTGTTCCTTGGGTAAATCACATGAACTCTGTAAGCCTATGTCCTTTTTGGCCTAAGTTAATAATGCCTACCTCACTGATGTTGTTATAATCGATAATGTGAGATAATCGATATGAATTGCCAGTTGCTAGATAACCATCAGTTGTGATTATGTGTTCAACAGGGAACTCCACTGTAACACTGTACCCTAAATTAGAAAGACAAAATTATTTAGGCCTTATTCATAAGGGTAGATAATTAGTTCTTTCATACAGTCACTCTGTTAGCATATGTAGGAGTAATTTTAGCCGAAGTTATATTTCTAATAATAAAAATCTAACAATTGAAAACATATTTCATAAATGAGATATTGATAGTTGAAATTTTATTAGCATTTCTAAGAAGTTTATTTGTGTGTTACCTTAAAAATAATATATCAAATGAAAGATTGTATTTCCTTCTTATTTGTTTTCTAATCTTAACTATTCAAATATTTTAGGTTCTGAATGACTTTTTGTGTGTTAGGTTAACAGTCTTATGCTAAAATATGCATAAAATGAGTAATAAAACATTTAGATTACCTGACACGTAGTAAATGCTATATAAACTTCAGCTCCTTGTATATTTGAAAGGGAAAGAAGCCCATCTTCTAAGAGAGCTGATATAATGCATTACCAGTGTCTTAGATTAGCTTGATACATAAGTGATAGTCATTTCTTAACAGATATTTTATTGTAAAGCCTAAAGTATGTCCAGCGATAAGTAGAGACATACAACCACAAAAGGTCTTCCAGGCTTCAGGCTGTTCCTTTCTAATCAGTTCTCCACACTACAGCCAGGATGATCTTTCTTAAGTGCAAATTTGATCATATCACTTCTCTATTTAAAATCTTTCAGTTCATTCCCATTGCTCTTGGGATTCATTCATTCACATGTATTTATTAAGAGGCAAGTACCATTCTGGGTGTTGGGGATAGAGTAGTGAGCATTAAAAAAAAAGATATATTACATACAAACTTGCGAATTGAATAATATGGTCTTCATTCAATATTTATTTCTGGGTTTATGAAACCTTCAAATGAATGCTGGCAGACTGTAGAAATCAAAATGCCTTACCTCCAGTAATGTCTAATGAGCAGCAACCATTTGTGCCTACCTCAGTCCCTGGCGCCCTCATAAGGTTACTTTTTCCTTATCGTGTGGATTTTGGTGGTAGGAGGGATCGTGTAATTGACAGATCTTGCAAGCTGTTCCATGGAAATACTTATTCATCGAGTAGGGAGAATACTGTTGGGTTGTTTACCCCAGCCTTAAGTGCTATTGTTGAAATATTAACTCCGATAGGTCTTTGCTCATTGGTCCCAGACTCTATGAAAATCATTCCCAACATGAGAGCTTTTTTGAATTTTTTTTTTTTTTTTAACTGCAGACTTCAGAAACTCGTCTTATTAAATGTATTTCTTTTTTTCCTGGGTAATTTGCCACTAGATGGTGCTAGGAATTGCACTAGGCAAGTTAAAGACACAGCTACCTTTTAGCGATATGATCAAAGGGAAACAAACTTTGGCTGAGTCATGTAAGACTGTTTTAACAAGTATGATGACTTAGTCATCATTTGTCATTTAATGCTCTTAAGTGTTTGGAAAGTATCCCTATTAAAATAGTACTTTTAAAAGCCTGTATTCATTAAATTGTCAAAATTGACATTCGAAAAAAGTTTATAGTTTTGCATCTGTGTGTACCCCCATATCTTATAGTTCAGTGTAAGCCTACACAGTGTTTAAGGAAATCTTAGAGGTTAAGTGCTTGTGATGTTTTATACCATAATCAAAAGATGATTCTGTTTGAAGATGTTGGTTGACATTGTCTCCCTGGTATAAATCCAATTAAGCTTACCACTGATGCTGTCGTAGGTCTCATTTGCTAGAAGCAGAACCTGGGACAAGGATTTGGGCACATTTGATTTATTGCAGGAATGCTCTCAGGGGAGAGCGAGGGAAATGGCAGGGCATAGGAGGAGGCTAAGCAGCTTGTGGTCAAAGCTGGGGTCTGGGTTCAGCCTAAACCATGGGGAGTTTTGGAGCAAGAGTGAGGAAGCAAGGCTTTTGTACCCAGACAGCTTGTTTGTTGAGATGTAAACAAAGAATGATTTATGAACTTGCTTCTTAGTCCTTATTTCCTTGTCTTCCTATAATTTTCTTTTAGTAAGGTCTTCCAGTAATCACATTCCATGGGTAGTCAATTCAAGCCTAGACCTCATAGTACGACATGGTTTCCTTTGCAGCTTTTTCTCCTTTCCTGCTGAATCAGAATCTTTGGTTTTCAGGTCATTCGGGACCAGGGGTAAGAAATGGCCTATGGACTACATGAACCGTCCGTATGGAGACAGTCTGGTGTTGGCCACAACCACATGCATACATGCAGTTATTAGCTGGCTTAATGCATGTGGTATCTTAATACTTTTTCTGAAATTAGAAAGTGCTGATCTAGAAGATACTATACAATTATTCTCTAATATTCAAGCTAACAGTATGCATAAATGGAATCCGTAGGTAGTCAGTCCAGTAACTTTTTTATTTTCAACATTTTACATATTAAGTCTTTCTTAGAAGCTGTGACCATCCGCAAGAAAACATTCTGATTGTGAACCTCTTTCAGCTGTACAGCTGTTTTTGACCATTTAAAGTAGTTAAGCAAATGAGTCAAATGGCCCTGGTTAGATTAAAAACTAAAATTGAATTAAATCTGGAATGCTGTCACTTTTATTAAGTTTCTTCCAGATCCTCTTTGTTATGTATCTTCTAGGGAGGGTATAAGTGTTGATGCCTAAAACAAATGGCCTATCTCAGTCTCTTTCATAAAAATTATTGCCTGTGATTTCATGTGCTTTTACTGTCTCTCGTTTGCCTTTAGCATCTGTTTATTTAATCAAGCATGTTTTGGGTTCATACCTTTTCCTTGTATATTAGAAAAATAGTCTGTTTTATAATCAGTCTACCTTTATTCATTTTAGACATTTTGTTTTTATGATTTTACAAATCCTGGCAACAGTGGCTAACTTTAAAAAATGGTTGTATCAAATGGTTAAAATTATCCTTTTTTATTTTAAAATCATGTTGAAATACTTAGTTTTATAGGTATGTATTTTTTTTTAATTTGGAATTTAGTGTGCAATTAAGACATCTGTTGCATAAAGGAATTTAGGAATCAGTGCTTCTGTTTGATAAAGATGTAAAGTCAAGTGCATTTTATTTTGAATGTATTTTGAAATGTACCTATTTTCAAAAAGAGATTTAAGGGCATTTTTCAAAGGTAGAAAAAAAGGAACCTAAAAAAAACAAAAGAACACAGAGCAAAAGGCAGATAACAGAAAAGTGGAATAGATATTATAGACATCTGGGCTTGAGATAGTCATTATAATTGAATCTTAAATTTAACTCTGAGGTTACTAAGAGGTAGGGATAACGGGAACATTCTTTGGCCTACATAATTTGTGTATGTGTTTTTTTTTAAAGGAATGGCATATATATTCATGCAGAGTAGGCTCTCAAGCTTTTTTGACTATTACCCATAGGACAAAATAGGCACATTTTTGTATTGCAGTTCAGTATGTGTATTTATGTATGTATACAGACATACAGACACACACACACTAACATGCTTTTTTCCACTAACACTTACATAGTGTTTGTTATCTGTCAGGCCCTATTCTTGATCCTTATGTTAATTTATTTAATCCCCAAACCGTGTGATGTAGGAACTATTACTATCCATAATGAGGAAATCGAGACACAGCCATGATAACTATTTTGCCCAATGCCACCCAGTTATTAAATAGCATATCTAGGGTTCACATCCAGACAGTCAGGCACCAGCGTCTATGTTCATCATTGTTCTGCCCTATTTTTTTTCTCTTTCATGTGCTTAGACTTGTTTACATTCACATATACCTACACATGTGTATGTATATAAAGAGGAAAGAGAAATTTCATGAAACACTTTTAGTATATTCATTTCTTTTTTTAGTTTTTTAGTTTTAAAATGCTGGTCGGACCCACTAAGTTGATATCATCCTCCACTAATGGGTCACAGCCCACAGTTCGAAAAAAACTGATGTAGAGAGACTTTTAACAAGTGCTGAAGCTATCAAATGGTTCCTTTGTCACGGACATTAAATAATATAATGAGAACAGCCTCTTCGATAAAAGATACGGAGATATTCTTGAAGACACATAATTTTGTTTTATGTGGTCTCTAAAAAGTGGCACACAGAAGATTAAACCTCAGCTCACCAGAGTGTTTCCGGGTAGAATTTAGAGACCAAGTGAGGTGCTTTCTGTTGATCTGTCTTAACACAGGGTAGATTTTAGGGAGTTACTGGGATGCACAGTAATGCTTCTTTTCAGTTCTGAAGTCTGACTAATCAGATATTTCAAATGAGTCTTTAAAAGTACCAGATGATGGTCAAGTCTCCCGGTTGAAGCCCCTGAGTGTTAGCTTTTTGTGCACTGATTGTGCTGACACTGAAATGAAGCTGCTCTTCTGAGAATCCTTCCAGTGATGGTGGTTTTCCTGGGGCTTGATATATATACCACCCTAGCATTATTTATATGTACATTTGATACCAATTTCCTAGGGCAGGACAAGTGAAATTTAGAGTTCCAAGAGAGTATTTCTTGTTTAGTTCCATTTCTGACACTGCTGACTTGGGGTGAGTGGAGTTCTACAGGGCATGATGGAGGGGAAGGCAGGCGGATTCAGCACACATCACATGTGAAAAGATAGAAATCGTTCTTCGGCTTAAGTTACATATGAGAAAAGGTTGTGGCCAGGCATTGTAATCCATTCTTATGTAGTTGTGGCAGTTTACAGAGCAGTGGCCATATGTAGATGTCACCATGTTATTTTCTCTTTTTTACAGTGGTGGCAGCTAAGTTTCCTGAGTTCACTTTTCATCAGGGAATGTTGTCAGGAATCATATTTAATACTCACATTAAGAGTGATTACTTCATGAAAAGCCTGTTCCTTCTCCAAAGGGAAGGAGCTGGCTATAGCTCTCTACTGTGGATCTGCATTGTTAGTTTCTTTTCCTAAAGACCCACCTTCAACTTTAGATCAGAATTGTCAACTGAGTAGAGGGGTTTTGGCTGTATGCTACAGAACTCTTTCTTTGTTTGCTATCTTGCTTATTTTTTCATGTATTCAACATTATTTGAGTTTCCATGGTGTGCTGGCTCCATAGTTATTTGCTAATGATACAAAGTGAGTGAAATCAGATGTAGTCCATGGTTTTGTGGAATTCACAGTCCAGTGGAAGCTACACAGTGAAGCAATCACACAAGTAAATGAAAACACATGTTTCTGATAACTTTTATGGTAGGGAATGCATATGTCATGAGAGTATAAGTAGAGGAACTGTAGTAGCCCGGGAAATCAGGAAAAGGCTGTATATCTGAAGGAGTGAGTCAGTGGGATGGTGAGATGGAGAGAGGTAGGTAGAAGCCAGATAATTTAGATTATCTTAAGCATAATGGGAAATCAAGTGTTTTGAGCCAGAAGGGTTATATTTTTATCAACAATTTAGATGACGACACAGAAGGTATATTTTACCAGATTGAGGGTGAAAGCAAGCTGGGAACATAGCTAGTATGGTTGATGGCCAAGTCACTCTTTAACAAGATGACTGTCTTGAGAGAGGGAAAAATTCCAGCAGTGATGAGTATGTTCCTTTCGTTAGTGGAATCTCTCTCGTATGACGTGATTGGTACTTGTGGTTAATCAAAAAAAGTTGTTTAAAGTGAAAAATCATTTTAAAAGGATATATAAACATGTACTTTGAACATATTACTTATCACCTAAAATGTATAAATGTCACTTGCCAGTCTTTACTTGTAGGCCCAAGGCTCTGAGAGGAGCTTCTTAAACAATGGTTTGTTTTGTATAAACTATACTTGTAATGCATCATCTAAAATTAAGTTTCTGATTCTTTGAAGTAGAATGAGAATGAGACACATTTGAAGTAGTCTGGGTACAAAATCCTTTTAGATTTTCACAGTTTTTTTCCCCTGATCTTTTAGAATTGTTACCCCCATACCTTGTTTTTTTCAGCAGTTCTTTTCTTTAAGTGCCTTGCTTTTATCTAGTTCTTCCAAAGCTTTCCACCTCATTTTTTCTCTTTTATTTCACACTTGCATTTCAGTGGTTTATGTAATATAGAGTTAAATTATATCGTAAGAAAATAACATGTACACACAAGTAAGGCAGTGTGTATCAGTGACTGGTGTGAAGCAGACAGCTGAACTGTGCGGGGACAGGAGGGCATGGGAGAACCAGTAGTAGGCGTGCAGTGGTGCGTTTTACAGAAAGGGGAGTACCAGTTTGTCTCGGGCGTTGTCTAAGTGGAAGTCACCAGGAGGGTTTCTGCCATATTTTTTTAAAAGCTGTAGTTCAGGTACAGTTGTTTATGCTACAAGTTCGGTATGAACCCGCAGTGTGGCATGGCTGGTAAGCAGTGTGTGCAGAGTATGTAGTTTTAAGTAGCATTAATAGAAGTTTGAGTGACAGAGAACAGAGATCTCGCAGTGCTTGAGCATTTGGATCCCAGTGGGAGCAGCATGTCCTAGGTGAGCGCTCTCCAGAGGAATTAAACCAGACACCTTCAGTTCTTAACCTCTTTCTCCAGAATAATGCAGGTAAACATACACAGAGTTTCCTTGCATTTAATTATATAGCATTATAAATTGACTGCTTTTACAGATAGACTGTAAAAATATTTTTTAACAAATTGATCTCATCATTTAAAAACCTTTGATTTTAATCAAAGATTAAATGCTATTCCTAAAAATTTTTGTTGAATTTGGATTTTACAAATAAAGTGAAAAGATTAGTTTAATTGTGCTCAAAGTAAGTTTCAGCAAGAAGGCTGCTTTTGTTCAGCTTGAAAAAGGAGCTGAAATTGTACAGTGGCTTTGAATGTGACAGCATGAATGTCATCTTGCTTTAAAGCCGTCAGTCAGTTTTAACTTTTCTTTATTATGACAAGTGCTAAAAACCTGATTCATAATGATAATTGTGGCCAATGGAATGAGAATCACACCAGTGGAAAAGCAAACTGAGACCTAGTCCAAGGAGCTAGACATTTCCCCATGACACTCCATTTAGTTCATTTTACGTGATTTCCTTAATCATCAAGCCATTGAGATCATTGTCATCAAGATCTGTCAACATCGTGCTGCCTGCGTCAGGTGGGATGGGATTATAAATCCACATTTCAGTTTCAACAGAAGTGACTTTCAAAAGATCCATCATCTCCCCCCTCCCCCAACTTATGGAATTATTTTGCCAGCTTTGGAAAAGCTTATGTAGTTGTCGTGGTCCAATCCTGTCTTTGGAAACGGCTGCTTGGCTGTAAGGTTTTGGGCAGTATCCAAAACAATGTCTGTCGGCCTTGAATTGAAAGATTTACCTCATTCATATGGTCACAGATGTCTGTCAAGCTAAGTCAGGAATTAATCCTTCTTGTCATTTATTTTTAGAGTCTACTTCCCCTCAATCTCGAAATAAGTAGAACCTCTACCTCAAGTCCCCTCAAAGCCCTGCAAGGCTAGTCCTCTGGGAAACCAGTGAACTCCATGCCCTCTTCTGCTGACATTTCTTGACAGAGTATCTTGGAAAGGCCCTGGCTCTGAAGAAATCGGTAAGATTCAGAGCAGTACACAGGACTTCGTGAAGATCGCTAGGAGTGCATCTGAAGCCATTGTGTGTTGATGCATAAGTTAGAGCCGTGCTGACGTATGAGACTTAGTCTCTTTACCTGAGCAGCAAATCCAGGTGTGTTGCTGAACATCAGGGGCTCCCTCTAAGCAGGAAATACTACTCTTTGCCTTTTTTGGTTTCACCATTGGTAGCCTTTGCAGTTTGCAAAAGATGCTTTCAAAACAAGAATTCTCTAACACTGTAAGCACACATAGCAAATGAAAGCCAGAAATTGGCTCCACTTTGAGGCAGTCAGTCATTCATCTTGTCGCAACTAAAAGGAAATAATATTGCCACCAATTTCAGTTTCAGTGACCCCTCTTAAAATATTGGAAAACATGTGGGCGGTTCTGGACTGGATGGCACTACTCAACAGAAGGACTGCTTCACTTTCTCCCTCCGCACTGATCTGCACACCAACTTAGTCGGGGAAGGTGGCTTCTTCAAGGTCTCTCCAACAGTGTGTTTTCTTTCTCCTGCGATGTGATAAGCAGCCTTACCGGTGCTTCAAGCACAAGGCTGTTTGGAGGCAACTGTGTTTTCGTTAAGCAGCCTACTCACGAGTAAGATCCTGTTTGTCTGAAATATTTGTTGTTTGAAACATTGTAAGGCACTCCTTGAACTGTATTGACATAACCATCTATTGGCACTTACCATGTGATAGAAGTACCATAGCTTGAGTTAATCATGGCAATTCTAAAAGTGAAAACAAAAGATTTTTTTGTAAGCTTCATCACACTTTTCCCCCTGACATTTTTCTGATAAAAATAATGGTAACGGCAGGACACGTAGTGTTTAGCTCGTACTATTGGAGAACTTCTGGGCGTCATCACATGGCAAGGAGGATGACTTGTTTATTATGTGACCTTCCAGTGTATAACGTGGCAGTAAGGATGCTTTTATATTATTGGCCCACATACATTAGCATCCTATGCTGCCTCACATTTACTTGAGGTGAAATGTGACATTTTAAAAAATAACAAGAAAGAAATCAAAGAAGAAATATTTACTAACTCACAGCACATCAAGGGAACCTCCTAGTGGTACAAAGTCTCAAAGTCATTTACTTTTAGATTGGTGTAAGGAGTTTTTTGCTTAGATGACATGACATGGTAGTATTTTTTGATATTTTAAAAGTTATCTTATAGAAGAGTAATATTCCTTTCTGTAAGTCCAGAAGGTATAGAAGGACAAACAGGTCAATATTATAGAAAGGCCTGTTTCCACTCAAGGTAAGGAACATTTTCAACTATTTAGATTCCTCCCATCAATAAAATGGGCTACTTTACAAAACTTTCTCCTCTTGGAATAGTAGTACTGTGTCCATTCCACCATTATAACTCCTAGCCCCTGTTGTGACTTCTGTTTAATGTCTGGTTCCTTACTGACTTGCCTATGAGCTCACTCACTTAAGGGAGGCGGCTGGAGCTCTGCTGAGAGTGTGGGCTCAGGAGTCAGGCCAAATGGGCAGTGTGACTTTGGGTAAGTGACACAACTCTTCTATGCTCCAGTTTCTTCGTCTGTAAAGTGGAGGTAATCCTCCTCACCTCCTCATAGGGATGTTATAAGAATAGAATGAGTTTATTTCTAAAGTGCCTGACAAGTTCTCAGCTGTTACACGCTAACACCCTGTGATCTGTCTGCCATGTGGTCAGCACCTGGGCTGAAAGACACATGTGAGTGCTGGGAAGAAGCCAGCAGTCATCTTTCAGATGCTGTAGAAGAATTTTCCTTGTTGGAAAGGAGAGATGGATAGCATCATTTCTAAGGACCATGGCACTCTGCAGATAGGTGTCTCAGGGAACAGGAATTTAGGGTAGGGCCCCGTGTAAGGAACACAAAGCCCCGTGCTTGTAGAGGACTTGACTTTCTCCTGAGTTTGTCTAGTGTCTTACTCTGTGGAGGGGATGGTTTATTAGAATATTTTCTGGCTTCATTTCACTGCTTCTGAATAGGTTAACTTTTTTCATTTTTATACTTCAGGTTAATTTGTTAGGTTCTAAAAGTTGTCACTTTCTCTTTTGGTTCATTTCTGTTTTACTAAAATCTCAATCTGTAATTATTTTATTTTCCATGAGATAAGATACAAACCTTTTGTGAAATTTTCCGGTATTCCAGAATGTGTTCAGTATGTCTATGGTGTTGATTTTATTAAAATCCAGAATATCTGACGTCTGGTATTCATGAAGAACCTTTTTTTTTCCTTTTTAAAAACTCATTCATGCTTAAGCGTATGGTCCCTGGAGTCACACAGGTTGCATCTGAATCAGTTCTGCCACTTCTTCCCTAAGTCTTTTGGCCACTTCCTTGAGTATTCTGAACCTATTTTCTCATCTGTGGAATGGAATTACTCAAAGTACCAACTTTATTGGCTGTTCTGAGGATTAAGTGAATCATTACATAGAATGTGGTTGGCACAGAGTCTGCCCTAGCCAAGTCCTTTAGAAATGTGCTGTCTCTTCCCTTCAGGAGCATCACCGTCTTCTCCAACCCACCGTACATCATGTGTCAGCACGAGTTTACTTACTGAAATACTGAACTGAATAAGATACAGGGTACAAGAGCCCTTCCCTTAAAGTTTTCTTATTCTAGTGGGTGGATTAAAACAGAAGTATGTGCTGAATACTGTAGAGCTGTGGGCAGAGTACATGGAAGCACAGGCCTGGGTCAGAACTCAGACCAACTCCAGAATAGTCTGATTAAAGCACTTAACCTCAGAAGTGGGACTGGGCTCAACCATCCCAGGAGGTGTTTGCATTTTGAAAAGGGAAGAAGCTTTGTACGTTATGGGGATGAATTGAGAACCTACCCTTTCCCTCTCACACTGTGTTTGCCTCCGCTTCCTCTCACCTCTTCCTGCCCCACCCCGCCGCCTTCTCTAGGGACATAAACACAGAGACCTGCTCTGTGCACAGAGTGCATGTGGCCCAATTCTTCCACCTCAGGGAGTGGCACTCTACACAGGATTTGCCCAGCTGAGCCCTCACTTAGGGAAAATGTGGCGAGGTTGACCTGCTAACCAGAGAATTCCTCCCAGAGATGTGAAGGGGCTTCTGTCAGGATTGCTTGCAATTTAGGGTCTTCCAATGTCTTTTAAATCTGAAGATTTCTTTTGTTTATGTAATATCAGCTTATATTGCTTTAAACTTTTTAAATAAGTTTAGAGGGGTACTTGAGGTACTTGATTTATAGGTGTGGTTGAGATTCTTTTTAAGAACTGTTTTCATTTGTTTACAACAGTAGCAAAACCAAGAGGTTCTATCTGATGTCTAAAGTGTCCTAGCTGTTCCAAAATTGGATCGTGGTTAATTGACCATAATAACAGCTAGTTTCCTACAGCTAAAAATATTGAGTAGAGAATAACAGTAAAAAGGTAAAAGCATAACTTTGTCAGCAGTGGGTAGATACGTAGATACTGAAGGTTAGACCTAGACATATATTTGGCATAAAACTGAAGAAATCTGTCAAAGAACTATTGGAAACAGCACTAAGGATACTTTTTTCATTCAAAGAGTGTTCTTTTGTGCATTGTAGTTCTCAGCTTCCACTAAATTACCACTCTGCCTGGGCAGCCTTTTAATTCTTCTTCTTTTTTCTTTTCATGTTCAGCTTATGGAAAAGTATTTCTGGTTCGTAAAATAAGTGGTCACGATGCTGGAAAGCTGTACGCCATGAAAGTTTTGAAAAAGGCAACAATAGTTCAAAAGGCCAAAACCACCGAGCACACGAGGACGGAACGACAGGTCCTGGAGCACATCAGGCAGTCTCCGTTTTTGGTGACGTTGCACTATGCTTTCCAGACAGAAACCAAACTTCATCTCATTTTAGGTAAGTGTCAGCTGACTTTTGACTGTTTACAAAAACTTGGATCTTGAGTGGAAGTGCACTCAGAGGGCAGCATACTTCAGACTTAGAAGAAATGAAATCTTTTGACTTTCATTCTTCTCTTTGCGGTGACATTTCCTTGAGCATCATTAATTGCTCTGGATTTGGGACGTCTCAACCTGAAGGAATTTACGTACTTCTATTCCACCCCCCTTTATTAATCTTAAACACTTAGTCACTAGGAGTGGCTGCTTCCCTGAGTGGTGTTTTCCATTCAAACATGGGGAGCTGAATGGTGAAGTGGGCTGTAATTCCTGCTTTAGGAGTTCTTAGGAACATACAGGTTTGGGCCAACGAGGGGATATTTATAGACATCAGTAACTGGGAAAAATAAAAAAGAAAGAAAAAGTTTCTATTCCTAGAGATGCTTTGCTTTTCTAGTGAAAAACCTGCATTTAATGGAGATACTCACAAGTTAGTCAACCCTTGATCACTCCCATTTCTACCCCCGGACACTTCCTGAATGCTTTCCTTTCCCGAATAGAGTTGGATCATTATGTAAGGACTTTGGAAATGTCCTCTGTGGACATTACCAGGTTACTTTGCAGAAAAGTTGAACCATTGTCTGTTCCTACTATAAGTAAGTGGCAATATTCCTGGTATTACACTCTGCCATCATTGTACGTCTCATCTGTTACAGTTTTAGTCCCACTCTCATGAGAATTTGCATTTATGTATGATAATCACCTGTTACTGAACTCTTCTGAGTATTAGAGGAGAGAGAATTTCGCTCAGTACTCTGTAAGCATTGAGTGCCTTCAATATACCGGCGCCACGCTAGGTGTTACCAGCAGTATCACTAACCCTCACAACAACACTGCCAAAGCCCCCTCAGTGATGATATTGAAGGTTCTGGAAGCTCATTTCCTGAAGTTATATACCTTGTATAAACTTGAGAATGAAGATTGAAACTCGGTCTTACTCATTTCAAAGTCTGCCTGTTTTTCTTGAGTATTGGTAGTACAAACAGGTTTTTTTTAATATATAAATTTGGCAGTTGTATTGAATGTTCTCATTTTGGAAATTATACTTTTCTTAATGATGCCTATAATTTTGTTCACTTTTTGAGTCATGAAGTTACAATTCAGACTCATTTTGCAATGCTTCCCATCACCCCGCCATCCCAAATCTTTTACACACACAGGCCGCAGTCTCTCCTGTCCTGTCAGAGTCGCCGCTGTTATCATCTGCCTGCTGTTCCAGCCCTTCATTCTGCCTCTTGTGCGTGTCTGCTCAGCTATGTTATTTACTGATTTTTAAATATGTATTTCTTCACTTCTTTTACTTAGTAGGTTGTCGGGGACAGAGCATTTTAGTACAATGTCTTCAACATTTTTAGCAGCGGAACTCCACGCTCAAGTGAAAACACAAACATTCAAGTGGAAAACAAGTAGAAATGAGTAGCACTATTTGAATCTGAGCTTAAGGGCACCGAACCCTACAGTTTATTTCTGGTCCTCCCCCTACCAAAATTGCCAAGGAAGCCTCAGGGAGTTCATGAAGACTGGTTGAGAAATGATTCTCTTGTTCAAGTCTCTCTCTTTGCAATAAACCAGCTCATAAAAGTTAAATCATGTGCCTAAAATCATACAACTAAGTGCGAGCCAGAGGCAGTAAGAACCCAGGCTCCTGGCCTCGGCACCATCACACCACAGCTTTCTCTCTCTCTCTCTCCCCTCTCTTTTTCTGTTCACAATTTTTAAAAAATTATTTATTGTAAATAGTGTAGTTTTTGTAAATATGTTTAACTTAAAAGTAGATGAGTGAAATCGTTTGTATTTGATTTAAAAAAAGCAGTCTTGGATAACGTTGGTTTTTCGTTGTTGGTGCTCCATTAGTTTTGCTGTTTGTCAGTGGCCTACAAATGAAGAAATACAAACCAGACGAGAAGACCCATCTCTTGTGCCAGCTCGAGAGTGCAGTGCAGACTAGACAGTGTATCTGTTCCATCTTAGGTGAGGCAGTGCATTTAGAAAGCCTGCCCTCCGCCTCCTCCCCACATGGATATGTTTACTGTAATTCTCTTGGTGCATGGCTGTAGTTGTTATTTGACTTTAAAGGTAAAACTCTTCAGAAGTCTAGAGGAGGACTTTATTACAAACTGTTTTTATGGTTCAGTTATTTGTTTGCAGTGCTCAGAACACACACTAGGTCAGTTCTCCAAATACTGTGCACAGGATTTGTCACCTGCTTTTTCTCTTTTTTTCTGGTTACTGATATCTACGTTTCCTGGTTAATAATTTGCATCTCATTTGCTATCTAGTGACACATGTTGTTTATTGCTGCATAACAAACCACTCTAAAATTTTGTTGCTTAACCGATGATTTATTTTCTTGTGATTCTATGGGTTGGCTGGTTTTGCCCGGGCTTGCTCATACAGTGGTCCGCTGGAGAGGTGGCTGGGCTTGAAGAGCTGAGGTGGTTTCACTCTTGTGTCTGAAAGTTGGTGCTGCTGTTGCCTGGGGCACCACTCTCCTCCTCCCTCCAGTGCAGGGGCTCAGCTTCCTCATTTTGTGGCCATCTCAGGGCAGCTCATGAAACAGCAAGAAGGCAAAGGTGGAGGTTGCAAGGCCTTCTGAGGCCAGACTCTGGAACTTCCGCAGCCTCACTCCTAGCTCAAAACCAACCCAGATTTAATGGCTATATAGAGAGTCTTCACTAATTTTCATGTCTTTTTTTTTTTTTTTGTAGATTTTCTAAATTGACCTATAATTGACATACAGCATTATATTAGTTTCAGGTGTACAACACAATGATTTGATATTTGTATATCTTGCAGAACGATCACCACAGTAAGTCTAGTTAACATTTGTCACCATACACAGTTGCAGAATTTTTTTTTGTTGTTGTGATGAGATCTTTGAAGATTTACTCTCTCGGCAACTTTCAGATATGCCATCCAGTATTATTAACTATAGTCACCATGCTGTGCATTATATCCCAATAACTGTTTAATTTTATAACTGGAAGTTTGTGCCTTTTGACTCCCTTCACCCATTTTGCCGCCCACCCCCCCACCCCTCCCCCTCCGCAGCTCCCGCCTCTGGCAATCACCAGTCCGTTCTCTGTGAGCTTGGTTGGTTTGTTTGTTTTAGATTCCACATATAAGTGAGATTGTGTGGTATTTGTCTTTCTGTCTCTGACATTTCACTTAGCATAATGCCCTCAAGGTTCATCTATGGTGTTGCAAATGGCAAGATTTTATCCTTTTCTATGGCTGAGTGATGTGCCATTTTATGCATGCATGCGCGTGCACTGCGCGTGCGCACACACTCACACAAGCATTTTCTCTATTCACTCATTCATTCTTTGATGGACACACAGGTTGCTTCCATACCTTGCCTATCATAATGCCTCATTGAACCTGGGGATGCATTTATCTTTTCAAGTAATGTTTGCTTCTTTTTTTCTTCAGATAAATACACAGGAGTGGAGTTGCTGGATCATATGGTAGTTCTATTTTTAATTTCTTGAGGAACCTCCATATTGTTTTGCACAGTGGCCGCACCAATTTACATTCCCACCAACAGTGCACAAGGGTTCCCTTGTCTCCATGTCCTTGATAGACTTCACTTCTTAATGAGGTGATTGCAAAGAATTGTGGCCATCTACCACACAAGTTCATGTTCACACTCACTGATTGTCACATAATATCCTTGACAGCTGGTTTGTCAAACCAGGAACACTCAATGGTTGCTATATCCTTGAAGTCTCTTAGTCTGGAACATTCCCTTTTTTATATCCTTGGCTAACTGGTCCAGAAAAATATCTCGTAGTGTTTTTAGCTTATTCCTCTGCTGAATTCCAGTAGTTGGGAAGGTAGAGCTAAGGTCTTGATAGAGTGACATTAAATGTTTTAGCTGGAACACACCATATGTGATGTTGCATATTTCATATTTTATCATATCAGGAGAAACCTACTATCTGGTTGTTAGTAATGCTAAGACTAAATTTCAGAGATAACAGCCTGGTCCCTTTAAAATAGAGTGATGATTTTCTTTTGAAGTGAAAATAATCAGTATGATGTTTTGACCCTTTATGGTTTTAACATTTAACACTTCATTATTCTTTGCTTAAATCAACTGTTTCGTTATGAGTTGCAAAATGATGACTTTTCTAAATTGTCATTCCTTCTGTATTTATTAGTTGGCATTCTTCTGTAAACTCTGGCTTTCTCTCATCCACTCTAAATTTTTGGTTACCCTGAGATACAGTTTCTAAGGGAAAGGCAAGATTCATTCTCTTTAATTGTCAATATTCAAAATAAGAAGTTAAAGAGCTAACTCAACCAGTGCTATGTAGTTCAGAGTCCCTGATAATCAGTTGTCATCAGTAATAACCAAAGGTAGCCTGCTCTGTGTACTGTTCTCACCTTTCTTTTCTCCACTTAACAGAGTATCCTGGAGTTTACCCTTTATCAGTTCATAAACATCTTCCCCATTCTTTTTTATCCCTGCTTAGTATTACACTCTGTCCCATAGCATACTTAACCAGCTCTCTACGACTGCATCCTTGGGTTGTTTCCAGTCTTCTATTTTGACGGTTCAGGATACAACTTGCATGTGTCATTTCCCTCTCCATAGGAAAAAACTGTAGGCTTGACTCCTGGAAGGAGTGTGCTTGGTCTGTATTTTTGCCGTCTGTAATTTTGCATGTACTTTTGTACCATGTTACACTCCCACCCTCCTCGTATTAGAGCGCCCATGTCTCCCCAGAGCGTATTCTCAAACTTCTGGATATTTGCCTGTCTCATTGATGAGAAGTGGTCTTAGTGTAGAGTTAATTTGCATTTTTTTTTTTTTAGTGAGATTGAACATCTTTTCATATGTTTAAAAAGGTCATTTGTCTTTTTCTGAGAATTATTTGTTTGTACCCTTTGCCTATTTTTTTTCTTCTCGGTTTTCTAGGAGCTCTTGGAGAAATTAATCATTCGTGGTGTGCACTGTAAATATTTCCCTGTCTTCTATTTGTCTTTTGACTTGATGATGTTTTTACCATGTAAATTTTTAGAATTTATGTGTAGTAGAATTTGTTTTAAAACTGTCTTTATGGGTTATTGATTTTAAGTCATAGTTAGAAAGATCTTGACTCTGAGGTTATATAGAAATTCATTGATTTTTTTTTTTCAGTACTTGTAGAGTTTTATTTTTTGCACGGAGAACATCCCTGTGGAGTTTTCCCAGCACCATATAGTAAAAGTCCAAGTACCCTAACTTGAGGTGCTTCCTTTTTCGTATTTTAAGTTCTCATGTCTGTTCAGGTCTGTTTCCTGACTGACTGTTCTGTTTGTTTTGTTGACTCATATGCCATGAACATACCGCTTTAGTTTATCAAAGTTTTACAGTATGTTTTAATACGTGGCAAGGCTAGATTCCCTTTATCTTTCATTTTTGTTATTTTTCAGAGCTTTTGGGGAGCTCATCATGTTTATTTTCAACATGAACTTTCGAATCAAATTGTCTAGTTTTGAGGGGGAACTTGTTAGGATGTCTTTTATTGTGATTGTTTTAAATTAAAAAAAATTTAGGGAGAATTGACATTTTTAGGATATTGGCTGTTCTTGTTCAAGAACATGGTATGTCTTCTCATACCTTGAAATCTCCTTCTGAGACCTTCAGGAGCGTCTATCATTTTCCTCCTACCCACGTTTCTTAAGTTAATCTTAGATATTCAGTCATCTGTTTCTATTGTAGATGGGGTCTTCTCTTCCACTGTATCTTCTCCGAGAGATGTTAATTTTTGTACATTCATTTATCTCTTGTCATCTAGCTGCATTTCCTTACCTTCCTGCAGGGCTCATGTCCCCCCCCCCCCCCCCTTTCTCAGCCTGCCCACGGTGTTTTTTTACTCTCGCAGTTTTGCTGAAGGAATAGGTCATGGAGGTTTATAGTCATCCTTACTGTTCTGTGAGATGTTTTGGGAGCAGATGTGGAGATTCAGGTCTCGGTCATCATCATGCTTCCACTAGGATTCATGGCTCACGGGAGATTTTGTGACCAGGTGTGTTCCTTTGGGATAAAATTTGCCTGCTTGGCACATGCTTCTTCAAATGATAAGAGTTTTATAATGTTAGTATGACCTTGACAGATGCCTGCTTTGATGTTTGCCAGATATGGAATATAGCATTTCTTTCAGAACTGTGTGTGATTTGTTTCCCACAGTGTGCTTTGTTTAGTTGTAATTGCTTTCCATCCATTTGTCTTGTGTCTGCTCTGCTCTAAATCAAGGGTCAGCAGCAGTGATTTGGCCTCTGGGCTATAATTTGTTGACTCCTATAATAAACCCATCTAAGTCACATCTCTTTTTTTTTTTCTTTTAATTCTGCATCATTATTATCTTTTTAGGCTTTGTTTTAATTTATATCTAATGGTATCATACAGATTTGATACGTTTTCTCCTTTATATATTTTTCAGCCTTTCCAAATCTTATAACGTGGAGACCATACCTCTTTTTATAACTTTTTCTGCACCTCTGCATGTTTACAACAAGAAATATAAAAATATTTTCATCTGTTCTCTCTCTCTCTCAAGACTCGTACTCATTTCAACTGTCAGTGGGAAGGAATTCTATGTAGAGAATAATCTATAAAAATTTTTTTCTTTTGGTGTTCTCTGATCTCTGTTAGTAGTAATTTTGTCAAAACACCAGCTGATCTATGACTGTATAAACTGTCAGATTAATCAGTAGAATTCATAAGACACTAAAGAAACAAATCACAAAGATATTTATAAAGGTGATGCCAGGGAGCATTCTCAGTAATGAATGCCACCCCTGCCTTGCAGACAGTTCTGTCATCATGAGTCATCCTTTCAACATGAGCTAAAAGGTATTTACCACATTAATGTTTCACTTTCGAGTATTAATTGCATCTCAAAAAATTGCAGGGGTGAGGATACTTGCTGAGATGGTAACAATTAGAATGGTTCATGGCCCACGGCAGTCTGTAGTGTACACAAAACAGGCGGTAACTGAAAGAGCTTCCTTGCTTTGAAGTAAATGTGACTAATCCACAGCACTGATAAATAGATACTTCTTAGTCAGAACTTTGTAATGATTTTGATGTGCTGGAATGCATTCGCAAGAGATGCTATTAGAATGTTGAGCTAAAACCAAAAAGAAAAAAGTGAGATGACTTTGGCATGACATTGAAAAGAAATCACCTTCAGGTGTGTGTGGTGCATCACGTTAAAACTACCTTAGATGCAAGGCAAGAAAAAGGAGCCAGTCAAGCAAGATTTAGGTGGTCTGGAGGAGGAAGAGGAGGTGGAAATGAGAACTAGGATGTGTGGGATTGATGTATGTGAGGTGTATCTGAAGGAATAGAAAAATTTGTAGGAAAAAAAAAAAAATAAGACCAAGGAACAGAGCATGGTTGGGGGCGGATGAGTCCTTAATCAGGGTGGATATATGGGATAATGGTAGTTAGCTCTTTGGAAGCTGCCACCGTAGATGAAATATGAAAGAGAGAAGTTCTAAATAAGAGAATTTGACATCAAAAGATTAGATGATAGAGGTCAGTCAGGGTATTACTAGATAAAAGTAGGTGTTTGGAGAGTGAAAGCAGAACACAGAATCTTTCCTTTAGAAGCAGGAGATGTAGGATTTATCCCTTTCTCTTAGTTAACTTGGCTACTTCCTCTCTACTATCTGATTTCCATGAGATTGCATGAACAAGACATAACCACGGAAAGATCTGGGCAGTTTTTTAAGGTTATCCTTAGGCATCCTCAATGGAAAATAGTGCTGTTAGGTGGTTGTAGTTTTCAGCAATACTCTAAGGCAGATGGAACTCAGGATCTCCAGTGGATTTCAGTTTCTCGATCTGTTAATAGAAGCACATAAGCTACAACTAGTGGAGAGGTTTCTGTGTTCAACACTAAGCCGAGTCAGATGTGCAGAAGTCTTGAAAAGCTGAAACTGTCCTCCACCAACTAGTAATTAAACTAGAACTGAAGCAGAACTAGTTTCTTCTCAACAAAGTGAATTTGTTCTGTGCTCTTAATGCTCTAAGAGCATGGCTTCTCAACAGTGGTGTTAATAGTATGAACAGAAAAACTTGTTGCAAATACTTAACAAGTGACTTTGAACACCTAATTTTTTTTTTGCTTTGAAATGTAAATAATTAAATAGTGTGTACTTAAAAAGTAATAATTTTGATTGAAAACAGATGCTGTCTGCTCTGTTAATCCCATAAGATATATTTTCTCCACTCTTACTGAGATGTAACTGACATATAACATTATATTAGTTTCAGATACCAACATAATGATTTGATACATGTATATATTGTGAAATGATCACCACAGTAAGTTAACATCTGTCACCTCACATAGTTTTTGTGTGTGTGTGTAGGGAGAACTTTTAAGATCGACTCTCGTAAAGGTTTTCACGATATAATGTTGTTATTGATAGCCCCATAAAATATCGGAGCTGTATTAATAATTTTGTCTTAGAGTTGCTAGGATCCTGGAAATTTTGTGGAGGTCTTCAATACAAGTTCTTAAGATTAATTCACTATTTTAAAAAATAAATTAACTAGTTCAAAGGCTACTGCTCCAGTCTCCACCCACCTTCCTACACACACACACACACACACACACACACACACACACACACACACAGACAAGTGCTATCCTAAATCTAAGAAGGAAATGTGATTGAGGGTGGGGTAACCTTACAGCAACAAAATGAAATCTACTTCCTATTGTTAAATATCTGTGTCAGTTAAGTATCATTGAAATGAGACATAAATTACGTCCTTAATATGAGAAAAGCTTGACCTAAATTAAAGAAATGTCATTCTAGTCAAATAGAGAAAAAGATATTTTTTTATAAAAAGAGAACAATAAATAAAGCATCTGGCATGGTAACAATGCAATTTTAAATTATCTTCCAAAGGACATATTAATGTGTCACAGTACTGGAATTATTGCACATTGGTAGAAGTCTTGAGCATTCTAACTTGTTACTTCTCTAGGCATAAAATTCACCCAAATTTTGGGGTGAAACCTTTTTCTCAATCAATGGGCCTTATTTTGAGCCACTCAGAAGCACAGGAGCCTTGCAGGACTTGAAAGCAGAGTAAATGATGGCTCATCTGAGAGATGATATGTGGCTTCAGATTCTTCATGTTGATTGTGTAAGTCCCTGGCGGGCTCCTGGGATACTGACCCCTCTGATACAGTAGGTGAACTGCATCAAGACACTGGCACTTCTAGAACTCTTCACTCATGCTACAAATTCCTGCCTGTTTACTATGTGCCAGGTTCTTGGATGATAGCAGCAAACAACCTAGACGAGATTCTTGTCCTCAGAGCCTTATAATCTAAAAGGGAGACAGACATTAAGCAAATTAGTACACAATTAAGCAATTACCCTTAAAATAAGTAGGTGGAAGGAAATGCAGAGTTTACTAGTGAAAAGACCCAAGTCTATTCTGAGTTACTAGGGAAGGCCTTTCAGAGAAGTGACATTTAAAGTGTAGTTTAAGAGAAAAAATAGAATTTAGAGGAGCAACAGGAGAGGTTAGGGGTCAACAGCACAGGCACCCGGCATCTGTGATAGCCTGAAGGCAGAAAGGTAAGTGTGAACACACTGTAGTAAAGTCGGATCGTCCAGGGCCTTTAGATTCCAGAGCCACATGGACTTGGATTTAAATTCCACCTTTGTCATTTAATAACTGTATGACCTTGAGCAAATCACTTGGCTACAAGCATGATTACAACTTACTGATGTATCCATTAGCCTTTTCTGCATAACAGACTACCCCAAATTAAATGGCTTTAACACAACCATTTGGAGGGACTCACTTTGGGCTGGACCCACAGGGATGGTTCTTGTGCTAGTCTCTTTCCTCTTCTTGAAATATTCTTTCTCTTGGTTTGCAAAGTATAGCTGCAGAGTCAAGAGACACGAGACTTCAAAGTATCCATTTACCTTAGTGACATGAAGTTGTTTTAACCCTCAGACTCTGCCAATATTATGGTGGTGGACATTGTACTGCAGTGTGTCAAGGAGTGCACAGAGGCTATGGTAGGCAGAATAAACAAAGATGCTGACATTCTAATTCTCAGGACTTGGGAGTACGTTGGGTTACATGAAAAACAAATTAAGACTATTAAGGTTGTAGATGGAATTAAAGTTGTTAGTTAACAGTCCTTAAAATAGAGAGATTATCCTGGATTATCTGGGTGGGCACAGTGTAATCATGGGCGTGTCTAAAAGTGGAAGAGGAAGGCAGAAGGGGAGGGTCAGACAGAGATGGGATACAGAAGAGGTTAGGGTGATGTGCTGTTAGAAGTAACTCAACTGCCAACGCTGCCTTAGAAGGTGGAGGCGGAGGCCAGGAGCCAAGAAACATGGGCAGCTTCATGAAGCCGGAAAAGGCCAGGAAACAGACTTTCCCCTAGAAGTTCCAGAGTAAATGCAGACACCTTGATTTTAGCCCAGTGACATCCACATCAGACTTCTAATTTGCAACATAAAATAATAAATTTGTCTTGTTTTAAGCCACCAAGTCTGTAGTAATTTGTTACAACAGGACGAAGCAAACAGGATAAGTGAGGAGAGTCAGATTGGATGTGCAGTTCTTTAAGGAACTTTTTCCCTGAAAGGAAGGAGGAAGAGAAGATGGAACACACAGCATTTAGGGAGGATGGTAGTGTGTATTAAAGTGGGAGAGATTTTGTGATTTTGAATTTTCACGTTATTTCTGTGATTTCTGTGTTATTTTTATGCTTCTTAAAAATACAACATCAGAGTTGTATTTCCTCTGGCACTCCAACTACGGACGGTCACATACAAATCTTAAAAAGCTATTTATATGCATTTGAATAAAAACCAGATATCGCTGCAATTTTAAAAAATGAGGACCACACTAACATATTAATTATTTAAGAAAATTTCTCTTTCCCTTAATACTGACTAAAACTAATTAGACCGTAGAACTTTGTAGAAATATATGTTAAACATTTATAAGCCTTGAAATTATGCTTACTTTGAAAGAATAGATAAGTCAGTACAGCATAAATTTGAATTTTATTTTAAAATCATTACTGTTAAACACGTCATTATTTTTTAGTTCTGTAAATAATAACTGATGTCTATAAATAATAACAGTAATTAATAGGTTTTTTTTTTAATATAAGTGCTTATTGTGTATTTGGCCCATGTTTAATTCTTGCTAACTCATTTAATCCTCATGACAATCTTATATGGGAGTTGGAATTCGTATTTTATAGATCTAGAGTAGGAGCCATTCTACATATAAAGAACATTTAGTAAATAGAAATGAATTAAAAATATAATCGTTTTCATATAAGAAGTTCCTTTTAGTTTAATCAAGGAACCATTAGTCTGTGCAATCATCTTATTAGGTCTTCCATCGTATGGACTGTAAATAAATCTCAGTATAACTTTAAGTTGGTACATATTTTGCAAAGAGTCACATTGATGAAATGTGCCTCACAGCTCCTGAGAGCTGCTCATATTTATCCACTTGTTTATTTATAATTATTGTCAAGAAGATGTACTACCGATGGTCCCGTTTTCTTCTTCAGTGATGAATAGGATGAATCATAAGACTTATTCTGAACCTTCTTAGGAGGGGAAGAGAGCTGAACTGAAGAGGGATGTCCACAAGGAAAGGTGTTCTTACTGTGTTATTACCACTTCCCTCTTTCCTTTTCCCCTTCTTTTCTGCTGCCCATTGGTCCATCTCAGTTGCAGTTTTTAGCTATTACAGTATTTAAGTATTTCTTTCTATTTTTACTGTTAGTGAAGTTGAGATAAAATCTACCCTAATACTCCTATATGGCTACAGCAGTCAGTAAGCAGAGTATTGCATGCTTATTTCATTTCATGCAGCCAATATTAGTAAATGCTTTGTACTTGCTAGTGTCAGACCCTGTGCCTGGCAGAGAAAAAATTTCCCTAGGACTTCGATCTGCCTCATGGATGCCAGATATCAACTGTTATTTCTGACAGATTACATTTAAATTAGCTTCTAGAATAAAAGGTAAAACATGTCATTAGAGAGGTATGAGTCTGTTTATGGACTGTACTGTCTATAAAATTTAGCTTTGTATATGCTTGTTATTTTAGAAGCTTTAGAGGTTTTTTAAAAAATATCCTCAGGATTTAAAAACTATTCTTCCCCTGTCTTAATCCTCTTCTTTCCCTTATCTTCCTCTACTAACCCCTTCCATCGTGCCCTCTGGATGACCCCATGTGCACGTGCCCTAAGTCTTAACCTAGTGTGCCTCATTTATCCCTTCATCTTCAGTGAAACCTCCTGTCCTTGGAGGATGCTACTTCTCCAGCAGCCCCTTTTGCAGAAGACCATCTATCTGCCCATTCTGCTCGTTACACTCCACAAAGTGTTGATGGTGAAACGCATTTAAAAGTCATTTCTCAACAGAGCTTCTTTTGGAAGGAACTTTTTCTAACTCCCTACCCTCAGTTCTGTGGTTAACTGACTCCTAGGACACATGCTCACCTTTTCCAATGACTTACTCATCAGGTTTAGCTTGCCTTTCCTCCAGTTTCCTTCCATCCCCTTCCACAATTTTAGTAGCCATATTGATAACCGTTCAGCACCATGCCAGACCTCCTTGACTTGTAACATTTTGAACTTCACTTCACTTTAGCCATTTATAAGCCTAGCCAGACATTGGGCTTTATCACTCAAACCAGGTGCACCTTCGTAGTCAGGTTTCTTCTTTGACCGTAATCTTCCAGTTTTCTCCTTTCTCACACTCCCTGAGCCTGTTCTTTAATCCTCCTTGACCTTGAGTCTTTCCTGCACCTCTCCATGCACTGTCTTTCGGTTCCATGTGCATCCTTACTGGCCTGGAACCTGCCTGGGCTGGCACACTAGAGTCACTTGCCCTGTTAACCTTCCTCCTTTCCTGACATGGCAGTTGCTTTGATTACTCTCTCAACTTTTTTTTTTTTTTTTTCCAATGCCAGCTTTCTAAGCTCTCCTCATATGTCTCCAAAGTGTGTCGGCTGAGTCTGGCATGAAATTCACACTGAGAGTCTCAACAGAACTTCACAGAGGTTAGCAAACATTTCACTCCTCTCTTGTGAGCTGTGTGTGAGTCTTTCCAGCCTCTCACTACTTCTCAATCCTGCAGCTCCGTCACTGCCTTCTTCCCTGAGGTGACCACTTGTCCTCATGCCACTGAAAATATATCAAGTCCAGCTGCTCCACAATCTCAGATTTTCCTCCTGTCTGCTTTCTTCTGTACCTTCAAAATTTTTGTGGCTTGGAAGTGCCTATCAAATTGGTAAAAATTAAAGATAATGATAATATCAAGAGTTGGTGAGAACTTTGTTTTTTAAGGCATCCATTCACTGTTAGTGGGGAATATAAATGATTTTTTTTTTGAGGAAAGCACCTATAAAAAATTGGCAGCAGCTATTAAAATTATTCTGTAAGTATGTTGCACCTTAGCAATCCAGTTTCAGGAATCTGTTCTGCTAATCTGTACCTGCCCAAGTGGATGAAATATATGTCCAACCAACATAGAGTAGGAAAGGTGCAGTTAGAAAATCATTATTGGATTCTAAGTGGGTAGGTGACAGTTGGATGAGGAACAGTGTATTTTTACATAGTCTTAATTCATCTCCCCACAGTTTGGCAGTTAATTACCGAGGGAAACATAATAATTTTACAGAGGAGAAACCTGGCCAGCACCACCTTAGTGACTCCACAGTAATCATGTGATCCAAATTAACACCAGTAGTGGAAGAACTAGCATCACATGTTTCCTTATACTTTCTAAAACAAGTAACATCATTTCATCGATATTTCTTCTAAGACTGCATAACTTGCATCCAATCATGAGAAAACAGCAGATAAAACTCAGATTGAAGGTTGGCCCACAGAGACCTATCCTCTTCGAAGATATAAAGTTCAAGAAAGGTAGAAAAGAAGGAAGACTGAAGGTCCAAACTGAAGAGCTATGATATCTAATGAATATGTGATCATGAACCAGATCCTGGGCTGGGGAAAAGTAGCTACAAAGAGCATTACTGGGGCAAATGACAGATTTTAAATTGGAGAGTATAGATTAGATACTAGTGTTTTTATCATAAAGTTTCTGGTGTTGATAGTTGTCCTGTGGTTATATGAAAGGATGTTCTTTTTTTTAGTATTTGCACACTGAAGGATTTAGGGGTATGAGCATCATGTCTCCATCTTACTCTCAAATGGTTCAGGAAAATTATGCACATACATAAAAACCCACAGAGAGAGTACTAAAGCGAATGAAGCAAAATGTAAACAACTGGTGAATTTGCATAATGGATGAATTTGCATAATGAGTGTATGGGGATTCCTTGTGCTGCTCTTGCAAATATTTTTTGTAAGTTTGAAATTGTATCAAGATTAAAAAAAAATTTTTTTTTTTAAACCCACAGGTAAGGTAAGGTATTGTGATCTAGGAAAAATTTTAAAATAGGGCCCAGATATAATGGATAGTTTTCACCAGCCTTCCTTAACAAAAGATACCATTCCAAGTTTCATGCCATTATTCCTTATAATGGCAGCCTGTGGAACAAGATTAGGGTGTAATTTTTTTCAAAACAGTGTTGTCCAAGTTGATAGCTTTCTCCTGCTCTTTGTTCAAAGTCATTTTAGTATAATCAGAAAGATGTTATAAATTACATTTATTGTCCTGTGTGTGTTATTTCTCACAATTGAACATATGATGGGACTTGAATTGCAGACAATTTGAGGTTCTGGTCTCTGGCAAGAACCTAGACTGTAGCTCTTCTTTGTTGCCAAATTCAGATCCATCTGGTTTAACAGAAAAAATGGGTTAAGGGACAAATGCAGCAAGGAAGGCCAAGTACTTTTTTTCAGAAAACAGCCCTGGGTCCACTCCTACAAGATATAAATTGACATTCTTAAGTTCTGTATCATAAATATGTCAGTGATAATTTCAGTTTGGCACATTCTAAGGAAAGGTTGAAAATCACTGTTTACCATGGCCGTTAAAAAGAAATCTTAGTATAGCCCCCTAAGAGTGTCTCCTTTTGAGTACTGTGACCTTTCAGTGAGCCTGCCAAAACTTCAGGATGAAAGCATGTAAAATAGAAGTTATATGACCAAATGTGTAGGATTATCAGCTCTAAGCCTTTCAGATATTTGAAGGACAGAATAGTTGATTAGTCAGTTTTTCTAACAGTAATTCCCAATACCAGTTGTCTGATGGGGCTGCACCTACTAAGTGACAGTAAAAACCATATCAGGAGGGAAAAAAGGGTAACTCTATATAGCATTAAAAAAATCACTGTTTTTGGACTCAGATTGCCCATGTTCATAATCCTTCTTCTCCCACTTAAAGGATATGTTACTCTGGATAATTTGTTTAACCTTCCTGAGTTTCACTATTTTCTAGAGATTACCTATTTTCTCTGGCAATTATGCTGTTATTATAACAGCACCTACTTAGTAGCATTATTTATGAAGATCAAATTTGTTATCATGTCTAAAAAGAACAGGCACATAGAAAGTGCCCAGTATTTCTTGTTGTTATCATTTCTTTGTCTGGTCTTAAAGGCAGTGAGCTATGTTAACATACAGACTTTAAAGGACGGCAGCCAAAACCCTGTTTTCCATCACTTAGTTCTTATCTATCAGGAGCCCTTTCTACTTCCACGACTAACTGGGGTTACTGAGATGCTGCTTCTGCACAAACGGCAGTAGCCAGGAGTGTTTATTGAGCCAACACCACTCAGTCCATTTTCGTTGTATGTCCAGAGAGGCAAAAAGCCTCAGGAGTAGCAGTAAAAACTGAACATTCTCAAGCTGTATCTTATAAAGAGAGTATGAACAGTCAGCATTGGCTTAAAAAAAAAAAAAAAAACCTCATGCTTACAGGTTGTTGTAGATGAAATTGGCAAAGATTTGAGAAATCTAATTTCTAGAAATCTAATGAATCCATAATTTTGACAGGGAAGTTATATAGGGTGCAGAAATTGGCCTGGACCAAGGGCCCATCAGGCAGAGTGGACCTTAAATAATTCTAGTAGCAGACAACTTCCACTCAGGTGCTTTGTTCCATCTGAGCTTTTTAATAATTCCTTTATATGGAAAAATGTAATTTATGCCCAATTTGAAAGGGGCTGGGGGGTGGGTAAGGGAGGGAGTCCTTTGAGTTATAAAGCTGACAAGAATCTTTCTCTCAGATGTCAGTAACAATCTGCGTTTTCATGACGTCCCTGACCCTATTCATGTCACTGCTAACTCTGTCCCAGCATCTGCCTGCATTCCTAATTCCAATGTTTTCTTTCAAGAGAATAAAAATTTTATAATTCAACTCAAATTTAATACTATCCCTGTAGTCTTTCTCAGTTATGTTTTATTTGTTGTCTCACTGCCTGTCTTAAGTTGTTTTTAGTTTCAAGAGCAGGCCCCGGCCTTCCCCTAACAGAGTGGCTGGCTCTCTGGGTAAACACGGAGGTGTAAAGACACCAGAAATGCAGCTCCAGCACATCCTCAGTAGTCAGAGATCTTGTTGAAAATGGAAACCTTATGCTCCATTTCACTTTTTTAAGCTCTGAACCTCAGCAGTCCAATTTGAAATACAAATAAGCTCCAGGAGAGCTCTGCCAAGCGAGGCTAGAAGTCAGGGAGAAGCGATCTAAATGCTCAGGAGAAACGGTGCTGAGTGTGTGCTCTGTGATGATGAGGTTTATGGTGCTGGCAAGCTGTAGGATGCTGCTCACAGATGTTTCCCACATGCTGGCAGTCCGCATTCATTGGTTCATTTGTAAATAAACTTGATAGGCACTTTTCCATTGAAATTTATAATGCTGTCTTTAGGGTGATGTTCCTAAAACTGTTTTTGGCTTACAACTCCTTGGAGAATCTGATAAAAGCTGTGGGCCCTCTCTTCTCAGAAGAATGCACATATGCTTACATATACTGAAGAAATTGCACATAACTTCAAGGAATTTATGTGGAATCTCCTTTTAATTATCTAAAGCTGGCCAAAAGAAATCTGTCTTCCTCTTCCTGAAGAGATTCCAGAAGGGCTCTCTAGTACCTTTTAACAGCCTTAGAATGTATAATTTTCAAGATGATGATGATAATTACCATTTATTGAACTTTTACTATTTGTTTGACACTGTGCATTCCTCATATCCAAAAGTGAACTTTTGGTCATCCCTTTTGAATCTGTCCTTCTTGCAGCCTTCTCCATCTCAGGTCACATCAATTCCATCTCTTCATGTGCTCAAGTAGGGCTGGATCCTTACCACCACCACAGATGTCACCTTTCTCCTAGCCTCCATCATCTCTCGTGTTTATTGAAAGTGATGTCCCAATTTTCACTCTTGCTGTTCTCAACACAGCAGCTGGAGTCATTGATTCTATTAAAACGCAAGTCTTATACGACTGTTGTACTCAGAATCTTCTAGAGGCTTCTTATTTCATTCACAGTAAAAGATGAAATACAATGGCCAGAACCTCTGTGCTGCCCAGCTCCAGGGGCCACAAGAAAAAATAAAGAGAACCAAAAATGGGAAATGGGAAGGCTAATATGACAAACTATGAATATATACTTGCTCTCTTTTCTTTCAGCCTCTTCGAAAGACATAAAAGTGTATAAGGTAATATTTATAATATATTGCTGGATTTGTAACATATATAGTTGTACCATGTTTCACAATGATAGTTCAAAAGGGAGGAAGAGAGAATAGAGTTATCTATGAAGGAGTAATGTTTCTATATACCACTGGAATTAATGGTATAATTGGTATAAATCTGAAACTGTTTCTGATAATGTGTGTGTGGTAAGCCTTAGAGCAACCACTAAGAAAATAACTCTAAAACAGTGAAATTCATGAAGGGAATTAAAATGTTGCACTTGAAAATATTCACTTTATGGAAAAGGAAGAAGTAAAAAGGAATAGAGGAATAAACAAAGATATGAAATATGTGGAAAATGGAAAAGTATAATAGCAGACATAAATCCAACTATATCAATAATAACATTAAATGTGACTAAATTAATCAGTACAATCCAAAAACAGACATTATCAGATAAGGGGAAAGAGTCAACTATACTGTTTATAGTAGAAGAACTGCGGATTCAAAGATACAAATAGATTAAAGAGAAAAAGAATAGAAAAAGATAAATCATGCAAACAGCAACCACAAGAAAGCAGGAGTGGCTTTACTAATATGACAAAGAGATAAAAAGGGACACTTTATAATGATAAAAGGACCAATCCATAAGGAAGATATAACAATTATAAACATGAATGTATCCAACAACATAGACTCAAAATACATAAAGCAAAAACTGACAAATTGAGGGAAAGATAGACAATTCAACAATAATATTCCATTTTCAATAATGTGTAAATAGGCAAATGATTGACAAGGAAGTAGAAAACAAACCATCAAGATATAAAAGACATCTATGGAACTGTCTAAACTACAATAACTGAATGCATATTTTTCTTAAGTGCATATGAAACATTCTCCAGGACAGACCATATGCTGGGCCATTTAAAAAAACTCAATAAATTTAAAAAGATTAAAATCATACAAAGTATGTTCTCTGACCACAATGGAATGAAATTAGAAATGAATAAGAAAAAGAAATTTGGGATTTTCACAGCTATGTGAAATTAATCAGCACACTTCTAAATAACCAATGTGCCAAAGAGAAAATCAAAAGGTAAATGAGAAAACACTCTGAGATGACAGAAGATGAAGACACTACAAACCAAATCTTATGTGATGCAGCTAAAGCAGTGCTTAGTGGGAAATTTATAGCTGTAATTACCTAAATTTAAGAAGAAGAAGAAAAATCTCAGATCAGTAACTTAATTCTCCACCTTAAAGCAGTGGAAAAAGAAGAGCTAACAAAACCCACAGCAAGCAGAAAGGAGAGAAATAATACATATCAGAGCAGAAATTAAGTAGAGAATATGAAAATAGAGAAAGTGAATGAAACCAAAGATGGTTAATTGAAAAGATAAACAAAATTGACAAACCTTTAGCTAGACTTACCAAGAAAAAAAGGGAGAGGACTCAAGTAAAATCAAGAATGGTAGAGGGGACTTTGCAGAATTGAAAAGGATCATAAGAGAGTATCATGAATCACTATATGGCAACAAATTAAATAACTTAGATGAGATTTTTAAAAAAGTCCTGGAAAGACAAACTACTAGAATTGACTTAAGAAATGCAACATCTGAATAGACCTGTAATAAAGGAGATTGAACTAGTTGTAGTAATAGTAATAGTAATAAAAGCTAGCCACAATGAGAAGCCCAGTCCATATAACTTCACTACTGAACATTACCAAACAGTTAAAAAGGAATTAATACCATTCTTTACAAATGTCCAAAAAAATAAAAGAGGAAGAAACACTTCCTAACTCGTTCTATGAGGCCAGTATTACCCCAATACCAAAACCCGGTAAAAAGATCACAAGAAAAGAAAGCTACAGACCGGTATCTCTTATGACTAGAAACACATAAGTCCTCAAGAAAATACTATCAAACTGAATCCAGCAACAAATAAAAAGGATTATATTCCATAGGCAGGTGGGGTTTATCGAGAAATGCAAGATTGGTTTAGCAAATGAAAATCAATTAACATACCATATTAATAAAGGGCAAAAATCATATAGACATTGAAAGAGCATTTGACAAAATTCAACACTCCTTTATGATAAAAAGCATTCAACAAAGTAAGATTAGAAGTGAATTTCCTCAGCCTGATAAAGACATTTTTGAAAAACCCACAGCTAACATAATACTTAATGGGGAAAGACTAAATGCTCTCTCCCTAAAATCGGAAGCAGGGCGAAAATTTTTAAACCGAAAATCCTAAGAAATCCACTAAAGACTATCAGAACTAGTAAACAAGTTCGGCAAAGTTGCAAGATACATGATCAATATACAAAAATTAATTGTAGTTCTGTATGATTGTAGTGAAAAGTGAGAAAATGAAATTATGAAAATTTCATTTACATGAGTATCAACAAGAACAAAAATACTTAGGAATTAATTTAGTAAAGGAAGTACAAAACATGTACTCAGAAATCTATAAAATACTGTTGAAAGAAATGAAAGACGACCTAGTCAAACAGATCCTATGTTTACGGATTGAATGGCTTTATAATATTAAGATGGCAATAGGCTTTATAATATTAAGATGGCAATACTCCCCAAATTGATCTGTAGGTTTAACAAACCTCTCTCAAAATCTCAGCTTTTTAAAAAATCAGAATTGACAAAATCAGAATTGACAAAATCATCCTAAAATTTATATGGAAAAATCAAGGAAACTTAAAATAGGTAAAAGAATTTTGAAAAGGAAGAATTAAGTTGGAAGACTCACACTTTTAAAATTTACTACAAAGCTACAGTAATCAAGAAAACTGTGGCACCGGAATAAAGACAGACATATAGATAATAAAATTGAGAGTCCAAAAATAAACCTTCATATTTATGGTCGGTCAATTTTCTGACAAGGATGCCAATGAAGAAAGAGCAGTCTTTTTAACAAATGGTGCTGGTACAACTGGATGTCCATGTGCAAAAGTATGCAGTTGAGCCCATACCTCACAACATATACAAAAATTAACTCAAAATAGATTGAAGATTAGAAGTAAGAGCTAAAAATAGAAATCTCTTAGGAGAAAACAGGGGTAAATTTTTATGATCTTGGTTTTAGCAGTGGTTTCTTAGATGTGACGTGAAAAGAACAAACAACAAAAAGAAAAACAGATAAACTTGGATTTCTGGCGGGGAAGGTGATGAAAATATTTTAAAATTGAATGTGGTGACGGTTGCACAACTCTGAATACAATAAAAACCATTGAATTTTACACTTCATGTGGGTGAATTTCGAATTAAAAAAAACCAAAAGGGGCAAAGAAAAAAACCTTAATAGACATTTCACAAAAGAAGATATAGGGGGCACATGCTTTAGCATGCAGGAAGCCCTGGGTTCAATCCCCAGTACCTACATGGAAAAAAAATACAGTAAGGCCGTGAGAAGATACTAAATATCTTTATTATTCAGGAAAATGCAAATTAAAAGCATAATAAGGTACCACTACACACTAAACAGAACAACTAGAATTATAACAAACTGAGAATAACAAGTTCTTATCTTACAGGGATTTCCATTAATCTCATATCCCTGCCATTGGTTGTAGCTCTCACCCCGTAACAACCCTCCAAGTGTCGTAATTCCTGCTGTTATAGCCCTTTGGCAGCCTCTGTATCTACTTTACCATCATTAACAGCACTGGATAAAGTTGGCTGTTCACCTTGTAAAGGATGCAACCATATACCTACAAATAAAGCATATTTATTTTATGAATGTCAGGTCTTCATCTTGGGCTGTTGGTCTATTCCAAAAGTAGGAATTAGGTTACTTGATACCGTTTTAGGTTTGTCTTCTTAGATTTGTAACTTTTCTTAGTGTCCCCAGTAAATGGAAAATAAAACACTTTCTATGTTCAGAGCAACAATAATTCATAGTAGCTATTATTCTCATTTTATAGATAAAGAACTGACACTGAGAGAGACTTCGTTTGCTCAAGGCAAGACAGTGGAGTCATTGCCTGGTCCAGGTTTATTGATTACAAAACCCAGATTCTTTGGACTATATCAGATTGCCTCAAAGACAGGAATACGTTGGATTTTTGTTTTTATAACCCACTTGCCTTTGAGTTTCAGAGAGATTTTTTCAGATTCTAATATTTATTCCAATATAAAGAATCTGTGTTCAGTTACTAATGGAATAAATATCTATTGAGTGCTTATTGCATGCAGGCACTGTGTTGGGTTTTTAAAGATGAATGCATTGATCTTGACTTTAAAAAACCCAGAGTTTAGCAGAGAAAACAAGTATGCAAATAAACATTTTCAGTGCAGCAAGGTAACTGCAGTAGTATAAATCTTTAATAAGTACAGTGGTTAACGTAAAAGGAAGTGATCCACTCTGCTGGAGTTGTTATTGAAGGTGAGATAATTGAGTAGGACATTCAAGGATGTGTAGGAGTTTGTCAGTTGGTCAACTGACCTATGAATGCCTATTTCTGTGTCATGACTAACTACAGAAACCATTTGTGCATAAACATCAGTATTAGATTTAAATAAATAACTATTTAAAAGTAGAAAAAAATTCATTGTTAGTTTGCAGGGATGCTGTGTTCCTTTACACCTTTTTAATAATTAGCTTTGTGTTAAGATATAATTAAAACCCCTTGGCAAAACACAGAAGCCTTGGAAGGGCAAAGCTTTTTGCTGGCATGTGCTTTATAAAATATACTGCAAAACAACCAGCTTTTAGAGTTCTTTCATTCTATTGCATCTACTTTTTGGAATTTAAAGTAAAATGGGAAAAATATAAAGTAAAATGGGCAAGATAAACATTTGTGAGTTCATGAAGATTTTGCTTTGTTCTTTTATCAAATTGTGGTAAACTTGACGAATGAATACACTTGGGACACATGCTTTTCACATTTTTTAGGAGAACAGTGTTGATCTATATCTGACGATTTTCTAGGTGTACATTGTTTCTCACACACAAATGTTGTATAAGGTAGTAATGGTTAGTTTCTGATGAAACTATTATCAATTATCAATAAATGTCTTCTTGGAGCCAATTATGAACATAATTGTGATTAATTATTATTAGTCACCTCTTTATTTCTCACTGTAGCCTTCTTGTCTCTTATTTCATTATTCCTTTTGGGATAAAAAGGGTAGATTGAAAGGGAAATGGGGATCTTTTAGTTTCAGGTGTTTTGATTCAGCCGCGTGTGCTACTTGTACATCTGGGTTACGTGGAGCAATAGGAAAGCTACCTGCTACCTAAAATATATTTTTGGAAGGGCTATGCATAGACAATTCTGGAAAATAGGAAATCTGCTTAAAAATAGTAACTGGGAACTACTACAAAGGAAAGGCTGGGATTTTTGTTTGTCTTATTCTGTTCATTTTTTATGTTAGGTATTTAGTGGTTGATGTTTTGGTATTCTGCAGCAAGTTAAGTATTGTATAGTGATGGCAGAGGTTTCCAATATGCGGTATTGGGGGGAAATTGTTTAAATATATGCAGATTTCATGTAATAGTTTTAATAATAATACTTTACAAATTCATTTGATCACGGTTCAGGGTAATCATTAACTTACGAGACTGTATTTACATGAATTGAAATAATATATTCCATATGAAACTATATACTAAGAATTGTACAAAAGTAATATATTAAAATCAGTGCCTTGTGGTTAACCCAAAGTGATTAAAAGGAAATACTTCCTGTAGCGTATGAATACAAGTCAAAGACAGAAAAAAATATATTTCATTTTTAGATTATATAAATGGTGGAGAACTTTTTACTCATCTTTCTCAAAGAGAGCGTTTCACAGAGCACGAGGTGCAGATCTATGTTGGAGAGATTGTGCTTGCCCTCGAACACCTCCACAAGGTAAGATGCTTAACCTTTGGGGTTTCTTTCTTTTGAAAAATCTATTGACTGAGGTCATGATGGTGCTAAAAGAACTAATGTGTTTGCATGTCATTGGGTTAGTGGAGATTGTGAAAGCCCACTTAGCAACCATTACCGATTTTTTCAATTTCTAGTTCCCTTTTTAAAAGTCTGCTTTCCTTTTGCAGTCACTGTGATACAGATTAAAAAGATAAGAAGGTGGAGCCTGAGCATTTTTTGGTGTTGTCCATGAAAAATTCTAGTGCTTACTACATAATGTCATTAGAGTAAAAGATTTTCATTCTTAAAATAACCTTTAAGATGAAAACACAAGTCATAATATGTATTTCCCTAATTGTGACTTACTCTGTTGCAGACTCTGCCTTTACATCTTCAGGGCATATATCCCAATTAGCTTGGAATATTTGAAAGAAGCACTTAACCTGTGCTACCCAGCTATCCCACTCTTTCACTCTGGCTTTCTTTTCCATTTGTTTTGCCCCAAAGGCCCTCTGCTGCTCCCTCCACCTCCCTCCTGCTCCATTGCCTTCATGTAACATGAACTCAGTTGCTAAAGACTTTAAATGGAATTCATGTCTGTATGTGATGCTGTTTGGATCTATAAAATCAGTTTAAACTTTTTAAAAGTATTATTTCAGATACTATTAATCTTGATCCAAGAAATCTTGACTAAAATTTTTTTAATGAGGAAGCATTATATTGTCAAAGCAAACTGTCGTTATGTAGACTAGGCTTATGTGTATTTCCTAAGAAATAGAAAATACTACAATAATTTTTATCCAAGTTGTATGAGACCATAAGGAGCACAACTTGAGTCACTAAATTCAGATGATACTGATACATCATAAAGCCACTACTTTTCCTTGTTATGTATTCAGATTCTATACTAGATTACAGATAAAAAAGATTAAAGTGTGGATTATGGAGCATGGAAAAGAATGGAGAGAAATGAAGGAAAAAGGCAAGGAAGAAGGGTGAAACTTTTAAAGGGGCAGGGAGATTAGAACTGCAGGATGGAGACAGCAGATGCAAGAGGCTGTGGGAAAAGATGGTAAGATATAGGAAGAATGGGATCAAGAAATGGGTTGATCTAGCCCAGAACAGAAGCATAGCGGGGCAGGTAGAGGGATAGAGTTCAGAATAGGAATCCTAAGGGCAGTGAGGGGCAAATGTATAAGACCAGGAGGGAAGTAGGAGAGGCTCGTGGGCCCGGGTCTGCAGTGCCGTGAAGTGAGAGGAAGAGGCGCAGAGGTGGGTGCTGAACTGAAGTGATGGGAACAGACATCTGTGTTCCTTTTGACGGAATTGTTGGTGTGGCGATGAGCTTTATGCCAGCGGTAATTTTTGTGGGATATCAAGTAGTTAGGACATCTTTATACATGAGCCAAACTGGGCCTAGGAATAGGCTGGAAAACTTTGTTTTATGATTAGGGGAATTAGATGTAATTTTTATAGTGTAAAAATGTTGGTGGAAATCACCATAAATCCCAGAGTAAGAACAAGCAAAATACAAAGCTATGACAGGTAAGCTAGTAAGTTCAGTTTTTAATTTGTTTGAAAACTATTAATTCTGTTTATTAAAGGAAAATCCATGAACCTTCATTATTATTACAACAGGGTAATCAGAAATGTAGAGATGAAGGACACAATGAATCCTATAAATAAATGTAATTGATATGGAGTGGAAGTAATATATAGCAGATTAGATCTTAGCTAAGTTTCTCTTAATCTCACTACATACAAAGATAAATACAAAGAAATACAATACAAAGCCAGTAATGTTAATCTTGATATGGCTACTAACATTGGGTTCCCTGGAAGAGACAAAAATGGGGAGTTTACTTGGAAATGATGAAGTAAAGCAGGTAGTAAATGACATATTCCTAAAATCTTTTCCAAAGAGGCTGTTAAAAAAAAAAAGTCATACTGGTTATTAGATACTTGTAAGGCTTCAAGTCACATGTCTGTTCAACAGTTTGTACATGTTGTCCTTCCTCTCTTTTTTGTAGGACACTTGAGGTTCTTGGAAGAGAATTGCGTAGTTGTTTTTCCTTGTGTGATTTTTTTATTTCAATTTTGAGAAAGTATTAAGAATCTTCTTTTTCATATACTTAGTATTGAGGAAAGTAGTGTTTCTAAGTTTAAAAACATTTAATTTGGGCTAACATAACATGAAATGCAGAATTCACATATGTCAAGAACTTCTTAAAAGACTTGAGTAGATTTACTTATGTGATAGAGCTGAAGTGTTTTGCTATAAAACTTACATGCAAAACAAAATAGAAGGATATTTAAATATCTAATTGATTTACTTTGCTTATTTAGATCTGAAGAGCAACTAAAATTAACATATGATCTTCAGCCTTCATGTTTAGGAGAGTGTTATTCAACAAGCCTTTATTAATTATTTATTTGACTTATGACACTGCTAGATACTAGATAAATGTATAAAAAGTGAAAAAACAGAGCGAGGATATGTTTATATCAAGACAAATAGGAAATACCTAGCAAATACCAGTTATTTTTAGGTCAGTACAAGGTAAATATAAGTGCTATGGGAATAAAAACAAACGACCAGTGTGGGAACTAGTTAGTCAGGAAAGCCTTCAGAAGGCATTAAGAAGTAAGTGATGAATTGGCTAAGAAAGCATCTGAAGATCATCTGGAGTGAGCATGAAATCCATTGAGAAAAATAATCCAGGAAGAAGCAGTCGCTGATGGGGCACCCTTCAGGTCCTGGGAGCCCAGCAGATAAGGTTTGAGGTGGAAAAATTGAAATTTGCCCTGGCCTGTGACTCAGAGCCGTCAGAGCACCCTGAGCAGGAGAATGCCTCTTTCGGTTTGTTTTTTAAGGTAGATAAGAAAGACTTTCCTAATTTATTTTTTGGAAGTTGTTATTTTAAAATGCATATTTGTTTGTTTTTACAGTTGGGGATTATATACCGTGACATTAAGCTTGAGAATATTCTACTTGATTCTAATGGCCATGTGGTGCTGACAGACTTTGGTCTGAGTAAGGAGTTTGTGGCTGATGAAGTGAGTATTATATTTTAATTTGAAGTTAGTAAAACAGAATATAAACAATGGTGAAAATTAGCTATAGGGTAAGATTTAACAGGATAGTACCAAACAGATTATGGATATTTGTACAGGTTTTCCCAGAGGAACATTTTGACATGAATGACTATAAAGGTTTTTTAGTTTAAAAATACCATGGAACCATACTGTTAGAATTACAGTAAACCCTTCGTCAATATATCAGAATTCCCCAGTCTAAAGCAAAATAAAATTATACATATAACTTTCTCCATAATATATAACTGAAATTTTTCAATAAACCTTTGAGTCTTTTAGGAAAATCATGACTTAGATAATAGCCAATAAAGAATTACAAAACAACACATATATGGTTTATATTGTAATTACAGGGTAGGACATGTCGTGATGGCCTTGTGAACTAACTTGACAAGAATAACAAGGATTTACTAGACCTAATTCTTTAATCTTGCTGGTTTTTTGCTCATACAAACTAAAATGTAATAGCTAATGTACAGATTTTTAATGTGGAGGGCTTTGAATTTTCAGTACTGATTAAAACTTACTTAGTATTACAGATTTATTTAATGACATTTATAATTGTACATTAGTTTAATTAAATACTATTTATGCAGCAGTTGTAATAAAATATGTTTTTACACTACTAGTTATTTAAGACAACTAAGTAAATTTGAATGCTAATTCATTTCTATCCAAGAAATTATTGTTATAGCATACAGAATCACAATATAGTTTTTGTACTAAAGGACTCTGTTGTAAAACACATTCTTGGGTTGCAAATTGGGTGTTTCTATTTCTGATTGTTTGCTTTTTGAAATATTGCAAAGCAGTCCTAAGTAAGTTAGATAAGTATTGAAATTGTGAAAATGAAGGATCCTAATTTTTTATCATATCTATATTTATTCAGTTCACTTAGTAATAAATATTTATCAACTGCTTCTGCTATGCTGGGTATTGAATAATACAATGATAAATAAAGTGGAAATGGTCTCTGCTTTCATGAGCCTGTGGTTATAATAATATATTGATTATCTTTGATAGAAAAATCATAGTTATAAAACAGATTACATGAATTTTTAAGGAATTTACTTCAAAGTTTGATTTTTAAAACTTTTCCCCTTTGTAAAAGCTTTAGTGAATAAAATGTGACAAATACAGTATGTTCACGGTTGTTTCCTCATTAAACCCCAATATAAATAAAAATAAAGAAGTGAAATAGGCAGGCACTCAAAAGGGAGAGAGAAAACAGCAACCAGATTTTGGAAGATGGACAGCAGAAAGACTGGTTGTAACTGATTTAGCATCCCTGAAACAGCTGAATCCTAAGCCAGTAACATGAGAAGCCCCAAAGCAGGCTAATTTGCACCTCTGAACCCCAGAAAGGCTCAGGAATTGGGGAACCAGGTGTTCCTCAAAGTAGGAGTATAGAACACAAGAGGATTGGTTGGAAGTCTGTATAAGAAAGAGGTACCACCCAGAATCCATGTGTACACTATTCCTGACCCTCACTGGAAAGGTTAAACAGACAGACAGGATTCAGGGACAAGGAGCACAGCTGAGGGCTAGGACACCATCTAAGCTGGTGGGTGACGTGAAGACCTACACACCGATGCCTATGGCCTCTCACTGCCTCGTCACTCTGAGAGCGACGCTTCCTAGACAGGAATTGGGAGGTTTTCACTCTGAGAATTGAGAACAGAAATCTGCACATGCTGTCTGTGGGTGGTTTTGCCAGTGAACTGGCCCAGCCAGATCCCTCTACAGTGATGCCTTTGTCTTGGCAAGCCCAGCCTGCACAGTTTTTTTTTTTTTTCCATATTTTGATTTCAGTATTTTTCAGTAAAATTAGTTTGTCATACTATGTATTTAAAAACATTATTCTGAGAAGGGGGTCTATCGGCTTCAACAGACTGTCAAAGGGTCCTTGGCATGTAAAGGTGGGGGATGCCCCCTGCACAGAGAGATTTGGTGATCACTTTTTCCTCTCTGTGGAACCATTCAGACATTTACTCATTCACACCATCAGTATTTGTTGAGAGCCCTATATCTGCTAGGTATCAGGCTAGGTTCTGGTGATACCACAATGAAAGAATCACTTCGTGAATCCTGCATTTCTGGGCACGTGTGCCTGATCATTTGGCAATAGGCAGAAACAGCCTTTGGCTCTGGGGAATAGCAAAATGTTA
The DNA here is from genome assembly GCF_048773025.1 of Camelus bactrianus. Classification (NCBI taxonomy): domain Eukaryota; kingdom Metazoa; phylum Chordata; class Mammalia; order Artiodactyla; family Camelidae; genus Camelus; species Camelus bactrianus. Next base: position 12,139,323 of record NC_133544.1, read on the forward strand.
GAAACTGAAGCAAAAGTAAACAAATCAAACATGGATCTGAGTTGTTGGGTTTCAAGTAATACAAAGTACAGTCATACAAGTGAGTCAGAACTGCCAGGTAACTGCTTCAGCCGGGTCACCTCTCACAAGAGAGACTTGTGTTTTCTGCTGGTCATGTCAACAGCTACTCCTCAAGGGAATGAAGGTAATTCTTGTCAGATGCCGTAGTTTTTGAGCACTTACTTGTTTACGTGCAAAAATGAAATGATGGGATAATAATCTGAGGTGGAGAAGTACTTTACAGATTCCCTTATTATTCACTGAATGCACCCTAGCTGCATTTAATGCAGTTTTGTGTTACTGTCATGTGTTATTAAGCTTTACAGTTTCATCTCTCTCCTCTCCCAGACTACCAGCTCATCCTTCCTCTTAGCCCAAGAGGACGTGCTGTCCTGCTAGGGTTCAGGTTTAACTCTCGGGGCTCAAGTAGGAACTCCCCTAAGACTTGATCTAATGGTCCTTTGCTTCCCCGATTCTACGTGGCCTCTGCTTAGCAAGTTTCCCTGCCTAGACTTTTGCACCTCAAATGTATCCCCATCCAGCGATTTCACATGTCAGCCTGACTGACTTAGAGCAAAATACCATCTTGCTTGGGATGAGTTTCTTCTTTGTCTGTTGCTATTCTACCTCCTTGGTTTTCAGTTTAAACTTCACCTTGAGGAGTTCCCTCCTTGGTTTCCGGTTTCTAGAGAGAGATTGTTCATCTCTGTCTCTACCTCTAGTTGACCTCTCTCCTTTTCTACCTCTTCTTCCTCTCGGACCCTTTCTGTCACCATTTAAACATGCCTGGTCTCGCCTTAAAATTTTAAAATTTAAGAAATAGAGAGAAAAATGGCTGGATGGACTGACTGAATGACAGAAGGCAATCTCAGAACCCCATGTTTCCTTCCAGCTCTTGTCCTGTGTTCTCCTTTGTCAATATTTGTCAATACATTTTATTACCCACCTGTCACTCATTCCTTAATCTACTCCAATTTGGCTCACACCTCCTACCAGTTGACTAAAACTGTTCTTGCCAAGGCCAGGACTGACCTCAGTTTCAGATGTTTTTTAGTTCTCACCTGACCTGGCTGTCTAGTGGTATTGAACTGGAAATTGCCTCTCACTTTGGCTTCTGTGACACCGTGTCCCCCTGCCGTTCCTTCTCTCTCGCTGTCTTTCGCAGGCTCTTCCTCTTCTACCTGAGAGCTCCTCACGGTTTCATCCTAGGTACCCTTTTCTTTTTATGCTGCTCTCTCTCCCCATGTGCTGGAGATGCCCAAATATATATGGCCAACCCTGACCTCCCTTCTGTGCTCCAGACCCAAACGTGCCTGTAGTGTATCACCACTTGATTCTCATAGATCACACAAGCTTTCCAAAACTGAATCAGTCTTCTCCCACCCAAATTTGCTTCTTTCAGTTTCTCACAATTTTGTGTGTTACAAATTATGCTCTCATTTCATCTGGGAAATATATTTCTATTTGATTTTTAGGAATTTACTTGCTATACCTTTGGAGTTTCTGCTTATGGTATAATACTCATCTTTCTGTATATTTGTTAATTTAATAATCCATCAAATACTTATTGAGTATCTACTATGTGCCACGTAGTGTACTAGACCCTAGAAATACAGTGGTGAACGTAACAAATTCCTTGCCCTCATGAGCCTGTATTTTAGAGGTATTCATCATTACCTCATGTAATTATTTCTAGATTGTAGTTTGCTAAACTAAGTTGTATCCTGGATAAAATTGATTTATTTTAGAAACCTTAACAAGCTTTTATATGATAATGAACACTTTACAGATTTGATACTTTTACTGACACGTTCTTTTCTCAACCACAGAATTTGATAAATCCCTTGTGATTCTGAGAATAAAAGAAGACATTTCTAAATATCTATAGGCTAAAATATATCCTTCATAGGATTTTTTGAGAGTACAGTTCAGCAAACATTTGTGGAGTTCTTACTGTGAGTCAGACAGTCTGCTAGGTATTGGATATATGATTCTGACATTGAAGACTTTAAAGGCATTTTTTTTAAAAGGGCATCTGTTCTTACCTCTTTATAAGAAAATAATATCAAAATGATACATTCATAGGTTATTACCCTATTCTTAAATATGGCGTATGCATTCTATGTTTCCATATTTTAACACTGAGCATTTGAAGAATTTCACAACAGATTGTCAACACGAATCTTCAGGTGGATAAATAAAACTAGAAGAAAAATAACATCCGGACATTTAAAACAGAGGTAGCTAAGTTAATTATAACTCACTGCCATGGTAGCTATACTTAAGAGAAAAAGGCCTATGGATTTGTGACTGTTTTTTCTTTCCAGAAAATGGAAAAAATGCAACCTTTGCTCAACTGAGATAATGTTATTCATTAATTAATCCTTTGATCATGGAAGAGGCATTTTAGTGTAAAGAACACGTATTGAAGTTAGAGGATCCCTTTTTTCAATTCTTTACTTCCTGGCTGTGTGATACCGAGCAAGTCACTTAGTCCTTAATCCCTCTCAGTCTGTAAAATAATATTTGTCATATCTAATTTATATAATTTTCATATGGACACAGTAAGTTATGCTCATAAAAGTACTTTTTAAAGTGTAAAGCATGATGTAACTGTCAACTTCCACTTAAAGAGCTACCATTCAGATTTCAGATTACAAAATTAAAACATACAAATGAGAATCTTAAAGTATTCTCCCTAATTTTCTTCTTTGTAGGAAAGTTTTAAATTACATCTTTCTCTAATAAACCCCTACTTAATAATGTCACTTGTGGGATTCTGCTGTTACAGTGTACACGTCTCAAGATGCCTAGGTGAGGTTCAGGACCCATGAAGAGCGAGTTTGCATGAGGAGTCAGATCAGCCAGCTCTGTAAGGCAGCTTTTTAGTTTCCTCTGTCTCCTTCCCTGATGGATTTGTGGTGACATATAGTCATGATTCTTTTCATTTGCCTGTGCTTCTGAGGAACCTACTAAGTCTCTGTAAATCAGACCTATCAGTCATTTGCCAAAATCCATGACCCTAGGATAATTTTAGTTATTTTAAGGTAAATATTGAGATGGAACTGCTGGGAAAGTAGGAGACCTAGAAACTGGTCAAAGTGTTCTTCTGTTGCCCCAATTTTTCTTCTTAAACAGTGCTGCACAACATTCAGATACTAACGCATAAGCTTCAGCCATTTGTTTGTATAGGTTTTTTCCCACCAGATTTCAGAGCAGATACCCTACCCTTGGACAGGAGGAGGAGGAGGAGGGAGGAGAGATGGCTTTGCCCTCAGGTGTCTGCCTCACAGATCCCATTATAACTTTTCTTATAGTAGAAATTATTGGCTCAGGTCAGATTTATTCGTAATACTATCTCTTATTTTAAGGCAGGTTTGATGCACAAGTTCAGTGGGTGGGCAGGTTTAATGTAAATTATGTCACAGAGCTAGCGAGGACAACTTTTGAACTGAGGTTCTTTTCACAGAAACTTCTATTATGTATTCCATTTGTTCAAATTATGTTAAATGTACTTTTTACTTACTTGAAAACTATATTTAGGAGTCACATTATTATTCTATATTGATATAGGGCATACTAGTCTATGAACAATATATTAATGTATAAATAGATTATTTTAATCTCTTTTCTAAGAAAGAAGGAAAAATGATTTAAAACCATGTTAAGTGTCAGGGACTTTCAACCTTTAAGGGGAATTTAGCAAAAGATACCCTGGAATACTAACATTGCATAAATGTCATTAACAAATGTTTATATTTTCCAAATTTTAAAAAAATTATAAAATATTTCAAATGTGATAAAGTAGAGAAAATGATATAACAGAATCTGTGCATCCACTATTCACATACACAGTTATGGACACTTTGTGGGTTTTTTCCACCACTCATTCAGCAAATACTGATTGAATGTCCAATGTGATCCAGGCACTGTTCCATTTAGGTGCTGGAATCTAGCAATGAACAAAATAGACAAAAATTTCTCCCCTAGACAGGGAGGCAGGCAATAACAAGTAAAGAAGGAAACTATGTATGGAATATATTAGATAATGGTAAGTTACACAAAGACAGGTGCACTAGGAAGGAGAGATATGAAGTATCAGAGTGAGAAAAGCTTGTACTTGTAAATGAGGTGATCAGGAAAGGCTCCCTGAGAAGGTAACAGGTGAGTAGAGACATGAATTGAGAGCATGAGTCACATCAGTATCTTAGGAGAGAGGTGAGCCAGTGTTAAGGCCCTCAGTTGGGAAAATGCTTGGGATGAAAAGGAGGTCAGCGTGAGAGTGAGGATTTGAGTAGCAGGAAATAAGGGCGTGGAGGTGGTCGTATGGAGGAAGGACTGCACAGATCATGCAGGGCATGGAAGACCGTGGTAAGGACTGTGGCTCCTCTGAGTCCAAATGGGGAGCCTTGAAGAGTTTTGAGTAGAAGAGGGACATGGTCTGAGTAATTCTGTTTGCCAAGCATGATAGTCCTGGAGTGGGACAAACCTAGAAACATGGAGACCAGTTAGGAAGCTGTTGCATTAATCCCAGCAAGAGATGACACTGATTTAGACCATGTGGTAGCAGTGTAGGTTGTAAGAAGTAGTCATATTTGAGATGCATTTTGACATTAGAGCTAACAAGATTTCTTGATGGCTTGAACAGGGGATGGGAGAGAACAAGAGGAACCTAGGGTAACTCCAAGGTTTTTAGCCAGAGCATGTGGAAGGATGAAGTTGCTATCAACTGATAGGCTGATTGGGGAGGTTTTGGGTGGGTGGAGGAGTGCAGTTGAACCAGATGAGTTAGAAATGTCTATTAGACGTTCAAACAGATGGTTAATAGGCAGTAGGGTATATGAATCTGAAATTTAGGAGAGAAGTCTCATCTAGAGATGCAAATTTGGAATTTGCCAATATGTAAGTAATATTTAAAATTATGAAAATTAATGAGAACACCAACAGAGTAAGTACAGATAGAAAGGAAAAAACAACAAAAGTTCTAAACTCTGAGCTATTCCAACATTAAGAGAGGTAAGAGAGGAGAAGGAACCAATAGAGGAGACTGAGGAAAAAGGGACCTGGAAGTTGAGAAGAAAACAGGCAAGTACGTTGTCTTGGAAGCCAAGTGAAGAAGGATTTCAGGGATGCAAATGATCAGCTATATCAAATACTGTTATTAGGTCAAATAAGATGAGGACTGAAAATTGAGCACTGGCTCAATTTAAACCTATGGAGAAAGAGAATGAGAGCAGGCATATTGTCATCCACAAATACAAAATAAAAATGGTTTTTTTCCAACCACATCTAGCAGCACAGGTGCAGGCAAAGAGTGGATGGTAGACTGAATTTGATCTTGCTTTATACCCTTACTTTATATATATGTATATCCATAAATAATATATACTATTAGCTTGTGTTTCTAAAATGTGCATAAGTGGCATAGCACATTGCAAATTGTTTTATATTTGACTTATTTTTGAAATTTATCCAAGTTGATAAATAGAAATCTGTTTCATTCATTTTAGCTGCTGTATAATATTCTTTTATATGAACTATCTAGGTTATTTATTCATTCTTCTTCTGAGATACATTTAGGTTTCTGTATTTTCTCAATCATGGTGTTGCAGCTTTTTTCTGATGTTATTGTTTTGTTGGAGTTCTTTAAATATTCTAGATACCCACTCTTGATAATTCTATATTTTGTGAATTTCTTTTCTAAATCTTTTACTTGTCTTTAATTTGATTAATGGTGTTTTTTTCAGATTTAACATTTTTAATACAATCAAATTTATTGATCTCTTAAGATTTACATTTTTTGACTCTTTAAAAAATATTTGGGGTGGGGAGGGTATAGCTCAGTAGTAGAGTGTGTGCTTAGCATGCACAAGGTCCTGGGTTCAATTCCCAGTGCCTCAGTTAAATTAATAAATAAATAAACCTAATTACTCCCATCCCCCCCAAAAAACCCCAAAATAAAAATAAACATTTAAATTGTGGTAAAACACACATAACATAAAAATTACCATCTTAACCATTTTCAAGTATATAGTTCAGTAGTGTTAACTATATTCACATTTTTATGCAACAGATCTCTAGAACTTTTTGTTTTACAGAACTAAACTCTGTACCCATTGAACAACAACTCCCCATTTTCCCCTCTCCTAGCCCTGAGCAACCACCATTTCTCTTTCTGTTTCTATGTGTTTGTCTATTTTAGATACCTAATGTAAGTAGAATCATACAGTATTTATCTTTTTGTGACTGGCTTAAACTTCGATTAGGATAATGTCCTCAGGATCCATCCATGTTGTTGCATGCAACAGGATTTCCTTCTTTTTTAAGGCTGAATAATACTTCATTGTATGTGTGTTCCACAGTTTGTTTATCCATTCTTCTGCTGATGGACACTTGAGTTGCTTTTACTTATTAGCTATTGTGAATAATGCTGCAGTAGACATGAATGTACAAATATCTGTTTGAGATAATGCTTTCAGTTTTTTTTCATATGTGCCCAGAAGTGGAACTGCTGGATCATATGACAATTCTATTTTTAATTTTGGGGGGAACCTTTCATACTGTTTCCCATAGCAGCTGCACAATTTTATATTCCCATCAACAGAGCATAAGGGTTTAGTTTCTTCACATACTTACTTTGTTATTTCTGCTTTTTTGATAGTGGCCCACCTAATGGGTATGAAGTGATATCTCATTGTAGTTTTAATTTGCATTTCTGTAATAATTAGTGATGTTGAGAGTATTTTCATATGCTTATTAACCATTTATATATGGTTATATATATTTGGGTGGATGTATATTGAAGTCCTTTGCCTTTTTTTAAATCAAGTTCATTTGCTTTTTTGTTGTTGAGTTATAGGAGTTCTTTATATATTCTGGATATTAACCCCCTATCAGATATATGATTTGCAATTTTTTTTCTCCTGTTCTGTTGATTGTCTTTCACTTTGTTTGTTTACTTTGATGCAAGGAAGTTTTATGTTTTGATGTCATTTCATTTGTCTGTTTTGTTGCTTTTGTTGCTTGTGCTTTTGGTGTAATATCCAAGAAATCATTGCCAAATCCCATGTCAAGAAACTTTCTCCTTATTTTTTCTTCTAGGAGTTTTATAGTTTTAGGTCTTAAATTTATTTTGAGTTGACTTTTGTATTTGCTATAAGGTAAGGATCCTACTTCATTTTTTTGTGTGTGGATATCCACTTTTCTAGCAACATATTTTGAAAAGACTGTCCTTTCCCCATTGGCAACCTTACTGAAAATCATTTGACCATCTGCATAAAGGTTTGTTTATAATCTATTTTGTTCCATTGGTGTATATGTTTGTCTTTATTTCAATCAAAAATGTTTTAATTACTGTAGCTTTGTAATATGTTTTGAAATCAGGAAGTGTGAGACCTCCAACTTTGTTCTTTTTCAAGATTGTTTTGGCTATTAAGGGTCCCTTGAGATTCCATATGAATTTTAAGATTTATTTTTCCATTTATGAAAAAAATGATATTGAGATTTTGGTAGGGATTATGTTGAATCTCTGGAGCACTTTGGGTAGTGTGGACATTTTAACAATATTAAGTCTTCTAACTCATGAGCATGGGGTATCTTTCCATTTATATATGTCTTTTTAAATTTCTTTCACAGTATTTTATAATTTTAATTTTCCAAGTCTTTTGGCCCCTTGGTTAAATTACTTTCTAAGTATTTTATTATTTTCATGCTTATTTTAAATGGGGTTCCCCCCTGAATTTCCTTTTAGAATTGTTCATTGTTAATGTGTAGAAACACGACTAATTTTTGTATGTTGATTTTGTATCTTGTAACTTTGCTGTGTTCGCTTACTAGTTCTAACAGGGTTTTTGTGGTGAAATCTTTAGGGTTTTTTTTAACGTATAAGTTCATATTATCTGCAAGCGAAGTAATTTTATTTCTTCCTTTCCAATTTGGATGCCTTTTATTTCTTTTTCTTGCTTAACTGCTCTGAGTAAGACTTTCAGTGCTATGTTGAATAGAAATGGTGAGAGGGAGCATCCTTACCTTTGTTACTGATCTGAGAGGAAAGCTTCCAGTTTTTCACCTTTGAGTGTGATGTTTGCTGTGGGCTTTTCATACATGGCCTTTGTTTTGTTAAGAGAGTTTCCTTCTATTCCTAGCTTGTTGGTAAGTGTTTTTTTTTTCCTAATCATAAAAGTGTGTTGAATTTTGTGGAATACTGTTTCTGCATCAGTTGAGATGATCACTTGGTTTTTGTCCTTCATTCTGTTAATGTGTATTACAGTGATTGTTTTTGAATCTTGAACCATTCTTGCATTCCAGAATCTTACTTGGTCATGGTGTGTAGTTCTTTTTATGTGCTGTTGAATTCAGTTTGCTAGTATTTTTTTTAAAGAGTTTTATATCAGTTTTCATCAGGAATATTGGGCTGTAATTTTCTTATGTATCTTTCCCTGGCTTTGGTATCAGGGAAATGCTGGCCTCAAAAAATTAGTTTGGAAGTGTTCTCTTCAGTTTTTTGGAAAAATTTGAGAAGGAATGGTCCTACTACTCTTTAATTTTTTAATTTTTTATTTTTTTTAGAATTTCCTGGTAAGCCTGGGCTTACTTTGTTGGAGCTTTTCTTCATTGGGAGATTTTTGATTACTAATTCAGTGTCCTTACTGATTATAGGTCTGTTCAATTTTTTTTATTTCTTCATAATTCAGTCTTGACAGACTGTGTTTCTAAGAGTTTCTCCAATCTAGGTTATTCAATTTGTTGGTGTATAATTTAGTCTCTTACAAGGTCTTCTTCCTTAATTTCTGATTTTAGTTGAATCTTCTCTTTTTTCCTTAATCTGACTAAGAGTTTGTCAGTTTTGTTGATCTTTTCAAATAACCAACTCTTACTTTTGTTACTTTTTTCTAATATTTTTCTATTCTCTGTTTTATTTATTGCTGCTTCAATATTTATTATTTTTTTCCTTCTGCTAACTTTTGGTTTGGTTTGTTCTTCTTTTTCTAGTTCCTAGAGGTATAAAATTAGGTTGTTGATTTCTTTGAATCTTTTAAAATGAAACCCATTCCTCTTTGAGTGCACTAAGATACTCTCTAGTTTTCTTTATAAAATTAGTAGATTGAAATCTTTAATTTGTTATGAATGAATTAATTAATATGTGTGTGTGTGTGTGTGTGTGTGTGTGTGTGTGTGTGTATTTAGTGGGGATCTTATTTTATCTCTTTTTATATAGATAACGCAGTTGACTGACCTCTTCATTGAATAGTCATTTAATCCCTTCCCTGCTGATTTGAAATGCAGCTTTGTCATATGCCACATTTCTGCTTGTGAGTCTATTTCTAGGATCTTCCTTCAATTCCATTTGTCTGCTTGCCTTTCCCTGAGTCAAAACCAAAAAATCAGAAAGGCTATGGTTTTATAGTAAGTCTTGAATCTGGAAAAGTGAGATCTTTCTCCTCTCCACTCTTACCCTGTCTTTCTCTCCTTCTTTCCCCTCACCTTCCTCCTCCCTCTTCGCTATCTTCTCTGTTCTTGGTCTTTTGTTCCACATGAATTGTGGAATTGAATCTATAAGTTAATTTGGAAAAAACTGTGATCTTTGGATATTGAAACGTCCATTGATGAATTTGCATAAATGAATATTCATGTATTTCCATTTATTTCATTGTCTTTTATGTCTTTCAATAATATTTTCTAATTTTTATAATGATTTATACATATATTATTGGTTCTATTTCTATTAACTATAATTTTGTTCCTATTTACAAAAATTAGAATATCTTTGTTTTTCTTGGCAAATCATAGGAATGTTATTGATCTTGTACATAGCAATATTGGTAAATTCATATTAATTCTACTAATTTATAGATTCACTTGGATTTTTTATGTAGACGAAAAAAAAGAAAAAATCAGAACCACTATTTGTAGGTAATGATGGCTTTATATCTTTTCGATTCCCATACTTTTTATTTTGTGTGTGTTTGGAGATGGGTGGTTTGGTTTGGTTTTATTGCTCTGCCTACTAAGTTTTACATGCATATATTCTTGCTTTTTACTTTAAGCCCATGTGCTTGGTTTTAGCCATTTAGTATGGTATCTGCTCTAAATTTTTGCTAGATAAATTAATATTCTCAGTTTCTAATTATACATTGATATAAGGAAATTATTATGGTTTTTCTCTTTAATCACCTAGTGGTGCAAGTTACAGTAATTTTTTTTTTTTCTTTTTCAGTGTTAAACCGTCTTTCAGTTTTTGGAATAAACTTTACTTTCTGTGACATGTATTTTTAATATATTGCTGGATTTTGTTTGATCATATTTAGGATTTTATTGTCTAAGTTGACCTATAATTTTCCTTTCTAATATTGCATTTGTCTGACTTTGGCATGAAGGTTATACTGACATCGTGAAAGGAATTTGGAATAATTTATGTAAGATAGAGATCCAGTAGCTCTGAATGCACTTCTCTAGCTATCAGGGTGCATTTTTTTTCTTTTTCCTTTTTTCTCTTTTTTCCCTTCTAGATGACTGTGGGTAGCTTTTCAAATACTAATTTAATTTTTTTAAAACACTTACAATTATATTCAGGTTTTCCATTTATTCTTGGGTCAATTTTGGTAAGTTACAGTTTTATAGAAAATACTATACTTTTTCTTTTTAAATTCTTTGGCATTATATTGTTCATAGAAATTCCTTAGTTTTTAATCTGAATTGTAACTGTAGTAATGTTTCCTTTTAAATTACTGGTATTATTGATTTGTAACTTTCCTCCTTTTTTCTTGATCAGTTTGCTAGAGATTTGTCCATTTTATTAGCCTCTTCCAAGAAACAGCTTTTATCAAGCCTCTCATTATTTCTGTTTCTTTGATGATATTCCTTTATTACTTTATTCCTTTTACTTTCTGTGAGTTTCATTTGTATTCTTTGTTTAAACTTTTGAGTTGGACATCCAGCTTACTAATATTTAATCCTTCTTTTTTAATAAAAATGAATTTCTGATAAGTTTTAAATGTATCTCACAAGTTATGATATGTAGCATTTTTTACTGTTACTCATTGTGACTTTTTCCTTGGGCCATGAATTATTTAGAAATGGGTTCTTAAGTTTTCAAGTATATAGAATTTTTGAGTTTTATTTTTGTAAATGAGTTTTGATTTTATTGCTTTCTGTTTGGACAAGAAAATATATATGGTTTTATTTCTGTGGTTTTTGAGATTTGCTTTGTGACCTATTATTTGGTTAATTTTAGTAAATGTCTTCTGTATACCTGAAAAGACTACAGTCATTCTCTGTTAGATACAAAGTGTTGTATATTTTCATGAACATCGTGCAGATCTTCCATAGTTTCACCGATTGTTTTCCTGCTTGATCAGTCAGTTGTAAAACAGATATGTTAAAGTACCCACTGTGATTCCACATTTGTTCATTTCTTCTTGGAGATCTCAACGTTTTTGCTTTCTATAGTTTAATGCTCTTCAGAAATTTTTGAGGCTGTTTAGACTTGGAATGGCGTTATTTCCCTAGTGCAGTGTTCCTTTTATTATTGTGTAATGACCCTGCATAATTTTAAGAATCTTTTTTGCCTTAAAGTTTATTTTCCTGCTATTAATAAAGATACTCCAGCTTTCTATTGGTTAGTGCTGGTCTGATATATCTTTTTCCATCTCTTTCAGTATTTCTTTGTCATTATATTTTAGGTGTGCCTTTTGTAAGTAACATATAACTGGATTTTGTTTTTGATCCAGAGAGTTTCTATCTTTTACTGGTGAGTTAAATCTGTATATTATGATTACTGTTATTTTTATTTATTTCTCTTATCTTGCTGTGTGTTTCTCTTTATCATTTCTCTTTGCTTTTTTCTCTCTTCTTTTCTATCTTCTATTTAAATGATTAAGGTTTCTTTATTTCATATTCCCAGTGGTCTAGAAGTTAAATATATTCCATATCTATTCTTTGAGTGGTTATTACCCTGAAATTTTTAACTTGTACAGGCATACTTCAGAGATATTGTGGCTTCAGTACCAGAACACCACAATAAAGGAGGTCACGTGAACTTTTTGGTTTCCTAGTGCATATGAAAGTTATGTTACACTAAACTGTAGTCTCTTAAGTGTGCAATACATAGCATTATGTCTAAAAAGGTACATACCTTAATTAAAAAATACTTTATTGCTAAAGTGCTAACCATCACCTGAGCCTTCAGTGAGTCATAATCTTTTAGCTGGTGGAGGGTCTTGATGTTGATGGCTGCTGACTGAACAGGGTGGTGGCTGCTGAAGGTTGAGGTCACTGTGGCAATTTCTTAAAATAAGACAACAATGAAGTTTGCCACATCAATTGACTCTTCTTTCACAAATGATTTCTCTGTAGCATGCAGTGCTATTTGATAGCATTTTATCTGAGTAGAACTTACTTCTTTCAAAATTGGAAACCTCCCAAACCCTCCTACTGCTTTATCAACTAAGTTTATGTAATCTTCTGAACCTTTTGTTGTCATTTCAGCAGTCTTCACAGCCTCTTCACCAGGAGTAGATTCCATCTCAGGAAACCACTTTCTTTACTCATCCATAAGAAGCAACTCCTCATCTGTTAAAATTTTATCATAAAATTGCAGCAATTCAGTCACATCTTCAGACTCCACTTCTAATTCCAGTTCTCTTGCTTTGTCTACTATATATACTGTTGCTTCCTCCACTTAAGTCTTGAACCCCTGAAAGTCACCCATGAGGGTTGCAATCAACTTTTTTTCAAACTCCTGTTAATGTTGAAATTTTGACCTCTTCCCATGAATCACAAATGTTCTTAATGGCATTTAGAATGGTGAATCCTGTCCAGAAAGTTTTCAATTTACTTTGCCCAGATCCACCAAAGGAATCTATGGCACCTATAGCCTTAACTGTATTTCTTAGATGATAAGACTTGAAAATTGAAATTACTCCTGATCTCATGAGCTGCAGAATGTTTGTTGTGTTAGCAGGCATGAAAGTAGTGTTAATCTCATTGTACATCTCCATCAGGGCTCTCGGGTAACAAGGTGCATTGTCAACGAGCAGTAATAGTTTGAAAGGAATCTTGTTTTCTGAGCAGTAGGTCTTAACAGTGGGTTTAAAATATTCTGTAAACCATGTTATAAACAGATGTGCTGTCATCCAGGCTTTGTTGTTTCATTTAAAGAGCACAGACAGAGTAGATTTAGCATAATACTTACGGGCCCTAGGATTTTCAGAACAGTAAATGAGCACTGGATTCAACTTAAAGTCACTAACTGCATTAGCCCCCAACCAAGAGAGTCAACCTTTCCTTTGAAGCTTTGAAGACAGTCATTGACTTCTCCCCTCTGGCTATGAAAGTCATAGATGGCACCTTCCAATAGAACAATGTCTTGTCTACATTGAAAATCTTTAGTGTAGCCACCTTCATGAATTATCTTAAGCTAGATATTTTGGATAACTTGCTGCAGCTTTTATATGAGCACTTGCTGCTTCACACTGCACTTTGATGTTATGGAGATGGCTTCTTTCTTTCAAATCTCCTAGGCTTCAAACTTTTTGTCTGCAGATTCCTTACCTCTCTTAGCCTTCACAGATTTGAAGAGAGTTAGGACCTTGCTCTAGATTAGGCTTTGGCTCCAGAGAATGTTGTAGATGGTTTGATCTTCTATCCAGGCCACTAAAACTTTGTCCATATCAGCAATAAGGCTATTTCATTTTTTTATCATTTGCATGTTCACTGGAGTAGCACTTTTAATTTCCTTCAAGCACTTTCCTTTTGCATTCACAACTTGGCTAACTGTTCGACACAAGAGGCCTAGCTTTTGGCCTGTCTTGACTTTTGACATGTCTTTCTCACTAAGCTTAATCATTTCTAGCTTTTGATTAAAAGTGAGAAATGTGTGGTTTATTCTTTTACTTGAACACTTAGAGGCCATTGTAGGGTTATTAATTGGCATAATTTCAATATTATTGTGTCTCAAGGACTAGACAGACCCAAGGAGAGGGAGGTAGAAGGGGGGACAGCCAATCAATGTCAGATCACACACAACATTTATCAGTTAAGTTTGCTGTCCTATATGGGCCCAGTTTATGGAACCCCAAAACAATTACAATTGTAACATCAAAGATCACTGATCACAGATCAGCATAGCAAATAAAATAATTACAGTAGAAAAGGTGGAAATACTGTGAGAATTACCAAAATGTGACACAGAGACAAGAAATCATGGAAAAATGGCACTGATAGACTTGCTTGTCATAGGAGTGCCACAACCTAAAACTTACAAGAAACACAGTGTCTGTGAAACACAATAAAGCAAATACAATAAAATGAGGTATGCCTGTATATTGACTTAATAGAGTCTAAAATTAACCGTTATGTCTGATTGTCATGAGAAGTACAAAAACATTAGAATGTTTTAGCTTCAGTTACCCATCTCGTTTTATTTATTATTGTTACTTATTATTTTAATCTTACCTTGTGTTATATTTCCCTAAATTATTGTGCAATTATTATTTTCATTTATAAATTCATTACTTGTTTAGATTTTCTCACATTTACCAAATTTCTCTGCTCATTGTTGCTTTTTTGCATCTTACTCTTTTCTCGTGAGTTCAGTTTATTTCTGAAGTGCATCCTTTAGATATCTTTTGTAACAAGGATCAGTGAATAGTAAATTCTGTCTTTGTCTTAAAATGCCTTTATTTTGCACTGCATATTTAGTGATAATTTAACTGGGTATAAACATATCTAGGAATGCACTAGGTTTTTGGTTTTGATATCTTTTTATTGTAAAATAAAATAAATACAAAACAAAAGAAAAGCCTGGCTTAGTGAATTTTATAAGGCAAACACTCTTATAACCACCCCTCAAGTTAAGAAATAGAAATTTGCTACCCATGGATATATTTTTATTTAGTTTGCTTGGGACTCTTACAATATTCAGGGAAGTTTTCTCAAATATATCTTATACCTTACAGATTCTTTCTTAGTTGTGTCTACTCTGTTTAATCTGCCTATTTTTTATACTTTTTCATTTATACAATTCTGTTTTACTATTTTTCATATCTTTCTAGTCTTCTCTATGCTGCTATATTTTCTTACAGATCCTTTTTTCCCTTTATGTCTTTCATCTTTTACAACATACTAGTCTTTTTTAGATTGTTATTCTGGTATTTCAAGTAATCTTTCTGTTTTGTTTGTAGAGTCTAGTTCACTAATCTGTGATTTTTGAGACTCCAGGGCGTTTTCTGTTTGAATCTTGAGCTAAGTTGTGGGAATTTCTCTGCTACTGTCGTACGTTCCAGAGTATCATTATGTTGGACAAGATTTTCTGACTTTCCCATACTGTGGAGGGATAAGTAAATTTAGGCCCCCAAATCTACAAGAGCCATAAGCCCAGGGATTTCATTTCACAAGAGGAACATTTATTTGTTTGTTTTTTAATCCAGGGCTCGGACAGAAATAAACCTGTGAATTTATTTTTTCTAGACTTTACTTTCACTGAGGGTTCAGCTTTCTTAGATTCCAAGGTTTACACAAGAGTGGTAATTCCAGTCCACCTCATTTGCACCGAGGGCCTCATCTTTTGTCCTCATAAGAGTATTGAAATTCAAGCTTCTGGAATCCTGAGACCTGAAACAACTTCCCTTCCTCCCTTCATACTGCTGCAGCCCAGGTCCTAGGCCTGCCTCTCTAGTTTTCAGCACCCTCTTCATGGCTGGCACCTAGGCCTCCCCTTTCTTTCTTGTGAGCACAGACTTGGATGATTAGCAATGCAATATTTCTTTTTAAAAATCCAGCATTTCTAGATATTTGTTGTGAGATTTATCAAAATTCAGATGGGAAAAAATACAGGATGGGGAAAAAAACTTTTCAGTGGTAATTTTACATTTAATTCACAGATCCATCTATCACAAGCAGATAAAGATCAAGGTAAAGCTGGCAGATAAAAGCTAGGCATGATTTAATCTAGTGTTGATTGGAAAATACCTGAGAGTTTGGCAGTTGAGTTCCTATTTGGATTCTTCCTTAGAAGGAAACCAGTTTTTTGTCCAGTGTTACCTGATCCTTCTCCCTAAGGCACAGTGAAGCCTCCTTGATCAGCTGCTCACTTACACACAAGGATACTCTTATTATGTGCCAGGGTGGTGCACATGCTGCTTTTACTATTTTCACATTCAATTAAATTCTCCTTCACAATCTTTTAATCCGGTAGTAGCTATAATAAGTAATGCTGCTTATAAAATAGTATGGGCTTAAATGCTAAATAGGCTGATTTCCGATCTTGAGAAAAATATTAGAGTTTTGAGCAAATATTAAACAATAATCATAATAGAATTTAGCTACATTATCCTAGCCTTTTTATATCATAGTTCATAAGATATTACCTTGAAAATCTTCTTTGTCCTGACCAGAGACCTTCCCCTGCCATGTCTCCTCAGTTTGTCTTCTGGGTAGAATTATTTGAAAGGCATTCAGTATACACTCCAGGTAACATGCATCTTCCTAGGCAGATAAACACAAATTAAAAAGTTAAAATTGGAGCTATTTTTACAAATAGAAGATAAACTCTTAGGCAATTGAGGCTGACATACTGAAAGTTAGAACCCAGAGGGAATACCATGTCCATTTGGGGCAGAGAAAGAGGAAAAAGGTACAAAGTTGCTAGGGGCTTAAATGGCAATGTTTTAAAATAACAGAGAGACTTAAACGCTTTGGTTTTGTTTACTATTATTCCTCAGTCACTGGACCTTCCCAACACTTAAGCTTAATCTTTCTGTCTCCTAGAATTTTTATCAAATAGTTATCTCTTAATTACTTATTAATGTAGAGTCTACCTACTTCTGTCCTCCCCTCCCCCCCAAAAGAAAACCAGAGAAACTATAAAGTGAATTTAAAAAGAGCTCAGAAATCACATGGAGAAGGTAGAAGAAATATCTTTGAGGATTTAATGTGGTTCTGAGCTCCTCTATGTCAAGACAATGAAGAACTGAGCTCTGTAGTTATATAGGTCTCATTGTCAGATAAAGAAAAAAAAGAAAGACATGGGAAGTGGTGATGACTGTCAAATCTTTCCCACAGTAATCAGTAAGATCTGTATGTTTCATACCCTTTTTACATGAAACTTATGAATATCTAGTGTTTTGAAAAAGAGTGCAGATTTTCATGACTTTCAATTTGTAAAATTTAATCATTGTCTCATACTTAGAAGGAAATTTCCATAATTCTAAAATGGTTTGTAACATGAATCTGCCTATAAATGGAAATGAAAATTTGTATGTACTAAAAAGTCTCATTTTCTACATAAATAAAAATCTAGAGGAGCAATAAATTAAAAATCATTATCTTTTTACTCAGAAACTAGTCTGGAGATTATTTTTACTTTTTCATATATAGAAACTTGATTTAGAATATGTTTTAAAGATACCTTGTAAGATGAGATCAAATGATAAGTACTATGACTTAGTAATTTTTTATGTTTCTTTATGTCAGCTATAAAATGATTTTTGCTTAATATCCAAAGAGCTATTACATAATAAACAGTATATTAACTAGAAAGACTGAGTAGTTTTATGAAGTTTAGGGATTTTCTTAAAGAGTAATTTTGTAGTATTTCTTTTTAAATAATTCAGTGAAGAGATGAATCCTTTGTAATATATTTTTTTCTAAGTATGTCTAACAAAATGTTTAAAAATATTCATTACTTTTCATATGCAAATTTATATGGAATCAATTTTATTTAGCTTTAATCTTTCCAGTAGTTTGATACAAAATTGGCATTTGATGCTAAAGTGATGAAGCAGAGTAGTGACATTTAATATATGGTTTGTATTAGCTATTCAGTAACATTATTCTGCTAGCTAACAAGAAAATTTTCTGCAGATCTAAGCATAATTTAATATTTCTTTTAGTTTCTAGGGGAATAGTAATCATTCAGTATATGTAGTCCATGAAAAGAAAGAAATGAGTCATAAACCATATTAATTTTATTTATATAAAATTATATAATTATTTATATAAATTATTGAGTTATATAGATCATAATTAAGTACTTTTAATACATTTGTTATCATAGAGTTTAAGTAAATTTACTGCATTCATTATCTCTGGGCTTAACTTTTACCCAATAAAGCTGGGGACTTCGACCACTTCTATAACATTTCTAGGGTAGTGTTCTTTATGTTTAAAATTGGTGAATAAGAAGGATGCTTTTTTTTCTTGAAACCTTGCTTGTGGAAGAACAGTAAAGTGTAAATTGAAAAGCTTCCTCTAAAGTAGTTTTGTAAAATATTTTAATGGCACCAGAGTGCCTTTGAAATTTCAGATATAGCCATACAAATGTACATCATTAAAGAGGAATTATTTTCCCATTTGATAATATCTGTGTAGCAGATATTTATTCTCCTTTATTACATTGAGATATGACACGTTCAGTCATTTTTTTTTAATTACTGAATTTTTTAAGATTAATTTTCAGGCTGATATATTAAACTAGCCCTTTTTAAAGTTCTACAAAAGAGAAACAACTGTCTTTAAGAGACAGGAATTTTAAAAACAGTTCTGCTCATCATCACTAAACCTACCACTGGCAGTGCCAAACTTAAACAAGATGGTAAGATCAGAAAAATTCTTTTCATCCTTTTTCATCTTTGGGTTCCCTGTTTCCCTTCTTAGCATTTGATCTTTCTTTCCCCTTCAGGTTTCGCAGTGTTTTTCCAACCTTGCCTATCTGGAAATAAAGTCGCTCATGCTAAAAGTATTAGACAGTCCGTGTTCCCTTACTAGGACTATTTGCATTCTTACAGGAATGGTTAAAGAAATCAATAATTGAAATATTACACATATAGAAAAGAAGAGTGAATGAATGGGTTTGTGAATGGATGGATGAGTGGATGGATGAATGATAGTAGGGTTTCAGGCATGGGAAGTCTTTCTGACACTACATGTATCCATTTACCACATACTATATGGGTGTGTATATATGCATCTGCCCTGGTGAGAATAGGGTATGTCAGATAGGGTCTGCCACCATTTTGCTACTGTGACGTATCTCACCACTGACATGTAGTATTAAATCTCTGCTTCTGCCATTTGTCATACTAGCTTGAAATTAAATCCCTTTTTGTTTCATTGTTTAAGGCTGAAAGAGCATATTCCTTTTGTGGAACTATTGAATACATGGCACCAGATATTGTCAGAGGGGGAGATTCAGGACATGACAAGGTATGTTCTGTTTTTGACACTTCTTGGTATCTCTCTATAAAATGTATGATGGGAATCCTAGTTAGTAACTTAGGTACAGTCTCTTCAATAGAGAGCTCTCTTTCTGGTGTCTTCATTTGTTTCCTTTACTTTGTATACACAAACGTATTATGATAGCTAGTATTTTGGAGGAAAAAGATAATACAGATGTTAGGACATTCTAGATTTCCCTTTATTCAGGTTTTATTGGTGAGGATAATTTTTTGTTTTATAGAGTAACACTCTTGTTAAAGGAAACCTCAAAATTGACTAATTCCTCAAATAATATTTTTATTTCCATTAAAAGTGTCATGTCTTGAGCAAAGCACCATTTGTAACCCTATTTAGAACAAAAATCACTCTTTTTCTTTTTATTTTACAAAAATCACTTTTTACCTGTTGCATGGTCTTTTAGGACACAACTGAGCCGCAGTACATTGCAGAGGTACCACTGAATGCATCAACAGTGCACTTTGCTCCTGTCTGCCTCGTGCTGCATGATTTGGACAGTGCTTATTGATGTTGATTTTTGCTAGAAAAACTTACAGAAACATATAGTTGACTAGTTCACCTTTAGTTGATATTTGCTTTCTGAGAGATCATTAAAAAGGGAATTTCTCATTCTTTCTTATTCCCAATTTCTGGTTTTAGCTTTGTAGTGATACTGGAGACTTTATCTCGTCAGCAGAAAAAAAAAATTGTAACAATCCTTGGAGAAAGAAAAGAATTCTGCATTCAAGATAGTCTTAGTTTGTTTTCCTAAGCCCTCTAAAAAGCTCAATTTTTTACCTCCTCGCTTCCCTTCATGCAAAATGAAGACTGTAGATGAGGCTTTCTGAGTAGTTATAAAATCTAGATCATATATTTTTTTCTTCCTATATTAAAGGGTACAAATTTGTTCAGTTCTTTCTTAACACTTTTGTTTTATTAATAACATTATGCAAATAAGGAATTATGACTTTTTTTTTTTTGCTCCTCATCTCACCTCTTCCTCACCCCCTTTCAAAATCTCACATACACACTCCAGATTTCTTAAGTGTGGAGAACCAGTGATCCCCTTGCAGATGACTAATCATATATTTAAGAGTCCATTCTTCACGTTTGTGTGGTATTGCTTTCAGCCCATGACTAGGAATCTGATTATAGATCTGTATCAGTTTGAGAGCATGATTTCAAATCTAACATTCTGAGGGTCCTGACTCAAATGACAGTAAAACTGCTTATATAAATAAAGGAATTGAATTGCTGGTTTAATTTGCTTCATGGTATTCTTTGAAGATACCAGATAATTTGGTAGGAGTTTATAACTGTTAAAATTAACTTCTAAGACCTAATGGAACCAATTTTTAGGAAAGGAAACCTTATATTACTCCTAGAATATCTACATACCAAGGTCCACAGTACAGTTCATCAATAAATATTCTTTCTTATTCATGGAATGCCTCGACAGCTTTGAGTTAATTAAATGAGATAATACATGCAGGGTGCCCATCACCTACTCTTCCTTTCATGATCTCTGTCTGCTGGATCCTGTTTTATATGTTATTGTTACGAATTTTCTTTAAAATAGCTCTAGGCTCACAAATTTTGCATCATCTCCCTGAAAACTTGGCTCTGAAATTTAGAAGCAGAGAGTTTAAAGTTTTAGCATCCAGTTCATTTCTCCTTGGTGTAATAAGCTCATATATTCAAGTTATTGAAATCTTGATTTGCCTAATCGTAAAAGAACTAATTTTCAACATATCAAGATTCTTTCCATTATATATAATTTGCTGTGCTCTCAGTTCAGGTAACTGCTTTTATTCCAATGTAGATCACATTTTATTTTATATCATTTTCAATCTCTCCATACCTCCCACAAAATGAAGACTTAGAGTTATGTGATAGGTCCCATAAGAGGAATTGATTTAGGTGGTTATTAAGAAAAATAACACCTTTTGATGTGATTTTTTTTTCATTTTTGTTCTTTAAGAAATTTCATACTTACTGGAGCTGAGTAATTAACCATTAAAAATACTGATTAGTACACCCCCCCACCATAAGTCCAAAGATTTTATTTACTTAAAATTTTTTTAAATTTATTTTAAATTAAAAAACTTGTTTTAATTAACTAAAGTAAAACCATTACTAGTTTAGGAAATAATTGAAACATTTTTAGCCCCTTGATTGATTTCTCTGTTTAAATTCTGTTCTGAGGATGCCTGGATATTTGTTAATACTCCTTACACAGAAAGCTATGTACAAAATCTTTTTGTCAAAATATTTTCCAAATATATATCTTAATTTTGTTCAGTTTTCTTTCTTATAAAATATAATTAGTGAATATTCTAGAAAATGAAATTACTGTTGTTTTATAGGCAGTTGACTGGTGGAGTTTAGGTGTTCTAATGTATGAATTACTAACTGGAGCATCTCCTTTCACTGTTGATGGAGAGAAGAATTCCCAAGCTGAGATATCTAGGTAAGACCTAACAAAATAAAATAAATGTATTGTTTTTCTCAAAGGAACTGATCAAATTTCTGCAATTAAGCTGATGGAAAAAATAATTTTTTAATGGGGGTAGACAAAATGATGTGTAAGTGGTAAATTTCCATTATATTCCTATAGGATGTAGATACTTACATTTTTTTATGTTTCTCTGTATCTTACTTGCCCGTAGATAGTGTCATAATTTTTTCGTGCTTCAAAGTACTTAGCATATTGTCTTAACTTAGTGTTTATTTGATGGGATACTTTTCCCCCCACTGTGTACATAATGTAATTTCTTTGTGACTTTAATTTAAATAGTAGTGATATTTTTCAAATCATGGATATAGGCACAACAGAAATGAATACCATGAAATCACCCTGTTGTAGGTTATCATAGCATTATTCTGTTCCTTTCCTTCACAGCAGTTGGCACAATGGCAGTGTTACATTTTTGTTTGTAGTTGCTTGATGAATGTCTGTCCCGCTAGATAAGCTCTGTGAGAGCCAGGGGGCGCGTCTGGCTTTGAGCCCCAGCCCTGTGTGCTGAGGTGCTGGCTCAGGGCTTACTATGCAGAGTTCAGTCAATGTTTTAGGAATGAAGTGAGCTAATGAACAAATAAACGAAGAGTGGTAAAACATTATACTAATTGCTAGTTATGTTTTTGTCCTGTTTTTACTTGAATTTTATAACTTTGAGAACAGATTTGACATTAAAAATTAAAAATTGAGACTTCCACTTCTTACCAAGATGGAATAACAGGGACCGGATTTACTTTCCTGCCTGAAACAGTTTTTTAAATGGGCAAAATGTATGAAACAACAGTATTGAAGACATTGACCATCTAGCAGTGAAGCACAGTGAACACTGGGAGACGGGAAATGAACGAGGTGAGCCCTGTGATTGCCCAGCTTCCTGCCTTGAGAGAGTGTCCAGGCTGCAGTGCAGGCAGGGGAAAAATAAGCAGAATTGAGGAGGTGGAAGTGATACTCCAGGAAGACCAAGGAAGCTAGAGTTTGCAGGGCAGTGTTGAATGGGAGACAGCTGCAGAGAGAAAAGTCCAGAGATTTGCAGAAGTTACCCCTCAAGTACTATTCAATTAAATATTGATAAACACACATGTGTCAGGAAACTACCCAATATCCCAATATAGTTAAGATGTTATTTCTTTCCAAACTGATCTACAGATTCAACACAATTACAATCCCAGCAGGGTTTTTTGGGGAGTGGGGGTAGAAATTGACAATCTGGGTCCAAAATTCATCTAGAAATGCAGCGGACCTAGAATAGCCAAACGACTTTTGAAAAAATAGACGAAAGTTGATTTGAAGACTTGTAAGTTAGAAAAATACACTGTGGTGTATATATCAAGATAGATAAATCATCCCTGAAAAAGAAAAGAGAGTCCAGAAATAGAACCACACAGATATAAGTAACTAAATTTTTTTTTTTTTTTACAAAGGTACAAAGTCAGTTTGGTGGAGAAAAGATAGTTTTTTCAACAAATAATGCTAAAAACCATTGGCTATCATGGGGGAAAAATGAACTTCTGTAAAACTTTGTACTATAGAAAAATTAAAAGTGAATCATAGACCTACATGTAAAGCCTGAAATCACAAAATTTCTAGAAGACAACATAAAGGAAAAATTCTTTTGACCTTGGATTAGGCAAAAATTTCTTAGATACAACACAAGAAGTGCAGTCTATAAAGGAAAAACATAGATAAATTGGACTTCATCAAAATTAAATACTTCTGCTCTTGGAGAGAAACTGTTAAGTGAATGGAAAGACAAGCCAGAGTGGCACAAAATTCCAAATCCTGACTGATAAAGGACCGGTATCCAGAATATATAAAGAACTGTCAAAACTCAAGGAAAAAACCTCCATTTTTCAAAGGGGCAAAAAAATACTTAAGCAGACAGTTCACCAAAGAAGATCTTTGGGTGGCAAATGTGCACATAAAAAATGTGAACATAAAAGACTAATGACATCATTAGTCTTTAGGGAAATTAAATCAAACCACAGTGAGATACCACTGTATATACTCCCTGGAATGGCTGAAAATAAAGAGACTGACTCTATTCGGGTTCTCCAGAGAAACAGAACCAATGGGATATATACACTCATATATGTAAAAGAAGGTTTATTATAAGGAATCGGCTCACACTATTATGGCAGGTAAGAAGTCTCACAATCTGCCATCTGCAAGCTGGAGACTCAGGAAAGCCATGGTGCCGCTCTCGTCTAAGTTCGGAGGCCTGAGAATGAGGAGCCAGTGGTGTAAATCCCAGTTCGAGAGCAAAAGACCACTGTCCCAGGTTGAGCAGGCAGGGACTGAGTCTTCCTTCCTCTGTTCAGGTCCCCATGGGATAGGATGGTGTCCACCCACAATGGGGAGGGGATTCAAATGCTAAACTCATCCAGAAACGCTCTCACAGACACACCTAGAAATAATGTTCAATCTGGGCAACCCAGTCAAGTGACACTTAAAATTAACCATCACAAATCCGGCCCCTATCAACTTGGCAGCCATTCACATCTCCTTAAACCATACTTAATCTTCAAGTAAAGACAATAACAAGGTCATAATTCTACCTAACATGATACATCTGTCCTGAAAACCCACCAACCTCTTCCCCAGAAGAGGACGTTAAGTCCTTGGGTGATACAGTGATGTTTGCTCTTCTTGAAATCCCGCAAGTTAAATAGTATGGCATAAATTTAAAATACTTAAATTCCATAATATAAAGTCAACACATCTTATCTGACATGATGAGGGGATAAGGGTGGAAAGAAAACAAACGTGTATATTATACACACACGTATTCATGGCAAAATGAGGAGAAACACTCAAGGCAGTTACAGTCCTCGTTTCTGTAACTGGTTACAGGGTCATAGCTGGTATTCATTCACTGCCTTCTTCTTATTCCCTTTGCCTTCAACAAGTACCTCAGCTGTTCATGGTTCTTTACCTTGTGGGGTGCCCCAAACCTTCATTCCCTAAGGATCTGGGCCATTAGTAGTCCTGCCTAGATTGAGTTGTTGCGGTTTTCAATGGACTGTAATGACACAGCCTGGTAATACCAATAGACACCTTAAGGCATCTCCTGTATTCCAGATGTCCTCTTCCCTCCTTCCATTGTGGAATTGTAGTGCAGTTTCCCCTTGGTCGTAAGGATCATTGACCCTAGCCAGTGTCACAGCTCCTTTGCCTGTTGATTCAGAGGCATGAGGAGCCCAAAGTGGCTGGGTGGCAATCTTAATTTCCAGTTCAGTGGAATCACTGTTGTGTTTCTTAGAGGAAGCATTACTCCCCCTGGAACTAGGGCCTCTAGGCCAGCAGAGCATAAAGTCATGGGAACAGGAAGCAAAAATTTTGCTAGAGGGTCACTAGGCGTAATAGTGAGTGGTGCCACTCCCATATCGACCCCTTGATTTCTGGACCCATGGATCCTGGCTGTGAGAGAAACAGTACTATATGTTGGATGTTGATTCAGAGCGTTTATGGCCTCCTGGAGAACCCCGCTGCCTACTTACTCTGCAGCTGAGTCTTCAGAAGGCCATTCCACCGTCCTGTCAAGCCAGCTGCTTCAGGATGGTGAAGAACATGGTAAGACCAGTGAATTGAATGAGCATGGGCTTGTTGCTACCCTTCTCTTGCTGTAAAGTGAGTTCCTTGATCAGAAGCAGTGCTGTGTGGAGTACCATGACAGTGCATGAGGCATTTTGTAAGTCCGCAGATGGCAGCTTTGG
This sequence comes from Camelus bactrianus, assembly GCF_048773025.1. Taxonomy (NCBI): domain Eukaryota; kingdom Metazoa; phylum Chordata; class Mammalia; order Artiodactyla; family Camelidae; genus Camelus; species Camelus bactrianus. The sequence continues at coordinate 12,164,805 of NC_133544.1, forward strand.
CAGAAGTGCTGCATGCAGGAAAAGCAAATCCATCTCCATAGTATCTGTTCTAGTCCACTGTAAGTAACCTGCCACCAGTAGCTGCCTGACCACCCTGGGAATTGGTGCCACATTGGGCATTCGATGTTGGTCTCCACTGCTGGCAGATTGGGCGCTCAGTGGTGGCTGAACCCAGGTCAGCCTTGGTGAGTCAAAGTCCATGTTGCTGAGCCCATGTGTAAGCTGTCCCTGCCACCATGGCCACTTTGTTCATGAGCCCACCAGGTCATGACAGGGTTGACAGAGAGAGGCTTACTGGTATCAGCAGAACAGATCATCCTATCCACTTGACTATTAAAATCCTCCTCTGCTCAGGTCACCTGTTGGTGAGCATTCACATAGGACACAGATACCTTCACATTTTTTGCCAATTCAGAGAGGCCAGTCCACATAACCTCTTTCCCAAATATCTTTGTCAACAAGACTTCCTTGTCACCAACTTTCCAATCATGTTCCTTCCAAGCTTCTGACCATCCATCCAAACCACTAGCCACAGCCCACTGATTAGTATAAAACTGCACACCTGGCCATTTCTCCTTCCAAGCAAATTGAACGACTAGGTGCACTGCTCAGAGTTCTGCCCACTGTAAAGATTTGCTTTCACCTTTCCCTATCACCTTTACCTTGCTTTGCTGTAAAGCAAGCCTGAGGCTTCTCTTCCTCTGTCAACTGTGATCAGGAACTCCCCAGGAGGTCACAGGTGCAGGCTGGAGGGAGAAGACAGTGTAGCAGGACTGGGGACCATGGCATTTGGGCCACTTCTTCAGGTAACATATCTGTGCCTTCAGTGCCTGCTCAGCCCAGTCTCGTGTATACCTCTTTGATGATGATGATGATGATGATTTGATGATGGAGTGTTGCCGTGTGCTCCCAACTATATGGCTTCAGATAACACCCAGTTTACAATGGGCATCTCAGGTTGCATGTAACTTGGGGGCCTATAGTTAAGTGTTCAGTCTCTACTGAGGCCAAGTAGCAAACCAAGAGCTGCTTCTCAAAAGGGGAGTATTTATTCTCAGAAGATGGCAGGGTTTTGCTCTATAGTCCTAACTAAGGGCCTGTGCCTCAGTTCACCTCTAGGGCCTGCCGAAGGCTCTGACCAGCACCGCTCTCCGCCACTTCAGGCACCGTTGGACCTGCTGGTTCAGGTGAACCGAGTGGCGGGGCAGCTTGCACAGCGGCCTGGAGCTGTTGCAGAACCTTCTCTTGTTCTAGACCCCACTCAACCGCAGCTTTCCTGGTCATGTGGTAAATGGGCCAGAGTAACACACCCAAATGAGGAATATGTCACCTCCCAAATCCAGAGGCCCACTAGGCATTGTGCCTCTTTTTTGGTGGTAGGAGGGGCCAGATGCTACAACTTATCCTTCACTCTAGAAGAGATGTGCCCTACACCACTGGACTCTTAGAAATTACTAAGGCAGAGGCCCTGAATTTTAATCAGATTTATTTCCCACCCTCTGACCCGGGGATATCTTACCGAAAGTCTAGAGTAGTTGCTACTTCTTGTTCACCAGGTCCAATCAGCATAAGGTCATCAGTGTAATGGACCAGTGTGATATCCATGGAAAAGAGAGGTGATCAAGAGCTTTGTGAATTAATTATGATGTAGAGCTGGGGAATTGATAACCCCTGAGGTAGGACAATGAAGGATCATTGCTGGCCCTGCCAGCTGAAAGGAACTCCTTCGGGTGGGCCTTATGGACAGGGGTGGAGAAAAAGGCATTTGCCAGATCAATAGCTGCCCTCCAGATACCAGGGGATGTATTCATTTGCTCAAGCAGTGAAACCACATCTGCTACAGCAGCTGCAGTTGGAGTCACCACCTGGTTAAATTGACAGTAATCCACTGTCATTCTATAAGACCCATGTGTCTTCTGCACAGACCGGATAGGCGAGTTAAATGGGGATGTGGTGAGAATCACCACTCCTACATCTTTCAAGTCCTCGCTGGTGACACTAATCTCAGCCATCCCCCAGGAATGCAATATTGCGTTTTGATTTACTATTTTTCTAGGTAGGAGGCAGTGCTAATGGCTTTCACGTGGCGTTTCCCATCAAAATTGCCATCACTCCACAGGTCAGGGAACCAATATGGGAATTCTGCCAGCTTCTAAGTATCTCTGTTCCAATTATGCATTCTGGTCCTGGGAAAACAGCCACGGGATGGGGTCAGGGATCCACTGAGTCCACTGTGAGATGGACTTGAGCTAAAACTCCATCGATCACCTGACCTCCATAAGCCCCTCCTCTTACTGGTAGTCCCCGAAAGGTCTGATTATTTCTTTTTTCCCAGTGTACAATTAAAAGTTACAGTTACAGGTAAAAGGCCATAGGTCCCTTTGGGGAAGGCTGGGAGAAAGATTAATAGTATAAATATTCAGGGTCCTTCCTCAAGGTGACCCACCCTCCCCTTTATTCAAGAGGCTGGGGATATATGACCTGCCTCAAGGCTGGGAATTGATTGAGGGGCAGTGGCTTGGAGGGGGTGGTTAGGAAAGATGACAGAGGGATACAATGACACTCTGGAGGGTGTTGGGTATGTTCATTATCTTGATTGTGGGGATGGTTTCTCAGGTATGTACATATGTCAAAATTTATCAAATTGTGCACTTTACGTGGTGAGTTTATTGTAAATCAATTTTACTTCAATAAAACTGCTAAATTTTTTAGAACATACATTCTACAGGACAGATGGGGAAGTAAATCATTTCTCACTATTCCAGCTTATTTATTATCGAAGCTAAGTGATCAGGAATATTTCTTCTTAAAATCATATTTAAATCATACCTGTGATTAAAAATTCTAAACATGACTTTGCTTATTCTAAATGGGCTTTCTGACAGTTTGAAGATGCCTCAGAATTACAAGAAACCTTGACCATAGTCTTGAGATTTTGGGTCCCCTTGAAAGGTCATACCTGTCGTCGTGACAGGTGAAAGGGCACCCTTAACCTGACGACATTAAATAGTGGCCCCTTCTGACTAATTCCCCTCTTTCAGATTCTACATACACAATCAATCTTCTTTTCACATTCCTCCTTTCCCACAGGTCTACCTCTGAAAAGATAGTATATTGCTGGTCATGATGGCAGGAGTATTCTGAACCAAGTGATGTTCAAATTTAAATTTCTTTTATTACCTTTAGATCAATTCGTTGGCATTTTGATTTTAGCAAGAGAAAGAGAGCCTAAATCAGATTGCCTAAAATCTTAAAACTAGAGCAAATTTCTCAAGAATTTAAGTAGGATTTTTCCCTTTACTCAGTTAATTATTCACTTTGTCATGTTGTTAATAATTTTGTTTAAAGCTTGGTATTAACCTATGATTCCATGGTTTTTTGTTTTGTTTTGTTACTGAAATTTGCAAACTGTAATAACTGAATTATATATACAATATTGCTTTTTCCTTTGAAGATAATCATTCTGATTGTCTTTCCTGATGTAAAATCTTTCAGTGTATTCTTTATAAAATATGCAACATTCAGATAAATGTATCATTATCTTGTCCCCAAGTGTCTTAATTAGCCAGGGCTTTTTCTGATCAGTGAATTCATCCATTCCTCAATTATTGTGATCTTCCCTGAACTCTGTGTACTTTCTATTAAGTCTGTTTGAGATACTTGAGAATAATGTATTAATCCAAATTACCTGCTTGACTGTTGTTGTCTACAGGTAGCTTAAAATCAAGACAAACATGCTTTTCTGGTTATCAAATTTCAAAATACAGTAAGAATTTAGAATGAGAAGAAAACTTTCTCCATGGTGTAAGAATCCCTTCACCGGCCTCCCTGGCGGTCCTCTCCTTTCTGAGCGCCATCAGAGAACAGGTAGCTCTCTTGTGTAAAGTATTTTCAAGGAAGCCCCCTCCATTTTTGAGCCTTAGCTGGACAGAATTTTTTCCCTTTAAAACAAGCTGAAATTAGCTTCCTCCAATCTCTGCACAGCATTCCTGGTCCTGGTCCTGTCCTCTAAGGAACAGAGTAATTCTGTTGTTTCTTCCAGACATTGCTTTAGGTGTTTGAAGATAGTTTTTGCTTTAGGTGTTTGAAGGTATTTTTATCTAGGGTAAACCTTTCTTGTTCTCTTAACTGTTTACGTGAAATCATTCCTAGATTCCTCATGCCTTGGTACTATTTTGAACAAACATTAAGTTGTCAACATTATAGCTTTGAATGATTCCTCTTTAGCTTTTCTGTGAGTCTGTTTCTTATTTTTATTTCATGTATGTAGCACATACTTTTCTTGTGGGCCTCCCACTAGCTTTTACTGCCTCTGTAGAACTCCTTCTTGTCGGGTGGATGTCACTGCTGCACAGGCAGGTGTATTGTCACTGTAGTCTCCAGCAGTTTTTCTGCCTCCCCTCCAAGAAGGAGCTCTGACTTGCCTGGGGCTGTACAGACCAGGATAATTGGGGGTACCCTCACCTGGCAATCAGACGGAGAGCTTCTGTTTTCAGCTCTTCCCTCATCTCTGGCAGGGTTGTTTCTGTCTCATTTCTCCTGCCTTGGAAATTTACAGAATATTTGCCAAGAGGTGCTTATTTGGTATTTCATTACCTAGCAATAAAATACACTTTATTAACATGTTTTATTGTGCTGTTATAAGCCTACTGTTACATAAATTCAGGTCTAAGTTTCATCACAATAATGGCTTAAACAGAGTTCTAGTTGTGCTTTTTAGGTTGGGGTCAGCAAACTATGGCCCACAGGCCAAATCCATTCTGCTGCCTGTTTTTGTGTGGCCTGTGAGCTAAGAATGGTTTTTATATTCCTAAATGTTGAAAGACTCAAAAGACGAACTCTATTTTATGACACGTAAGAATTATATGAAATTTGACTTTCGGCATCCATGAGTAAAGTTTTGTTAGAATATAGTGTGCCCGTTCATTTACACACCCCGTCTGGCTGCTTTCATGCTGCAGCAGGAATCATTGCTCAGGAGACCGCAGAGCTTCCAAAGCCTGAAGTTTTGATTGTCTGACCTTGTATCAGTTATCCATTATCCAGTGCTCAGTAACAAATTACCTCAGAACTTAGCAGCTTACAACAACATACATTTGTTATCTCTGAGTTTCTGTTTATCAGGAATCTGGGCACAGCTTAGCTAAGTTCTGTACTTCAAGGTCACTCATAGGTGGCAGAGTGTTGGCTGGGCTGTCAGTATCTCAAGGCTCAACTGAGAGAGGATCTACTTCCAAGTGTATGAGGTTGTTGGCAGGATTCAGGTCCTCTGGGTTGCTGGACTGAGAGCCTTAGTTCCTTGCTGGCTATTGGCCCAAGATCCCCCTCAGTTCCTTGCCATGTGGACCTCTCCAGCATGGCAGCTCGCTTCATCAAAGCACGCAAGCTGAGAAGGCAATAGAGTCTGCCAGGAAGATGGAATGTTTTGTAACCTAATTGTGGAAGTGGTATCCTCTCTTTACTGTATGAAATTCATTATCAGGTCAAGCCCACACATGGCTGTGAATACAAGGAGATGGTGATCACTGGGGATCTTAGAAGTCTGCCTACCATGGGCCCTTTACAAAAAGTTTGCCAGCCCCTCCCTGGTTTAGGTAAAAATTTATTTGTCCTCCCAAGGAGTGTTTCTCTTTAGGTAGTTGTTTTAATACATTTATTTGATATGATGTGCTAATTTAGTCTTCTAAATACAAAATCAAAACAGTAATTCTGTCGAATTTTTTGTATTTTGTCCATGTTAATTAGTAACATACTGAATTAGCCCATTTAAATATTTTCTGTTTGTTGATGTCTTACTGTCAGTGATGTGTAGAATAACAAGTATCATTATTTCTTACTGTAGTTCAAGAAGAGATCAAATTTATTTTTTTCCTTAGCTTTCTTATGTCTTTATAATGAAATTTTTTGTCGGCATAGTTTATAAAGCCTTCTTAATTCCCAATATGCTATTTGGTTTTTTTTTTTTCTCTTCTTTCTCTTTCTAGCTTTTTTGTATCCAATAGCAGTATCTATATTTCCCAGGGGGGTTTTGACTAGTTACCCCAAGTCTATTAATGTTGGTCACAAGAGGTATCCATCTACACGTTATTTTACGAGTTACGGCAGCTTCAGATGGGAGTCCAGTGACAGGTGAGGGGGAGGTGGCAATGACCCTTCCCTGGACACTTGTGTTCTGCAGCTTTCCATCTTTTTTCCTTTTTTCAGCCTTCAGATCTTTTTACTGCTGCTAAATTTATATATCATGTGGAGGTCAGACCAAGTCACACTGTATTACTAACCTGCCCTCCTAAGCACCTCCTCAGGGGCTAGAGGGCTTGGAGCCCTGAATACGACATAGGGGTAATCCTCTCAGCCATGGAGAGGGTCCCTCAGAGACACCATCAGGATGGCTGCATGTCCAGACATTCCCTGCCCCCCCCCCAGACCTGGCATCTGCTCTTTCTGGGTGTGGCCCCTGTCTGGCACTTCACTGCTACCTCTGATTTCCCCCCAACCCAGGTCTCCACTGTTCCCATCCACCCAGAGCCTCAAAGGTCAGCCTCCCACCCAGTGGAAAAGGCCATGGAGGGAAGAGTTAGCCTCTGCATTCACGACTCTGCTGTTGACCTTGGTCTGCAGCGTGGTCCGCTATTCCTTCCCTGTCGCAGTTCTCGGGGCTCCTGGGAGGGCCTCCCCTTGTGGCTGAGCATCCTGGCGCCACCCTCAGGCTCTTGCTCCCTGCCTGGGCTCTTTTCCGTTCAGCAATCTCTTTGAAATTCCCTGTGTCCACTCTGCCCTTGACCTCAAACACTGCCTTCGTGCCACAGCTGGGATCCCATTACCCAAGGTCCTCTCCCATCCCTCTCATCTTGCCCTGTCAGGGCAAGGCACCCTCTCAGATGGAGTGGGTGGAGAGGTCGAAGCTGGGAGAGCATTGTCAGGGCCACGGGAAAGAGGGTAGGAAGGAAGAGGGACTGGGAAGAGGTCTTCCAGTAAAGCCACGGGAGGGCAATGGGATCCCAGCTTTGGCCTAAGCCGTGCCTGCCTGAGAGTAAGACGTGTTCAGGTGCATCTTGATAAATGGGTCTCGTAGACCCATCGGTCATCTGACTGCACGTGAGTCCAGGGAGAGGAGCCCAGCAGACACAAGGCCTTAGCCGTTGAGAGAGGAAGGGCAGTCCTGGGTCGCATCCATCACTCTTAGGGGAAAGATGCTCTAAGTTGAAAAGAAAAGAAATTCAGCCAAAATATTTACGAGACCATGCACACAACTTTGGTTCCTCTAACCTTGTGAGAAACAGACATTTTCTCCCTTCAGCAGCAGAAGCAGTGGCAGGAGTGGAGCCCCTCGGGTGGCTTCCTAGGCAGTGGGGGTCGCAGACCTCATCAGGGAGCTGAGTGAAAGAAGGGAATGAGGTGCTTCGTGAGAAAATGAAGAAGAGTATTCACAGCTCACATAGCACGTACCCTGGGGACTCCCAGAAATGACTGGATGAGACTTTGAGTGGAGTCCCAGGTTCCCCAAAAGCAGGTGAGGGTACCAGCCGCAGAATCTAATTTCATTATTCTTAATCACCCTGCGGATGTGGCCCTAGCACAGGTTAGACGAGTCAAGAAAGAACTTGGTAATGCCCAGAGGGAAGCGACAGCAGGGGACTGACCCCTCTGGGCAGCCAGTCTCGTGGCTCAGAGAAGGGGCTCCTGTGGAGTGGCCGGGCTGAGGGCCTCGTCCACCAGGGCACTGCGGTGTGCCGGCCTCTGTGCCCGAAGTCACCTACATCGTGTCCTTGAATCCTCACAACCCTGACAAATTGGTGCAGCCGTGTGCTGTTCCCTGACGAGGACACTAAGCTAGTTACCTAAAGGCTCAGACTCCAGGGAGGTGGGACTGGGGTCAAGTGCAGAGTGGCTGGGAAGTTGCTTCATGCTCTCTCCTGGGTAACATTTGGTTCCATGCAGCTGTTTCTAGGGGAGGCAGATGCTTATTTCCAGTAAAGGACTGGGAAGTACGGGCCCACAGACAACACAGGCCAAGGGTGGAAGGAAGTGCCTTTCGGATAGATGGTGGGGAAACACGCACAGGGCCCTGCAGACAGGAGCTTCGAGACTCCCTGGAGTCCTTGCCAGTCTGTGAACTGCTCTCAGCGGGTCTGTCATCCTGTAAATGAAGTTCATTTTATTGTTCCTGTTCTAAAAGTAATGTTCATTACAGTTTAAAGCACGTATAACGGGAAAACAGCAGTAATATTACCCAGAGACAACACTGCTAATATTTCCTTTCAGTCTTAGTCACCTGAATAATGTGCTCATACTAGAAATGTAACTTCATATTTTGCAGTTTTTATGTAGATTTATAAGCATTCTCTAATTGCAAACTCTTCATAAATATAATTTTATAGTGGCTATTTAATATACCATTGAATAGATGCACTGTAATATACTTTACTATTCCTCTATTATTGAACAAAAATTTAGAGTAAGTGAAGTTTACTGAAAACTCTTTCTAATTCAGGCAGGCGCATAAGTAATTCTGTAATTCTGGAAACACATGGAAACCAGGAAGTGAGAGTCCACAACATTAAGTCACACAATGGGAAAGATTGTGAACTTTCAAATGGAGGCCAAATGGAAATAAACAACCAACCCATGAGAATGCATGCCACCTGCAAAAAAGCAAAACAGTTCTCTGCAGGCATCTATCGAAACTGAGGAAGAAAGACCCTGGTATAGTAAACGGAGGACAATTAGACATGTATTGATTCAGTAAATATTTGTTGAGCACTTGCTATGTGTTAAAGTGTTCCAGGCCCTGGGAATAAAGCAGTGAACAAGACTGCTTTTTCAAAAAAGAGAATCCCTACTGCCATTGAGCTTACATTTTAATTGGGAGAGATGGATAATAGACAAAAATATAGAATAGTGTTTAAATTCCATGAAGAAAAATAAAATAAGGTAAAGAGGAAAAGAATGTAGAGAAACAGTGATTTTGTAAGATCTAGGTGATGTGCAGTTAAGACCTTAGTGGAGTGAGGGGGTGAGCATACCACTGTACTAAAAGTCATTGATAACTTTTTTTTAATTGAAGTATAGTCAATTTACAATGTGTTAATTTCTGGTGTACAGCTTAGTGATTCAGATATACATATATATTTTTTCTTCCTTTTCATGTTCTTTTTCATTATAGGCCATTCATTACAAGGTATAGAATATAGTTCCCTGAATACAGGAGGACCTTGTTATTTACTTATTTTATATACAGTAATTATCTGCAAATCCCAAACTCCCAATTTAACCTTCCCCACCCTTTCCCCTCACTGGTGATCATAAGTTTGTTTTCTTTGTCTGTGAGTCTATTTTGTAAATAAGTTCATTTATGTCCTTTTTTTTTTTAGATTCCACATATAAGTGATATCATATGGTATTTTTCTTTCTCTTTCTGGCTCACTTCACTTAGCATGATGATCTCCATGTTCTTCCATGTTGTTGCAAATGGCATTCCATTCTTTTTTATGGCTGAGTAGTATTCCATTGTATATACTTACCACAACTTCTTTATCCAGTCATCTGTCAGTGGACATTTAAGTTGTTTCCATGTCTTGGATTGATAATTTTTTTATTGGGACAGTTCCTTTTGTTGTTACATTTTAGTGAACATACAAAACACATGTGCCAAGTTTCACAGGCTCACTGTTTCCACATTTTATTATGAAAATTTTCAAATATTTGTTACAGTGGACACCCACATACTCACTGCCATGATTCTAGCTTGAGTATTTTACCATACTTGCTAATTATGTATCTACCCATCTACCCATCTCTCTCTCCGTCTTAGGGCCATTTTAATCTTGATGTCCTCACCCTTTACTCCATAAATTCTTTTTTTTATTGCTCCATAAATTCTCAAGCTAATCAGTTGTGAATTTCTCTTACCACAGGGGTTTTCAGAAACTTACATTCATGAATAGGAAGAAATGTTATATTCATTTATATATTGTTACAGGTTTTAATTTTATTTTTATTTTGCTTTTTACATGTAATTCCTCAATCCATTCAGAGTTTATTTGGGGTTGTGATGTAAGACAAGGTCTTGTCTTGTGTGTTACTTTCCCAAATAGCTGGTTTGCTCAACATATTTGTCAAACAACGTGGCATCTCCTATGTTGGCTGGTCACTTTTTAAAAACAGTGTAAGTTTTTGTATATGCCTGGCTATTTTTCAAGTTGTTTCTTCTGTCCACTTGATATGGCCGTTCACTTATTTTACTACCACTTCACTTTCACAGTTTTATTTATAATACATTTTAATATGTAGGTGGGCAAATTCTCCCCATTATTTTCTTTTTCCAAATTTTCTGAACTATGTTATCAATTATTCTGGTGAATAAATACTAAAATCATCCATGTTATAAAATATCTGGTTGAAATTTTAATTCCTCTGTGTATTTCTTGCTTTTTGAAAGGAATCTTTCCTCATCTGTAGAACAGGGACAGTAATACCTTTGGATAGGATTGTGTATGGATTAAATGATAGCGTACACGTGCAGTGTTCAACGTGATGTGTTAACTCAGAGCCTGTTCTGATTTGACAGAGGGCTCTAAGATTCAATTGCAAGCAAGAAAAAAATAGCTCTGGGTTATTACTGATTCAGAAATGAAGCACATTGGAAGAGGTGAAGTGCCAGCAACACTCGAGCAACGTCTCCCAGCCCTCATTGCAGGATGCCCTGGTATTGCTACGACTGGGCGTCCCAGAGTAGTCCTCCACCTGCCTCTGCGTTTCTTAGTGCCCACTCTGCACAGCCCCAGTGGACTGGCACTCAGATTGATGGTCATACTCACAGGGCACAGTAGGCCAGAATCTGGCACTAGTTTTACTTTGCTTTCTAGAAGGATAGAGGTCAGGAAACACAGTGTATTGGCATGACAGCATCAAGCACATCTTCATCAGGGGTCCTTCCAACTACCCAGGCCTGGCTTCCCAGCCCAGAAAGGAAACCCTCAGCCACTAGTGATGAGACCAGGTGGGTGGGTGTGGACCACCCCGGCATGGGAAGCTCAACAGAGGGACTCTCTTCTAACTCCCATGAGCATGGCTTCCAAGCCCCAACAAGGGCACCCTTGGGGAGGGGAGAACAACAGAAACTGGAGAAGGTGTTTGAAATAGTCCTGGATGAGACAACCCCCAGGGCCCACGTGCCTGCTCACACCTGTCGGGCGGGCACAGCTCACGTCTCAGGGGTGACTTCGCACCTGATGCTTCACAGCCATCTTGAACCGGTGCGTTTCAAGGAAACAGTACAAGGAGAAGGTAAATCTAAGATCACCTTCCTGTGGAGAAAAGGGTTGAGCCTGCTGTAAGCCTCCCTCCTTCCCACCCTGCCCCCAGTTTCAGGTCCTCTTCGTGGGCTTCCGAGCCTCTCCACATCGCTGAGGAAACCCCGTGCCACTCTGCTCACGAGACAACAGGGTGCCTGGTGATGGTCCTTCCGTGATCCTCCACCGTGGCTCCCGCTTTCCCTCCTCCACGCTGGGTGGTTGGTGTCCAGCATCCTCCGTGAGGGTCTGCCCCCGCTGGTTCTGGTCGCAGGATTTTCACTTAGGACAGGGGAGGGTTTGGGGCCATCGCTGTTTGTTTTCTGTGTTCCCTTCTCAGCACTGTTTTCAGCAGGAATTCCTAGAGATTTCTACTCTGTTTCTTCCGGATCTAATCCCTGTCTCATCTGAATCCAAACTTCTGTTCCCTGCACGTGGACCTGCCGCACACCTCGGTTACACACCAGTGTTGCTGGTGGTGTGTCCAAACCACCGCCCCAAGGAGTGCGCGGGGTCTCCTGGGCCTCCCGGGCCTCCCTCCAGTCTGGGCATCTCGGTGGGGCCGTGCCTGTCTTCGGGTGCTCACTGCTGTCTCGCTGGCCCTCCTTCTCCATGAATCCACTATGGTCAACAAGACTGACCATTCCTTTCCCCAGTGCCTGGTACAGAGCAGACGTCCAGTAAAGGTCGGTGACTCAGGTTTAAGTAACGGTACAGAGTCAGTACCCTCAGATGAAGTCAGCCAAAGTGCCTTCTTCTCTCTAATGTTGCAACCCTGATGGGCAGTGAGCAATGGGAGAAAACTAAAGAATCAGAAAGAAAAGAGGGGTCTGCTTTTTTTTTTTTTTTTTTTTTGGCTTGTTCTTTCAGCATTTTCTTAGGTTCCCAGGATGGAGTCCTAGAAGTAGAATTAGCTTTGAAATAAACACTCCTGTTGGAATGTTTAGTTAAAAGATACCGTTCCACCATCGTTTCACTGATGTTCAGTTTCTACTTGCCACAGTGTCTCCCTTTTCCTGTGGTTGCCTTCAGTGAGGGAGTAGGAAAGCTAGAGCCCACATTTATCAAGCATATGCTACGTTTCAGGTGCTATTCCAAGCACCATATGACGCTTTAACTCATTGATGCATCATAATACCCATTTAGGTAGGTACTGCTGTGGAGAAAATGGTTGAGACTGTGGTGCAAAGACATTAATTACCTGTTTCAAGGTCACACAGCCAATAAGCAGCAGAGCCAGTGTTTGAAACTGATCTGGCTCCAAAGTCCCTGTTCTTACAGCATGATACTGTCTGTTACAACTTATTATCTGTTTTTGGTTTCATAACAGTTATTGATATTTTAATGCACAACAGAGGAATCTTTTTGCAAACCCAAATAATTGAGAAGCTATTTATCTCCAAGTGTCCTGTGTTAAGCTTCTTAATTTCACTCAGGCCCTTCCATTATTTCTCTTTAAATTATTGCTCTGGCTTTTAAGAGGGGCAAAGGTACATTTGGATTGGATTGATTTCTTCTGTGACTTTAGAGTAATCTAAAATACTTCATCAGGAAACCTGACTATCCCAATTTTTACTTTCCATAATAAATAGCAATGTTCACTCTACCTTGGAGCACCACTCGCCTTCAAAGGCTTACCTGTCTGTTTCATCGTAGCAGGTAGTGAAGCAGATGCTTTCATCCCATGAAAAGCCCCCAGCTCTGGTGCTCATTTTCAGATATCAGAAGCTGAGCCACTTCCAAGTGGTTCTTACTCTCCCTGTCTCGGTCTTCCTTCCCTCTGCCTTCCCGCTGGCGCCTTCTGTTCACTGGCATCCGGGGAAAGAGAAGTGAGGCGGGTACAGTTGGGGTTTCTTTTGTCCTTGCAAATCTGAGTGCTGACTTCACTGCTCTGAATTTATTAAAGTTGGTTCTACTATGAAATCTTTCATCATAGAGTCAAGTCCCTAGATAAGGAATCTAATTCAACCCCAAGCCTTTTTTTCCTAATTAAATATTTGGGATGGTAGTTTCCTATTAGGATTGATGTACTAGAAATTGATCCAATACTTCCTGTTTCTGCTTATTTAAGTTTCGGAAATGTGATTTCATGGTATCTCAATTTAAATATTTTTATCTCTGTTTTTCATATATAGTTCAATTTCAAAGTGTGTCACACTGTAATCGTTTCTGCAAAGAACACTGTCACTGTAGATTCGTCCTCTGGTTGTTTTAACAGCAAGTTTTATCTGCCTCCAGGAGAATATTAAAAAGCGAGCCTCCGTATCCCCAAGAAATGAGTGCTGTAGCCAAAGACCTCATTCAGCGTCTCTTGATGAAAGATCCCAAGAAAAGACTGGGATGTGGTCCACGTGATGCGGATGAAATCAAAGAACATCTCTTTTTTCAGGTGAAACATTGAACAGATGGTTTTATATGCCCTGCTGTTTTCAGGGTACTTGGCATTCTTGATGAAATGAGTGAACATGTTCCATTTTAGAGTTATTTTTTCCCTATTTTTATGTACGTTGTATCTCTTTTAAATGACAGGAACCCTTTAAGAAAGGATCAGACCATATAGAGACCTATATGGTCTTTTTCTCCGTAAACGGAGAGCGGGGAGAATCTTAACATTCAATTTTCTACATACTAATTGGTTAGAGTTTCTGAGTACTGGTTTCCATTTATGATCTCGTGATTTAGGCATATGGACTGAGGAGACTTCTGCTTTTATTTTTTATATCTCTCCCCGGTTTATGAGTAATTACTGCCACTGTGTTATACCATTTAAATGGTGATCTCATCTCTTCTTCTCCCAGGAGCAATCTTAGAAAATTCAAAATCGGCCTATTTCTCAGTTACATATCTATAATATATTAGAGAACTATTCATTTATTTTCTTTGTACTTGAGATGGTGCTTTTCTTATTCTGAAAAAGCCTAATGAGACCATTCTACAGAGCACCAGCACATCTGCTCAACCTAGTTTGCTCAATTTGGTCCAAAAAAGTCACCAAAATTTTAGGTAACTGGAAAAAAAAAGTTAAATTGACTGAGTTGGTTAGTTATTTCAATCTAAATAGTCAACTTGGGATCACATGACCTTGATTTCTAAAACTCTAAGCTTATGACTTTTAAATAATTCTGTCCTATCAACAAGCATGACCTCACTATTTATGGTCTAAAGAGACCATCCAAGTTTTATTTTTATTCTGCAAACTGAGCTTTTACATTGTTATCACCAACATGAATGAAAGTATCATACCAAAACAAAGAAAAAATCTGCTGTAAAGTAAGCTTTCATGTTGTTGCTTACTGTTTTTTTTTTTTTTTTAATTTAGAAAAACAAATAGTGATTGAGAATAAGAATTATCTCTCTGCACTTGTATGCCTGGAAAAGGGCACATTTATTTCAGTCTTTTGGTGTAAACATTTAAAAAATATTACTGTACATCTTACAAAAGTTCAGTAACGGTGAGAAATACATTTAAAATAAAGTTAATTTCTCAGTGTGTGCATTTCATAGATTAATATGGCTTGGAAAGGTTAACATTTAAACAAACTATTTCAAATATCTTGTTCAGAAGTTTGGCTCAAAAATTAACAAGGTAAAATTTAAGGAAATATTCAAGCAAAATAGCCTAAATCGTATTTTCCTTGGATCTTTTTCTCCATGGTTCCTTGTATTTGTGAGTATTGCAATATAGCTTTCATATTAGAGAAATTTCTCTTTTCTGTAGCTTTGAATAGTAGTTTTAGGTTATTTAATTGCTTTGACTTTTTCAATGACAGGGATACTTCAGGAAAGACCAGAATTCTACTAGGAAAGACCAGAATTCTACTTGTAAAGACCCAAATGGAGTGAAAGTGGAGAGGATTGTAATAACATTCAATTTTCTACATACTAAACGTTCTCCTGCTCACAACATATTTCTTTTAATTACCCCTTTACTCTGGAAGTTTCTCTTAATGTATGTACAATAGCCAAGAATAAATCATATGCTTGTAATGGAAAACATTACAGCCACATAGAGGAAAGAACATGAACTAGAAAGTCGAGAGACTGGCCCTTCCACTGGCTAACGTTTAAATGAAAAGGTTAGTTCTTATTTCTGGGCTTCAGTTTCCACATGGACCAAATAAAGGCACTGAACTAAATGATCTCTAAAACCATTCTAGCTAAAAATTTGAAGATCTGTAATTTAATGATTCTACCTCCATTGCCTCCACAAGAGGGCATAATAAAAACACTTAATGTTAGTTGATTAAACTTACTGAATGTCACCAACCAGGAAGGACAAGTTTCCCGTTTTACCATCTCTGAAAGCAATATGCAGCTTACAACAGACAACAGCTTACTATTCTAATTGGTAATGCTTTTTCTTTCTTAATGGTACATTCAGTAGTGGTGTATCTTACTATTGATGATATCTTAGATTTAAGAGAAATACATTAATAGGATATCTGTGGGATTCAAATCAGTATTATCTGAGGTTGTTCTAAGTGGCAGAAGGAGCATAAAGAAAACAGAAGAGAGGGTTGAATTTGAAAAATAGAAGACATGGCAGTTTAGCAGATAGTAGGTGACTGACATGGGTGGAAAGGGGACTTGGATTATCCCATGGGGAAGAGAAGAGGCAATGTTGAAATGCTGGAATACAGTTGAATGAGAAAAGAGTGCTTACATCAGTTCATACTATCACAGCATCATTTAGACTTACAGACATAAACCATAGCATGAGTTAGAGTGAGTTTGTTTATTGCCTAATCTGTCCAGATGGCCAGGAGGAATATCAAGAACAAGAGGAGAGCTAGTTAACACTGCCTCTAGAAAATGGAAATACTCCTTTGCAGTTAGTATTCATATCCATACTAAAGCTTTATTATAGTTTAGTTTAGATTGGGTCAGTTTGGTTTTGGTTTAACACCTTTCTCAGGGGACTCAGGACAAAATAATTTTTGTTATCCCTAGGGGTAAACTAGGGTGTCCTGGTGCCCCCCAGAGGCCAGGATGAGACGGCACAGTGATGGAGAGCAGTCTCATCTTTCAGACGCAGCATTGGCTGGAGCTACAAGCTGCAATAAAAAAAAAATGTGCTCCTGCCTGTGAAAAACAAATTTTTTTTTAATCATTGGTTTGAAATATGTGCTTCTCTCTCTGTTGATCAATTAAAATTATTATCTATCTTTGTTATTTTTAAAAAATACGTTTCAACTTTGTTGATTTCTCTGTTGTACCAATTTTCTTTCTCTGTTTCAGAAAATAAATTGGGATGATTTAGCTGCCAAAAAAGTGCCGGCGCCCTTTAAGCCAGTCATCCGGGATGAATTAGATGTGAGTAACTTTGCAGAAGAGTTCACAGAAATGGACCCCACCTACTCTCCCGCGGCACTGCCCCAGAGCTCCGAGAGGCTGTTTCAGGTAACCTCCAAGGGCGCACGCGGGTTGGTTGGCCATGTGTGCTTTGAAGGAAAAGATTAATTTTCCCATTTGAAAGTTTTTTGGCATCTTGAAAAACATGATTCTCTAATCTCTTCAAAATTAAGTACAGAGATATTGCAAATTGTTAACTGAAGCTTATGGTTTGTTAAATAGCAGACATTATTTATGTGTTTTTTTATGTAAGTGGAATTTATACCTGAAATTTTATTTTTGTTCAGTTTCTTTTATAGAAAATACAATACTACTTTAGCTTACATCTATTCATACAAAATAGTCCTTAATTCATATGCAATATTATCTGATTTTTTTAATTGTTTTTTTTGAGAGGGAGGTAATTAGGTTTATTCATTTATTTATTTTTAGAGGAGGTACTGAGGATCGAACCCAGGACCTTGTGTATGCTAAGCATGCACTCTGCCACTTGAGCTATACCCGCTCCCACCTATCTGATTCTTTATTTTCAGTGAATAATCTGAACTATTTCCCAATTCTTAAAAAAGATTTAGAAAGAATTTCATATTTAGGATCTTTTCTCAAACTTAACATAAAATATTCTAACCATTAAATGGCATCATAGCTTCCTTTCTTTGACTCTAGTAAATATCCCAGTAGTATGGTTTAATCTGGCCTTTGAGACACTGTCTCTGGACGTTGGTGACACTACTGTCTAGCACTTGGCTGGGCACATAGCAGATGTTGAAAAAAAACATTCCTTGAACTAGTGAATGTTCTAGCTTGAACAGATTAACCACCCATCATTATGCAGATGGTCCCTGATTTATGGGTTCAATTTAGGATTTTTTGACTTCACAATAGTGCAAAAGTGATGCACATTCAGTAGAAGCCACACTTTGAATTTTTATCTTTCCTGGAATGATGATACGCAGTACGGTCCTCTCCATGATGCTGGGCGGCAGCAGTGAGCACAGCTGCCCGTCAGCCCCGCGTCCCAAGGATAAATGCTGACACACTTACAACCGTTCTGGACTCACACAGCCATTGTCTTTCACTTTCAGTACAGTGTTCAGTAAGGGACATGAGATAGTTAACACTTCATTATATTATATATTATATATACAGGCTCTGTGTTAGATGATGCTGCCCAACTATAGGCTAATGTCAGTGTTCGGAGCACGTTTCAAGGTAGGCTCGGCTAAACTATGATGTTCGATAGGTTAGGTGTGTTACATGCATTTTTCAACCTGTGATATTTTCAATTTATGGTGGGTTTATCAGGACATAACCCCGTGGTAAGTCAAGGAAGATCTGTACCACTTTTCGTTCAGCATATCATTCTGCTGTTTGAGTTTATTCCTCTTTTAAAACTTGATTATAAATGTAATTAACCTAAGGAAATATAATCAGAGTCAAATAATGGTTGAATTAGAAATTAACTGGAATTGCTAGTTTTCTGGTTTGAAAAATGGTAGCATTTGACTCACTTTTTGGTACCTTAACTCTACCTTTTTTGAGAATTTAGATGTTTACAAGCAAACTTATCAGCAATGCAAAAGAATTATAGCTATGAGTCAGATATTGGGGATGGGAAAGGGAGGAGGTGCCTTTCTGCCTTTAATTTTGAATTGGTTTAGTTCTACCAGAAGATGGCATTATCTCCTTCTGAAAAGCCTTATTCTATTGATTTGAAATAACCTTGCATTTTGGATTACAAATAAAATAAAATTAGATTCAGCTTAACAAATACTTGAGCACTTTTCATTCTTCTTTCTTGATTTAAGAAAAAAATGCTACAATTGAGACTGTGCTAAACTGGAAAATCGCAAATCTTTATTTTTTTACTCTTTATTTTTTTTTTTTAGGGCTATTCCTTTGTTGCTCCTTCTATCCTGTTCAAGCGTAATGCAGCCGTCATAGACCCTCTTCAGTCTCACGTGGGAGTTGACCGTCCTGGAGTGACAAATGTTGCTAGGAGTGCAATGATGAAGGTATATAGATGTGGTTAATTATATGACATATTTATGGTTTAAATACCAACACTAATTGACTTTCTCAACTCCAGTAAGTTTAATAGACTTTCCACTCAACTAAAATGTAATTTGAAAAAAATGAATAAATGGAAATAGCAGTATTTGCCCTAGAGAATTATTAACATCAGTTTGAATGAGCTCCTTTTTTACAGCAATAGAAAATTATGTATTTTATATAAGTGATATAGATGATAGAGATGAGCTAAAGGTGAATTATTAAAGATAATAAATGTATTCCATTCATATTTATTAACATGAATGATGTTCTGTTGCTCTACAATTTTATCTATCCCTGGGTATTACTAATATTTTCTTAAGTTAAATGATGTTGGTTTCTCATCAGGACTCTCCGTTCTATCAACACTATGACCTAGATCTGAAGGACAAACCATTGGGAGAAGGAAGTTTTTCCATTTGTCGAAAGTGCATACACAAAAAAAGTAACCAAGCATTTGCAGTCAAAATTATCAGCAAAAGGTATCACCATTTCTGGCAGTCTCTCTTATGTCTTCATCCTAGTCAACAGAGTCCATAAATTAAGATTTTTTTGTATTTAAAAGGAAAGTAATGGTATATTGTAAGTTTTTAACCATGGTTTTAGCCATTCAGCTCATCAGTTGATCCACAATTCTAACTCTGAGAAAGTAATCCATTTTAGACATAAATCAGACTATGGTCTGCTTTTGAGATTATTGTGAAAAGATTTTCTCGTGGTAGTGATATTTAGTCTGCCCTGCTTAGCGAATTCAGCAGCTGTTGCCTTTCCTATTAGTTGTACATTTGAAATATTTTTTTCTGAAATTACTTAGCAATCTATGGGTAGCTTTGAGAGACAGCTAGTTGGTTTGGTAACTGATTATTACCTCTGTGATTATATATTCTTATTACCAAGTTGTCAAGCAAGGAGGGCATCCGTTTCTTCATATGATTAGCTCTTTTCTGACTCATTTTCCTCAAGAATAATGCACTACTTGTTCTGGTTGGTGCGTGACTCACTACTTTCATGGAAGCTTCGTTCTGATACTTTGACACTGACATTCTGAATATACCATAAATAAAAACAAAATTAGAGTTGGGGGCAATACTTACAAAAACTTGGTGATGAGGCACGTGGAGACTAACTGCTTTATCTTACAGGATGGAAGCCAATACTCAGAAAGAAATAACAGCTCTGAAACTCTGTGAAGGACACCCCAATATCGTGAAACTACATGAAGTTTTTCATGATCAGGTATCCCACCTATTTTTCTATGCATCCTCATTCATATACAAGGTTCTACTTTTCACCAGTTTTGTTGGTGCCGCTGGGTCACTCGGGGATATGGGACATGACCCAGCCACTCGAGAGGGCAGAGAAACCACTCCGCACACAGTCTCACCCACCCCAAAATCAATGCCTTCTTTCACTGTTGCTTTTCATGACTCAGTAGTGGTCATGTAGGACACAGAAGTAGGGTGGGGGGTGGGGAGCCCCGGGGCACTGCCACCAGCTCCTTGTTTTTATTGCCAGCTCAGCTGCCACCCCATGAAGCTTCACTGCCACGTACTTCTCAGTACTCAGTAATTTTCAGCCTTTAACTTAATCCTTTCACTTCAAGAGTAGAACTTAGAGAGCCTGAAGCCGCATTAGTGCAAACTAAAGACCAAATAGGAAGCAGAAGGGCAAAGATGCTCCCCTTGCATCTTCCTCTAGGTGGTGGGTTCTGCTCCGAGCACTGCTCGCCGCCCCTCTTCTAACCCCAGTATCGCTTTCCAGCAGGAGCCTAGCCAGAAGCGTATAACTTTGGATATGGGAGGAACGCTGTTGCATCAGACCCATGTCTCCTCCCAGCCCCTCCACTGCCACCTTCCCCAACAGAAGTTGCCCCATTACAGTCACCTTTCCTCCTGAGACTGGGTGGGATGACACAGTCTTACTCAAGACAATGTGCTAGCCACAAGAGCTACAACCAATCCTAGATGCAGTTGGCCCTAACTTTACCAAAGAAGAAACTGATGTTCAGGAAGGCAATGAGTGTTTTCCCACAGGGAAAAAAGGGGGGGGGTAGTCACGAGACTTGTCCAACTGAAGTCACATAGCAAATCAGTGAATATCTAGTAGGAAAACCTGGTCTCTGTTTTGGGGCTCTCTCCGTGGTGCTGCTGTAACATCCGTGTACTTGGAGAGCTGTGGCCTGGTTCTCTACCACACTGAACTTTCCCCGAGCACCATGGCCAAGGATGATACATTGTGGGGAAGCCAGGCAGCAGCAGCAGGGGCATGGTAACCATACACCTTTTGGGATCCAGGTATGGTAGCACTCATTCTAAATGTGTTGTCTTATTCAATCCTTATAGTAACTCTATGAGGTGAGAAAGCCAAAACTCACAGAAATCAGGTAACAGGGTTTCCCAGTGTGTGAGTGGTAATGCTGGGATCTGAACTCGCACAGTCCAACCTCAAAACCAGCCTTTCATGACTTTGTCTATTGCCTTAGGAGAGGCAGACACATAGCCTGGTTTTCACATCAGGTGAGGTGAGCATCCAGAAATGACATCACCATCTACCTGCTGTTTGGTGCTTATAATCAGAAAAGGAGCATCTTTGAAGCAAAGACTCAGGGGGAAGTGCTCTCCCTGCTCATGTACTGCCTCCACCTCATTGGACTACAACTACAGTGGAGGTAGTGAGTCCCCCATCCACTGGGGATGGTTAGGAAGAGCCTGGACAGTCTTCTGTCGAAGATGACTCACATATCAATCAAGGGCTTGGTGGATGACCTTCAAGTTGCCCCTCTGTGGTTTTGCAGCTGTGCCCCTGGCTACTTCCCAGCCAAGACATTCACTCTCTGACCTTCAGGCCACTGTCAGATCTCAGGAACTGCATCCCTGATTTTTTCTTTATGTCACAAGTTAAATTTATTATTTGCTTTTTTTTGTTTAAATTTTTTTATTGAAGTATAGTTGATTTATAGTGTAGTGTTAGTTTCAGGTGTACAGCAAAGTGATTCAATCCAATCTATCTGTCTATCTATCTATCTTACTCTTTTTCAGATTCCTTTCCATTATAGGTTATTATAAGATACTGATATAGTTCCCTGTGCTATACAGTAGGTCTTTGTTGTTTATCTATTTTATGTATAGTACTGTGTACCTGTTAATACCAAATTCCTAATTTATCCCTTCCCCCTCTTCCCTTTTGGTAACCATAAGATTGTTTTCTGTGTCTGTGAGTCTGTTTTGTAAATAAGTTCACTTGTATCATTTTTTTTAGATTCCACAAATAAGTGATAACATATGATATTTATCTTTCTCTGACTTACTTCACTTAGTATGATAATTTCTAGGTCCTTCCATGTTGCTGCAGATGGCATTAATTCATTCTTTTTTATGGCTGAGTAATATTCCTGTGTGTGTGTGTGTGTGTGTGTGTGTGTGTGTGTGTGTGTGTGTGTGCGCGTGTATACCACATCTTCTTTATCCATTCCTCTGTTACAGATACTTAGGTTGCTTCCATGTCTTGGCTGTTGTAAATAGTGCTGCTGTGAACATTGGGGTGCATTATCTTTAGGAATTAGAGTTTTCATCTTTTCTAGAAATATGCCCAAGAGTGGGATTGCTGGATCATATGGTTACTCTACTTTTAGTTTTTTAAGGAACTTCCATACTGTCCTCCATAGTGGCTGCACCACCATTTTGAGTGTATTTTTGTGTATGGTGTGAGGGAGTGTTCTAACCTCATTGATTTACATGTGGCTGTCCATATTATTTGCTATTTTTATAAAGAGTTATTAGAATGTAAACTATCTCGTGTTACAATCCTACGTATACCAGTATATTGTTATTCTAATATACAGTTGTTGGTACTTTGAGTTATTTTTTCCATAATGGTGACAGTTGCCTAGATCGTCCCCAAATCCAACACCGTCCTCTTTTTCACTAATGGGTGAAACTGATTGAGGGTGTGTCTCCAGCCTTTGACCATACAGCAGTATAGTTTTGTGTTCCATGATTTGTACGTTACTGCTTTATTCCTTTCCTATTGCTGCTGTTACAAATTCCCACAAGCCTAAAACAATATAAATTTATCATCTAACAGACTGGAGGTCAGAAGTTCAAAATCAGCCTCACTGGTGTAAAGTCAGAGTATCAGCAGGGCTGGTTCCTTCTGGAGATTCGAAGGGTCAGTTTATTGACTTGCCTTTTTTAGCTTCTGGAGACCGCCCACATTCTTGGTTTGTGACCCTTCCATGTATCATTTTAATCTTTTGTTTCCATAGTCCCATCTCATACTGTTGACTCTGATGGATAATTAAGATACTCTTCTCATAAGTAGCAGAACTGGCATTCAGATCCAGGTTTGACTCTAAAACCTATCTCTTAAACCACTGTAAGTGTTGCCCCCATTTTTTTAAAGCTTGCTGGCATATACCTGTAGCAGACCTTTAGCTCTGACCTTACCTGTCTGATGTAGATAAATCAGCATGATCTCTAGTAGCCTGGGAGCAATTCTCTCGTTAAAAGTGTTATTCACCTTCTAGAATTTGACAGTTGCGTGCAGGATAATGTATTTATAGTTGTCTTTTCCATGAAGCAATGTTTCTGGACTTTGCTAATTCAAAGGGAAGCATACTTTATTTTGTTTCTTTAGTGACATTGGTGCTGCTATAATGCATAGCACCTGGATTTGAATATTGACTTGATATCTTTTTTAAACTTTTTTGTGTTCATTGGAGAGCTGATACAATTCCTTTGCTTTTCAATAGCTCCTATGTTATTTTCTTTATGGAAATAGTAAATATATAACTATTTAAGTTATTTAATTAAGATAATGCCATTGGAATCAAAAGCAGTTAAAAAAAAAAAAGCCCACAGTGAGTTATAAGTGTTTGCCGTGAGTATTAACAGCAACCCTGAAACTAATCTGCTGAGCCCTAACAGATTTAAAGTGACATCATCCAACAATGCCTTTTTTGAAAGGTAAATTTGCCATTAAATGTGTGTGTCAGGCCTCTCATGGACAGTTACCCATGTTCTGTCAGCAATCTTCCTTATTATTTAAAACAGCCAATTTCACATTATTATCAGTACTAGGTCACACTTTAAAAAGAAAGATATGTAAACTTGATAGAGAGCGTTGGAATGGAATTCAAATGAAAGAATTAGTCAAGGAGATATATATAAAGATTTCTCTGCAGTGCTTGAAATTTTCCATTACCGAAATAGAATTCTAAAAAAGCCACATTATCCTTCAACTCTTTCCTCTAAAATACAAGGATTGCCCTTGATTATTTTAACAAGGGACTATTTAAATGTGTTGGTAGTGATTCATATTCAATAAATATTTTATACATTGATTAGCTTCTACTCCTCTGCATTAAGCCCCTCCACATTCTCCTGTCTTTTCTAGCTTCACACGTTTCTAGTGATGGAACTTCTAAATGGAGGAGAGCTGTTTGAGCGAATTAAGAGAAAGAAACACTTCAGTGAGACGGAAGCCAGCTACATCATGCGGAAGCTTGTTTCGGCTGTAAGCCACATGCATGATGTCGGAGTGGTACATAGAGATTTGAAACCCGAGGTATAAAATTACATGTTCTCTCATATAATGCAATCAAGCATCATTATTAAATATCCTCCAGATATGTGTGGGCTTTTTTGTTTTGTTTTTGTTTTGTGTTTTTATTTTCAGGGCTTTCTGCTAAATAGATATTTGCAAATATCATGTTTCTTGGATTTTTTTTCTCTTCTATTTCAGTATAAAATAAATTTGTCTTTTTTTTTTTTTTGCCAGCCGATCATCTCGAGCTTATATTTATATGTGTGAGAGCCTTTTATGGAAGAAATACTTTATGCAACAGTTGTGGACTAAAAATAGCAATGGAAATTTTTGTGGCAGAAAATATCCCTCCTAAATGTATACCATTTTGGAGGGGGTTTTTTATGGTGTATTTTGAAAACTTATCTTTCACTTTTATAATCAAATTGATTAGCTCATGAATAGGAGTATTTATAATTCTGTTCTAAATATTTAAATATAAAGCATTCTCTTAGTTTAATTAGTTTGCCATCCTTACAAGTGCTTTTCCTTGCTCATGTAATATTTATAGAACTCTGTAGCAATGCAGAAGTAGCAGCTTTTTATATATTTCTTCTTTCAAAAGGTTCTTAAAGAAGGTCCTAACTCTAAAATTATCTCTTTTTAGTACCAAAAATATGAAAATTCCTCTTTTATAAAAATCAAAATAATGAAAATTGGAAAACAAAATCCAATAATTTATAAAAGGGTAACAATGAATCATCATCTACCATATGCAAAATTATATATATTTACTCCCTAAATTAGAATTTCAGTTTTAATTACCATGTGATTATAATGCATTTTCAAGTGTATTTAAAATAATAAGTTGGTGTTTATTTTTTGTGTGAGACCACAAAGAATAGTTCCCCAAAGGCACCATTTTTGCCTTTTATTTAAGCATCTTGGATTATTGGTAGGAAGATGTTTTTAAAATGGAATTCTGTGCATTCGTATATAATTGAATGATTCCTAAAGGATTTAAACCTCTGTCTGTGTACTTTCTATGACTATTAGTCATATTACTTGTAATTAATCAAAAGTGAATTGTATTTTATGAAATTGTAACTATGATAGCTACCCCTCTGCTTCCTTCATCAGAGTTCTCACTCTCCTACACAACACCCACTCAAAATATGGTGCTCCGTACATTGGAGATTAGCATCTATTTTTAAAAGTGAAAGCACACCACTTAAATGTTTTTTTGATAGACAAGGAACAAGCATGTAATTTTTTAAATTGAGAAGATCTGTTCCATGACTGTCTAGAATTCATTTTCACATGTTTTATTCTTTGATAACTGGCCATCTGTCACCTCATGAGTCTCCAATGATGCAACTGTCCTCTCCAGCAGAATTTAAGTTTGCCTTCCTATTTTACAGATTAAAAAGATACTCACATAGTTTAATTCTTCTTATTTGTTATAAAGCTTTTCTTTCCAGCAGTCATTTGAAAAGGAAAATTGTCTGATTATTTAGGACATTCTACTATTAGAGTCCCAAATCAGCATAAATTTTGGAGACATGAAAATGTGCCCTGTACTAACATTTTCATAATAAAATAGCTTTGACTTTTAAGTGGCAGAATATATTATTTTCAGACTAAAAGTTTAATCCCTTTCCCAATGATGTAGCATTTTAAGATCTGATTATGTATCTTTTGGTAGATACTGATGTGGTATTCATATTCTGCATAGGCAAGATAATTTCTAGGTGAGAATCAAATAAATTTAGAAGCTGGCTGACATTCTTAGTAGGCTGCTTTATATTTGTCAAACTGGTCCCCATATTCTTGAAAGATTGAGAAATTTTATCAGTTTCCAGCAGAACGGATAAAAGGGGTTTGAATGATTACTTTCTACCATTTCTGACCATGCACACCCAACTCTACTCTGAGAATTGGTAGAGGAGTGGGGAGGGACTGCCTTTCTCCTCCATTTCCAGATCTAAGATCAAGGAAGTCCTTAGCCAGTCTTAATATAGAAGACACTAAAGTCATTTCCAAAGACTTGCAGGCTCAGGGAAGACTGGCCAGGTGTGCTTCATCCACTGCTGTGTACATAGCACAGTGCTTGTGCTGGAGGAGCTCAGGAGTCATTTGCTGAGACTGCTCCCAAGTACACATCCATGAACCCCAGGTGTGACTTCAGTTGTGATGAAGCCTTACATTTAATTATATCTACATTAAATTTTTTTTTGTTTTGTAAATTGATCTTTTTTATTTTGAGAGAATTATAGATTCACATGTAGTTGTAGAAATAATAGAGAAATCCCTTGTACCCTTTACACATTTTCCCCAAATTGATGCTATTTATAGTCCAATATCACAGTCAGGATATTTACCTTGATACAGTCATGCAAGGTAAGAACAGTCCCACCACCACAAGGATCCTCCTGTTGGCCTTTAAGGTCACATTCACTTCCCTGTCCCCTCGCATGTCCCTAACCCTGGCAATTACTAATCTGTTCTCTATTTCTACAGTTTTATCATTTCAAAACAGTTATATAAGTGGATATACCCACATTTTAATTCCATTGCATATTCAGGATTAAGCATTTTGTATGATAGCAAATTTAAGAAAACTTTTCAGTTAATTTTTTTGCTTGTCTTTCCTCCCACTTCCTTCATTTTTAACTTTTGAATGGAGGCTTAGAAGACTTTTCTTCTTTGTATCAATGAAGATTTCAATGATGTATCTTATTTCAGCTTAAATAATATTAAAAAGCAAATGATGTTCCAGAGCTGGGGAATAATTTAATGATCATAAAGGCGTAACAAATTTTGTTAGGATGTCTAAAGACAGTATAATCAGATTCACTAACTGTGGGTACTAGCTTCATGTACTAATGAAAACGGTGATTTTGTGTACAAAATCAGTACAGTTGGATTTTTTAAACAAGTGGTAAATACAAAAGTAATCAGTAAAACCTTAGCAACTGAGATAGGTTGGTGAATGATTCAAAATAACAGTGTTTTCTGAATCTTTGAGGGATAATATCCATAAGCATCAAAAAATGTTAGATGTCCAAAAGCATCAAAAATATTAACTGTTTTGGAGAAAATATTTCTAAAATGTATGTCTCCACTGTGTATTCTTTTTTAAATTGAATTATAGTTGATTTACAATGTTAATAGGCTATACTAGATATTATATAACTATTTTATTTATGACTTCATTCAGTGGACAAATATTTACCAAGTACATGCTGCATGAGAGTCATGAATAAACTGGACATGCTGCCCTTATGCAATTAATGATCTAATACAAGTGAAGACACTGAGCTAATAATGCAGAGCTGATAACTGGAAAGAAAAGTAAATGCCTGAAGTAAATACAATAATTTCTAACTTCAGTTTGGCGGCATCGCTATATGAGAAGTAGGTGCCTGAGAGCCAGGTTGGAAGGGAGGTTGATGGAGGAAGTAGAAGACAAACACACGCTGAGGGAAAAGTGTAGGCAAAGAAGAGGCATGGCACCATCGAAAATTTCCACATGACCTCGTAAAATTGACATAATACAAAACAGCATAAAGCAGAGAGCACCAGCACACTGACATCCAGCTCCCAGACCCCCCGGCAGAGCTCTCTGTGTCTGAATCCATTGCAAACATATAGACAGACAATGCTGCCTCAGTGGCATCACCAAGTCCCATGACATTTTAATGAGAAACTAATGAATTAACGTGTTTGTGTCTGGCAGAATTTATTGTTCACCGATGAAAATGACAATTTGGAAATCAAAGTAATTGATTTTGGATTTGCACGCTTAAAGCCGCCTGATAATCAGCCTCTGAAGACACCGTGCTTCACTCTTCACTACGCCGCCCCCGAGCTCTTGAATCACAACGGCTACGATGAGTCCTGTGACCTCTGGAGCTTGGGCGTCATTTTGGTGAGTTCATGTCAGCAGAGCCGCTGAACTCAGCCAGTTCCCTGATGGCCTCTGGCCTCTGTACATCTCCCTCTTTGTTGTTTTCCTTAAATTCCTGAAAAAATTGGCAAATTGGTTTCTTTTCTGTATAGTCAATAACAGACCTGACAGACGACTATTTCCCTTTCTTAAAATTTACATTGGAGAAAATGTAGGAATTTTTATTGTGGTTTATTTGGGAATATTTAAGACAACTGTGCTTCATATGAATTACAGGTATATATATTAAAGAAGCAATAGTATATTTTCATAAGATATGCATATTAGATATAATGTCAAAATAGCAAAATGACTCATTAATAGAAAAATATTTTTTTAAAAATTCTCTGAGGTTTTCAGACCAAAACTATAACTAAGGACTATCACTTAGAATAAATAAACAAATTAATAGAGAAAAAAATTTTAAATATTTATAGTAACTTATAGTAATCATGGTGAGGCTTTTTACAAAATGTCCTTGGCTCCCAGGATCAGAAGCAGAACATTAAGCTAGAAAAATCTCGGCATGTTTTTTCCTCAAAATAGCTTTACTTTTTCTGCATATAATTTGTAATGCATAATCGTAGGGAGAAATTTTCAGGCAGTACAGAAAGATAGGAACAAAGTGAAATCACTTGTAATCTCATCACACTGAGATGATACTGTACCCTAAGCTTTCACTCTCCTCTCCCTCCCCCGTGTTATTTATGCTTCATATCTTTCTACAAGTTTCTCAGTATATTTATTTAGATATTTGGGTTTTTTAACAAATGAGATTATATTATATATGTAGTTTGAGTCTCCAAAGTTTATTTACCATTTCTTTACTAGTGAGCAGTTAGCATTTTCTACTTTTTCATTAAGTATAAGCTGCACAGATGAATATTGTAATATATGTGCTTGCCGTTTTAGGAGAAGGACATACACATCTTTATTTTGACATATATGCCTGGATTTCCTTCTAGAAGGTTTACCAGACCATGTTCTCATCAACTGCTTGCAAATACATTGGATACTGTCAATTTCAATCATAAATTATTTCCTACTGTTATTATAATTTGCATGCATTTATTTAATGAATATTCAGTTTGAGCATCTTTTCATGCATTTGAACATTTTGTATTTTTTTCTTTTGTGAACTGCTGCTTATGAGCTTTGCCCATTTTCCTGTAGGGGAAATTTTTCTTATTGAAATTTAAAGCTCTATTAAGGATTTTAATCCTTTGTCTAGCATTTGTTGTTACCTTGAAAACTTTGTTTATAGTAATATGGAATTTTAATTTTGTTTTTAGAGGGGTTTGAAAGGGAAGGGTTTTTTTTTTTATTTCTATGTTGTAAGGTATATCAGTCTTCCCCTTAATGGTATCTGGCTTTGATGTCAGATTGTCACTCCACCCCAACCCACGATTATATAAATATTCTCTTAAATTTCCCTTTAGAAATATGTTTTATTTTTATACTTATGCACTCCATCTGGGATTTATTTTGGTGTCAGTTTGTTTTCCTCCAATGGCTAGCCAGTTGTCCCTGCAGGATGGTCCAGGTTTTTATTTTTAAGCTTTATATGGTTTTTATTTCAAGAATTTTAAGTCATCATTTATAATTTTCAAACTAGAATTACATATTTATGAACACGATTTTTAAACAACTAACTTCTGTAGATTTGAGTTATGTTTGACTTAAACATTACATTTGCATTAGTAGCACTCTCCTAAAAAATTCATCTAAATAAAAAAGAGCCTTTCATTTTTAGCAATAATAAAAGATTACCCCTTGTAAAAAAGCCCTCACTCAAATACAGGCCCATTATAATTATCATGCTTTGAAGGTTTTAAAAGACAGTCTTAGACATACAGACAGGTATTTTAGAACCTCCAAATGCCGTATCCATGGAAATAACTTTGTATAATGGCATGGAGAGAAGCTGGGCTTCTCTCTAGATCTAACTGCCAAGTTTTAAACAGGAACAGGGACAACGAACAGATTACACCATACCACAGGAGTACAGTCACAATGTCCAGACTGCGGCAAGTTCTACAGGACAAACAATGCAGTTTCTCCAGCAAATAAGTGTTATAAGGAAAAATAGCCTGGGAACCTATAGATTAAAAGACACTTAAGAAACAGTTTTTGCATCTTACTTGAATTCCGATTCTACTTATTTAACTCAAACTCTTTCATACAAATGTAATTATAATAATATTTATACAATGCATGTAACAGAATTGGGGAAATCTGAATACTGACTGGATATTGAATGCTACAAAGGAATTACTGCTAACTGTTTTTATGTGTATTAATAGATTGTGGTTTTTAAAAATCCTTGCCTTTTAGAGATACAAAATAAAATATTTACAGATGAAAAGCAAAGTTAGCACTTGCATTAAACAAACAAAAGGAAGAGTGCTTTGCAAACTTTTCCACATAAATGAGTGCATCTCTCCAGAGGATCTAAATACACGGTCTAAGTAGTAAGCACAAAATTTATTTGGACTTGTCTGGTTTGCCTTAGAAATCTTTTGCGTTTTTACAAGTTGCATCTATATGAATGTGGGTACTAATAGGAAAATAATTTATGTTCTCCCCATTGAGTAAAACAAGTAATTTACAAGTAATTTACGAAGATGGATCACGTGTCATGTGGGTTTGATTACAACTCAGTCTACCTCATGGAAGTGCAGTTTCCAGTGGAAACATACAGGACATTTTATTTTTATTTTATTTTATTTATTTTATTTTATTATTTTATTTTATTTTATTATATTTTATTTTATTATTTTATTTTATTTAACAGAAGTACTGGAGATCAAACCCAGGACCTCATGCATGCTAGGCACACATTCTACCACTGAGCTATACTCTCCCCACCCAGACTTTAATTAAAATTGAGCTTACACAGTGTCTTGGCCTGCTCATGACTGCCATAATGAAATACTGCAGACTGGGTGATTTAAACAACAGAAATTTATTTCACAGTTCTAGAGGCTGGGAAGTCCAACATCAAGGTGCCAGCAGGGTTGGTATCTGGTGAACCCCCTTAGGTTGCAAGTAGCCATCTGTTCACTGTGTCCTCACATGACCTTTCCTTCGTGCATACACTTAAAAGAGAGAGAGTGAGCAAACTCAGTGATGTCTCTTTTTGTAAGGACAGTAACCCTATTGGATGAGGACCCCACCCTTGTGACTTCATTACCTTTACCTCCATAAAGGTCCTATCTACAAGTACAGTCACACTGGGGGTTGGGTCTTCAGCATATGAATTCTGAAGGCACATGATAATTCAGTCCATAACATACAGTATTTAGAAAATATAGGACATTATTATATGCCATCCCATAGGTATACATAGCATACCCATGGGATGGAATATAATAACATTTAAAACATATTTCTTCCAAATGATTTATTCAGAATTCCCAAAATTTTATTTTGAAAATTTCAGACCTAGAGAAAATTTGGGAGAATAATACTGTGAACATTTAATATTCTAATACCTCCTTGTGTGTATATATGTACACACACACACATACACACATAGATACATATCTTTGTGTATATAGATACTTTCTTGCCCAGCCATTTGCAGTTAGCAGACACAAAATTATTCTTAACAGAAGTTGACTCCTGGATAATCAACTAAATTGTAAGATCTTGGATTTGAGAGGAACTTAAAGTTTGTTTAATTCTACCTCTTCCAGAGAAGGGATCTTTTCTGCAAAGTCCCTGTCACTAATCTCCTTTGAATACTTCCAAAGATAGAGAATCAGTTTTCCATCCAACAGCCTATTGAATTATTACACATCAGAAAGCAAGAAAACTGTATTCTAAAGGATACTTTCTTGTATTTAGCCCCGTTTGTATCTGTTAGGAAGTGGGATGAGATTAAGAAGTGAAGCAGGTTTTGAAAAACTACTTGGCAGTTATCTACTGAACATACACAGACCAGATGACCCAGCAGTTCCAATCCCAGAGATACAGCCAACAGAAATGTGTATTTTTATGTATCAAAGGACATATGTAAGTAGACACAGCAGCATGTTTCAAAATGCCCCAAATTGGAAACAAGTCAAATGTTCATCAACAATAGAAAGATATTCTAATATGGGTTTCCTGGAAAGCAGAACCTGAAGCTAACGCGTGTGTTTTGTCATGTTCCCAAGGAGCATAATCCTAGGGAGGGAGGAAGGAGGCAGGGAAAGGGGGAGAGCAGAGGATGCACTATGGAGTTACCACCCGTTATTACCAAGTGGAGCTGATCACTTGAGTTCATGGAACCAAGACCTCTAACTAAGCAGACCCTAAGGCTGCAGAAAGGGGGTCATGAATCCATAGACTAGATATGGAGGGCCTAGCATCAGTGAATGGATCAGCCATTGGTTCAGCACAGTCCTCCAGGACAGCCCTCCAGCCCCACTGCCCCGCCAGGGCATTGTCCTGAAATGGTATCTTCACTGAACTTTTCATGTTCTAACAGGCCAGCTGCACCCAAGTGAAAGAATGCCAACCCATCTGTCAAGTAGGCCCAAATTCCTTTCTTCCTTCATCAACTGATCATAGGGAACCACCCGCAATGAGGCCATAGGTGTGAATTAAGTAAGAAGCATTGTTGCAACAGAACGAGGTGATGTGCACCTATGCATGCAATTTGCTGTGCCTTTTGGACCACCTCGAGTTGATTCTGAGTGTCTCGTGTCCATGGGACATGGATCACTGCTGGGCTTTATGAATCAGTGCATCTGCTAATCCTAGTGCACGATGCACTGCTCTTGGTATCGCTTGTTTAGACACTCAGAAACTACCAGGGACCAGGAGTATCCTGGGAGCTGATTTTCAGAGAGTAGTTCTCTGCCACAGAAGGCATGGCACTGCACCCGAATCCTTTGGGTCTGCTCCGCAACTCTTCTGTTGGAGTTGCCAGAGTCTCCACCCAGCATTCTCAGCTCTCACAGACTCTCAAGCACAATCAGCTCCACCAAATCCTACAGCCTAAGTAGCAGGACAGCTTATGTAACACCTCGGACCTGCAGAAAAACCCTCTTTACTCTGGGCCCCACTTGAAACTGGTAGCCTTCCAAGTCACTTGATAAACAGATTAGAGCAGTATTCTCAAGCGCAATGGACGCTGCTGCCAAAATCCAAAGGAGCCCACTGTGTCCGTGCCTCTTTCTTCATGATACGAGGTACAGCAGTTTATCTCTTTGAGGGGGTTGTTTCTGCCCGGCCCATTGGAGCTCTAAACTCTGTACCAGTGTGACAGTCCTCTGAGCATTGTGCAGTTTATCTCCTACCCGCCAGCATGCATGTGGCGTATAGGACATTTAAGACACATGCTGGTTCCTGCTCACCAGGTCTCCTTTAATGAAGACATCAATATAGAGACCCAGCATGGGGTTCTCTAGACTGTCAATATGATCAAGGGCCCCGCAGACATTGTAACAGAGCAGGAGGGTCAGCATAGCTCTCGGGCAAGACACTGAATGCTGTCCTTGCCATGTAAAGACTTACTGCTTTGATCTTCACTGTTGATGGAAAGAAGAATCCATTGACCAGATCAATAGGTGTTTATTCATGCCAGAGACATATTAACTTATACCATATTGAGCATGGCAGCTGCACTTGGGGCCTGGCAATCAGGTGTTGGTTGTCTTCCATCATTCATGATCCATCTGGGTTCTGCAGGGGCCAAATTGAATGAAGATATGATGGGGCCTACCACCTCATATTCTTCAGGTCTTTAGTTGAGACATTACTCTTAGAGATTAGGTATTGCTTATGATTTAGGATCCTGGCCAGAAACAGCTTCAGGGACTTCCCCTTGGCGCTTCCTCCCATGTGGCTCTTCATCCACAAGGCAGGAAGCCAGTGTGAGGGCTGTGACGGTACCAAGCACTGCAAAATGCACTTTGGCCAAAACTCTGTCTGAAACCTGAGTAAGTAAATACCATTCCCACTAGAGGACCATGATAGTATTTTGGGTCCCCTGGTATCAGCACTTGGACCCCAAGCAGGTCTCCAAAGACCTGGGTTTTCTCCTTTCCCAGTACACCCTGGCAAACGGCCACATGTCTATTCGTGGCAAGATTGGGAAAATGTTTACTGTATATTATCTCTGGCATTGTAAGGCCCTTCTTCAAAGAGACTTGTCTTCCCCATCAATCAGAACTCTGGGTCTCTGAACTGTCTCAGATATAGAAACTGAGTGAGGGACAGCTGGTGTTTCCTTTCAGTGGCTGATGCTAGCCTTCAGTTCCCTAGGGGGAGATATAATACACAAGTCAAGCAACACTAGCCATCTGCCCATCCCTCTGCCCACCTGGACCTATTAACCATAGTTACAGATCCCTCCAAATCAAAGCACCATGATTGTCTGCCCAGCCGTGCTTTATTGCCTCTGGTGGCTCAGTGATGCTGCTCGGCCTCTGCTATGCCCAAATTCCAAATCCAGTCACCTCGCTGAGCTAGAGAGCTCAGTCCCATGACAGCCTCTTCCACCGTCAGCCCTGGCCTACAGCAGACAGCCGTCATCAAACTTCTCAAAGACGCAGCTGTGGTCCTTACTGCCTTGATGAAGGGAGTGTGTTCTAAGCCCCCCGGAAATACTGGCAGGTAGTAGGTTCCCAGGTCTTACATGGTATACAGCTCTTTCAATATTCTCATTTCCTTGAGCCTTTTCACCACTTTCTCAAAACCATGCCGAGGAAGATCCAGCATTTCCCCTTATTTGCCCTAAGCCATTGCTCCAAGCTTCAAGGAGCCATTTCAGCCAACTACTGGCACTGGTTCCAGGTGTCCCTGAGTCTCAGATGAGTGTTTCCACGGAAACAACTTCTTCTCCATCAGGTCTTATGTTCTACACACCCACCTCAGTGCAGCATTTTCAAGATCCATTCTCATTTGTGTCCCCTGATCCCCGCTGGTGCATTTCAGCCAGGGCCTGCAGGTCTTCTGACATGCACACATTCCCCTTTCTCCTCAATTCCCCCTCCTCAGGGACCGCACTCCTTACTAACATAAATATATATAAACTTTTGCTTCAGACTTTTTGCTTTCTGGGGAACCAGGCTAAGACGGTGCCAACAGTGGCCCAGAAAGCTGAACTTTAGGAAGGGGCTTTGAAGCTGCATGACTCATTAGTCTGACGCCCCACTTTACATCGGGAATGGGGTACCTGCTGCTGTCCCACCAGGGAAGGAGAAGGAAGGGAAAACAGAGCAAGGCCAGGATGGGGGTTGGGTGTGTTACTGAGCTGGCGACTGCTTGTTACAAGAGCAGCGATTGCTTGATCTGGTGGGACCAGCTTCCAAGGCCTTTGTGACCTACGACCTCTCAGGTGAGCCTGTCAGGGGATGAGGGAGCAGAAGGGAAATGGCATATTCCTTCTAGATCCCTGGGACGTCTCCAGAGCTTTCATACCTCCTACGTAGGGCTGGGGTCCAACAGAGACCCCCCTCCCTGTGTCCGCCCCTCACTAACTGCCATGGTGGGCAGGCTCCCACTGTCCCCACCAGCATCTCCCCACACCGCGCGGTTCTCTCTGGTCTCTGCACAGGAACACCGGCCAGTCCACCGCCACCTCCCGCTCGCCTTCTACCCCTGCAAACCTGTACAACTCTCAGTGAGCAGGGAGAAAACCGTCCTAGAATTTTAAAGGATCTCTTCAAAAATCCAGCCTGTGCTACAAAGTCACACCTTAGCTTTTTGGTTTCTCTGTTGATTTTTTAAAGGGCAAAAACCTTAAACATAAATTTTCAAACACATGGCTACAATGAAAACAGATGGTTGTAGTGAATTCATTATATTTAACACAACAATGAGAAAAATAAAATTAAAATAGGAGTAATTACAAACAAATAAGAAGTCATAAATAAAAAAAAAAACAGTTAAAATCCTAGGAAAAGGGTGCGTGGAATTGGACAGAAAAAAAAAATTAAGGGGTTCTGCTGTCTCTCAATTTTCTGTTAACATTAGTACCATCTTTTGAAATAGCTGAAGTATCCCTTTTTTCTTCTTGTGCTGAATACAGTTATAAAAATGGTTTTAAATCTTGATATTAAAATAAACCATTCCTCTTTATATACAGGTCTGAAATGTGTTGGTTGTTTCAGTGACAGAAGTCATGTAATCTTTTAAACACAATAATGCCAATTGTAATATTTGGGAAATTATGCTGATGAGGTTGGTGACGAAAGTACTAGAGTGGCTTCGACGGTGATTTTGGCAGACGTTCTGTTTTGTTCCTTTTTCTCTTGATAGTATACAATGTTGTCAGGGCAAGTTCCATTCCAATCTCATGACAAAAGTTTGACGTGCACCAGTGCAGTGGAAATCATGAAGAAAATTAAAAAGGGAGATTTCTCCTTTGAAGGAGAAGCCTGGAAGAATGTATCCCAAGAAGCTAAAGATTTGATCCAAGGTAGGAATCTACTGAAAATTTATACTTTATAAGATGTGTAGGTACTGAAGTGGAATCATACCCATCACACGCATATTTGTTGGTGAATTACTCAAGGAATCCCTGTGTGTTCTGAAAGGGTTCCAGGCTTCGGGGTTCAGCCTCATTTTCTTCTCATCGGCACACTCTCCCTCAGTGAGCTTGTTCACATCATCGTATGAACTAGCACTGGATCCACCAGCATCTCAGCCTAACAGCTTCAAAGCGAACCTCTTCTTTTTCACCCTCCCCTCCCCATCTTTCTGCACTGCCGAGAAGCCAGATCACCAAAACAGAGCCCAGGCATCATCCTGGACTCTGCACCTGTCCCACCTTCCACAGCCGCCACCCCATCCTGCAGGTTCAGCATCCCTCCCAGCCGTCCCTCCTCCCCACTCTCGGCTGTCACCTTAGGTCTTGTCGTCAGTGCTCCCCTAAAATCCTCCGGCATGCTTTCAGCTTGCCTTACTTCCTCTGACTTTCCCTGCCTGTCACCAGACAGCAGAGGGACCTTCCGAGTGTCCAGATGTGATCAGGCCTCTTTTCTGTTAAAAATCGCTCCAAGAATCCCTGCAAGCTTTATGTCAGACTCCAGAGTGGAGCCTGCACTTCGTGGCCTGGCCCGCCTGCCACTGCTTCCCATCATCCACCTCCGCCAGCGTCCAACACTTCAGTTCCTCAAAGGGGCCAAGCTTTCGGATTCGGCAGGTGCTCTTCCTAGTCCCTGGGGCACCCTTCTTCTTAGAGCCGGCTCTGGCTCATGCCCCAGGCGTCACCTTCTGGAAGCCATCGAGGGTGCCTGCACCGCCAGGCTGAGCGCTTCCCTGGGCTCGCCGTGTGTGAGGATGTCTCCTGCACTTGCCCCTGATGTGATGACAGCTGGGTTTTGTCTGTGTGTCTCCCTCTCTGAGTCTCCATCTCCACATTTCCACACTCCCTGACTTGCAGATTTTGGTACATGAATGTACATCTCGGCACCCTGTTCTTTAGGAGTTTACCAGGTCACCTGTGGGAGTCCTTGTTTTGGGTGGTTATTTTCTCCTGATTGAAAGCCAGCTGGCCTTCAGCCTCCTCGAAATAGGCTATTGTGGGCTTTACTATTAGCGTCCAGTATTCACTAGGGGATTTAAATGTATATGAAAATGTACATAATTATCTTTGTAGGAGGTTGAAGCCTTATAGAAACCATCATGTCATGTGAACATAATTGAGATCTATGTCTGAGATTGATTTTAAACTATGTTTGAAATGACAGATCCTAAAATAAAAATATCTTATTAATTCCCCCAGGACTTCTCACAGTTGATCCAAATAAGAGGCTTAAAATGTCTGGCTTGAGATACAATGAATGGCTTCAGGATGGCAGTCAGCTGTCCTCAAATCCTCTGATGACTCCAGACATTCTAGGATCCTCAGGAGCTGCTGTGCATACTTGTGTGAAAGCAACCTTCCACGTAAGGCTCTGTGCTCTGCACTTGCAGGACGGTTTGAAAAGAGATTGGACATCCTTACTCTGTAGGCTCAGAGACACATGCTTAGTAATACAATTAAAATAATGAGTTCTTTTAATTTTTGCTATGCTTCTATAAATCCCTTCATGATATAAACATATTTCTAAACAGAGGGTGCCTGGGGACCAGAGTCACTGCTAACCCACAAAATACTTATTCGACATTTAGAATGAGTTTGTGAGGTGAGGCAGTAGTCAGATATTTGAACAGTTAAAAATTTTCAGTAGGTAATGAAAACTATATGCATACTGTTAGAACTTTTTTCTTTCAAATAAGCTAAATCACTGTCTGTAAAAACCAGAAATAAGCATTAGGAACTAAGGCACATGTGAAAGTCCGTTCACTCAACAACCATTTTGTGCATGAGATGTTCTGGGGACTGTGAGGGATAAGAAGTAAATTAATTGGTATTAAGAAAGATTGTACACTTGAAGGGCTGAGACTCCCCAGCAATAACTGAAGATTCTGCACATTCCTGCCAAGCAGATGCAAATACATTAAGATAATTGTATAAGGAGTAGATGAATTGGAAATAAAAATTACTTCTGAAGGGATTATCTTGAGAAAGGAGAAGGGATGGCATTTCCTCTTCAGCTACAGAAATGGATTAAAAAACTAATGAACTAGGATGTGTTGAGGTGTGACAAGATTAAATGCAAGAATTTGAGGCAGATGATCCAAGTCTTCTCAGTGACAGATGATGCAAGGTTGTAGAGAGTAACCTCAGCGATGCCTAAGCTTGAATCTAAGAAAAGTAAAGACAGGCTGCTGTGAGGTTGGTGGAGCTCATCTCTGCATATACTGTGTCCAAGATACACACAAATTGCACTGACTTGGGGATGGAGAGCAGGGGCTCTGGGTTGACACTCTGTGTTCGGAATTTTCAACCTCAGGTGCAGAACTAGTAAAAGTAATGGGGCAGGGGGAGCGGTTAGATTGCTGATGTTCTTAAGGAATTTCCAGTCAGTCAGTGGGCTTTTTTTTTTTTTTAATTGGGAGGGTAGCACTGACCTCTTCAAAAGATTTATTAGAATTGTGACTTCTGCACAGCCTAGCTGGTTGATTTAAACAGAGCCCTCAGAAACCCTTTGCCATGAACTTCCATACCTGCCAGGCATTTTGGATACAGTGGTTTTAAGGACTGAGTTCCCAGAACAATTTGGAGCTCTGGCTGCCAACTGAAAGTTGTCTTCTGCTCTAAGTCATAATAGCCAAGAAGACATCAATCCTTTGTCTTCACAGGGGTTCCCTTTTTTCCTCCCCTAGGCCTTTAACAAATACAAGAGAGAGGGGTTTTGCCTTCAGAATGTGGATAAGGCCCCTCTGGCGAAGAGAAGGAAGATGAAGAAGACCAGCACCAGCACGGAGACGCGCAGCAGCTCCAGCGAGAGCTCTCACTCCTCCTCCTCCCACTCCCATGGCAAGACGACACCCACGAAGGCACTGCAGCCAAGCCACCCTGCCGACAGCAATAACCCGGAGACCCTCTTCCAGTTCTCGGACTGAAAGCGTAGGAGCGGCAGGAAGGTAGCCAGTGAGCCCCTGTACCCTCAGCTCCCTGAGTGTGGGCCTGAGGCCATGCTCTGTGCTTTCAAAAACATCCCGTTGGTCTCATTGGAATCTGCCTCGTAGGGAATCTTTTTCAGGAAAACCCAACAGGTTATCCTTGTCCACAAGCACTGGACAGAGAAATGTTACTGTGAATAGAGCACATCCCACACTGTTGAGTGACCTAGCGTGATGCCAACAGGACTGTTCCTGAACGAGCAAAGAGGTCTGTCCGTTTAAGTAGGGACTGGTGAGATCTGAGCTGCTTAGAAAATAAGTCACAGCATTTTCAGATGTCTGCCGACAAGAGTTCCTCGTACTGTGATGACACCTTTTGCTCGCCTTGTGGGCATTGTGGGTTTTTAAGAGATTTGCACCCTTTGAACCGTGATTTATCAGCAAAAAAAAGGTCTAACTGTTTTCAAAAAGATTCTGTAATGAATTTTATGTGTGGCCTATACTTATTTCTTGAGAGAGGATTTTAACTTATTGTTTTTATTTTATGGTTACCTATGATGATAACCTGCTATTATTAATCTTTTTCTAAAAAGTAAAAAAAATAAAAAGTTATAAGAACTTCAGGTCCCATGCTCTGTCTTGGGGACCCATCTAAGACGCATGCTAAGCTACGTATGTTTTTAATTTTGCACTGCTCTTTCCTGGCAATTTGTTTTAATGGTTATTGCGAAATATTAAGGTACATGTCTCTATTTCAAGTAATATTGCACTTTATAAAAGAATATGAATAAAGCGAGCTATTTTATAAAGTGCACTGTTTAAAGCATATGTACTGTAATTTTGCCTCCCCCCCCCCTATTATCAACTTTAAATTTGTCCTCACATCCCCCTTCTACTTTGGAAGCTACAGGTAGAATGGGCATGGTGTGTAACGTAATCATTAGCCGCCAAGGGACCGATGTGAGGAAAACCTAAAGGGAAATTCTATTGAACACTGTGCTTCTTATTTGTACACTGTGTTGTGCTGCAGTGAGGCTCTTCCTCCTGTAGTCGGATATTATGTACATAGTATTTTAGAATCATAACTATGACTTGTTTTGAAATTTTTCTGTTAAATTTTAAATCCAGGAAGCATATTTTATAAACTTATGCAGAGCACTTTTATTGCTCAGAAGTTCTGAATTCATACAGAAAACAAGTGCTATGTGCCGAAGACATTTCACTGAAAGATCGCTGCATTTTAAAATACGATTAATTCATTCCCTATGCAAAAAAAGAAGCGATAGGATTTGTATGCTGTATTTTCTTTTAAAGCCATCATACGAAATGTCAGGACTGAGAAAAGTGATTTTTGCTATGTTTACAGGAATCAAGCTTAAAAAGGTAATGCCCAACGTGTTTATTTTATAGTTTTCATTAACGATAACCCCTTGAGCATTAGTTTGGAATTGGGCATGATATTTATTTATTCTTGAGATAATAGCAGCATTAACTTCAACCAGTTATGAATACTAAA
Organism: Camelus bactrianus; assembly: GCF_048773025.1. NCBI lineage: Eukaryota > Metazoa > Chordata > Mammalia > Artiodactyla > Camelidae > Camelus > Camelus bactrianus. The sequence goes on from NC_133544.1 coordinate 12,205,936, forward strand.
AATACTGCACTCTATGTAATAGTAGAATATTTATTACTGAACCCATGTATATATTAATAGCACAGGCAACAAAAATGGCAAATATTAAACTATTTTCAAAATGTATTCTCCTGTTCACATTTTTGTCCACAATGGTTACAGGAAATAACTCTATACTTTTCAGTGGCCCAAATGACTACATAATTCTCATTGAGTCAATGAAAATTTTGTACTTCTGGCTTTTGGTCATTCCTAGTAATGACGGGAAATCTTAGCTGCATGATTGCCAAACTCTATTGCTAATTCACAGAATGTGATTCCATCAAGTACACAGTTACACTAATCAAGAAAATGTCTATTTATATCTATAGTCAGGTTGAATACATCCAGAAATGTGTAAGTTAACTCTTCAAGTCATTTTTAAAACTGTGCATTCTAGTAGAAAATACTAGCTGTCAAGTATAAACTAAAGGAACTTTGTTGCTCAGGGAAAATGATCCAGAAAAAAAAGTCAGTATACACTAATGATTGATGGTGTCATTGATGCATGGTGAATATTGGAAATTAATGGGTTTCATTTTCATTTCTTTTCCTTGCCTCCTCTTCTGGAGGACTTGACAGAAAATGAGATGGATAAAATGGCAGGCGGTGTAAGAGCAAGGAAAGAGAAGGTTAATTTATCAACTGGATGAGCCTCTTGAATAATCTGTAATGGGCTTTTGAGAAGAGCTCAGAAAACACTCAGTGTGGTGCCCAGTTATAGACTATCTTCATCCTCACCTACGTATAAATCCCAGAAAGACCCTGAGTCTGTGGCACTTATGTCGCATGCAGGCCGTCAGTGTCACTGAACTGCACTTCAAAATTCACAAAGCTTTCGTTTAGTCACATCAAAAATCAACTGAAATATTCTTCATATGAAAATGTTGAATGAAAGGACTCTTTTTCGGTATTAGGAGTAAAATAGAAGTAGATTTAAGAAAAACAAATGCATGTATTAAATTCTTTTTATAACGCTTTTGGAGCCAAATCACCCCTTTCCTTCTTCTCTTACTGATTATATTGTATTTAGTTTTCATATCATCATAAACCCTGACTCGCATATTTTATAAAACTATGTGGATAACTGAGAGGCGTGGATAACTGAGAGGCAAGAATAAGAAAAGGAAGGTAATAAAGGAAAGACATTTTAAAAGACCAGTTTCTTCTAATTACTGTGCCAGATCCTGTGGCTGAATGAGTTAAGTCAGCTATTTTGAAATTCATTAATTCTTGCAAACTGCTATAAAATAATGAACCACTGGAACAGAAAATCAAGTCTCCTGAGTTAATTTCAACATGTTGGTCTGCCTTGGAATTGTAAATTCACTTACCCATGAAAAATAGCCTTTTTTTTTTTTTTATATTACTGCTGATTTCTTAAATAACTATGATATGCCGACAAATAACCACGTAAATGGCTTCGTATAAGGTAAGTTATTTTAAAGAAACCAACTCGGATAGCTGTGACTATTTTTTTTTAAATAAGGAAATTCCTTTTGTATCTCAGTTTTTTATAGTATGTTCTCAAATACTTTATAAAAAGTGTACAGTTTATTGTCTACTTGTTCACCTTGCCCCCATTTCAAGTACCTGTTATTGTCATATTTATTAAGAACAGGGTATCTTAAAATGGTGAAAGTTTCTAAGTTATTGGCCCTCTATGGGCATCAGACCACCTGATTACTTTGGGTGTTCTCCCATGTGACCAATAATAAGAATATGATTTGGGTGTTTGTGTGATCACACTTCTAAAATTCTTCAAGATCTCAGTAAATAAGTGAAATTCTGATGTGCCAGTTAACACTGTATCAATATAATTATAGGTGAATTATTGTAATATAATGAAATATCTTAAAACTGTCTGACTTTTGGACCTTCAAATGCCTTAAACACCCCAATTTCTGGCCCCTAATTAATTTATATCCCCCACACAAGAGTCCCTCTTCATTTGATACCCTTGTCTGGCACTAAAATGAATGAAGCGGGCTCTAATGAAATTCAGAATTTAAATTCGAGTCATTGTAAAACTCAAAGGATGGAAAAGTGATCATAAAATATCAGATGTATCAAATAAATATTTTAAGTATAATCTACCCAAAGAAGACAGCTGCTGGAGCTGCACAAGTTTTATTTGCTGTCTTGTTAAGTAACTCCAAATTGTGTCATTCCTTAGAATGTTTCCCCTAAAAGTAGTTATTTAAATTTTGTTTTTAATGGAGGACAAAGTATATTTTCAAGGGGGCAACATTTTTCGTCTTAAGAACATTTGGTTAGTCTCCTTCCAGTCCTCATCTTCAGCATTTCTGACCTTTGAGCTTTCAAGGTATTTCTTCTGAGACCTTTTCTTTGTATGCCCAGCTCCCTGTGACCTAATTAGGTACCTGAAGCTTCCCTCCCCCAAGGTGGTTGTCCACTTTTTAGTTCCTGAATTTGTGAATTAAGCAGGTGCCATTTTTTTTTTAATCACCTACTATTAGACCAAAAAGGAGTAAGAAGTTAAAGCGGGTTCCAAATCTATGTGTCTTGGCTTCTTCATACTAGTGCGAAGTAGGTACTGCTTATTGCCAGCCATTTCCTTTCCATTATTCCTTCTGAGCACATGGCCAAAAGCTTGATATTTTGTATTTTGGAGGAGACTTGAATTAAAAGAGAGGATTCTTGGTAGTTATTCATCAGACTTAATTTTCCTGATGTATTTCTGCTGGAATAGGTAGGACATTTTATAGTATTTTTCCAGTGAGAGTACTTGCCTAGGTTGTCACAAGCACTTGAATACTTCAGATTGGTCAGATAGTATTTAATACAGCAACTTTTCTCCACAGCACAGGAAACTGGGATAAGACTTAGCATCATGTGGTTTCCACTAGTCTTTTCCACTGCATAACATTTTAAATTTGTACTGTTTTTAGAAAATTTGTCTCTTCACTAAAGAAAAGCAAACAAAGAGGGACTTGTTCCTTCCATAGTGAGCAGTTTTGATTTTTACTTTCTGTTTTAAAATACTCCTGTATTAAAAAAGAAGAATAAAACAGAAAGAATATCCCCCCAAAATGTCATTACTTAGAAAAGGAAATTTAAGTTGTTATGAACAGAATACTACAGATTTATTTCCTGGCATTTCTGCTTGTAGATAGATTGGAAAATCATTGTTTCTCTTGTTTGCTTTAAAATACAGTAAGACTGAAGAACTTTATATTCTAAATTTTTTTTTTTTTTTGGAACTTGATACTCTTAACTGCAGTTTTATTTTTAACTTTGTAAGAGGCTGGTCGTGTAAATGGGCACTGTCGTGTTGGAATGGATCTGTGATAATATCCTCATTAAAGACCTGTTGCCGTGGTAGACATTTGATTACTCATAACAGTTTATTTTAGGTACTGTAGTGCTATCCCATTTGCTCAAATTATACTGATAAAAGGAGAGATTAAATGTTACAATAATGCTCATTCTTTTGATGAATAAGAAGGGAAACAAGAAGGTACTGCATCACATTCAGTTAATGCTTCTGAAAAAATATCCCTAAAAACCTTACTGCATGAATTTTAAAAAAGAAGAAGAAACCACATATAGACATACTTAGAAAACTTTTTAAAGTCTGGCACATTCACGTATAGCTGGTCTACTTCTGTCTAAAACGATATGTATCCTTGGGTATGGAACTGAAAACTTCCTGAAAATAAGCTGCAATAATCTATGTAACGATGTAAATTCTTCCACAGCTTTGCATAAAAATAAGAATTTGTCTTGCTGGAAAGAAAATGGAAGATAAAAAGATAAACATTGTTTTACTTCTGTTCTATGTGAACAGATAGAAGTATAGTCAAGCCACAGCTCAAAGGAATGCCATTCCTAACCATCCCTGGCATCTTCATTAACTACAGCCGTTGTACTCTCGCAATTTTTTTTTCTGTTTTCCAATTGTATAACCAACACTTTAATGTATCCCTACACTGGTATTTCACTCACTACTTCTTAATGTATCCACGTACTGACTAATGGTTATAGACTGTAATTAAGATCAGAGAAATAAAGACTTGATTAGGGCAGGGAAGGGAAAATTGGGGGACGAAAAATTCTGTAGGAATAAGGAAAATAATGATGCTATGTGAGAAAGTGAGCAGTCTTACAGCTCTGAGATACAAATATTTGGAATGAACGTGGAGAGGGCTAATTTACAAAAATGCTACTTCAGTGGCCACGTAGATCAATATCTTATAATAACATTATCTACTGTGTGGATAATTGAACTTACTTCACATGTTATACACAGGCTTTGTAAGGTGGTTATTTTTTTCTAGGAGTTCCATGTGATAACTTTCTCCTTTCTGTTTCCCTACATCCTCCTAAACTTTTCCTACTGCCTTCTGCCCAGACCACTGACATTCTGTGGCCAAAGAGACCAGCCCAAATGGAGCACTAAGACTATATATAAGTAGTAATCATATTTTTAACATTTTTAATGCAGTATAATGTATAAAGTACACAAATCTTAAGTGACAGCTCAGTGAATTTTCACAGATATATGCACCCATATAACTATCACCCTAGATCAAGGTGAGGCTCCCAGTGCATACTCAGACATAACCACTGTTCTGACTTCTGTCATTATAGAATAGTTTAGCCTGTTCTTGACCTTCCTGTAAACAGAATTATACAGTCTTTGGTATTTGTGTCTAGTTTCATTTGATCATCATTATGTCTATGAAATTCATCTCTGTTGTTGCATGTAGCAAGAACAATAGGTTGCCCTTTTTTATTACTATGTAGTAGTCTATCCACTGAGTATATCATAATTTTTCCACTGTACTGTTGATGGACTTTTTAAAATAATTTTTGGCTTTTATTATCTAAAGCTGCTGTGAACGTTCCTGTACAAATATTTTAGTGCACACATGCACTCATTTCTCTAGGGTTTATACATCAGAGTGAAACTACTGAATCATAGGATGGGTGTAAATTTAGCTGTAGAAGATATTGCCAAATAGTTTTCAACAGTGGCTGCACCAATTTACACTCCCACCTACAACATATGAGAGATCCAGTTGTTCTATGTCTTCAGCAGTACTTGGTACCATCAGTCTTACTAGTTTTAGCCATTCTGGCAAGTGTGTATTTCATTGTAATTTTATCCATTATGGTAAGTATGTATTTTATTGTGGTTTTAATATACATTTCTCTGAGAAGTAATGATATGTGGAACATCTTTTTATATCTTTATTAGCCATTTGGGAATTTTCACTTGTTAAGTGCCTATTCAAGTCACGTGCTCATGTTTACTGGGTTGTCTGTCTTTTTCCTATTATTTGCCGGAATTCTTTATATTTTATTGATAGGAGTTTTCTGTCTCATGTATTATTATAAATATCTTCTGTTTGGTTTGCTCTTCTGCTTTCCAGATGGTGACCTCTGATGACCAGAAAGCACTAATTTTTATGAAGTCCAATATACAAATTTTATGGTTAATTTTTTTTTAATTTTATGGTTAATGATTAGGTCTTTAATTTGTCTCACCAATGTTTTAAGGTTCACACATAGAGGTTAGACTTATTTCTAGATTTTTGATGTTTGTATTTTATTATCTAATTCTTTTTTGTTAGTATATAGAAATGTAATTGATTTTTTATATTGCCTTTGCACCTAGCCACCTTACTAAATTCACTTTATTGTAATTCTATAGATTCCTTTGTATCTCTTCATGTATATATACAACCATATCTTCTATAAATAATGATAGTTTCATTTCTCCCATCCCAACTTTTCTTTTCCTGCCTTATTGAGCTCACTAGGACATCTAGCAAAATGTTAAATAGAAGTGATAACAATGGACCTCTTTGTCTTGTTCCTGAACTCAAAATAAGAATTCAGTATTTCACCATTCAATATGATGTTTGCTGTAGAGTTTTAAATAGACACCATTTACCAAATTGTTTTTGTTTACTCCTAGCTTTCTGGGAGTTTTTATTAAATGCTTTTTCTACCTCTATTAAGATGACCATGTGATTTTTATCCTTTATTCTTGAATAGATTGATTAATTTTTCAGATACTACAATCCTGGAATAAATCCCACTTGGTCATGGTGTATTACTCATTTCCTGTATCAGTGGCTTCAATGTGCTAATATTTTGCCTAAGATTTTTGAGTTGTCTTTTATTTGGAGTATCTAGTCCATTTACAGTTAATGTGACTACTGATTCCTGATTTTAAGTCTACCATCTCACAGTTTGTTTTTCATTTGTCCCATTTCCTCTTGGTTCCTCTATTTCTCTTGTTCTGCCTTTGAATAAAGCAAGTATTCTCTATTACCTGTTTTTGTTTGGTTTTTTTTTTGTTTGTTTTTTTGCTAGTATTTTAGTTTGTTTAGAGATTTTTTTTTTTAAATTCATTTAGCAGTCACCTTAGATTTAATTCTATCTGGGATTATTTTCCTTCTGCCTGGAGAATTCTCTTTAGAATCTATTTTAGTGCCAGGTCTGCTATCAATTAATTATCATAGCTTTTGCTTTTTGAAACCTTCTTTTGCATTTATTTCCTTTTGTAACATGTATGTGGAGATAAAATTCATATAACATACCATTCACCCATTTAAAGTGTAAAATTCAATGTTGCCTTTATTTTTGAAGGATATTTCTGCTGATGTGAAATTCCAGGTGCGACACTTTCAAGATGTCATTCCATACTTTAAGTTCTGTGGAAAAGTCAGCCCTCAGTTTTACTGTTGCTCTTTGAAGGCTGTATGTCTTTTTTTCTCAGGTCACTTTTAAGATTTTTGTCTACGTATTTGGTTTTTAACAGTTTGACTCTGTTGTATCGTGTTTTTTCCATCTTCGCTAAGGATAGTAAACTTGTTGAATCTGTTGATGTTCCTCCTGAATATTGGAAATTCTTCACCAGTCATTCTTCAAATAATTTTTTCCAATCCATTCTCTCTTTCCTCTTCTTTAGGAATCTTCCAAACCTTTATACCATGTTCCATATGTATCTTACAGTCTTTTCTGTGTTTTCCACCTTTGTATCTCCCTTTATTTCAATCTGTGTAATATTCACTGACCTGTCTTCCAACTCAGTTACCTTTTGTCCCACTGGATCTAATGAATTTTAATTTTTATTTCATATATTGTATTTTGGAATCTAAAATATTCATTGACTCTCTCTTATAGATTTCAGGTCTCTGCTGAAATTCTCAATCTTTTCCTCTATATTCTTGAACTTATTAATCAAAGTAATTTTAAACTTCTGATCTGATAAATCCAGTGTCTGAATTACGACCTATTGGTTGTTTCTATTGTCCATTTATATTTCCTCTTGGTTTTCTGTCATTTGGACCTGTTTTTTAGGATGCTTGGTAAGTTTAGCTGAATACCACATGTTGCATAGGAAAGACTATGCATGCTCTGAATGATGTCTTCCTCCTAAAATGGCTCTGTTTCCTACCTGCAAGCAGGTAGAGTACAGGCAGATCACTGTAACCACTCTGAGGACTGATTCTAGATTTTGTTAGGGTTGGTCTAAGTTTTTGCCCTTATTCCTGTCATATGGCCTTTCTGGTTCTCAGTTGAAAACCTGTTGTGTTTACTGGGGACCCTTCACCTTGGTGGCCCTGAACTCCAGCCTCTTTCTCCTCAGCACCAAGAGCTTTGCTCAGCTCCTTAACTTCCCAGCTGCTGCCATTTGCTGGGTTTCTGGAGGTCTCCCCTTGTGCACGTGGTTTGGGATTGGCAAACACCTCAAGGAGCAGCACCTCAGGCCCACGTTCCTGAGGTATGATACTCTCTGGAACTTTGCCCCCCCAAGTCCTAGCTACTTTGGTAATCCAAACTCCAACCTTCCTTTCTTCAACCAAGTGGGACTGCTGCTTTCTGCTAGGCATTCACTTCCCCGTGCTGTAAATTTGCAGCACCTTCGGAGAAGTGGGAACGAAGGTGGACGCCACCCCAGCTTGTTTCCCTTCTTTCAGGGGTTGCAGCTCCGTAGGGTCTACCTGCCTTGGCTTGCTCCCCAGTGCCTGTAAATAAATGTTGTGTGTTTTATTTAGTTTTCATAGTTGTTTTCTGTGGGAGAGTTAGTTCCAATCACAAGCTACTCTACTGTGGCCAAAGCAGAAATCCGATGGTAATATTTTTAATCACTACTGTTATTTCCACACAGTGGCTTCTGGCGAGAACTTGGTGATCACAGGCTCACATTTATTCATTTGTTCCGTCATGCGCTAAACATTTTTTGAGCTGCTTCAGGCCAGGTACTATTCTAGAGACAGGTACTGTAACAGTAAATCAGATAAGATCTCTGCCTGTTGTCTTAGAGAAAGGCTACTAAATGGTTTCTGTATCATACTTGTCCTAATTAAAGACTTTTTCTTATGTGTGGGTGAGAGAAAGACCGAGACTAAGACCTTTTGGATGACAACACCTTCGTACTTAATGCAAAATATTTTTAGCCTTTTAAAAAATTCTGCAGAGATTAACTCAGTTCACAGTTCACACACAATATATCAATATCTGTTCACCTTCAGAAAGCTAAGACATTATGCTTAATCCCTTACCTGTGAGTTTCTACATCATACAGATACAATAAAAGTATGAAAAACTTATTTTGGAGCACAATTTTATGACAATTTGAATTCAAGCTCCAGGAACTGACTTATGGGAACAAATTTAACTCTGAGATTAAATCTTTCCATGAGTGTCAACATGAGTCTGATAAAGAATCAGCCTCCTTGTGGGTTCTCACTTTAACTTCAGTCTTCACATGCTACGTTTCATATGCTACAAAGCACTTATTAAATGCACTGAGACACTAAAAAAATGACTTGGTGCTCTCAGTCTTCCAGAGTAGCTTAAATGTCACTGTTACAGAGAAAAGAGTACAAGCTTGGCACAGGTCACTGTTAAGATGTTATGGTCAAATCAAAAATTTTACTCCTCTGTTCTTTGCTCTCCTTTCTCACTTCAGAAACTTCATCCAGTGGATCATTTTCTATTCCAAAGACATATTCCAGAGATGATAATTTGTACTTTTAATTACAGTCCATTTTCATGTGATCAAAAGGCAGTTAAAGAGCTAGAACATCGTCATATGTAGTAGCTCTGTAGAAACTAGAGTGCACTCAGAGGACAGATCAAGAATTTTCAGCACCTGTGTTTTAATGTCCTTGGAATTACCGCCCTTTTGGAATGATTTAAGAAAGACCAGTTAAAAGTAGAAGAAACCAGACGCAAAAGGCCACGTATTGTATAATTCCACTTATATGAAATGTCCAAGATAGGCATATCCATACAGACAGAAAGTGGATTAGTCCTTTCTGGTGGGTGGTGGGAGGGGGATATGGGAAGTGGCTGCTTCATGTGTATAGGTGATAAGGTTTGGGGATGATGAAAATGTTCTGAAATTAGATAGTGGTAACGGTTGCACAACCATGTGAATATACTAAAAACCACTGACTTGTACACTTAAAATGGCAAATGTTATGTTATGTGAATGTTATCTTAATTTTTTAAAAAATCATACTCACACACACACACATAAAAGAACGACAGCCAGAAAGGAAACAGTTATTTTGAGCCCATCAGTTCTAACACCTTGCTGTTCAGAGAATACCTTCCCCAGCCGTCCTTACTTTAGCAGCAACTCTGGTTTTGAAGTATAACTGATACTATGTCTGGAATATCTTCTCTTACAAACAGAAATTAAGTTCTTGGGGACAAATGGAATGTGTTTCTTGCAGATAACAAAGACCCAGTCTAAGAGAGAGAGGGCACCTCCTCTGGGCCATATTTACCAGTGTTGGGTAATGTTTGGATGGAGATCAACGTGCTCTATGTTTTCATGGTGATTACATCCAGCTTCTCATTGCTGTTATTTCTGCTTGGAGGGTTAATGCGTTGCTTTTGGCCCCATTGTCATGACGGGACCACCAGCCTTTTGTTTTATGTACATTTTTCTTTGGGAATCTTTTCTCAGTTCACCCTAATCCTACCTCTGTTAACTTGCTCTCAGAAGCATTCATGTGTGCAGTGAAATATTTAATCATGAAGCCATCTGGAGCAGTTATCTTTTTCTCAAAACGTAATACCATTGAAATACCAGATTATGCCACTCATGTCTTTGCCATTTTACTAAGTAGAGTTGACCCTCAAACTTAACACTGGTTTCAACTGTACGGGTCCATTTAGGCACGGATTTTTTCAATAGTAAATACTACAGTACTATATGATCCCCGGTTGCTTGAATCAGCAGATACAGAGGAACCTCCTACGAGGAGGGCCAACTGTAAATTATATGCGGATTTTCGACTGCATGGACAGTCAGCGTCCCTAACTCCCGAGTTGTTCAAGGGTCTACTGTAGTCAGAGGCTACACTGTCTCCCTTAACTCCATGTATGCATTTAAAATATTTTTATCCTCAATAATTTATTTATGCTCAGTGAATGCAAAGGCTTTATCCACATGAGAGTGAATTTATAAATCTTTTTATTCATTAATTGAGATAGCACATGAAACTTTCTTTTGTCCTAGCAAGGATGAACTATTTTGAAGAAAATAGACTTTGAAAATTTCAAAATGCTTTTATAGCAAATGCAAATAAAGTTGTTTCAAATCACAAATTGTTTTACATAAAATCTTTTTGTGAAGGATATATATTGCAGCACTTTTTATAAATTTTGAATGGGAAATGTTTGAAGGTATTTATTAATAGTAACTAACTACTAAAATTTTTCTTAAAACATTTAGAATAAAGCACACCTAAAATGCATGAAGTATTATAAGTATTTTGTTCTATCATTAGTCTAATTGTACGTATGTTTTAAAACAAGAATGGGCTGGGAAGATAAAGATTAATTTGTAGTAAGTACAGTATTATTTTACTGAGTGGTTCTTTTAGATATTGGAGTAGAGTCTACTGTCAAAGTATTCCAGATTTTTTATTTTATTTCGATATCCTTGCTTTTGAGCCTAGTGTTGGCTTTCTAATGTCAGAATAATCAAACTCTACTCATCTAAAAATCCAGAAAACTTTTTCTAATGATAAATACATTTAGGGAAAAACTCGAGTCTTCTAAAAATCTTATTAGAGTTTAAGTTGACTCATTTGAGCAATATGTATATTATGAAAGCTAAAAAGATAACTATTTGTGATCATTAAAATTAATGTATAATCTTCATTAAGTAGGCTTTTTAAGTTAGTTTCTACAGTGGTTTCATGTTAAGTTTTTCAAAAATTAGCAGATTATGGTGGCTATAGTAAAGAGTTTTGTTTTAAATCTGGTATCATATTTAGGAATTATTAAATTATGTTACAATATCAAATCTTCATACATGCATTATAATTACTTAAAATTAGTTTGCATTAACAGCCTAAATAGGTATCTTATTTTGGAGGAAAAAATATTATTCTATTTTCTAGTTAACATTTAACTTAATTGTTACTAGATACGTAATAGTTCAGCGAAATGTGCTTACGTGTGTGTGTGTGTGTGTATCTGTGTATACACACACACACATATATTCAGGGCTTACAATGCCTAATTAATAAGACCCACTCCTTAAATTGACTATCTGCCCTGCTGTGGTCCCCACCTAAAATGAAGTACTCTTGGTATGAATGATCAATCAGCCATAGGGTGTGAGATATCGATATTCATTTCTTTTTAAATGAAAGATATGGATACAAATAGTTCAAACTAATAGCACCAGACTGGTTTCCTAAATAACTAATATAGCTAAAACAGGTGATAACACTCCAGAGTTCCAGAATTATTTCAACGTAGCTTTAAAGACAGTTAGGATTTTAATTTAATACAAAGACTTCAGAGTCCTCAACTTGGGCATTTAAAACATCCAGAGGTAGTAGGTATTTGTTTTTTGAAGATTAAGTAAGAAATGCATTTTGTTTACGTGGTTGACTTTATCTAGACTTTATAAATGTGATTTTTTAAATTAGCTACTTCATTGTTGGTGCCCTTATGGGAGATTTTAGTTTGACTAGTCAACTCTTTCTGCTAGGTTTTGGGCATTTGAATTTTATGTTTGGTTGGTTTTGGGGATTTTTTGTGTGTGGGGGAGGTGATAAACTAAGAAGTTTCTGCAGCAGAAAATATCATGAAACATATATGTCCTTTATAAAGTTGTGCCATTCAGAGGAATTTTTCAAAGCCTATATTGGGAGATAGGCAAATTAAGCAAAGCATCATAGTGAATTCTTTTTTTTTTTTCACAGTGAATTCATCTTATGTATAGAATGACAAGCATATTTAGCCGCTTTTGCTAATATTCTGGGCTTCTTTTCATTGTGACTGTTTTACAAACTTAATAATGTTCCTTCCTGATAAGAGACTGACTAGAACTTTTGTTTAAAGAAACACTTTTCATACGGAGAAAATTAAAGTTGCATATATGCCTCTCATATGGCAAACTCTACATTAGCATTACTCCATCACAGCATTAGATACCAACCATACTAACAGTGTGCAGATAGACTATTTTTCATTTAACTTAGCACTTCACGTTGAAAGTGTTTTCAAATCAGATCTTATTGGGGCAGATTTCACGTGACTGGACTAACATAAATATTTGCTCCTTTGAAGGTATTTAGACATTGAAAATTAATGGTTTGCTTATGAGCCATAGATCTGAGGAGCCATTCTGGATGAAATTTCCATTCTTAACTTTTTTGTAGATGAAGCTATGTATCTATATTCTAGGACTGATACCAAATAATACTATATACTCCTTTATATCAACCAATGTGTTATTAAATTAGCTCTTTTTGTTGAAAAGAGCTCTGAGGTGACTGGGAACACTGTGTGTTGAAGTTGGATGCAAAGTTGAGTATTGTACAGTGAGCCTCTTAGGAGAACCGATGTCTCAGGAAGCTCTGAGTAATGAAGCAGAAAGCCCGTCATTCACATGTAGCTTAGTCAGTGCCCCAGCTTTGTTTCTCAGCCTTCAGTTTTTAATAATTATACTTATCAGCATCTTAAGAAAAGCACATTTGTCCTCTAAAAGAGAACAGAGTTACCAAAAAAAAAACTCACTTTATTCCTTCTCTCTTCCCTGAACCCCTGGCTTTAACTGAAGAATAAAATGTTATTATGTATGAAGCTCCATGAGTATTGCTGATGATTCTGCAAAAAGGAGATGGGAAGGCAGTTTAGTACTGAATGTCCAGACTGGCCACTCAGCCTCTCTGTGCCTCTGTTTCTTCATCTATAAAATGGGAATAATTATACCTGTCCTCCCCTACCTCAGCAGCATCCTGAGGATCAATTAAAATAGAGGAGGGAAAAATCTATAAGGTGCACTGATCCCAAAGGTGGGCAGAATATAGATATAGTTATTATTTAATAATGACTTTGTTATATAACAATTTAATTGTGCCTTTGCCTAGCTCTGTATAGTGAACAATGGCTAGCATTTTGAAGTAGAAATTGATTATAGTTTTTTTAAAATTACACAGATTTTTAATACTTACAGTCATCAAATAGCATTGGTAAAACTGTACAGTGTATGTTACAGGTCTGAGTGTGGGTTTAAAATGTATAATTACACTCAGCTCATTTGTAGAACATCTGGCTATTTGAGTTGACTTTGTTATTTCAGAGGGCTGCATAGTAACCCAGATCAAACCATAGTCATAGCAGTATTTTTAGCGTATCCCAGAATCTTAGAGTGTAGGAGCCTTAGAGCTCAGCCAGTGTGATTTCCTACAGGGAGCCAGGCTCCTTCTGGGTGACGTCACTGATGGGCGCTTGTGCATCCTCTTCCTGAAAATTATTTTGGGGAAGGAGGGCTGTACTGCTGCCTTTACTGCTATGATGTAAATTCTTTTGTTTAAGAATTTCCAAAAACTTGGACCTAGTCATTCATGTATTACACTAGAAGATGCAGGCATTTAATATTTTGTATTGAACATCACCCTGATTTAAAGGGCCTAGGTTTTGTTTTCAGGTTTTTTATTTTCGGCATGGTTTCCCCCACTAACTGGGTTGTTTTCTCCATTTTCCTCATAATTTGACAATATTTTCTTCCCTTTTTATTTTCATCTTCTTCCACTTAGCATTTATGGTAGCAAGGAGGGGAGGGATGTCTATTTGTCAAATGGACTGAGATCATGATTTCTACTCTTGTCTTTCTATGGCGACTGGACTGACTACCATCAACTTAAAGGTCCTTCAAAACTAGAAGCCATTCCTTTCAGGGCAGTGCCTGGTAAGTAATGTTGGGAACTCTGGGGAAAGGGAAGCTGAGGGGACCCCAGAGTAGAGAAGAGTGTCCCAATGTTTGAAACGATTTTCTTCTAGGGCGCATGCTCCCAAGAGACAGGGCATTCTAGTGTAGGACCAGCTGCCAGGTGAGACAGCTGTGAAACTATGTGTCGATTTTGTTTTAACAGGTCAGGTGGGGGACATATCTAGCTTTGATGTTTAACTCCACCCTTTGTTCCATCTTTGGGAAATGACAGTACCTTGGTTTTGCTAACTGGCCCAAATTTGCATCAACAAAGTAAATCACTTTGTTTCTTTTCATTTGGTGTTCATTTCTCTGTTTCTCTCTCGCCCTTTCATTCTTTCGTTCCTTTTCTCTCTCTCCCCATGGTATTCCTTCTACTTCCTCCCACCTTTCTAAAGGAGGCTGTCCTTGTTCTGGCTGCAAGCCAGGTTACCAGGTTACCGTATTAAAACGAACCAGCCTTAGACTCTAAACCCTGTAGCAGTGATTATCTGTGGGTAGCCACAAAATTAACTATTTTAGACAGTTTTAAACAGCTATTTGCTGTCCAGTCACATCAGCTACACAACAGTCCAAGGTGGCCTTTCAGGCAGAAGAATCACCAACCAGAGTGAATCTGTTTCTTAAATGAAAGACCTACAGTCTTTTTCCCTCTTTAAAAACTTCTCTTTTCAGATATATATGGGTGCATGCTCATCTCTGGCCAAAACTTTGTTCCAGTTTCAGAAGGGCTGGTTCTGAAGGTGTCTTTGCAACCTTTTTGGTGTTGGCTGTGTTGGTTGCCTGATAGGCAGTAGCTAATTCATCATTCCCTAAATATGAGAGGAGCAGCTATTATATTCAGACTCCCAGGCAGCCTGGTGCAGGTCCCCCCAGCTAGGACCACTCGTCATCACAGGAGGGAACTACTCTATTTGCAGATGCTTGCTTGCGTTTTTCTTCTGTTGATCTCTGTCATATTCTGCCTGCCTTAATGAGGTTCTTTACCTGGATATCTGTCTCTTTTTCTCTCCCCCTCTCACTGTACTCCCAATTTTCCAATACGGAAAATTCCTTTTTACTGAAGAAAGAAGCAATAAGTGCTCTTAAGTAAAAATTCTACCAATAGGGTGTGCTTTGGGAGTATATAATTTCTTCTTTTGGTTGTAAACCTCAATTTGGGATGGCAGTTAGAATGGGTTTTTAAACGTCTTTGAAAAAGCCCTTCTGGGCCAGACCTCTGACAAAGTCACTCAACTGGCGTGCAATTACAATTTTATTCGCATGACTTTCTTTCTAAGTCTCTATAGAAGAATATGACATTCTTACAATGCAAGAAATAAAATTATTCTCGTATCAAGGAATAATTTTATTTTATATCTGCCTTTATGTCATCTTCCATTGTTTTTATTAGTATTAATTCTCCCCAGAGGGAGTGGCTTGATGCCTCCTGCATTAAGTAAATACAAGCTTTTCTTTAGCTGCTTTCCTGAATTCCATATTTATAATATTTTATGGTAGAATTTTTTTTTTTTTTTGGAAATTGATTCATTCTAGCTGGGCTAGAATCTTCAAGTATTAATTTATAATGAATTTTCCCTCTTCTGAGAATCTTAGAAGAGCTAAATGGTACATGTTTCTTTTATTGCTATAAATATGCATAGTTTTTTGAATATTTTCTGAATGCTTTATTATAGTGATAATTGGTACTACTGTTGATTAAAGGTAAACTATATGGAGTTAAAAGTTTGTATACTATGAACTATTTCTTGAGAATTTTCAGAATCCCATGGCTGCTTGTCTTTAACACTTATAAGAGGCATGTGTTTTTTCCCTTCCTGGTCTCAAATTTAGTTTTCCCTTTGTTCAGGCAGGTCTGGGTGAGTTGTATTGACTGAAAAACACACATGTATCAAAAGTGAATGTATTACAGAAGTGTGACTTTTTTTGCCTTGGGAGTTTGGCCAGAAAGTTTTATGTATGGGTTTTATTTTTAACAAAGCATTAAGGACTTACCTTTTACCAACTTCTGGGTGTGTGGAGATGTATTTGTTCAAGCTTTAAGAAAAGAATAAACCTGTCAGTGTAAAATACCTGATATCTGACTTGGATTTGTGGGGGGTTGGGTGGCAGAGAGGAGTTTATAGTATGTTATTTTGGGAATTAAATAAGATTACTAAAGAAACACAACAGTATACATCAGGAATTTGGTATCTTAGAAGAATGACTCAAATTAACTTGCTTATACTAAAATTGTATGGAGGTAACTGAATGCAGGGTTTTCTGTTGTTCTAATAGTGCTTGCCTGCACTGCTCTGCAGTGTCTTAAAAGCAGAAGAAGCTTCCCCTGCATAGAGTTCCCTAAAGGTCTGGTCCTCTAGTTGCCCAGTCATTACCCTTCTCGAAAAATCTCTGTCATGACCTGAAGGCCTCAGAAGAAACCAGCCCCTGATAGATCATAAGGGAGGGCTTGCCAGGGCTTCATTACCACAGATCAGGGCAGCTGGTTCCCATCTCCTTGGCCACCTCTCACCCAATCTTCCCCCAAAAATGACTCTCGGCCCTGCTACCTTGGCCACTGATCCCTCACTTTTATCCTCTGAAACTCACCCACCTCCCACCCCCTAAGGCCATCTTCTCTCAGTCTTCCAAAGAAATGGTTCCCTAACTGGGTTATTTTTTGGAGGCAGCAGCAGATAACAGAACGAGCCCAGGCTCAGGTGCTGTGTCAGCTATCATTGCTGCATAACAAATAGTCCCCAAGCCCAGTGGTGTGACAACCACCATTTATTACTTCCCTGTTCCTATGGGTCAAGAATTCAGGAGCGGCTTAGCTGGATGGTTCTGGCTCAGACCAGAGTCTCTCATGTGTTTCAGTTGGGAAGAAGTGCTGCATGGTAACCCATGTACACATTCTTCTCAAGCGTACACATAACATTCTCCAGAATTGATCACATCCTGGCCCACAAAGCAAGCCTTGGTGAATTTAAGAAAATTTAAATCACATCAAACATCTTTTCTGACCACAATGCTATGAGATTAGAAATCAACTGCAAGTAAAATAACTGCAAAAATTGCAAACATGTGGAGGCTAAACAATATCCTACTAAACAACCAATGGACCACTGAAGAAATCAAAGAGGAAATAAAAAAATACTTTGAGATAAATGAAAATGAAAAACACAATGATCAAAAACCTCTGGGACACAGCAAAAGCAGTTCCAAGAAAGTTTATAGCAATACAAGCTTACCTCAGGAAATAAGACAAATCTCAAATAAACAACCTAATCTTCCACCTAAAGCAGCTAGAGAAAGAAGAAAAAACAAAACCCAAAGTTAGTAGAAGGAAAAAAATCATAAAGATTAGAGCAGAAATAAATGAAATAGAGACCAAAAAATTAGAAAAGATCAATGAAACTAAAAGATGGTTCTTTGAAAAGGTAAACAAAATTGATAAACCTTTATTCAGACTCATCAAGAAAACAAGGGAGAGGGCCCAAATTAATAAAATCAGAAATGAAAAAGGAGAAGTTACAACCAACACCACAGAAATACAAGGGATCATAAAAGGCTACTATGAGCAACTAAACACCAACAAAAAGGACAACCTAGAAGAAATAGACAATTTCTTAGAAAAGTACAATTTGCCGAGACTGAATCAGGAAGAAATAAAAAATATGAATAAATCAATTACCAGTACTGAAATCAAATCAGTAATTAAAAAACTCCCAACAAATGAATGTCCAGGACCAGATGACTTCACAGGTGAATTCTACCAAACATGTAGAGAAGAGTTAACACCTATCCTTCTGAAACTACTCCAAAAAATTGCAGAGGAAGGAACACTTCTGAACTCCTGAGGCCACCATCATCCCAATACCAAAATACGAAAAGTATCACAAGAAAAGAAAATTACAGGCCAATATCATTTATGAATATAGATTCAAAAATCCTCAACAAAATACTAGCAAATTGACTCCAACAATTAATTAAAAGGATCATACACCATGATCAAGTAGGATTCATCCCAGGGATGCAAGAATTTTTCAATATCTGCAAATCAATCAATGTGATACAACATCTTAACAAATTGAAGAATAAAAACCACGTGATTATCTCAATAGATGCAGAAAAAGCTTTTGATAAAATTCAACATCCATTTACAGTAAAAACTCTCCAGAAAGTGGGCACAGATGGAACATACCTCAACATAATAAAGGCCATATATGACAAACCCACAGCTAACATCATACTTAATGGTGAAAAGCTGAAAGCATATTCTCTAAGATCAGGAATAAGACAAGGATGCCCACTCTCATCACTTTTATTCAACATAGTTTTGGAAGTACTAGCCATAGCAATCAGAGAAGAAAAAGAAATAAAAGGAATTGACATTGGAATTGTCACTGTCACTGTCATGTAGATGACATGACACTATACACAGAAAATCCTAAAGATGCTATCAGAAAACTACTTGAGCTCATTAATGAATCTGGTAAATTTACAGGATGCAAAATTAATATACAGAAATCAGTTGCATTTCTACACACTAATAACAAAATAGCAGAAAAAGAAATAAAGGAAACAACCCCAGTTACCATTGCACCAAAAAGAATAAAATACCTAGGAATAAACATACCCAAGGAGGCAAAGGACCTATACTCCTAAAACTATAAGACATTGATAAAAGAAATTAAAGATGATATAAACAGATCGAAAGATAGACCATATTCTTGGAAGAATCTGTATTGTTCAAACGGCCATTCTACCCAAGGCAATAAATAGATTCAGTGCAATCCCTAGCAAATTACTAATGACATTTTTCACAGAGCTGGAACAAAAAACGTTAAAATTCTTATGGAGACACAAAATACCCCTAATAGCCAAAACATTCTTGAAAAAGGCAAACGGAGCCAGGAGAATCACACTCCCTGACTTCACACTATACTACAAAGCTACAGTAATCAAAATAATATGGTACTTGGGGGAGGGTATAGCTCAGTGGTAGAGCATGTGCTTAGCATGCACAAGGTTCTGGGTTCAATCCTCAGTACCCCCATTTAAAAATTAAGTAATTAATTAATTTAAAAAATCTAATTATTCCTCCCCCAAAAAAAGTTTTTCAAAAAAGATTAAAAAAAATAGTATGGTACTGGCACAAAAACAGACACCTAGATCAATGGAACAGGATAGAAAGCCCAGAAATAAACCCACACACTATGGTCAATCTACAACAAAGGAGGCAAGAATATACAATGGACAGTCTCTTCAATAAGTAGTGCTGGGAAAACTAGACAGCTACCTGTAAAAGACTGACATTAGAACATTCTGTAACACCATATACAAAAATAAACTCAAAATGGATTAAAGACCTAAATGTAAGACCAGATACTATGAAACTCCTAGAGGAAAACATAGGCAGGACTCTCTTTGACATAAATCACAGCAATACTTTTTTTTCAAACCAGCTCCTAGAGTAATGGAAATAAAAGCAAAAATAAACAAATGGGACTTAAAAGCTTTTGCACATCAAAGGATACCATCAACAAAACGAATGAGCGACTAATTTCCAAAATATACAAACAGCTCATACAGCTTAATACCAAAAATCAAGCAACCTAATCAAAAGATGGGCAGAAGACCTAAACAGACATCTCTCCAAAGAAGACACCCAGATGGCCAACAGGCATATGAACAGATGCTCAACATCACTAATTGCTAGAGAAATGAAAATCAAAACCACAGTGAGATATCACCTCACACCAGTCAGAATGGCCCTCATTTAAAAGTCCACAAACGATAAATGCTGGAGAGGGTGTGGAGAAAAGGGAACCCTTCTACTTTGTTGGTGGGAATGTAAATTGGTGCAGCCACTATGGAGAACAATATGGAGATTCCTTAAAAAACTAAAAATAAACTCACCATGTGATCCAGCAATCCCAATCCTGGGTATATATCCAGAGAAAAATATAATTTGAAAAGACACATGCACCCCAGTGTTCACAGCAGCACTATTTACAATAGCCAAGACATGGAAACAACCTAAATGTCCATTGACAGATGACTGGGTAAAGAAGCTGTGGTATATTTATACAATGGAATACTACTCAGCCATAGAAAAAAATAAAATAACACCATTTGCAGCAACATGGATGGGCCTGGAGATTGTCATTCTAAGTGAAGTAAGCCAGAAAGAGAAAAGAAAAATGCCATAATTTTGCTTATATGTGGAATCTTTAAAAAAAAAAAAAAAAAGGACACAAATGAACTTATTTACAAAACAGAAAGACCCACAGACATAGAGAACAAACTTAAGGTTACCAGGGGTAAAGCGGGTGGGAACAGATAAATTGGAAGTTCGAAAGCTTCACAGGTGTATACATCTATTAAAATCCATCAAATTGTACATCTGAAATATCTGTGGTTTACTGTACAGAACTGTTACAGCAAATAGGAAACACACATCACATGCCCATCTCTGGCCACCATGGGTTTGGCCAAGACCCCACTGCTGGGTCTCCCTACTGTGCGCACGCTCTCTCAGCACCTGCTTTCTTCGTCCTTGGTAGTGCAAAGCATCTGGGGGCAGATGTATTTTTTACTCACCTTGAGTGAGACAAGCTTTACTTTACACCAAAGGAACACAGCATATAGGAGACCCCTCTTAAAAGCCAGGGACAAAACAGTGCCTATCTCCCAGTGCCCAGTGCTCCCAGAAATGAGCAAATCTCTCCCCCTTCCCACTAACCTCCAGGAGTGGCCCTGCTTGGGACTCATGCCCCTGAGGGCTCTTCTCAAGACAATTTGATCTTGAGCTCAACCAGCTAAAACCAAAATTTGCGAGTGAAATAAATGTATCCTCAGCTTAGAAGCCTGGGTTGTTATTAGGCCCAAGAGTAAAGCTTTATTTGTTTACAGTTGACTTTTGGATTCCTGCAGCTGGGCTGTGTCCAGTGCAGTATTTGTGTATATTTTGCATCAAGTTTAAAACTGCAGGACATCTTTTCTAAGGCTTTGTTTAAAACTGGATGCATAAAAATAAAAAAGAGCAATGGGATTTTAATTTGCTGAGAAGGAAGGCTGTTCGTCAGTGTTGACAACCTTGTGGCGTAGCTCTTTTTGTACTTTGTTTCCCCCTTTTTGTACTTTTCAATTTTTTTTAATTTAATTTTAATTTGGGGGTGGGATTAGATTGATTGATTGATGGATGGATTGCTTTTTAGAGGAGATACTGGGGATTGAACCCAGGACCTGTGTGTGCTAAGCATGTGCTCTACCACTTCAGCTATATACCTTCCCCCTCTCTTTTTGTACTCTTTATCCTTTTTTTATTTCTTGGAAATTATGGCCCATCCTCCTGCTCCTGGAGCCTTCACTCTCCATTCCTATCCCCTTGTCTTCGCTCTCCCTGGGCCCTGAAGCCTCCTGATCAAATGGAAGAAGTTTCCTTTCACCACAAAGAATTACTGGGGAGTAGTGGAGTCTTCGGCAGCAGGAGGGCCTGGGACACAGGATAACATAGACAGGATTGCATTGTAGGGGCTGTTCGTAGCACACTTCACTCTTTGATCAATTCTCAAATCCAGCCACACTCTGAAAACTGGACTTGAGCTTCGCCTACTATGTTTTTTTAACTTTGGTCAGCTGGGCTCTGTGAGCCATCAGCTCAGTCTAAAGAAGACGTGATTCTGAAAACTCAGAGCCAGCCCCCGGATTAACAGCTAACCCTGGCATGTGTCTGGCTATTTATAAGACAAAGAAGAAGTAAGCCCCAGGTGATGCCAAGGCCGGGAACGGAGCAGCCAGGCAAGGTGTGGGGTGAAGGCGATAACCTCGGGCCACCCAAGACCCATGGACAGTGGCTCTGGCTGGCTGCGGCCACCTGCTTGTTTACTTTGCATAAGGTTTAGCTGCAAATGATGCTGAGCCACATGCTTGGACTGAGTCAAGAATCTCATTTTTGTAAGATAATAACATATGTAAAGTGTCCGTGGATGCTTCTAGTAAATATTATTAGTGTTTACTCTATCAGACTTTCAAAGTCACTGGTGATACAGCTGAGCAAAACCAGCAGTCAGTTCTTCCAGATGGTACCTAGTGGTAGTTTAAGGCTGCAGCTGGTACTGACGTGGAACTCATGGGAAAGACAGATTAAGGCCACCCTAAGTCCCTCCATTGAATAATGTGGTGTGAACACGAGTGGCTGAAAGATAGCCCAAAACTATGGATGGACCAGCCTGTCAAGAAAACAATCAGCCTGCGGTGGAAGGTCTGGGGAAGAACTGTGCCTCAAAATCCTACCTTCTCAGCAAGTTTGATATGACCCTTTGACACTGCCTATGTTCCGACCCCTGGAGGGTCAAACTCATCTGGGCCTCAGTTTCCTCACCTGCAAAATAGGTATAACATTATTGTTATCCTTTTGTCATAGAAGACTGGGACATTCTCTGGGGGTAATTCTTTATGCTGTAAAGTCTATATAAAATGTCTGATACATTTGAAGTGCTCAAAAATTTTGGTAGTTATTGGTGGATTATAAATATTGAGGGAGTGTCTAAGGCCAATAATATACCATGCAGCTTAAAGGGGGCGCCCAGAGTGGGAAGAGCCAGCATGACCTGAAGAAGTTGGGGCTGTGGCCCTGCAGGAGATCTGGGCAGAGGGAAAAGTCATGGGCCTGGGTGACACTTCATAATTCCGGCCTGACCAGAACCCCCTACCTTGACAGTGTGGTTATTATTAGGATGAGAAGGGGGCTCAGTGGGCTGAAGTCAAAATTCCAACTCCTCACACAGGCCTGCCCCTGTTGATTTTGCTACTGGTGACCCATTCTGGATGCAGAAAAATACAGTGGTAGGGATAATAGCTGTTAGCAATCTCCTAGACCCATTTCGACTCTGCAGTGTCTTACCAGATCAGACTCAGAAGCTATGTTTAATTGTGACCCAAAGAATCACTATTGATCCCAAGCATGCCAGCAAGTGGCAAAGCTCTGCCTTAGAGCTTGGGGCCCTTTAAGTAGGAGGCTGCGGTTATATTTCTGATGTTTTATTTCTTGAGCTTAGTGGTAGCACACAGGTGTTCCCTATAGCATTCCTTATGCCTTATTGCATATCAGGAATATTTGTTAATGATTTTTTAAAGGACAACGTAGGCCCCATCCCACCAGCAAAGAGCAGTCAGTTCTTGATTACATAACCTGGCAGAGAGGAACAGAGATGCAGTAAGAGGGAACGCCACAAGCAGCAGACTGGCATGCCAGTGGTTTGTTCAGACTAGTTTTAAAACATTCCCTGAACAACTGTAAGGGGAGGCAGTCCGCCCTGAGCATGATGGATGGCGAGAGGAGGCCATCCAAGAATTAACATTTTAACCCAGATGATCCCGAGAATGAATGAGCAGATGGTACAAAGCTCAGTTTGAGGAGCCGTGTGTGCTCACTCAGTTAGGCCAACAGGCTTCTGGGGGTCATGGACCTGCAGAATGAGTGACCTGTGGAACTGAATCCATCCATGGGGCCCCTCTGAGCAGTGAGCCCCACACAGTGGGGCGTCCTATACGAACGTGCGGGGGGAGGAGGGGTGAAGAGCCGGGAGGAGGTGGGAGGGGCTTCAGCACCATCCGGGATACTCAGTAACTGCTTAATAACTACTCGTGGAATTGAATTCAGGAAAATCAAAGAGAACAAAAAATGGAAATGCAGATCTTTGCCAAGTGCTTTCTGGCAGTTCAAAACACTTTTGCGCTCTAAGGGAGAGTGACAAGGATTAATTATATCACATTGGCTTTATGCTTCTGAGGCCACTTTACCCTGGAAGCTCCTTTTTGCTCCTCACCCCCGCCCTGCTCAGGTTGAGCAATTCTCTGTGGTGGTGCAGGATATAATTCTGCCATTTACTATCAAGATATTGCACCTGACAGTGAAGGTTTTAGTCTGTGATAGTCTGAAAAAAGACTCAAGAGATGCCAAATATTAATATCCATCCTTGAGAAAGAGAGGAATGCCAATTACAGCAAAGTTGTGTTGGTTCACCAGTCTACTGATGCCAGAGCCCATGGTCTTTCCCTTCGCATCTTGAAAGGACATGACTCAGTGCCTCAGTCAAAGGTCACATCTGTTCTCCCTATTGTCAGCACACCTTACTTTTTGAAGTAATTGTGTAGCCGCTGTAATTAGGGGCCATACATTCTCTCTGAGAAATCGGGGCAATCCAGCCTTCACAGGAGCAAGTTGATCTGCTCATCATGGTCCACATGTGAAATAATAAGCTTCCCCAGTTTCTTGGTGAAATCACAGCCACTATTTGAACTTATAAACACCGTCTGCTTCTTACGTGTTAAACAGCGAAAGATCAAACTCAGACTATTGCCAGGAGCATGAAAGAATAATTGGCAAACTCCTGTGTCATCATATACAGTTTCATAGATTTCTTTTCAAAAGCACTTTAAAAAAAAAACTTCACAAACAGACAAAACCATATTCCCTGATGACTGTCCTTTGATACATGGATGTTTCCTGAAGTTTTAGGCTGGGCCCTGAGCTGTTCTGTGATGTCATGGACACAGACAGCCCCTTGGAAGCTCAGGGTCTACTACTCTGCAATCAGGTGAAACCCTCCTGGTGAAACCTACTGGACGACCCGGGAGGCCCAGGGTCTAATACACTTGAGCTTCTAGACACTGTACAGTTGGATGCTGACCAGGGTAGGGTGTCCAGACATTCCTATTCTGAGACACTTTGAGGTCAAGCAATATTTACAAGCAAGAAAACTGAGGTTCAGAAAGATTAACTGACTTACCCATAGTCCGGTGGAAAGACCTTCAGGGATAGCTCCACCCTGGACACCATGTTTCTTTTTGTTTTTTATAAAAATTTTCCTAAGAGAGAAAGAGAAAAAGACAAACAGATGTCATTCCCAGCTTTGTAGATAGACACCCCAAATAAATAGGCCACAGAGGAGGAGCACAGGTGATTTAGAACCCAGCTCCCTTGACAAAGGGATGGGTCCCAGAGCTGGTTTTGTCTGTTCACCAGCATCCCGCCCAGCATCCTTCTACCCCTGCAGGTGGACCACGCTGACTGGAGCGCTCCACTCTTGTCAGAAGGTGGCTCTGTAGCTGTCCTGAGATTTCGGGGAGTTGGAAAGAATGGTATTATGCCTCCTAGGCACAGGTTAGGGGCCAGCCAGCCCACAAACTCCCCTGTGTGCTCTGGTGTCCTGGGTCTTCAGCTCAGAGAAGGCCAGAAAGGGTGATTCTGGGAGCCAAGGAAATGCTGTGAAGTTAGGGTGAAGAGTGGGCTTAAGTGTCCCCTGTTCTTAAGTGAATGAGAGAAGCCTGAGCTGTGGCTTCTACACAGGGGCCACTGATCTGGATGCAGAGGGAGCAGCCATCCTTGGCAGAGGCTTTTCTGGGTGGCAGTTCTGGGGTTGGAGCCTGGGCTCCAGTGGGGTGCAGGGTCAGGGATTTTAGAGGTGGACATCCTCTCAGTGACCATCTAATTCAAATCTGATCGTGCCACGTTCCCACTGAAACCCCTCTGTGGCTCCCAACTACTTCCCGAGAGAAGCCCCAGAGCCCTGTGGGGTGCTCCTCATGGTGGACCAGGCCCTAGGCCCCGGCACTCCTTGCCCTTCCCACTCTTTCCCCAGCACCCCCAACCCCCTCCTGACAGATCTTCACTGTAGTTCACCTGTCAGGATGCTTCCCTATTCTCCGCGCTCAGCCCAAGGCCTTCAGATCACCGTCTCCTTACGGAGACTTCCCAGACCCCATGCTAGGTTGAAGAGCCCAGTTCAGCACCCAATCTAATGAATGTATCCCTTCCCCATTAGTTCCCCACTGCAGCTCCCCACTGCATGTCGCCAGCATCTGGCTTTGTCCCAGGCGCCACACTCAGTGAGCTGGAAGGAAATGACCTCTGGGGCAGGGAGGCACAGCGCACGGAAGGATGGAGATGGAGCCCTGTGCTCCAGTCTCACCTCCAGCTCTTACTTCCAGACTGCAGATGTGTCCTTTTGATGCCCTGATCTGGTTTCCTTCTCTGTGCTCTTTGACCCTCTGCTCTCTGAGGACTTCCCTCTGGCCCTAATATTCTTAACAGCCATGAATTCGGCCATGAATTTGTTTAGTCCTGGTCTTGGAAAATCATGTCAGGGAAGTTTCTCCTAGGCGCCCTCCTCCCCACCCTCTCCCCCTCCAGGGAGGCAGGTCCTCTACTCTTTTCTCCACCCCTTGCTTCCCTCACAGCCCACCTGAGGCACCTTGCTCTGCTGGGAACAATTCCCTGCCAACTGCAAGCGAAAGGGAGATAAGAAGTTAATCTGAGCTAGGTGATCATAGCTTCATGTATTATCTCAGACAGGCAGGCATGTTACAGGGCACCTGCCCAAGGCGAGAATGTCTAAGGACAGTGGGAGAGGAAGGGCAGGGCCTTTGGGTACAAGCCTTTCTGGGAGCCCTTCAAAAGCCACTGGGGTTATTATTTGCCTGGATGACTTGATTATTTATGCAACAGAAATGTTTGAGACCCCACATGTAAAAGCCAGCCTATAACTGGTTTGTTAATGTGGTGAAGGTTCCCGAGGCCTTGGCTGTTGCTAGAAGTTCTAGAAACATATAGTCTGTCACGACTGAGTTAAGAAAAAACAGATAATTTGAACAGATTGATCACTAGAAGTAAAATAGAATCTGTATTGTAAAAAAAACCTCCCTGCAATCAAAAATCCAATGTGATACACCACATTAACAAAAGGAAAGAGAAAAACCATAATCAATCATCTCAAAGATGCAGAAAAAGCATTTGATAAAATTCAACATCCATTCATGATAAAACTCTCACCGAAGTGGGTACAGAGAGAACACATCTCAACATAATAAAGTCCATGTATAACAAATTCACAGCCAACATAATAGTCAACAGAGAAAAGCTGAAAGCCTTCCCACTGAATTCAGGAACAAGACAAGGATGCCCACTCTCACTACTCTATTCAACATAGTATTGGAAGTCTTAGCTACAGCAATCAGACAATAAAAAGAAATAAGAGGTATCCAAATTGGAAAGGGGGAGGTAAAACTGTCACTTTTTGCAGATGACATGACATTCTATATAGAGAACCCTAAAGTTGCCACACAGAAACTATTAGAATGAATAAATGATTTCAGCAAGGCAGCAGGATACAAAACTAATATACAGAACTCTGTTGTACTTCTTTACGCTAGTAACGAAATATCAAAAAGAGAAAATTTTTAAAAATCCCATTTAAAATCACATCAAAAAATAAAATGCCTAGGGATAAACTTAACCAAGGAGGTAAAAGACCTATATGCTGAAAACTATAGAACACTGACAAAGGAAATTGAAGATGATTCAAAGAAATGGAAAGATATCCTGTGCTTTTGGATTGTTGGAATTAATATTGTTAAAATGACTATACTACCCAAAGCAATCTACAGATTTAATGCAATCCCTATTGAAATACACATGGACATTTTTCACAGAACTAGAACAAATAATCCTAAAATTTATATGGAATCACAAAAGACCCAGAATTCAAAGCAATCCAGGAGGTATAACTCTTACAGACTTCAGACTATACTACAAAGCTAGAGTAATCAAAGCAGTGTGTGTTGGCACAAAAATAGACATACAGATCAATGGAACAAAATAGAAAGCCCAGAAATAAACCTATGTACCTACAATCACTTACTTTATGGCAAAGCAGGCAAGAATTACAATGAAGAAAAGACAGTTTCTTCTAGTGGTGTTGAGAAAGCTGGACAGTTACATATAAATCAATGAAATTAGAACATTCCCTCACACCATATACAAAAATGAACACAAAATAGTTTAAAGACCTAAATGTAAGACATGATACCATAAAACTTGAAGAGAACAATATGTGAAACATTCTATGACATAAACTATGGCAATATTTTCTTAGATCAGTCTCCCAAAGCAAAAGAAATAAAAGCAAAAATAAACAAATGGGACCTAATCAAATTTAAAAGCTTTTGCACCACAGAGGAAACCATCATCAAAACAAAAAGACAGCCTATGGAATGGGAGAAAATATTTGCAAACAGTGCAACCCACAGAGGGTTAATATCCAAAATATACAAAGCAGCTCATATAACTCAATATTGAAAAAAACAAACAACCCAATCAAAAAATGGGCAGAAGACCTAAATAGACATTTTCCCAAAGACATACAGATGGCCAACAGGCAGATGAAAAGATGCTCAACATCACTAAGTATCAGAGAAATGCAAATCAAAGCCACAATGAGGTATCACCTCACACCAGTCAGAATGGCTATCATCAAAATGTCTACAAATAATAAATGCTGGAGAAGCTGTAGAGAAAAGAGAACCCTCCTACATTGTCGGTGGGAATATAAACTGGTACATCCACTATGGAGGACACTATGGAGGTTCCTTTAAAAACTAGAAATAGTGATACCATATGATCCAGCCCCACTCCTGGGTATATATCTGGAAAAAATGAAAACTCTAATTCGAAAAGATACATGCACCCCAATGTTCACAGCAGCACAGTTTGCAATAGCCAAGACATGGAAGCAACCTAAGTGTCTATCAACAGATGAATGTATAAAGAAGACGTGATATATGTAGTATGTGTGTATGTATATATATAATGGAATACAGCCATAAAAAGAATGAAATAATGCCATTTGTAGCAACATGAATTGTCCTAGAGAATATTATGCTGAGTGAAATAAGTCAGAGAAAGAAATACTATATAGTACCACCTATATGTGGAATCTAAAAAATAATGCAGATGAATTTATATACAAAACAGAAACAGACTCACAGATATAGAAAACAACCTTATGGTTACCAAAGGGAAGAGGGAGGAGGGGATGGACAAATTAGGAGTATGGAATAAACGGATAAAAACTATACTTTACTATCCATAAAATAAATAAGCAACAAGCATTTACTGTATAGCACAGGTAATTATATCCAATATTTTATAATAACCTATAATGGAATATAATCTGCCAAAAAAAAAAAAAACCCTGAAACCTGAATTACTATGCTCATAAGCAATATTGTAAAAGGAAGGAAGGGAGGGAGGAAGGAAGGAAGAAAAAAGAAAATCCACACTAGTTAAATAGTGCTTTAGGTGAAGAACTTAACCTAAAGTTCCAGATAACTTGGGACTAGAGGTGGGGGAGCACCCTTAAGGCTTCACAACAGAACTGGAGAAATTGCCTATGCAGAGGCTGGGAAAGTCTAACCTCCTAACCTCCCTTCAACAAAGGAAAAGCTTCACATTCTTCAATGAAAAGCTCAGAAAGCAGCAAAGGGAAAGAAGCCAGACTTACAGGAAACCCCCCCCCCCAGCCCATTCATGATTCCTCTGACCCTCTGGAAGCCCTGTGAGGAGCTGGCAGACGCTCTGACCTGCTCGGTGACTCACTTCCTTCCGCACAACTTGTGACTTGGTCCGCAGCACAATGGTGCAGCGGTACCTCTCCCCTATCAAAAATGCCATTTCTTCTACCTGGGCACCTGCATCCTCTTCTAGCCCTGCCAGTGCCCAGCCCTGCTTCAAGAAGCATCATCCATCAGTCCTGTTCACCATTATAAGCCACAGAAACCAATGCTGGCTGATTTAGGCATTAATGGAATTAAATCTCAGGTGGTTCACAATCTCTGGGAGGATGAGGACCAGGCTGGAAATCTGGGCGGCCAGCAGCAGAGGCTGGAAATCCCCCTCAGGACTGGCCTGGCAAGGAGAGAATGCACTGCCACCCCTGCTGCGTGTGGGTTCGCAGGCATGCCTGGACCAACTCCACCCACAGCTGCCAGAACAACCTTAACTGTGTCGGAGGCCACTGCCCCTGGACTCTGCCTGGGAGAGTTGAGGTTACCCACATTCACTGTAGCCACAAGGGAGTCTGGCACAGTGAGCGCCTGGCATTTTCAGCCTCTCCAGTGGGAGGAAGGTTCTGCCTCACCAGGCGGGGGACTCCCCAAATACGGGAAAGGAGATAAAGATCCTAGGTAGCCACAAGGCATGAGAAATGGTTGTTCTGCCTCCCACAACTAAGGGCAGCTAGTAATTACACTCTTTTTGCTCCTTGCCTTCCCTGACCAGCACAATCTCTGAGTTTGATAACAGTCACTCAGGTAAAGCACCGATAAGAACTTTTTTCTTGTGATGAGAACTATTAAGATTTACTCTTTTGGCCACTTTCAAATATACAATATTAACTATAGTCACCATGCCATATATTACACCTCATGACTTATTTACTTTATAACTGGAAATCTGTACCTTTTGACACCCTTTTCCATTTTGCCAAACCCCTACCCCGGCCTCTGGCAACCACCAGTCTGTTCCGTGTATCTGTGAACTTTGTTTTGTGTTAAGAGTCCACATAAAGCGAGATCATATGGTATGTCTGACTTACCTCATTTAGCATAATGCCCTCCAAGTGCATTCATGGTGTTGTAAATGGCAAGATTTCGTTCTTTTTTTATGGCTAAGATATATACATATACATATATAAAATATAGCATAATACACACATAATATCTCAGATTTCCTTCTTTATCCATTCATCTGTCTGTGGACACTGAGGCCATTACCATGTCTTGAGTATTATCATAAATAATGCTACAGTGAACATGGGGTGCGTATCATTCTGAATTTGTGTTTTCGTTTTCTTCAGATAAACACCTTGAAGTCGAATTACTGGGTCATATCATTGTACATCTTAAAAAAGAAATCTGGGTGGGGTGAGGACAGGTGTAACATCTGTCATGATCCTTCAGCAACAGATATTCAAACCACCCATTCCCGCTATAGTTCATCAGAAAATAAAATAACGTCCTCGAATAGACAGTGCTGTCAGCATCCTTCTGCTGACCACAGACTATTCTGGATAGTATTTTGAAAATGAAACTGATTTATTAAAAGCTTGCAAGATCAGGCGAAAGGCCTGAGGTTGACTTGACTGTCTTGCTGTGGGGAGAGCCCTGGGCTGTGACCCAAGGTCATGACGGTGAGTCCCCTGGGGATGCAGCTATGGCCTGAAGGTTTAGTTCTCTTGTTCTCACTATCCCACTAACTGGCCACATAACCCTGGGTGGGTCACTTGGGTATCCGTTTGTAAAACAAAGCTGAACTGCTAAATAGTCTTTGGGTAGCAAATCCAGGAATCCACATGGGTCAGCCAGGAGGGGTGTTTGTTATCAGAGAATACAGGCTGGGGAATCACCTGCTACCTGAGGGCTGGAAGGCAGCAGGACCTCAGGTAGGTTTGGAAGTGATCTTTTCATCAGCTAATATTTACTGAGCTATCACTGTATGTGCCAGACTGTGTTCAAGGCCCTGGAGATCAGTGATGAACAAACCCACAAGACCTCTGCTCTCAAGGAGCTTAGAATGAACCAGGAAGCAAATGAATACATGTGACAACACTGAAGATGACACATGCCACGAAGACACTAGAGCAGGCTAATGTGATAGATGTGGCTGGACGAGGGGCCACTTCAGCATGCCATGCTCTGAGAATGTGGTATTTAAGGACATTCCTGACTGTCAGGAGTGAGGCAGCATGAGAATGATAAGGGGCAAGAGTTCCAGGCAGAGGAAACAGCCTGCACAAATCTCAGGTGGGCCTGTGCTATTCTTGCTTGAAGACCAATGTGCCTAGGGTCCCATGAGCCAGAGCCAGAGCCAGAGCCTGAGTTAAGTCTGAGAGAGGCAGGGGCTGTAAGTGCAGGGCCTGGAGGGCATCTTGGAATGGATTCTCTTTCTACCTCCCACCTCTGGGCCTTTGTGTCTGCCTCACCCCTCTTCCTTCTGTAGACTGGTTTCCTCTGCTCCCAGGCCATATGGCAGATCAAGGCTGCCCTTGGGTACCAAGTTCACCCTTAGAGTCTAGTCACTCAGAAAAACCATCTCAGTCACATGAAAGGACTATCACACGTGTGTCTCTGGTCCAATGACTTGTAGTCAAAACCACTGCGGCTGCTCTGAGACCTAGTCAGAAGCCCAGGAGCTTCATGGTGAGAATAGGGCAGGCATTCCAAAATTATCTACCCCAGAAGGACTGGACCACATGGGCCCCTGCCTAGCTGTAGGACTCTGAGAGTGCAGGAGGAGTGAATGGACTGCAGAGTAACTCTGGGTTGTTCTGAAGCAGTCTCAAGGGTCAGGAGGAGTTGATTTAAATCAGTTCTCAAACTTGAGGGTGCATTAGGACCACCTGGAGGACTTGTTAAAACGCAGATGGCCACACCCTGCCTCAGAGTTTCGAATTCAGTAGGTCTAGAGGAGCACAATCTGAGAATCTGCATCTGTAACAAGCTCTGACCATGCTTTAAATGCTGTGGTTTCCAAAGTGGGGTCCATGGCCCTGGCCCTACCAGTTTCTTCAACCTGCAGGATCCAGAGTCAGGACTGGAGTCAAGAAGTGGGGCCCAGTGTGTGCGACCAGCATTGTGGATCCCTCTGTGCACCACGGTTTGAGAATCACGGTTTTTAAATGTTTCAAAACGTCGGAAATGTCTTTATTCCCAACCTTGAGTGTCACCATGGGGAAATAAAAGGTGACCAGCCAAGGGACGTTTGCTCAGTGCCCTTCAATGGTTAAAGTGGTTAATTAATCAGTGTGTTTGGATTAAAACAAAACAAAACAAAACAAAACAAAACAAAACAAAAAACAAAACAAACAAACCCTCCACTTTCACCAAAGAAAATGCAGGTTACCTCAGGATAAGTAAATCCGGCCTTTGGGGTAGGTAAGAGCTCTTTTTCCGAGCATTTTCATTTCTCTCTGCAAGAAGAGACCGTCGCGCGGTTTGCTGCTCAGGGTGAATAAAACCTGGGAGAAAGTTTGGAGACCTGTCGTGCGAGCCCTGGATCCCAGGGTCCCGGGCTGCCACTGGCCGACCCGCCCTGCAGTCTGCGCCGAAGCCTCGTGGGGGATCCGCCAATGAAGCGCCGAGGAACTCCATGACCTCATCGAGAGACTCTCTCATTGGCTGTCTTCACTTCGCTGGGCCCGCCCCTTCCATTAGAGCTCTGGAAAGCTGCGCTGACCCCGCCCCTAGGCTGAAGACGGATTGAGTTCTTAACCTGGTCAGCGAGCCTTTCGGGCTTCTTTTCAAACAGATCCCTCAGAAGAAAAATTCTGCTTTCTGACAGACTTGAGTGCCTTTCAACTACCCAAAGTACTGGTTTTTCTGCTCTGACCTTTGACTGCTACGTTACTGCAGTTTAGCTGGTGTCGTCAGCCTTTCCTCGGTACCTAGCAGATCACAGTTATTTCTCACTTATTTTAAGCATGTATTTTAACGAGTTTTGTCTTGCTTCTCAGTGGGTGAATTTCTCAAGCCCGACCTTACCATGGAATGCTAGTGATCATCTGTCCCACTTTAACCTGGGAATGAATTGGCTGGCGCCCAGAGAGGGGATATGACTTTCACAAGGTCACCCAGCTGGTTAGTTACAGAAGTAAGAGTCAGATCCAGGGCTCCTAACTCCAACTTTAGTGTTGCGCGTGCACACACACACACACACCAATCTGCTGCCTGAGAGCTCAGAGCAGCATTGCAGTTTAGGAACCTCTACCTGAAGGAGAACCCACATACCAATAAGGGATAATCCAGGTTTCCTCACATTCTAGCGGCTGCCTAACTCTCATTTTGACAGGGTAGAATCATGGACGTCACTCTCCTAGAGCAGCTCTTAGCTTACAAATGAGGAAACTGATGGCATCACAAAACAGGTGGTGGTGGGTAGAGGCAGGATTTGACCCAGGCCTCTTGCTCTTTCGTCCAGTGATGAGCCCCAAATGTCAGAAAGAATGGAAAGCCCACAAGTCCTCAGGAAAAGTTCCCTGCAGTCAGCATGGTTTCAGTACTGAAACCATCTGATTTGGGAGTGAGAAAACAATCGGAAGTGCTTGCTTCTCCGGTTGGCCAGCAGCTCAGATGAGCCCTCTTCCCCAAGTTCTCTAACAGCTGCTTTGTGACAGAAATGGAGACCAAGTTGTGGATTTTTTCTCATCTGACCTTGGTGATCGGGGGCTGTGACCCAGTTCTGGGTCAAGGATTTTTGAAAACTCAGGACCACTCTGTTAGATGGGGAGATTTGGCGAACAGACTACCCTGAGATCCTTTTTGAAGGCTTGGCTCAGGGTTTACCTCCTCCAACAAGGCTTCCTAGAACCCCCAGGTGGGCCAAGG
Organism: Camelus bactrianus; assembly: GCF_048773025.1. NCBI lineage: Eukaryota > Metazoa > Chordata > Mammalia > Artiodactyla > Camelidae > Camelus > Camelus bactrianus. The sequence continues at coordinate 12,240,392 of NC_133544.1, forward strand.
TCTCCTGCAGTCCCCAGTCATCTGAGTCCAACTGTAGAGCTATTGTTCACTTCTTTGTCCCTTTTCCCAACTAGACAATGAATTCCTGAGCGATGGCACACACTTCGTACAATTTTGTATCCTCAGGACCTAACACTGACACATAAATGACAAATGTTTGTTGAACTGTGGAAACCTTGCGTGCTAGGCCCTTTGTGCAGGGGATGATCACTCACAATTCTTAACAGAGGCAGATTTTGTGTCTATGAGGCTGCCCCACACAGAATGAGAATTAGCTCCTTTTTATTAGTAAAGTGTTTGAAATGAAAACTTCACAACTGTTTGTAATACACCTCTGTAAGAACAACCAGATCCCTTGTGCTTACCTAATTCCTGATTGTCCTTTAAAACTCCGGATGTGAGAATTTCATTATTCAAATCAAACCACTGCATTTTTTTTTCTTCTTCGCCTGGTCTGCTGGGAAGCTCAAAAATCATTCTAGCCACACTCTTAGGAACAATCTTCTCCCTGGTGACAGGTATAGTGTTCTCCCTTGTATCCACATAGCGTCTGATCTTTACTTTTTCATTTTCAGATATAGATGGATATTTTAATATGTTAAAAGAAGTCCACTCTTTGCCTTTCTGGAAGAAGGTAGGACAGGTGATATATAGGGTAACAGGAAAGTGTCCCCAGAACTCTGAGTGTGAAAGAAAAAACATTCATGAAGATAAGTGATTTCTATCACATAAACAAAAAACCAACCTGATTATTTTTATGGTGTCCAAAGTCTATGCAAGGTCACCGTGAATGGAGATGAAAGGTGAAAATTCAGAGTTGGTCCAGCCTCATCCTGGGCAGGGGGACACAAATCTGAGACTTATGGATATTCTCAGGCCTGGAGAGGGAGGCTCAGAAATGGTACCAAGATGGCTCACAGAGTTTTTCCAGGGCTTGGATAATGAACTTCTTGAGACAGTCTCTCTGGTTCTAAGTCCATGCTCACCAAGCAACCTCCAAGAACCATTTCAGTTTTGCAAGCATCCTGACAATGGGAACTGAGTCTTGGGATATGGGACACTGCGGGGTGGCTTCCATCATCAATGAAAGTTGGCATGGAGCATAGCAGTGGTCTCTGGTGGGCTTTCTCAGTGGGAGTAGGTGGAGCATCCTGGAGTGCCCATGTGTTTCTGCACTTGCAGAACTGAAGGCCACCCAGGAAAGTGGTTTCTGCACCCGGGTCAGGCTGTGCTGGGTCCCTCCTTGAGCAGCCAGCCAGCCTCCTACATCTGGCTAGCCCTCTCAAATGGCAGCATATGGTTAATTGGAACATGAGCTTCATTGCCTGCGATGGGGTTGCTCAGCAAGTTTCCCACTGGTTTGTTCCTGAGTGGGAACCATGGCTCCAGGAAGCAGCAGATGGCCCTGGGAAGAAAGCCAGGAGACCCCACGGTATTTCAAGGCGGGGGAGGGGCACAGAGTCATCTAGCATCATCCCCAGAAACCCTGCTCAAAACAACAGCAGTGATGTAGCTTTTATAAACAGTAGCCTCATTCATAAAAGCAAACCTGTTCACTGGAAGTATGATAAACCTGGAGGATGGATAATACATGGAGTATTATTACATGCCATAGAATAGAAAGGAACCACAGCTCCGCACAATAAGGACAAATCAAGAAGCATAAAGAGCAACAAAACAAGTTACAGAACATGAGACCATTTTAGAAAGTGTGAAACCAGAGTCATAGGGTTACGTATTAGACTTATATTACAACAGGTGGCAGGAAGTGAGTTTGGTGGTAAAACTACTTTAAAAACAAAATAAGGGTGTAATAAACACAAAAATTAGCTCATGGTAAACTCTGAGATGGTTAGTTGATTCCTTGGTGTTCATTTTATCATTTTATTATATAGGCACCTCTTGATTATATGCGTTTTTGCATGTGTCAAATATTTCATAGTTAAAGACATGCAAAGGCACTATAACTATCATTACCCAAGCACGAGCGCTGTGGCTGGTTTCCCGTTTTGTCCAAGCATTGCTCTAGTGCCCGCCCACAGGCCTAGCCTGCATGGCTCACACCCGCCTGGGGCTCTGGGGAGTCTCTGGCTCAGGCAGCCGGATGACAGAACTGCTGCCCAGCATGGGGAGGTCAAAGGTTAGCAGTGACTGTTCTGTTAGCACTCTTGTCACTTCCTCTCTGGATTTCCCTCCCCTCTTAAACCTGACCCATATGCTTGAGCAAGCTGATTCCCGCTTCGCCATGAGCCCATCTGCCTGGAGTGCAACCCCAGCCCCACCACCTTCCTTCTACTTGTTCATCCAGTCAACCAGTATTTACTGAACACCTACTATGTGCCAAGTGCCATTCTCAGTGCTGGGGATGCAGCAAGGAACAAGGCCACACAGAAGTCCTTGCCCTCATGGAGCTTACATTCTCGTGAGAGAGATAGACTAACATTAAATTAATCAATGTAAATCAGGCGGTGACAAGCAGAAGCCTACAGCTGAGTGCGGGGACAGAGGGTGGAGGGAAAGGCAGGGAGCAGGTTTGGCTTGGGTGGTCGGGAAGTTCTCTCTGCGGGGGTGGCCTGGGTCAGAGACCTAAAGAAAGGGAGGGTACGACGTGGATATGTGGGGAAGGGTCTTCCAGGCTGAGGGAGGCACAAGGGCAAAGGCCCGACCCCTGCTCTCACTCGATCTCTTTCTTTTCCTGGAGCCCCTCCCCGCCCCACTTCTCCCCCAACCCCCCACTCCTGCCTTCCACTCCCTCCCCCCACCCCCTACCTCCACAGCCTGCCATCCCTCTGAAGCCCTCGCCCCTCTGCTCACCTCTGCCCTATTCTAGTTGTACAGGGGCCCAGGCTTTTGGGGGAAGAAGGCTGGGAGGTCTTTTTAGACCTCAGAAGCTCCCCCATTCACAATGACCTTTGCTCTGATCCTACAGCCCGTCTCCGCGGCTCTTGGCAGCCAGCTCTCCTCAAGGAATGATCCTGGGGTCAGACTTCCCGAGCCATCTTCCAATTAGCTTCTTCCCTGCCCGGCATCGCAAGGCCTCAAGGCTGGATTCAGCCTACAGGCTGTGATTTTTCACACCCTTGTCAAATCTATAATACCAATGCCTGGAAAAAAGATGTTGGCTTAATTACTGTTATTAGCATGAATGACTTTCTACTTCTTAGTTTCCTTGAGGGCCGCCTGCAGGTAAACTTACCTGGAAAACTATCTGGGGACTGGACGGTCTCCTCCTGTGATCACCTGTTTGTCTCCAGGGTTGCTGTGGCAGCTGTCAGAGTAGCTGGGGCAGTGCATGAGGATTGAAACATCGCAGATGTGGGAGTGAGCCCAGAAATCAAGGAGCCCGGTTCTTGGGCTCCACACCGTGAAGACTAGGTCAGGATGACAATGTTTGTCAGTTTCTGCGTCCAAGGCCCATATCCCAGCAACCTCAGCACTCAAGCAGATGTTCTGAAGGATACTCTGGTGGATGCTGGCCACTTCCAGGGCAGACTGCCATGAAGGTGGAAGCCTCAAATGTAGTCAGTTATTACCGTCGTGTTAAATCCTGAAGGAAAACATTTGCAGGCTCTTTCTAGACTTTGCGGATCTCCAGCCTCATTCATTCATTCACTCATTCATTCTTTCACTCAAGTTCCTACACTGTGCCAGACTCCATGCTGGGTGCAAGGTGTACAGAGATACAGGATGGCAGGTCACATTTATTGCACTCTTATGGTCTACCAACACCATTCCAAGTGCTTTACCTGTATTTCCTCATTTAATTCTCAATCAACTCTATGGGGTAGGTATTACAGCTGAGGGACTGTCAAAAGTAAGGCATGGAGTGATTAAATGGAACTGCCCAGGCAGCACATGCTGCGTCAGGGTTCAAGTTCCACTCTGCCCTCATGAAGACACAGGCCTTGTCTGGGAACTTATCAACTGTGGAGAAGGGGTTGGGTGGCCAGAGAGATAGACAACAAAAATTTGCCTTACAGCGTGGCAACCAAGGCAGCAGAAGCATCAGTCATTACAAGATCAGCCACAGTTTATCAGAAGCCTCATCACAGAGGGAAATAGCAACTGCCATGGAATCACACAGAATCTGCCAGATGGTGAGCAGAGCTTCTTGGTGACCTTTGGCCTGGGTCTCAAAGAATGCACAGGAATTTTCCTCCTAGACTAGAGGCGGGAAACCATCCCATACAAGCATCTGGAGAGACAGACTTCCATGCTAGAGCGGAGAGGAGAAAAGGAGAGTCTGGGGGGAGGTATATATTTCCTCTGGAGATTCCTTTTCCTTCCCTTCCTATTTCCTCTTGGTGGAACCAAAGGGACCTCTGTTGAAACTTTGACATTCTATTTCCCTTTCCTTGGGCTGTCCACAGCATCTAAGGCCCATCAGGCCAAACTTCATCACTTCATAGGTCCTTGGAGGTGCTTGATGTTGTGTTGGTCACGTCAGAAGGCATCTCCTGATCTTCCATCCTCACATCTCTTAGTGTCTGAGTTTTGTCACTGGTTAACTGGGGTCCAGGTCTTTTCTTCCTAAGAACAGCCTCAGGGCTGCTGAGGGGATGAGAGACGAACCCGCAGGTGAGAACTCTTGGAAAGCTAGTGTCAGGCACCCCTAGAAGGGATGATGCTGCGTATGACTTGGTGCTCACTCATACCAGCTTTCCAGACTGTCACTCCATCCTCAGATGCAGTATCCGGAACCCAGCACTCTCACCACAGCCACAGCTGTCACCCTGGCCCATCTACCACCATCTCACTCCTTAAATGCTGGCAGTATTCTCAGCACTGCTGCCACAGCGATATTCACAAAATGTAGGTCATATCATGACACTCTTGCATGGATGCCCCATTTCACCAGAGGAGAAGCCAAAGTCTTCATAAAGGCCCACAGGCCCAACACGAACTGCAGCTCTTCCTCCCGCCTCTGAGCTCCCCTGCTTCGCCCCCTCCCTCACTCCATTCCAGCCACTCGGGTCTCTTTGCTGTTTCCCCCAACTCATTAAATATGCTCCCAGAGCCTCTGCACTTGCTATTTCCTTCTGCCTAGAATGCTCTTCTCCAAGAGATATGCTCATGGCTCCCTCTCACCTCCAAGTCTTTGTCCAATGCGATCCATTACACCCAATTTAAAATGACAAAACCCACACCTCCTCAATTCTTTATTCTTCTCCCTGTACCCTGCTCTGTTTCTTCAAATAACCATTTTCACCTTCTAATTTACTAGTTCATTTTGCTTATTTATTCCCCTCTCTGGAATGTAACCAAGGCAGGTATTTTGTTAGTTTTCTGCTGTATCCACAGCACCTAAAATGGCCCGGCACATAGTAGGTGATCACTACATAGTCATGGGATAACTGAAAGAAGGCGCAGCTTGGACACCTGCCCTGGCTCTTAGTCTCCAGGACCAAGACAAGGAAACCTCATGGGTGACTCTACATCCTCCTCGGAGGGCAGGGGAGCTGGCATCTGAGCTGGCAGTCCTTGCCTGGCTCAACTGAGTTCAGTTCAACAGACATTTATGGAGTCCTGGGCAGGTGCTGTGCCTGCCTGGGATGGATGAGTCTCCGCCCACCTCGGGCTGGATGGGGGCGAAGGCTGTCTGGGACAAGGGGGCCTGCTAAGGGGCACAGGCCAAGCCAGGCCCACAGGATTCTCCCGGAAACCTGAGATGGCAGGACAAGCTCAGGCAGGCCTTCAGCTCCCACCCGTCTCATACCTCAGGCCAACTATTCCTGCCTGACCGGTGACCTTCCCCAGGGTCACTGCCCTTTGTAGGCCCTATTCTTGAGGGTTCTGCGGGCTTCCAGTCTGCCTCTCTCCCTCTGGGGTCTCCCTCCCTTATGCCACCAATCCTGCCTGACCCCTACCACCACCCCTGACCTTCCTCCCCTCCCTCCCCCAACCCTTCCACCTCGAGTCTAGGTCCTAGCCCCCGCCCCACTTCAGGTCCCGCTCCCGGGCCTCCCTGCCCCTCGCCGGCCTCCGACAAACCTCGCCCTTCCCCACGCCTCCCGCTGCCCCCGGCCCGGCCCGGCCCGCCTGGCCCCGGCCCCGGCCCGCGCTGCGGCTCCGGCCCTGGCCGGCAGGGGCCGCTCCTCTCGGCGCCCGGGGCCCCGCCGCGCCCGCCGCCGCCGCCGCCGCCCGCTCCCCGCCCCTTCCCCAGCCGGCGCTCCCGTTACGCCGCGGAGCCGGGAGCCGGAGCCCGAGCCCGCGGCGGCAGCGGGAGGCGGCGACGGGGGCGCCCGGGCGGCAGCGGCGGCGGCGGCGGGGCCTGCGGGGCCTGCGGGGCCTGCAGGCGGGCGGGCCGGGCCCGGCCAGGCCGCGATGGCGACCAAGAAAGCGGGCTCGCGGCTGGAGACAGAGATCGAGCGCTGCCGGTCCGAGTGCCAGTGGGAGCGGATCCCCGAGTTGGTCAAGCAGCTGTCGGCCAAGCTCATCGCCAACGGTACGCGCCGGGCGCGCCGGCCTGGGCTGCGGGGGGCGCCGGGGCCTCCGCCGATGGCCGGGTCCGCGAGGCGCCGCGGGGCGCGGGGCGCGGGGCGCGGGCAGGGGCGCGGCCGGGGCGCGAGGGCACTGCGCCCGGGGATGTGCGCGGCGGGGCCAGGGCCTCGGGAACTCCGGGTCCCCGAGGTCGCGCGGCGGGGGCGTCCCGCGGCCGAGGGCTTGTGTCCGGCGTCCCAGAGTTACGTCGTGCAGGGCGGGCTTCTGCAGAGTCAGGGAGTCGGGGGTCTCAAGGAGTCGGCCGCTGCACCGGGGTCCCAAGGGGTCAGGGGCTGGCCTATGGGATCTAAGAAGTTAGAGGTGATGGGGGAGGGAGCTCCGTCAGGACATGGGTGTGGATGCCTGGGGATCCAGGGTGTGTATGGTGTGCATGGAGTTAGGATGTGTTTATGGAGGGTCCTGCGAAGAGACCCCTGGGAAATATGCTTTGTAAGCATGGCATTCAAAGGGCTCTAGGTGGAAGCCCAGACTTGGGGTGTGGGGGGGGATAGTAGTGGAAGGCAGGTTGAGATGTGTCCTGGGGTTCAGAGGGTAGGATGTCAAAACTGAGGATCTAGAGAGGTCGGGTTTGGGAATACGAGGGAAATAGAGTCAGGGGAGTCAGGAGGGAGAATGCCGTGGAGAGAGGTGGGAATGTGGCTGAGGAATGTTGGAAAATGAGGTTGGGTGTGTGAGGGGCTTGGTGCCTAGAGGAAGAGAGGCTCTGAGCAAGTCACTGAGTAGGACTCTGGTTCCTGGAGTTACTCTGTGACCCCTTTGACTCACTAGGTTCTTATACCCAATTGAATCAAAATTGCATCCCAAATCCCATTTCAGAGGGCAGCTCCACGTGGCCTTATTTGTTTTGGCAGCAAGTATCCTTAATATTTGCTTGTCTTTTAGTGCCCGCCAAGACCGCAGGCACCAATGGACAGGCGAGAGGGCAGAGGTTTTGCCCTAATTCATCTCTGGCTTCCTGAGGCTGGGTGAGCACATGTTGGCTGAACAAATGTGTAAATGATAGAATGACATTTTTCTAAGAAAAGACATCTGCACTATTTTCAACCTTCTCACCTCAAACTACCCAGAAGTGGAGAGGGATATCACGTGCCCTCTTCAAGAGCGGTTTATATTTGTGCCTATTATGGCATTAGTGCCTCAAAATACGAACTTGGTTTTGTGCACTCTCAACTATGGTAGCGTGCTTCGGGCAGGTATTTCCCGGGCGAGTGCAGGTTCTATGATTGTGCCGGGGCATGGAGGAACCACGGACCTGCCTGGGCCCAGTGTGGTGGAAAATGTTGACTCTTGTCAGTTATGTCAGCATTTGAGGAAAAGGAGTTCAGCCCCCTGGGCCCCAGAGGCAGCCTGACCTCGCCCTCCCTGTGAGGGGCACCACCTTGTCCTCTTGCTTCTCTTTTCCGTACCTGCAATGTTTTCTCGTTTCTTCTCAGGTTTCGACCAGGGCCCGCTTCGTGACTTCTCAGCTGTGCAAGCATATAGTATCTTCAGGGCAGGTTGATTTTAGGGTTAAATGGGTTCATTTGTGCGTCCCCTGGCTTTTCCTTTCAGAACCCACTTGTTTCCTGCTTTATTTACTCCTTCAAACAATATTTGCCTGCCCACATGTGCCAGGCATCAATGGTGGTGGCCAGCACTGACCAAGCTCCTACCCTCATGCACTTACCTCCTTTGAGGAGACGGATGATAAGGGGAGACAGAAAATATGGATGTCAGTAAACAAGGTAGCTTCAGATAGAGGTGATTTAAAGAAAACAGACAAGGTGGTGTGATGGAGAGTGATAGGGAGGGGAAGAGGGGCGACTCGAACTGTGATCATTCCTGGAATGAGAGATAGATGGGCTTTTGGTGTCTTGGGCCCATCTTACTCACCTTCATGGCTCCTCCCAGGCTTGGCTCCCTTCCCAAGACCTGGTCCCTGTGACCTAAGCCAGTCATTAATGGGGTTTCTGGTGGAGCGGGTTGTGTGGGCCATTGTGGTCCATGGGTCTGTGTGCAAGTTTGGTTTTTGGAAAACTCATGAGATAGATTTCTGCTCCAGACCTCACATGGTAAGGCGCAGCCTTAGGCAAAGGCTACTTAGTTGCAAAAGGTCACCCAAACTAGAAAAGGTCAAAGAGATTGCTCAGGAAGATTAAAAATAATAATAATAAAGCAAAGAAAAAGAGTAAAATAAAACAGAATTATTGTGGCTCTCCTTTAGGGTTCAGAGAAGTGTTTGAAGGAAGGTCTCTCCCTTCCTTTGGATTATGGGGTTCCCTTGGCTGGTACTTCCTCCTGGCTTTGGGGGCACCAGCTCCCCCTTAGACCCACTTGAGTGCACTAAACCTGAAGTTTTGGGCAGATTTAGCAAGATCTTTACGCTAAAGCATTTACTGTTTAGAATAAGGACAGCGAGTTAATGTCATGTTTGTCATACCACGGCAGTTACCTTGAAGGCAGTCAGAGGCAGAAACGAGCATGGTCTTTGGAACCAGCCAGACCAGTGCCTGAATCCTAGACCTGCCACTTCCTAACTTTGTGACCTTGGCCAAGTTACTTAACACTCTGAGCCTCAGTTTTTTCATCTTAGAATAGGGACTAAAAGACTTACCTTGTAAAGGTTGTTATGAGGTTCAGAGGAGCTAGAAGACGCCCAGGGCTGACAGCTGACCTGATCTTAATTAGGTAGGCCCTTCATTCACTCACTTAGTCATTCACTCCACAGATATGGAGTCCTTGCCGTGTGCGAGTCACTGTTTTAGGCACTGGGGAAATACCAGTGAACAAAACAGACAAAAATGGCAATCATCCCTGCCCTTATGATGCCCACATTCTAATAGGGAAGGGGCAGGGCGACAGATAAGTAAAATCATTAAGTAAAATGTACAGGACGGTGGATGGTGGTAAGTGGTAGGAATAAAGAGGGAAAAGGAGAAAGGTGCTTTGGGAGCAGGGTAGGGGGGTGCTGGTGAAGGCCTCACTGGGAGCAGCGTCTGAGATAAGAGCTCAGGTGGTGGAGGAATGCATTCCAGGGAGGGGACTTCAAGGGCAGAGAAGGGCAGAGCGATGGCAGGGCCAGATAGCATGGGGCCTCCTAGGTCATGGTTGAGGGTTTGACTTTTCTTTGAGTGACATGGGAACCATGAGGGGGGTCTGAGCAGAGGTATCACTCATCCTCGATGCTCCTGCCTGCAGCCGCCTTCTGCTCAGCACAGCAGCTTACGCGATGGGAGCACAGCAGCCCCTCCCCAGAAAGGGCTGTAAATAGTGGACACTGTCCGGCACGCTGCTCCAGCCCAACTCCTTTGAGATAAATTACTCTAGACAGTTTTGCCAAGAGGCGGATAAGGAAGAAAAGGGCAAATGCCAAGCTGAAAACAGAACCCAGAAATCCCTTTTCTGCATCCTACCCCACTGAAGTCACCATTTCAATCACTCCATCTCAAGAAACCAAAATGTGTGGCAGCTGATTGCCAGGCCCTGACGAGTTCCAGCAAGAGAGGGATCTCAGAAGCTAAGGTGATGGGAGAAGATTCCACTCAAGTCCAGGCTCTTGCTGCATGAAGTGTGGTCGGGGGACCCGCAGCGTGGGCAATATTTGGGAGCATGTGCAGAGTGCAGACTCTCGGGCCCCACCCCAGACGTGCAGGGTCACAGCTTGCACCTTAAGCAGGTGTCCAGGGGATTGGTGGGCACTGGGAGGTCTGGGGATCCTGCCCTTGACCTGAGGTGGCAGCCCGAGGGGGTCGGGGTGGACATGGAGAACCACCCATTGGCTTCTTGTGGGCTCACAGGTCAGCCCTGGCCCCTGGGAGGGCAGCCCTCCCTGCCTTCTGTCCCCAGAAAGTCACCATCCAGCCTCCCGATGGCGAGGTTCACTGCTGTGTGAGAAGGTGTAGTGATCTGGCCCTGGGCTTCAGTTTGGACTCTACTTGAGGCCGGCGGGGTGACCCCCATCCAGTTACTCAACCTGGCAGGGCCTGCGTTTCCTCATCGGTAAGATAAGGTTAATAATTCTGACTCCATTAGGCGGTGAGGATGAAATGAGTTGATATATGTTTTTTTTTTTTGAATTGATATATGTTACACTTGGTACATGTGAAATACTGGTGTTCATGCTCCCCTGCTGACTCAGTGTGACCCTGGGCAAGGCAGGCCAGGTCCTGGATATCACCTGGTTGGGAAAAAAGCATGGGAGATTGAGAGATGACACATCTGAGCTGTGTCTGGTCAAGACGCCTGTGTATTTCTAGAACAGAACAGGCCTTTTGGAGCCCATGCCCACCCCACCAGACAGCCACTCCCTTCCAAGGCGGTGTCTGCCTCTCCTTCCCCGGGCTGCTCATCTCTGTGGCCCAGTCCCCGAGCTCACTTAGAACCATTAGGCCCCTATTGATAGTGTCTCCTTGAAGAGACCATCGCCCTTCTGGTTAGATGTGATTTTGAGACATTTTAATTACCTCTTGGTGATGAGTAGGTAGGGGAATGGTGCCTGAAACAAAGACTATTTGGGAGGGCAAAGTTTGGTTACAAAATGTACTTAGACCACTGAGTGGGAGTGAGGTTCTTGCATTGCCAATAACAGATAGTCCTGTTGTTTGAAGGAAGGGGCACTGGTGGCACTGTGGCTTCCCTTCTGGGGGAGGGCAGGGCTCCTGGACCGCCCGCAGGTCTTGCTCAGGCCCCTGGAGCTTCCCCAGGGAGGGGGAGATGTAATGGTGGCCCTGGGGCTCCGCTGCTGGCCCTAGAGGTTTCCTGGGGCACAGGGCTGCGGTGTAGCTGTCAGCCGTCTGCAGGGTGAGCAGGTGGCCCTGGAATGGCTTCTTTGGACATTTCTGGGGTAGAGCAGACTCCCAGCAGTCAGACCACTCCCAGCAGTCAGACCGTCCCCAGACAGAGGGGAAGGAGACTTCAGTGACGCTCCCTCCTGATCTTCCCAGGCCAGCGTTCTACTTTCAAACGCTCTGTCCTGCCGTCTCAAAGACATGCCTCTGTGGCAGACCACACATCCTGATTTTTGGATCCAGAAGATTCACTTATTCGACAATAACACATTGGTTCTCTGGGCTAGGCATGTGGGCTCGTGGTTGCTGTGGTCAGGGCAGAAGGATGGTGACTTTGGCCTCCTGGGTGCAGGAATTTCAGGCTCTGAGTGGAGAGGGAGGAGGATTCCCGAAGTCCATCTGCTTGGTCAGCCAGCCTTTCCAGCCTGGCTTCCCACCCCTGTGGCGCACCCTCCTCCCCTTGACTGGTTTGGCCGGGGACCCTCTCCGTCATCTTGCTTATCGTCTTTCCATCCATGCTCCTGCTGTTTGGCTCCGGAACCCTCTCTGCAGGTCAGAAGCCTACCCATCTGTCAAGGACTAGTTCAGGTTCCTCCCAGCTGTCCTCACAGAAAAGGCTGTTTGCCTCTGAGAGACAACCGCAGAGTGTTAGAGTCAGGTGCGTTCTGAGAGATCACACTGTATAGCTGTTTTCACACTGTCCTGTCGAGAGACCCCCAGGGAACATGCTTCTGGGGCCTGGAGGTTGGGGTGTGCAGGCCTCAGGCACTGGAGCAGTTACACTTTCCCTGAAGGTCTCCTTTGAAGGATGGGCTAATGTGCTTAACAAAACACATTTGAAACCCACTGATCTAGTCCAGCCATCCCATCTTACAGATAAGAAAACGGGCCCAGAGAGAGGTGACTTCCCTTAAAGCCACCAGCTGGTGATGGCAGAGGCCAGCAGGGTGGGTCAGAGGTCTGGGCCCGGCTTCAGTTGCTTCAGCTCAAAGTGGGTTTCTGCTCTTTCCTAACTAACTCCATCTTGTGAAACCCTGTGTGTAAAGTGGGGACACACATCCAAAGTCATTTTCTTGAAACTCTCGTGTTTCAGGATGCAGAGTTTTTCAGAATTCGCTATATATGACTGGACATTTATGTGACACTCCCAGTGGGGTCAGGAGTAGTACTTCATGATAAAACACATCATTATTTCTGCCTCAAAACATATCAACAGTCATTTCAGAAGGGATACATAGACTACAAATAACCTCGTGTTGTTTCAGTTTTGCAAGCCAGTAAGTAAACAACAACAGAAACCAGCTTTTGGTTAGTAGAGACGTCTGGATGGTGGAAATTACAGACAAGGGATCATGAACCTGTAATGATGGTGCTCAGTTGGTAGGGTGGTTGGAAGGACCAAATGAGAACAAAACAAAGCAAGTAAACAGAAGAGCTCCCGAAAGTGCTTAGCATGGTGCCTGCACAGGGAGCCCTCAGGAGACGTCAGCTGCCGGCTGGTGGTGGCTGCGATGTCGCCTCCCACCTCCCAGTTCAGGACCCCTTCCCCTCCCTCACGTCGTCTGTCTGGGCGAGTGCGTCGGCTCACGCTTGGGTGGTCCTTCCAGAGGACAGAGGGCCTGGGCCTGCTTTAAGGCGCCGTCAGCCTCGTAGCCCGTACTTGGTGTGCTGTGTTGAGTTGGCCCACAGATTTTGCAAAGGAGGCTTCTGATCAATTGGAACAGGTATTTCAGAAAGTAAGACTGAGGGCTTTCCAAAATGGACTCCAGGGCCGAGGTACAGGTGATGGCCCCGTCCCTGCGAAGTGGCGTCCTGCAGGGACTGGTGTTTACCTTTGGTGTCAAGTGAGTCAGGGTGGTCAGGGGTTCCCTGGTTGACAGCCCGGCGTTCTCCACCTCCACTCATTTTCCTCCTTCCTAATTGAGCCCCGATTTTGTTCAACAGTCAGCATCTCCGGGCACCGTATATTTTACTGTAGGCGGGCCTTCGGCCCAGGGGGTCCACTCCCTTGCCCGTCATTGGTTGAGACATGAGCATGTGACTTAGTTCCAGCCCATGAGACATCAGAGGCATTTGCTGTGGGAGGGGGGCTTCTGGGAAAGATTTTTTCATGCTTAAGAGTGACATACAGGCTTAAGAGGAGAAGAAGAATGTTCTCTCTTCTTTCCCTGCAAATTGCTGTTCATGCCTTTGAGGCCTGGAGCTGCAGCCATCTTGTGGCCAGGAGGCCCTTGACCCAGGAGGGAGGCTGACCCAAGGAGGGTGGGAACACAGAGAGACAAGGAGAGCATGGCCTGATCACACCGCGGGGCTGCTGATGGCTCCACGCCTGGAGCAGTCTTCCCCTGGACTTTCTGTTTTGGGAGATAATAAACACCTTCTTGTTGAGTTGGGTGTTTAGTCATTATTTGCTGCTGAAGGTGTTCTAACTGGTGCACCGCCTCACTTATCCAGAGCACCCTGCTGCCCGCCAGCCTTGCACGGGGCACCGCTCCAGAAGGGCCTTTGCTCCTGATTCACATTGCCCTCACATGGGTGGATCCCTGCCCCTCTGGATGACCTCATGCTTGGCAGGTGGTGGAGGGTTCCAGACCTTTGACTTGTGTGAAAGCCAGTGTTTCCCATTTGAGAAGCCAGGAAGAAGGAAGAGGTCTTCTGAGTCCTCTTGAAACCATCCCCGTCAGCCAAGATGAGAATGAGCAGTGTTTGGCAGGCGGGTGAACTCATGTGCCACAGAAACCAAAGGTCGGCCGCAGCCCCTGCCGCCCTCCGGGTTTGTCTGAGCTTGTTCATCAAGAGCAGCGCGTGGTGCAGGTGCCAGAACCAGGCAGAACAGACAGTTTTGGGTCCTTTCCCAGGCCTGCTAGACCTGGAGTCTGAATTCCCAGCATTTGCCCTCTGAGTGACCTTGTTGTGCACATCACTTGATCCACTGAACCTTAGTTTTCCTGACTTCATGAGTGTTAAATCAGTGCCAGTAAGGAGGAAGAATGAAAAAGCACTTCTCAAGCTTCTGCCATGTGCTGGATTCTGAGCACGAACTTTTACGTGGATCCCAGTTAATCATCAGAGCAGCCAAGTGGGGAATGGGGTCGGGGTCATGATTCCCATTCAGGGCGTAAGTAGGCTGAGGTTTGGAGATGTTCATTGAACAGGATTCTAGCCCACTTCTGACGCTGGTCCCACTGATATACACTGATGTTTTTCTAAACTTTTCAGATCAAAGCATCACCAGGCCGGCTTGTTAGAATCTAGACTTCTGGGCCTCACTTCTGTTGATCCTGATGCAGACCTTCTGGAGTGGGGCCTCACCTTCTGCACTCCTTACAAGCTTCCAGAGGATGCCGGGCTACTGGTCCGCGGATGTGCTCTGAGAAACACTGAATTAGGGGAGCCTGGACATTATGAGTTCCCATACCTCTCCTCTGGGTGGTGATTCTCTTGGTCCCAGACGCAGGCGAGAAATCTGCATTTTAAAATTTAACCCCTGGTGATTTGTGTCATCAGGCAGGTCTGGAAGCCCCTGCCCTCAGCCACTATTCTTAGCGTTTAATAAGCACCTCCTCGAGGGGTGGTGCGGGGGAGCACTGCACCAGAAGAAGCAGAGTGAGCAGGCCACCAGCCACAGGAAGCTTCCAGCTTGGGGCAGTCACTCAACCTCTGGGCAGCTGAGTCATGTGGGGCTGTTTTGCAACTTGGATTCCCAGGCTGGGCCCGAGCTTCTGCTTGGGGAGATCTTAGTTGGTCTGGGTTCATGGAGTAGAATTGTCACCCAGGGGGATTGTGGTCCAGGGAGTTCCAGGACCAGACGTTAGACATGATTGTCCAAGTGGTGGGACAGAGTGTCACCCTGCAGCCTGAGAACAGTGACAGCATCACTTAAGGCTGCAGGGTGCAGCTGGGTTACTAGCGGACTGAGGCAGTGGGTGAGGCCTGGCAGAGCATGGCTTTAGGATGAACAACTCATCCTAGGTGGCCTGAGGCTCTCCTGGTTTTAGCACTGAGAGTTCTGTGTTCTGGGAACACCTTCAGTCCTGGGCAGCAGGATGGCAATTCATCCTGTTAGACGGATGAAGGTATTTTAGCAAAGAAGAAAGGGACCTGGTGCAGGAGAAAGCAATGGGCTTTGCCCTGTTAGACGGGGGTTCAAATCCCGGGACTGACACTTACTGCTGGTCTGGCCTTGGGCGAGTTACTTAGCTTCTCTGAGCCTCACTCTTTATCTCTAAGGTTGTTTTGAGGAGTAAATAAGATAATGCAGTTTCCAACACCAGTGTTTATCGGAAGCAGCCTCAGCCTGACTGAATCAGGAGTATTATGTGTGGAAGGAGGGTAGAAAGTTCCAGATACTCGGTCCTTTATGGGGGGATGGGGTTGTGTGTGTGGAGGAAGCGGGTAGGATAACAATAGCAATGATAGCAAAGATGTTCGGGGCGGCGGGGGGATGGGGGTGGGGTTCCTGCCGTGCTAAGCTGTGGTTGAGGCCTGAAGCTGACAACAGTCCGTATTTGCTGGGTCACAGAACGGGTAAGCACTTCAGCCCAGGTCTGACAGACTCCTCAGGACTCCTCCTCCAGCCAGGGTGCCCAGGGTGGGATGTGGGGGTGCTGTGATGGGTTGTGGGGACACAAAGATGAGTGAGACCCCTGGGCTAGCCACCCCAGGGGGCAAGACTGTTTTGTTCTTTGGTTTGTTGCTCTATCTCAAGGACCAAGCACAAGGCTGGCACACAGTAGATACTCAACTAAACATTAAGTGAACAACTTGGCCTCTGCTCTGCAGAGTTAACTTGGCTTCATTTACTCATCAGACACCTACTGAGCACCTCCTGGGTGCCTGCCCTTGTGCTGAGGGCCCAGAACAGAGTGATCGCCAGGTCTGGTACATGGAGAGGTGGCCGACAAGTGGTGCAGCCAGGGTGGTGGAGGGACAAGGGCTGTGGAGGCCCCGGGGAGGGAGGGTCCACTCCCATATGGTCTCACATCTGAGCTTCTTGGTGTCATCCTAGTGTGACTGGGCTGGGGCCTGCCTGGGGTCGGTGAGTCCAGGCTGGTGGATTATCGTTTGGACTGACCGACTGCCGGTGGCCTTCCCTTCTGTTTCTTGGGCAACTGCAGGGTGGACGTTTGCTGGGAGGCCCATCCCCTCACTGCCCCCTTGTCCTTCTCTTCCCACGTTCGGGCTGGCTCAGCCTCTTTGCTGTGAGGCCTGGCTCCCTAGAGGAACTGCCCTCTCTGCCCTTGTGGGTTCTCAGCCTAATGAGCAGCAGTTTTCTCTCAAGTTAGCCAGCCTTGGAGGGGTGTCCGGTCAGCGAGGTGATACCACTGGGTGGGGTGCCAAGACCAGGGTGCCGCACCCCCTTCCTTGGCCCCCCATGCAGCAGGCCAAGGGAGTCAGCCCTCTACTGAGTCCTGGGCCTGGAGGTCTGGGAAAGTGGGTCTCCCAGGCCCTTTGCAGCTGCCCCACAGCCTGGCAGCCCCCTCCCTGCCCTGCTCCAGCACACACCCCAGTTGTGTCCAGTCACCCTTATGCCTGGAACCTCATTTGGAGAAATTCCTCAGGCTCCTCAGACCTCACTTGCTCTGACACCCTTCTGAGTGTCCCTGGTGGTCTTTCCAAGCCACTGAACGGGGCTTAGGGGTGCCTGCCTCCCTGCAGACCCTTCTCCTTGAAGGCAAGGACTGGGCCGGGGCTTTGAGTCTTCAGGAGGAACTCATGGACTCTGTGTGGGTGTACGTTTAACTTGTCTGTGTGGGGCTGGCTTCCTGAGAGCCATTTCCAAGCCTTCTGGGCTGGCCTGATAACATCCCCCCTGCCCATCAGAGTCACTTCCTGCCCTGCTGAGCTCTGGGGCCAGGCCAAGTCAACTCCAAGCTCATGACTTTCAAGTTACCTTGTCTTTTCTCAGACGAGGTTTCTCTAGGGGAAGCGTGCATGTGTGCGTGTGTGTGTGTGCACGTGTGTGTGTGCATGCATGTGTGTGCATGTGCATACACGTGTGTGCATGTGAGACCAGTGTACTTGTCGGTTCTGCCAGTGCAGTGGAAGCATTGTCTTCTCTTCCACGTTTTACTCTCCCGTCCTGTCCTTCAGCTTCTGCACTGTGTATGGACGGCAGGTGGGAGGGGGCTTTGGCATGAAGCCTGGACTCTGACTACCAACACTTTCCCCAAATGTTGTTTCTGCCAACTTCTTCTGAGCTCTTTAGTCTTTGCCTTATGCCCTCTTTGCCTGTCAGTCCAGAGTTCCAGGTAGCCAGGCCCCCTGAACTGGGTCACAGCCTAAACAAAAATAGTGGAAGGGGGACAGTGGGGGCCCAAGGTAGGAATGGGGAGGCCTGGGTCTCAGTCAGCAGGGACACCCCGACTGTGCGCCAGGCGCCCGGCGGGCAGGGGAGCTGAGTCCCAGAGACTAAGGTACTTGGCTGGGCCCTGTCTATGGAGGGGAGACATGATTGGCTCATTCCAGAAATGTGTCTGGAACCCCTGCTATGTGCCCAGCGCTGGAGGTCGACCCTGAATGTAAGGGAGATCAGGGTGGAGGTCAGAGCTAAGGTGATCAGTTACAAGGAGCTGGGTCCTCACTTTGGGAGAGAGGGGGCCACTGCAGGGTTTTGAGGGGAGGGGTGACGTGATCTGACTTAGATTTGAAGACAGGTATAGGACGGCTAATTCATTTTTCTAGTTGAGGTGTGAGCCCTTCCCTTCCCCGTCCTGCTGCATGACAGTGCCCCTACCCTGCCTGGTTCAGCCCAGCCCCGCCTACCCAGGCATGCTGCTGAGGGACGCCCTCACCTCGCTGACCACATGCCCTTGGTGACCGGGGACCTCAGAGGCACTGCTGCTCCTCCAGTAGGTTTGTCCCCACTGTCCAGAACATCCATCGCATGTTCTCTTCCCTTCTTAGATCCTGTACCTCCTCTCAATGCCATGCTCTCACTCCTTGCTCATGACCTTGCCTCATTCTTTTTCTAGGAAATAGAAACAATCAGGGGACCCGCTCGTTTCCTCCCACCGAGTTGACCTGGTTTCCTGCTTCCCTGCTTGGAGACTTCAGTTCCTCAAAGGCCTGCAGCCCCCTCACCTTTGCTCTGAATCCCTTCTGTTCTCGCCTTCCCAGATTAGCCCCCGCAGTCGTCTCCCCACGCCCCAGGATCAGTTGTCTGCCTGTCTGTCTGTCTCTCCTGGATCCTGCTCTGTAGGAGGCCCAGGGAGAGCGGGAGATGGGCTCTCAGTAGTAACCGCAGACTTGAAACACCTTCCCGTGTTGGTCGTAGGAACCTCTCTGTGGATGACCAGACCAGCCGCTCTCTATTTGGAGCACACTGTAACACAGGCCACCTTTTTTTCATTTTAAATTAACCAGTTAATGTTTTGTGTAGGTAACAAATGTATACAGTTATAAAAATCTAATAATGCAAAGGAGTATGTAGCGAAAAGCAGCTGCCTTCCTATATCATCTCCAGGTTCTCTTGCTCCCTTCTGCAGAAACAACCACTCTTTGGACTTCCCTAGGGGTCCTTTCAGAAGCACTCTGTATACCTGTACATTTATAAGAAAGTGTATTGTTGGTTTTTTTTCACACACAGTGGTGACATACTCTGCTCCCTATTTTTATCCCTCTGTCTTTGAGATTGTTTCCTTTGACTGTGTAACAAACCATCCCAACATTAAGTGCCTTGAAACAATCACTGTTTTATTATTTTTCATGTTTCTGGGCTGGCCAGAGCGTGCTCCTGCATCAGCCGCCTGCGGTAGGTCAGCTCAGGGACACAGCTGTCCTTGGCTGGGCTCTCTTGCGTGCCAGGGTCTCACGGAGACCCCTCAGCCCTGTTGCACGTGGCCTTTCAGCCTTCTACTTCCAGGCTGGCCAAGCTTGTTCTCATGGTGGTCACGGAGAAGCAAGAGGGAAGCAGAACTGAGCAGGCCCCTTTCCAAGTTTCTGTGTGCGTCAGATTTACTACTGTCATATTAATGGAAGCAAGTCATGAGGCCAAGCCCAGGGTGAGTGAGAAAGGCCCCAAAGCATGTGGATTCAGGGAAGCATGAGGACCTGGCCGTTGGTGCAGTTGGGCTACCCCAGAGTTGTATTTCGATCTGTTCCCTTTGTTTAATGGACACACTCTGTCTCCTTGCCTGGGGTTCATCGGTTCAGCAGGTCCCCTGCATTGTTTCTATCCTTTGCCGTTACCAGTAGGGCTGCGTGCAGTAAACATCCCTATATGTGCACCTTTGTTCTCAAGAGTGCGTGTGTCTGCGGACGAAGGGGAACTGGAATTTCTGGGTCACGTGGCACGGGTGCATACCTTGTTTTGTAGGTGTTGCTACGTTGCACTCTGTAGACACTCGTATTGGGCTATACTCCTCCCAGTGCTATCCGATAGCCTCTGTCTTTCTGTGAACACTCCTTGGGAGGCCGGAGAAGCACAAGGACTGCAACTGTTAAGGTACCTGTGATTTACAAGAAGCCAAACAGACGCAGGGATGAAATTCACTGAGGTTGTATGGAGACTGGGAAATGGAGAACCTGGCTGTCTCTGCTGGTAACAAAGGGGACACTGAAGAACCAGTTCCTACTTCAATAGGGGTTTGTTTTTTCCTCTTGGATCAGAGCCACGGCAGGAATGGGTTGAATAGACCTAATGCTTCTCTATTGACATATAAACCGAGTGGTTGAGATTTTTTGTATTGGTATCAAGTACTCCCTGGAACAGAGTAGAAATCTTAAGTTTTTTCTTCCCCATCTGATCAAATTTCAGTTCCAGCTGTTCATTCCACAAGGGAGAAGGCTGTGAGGAAGGGACAGTCACTTAAGAGGCAAAGGGTATAGCTACTCCTTCCCTGGGGGCATCAGGGAGGCCAAGGCCCCCTGGGCAGAGCCACACTGGCCGCGAGGCTTATGGGATTGTCTGTGGAGAGGGAACGGGGACCAGAGTCCCCTGCGGGGGGCTAATTTCCCTCGCTCTTCCCATGAGGGTCCTCAGGAGTGCTCTCTGTTTGGTTCTAGGCTTTCTATCTATTTAAGTCACTGGGGAGCTGGTTTCTGCCACTTCACTTAACCCCCACAAAATGCCCGTGGGAAAGGTGAGACCAGCCCCAGGCACCCCTGAGCGCCCCCTCACTTCAGTCACCGGAGAATCCCAGCTGGTGGTGCAGGACAGGGACTTAGAAACTGCCTGTCCTGCCCTTGCAGTGGAGGGGTTAAGCGGCTTGGCCAGGGTTGGGAAGGAAGCCGATCCCCTTCTCTCAAAATGTCGTTCACATGGTTTGTGCCTGGCCTGCTGGGGAGTCAGGGCAGGGAGTGGCCTGTGTTCTAATCCCAGCTCCAGGACAGATGGACTCTGTGGCCTTTGGCGTGTTGCTCCACCTGTGGTGCCTGGTTCCCTGTCTGTGAGGTGGAGATAATAATTGTCTCAGTGTCCTGTTTGGAGGACTCACGGGATGATGTGAACTGCCTGGCACGCTGCTTGGCGTTTGGTAAGAGCTCCGTATGGCTTGGCTAGTGATGGATGGTGCACAGCATCCGTATACTTCAGCTAGACTGCAGGCCTCTCGAGCACAGCGACTGTGTCTCAGAGAGCTCTCTGGCCCCACCACATCCAACATAACCACTCTGGGAAATAGTAAGTCCTGAAGGAATGAAAATAACAGCAACAGTAACTAACATGTATTCAGCACCTGCCTGACACCATATGCATTACATGTGTCGTCTCTAGTCCTCACAGTAGCCGGGTGGGGAAACCAAGACTCAGAGGGGTTAAGGAACTTGCCCAGTACCACACAGCTAGCAAGCTGAGAGGCAGGGGTTCAAGCCCAGGGCTGCCTGAGGCCAAAGCTCTTCCCTCGCATTGTACCACCGGGCTTCCCCATTCTGGAAAGTCCACGTCTGGCCCCACTTTGCAGTCCTGCTGCCCTCCCTCAGCTGTGGCATCCGTGTGCTCTGCCCTGTGCCCGGGAGTGGGAGTAGGCAAGTGGAGGAAGAGATACTCAGATTGAAGTCTTTTATGGGGCAAGATTCTGATGTCCGCTTTCCCTGTTCCTGTGTTGTGGCTGGAAAACCCTCCAGGCAATCGTAGGGTGCACCTCGTTTGCCACCCTGGTCTCAGAGATCGCTTTCCTCTGTTGCCTGATTTCAGATGGGAGGGTAAAGTTGGTCCATCTTGGCTGGAAGTGAAAGTCTATTTTTAACATTCTGATCCTCTTTATATTTAATTCTTTTAATCCAGCTGGAATTAATTTTCTTGTATGCCCCAAGGTGCCTTTTTTCCTTGTGCCTCACTGTCCTAGCATGTAGTGGGACACCACAGTTGGACAAAAACTGCTGGGTAGGTGACATCTGTTTATTTTGTTGACAGTGGATTCTGATTGGGAAGCTGTGAGGTCCTGGACCAGTGCAGCCAGTGCCCGTTGGGCCCCTTCCATCATTAGGACTGTATCATTCGTCTGGCATGAGCTGGTTGATATTTTCACGATCTCTGCCCTCCTCATTGGGAGACTGTGTAGCAGGGAAGTCATCTTTTTTGAAGGGAAGCCAAGAAAACATAATTTGCTTGGGAGATTGATTGGAGGCTGGAAATTTTAAAATTGCTAAAATGATTTCGTAGCTACCATGCTAAATTTCAAATTAGACTGTAAGCTCTTTGCTCAGAGTGTGCAGCTCCTTCAGAACTGAGGTGTTGATCCTTCCTACCTGGCAGGATACTCCCTCGACTACCCCTCTCCCTCTTCGTCTCATGTTTCAGCTCTAACAAACTACTTGAAGTGCCCCAAACAACTGTTGTGCTGTGTCGTGCCTTTGCATATTCTGTTCCTTCTGCCCAGAATGCCCTTCCCTATATTTTCCTCCTGGCAAACATATACCTGTGACACTCTTGGTGAAGGCTTTGTATCCACCTCCTCCAGCCAGCAAGGGCTGCCGGCATCTTTGTTAGATCCCGCACCGTGCTGAACAGTCCTGAAGGACTCCAGCCTCCACGAGAAAAGGGGCGGTGTCTCCTGATTCTGAGGAGAGGCTCTTCCTCTCAACTCAGCCTTTGCCAGGGCCCTCCCAGCTGCTCTACAGTGCCGGGTTCTCCTCACTTCTTGCATCAAGACTGGTGCGTGGCCCCAGTGTCAGGAGACCAGTTAACACAAAGGACGTGAGTTCCACAGAGCATCACAGGAGTGGTTTTTACACTCTGCTTTAACCATGCAGTCCTTTGTTTACATGAACATTTTTGCAAGCCTAGGAAGTAAAAACCCATGAAAGAGGAGAGGTGGAGTGTCTAGGGGCTCCACCAAAGCTCTCAGCTGGGTCTGCAGAGGGCTGTTTAGAAAGCGGTGAACTCGGGGATGGGTGTTGGTAAGTTTTCCCAGTGGTTCTCAGCTTAAAGCCTGTTTTTGTGTTTGGGAGGTCTGCTTAGGATTCCAGTGTGGCCGCCATAACAAAGGTCAGAATAACAACGGCTTAAGCAGAACGAGGTTGAAGTTAATGTTTCTCATATAATAACTGATCATAAGCAGCATCCAGGGCTTGATGGCAGCTCCTGAGTGTTGGAGACCAAGGCTCCTCCTGTCCTGCTGCTTGTCCTTTCTGCTCTCTGGCCTGGGGATTCTGCTCAGATGCAGGGTCAGAGGGTCAGCAACAGAGAGGTGAGCTGGAGGGGCAGGGAATGATGTGGGATAATTTGGGATAATGCAGAATAATGTGCAACAATGGGTGAGGAACCCTCAGCTCGGGTGTACAGAGGGCCTTTCTTAGAATTGCCCCCCAAAATGCTGAGGTTAAATCCTAGGGCCAGAGTCACAGAGTGACAAGCTGAGATTTAAATCTAGGACTCTGAATCCTGTTTTACTTTATGTTATTTTTTGAAACTTAAAGTATACAGAAAAGAAATTCTGTGTATACTGGTAGTCTTACCACTCAGAAATAACCACTATTAATATCATGATATATATATATACACACATACATACATGATATATATATATAAACTGAAAGTATATATATGTATACTTCCAGTTTTAAAGAAGAATTCCAATTTGTAAAGAAATTTTTCTAAAAGTAATATAAAATTATTCTGCTCAATATAAATAATTCAAACTACAAAGATGAGAATTTAAAAATTATCCCAAATGCTGTCATTCAGAAATTCCTGTCATTTACTCCAGTGATACATTTTAGACATCTTCCTAGGGACACAGACAGATACAAAGAGACATGGACATACTTTTATAAACACCCGTTATCCTCCTGTCCAATATAGTAACCACTAGCCTTGTGTAGCTGTTGACCCCTTGAAATGTGGCAGGTTCGAAATGAGGTGGGCTGCAAGTGTAAGGTACACTGGATTTAGAAAAACTTAATATGAAAAAGAATGTAAGATATCTCAGTAAGATAAGTGTAATTTTTAAGTACAATTGAAAGTACTAATTACTTGTTAAACTGATAATATTTTGGATATATTGAGTTAAGTAAAATATATTATTAAAATGAACAATTAACTTCACCTGTTTCTTTTTTTGTCTTTTAATATAGCTACTAAAACTTTTAAAGTAACGTGTGGCTTGCATATATTTCTATGCAGCAATGCTGTATTTAGAAAATAAAGTGTTGATAAGTATTCATGGAAAGAAGGAACTGAATCTGAAGGAGTTGTTGAGCTCCTAATACATGCTTCACCATGTGACATCATTTCCTAAAGAGTCCAATAAAGTTTTAAAAAGATTGGAGTCATGTTATTTTTTTGTTTGTTTGTTTTCTTTACAAATGAATTTTTTTAAACTGAAGTATAATCAATTACAATGTGTCACTCTCTGGTGTACAGCAGAATGTCCCAGTCATGCACATACATACATGTATTTGTTTTCATGTTTTTTTCATTAAAGGTTATTACAAGATATTGAACATAGTTCCCTGTGCTATACAAAAGACACTTATTTAAAAAAATCTATTTTTGTATATAGTAGCTAACATTTTAAAATCTCAAACTCCCAAATTTATCCCTTCCCACCCCCTTTCCGCAGTAACCTTAAGATTATTTACTAAGTCTGCGAGTCTGTTTCTGTTTTGTAGATGAGTTCATAGTGTCCCTTTTTTTTTTTAGATTCCACATATGAGTGATATATGGTATTTTTCTTTCTCTTTCTGGCTTACTTAACTTAGAATGACGATCTCTAGGTCCATCCACATTGCTGCAAATGGCATTATTTTATTCTTTTTTATGGCAGAAGAGTATTCCATTACATAAATATACCACAACTTCTTTATCCAGTCACTGTTTCCTTTAAACATATAGTACAGGGTTTTGAAAGATGAGGATGTGGCCCCTGAAGCTGCCCCCAGTTTTTGACGTATTACTGTTTTTGCATCACTTTTGGTTTGTAACACCCATGTTCTGTTCTGTACTTCTCGAAGGCCTTTCGTATTTTACATGTAGTTGCTCTGATTCTCACCATCAGACCTCCGCCTACACGTGGTCATCCCTGAGTCCTGGACTTCAGGACTATTAGCTACATTTCTTTCTTAAGAAGGGCTCATGCTTCTGGGGGGAAGCTGCCCGTGGCTTTCGTGCCTGACCAGGGTTTGTGCTGGGCCCATTCACCTGGGCTTCCCTCTGTGTCCCTGGGCTCTTGTGCAGACATGGCCTCATGGTCTCCACGCGGCCGTGGGGCCGGCCTGACATCCTCCGCATCTTGTAGGCGATTGCTTTCTCTTTGTGGACCACTAGAGAATTCTTGTGTCCAGCAACTGAACTCAGCCCTGTTTTGGTGTTGCTTGGCTCCTCCCAGGAACTTTGGTCTCATCTCTAAAGGATTATTTTTGGCTTTCCAGTGCACGGATAGAGGGGCTGCTGAGAACTAGATTCGGCAGCTTTGAGTCACTGACCAGAGGACTTGGAAAGGCTCTCGTTACAGCTCTCAGCCTTCAGGGGACCTGGTTTTCAAAATCTCAGTGGCTCCTCTTTGATTTTTGTTTTTAAAGTTAATTTTAGATTGCACAAATAATGGGCAAGCCTATTCTCCTTTCTAGGGCCAGGCTGTTACAGATAAAGCCAAAGTCCGTTTTTCTACTCAGCCCCATTGAGGTCCTCCCCACACCCCGGTGCCATGAGTTTGAGTTATATCCTTCCAGACCTTTAAACACTGCTTTTATATTTTAATACAGTTATGTTCTATCCCATCACAGAAAAAAAATGGACCATGTTCAGGCTGGGGTATGAATCATTCTGGGTTTATTCAGAACTACCTGGATGTATGGATTCCAAAGAGCTACTTGCTCTTGGAATTTTTTTTTTTTAATTGAACTATAGTTGATTTACAGTGTTTCAGGTGTAAAGCAAAATTATTCAGTTATACATATCTACATGTATATCTATATCTATTCTTTTTCAAATTCTTTTCCTGTACAGGTTATTACAATATACTGAGTATTGTTGCCTGTGCTATGCAGTAGGTCTTCATGGAGTGAGGTTTTTATTCTAATTAACAAGCCAACACAGACGTTAACAAAGTTATAAGTAATGTACCCTTAGGAGTAAAACCTTCATACAAACATTCCCAGTTATCACGTGTGTATAGCTTTGATTTTTAGGTAGAAACAGACTGCATGCAATCAGTTCATTTTGACATAAACTTGTTTTAAGAATCTGACTACACAAGATGTTTCACCAGCTCATGTCCATGTACAAGCACAAAAGAGCTAGAAGATTTCACTGCATCACTCTTGGAAAATACAGAGTATTGGGTTTTGTAAAGATCATACTCAATAAATCATAAGACAACTTGGTGTTTTCTACTGAACTTGAGATCTCTCCAAGTTAATGTGTGTCCATCTTTCTAGTTCAGAGGAATGACTAAATACCTGAGCTTTTGCATACACACTCTGGAACATTCTTTACTAATGAGCAGAGTTCACTGTCAGATGGTGCCTACTTGCCGTCCTAAGGTCCTTGGCGGGGGGGGCGGTTCCCAGCACATAGACCATTCCTCGCCCCCATTTAGCTTCTCATTGTGTTCTTTTCAGATGACATGGCTGAACTCCTGCTCGGGGAGTCAAAGCTGGAGCAGTACCTGAAGGAACACCCTCTGCGGCAGGGGGCCAGTCCCCGAGGCCCCAGGCCCCAGCTTACCGAGGTTCGCAAGCATCTGACCGCTGCCCTGGACCGAGGGAACCTCAAGGTACCGTGGGTCTCTGGGATGAGGGGGACACTGGGGAGATGCTGGCTCCACCTCCTCCAGGAAGCATATGGATGAAAGGATGCCTGGGATGAACTGGGCGATGGTCGGAACACACCCGCACGCTTCTGGGGCTCGTCTTCCTAGAAGCAGGCCGGCTCCCTGTGCGGTCACTGTGTCAGCCCTTGGCTGGCTGACCTCTTTGTGGGGCTTCCAGACCAATAGGGCCTCTCTGATGAGTCTCCAATGGCACATTATCCTGAAACATGGCACTAATCTTCCCCAGGTGCTTAGAATAGAGCTGTTATATGTGGCCCAGAACTCAACCTGACACTTTGTCCCACTGGAAAGAAAGAAATGAATCAGGAGTGTCACTGCACAATATCCTGCCTAAAATGTGCAGCTTGTGAATGTCCCCGGCTGCTCTGGCCCAGAGCCACGTGGGGGTTCATACTGGCGGCGGCAGGCCTGGCGCCTGGGTGTGGGAGGAACCAGGGCAGGGACTTCCCTCTGCCTGAGCTGTGACCCTCAGGACACAGGAAGCCCCGCACGCCGCCCTTCTGTCATCTGCCCTGTGTTCTGATCTCTGTTTGTACTCAGCTTCCCTCTCCCATGTCTTTCCTTTCTGGCTTCTTTGGAATCCCCTTTCATCTCGCCTTCAGGCCTCTGCCCGGCCCCCCGCCCGCTGCTAGGTCACCTGCTGGGCTCTGGACACTTCCCTGCCCTGAAGTCAGGCTCTTACTGCTGTCCCGAGGCAGATCTCATTAAGACAGCTGACTGCATCCCGCCACCCCGTCAGCCTCTCTAGGGTCCTTGTTCAGTCTAGGCTGTGTTTCTGTTGGGGAAAGGCAGTCTTCAGTGAACTTCTAAAGCTCTGACTTACTTTTTCCTTCCTGCTCATCTGTAAGCGTACTGAGCTCAAGGTTGTTCTGAGTCTCAGGTGTAGACATCCTTTCACAGCTGAATAGAGCTAGATACATGCCAATTTTTCTTCCCCGCTATTTTATTGGTTCTCTACCTAGACAGTTTTTCTCCTGTTGCCATTTTTTGGCTTCCTCTGCCTTATCAAGAATTCTCCAAAGTCGTATAGCTCTTGCTTGGCCAGGCCGCCCCCTCACACTGGCTGATATGATGCTTCCTCTCCTGTTGACCTCAGGTTCCAGTGTCTTCTGGCTGGGAGCTAGTGAAAGCCCCAGGCACACGTAGGTGCCCAGAAAACGCAAGTGAACTGAGGCTGGAGAGGCCAGAGCAAGCTAGCAGGGTGGCGGCAGAAAGAGCCTGGACTAGGACAGGAGACCTGGCTTCAGATTCAAGTCAAGAAAATTGCACTTGTGAGGGGCAGGGTAGCTGGGCACAAGGCTGGGCTGTTCCGCCGTCCCCTGCAGCCCAGTGGCCTTGGCCAAGCTGTTCCCTCCCCTGCTCAGGGCTGCGGATTGGACTCACCCGGCAGGGCTCTCCCAGGGCACCCATGCTGTGCTTGACACTTGGGATTTTCTTCAGGCTGCTGTGTCTTTTCCATCTGCGCCTTCAAGTTTACTGTTTTTTTTTTTTAACTAATTTTTTTTTTCAGGTTTGATTTTTAAAACTTTTTTCTTGTAAAATATAAATATAAAATTTACCATTATAACCATTTTTTAGTATACGGTTCAGTGGTTTTAAGTGTATTTGCATTTGTATCAGCACATCCATCTCCAGAACCTTTTCATCATCCCAGACTGAAGCCCTGTACCCAGTAAACACTCCCCTCCCTCTCCCCCTTCAGTTTGCTTCTCAGCCAATGGTCCTCAGTTCTGGGGACACAAGGAGGACACAGTGGGATCTCCTAGGTGAAGCCTTTTCTATACACCCAAGCCTGCCCTGGCCCCCACCCTGGTGGGGAGCCCCTGTGGTGGATGCTTCTTTTCACAGCTCTTTTTCTCTTTTCTTAGTCTGCTTTGATTTCTTTCTCTGTTTCCAAATATAATTCTGATGTCTTGCATCAGTGCCACTCCCTTGGACCACTCTTAAAACTTTTTTGCTCCCTTTGGTCTCTGTGCCCATTCTGCCATCCTCTCCAGTGCTGCCTCTTGTCCCTGCTCCCTTTCAGGGAAAGCCTGGAAGCCGACTCCCTTGGTGAAACAGTAGCTTCACCCTGCTCTGGCCGGTCACTTATATGTTGCCCACTCAGCTCAGCCAGAGATTACAAAAGAGTACAGCTTCATGGTAGGCTTCTGTGGGCTCAAAAATCCGGCCTCGTGTAGCCAGGGATCCAAGGAGAAGGCCCGGGAGAGGATGATAAATGTTTCCTTATTTGGAAGGCTGGGCCACCTTCTCTTTGCTGGCTGATGAGTTGGGGTGGGAGGAGGGCAGAGGATGAGGCCAGTGGGTGTGGACTGCCTGACGGAGAGGAAGGACTGTTAGAACTTGCAGCCTCTGGGAGGGGGCCTGGGGTCAGCACCGAAACAAGCTGGAATGGCTCAGTGAGAAGAGTCCGTCCCTGGAAAGAAAGCAAGTCCTGTTTTTTGCACCAGTTTAGAAAGCCTCTCTCCTCGGGTCATTTGGGTTACAGTCTGGTGCACCCCCAGTGCTTTGCGACCCACCAGGATGTCTGGGGGGCCTCCTTTCCTGAGACCGGTGCTCATGGGTTTTGTCCATAACACACGCCTTCCATTCTTGGCCCAGCCCAGCCCAAGGCCTGAGGGGAGCCTGTTTTACAGCAGCTTTATTGAAATACAATTCACATGCCATATAATTCATCCACTTCACAATCCAGTGGTTTTTAGTATATTCACAGAGTTGTGCCACTGTTACCTCTATTTTCTAACATTTTCATCACCCTGGAAATAAACCTGTAACCATTAGTAGTCAGTCACCTCCTGTTCCGCCATCCTCCCAGCCCGAGGCCGCTCCAGGCTGTTTTCTGCCTCAGTAGACTTGACCAATCTGGCTGTTTCACACAGATGGAAACACACAATATGCAGCCTGTGTGACTGGCTTTTTCACTTGCATAATGTTTTTGCAGTTCACCTGTGTTGTCACAGGGGCCGTCAGTACTTCATTCCTGGTCGTGGCTGAGTAAGATTCCGTGGTAGGGCTGGACCACATTTTGCTAACCTTTCTCATTGGTTGATGGTCACGTGGGCTGGTTCCACTTTGGAGCCATTGTGAACAATACCGCCAAGAACACCTGTGTGCACATTGTGGGGCGGAGAGCCGCAGGGCCCCGCAGGAGCACCACACAGAATATCACAGGAAAATGTTTTTCTCTCTCCTTTTCCTTCTAGTCAGAATTCCTACAAGAGTCCAATCTGATCATGGCCAAGTTGCATTATGTGGAAGGAGACTATGAAGAAGCTCTCAACATTTACTCCCGGGTGGGCCTCGAGGACTGGCCACTGACAGGTGTCCCCCCTTACAGGTTGCGGATGGCTGCGGATGCCTACGCCACCAAAGGTGAGGTCCGCGTCTTCTCTCTCTGGGGGACTTGCCCTGGGTCACACTGTTTGGAGCCGCAGAGCCTCCCTGGAGCCCACGGTTTGACCCCTGTGCCCTCGGCTGACGGTTAGCTCGGGCAGCTCCCAGTGAGACTGCTGGGGTCGGCCCCACCACATACACTGGATAGTTTTAAGCCCAGTGACACAGTGTTTCCTTAGGGCTGCAGCTCCTCACTTGTCTCTGAAAGAAAAACATTTCAGTAAAGTTTCCCTGTGGTTAATGTGCAGCTTAAGCAGGGACCTTCCTTGGTAATTAAGATGCTTCACAGCATATATAGGAATTCTTATCATATGGCCAGTTGGCCACGTGGCTGATGACTTTTTTCTTCATTAATGCCACCTCTGGGTTACTTAAGGCTGAGTGGTCACTGTGACAGCCAGTCACACAGTGCCCACCTGGGTGCCCTGGGACTCAGGGGATAGAAGAGGTAAATATTGCCCTGGTCGCCACAGAGGAATTTATAATCTAATGTGAGGGAGTGCAGTCCCATGGGAATAAAAAATGACAGAAAGGCAGGACACATACATTATTTGACCTTTCCAAGTTGCCATTTCCTCATCTGTGAAATGGGTGTAATCACATCCACTTCATAAGAGTTGTGAGGATTAAGTTACATAATGTATGTAAAGCACTTACTAAATGATATTTTAAAATGCTGGCCTCAAACAAAATAGCAAATGGGAAAAGCCAGGCATGCGTTACAGCTTTTCAGATGCAGGAAAGCTCACCGTAGGCCAGCAGGGCCAGGAAGGCTTCCTGGAGGAGAAGGGACACTTTGTACTGGACTCATAAAGTCCTGGGTAAGAAGGAGACCATCTGAAGCAGCTCCTTTCCTTCGTGCCACCCACTACCCAAACCGCTCGCAGTGGCTGACTGTGGCCGCACAGACCCTGGGCCCCGGGCGGGCTGATCCTCTGGGACAGCAGTGAGCTGCCCACTTGTGTGCAGCCAGCCGTCTGCCTTGGTTGTCCTGTGCAATGCTGAACAAAGACCCAGCAGGAGGCAGGCCTAGGAACTTTGTGACAGGGGTGGCGTATTCACTCCGTTCCCTGGGGAATTGCACTTGAGTACTGCCAGGTTCTTCTAATTAATCTTTTCAGTGTCCCTGTGAGCTAGGAAAAGATGCTGTGACTCTTGGCAGGGCACCTGGCAGTTTAATGGGCACAGTCCTTTGAGGCTGTCTCGGATTCTGAGAGTGCCGGGCCTGGGGGTGTGTTGGGGTCTGGGCCAGATGGCTGCCTTCTTCTCTCTCTTGTGTTCACTCAGCACCTCACGTGCCCTAGGCCTATGGGAGCTGTACGTGTGTGTGTGTGCGTGTGTGTGTGTGTTATTTTCTGCAAAAAGAGCAAGACTTCACCTGGCAATTCCAGTCATCTGATCAACTTGGGGCGTGTGGACTGTAGCCGAGTTAGTTTGCCTGTTGGGGGGCGGGGACGGCTCTAAGGCCTGCTTAGCACCACGAGCTCAGGTCTTGATTTGGGCTCTGAGACAGCCTGGTGGGACAGACTGTCTGCAGGTGGCACCCGCCAGCTTGGTCTCGTGACTGCCATGCAAAGGTGGCCAGGAGGACAGGAGCCCTGAGTCCTGCCCTGGGTAGTATCTGGCTGATTAGCAGTGAGCCCAGCCACCGGGCTGAGGCACGTGGCTCCTGGGACATGCTGGCTGGCTCATGGGAGACCCAGTCCTGGTTAGTTTCTGACTTCTGTAGGCACAGGGAGTCACACACATCCAGAGAGTAGGACAGGTCATTTCTGCCTGGAGGAAGTGGCCTACAGCCTGGGAGGACCCAGGCCCTGAGAGCCAGGCGAGAGGCAGTGTAGACTGATGGTTATGGGCACCAACCCGGAACCACCCGCCTGGGTCCAACTCCTACTCTGTCACGTGCTGGCTCTGTGACCTTGTGCAAGTTTTTAACGTCTCTGTACCTCAGTTTCTCCACCTGTCAGGCTCTCGTTGCACGTCATGAGGATTCCATGAGGTGGTATATGTGAAATGCTTACCACAGTGTCTGGCACAGAGTGAACATGACGTCCACGTTAGCTTACAGGATAAGTGGGGTGGGGGGACCACAAGAAGTGACTTATAATAACAGAAATCCCCCCTCTAATTCATGGAGATGCCCACACACAGGCCAGTTCTCTAAGGAGCTCAAGAGGCTCCTGGTCCTGACTGTGCAGGACTTTTCTTGGTGTTTCTTGCCTCATCCAGGTCCTTGAGGATTTTTAAGGGGAGGTTGCGACAAGGATGTGATGGATGTTCGTGCACAGAGAACTCCTGAGCCAGAAGCTGTGAGCCACTAGCCTGTGGGCACCCAAGGCAGGTGTAGAAAGCTGGCTCAGTGTTGCCAAGGCTGCTAACATTTCCAAATTGGGACCATCCAGTTACAAATTTGGCTTTCCATCTTCTGTGGAAAGAAGGGAAGAGCTGTCCCCTCAGTCCCCCAGAGCAAGACCCAGCTGGGGCCGAGTGCAGGTGCCCCTTGGCTGGACCCCCACCAGCCCCCTCCCCTCCCTGTGCCACCTGCAGGCTGCTGTAGGCCATGGAACTGACCTACACGCTTTCACATGTCACCTCAACTTTTCCGTGGTCCCCTGAGGTCTGACTTGACCAGGGCTCTCAGCCGGAGCCTAAGGTCAGTGAACCCCCACATCTGCACTCCGGCCGTGGCCGGGAGCACTTTCCCCAGCCGGGCAGTGTTAGCCTCGGGTTGCTGGGAATCAGAAGCCAACATCATTCAGTTATGAGAACCTCCTGTGGGCCAACACCACGTTAGGGTTTTATTGTCTTTTAAACCTCCAGACCCCTATTGACTGACAGAAGGGGGACTCAGTCTGAAGAGTGTTCGGCTCCAAAGCCCTCGTTCTGAATCACTCTGCTCTGTTGGTCTGTGCTTCAGATGCACTCAGGCCAGGTAAGGTTTCTGCGGGTAGAAGACACTCAGGCCACTAGAGAACACCCTAGACTTGTATGCACACCCCTCCTCTCAGCCCCATCTCACTTGTTCCTCCCCCTTAACTCTTGACTTGCCCAAGTTCCTTCCTGTAAGTTCTGGCGCTCAAGCTCACATGTCCTGTCTTCCCTGAAGCCCTCTGGGACTCACCCGCTCAGAGTCCATCATATTTGAAATTCTCATACGCAGTAGGTTAGAATTGCGTGAAAGTCATATTAGAATTAGTTGTACTGTAATCAGACACCCTGCCAGTCTGTGAGTTCCACTCCAGGAAGAACTCTTTGTTTTGTCTGTCTGCCATCCTCAGAACTTAGCACAGTGTCCTAGCACAGAGCATCATGATTGATGCTCAATTATTGATTAAAATTTATAGAATTTCCCCTGCTCAGATATCTACCAAGATGCCCATCGTGTAATTCAGGTGATTCGGGGTGACTCTGCTCCCAGCCTCTCATGGTCAGATGCATTTTCTCTGCCTTTAGATAACATACTGAGTGTATGTTGGTAATGAAGACTCACTCCCTGCCAATTATGATGAATACCTGTAACAGCGTGCCAACTTCACACTCTAACAGAGCCCAACATGGATCTCTTTCCCAAAGGTTATACGTTTCAGTTCATTTCCATCATCAAGGAGCCTCTAAGTGGATC
Organism: Camelus bactrianus; assembly: GCF_048773025.1. NCBI lineage: Eukaryota > Metazoa > Chordata > Mammalia > Artiodactyla > Camelidae > Camelus > Camelus bactrianus. Next base: position 12,273,889 of record NC_133544.1, read on the forward strand.
TCAATTCCCCTCCATCCCCCCAGCTCCTCCTCCTATCTCTTAAACCTAAGTAGAGAAACAGAGAATGAGAATAGAAAAACTGAGAAATCCTTTAGCTTCTGGTAGAATTGGGTTTATGAAGTGAGTAGAGATCTTTGCTCTGGGTACAGATTGAGATATCAAGTGACATCTCCAGGACACTGAGTGTCCACAGACGTCCTTTTCCCAAGTGGGGAAGCTTGGGAACAGTGAACACATGGCCAGTGCCTATTTTGGGACTTAAATCTACTGGACATTGGGTAGCTTTCTGCAGCTAGGGCAGTGGGAGTTGTAAGTGCCTTGCCTTCCTAGGGATGGCCTTTATAAATAGCCTTGGTATGTACCTGTTGCAGTAAAGGGACCACGAAGGCATTGGCTCCAATATGAGGGAAGACCTGTGTTGGTCCTGTGATAGTCCAGCTGGTCAAGGCTGGGGGCAGCTGTGTTCTCCGAGGATGCTGTTCCTCCCCCATCCGCTAGGGCGCAGTCCTCATCTGTGTGATTGATGAATGAAGCTGGCTGGCTGGCATGTTGCAGCTCATGGAAAGGAAAGAAGAGAGAGGTATCTAAGGTGAGCAGAATGAACACACATCAGCTCTGCTGACATCCATTGGTGAGAAGCTGCTACAGGACCATAGCCACCAGGCACTTGGGAAAAGGAAGAGATTGGGGGGACATATAAGCCTCTTTTGGACATGTCCATCAGAGCTTGGTCTCTGAACCAGGTGGGACCTGTTGGAGGGTGCAGGGAGAGAGAAGTAGGCTGCACTCGGGTGAATGAAAGGGGACACGTAGGACCTGAGGCTTGGGATTGGTGCCCAAGAGGAGGGAAATTATGAACCTGGAAGCAACGGTGTGGTATTAAACTTCCTTTCCAGGTGGCATGGTACCAAAGCAGAAAAAGACTGATTCCAAAATATAGACGGGGCCTTCGCAACCATCTGTCATACGTGCCAGAATGGGTAAGGGACTTGCCCGACATCACACAATCAACTGTAGGCAGGGCCAGGATGGGGGGACGTTTCTTGGTAGGAAGCTTCCCTGTCAAGCTGCGTGACACCTGTGCCCAGGTGGAGAAGGCGTCACAGTGTTGGGGAGCTGCATGGAGCCCCCTCCATTTTCTTTATTCCTCCTTTGTTCCTGGGTTTGAAACTCCTCTTCTGACACCTTGGTTCAGAGTGTGGGGTTTGGAGCCAGGCTGCCCAGGTTTGGTCTCTAGCTCTGTCACTTACTAGCTCTAGGATCTTGTGCAGAGTACTTTCACCTCACTGGGGCTCCATCTTTTCATCTGTAAAATGGAGATAATAATACCATCTGCATTAGAGAGGTTGTTGAGTGAGCGAACATGTGTAAGAGCACTTAGCACAGTGCCTGGCAGATCAACAAAGGTCAGCTGTTTTTATTTTTAGGTATCCCTTGGGTTTGACCCCAAATGGGTAGGTCTCTCCAGAAGCCCCCAGTAATGCCCAGTTATGGGGAGGGGGAGAGATACACAAAGCCCTGTCTGCTTTGTCTGTCAGAGAGTTTGACATTCAAGAGGTGGGAGATTCAGCAGCGATTTGAGGCCTGGAGTGCTGCTTTGGGAGGAAAGTTGTTGATGGTGTGGAGGATGGGGAGTCCCCAGCAGCCAGGGGCAGGTGGAGCAGGTACCCTAAAGGGACTGCTTCAGGGCGGGGCCAGAGACAGACTTCACTGCGCACTTCTCCAGTCTTGCCCCGGGCTGGCCTGAAGGCTGGAGGTCTTTAGAGTTGGACCTACCTTAACGGTTTTATCACGAAAGGCTGTTCACATTGGGATGGGTCTGTTGATTCAAGTGGTGTTCCTTTAAGAGGCAGGAGTAATTCACACAGTCCTCAGGCAGGTGTCTTCATAAGGAACTTGCTTAGTACATTGGCTGATAGGAGAGGAGCCAGCAGAGGAGGAGAACGCATCTCTGGAGGGCTCCAGGGAAGGGGCTTGTCTCTTCTGACCGGACCTTCCTTTTTGGCCAGAGGCCAGGGCTGATCCCTTAAGTCCTCCCCTTCTCTTAAGGCCTTCTTGTGGGCCTCTCATGCTCGGCAGAAGTGCAGTTGTGATGAGAGCAACCGTGGGGAAGTGGTAACTGACTTATGTAACGGCCTCCCCTTGCAGAGGTTACATCCTTCCTCGTGTGACATTGGCCCCGTGGCTTTCATTGGACTGCCTGCTGTGTGCTGTAAGTGTCCCACCTCCGGGCGCAGTGTTGAGAGGGAACGAAGATGCCTGCTTCTAGGGTGGGCAGTGCCGAGGGGCTAGGGTGCTCTCAGGGGAGGCTTTTACAAGTGCTGCCTGTTCCTCCGAAGCTTCTAAGCGATAGTCTTCAAATACAGAACCCATCTCCAAAAAGGTTTGGCTCTCAGCCTTGCTCTCCCCAGCTTGAAAACCAGTGTCTTCTCAGACCCATTGACCTCAGCTTGGCATGATCAGCCGTTAGGCCAGAAGACGAAGACTTAAAACATTCACTGACAGAATGTTTGGGAAAGTGGCCCCTGGGAATTGCTCACTGTCTTCCATGGGCCTCCTCCCAGGGCAGAATTCAGATCCGTCAGCACAAGGGACACGGTTAATTGTTGAGGGGCTTTCGTCAGGTGTCGCTCGAGGGTTTCTCCACCACACTTTGCTCAGTCCTGGGCAGCTGGGTGGTATCGAAAAATGAAACACATTGACTTGGAAATTCTTCAGATGGTGGGTGGTTATGACTTGGGTGTTGTCATACTCCCAACAGGCTGTCACATGTTGAGACCACGGAGGAAGCATATAGCCTTAGTCAGGGGTACCCCCCACCCCCGCTGCTATCTGGAAGTCTTTCTAGCGGCCGCACCGTGAGGTGGGCAGCTCCTGTTGGATTAGTACTGAGTCAGCCCTCCTCGAGGGAGGCAGGCATGATGCTTGCAGGGTTACTGGTTGCACTTCCTCCCAAGAACAAGCCTGTACTGTGGGGATTATCTTTCCCTGCAGAGAGGGTGAAAGCTTGAATTTCAGAGGTGAGGAGGGATTCAAATCAAGGCCTGAGGTCGCCATGCTGTATTTGCTTTATTGCGCTGCCTTTCCTTTGGAGCGTAACCTCGCCTTCGGAGCGGACATGTGGTCGATGAAATTCTCATGGAGGATTACCTGCTAACCCCTGATTTTATTCTGTGATTCTTAAGTAATTTAGTAAGTCTCACTTTTCTTGTCTGCAAAGTGGAGATAAAAATACTCTGACAAGAGTACCAAGAAGAATAAATAAGACAAAAATGGGAAATGCTTTGAGAAATAGAAATCCGAGGTCAGCAGGTGGGGGATTAATGTAGTCCGAGCTCAGGTACTCCTGAGGTTGGGAACAGCGGTGGCTGGGATGGTCCCAGCCCTCCCCACCTTCTAGCATGCTCCTTTGCTTCGGTAGCCGGTAATGCTTCTCGCTGTCCTCGGCTGACCCCTTGCCTCTTCCTGAATAATTTTACTTTGTTCTTCTTAATACGGACAAAATACATTGTGCATTATATAAAAACCAGAAATACAGACCAGTCAAAAGAACATAAAAATAACCATCGCCCCATCCACCCAGAGCCAAATTCCATTAACATTATAGTGTGTTACCTTCCAGATCACCTTATCACACACTTATTATCAAGTGTGTGATTTTTTTTAGAAAAGTGAGTTTATATCATATATACTGCTTTGTGACCTGCTAACACTTTCCGTGACAACAGCTATATTTCTGCAGCATTTCAGCAGCTGTACAGTGTTTCGTTGTATGGATAAGCTATAATATATTTAACTAAAAAGCCTCTATTTTTGGACATGTAGGTCGTTTTCAGCTTTTCACTCTTACATGTAAGGCTGTGATGAACGTTCTCTCAGCCTGGTCTTTGTGCTTGTTCTAAATTAATGATTTCCCTAGGAGAGGTTTCCAGAAGTGGAGATTCTGGGTCAAAAGACAAGTATTTCTGGACTGTCCTGCAAAACCATGTAACTGTGTGCTTTCCTGCCTGCAGTGTGTGGGACCAGCCGCCTCTCATTCTGACCTCTGATCGGAAAGTGAACATTTATTCTGCAGTTTTATGAGTATAGGCTATCTGGAAAATAAAGAAAAAGATACAGCAGAAAGTAAAATCAGTCACCCTACTGCCACTTGAGTTAGTCAACAACTTTTAAAGACATATTTTAAAAATATATATAGATACATAGAAAAAATCTGTATCTATCTATATTTCTTTTAACTATATAAAAGTATATATAAAGATATATATTTTTATACACAGTAAGGATTTTTCTATATGTACTATTTTACTTTTTTCACTACATGTATATATGTGTGTGTGTGGACAATTATTTTTCCAAGTCATTAAATATCTTTGGACAGCTTTTAAGGATTTACACAGCCCTGTGCCCTATGGATATTTTTGAAACAGTTGCCTGTGGAACATCTATTGCTTCAGGTTTTCATATTACAAAGATGCTCGATAGCTTTTTGAAAAACAACTTTACTGAGATATAATTTACTCCCGTAAAATAGTGTACAATCCAGTGGTTTTTAATACGTTCAGAGTTGTGCAACCATTACCACAGTCAACTTTAGAACATTTCCAGCACCCCTCTAAAAAACAAGTACTTATTAACAGTCACTTCCCATTGTCTGATTACCCACCCCCCTCCCCCAACCCCAGCCCTAGTTGGCCAGTAGTCTGCTTTTTCTCTGTACACTTGCCTATTCTAAACATTTTAGGTAGGTGGTATGTCACAATATGTGAGGTTTGGTGTCTGGCTTCTTCCACTTGGTATACTGTTTTCAGGGTTCTCACGTGTTGCAGCACATATCATTCCTTTTTATGGCTGAATAATATTCCATTGCATGAAGGTACCACATTTTGCACATTTTGTTAATCTGTGCATCAGTTGATGGACATGAGGTTGTTCCATTGGCTGTTACCAATAGTGCTGCTATGAACATTTGTGTACAACATTTGGAGTGGAGTGTTTTCATTTCTCTTGGGCATATTCTTAGGAGTGCAATCAGTGGGTCATCTGATAACTCCATGTTTAACGTTTTGAGGAACTGCAAACTGTTTTCCAGAGTGGCTATACTACTCTGAAAGGTTACAGTTTCTCCACATCCTTGTTAACACTTTATTATCTTTTCTTTTGATTACAGACATCCTAGTATGTGTGAAGTGGTATCTCACTGTGGTTCTTAATTTGTTTCCCTAATGACGAATGATGTTGAACAACTGTTCATGTGCTTATTGGCCATTTGTGTATCCTTTTTGGAAAAGCTTGTGCCCATTTTAAAATTGGATAGTTTGTCTTTTTATTACTGAGTTGTAATAGTTCTTAATATATTCTAGATATAAGTCCCTTTACAGATATGTGGTTTTAAAATATTTTCTCCCATTCTATAGGTTGTCTTTCCACTTTCTTGATGGTATCCTTTGAAATGCAAAAGCTTTAAATTTTGATTAATTTTAGTTTACCTATTTTTTTCTTTTGTCTCTTTTGTGCTTTTGGTGTTATAGCTAAGAAACCATTGCCTAATCATGGTCACAAAATTTTTTAAAAAAAATTTAAAAGAGTTTTATAGTTTTAACTCTTACATTTAGGTCTATGATCTACTTTGAGTTAATTTTTGATACAGTGTGGGGTAGGGGTCCAACTTCATTCTTCTGTCTGTGGATATCCAGTTATTTCAGCACCATTTGTTGAAAGACTATTTTCCCCCCTCGAATAACTTTGATGTCTTTGTTGAACTCAACTGAATGTGAATGTATAGGTTTATTTATGGACTCTCAATTCTATTATGTTGGTCTATGTGTCTGTCCTTATGCCAGTACCACCCTGTCTTTATTTCTGTAGCTTTGTAGGAAGTTTTAAGATTGGGAAGTGTGAGTCTTCCAACTTTGTTTTTCTTTCCAAGATTATTTTGGCTTTTCTGGATCCCTTACATTTCCATATAAGTTTTAGGATCAAATAGTCAATTACTGCAAAAAAAAAAAAAGCTTGCTTGGAATTTGATAAGAATTATGTTGAATTTGATAAGGATCGTGTTGAATCTGTAGATCAATTTCGGTAGTGCTGCCATCTTAACAATAGTAAGTCTTCTAGTCCACGAACATGGGATGTCTAATTCCTTTCAAAAATGTTTCATAATTTTCAGGGTACAAGTCTTACATTCCTTTTGTTAAATTAATCCCAAGTTTTATTCTTTTGGATGCTATCATAAGTGGAATTGTTTTTTTCAGAATGTTCATTGCTCGTGTATAGAAAACAAACTTACTTTTGTATATCGATCTTTTATCCTACCACCTTTATTAGATCCAGCAATTATTTGTGGATTCTCTAGGGCTTTCTATAATAAGATCATGTCACCTGTAAATAGGATAGTTTCACTTCTTACTTTCCAATATGAATGCCGTTTATTTCTTTTTGTTGCCTGATTGCATTGGCTAGAACCTCTGGTACAATGTTGACTAGAAGTGACTAGAGCAGAGATGTTTGTCTTAGGAGGAAAGCTTTCAGTCTTTGAGCAGTAAGTACTATGCTAGCTGTGAGTTTTCCATAAATGGCCTTTATCAGGTTGAAGTTCTCTATTTCTAGTCTGTTGAGTGTTTTTTTTTATCATGAAAGGGTATTAGATTTTGCCAAGTGCCTTTTCTACTGAAATTGTGTAATCTTTGTGACTTATTCTTCTAGTAGGGTGTATTATATTGATTGATTTTCACATGTTAAGCTAGCCTTGCATTCTTGGAATAAACCCCACTTGATCATGGTATATAATCCTTTATATGTTTCTGAGCTTGGCACACTCATATTTTGTTGAGGATTTTTACATCTGTATGCATAATGGTGTAGTTTTCTTGTGATATCTTTGTCTGGTTTTGGTATCAGGTTAATACTGGTGTCCTAGAGTGAGTTGTCAAGTGTTACCTCCTCTTTTATTTTTTGGAAGAGTTTGTGAAGGACTGGTGTCAATTCTTCGTTAAATATTTGTTAGAATTCACCAGGAAGCCATCTGAGCCTGGGCTTTTCTTTGTAGGAAGTTTTTTGATTACTAATTCAGTCTCTTGATACTCTGCTATTTTAATAGATTTTAATAGCCTTGACTTGGTCCCCTCTTTTTCTACACGGCATCTTTTCATCGGAGCGCTGGGCCTTTTGATCATGGCAAAGAGTCCTGGTCAGAGAGGAATTATCTTTAGCCAGTTCCCATTTGCGGGGTGGATGACTCTGAAGAGCAGTCTCTGTTTTATTCCACAATAATCCCTTGAGTAGCAGCTCACTCCATGTTATAACGTAAACTCAGTACACGTCCCAGTCAAGGGAAGCAGCACTTCCTATATTTGCAATTGACTGACAAGATCAGCCTGGTGGATGAGTCCTATTTTTTCCTGCTAGGAAACTGCCAGCCACTGCCAGGTTTTAAGCAGGAGGAAGAATGGCTTAATTAAGTTCATAAGCAAGAACGATCTTTCTGGCACAGAGTGGAGAATAGATTAGAAGGAATTAAAGATTATGGGGAAGGAGAGTGGCTGGAGAGGTGAGCTGGCTTTGGCTTCTGCGTTTCAGGGGGCCTGACTTTTGCAGGATATTTCAAGCTGCTGAAATTAGTTGGCTTCTGCCTGGGCTCAGCCAGCAGCCCACTGGCAGGAAATTAGAGGGCAAGAGGAGGGAGAAGCCAGATATTTCTCTGTCTGTGTCCCTCAGGCAGCACCTCTGACAGCAACTGTGTCTCTTCAGTTGCTCCAGCTGTGGGCAGATAAACCCTCCCTCTGTGCTTTCAGCTCCCACTGGGTTCTGTCCCCAGCTTCTTCTAACTCCATCCCCTCTCTCTGTCTTTTCCAGCCCTAGTGATGTTAGTGGCCTTCTGCTGTTACAGAATTCGGGGGTGCCATACCACCCTGTCTGGCTTCTCATCTGTTTCATCCCTTATGTAGATAATCCCATATATCAAATCTCCTTTAACTGAAAGAACTGGAGTGATTCCTTTGTCCTAGCTGCATCCTGACAGATACTGCAAAAGCCTGGGTTGCAGGAGGCCATTGAGATGGTATGTGTGTTGCGGAATTGCTGTGGGAAGGTGGTTGAGGGAGGCATCAAGATGACTGTGAGGTTTCTCGCTTAGCTCACTGGGCAGGTAATGCTGCTGTTGAATCAGGTAAGGTTTACAGGAGGAGGAGCCACTTTTCCTTAGAAGCTGGGGAGAAGGTGCTGGGTTGGAGTTGAACATGGTGATACCACTGAGACCACAAGGGGGCGCTGTACAGGGAACAGTTCCAATTCCTGAGCTGCTGCTCAGCATTAGGGCCAGGGCTGCTAAGCTGTATTGATTTGTTGGTCAGGATTCAGCGTTGGACTGTGTGTAGATTTGGTTACAACCCAGGAGGGCTGAATCTTGCTATGAGGACCACAGAGAGTGAGGAAGGCAAGAGGCCCAGCATGTAACGGGGAGTTCTCCTTGTTGGCTGGGTGCCTGCCAGGCTCTGGGAGGATGCAGGGAGGCAGGATGCAGATGACAGAGAGCTTCCCCCCGGGGTTTACAGGACCTAAAACTCATCAGCATTTGTACATCTGTGGCAGATTTATATTCTTAAGTAAGTTAAAATGTGAAGGCAGTAAGCAGTGTGAGGCTTAATGAACTATGGGAAAATCCATGCTAGGGTGGTCAGGAGTGGACTGCCTTCCCCGCCGTCATGATCTTTTCCCTTATCGTTGAAGCTGGGGCTCCTGCTGAGTTCTGCGAACCACGACAAGTCCCGGCACGGTGGTGCATTCTTCCAGACTCTGCAGCCTCTGTCCCGATCTGGCCAGGCTGGGCCCATGGCCCGCTCTGACCCACCCACGCCCTGTTCCAGGCGGCCTGCCGGCCCACCCAGCTCGCCCCTGCCAGGCCTCTTCCCTCATCTGCTTGTCTTCTCCCTCCGGCTCGGAGTACTTTCCTCTTCCCTGCGAGGAGTCCACCCGCGGGGACACCTGGGTGACTTCAGCCTCTCCTTCCTCTGATCGCACCTCTGTTGATAGTTAGAACCATCCAGTTTGGCATGCCGTTTTTGTTTAATTATTTCACATCTGTCACTTTCCTCTCCCAGACTAGATTGCGTCGTTAATTAATTAAATCAGCAAATATGTGAGTGCCTGCTCTGGGGGGCCCGGAGGCTGTGCCACACCTAAGCTTTTGCTGCATATCCCAGGTTTGCACCAGGTCGGTGCTCGCCATACAGGGGTACTTGTTATGCGATGGTTCCTTAAATGTTTTTCCCTGGCATCCAGGACCACACCACCAAAGACAGACTCTATCTGAGTAACACAAGTTGCTTAAGCAAAAGTGCAGTGTTCTTAGCATATTCTGAAACACTCGTCATTTTAAAGGAAAACAGATTCTGGTTTGGGTGTGATATGAAACAAATCATCTTGTCTCTAACTCCTCTTCTACCCACACTTGCCTTCAGGTTGGATTATCCCAAATTGTGGACTGTCTTTCAGGTTGTTTGGCTGTGAAGAGCCCGTCTCCCATGGCTCATTTTCTTTGAGAGCCAGGGACTCCTTAATGTGGTTTTTCTCCCCTGCGTTGTGTGCTAGCCACTCTGCTTCTCACTCTTAGGACTTGGGTCCTTATTTCTAGGATCTCCTTGGGGCCTAGACTCATACAAAGCTGGCCAGGTTATAAAAGACCACCTAGTCCAGACTCCCATTTAATATTTTAAAGCCAGGACTCCCGACTTCTAGTACAGTGCTTGTTCTGCCCCCACCATCACTTGGCTTCCATCATTTCCAAACCACGTCTGGTGTTCATTTTCTTCCCCCAAATGTTCCTGATGCCTTGGGAATGAAAAAAGCATCCATATTTGGAAAGCTCAGAGCTCCCTGGGGGCGGGAGCAGAGCACAGACTGTTCTGTGGAGAGGGAGGGTGTCAGAGCCCGCACTGCCGCCCTCCCCCAAGCACCTTGGGGCTGGTGCAGAGGAGCAGGCAGCCGTGCGGGGCCCTGGCTGGGCCTCCCTGCACAGTCCCTTGACCCATGGGACAGAGAACTGTGACCGCCCTGCAGGAGACACTACAGCCTCACAAGACAGGGAGAGGAACTCAAGTTTGTTAAGTTCCTACTATGTGCCAGGTTCTGGAATAATAGTAGTAAATTAATAATAGTAATTACAACATAAAAAAAAAAAAACCTGCTAAATGGCCTCTAAGCACTTGCCCCTTAACGTCCTTAGTCCTCACACGGGTAGAGAAGAGTCCTCAGTTAAGAGGAGGTGGACCCTCAGTTTCAGCCCCCATTTTTTTTCTTCTTTCCTGTCAGGTGCTTGCTTTGTAGATTGTGGGTGGTGTAACCTTTGTGTAAGAACTCCCAGGTTCAGAGACTGTGAATGCCACACTGAAAGAGGCTAAGTCTACCCTGGTGCTCTGTGAGGTGCCTTGGTTTGCATTCAGCGGCACCCAGAGCTGGTTGGACGTTGCAGGAGGTCTTGGAAAACATCCTTTTCCCTGGACAACGTAAATAACAGCCTTCTTACTGAAACAGGGTTCTTTAGTATTCTGGGCATGTTAAACAACAGGAATTCCACATTAGATCTCTGAGCGGATCACATGCTAAAAGCTCAGTCTTGGACCACACCAACCTGAGGTGGGGGGTGAGGGGACTTGCAGGCAGCGAGCGCCAGTCGAGGTCTTCCCGCAGTGCCGATCGCCGCCGCCAGAGGGCGCGGGCGGCGCGTCCTTGCTGCGGAGCTCGCGCATGCGCGGAGCCGTCCCAGCGGCCATGGCCCTGAAATTTGGATCATTCGGAGGTTCTACTCGAGGTCAGGGATCGGAGAAGAAGCGTGAACTTGCCAGCCGTCTTTATTAACCTTGGATCACTGAGCTTCCTAAGAGACTCCTGGGCCGTTTCTCGAAAGCTGTGCCTTGTGGAGGCGATTACACACATGCCCACCGGTTCTTATTAGGCCGGAACCGAACCTCTGCTGATGTGCGCGTTTACTGTTCTGTGGCCACGGCGTTAACAGAGACTCCCACTGGAGCTGACAGCCTTCAGGACATTGAACAGTCAGTGCACGGATCACTTGAAAAGAGAAAGGAGTTACAAGTATGAGTTCTGGTAGTGGAGGTTTAGCAGAAGTTGATGTGCCTCCTTTTTTTCATGAACTGAAAAATAAATCCCTGGTCATAAGAACTGTAGAAGCCCAAGGAGGATTTTCCTAAAATACTTCTTAGTAGATTACTGTCAAGTCTTAAAGTGACAGAACCTAATCCTGACCTTTATGAATTGGATAGTTGCTAATGACCGTGACCTTCTAGGTATCCTGGAGCCTGAGGACAGCCTGGACAGGATGCTTCCTCCCTGCAGGAAAATTCTTCAGTCTGTTGGAGGCTGTGTCTCAGCTACCGTGGACCTTTGCTTATAGTGAGCACATTGCAGCAGGGCTCAGGGTTGTCTCTGCCAGTACCTGCTGTGTGACCTGGGGCAAATCATGAACCCTCTCTGAGTTTAAATTTCCTTATCTGCAGAATGAGGAGAGGAGAGGAGAGAAGATAAGGGATCCAGTTTTTTCCTTTAGAAGCTGCTTGTCTTTTTTCTTAGAAGCCTTGAGATCCCTTCAGGGGCAGTGAATAAAGGTAGCTTGACAGAAAACTATCCATGAGTGGAGAGAATGAGGTGGCAGAGGTGGGGCCAGGGGTGACCTTGCAGTGCTTCTGCCCATGTGCAAAATCCAGAAGATGTGGGAGAGGGATGTGACTGGGAGGAGCTGAGAGGCCTGTGGCCTGCTGGGGATCTGCTGTGTAAGCCTCCTGGAGCTGTTGACCTCGGACTCGGTGATCTCTCCGGTCTCTTCCCATCTAGATTTAGTGATTCCACAAACGGCGGGTGGCTTGATGCCCTGTTACATGTAGCCACTCATCTCAGGTTGCTAGTCAGAGCTTCCTGTTTATATTTAGATGGTGTAAGAAGAGTAAGAGCCCTTTTACTGCTGCTGACCCATATTCATATTTACTGTTGGTTGTGTTGTCAGGCTCCTCATTGGTTCTTTTTTTGCAAGTAAGCAGAGACTCAAAGAGCCCCAAAAAAGTTTGGGGGCTGGAGCCTTAGGTGAAGGTCCACCGAGGTGCTTGTTCCCAGCTCTTCCCTGACACCCCGTCTGTCTGAGTCACTGTACTTTTCACATTGTTTTGGAAATGTCTTTCTCCTGCATTCCCTAGAGCCGGGCCTTCTCGAGGGAGAAGACTGTGTCCTGCTCTGGGAAGCCCAGCTGTGGAGCTCAGGGAGAATTTATGGAGAAGGGAGAGGCACAGCACATCTGTACACTGGCTGCTGTCATTCCTTGCTGTAGTCAGGGCATCCGGCGGCTGCGCTTAGCACGGCAGGAATCCCGTAATTCTTAGAAAAGAGGCTTGAACCAAAACCAAAGTTTACATGCCATCATGTATTATCAAGGTTGAGGGCTGTGCTGAAACATCAGCTGTGCTTAATGCAGTGGTGGGGATTAGTGGGGAGTGGTGGGGATGTAGATGATTGCTATTTTCTTCTCAGTGCTTTTCTGTATCTGTACAGATAATCCTGAAAAAAAATGAGGAGGATTGTCATCCCCCCAGGAAAGATGCTTGTTGATAATCGTAGTTACTGTCTATCAAGTACTTCCTTTCCTGTAGCTGGACTGAGGGCCAAGCCTCATGATAATCAGTTGGAGCAAGTGCTGTTGTTTTCATTTGCTTGATGAGGCAACAGAGGCCCTGAGATACTGAGGAAGCTGCTCTAAGCCGCAGAGCTAGAAAGTGGAGAAGCACGGGTTTGATTCTTCCAGGTCTGTCTACTCATGTATTTTCATGTATTTTCCATGTCCATGTATTTTTTTCACTTCTTAATATTCTACCCAGCAGATTGGTTACTGTAGCACAGAGATTAAAAATAATATAACAAAACATAGGATTACCACCTGACCTACTAATTCCATTCTAGGTATATACCCAAGAGAATTGAACGCATACGTCCATACAAAAACCAGTACATGAACGTTCATAGCAGCATGATTCGTAATAGTCAAAAAGTGTAAACAACCCAAATGTTCATCAACTGTTGAACAGATAGATAAAGTGTGTTAGATCCATACAATGGGATATCGTTCAGCAACAAAAAAGAGTGGAGTATTTGGAACTAGAGAAGGAGGTTGTGCAGTATTGTGAATGTAGTAAATGTCGCTGATTTGTTCACTGTAAAGTGGTTAATTTTATGTCATGTGAATTTCTTCTCAATTTAAAAAAAAGGTCTGCAGTACCGATACATGCTGCAGTGGGTATGGACCTTGAGAACGTTACGCTAAGTGAAAGAAGTCAGATACAAAAGGTCGCGTATTGTATGCTTCCATGTATGTGAAATATCTAGAAAAGGGAAATCCATAGTCAGAAAGTGGATTAGCGGTTGCCAGGGTCTGGGAGGAGCGTGGAATGGGGAGCAACTGCTAATGGGTGTGGGATTTCTTTTTGGGGTGAAGCAGATGTTCTGGAAATAGCTAGTGGTGATGGGTCCACAACTATGTGAAGATACTAAAGCCACTGAGTTGTACATTCAAACAAATGAATTTTGTGTTATGTGAGTAATATGTCAATAAAACTGTTATTAAAAATGTATATAAAGATAATATAACAGATGAATAAATCCTGCCACTTGGAGACCTGCCAGAGTACTGTTACCTAAAGATAATAGTGATGTAACGAACAATCATGATAGTTACTGGGCTGTGAGTGCTCACCATGCGCCAGGAACTGTTCTAAGCACATAATGTTTTACATATAACGTCAGCTGCGGAGGAGGGACCAGGGAGCCTGGCTCCAGCCCACGTGCTCAGCCGCTAGGGAGTACTGCTTTACACGTGAATTCAGATAAACCCGAGACACGCGCGAGTGTATGGAGAGGCTAAGAGCAAGGACTCAGAGTCATACGTGACACTTCAGAGCCCCAGTTCCCTACCCTCTGAAATGAGGCTGATAGTAGATTCTCCCTCCTTCTTGGGAAGATTAGAAAATTATGTCAAACTCTCAGAAGGGTGTCTGGCATGTAGGTAGCGCTCACTGCATGTTGTTATTACTATCCTATGGTTACTAAGCAGAGACTTGAAGAGCATTAATTCAAATTATTTAGTGAACATTTCAGGTTGAATCAGCATCTCATTTGCTCACAGAATTATAAAGCTGGAAGGGACATTATAAGATCATCTGCTGTAGCAAGTGAATGTCTGATTCAGGGCTTGTCATCTCCTTCTTTATAAGCGGGGTGTGTGTGTGTGTGTGTGTGTGTACATGCACACCTCCTCAGAGGAATATGATGACTCTGGAAGGAAGACAGCAATTTCTTAAAGCACCCAGAAGGGGCTAACCACGGCTCCCAGCCCAGAGACCACTAAAGATCACGGAAGCTCTGGATTAACAAGGACTTCACAGGAGGTCCTGGCCAGCCCCGACCCCTCAGTGTTTGCGGGTTTCCCTCAGCATCCCTGCTCTGCAGCCTGTGTCGGGGCTTGTCTTGAGTTGAGTGCATCTGGCACCTGTGGGAACCTGGCTGTTCTAGAGGCGAGAACCTGGAGTTGCTCCTGCCAGCACTTTGCTGCGAGAATCTTGAATCACTTTTCCAAGTTTCTTTTTAGCCTTGGAATTTGAGATCCCTGGAAATTGTCCTACTGTCTTTGAAGTCCTTGCCACAGAGGCCTGGTATTGTAATAAAGGTTTTCTGGTACTTCCAGTTATAAACTCCCCTGTGGGTCATGTTACAGCAAAGCATCAGAGTGTACCTGTCCCGGGCCTGGCTTCAGAGATGCGGTTAAGATAAATGAGGAAACAAAGCCTAATGTTGTAGTACATAGTTCCTATAATTATATTTTATGGCCTTTTATTGTGTTGCATAACTCCGTAAGAAATTAATTCCCTGTTCATTTTAATGCGATTAAAAAAATCAAAATATTTGTTTTGGCTGTTATTCCTCCAAAGTCATACAGCTCCAGATGGTATCCCAGAAGTTCAACCCTCACGACACAGACGAGGACTGGGAGGCCTGGCGACCCAGGGGCTTGCCTAGGGTGATGCAGCTCTTGGTGGGAAAGGACACCACTGCCCTGAGGCTCTGGACTTTGATTTCTATGCCTTTACAATTTGAAACTCATTTTTATTGTCACTCCTGTTATCAGACACTGAATATGCTGTCTGCAGCTCGGTGAGGCAGGATATTGTGAGCACTTTGGGGGTCAGGTAGACCAGGGGTCGAAACTTGGCTCTGCCGTTTATTAGCTGTGGGGCCTGAAGTTCACTTTTATCTATAAGGTGCTATTAACACCTTACTTGCCACGGTGGCTGTGGGGATTTGAAGTAAGTGGTGTGTGTCAAACCCTAGGCATAGTCCTGGGTGCTGAGTATGGCCTTGAGAAATGAACCTTTACAGTTATTGAAACTCTTCAATCTTACATGCTCAGATCAGGCTCCTGGCTGAGGGATCTCAAATTTAGTAAATCCTGAAAGTATTTGGGAGTGTTAACCTATCAGTGATCGCTGGATTTTTTTTTTTTTTTTTTTTTTGGCAATGAGACGTGTAGCTCTCCACTAACTCAGCCGAACCTCCAAGGATGTGTAGCTCTTGAGGAAATAAAATGGGGCTCCTTTTCAGAGATGATGAAACCTTGGTTTGGAAGGAAACAAAGGATGGGGAGTCCAGTTTGCCATATTATGCTCTGTAAGATACACCTGAATAGAGCAATGTGGAGGCTGAGTGCATTGGAGCTCTTACATGTCCAGGGTCCTCAGCTGCTCCTCACTGCCTAGTGCCCCTCTCAACCATGATGTCCCACTGCTTCCCCCGCGTCTGCACAGCACCTCCACTTCCCGGAGCCCACCCTGCCTCGGACTTTTGGAGTATCACCTGGGGCAGGAGCCACTTGTCCCAGCTCATGGGCCCCCTTGTAATCTCCAGTTCTGGCCCCTGCACAGACCTTCGGCAAGTCACTGAGCTCCTGTTTCTTTTCCTACAAGATTTGGACAAGGACAGTACCTGTTAGACAGAACTCAAATTACTAATGCATGTGGAAGAGCTTTGAAGCAGTCAAATGGGACCTAAATGATTTTATTATCATTAGTTTAGTTAAAATGTGTTATTACTCTTCACAGAAAGGAACTTTCAGAATCAGAAATGAGTCTATCTGTGGGAATTTCCACAGGGAAGGGAGATAAATTTGGGTCCAGTGGCTACTCAGCGTTCTTGAAATCACGACACATAATCAGCCACTTTTCTCACCCTTGCTTTTAAGCTGGCCTTGATGACTGGTCACGGAACACTTAGATTCTATTCTTTTTTTACACAGCTTTGACTTTGCAGTTGCAGATCATATTGAGATGTTCATTAGGCATTGCTGTCACACCAGCTGTTTATCAAATCTGTTTTTCACTTTTTTGTCATGCATTCCTCTGGAAAAGAGAAAGTGACTAAAAGCATTATTGACGATAGCTATCCAAACTGACAAGGTGTCATCTGACATTTTAATGGGGGCCAATTTGGACCATGACCTCCGGACTCTGCTTCTCAGACAGTGTTGATCTGATCCCAGACACTTGAAAATTTATAGTCAAGTCCAGAGGTCCTGTACACAGCTTTTGACAGATAACTGAGCTGCACAGCCATGAGTTCACTGTGGTAAACAACTCCGCTGCTGCTCTGAGATGTGCGCAGTGCCCGTGGAATGAACGTCACATCATCTGAGAGAAAGAAAGGGACAGTATTTACCATAAAAGGCCTCCTACCTGAGAATGGACTCCTTGTCAAGGACCCACTTGCCAGCCAAGACGTTGGGTGTCCATGTTTCTGCCTCATTAGAATAGGAATCCACAGAACACAGTGCTCTCCTCACGTGGAGTAAGTTGTGTAGCTGAAGTGAATATTCTTACCAACTGCCTGGCTGTGAATTGCAGCCCTAGATGACTGGATTTCAGAGATTTCAGAACACACAGTACAGGTGACAGTCGAACTGTGTTGAGCTGGATTTTCTTTGACTCCGTGGGCTTGGCAGGTCCCTGAGGGCCTGGGTCATCTTCGTGCGCATTAGTGGTCAGAGTCCATCCTGTAGTAGTAGAGAGTGCCAAAGACTAGACCCACTTCTTCCTGGCCCTTTGACACACTCTGGAGAATTTGCTTCCTTCGTATTAAATCCCTGATATCAACTTGCATATTATTTGATTGCTTCTCATACAAGCAGAAGGCAGATTATGAAACAATTTCTTTCTTTTTGTTGTCTTCTGGTGGTTTTAGTTTTGCACAAATGAGCACTTAAAGCACATTTAGGAGTGGTATTTGTTCAGTTTATCTTGTATTCTCCTTCAGAGAAAATTTCAAGAGGTTGAAACAGAGTTTACACTAGAGAGAGACTGCTTAGTGATTTTTTTTTTTTTTTTTTTTTTTTTTGCAAATGCATTAACAACTTTGGCTCTAAATGGAAAGGGAGTGAATATTGAGCACTGAGGACTGGAGGGACATTAAAACAGTTATTATATCTATTCTTCACATTCAAAGTTTAGTAGAGACATAGAAGTTAAAAATAGACCTAAATCTGATTTCTAGAGATGAAACTTACCAATGTCTAAGATGGAAAACACACTGGATGTGATTAATGGCAGATTAGACATTGAAGAAAAGATTAGTGAACTTGAAGATGTCACAACAAACTCCATCCAGAGTGAAACAGAGTGATTTTTTTTTTAAACTGGAAAGAGCATAAGTAAGTTGTGGGATAACTTCAAGTGGCCCAATATGTGTATAACTGGAGTCCCCTAAGGAAGGGGGAGGGTAACAACAACAACAAAACTTGAAGAAATAATGGCTGAATGTTTCTCGAATTTTATGAAAACTGTAAATCCTCAGATCCAGAAAGTTCAGCAAAGCCCAAGTACAAGAAACATGAAGAAAACAAAACCAAAGCATGTTGTAATCCAAACTGCTCACAGCCAGTGATAGAGAGAAATCTTAAAAGCAGCCAGAAAAAAAGACACATTACATGCAGATGAATAAACATAACGGTGACAGCAGATTTATTGTCAAAACCCATGCTAGTGAGAATCCATAGAGCAACATCTTTAGTCCTGGGGGGTGGGGGACATGGGGGGAAGCAAGCTGTAAACCCTGAATCCCACACTTGATGAAAGTATTCTCAAATGTACAGGCCAAATAAAGCCTTTTTCAGACATACAGTGATGGAAAGAGCGCATCACCAGCTGAGCTGCACTACAAGAAATGCTGAAGGAATCCCTTTAGGTAGGATACCAGAAAGAAACACGAATCTACATGAAGAAACAAAGAGCCCTGGAAACCGTAACAATATGGGTAGCTCTATCAGTTTTTCCTCCTTATTTAAGTGTCTTTAAAAGATAACTGACCATTTCAAATAAAAGTAATAATCGTGTAATGTGGGGGATTTATAATCTGTGTAAGAGTATAGAGTATATAATAAGAAAATAAGAACTGGAAAGAGAGAAATGGTAGTATGCGATAGTAAAATTATGTGGTATAATGTCAATAATAGTAAACCTTAAAGCAACCACTGACAGTTATGCTCAGAGACTTCAATACCCAGTTTCAACAAATGACAGAACAAGTAGACAGATGATCAGTAAGGATACAGAAACCTTGCACAACACAATCTACTAGTTTTACCTAGTTGACATTTACATGTCACTCCACCCAACAGCAGAATATATGTTCTTTTCAAGATTCTTATGAAGATTGACCATATTCTGGGCAAGAAGTAAGTTTCAAGAAACTTAGAGGGGGAGGTTCCAGTATGTTCTCTGACCTGTGTTGGGATCCCCAAGACCACCCTCAGATCAGTGATTCACTAGAACTCAGGAAAGCTGTCATACTCATGATGAGTTTATCACAGCAAAAACCTGCAGATTAAAATTAGTAAAGGCCAAAGGTGCATAGGGCAGAGTCCAGAAGAGACCAGGCTCAAGATTTGTCATCTTCTCCCAGTGGGTGGTATGGACAGCACTTAATTCTCTGAGCAACGATGCAGAAACACTACACTAATGGTGTACTGCCAGTCAGGGAAGCTCGCTGAGGCCACCATGTCCAGCGTTTGTATGAGGGATGAGTCATGTAGGCATAGAGTGCCCGTGGGACTTAATTATTCATTCTCTAGTCTCTCTAGAGATCATACTGATACAGTATGACTCAAGACCTACACCATAAATCACATTCTAAGTAGAACTATCTGGTGTGGCCTGAGGACCCAGATGTACAAAGACATTCTTATCGGGTAGGATATTCCAAGGGCTTAGAGCTTCTCTCCCAGCTGGTCAAAGGCCAGTCCTTTCTCTGCAGTGTGCAGAATTTGAACATCTCAAGCCTGTTTAGCCCTTTGCTACACAGACCATAATGGAATTCATTTAGAAATCAATAACAGAAAGATCTTTGGACAATACCCAAGTATTTGGAAACTAAATAACACATTTATAAAGAAGAATTCAAAAGTTAAGTTAGAAAGTATTGTGAGCTGAGTGAAAATTAAAACACAATATATCAAAATTTGTAGGATACTGCTAAAGCAGTACTTAGTGAGATTTATAACACTAAATGCCTATATTAGGAAAGAAAAAAGGTCCCAGCTTTATACTTTGGCTTCCACCTTAAGAAACTGGAAAATGAAGAGTAAATTAAATCCAGTGTGTGTAGAAGAAAGGAAATAATAAAGATCAGAGCAGACATAAATGAAATAGGAAACAAGGAAAGTAATAGAGAAAAATCCATGAAACCAAAATCAATGAAATCAAGAGATCTTTATTGAGAATTTCAACAAAACTGATAAACCGTTAGCCAGACTGTTAAAGGTAATTAAAAGAGAGGACACAAATTGTCATTGTCAGGAATAAGAGAGATGTCGCCATGAGAGACTCTACAGATGCTGAAAGGATCAGGGAGCATTGTAGCCAACACCACACCAATACATCTGACAACTTGGGAGAAATGGACAAACTACTTAAAGGATATAAACTACCAAAGCTCACTGAAGAACAAAGAGATAATCTGAACAACCCTAAATCAAAGAAATAGAATTTATAGTTAGAAAGTTTCCCACAAAGAAAACTGCAGGCCAAGATGACTTTGCTGGAAAAGTCTACCAAACATTTAAGAACAAAATAATAATTCTACATGAACTCTTCCAGGAAGTTAAAGAGGAGGGAATACTTCTCAAGTCATCTTGTGAAGTTAGCACTTAACCTTAATACGAAAACCAGACAGAGAGATTACAAGGAAACTATAGACAAATATTCCTCATGAACATAGATGGAAAAAAATCCAAGCAAAAATTTTAACAAATCAAATCTAACAATATAGGATTGTTGAAGGATAACACATCATGGTCAATAGGTTTATCTCAGAAAATTTGGTTTAACATTTGAAAAATCAATCGATGTAGTTCACCACATTAAGAAACTAAAAAAGAAAAAGCCGTATGATTATCTCAAAAGATGGAAAAAGGACCTGAGAAAATCCAGCATCCATTTTTGATATAAATGCTTAGCAAAATTAGTGTGGAAGGGGTTTTCCTCAACCTAAAAAAGGAAAACCTTATAGTTAACATCAAACTTAGTGTGAAAGGCTGCTTTCTCCCTAAGATCAGAAATGAGATAAGGACGTCTGCTCTCACTGCTACTGTTCAACATTGTACTAGAGGTTCTTGACAGGGCACTAAAGCAGCAAGGCAATAAATAGAAATAAAAGGCATCCAGATTGGAAAGGAGGAAGTAGAACTGTCTTTATTTGCAAACAACATGATTGTGTGAAATTTTTATGGAATCTACAAAAACGGTAGTAAAACTAGTAAGTGGATTTAGCACGGTTACAGAATACAAGCTCAGAATTCAAAAATCATTGTATTTCTGTACATTAACAGTGAGCCAAAGAAAATTAAAATTAAAACAGTACCTTATAACAGCGTAATAAATATGGAATACTTAAGGGTAAATCTGAGAAAAGGTTTGCAAGACATGTGCCCTGAAAGCTACAAACCATCGCTGAGAGCTGCTAAAGACGACATACGTGAATAAAGAGACATGCTGTGTGCATGGGTTGGAAAATTCAATACCATTTAGATTTCAGTTCTCCCCAAATTGATCTACAAATTCAACACAAATCAATCAAAATCCCAGCCAACTTTTTAGAAATTGACAAGCAAATTTTATGTGGAAATGCAAGGGACTAAGAGTAGCCAAAAAACTGAAAAAGAAGAATAAAATTGGAGCACTAACACTCCTTTCAAGATTTATAAAGATGCAGTAGTCAAGACAGGGTGATACTGGCATAAATATAGACAAAAGATCATTGGATCAGAACAGAGGGTCTAGAAATAGCCTCATGTGTTTATGCCCATCTGAGTTTTTACAGAAGTGCAAGGCAATTCAATGGAGAAAGGAAGATCTTCAATAAGTATACTGGAACATTCAGATGCCTTTTTGCAAAGAAGTAAACATTGATCTATATCTTGCAACATACACAAAAATTACTTTTTAATGGATTATAGACCTAGATGTAAAGCCTGAAAGTGTAAAAATTCTAGAAGAACGTATAGGAGGAGAAACCCTTTATAACCGTTTGAAGACATGAAACCAAAAGCACAGTCTGTGAAAGAAAATATTGGTAAATTTGACTTCGTCAAAATTAAAAATTTCCAGTTGTCAAAAGACATGTTAAAGGAATGAAAACACAAATCACGGACTGAGAGAAAATATTTGCAAATCACATATCTGATAGAGGGTTTGTATTCAGAATATAAGGAGAACTCTCAAAACTCAGTAATAAGAAAACGAACAACCCAATAAAAGTGACTAAAAGATTTCAATAGGCACTTCACCAAGGAAGATGTATGGATAACAAACAAGCACATAAAAAGATGGTCAGTATCATTAGTCATGATGGAAATGCAAATTAAAACCGCAGTGAGTTACTCCTCACATCCCCTTAGATGGCTATAAAACAATAGTCAATAACAAATGTTGACAGGAATGTGGAGAAACTGGAACCCTCATTGCTGGTGGGAATATGAAGTGCTATAGCCACTTTGGAAAACAGGTGTTTCTTAAACAGTTAAAAATAAATTTACTATCTGACCCAGCAATTCTACCCCTAGTTATCTACCCAAGAGAATTAAAAACATATGTCTACACATAAAAATTATACATGAGTGTTCACAGCAGCATTATTCATATTAGCCAAAAAGGAAACAGCCCAAAGTCCGTTACTGGCAAGTGAACAGATAAAATGCAACATACAACATACACCATACAGCAGTGAAAAGAAATGGAGCATTGCTATTAACTTAGATGAACGTCGAAAACATTATGCTAAGTGAAAGAAACTAGACACAAAATACCATGTATTCTATGATTCTATTTTTATGAAATGTCCAGAAAAGGTAAATCTACGGAGACAGAAAGCAGATTAGTGGTTGCCTGAAGGCTGGGGGTGAGAATAGGGATCAGCTTCTTTTGGGCAGAAAGGATCATTTGGGGATGATGGAAATATTCTAAAACTGGATTGTGCTGATGGTTGCACAACTCTATGAGTTATTAAAAATTGTTGAATTTTACTTAAAGTAAATGAATTCTATGGCATGTAAATTATCTCTCAGCAGAGCTATTTTTTTTTTAAAAAAAATGGTATACAGTGGTCCAGACAGATTTTCAGCTTGAATATCAAATGGTGCTTTCTGTGGGTATTGTTATCGGTGCTCCATTTTGATGTTCCATTTTGTCCTTAGAGAGGGTGGAGAATATGCTTCTCTAATGTTATCTGGCCAGCAATAGTAAAAAATTAAGCTCTATGAAAAATAACTCACCGTTTTTGTATGTTTGAATTTTAGGACTTTGTTTAGAGAAGTTGCCTATTTCCTCTTCTGCCAGTAATCTCCACGTGGACCGGGAACAGGATGTCATCACCTGTTACGAAAAAGCGGGGGACATTGCACTCTTGTACCTCCAAGAGATAGAAAAGGTAAGTGAGGACCATGTCTTCGTTCAGTTGATAATTTTTTACAATTTCAAATCAGACTGTACAGAACTGTGATCAATCTCTGGAAACCTTCAGCTTGTCTGTCTCTGGGTGCAAAGCTTTACTTGTAATCTTTAATGCTAAGGAGAGTGTGGTGGTGAATGTAGCACCTTGTGAAAATAGATGGGTCAATGTTTGGGAAGCATTTTAACATCCCCTGGGCATAAATGACAGTACACATCTATTCATACCCTCAGTGTCCTGAGACTGGCCAATCATTCCTGTTCTCGTATGCAAAATGGGTTGAGCTTCAGTTGTTCTTGTGTGGACTATGTACCGACAGAGGGTACATCTGGGATTGAGAAGCTTTCCCTCAGTGGTCATGCCAAGGTCTCCTGGGGACTCTGAACTGAGCTATCGGGAGCAGGTGGTGTATCCCCGAGACCATCTGGGATGGTTTTCTCCCAGCAGCCAGTGGTTAGCCTCTGGTGTGGGGAGAACCAGCAGCTGAGCCGAGGGCCACCTGAGCAGAGAACGAGTGAGCGAGGGGCCCTGAGTTCACACGCTCAGGCAGAGGAGGCTGGAGGCTGGATGGGGATGGGGATGTGTGGGCAACTGGTCTGTTTAGAAGGATCACTGGCTTTTGGCTCCGCACTTTACTGTTACTTCCCTCACTTCTCAGCTTCGATTTTCCCGTCTGTGAAAGGAGCCTAATAGTGGTCCCTACTTCACGGAGTTCTTGTGGGGATTCTAAAAGGCCACGTAAATAAAGGCACCTAGCCCAGCTTCAGGACCATATTGGATTCTCGGTCAGTGTCACTTGTTTTTACCAGTAGCACTAGCTCCTAGCCATGTCTGCCCCCGCAGTTTCCTGGTGTTCTAACCAAGGCTTGACCCTGGTGTTTTCCCCTTCAGACCCAGACGTGTATCCTGTGAGATTGTCTGAAATGATTAGATGTCCTGTGAGACTTTGAAAATCGTCCGCATCTTGTTTCCCATCAACTTCATGGGCTCTCTGTTTCCTTGAGGACTAGAGAAGGACTGTCACAGGCTTGCTAGTTTTTGTTATTCTGTAAGTGTGCAGACTGGACGTCATTTCTTTCATGAATCTTTGTAGTGTGTTGGTGGGTGTGACAAGGATCAGAATTAGCCTTTAAGAGCAGGGAGAGTAGGGTGAGAGCCCCAGAGGAGAGGTGGAACGTGGTGGGAGTGGCGTCTTACCTGGTCTCCACCTGGTCTCCACCCGAATGGGTTGTAAACCGCGGTTCGTCATGTCCAGGAATTCAGGAAGATATTCCGGCTATCTTGTCACAATGTTGTTGTATCAGAAGCCTGTGATGAGAAGGGAATTATTTGTTATCCAGAATTTATGACACGATCTTTAGAGAAATGATGATGCAGCTTGCTTTTTAAATCCACAGTTTTCGCCGTCTGCCTCCTTGACAGTCAGTGTCTGGCAGCAAGAAGTCTGCTTACCCCGGCTAAGCTGTTCTGGGGACCCCTCAGTCCTTGCCACTTAGAGGACCTGCATCTGCAGTTTACTCTCTAACCGCGGTCCGGCTCTGTCACGCTGGGGCTGCCTCCTCCTGGCTGGGAGAATGGAGGTTCATCTGTTCACGTGTGTCTTTAACGACGTGGGAATTGGCACTCCAGGGTGTGCCTCCTGCTGTGTTCACTTATAACCACCTATTCACCACTGAGTCTTTAGCCAGACCGTCAGGGAGACTCATACAATCATAGGATTTAAAATAACTACTTTTCATGGTTTTGAGGAAAGAGTGATCACAGAATGTTACGTTTTGAGAAGAAAATGGAGGCACAGAAAGAGAAAGACCAAGGACACACAGGAAGTCTGGGCCAAAGCTGAGCTTAGAACCCAGCTCTCCTGACACCTGCTTGAGTGTCACTCACTTCATCATCCCCGGCTGCTAACCAGTAACTGTGGAACCCTGTAGTTTCTCACACCCTTCGACATAGAAAGTGCTCAATGCATATCTGACCAAGTAAGCCATAGCTCTTAGTCACGCGGGGAAGCAGCTTCAGCCTGGGCTTTAATGTCAGGGTATGTAGATGACTTTCCCATTTCTGGCTCTGAATTTTCCTTCATGGGAAACCGCTTTGATGCTCCCCAGTTCCAGCAAGCTGGGATACTGGCAATGAGAGACTGAATGAACTGAATATCTGTTCTGACTGTAGTAGATGCTCCAGAAATTACCTGCGATTGATAAGACTTCTAGGGGGAAGATGACCTTCCTTAAGTGACCCCTGGGCTTAGTGGAAGTTCACGGGTTTTTATGAGGCAAGATAATGGGTGCTTTGCAGAAGAAGGTACCCATTTGGCCTTTTTTTTAAAAAAAAAAAAAACAAACTTGAATGATTTTAAAAGTTATGCTAAATTGAAAGCAAATGTTAGGGAAATAAAATCTGAATGAAATAAAAGGCTGGGGCAAGTTGGATAAATAGTGCTTTGCTTTTCCAGGCAGGCAGCCCTATCAGGGAGGAAAACTAGTACCCTCTGCTGCTGTTTGTTCTGCTGGGCAGGGGCAGTCTCCATGGCTCCGCCCTCATCCCCAGCCACTCTATAGTGAAGAAACTTCTGTTTGCCTGGACTTTTTTTTTTCTTTTTTCATTTTATTTATTACTGTTGGTCTTGATATCATTCACTGGCAAGGATAAAATTTGGGGAGAACTTTGAGGGCAGTTTGGAGTACTGTGGAAAATGTTTTTTCATAAACTGGAACGACCAATTTGTGTTTCCAAGGCAGCCTCATTCCTTGAATTTCTCTAAAAGTGGGTATGTTTAGTGATATTAGAGTTGTTTGTTTCCTGAGGAGCAGTGGCTCTTCAGCGAGGGGACTGACTGTGGCTTCCCCTCGAGGCGGCGGACTTCCGCTGTGAAAGGCAGCAGGCCGAAGGGGCTGTTGGGATCCTGGCCTTGCCACCTCTTGGCTGTGGGGCATTGGGCAAGTTACTCAGCCTCTCTGTGCTTTCTCAGAATCCTCATCCGTGAAACAGTGATAACAATTGCTGTAGGGCTGTTGTGAGGATGGAATGGGTTAACTCATGTGCTCCCCAGTACATGTTCAGCACACAGTAAATGTTAGCTTTGTTGTCATTATGTGCTCCTGTGTCACCTGGCAGTGGAATCTTTCCTAACCTTGGAAGATTTCAGATACTCAGATGAAAATATGCAGTATTATAAACATGCTTATTAAAAGTGTGAAATAATTTTAAAGAGATCTACATGGAGTAGTTTTTTCAGGAGAATTTGGTTTTCCGTCTCTTGTGTGGAAGCTAAGGGGACAACAACTTGCCTGGAGTCCCCTGTATTGTTCATATCTGGGGTCTGAATTTCTGTTCACCCCGGCTGTTTGACCTTGGTCTAGTTGTTTATTTCTGTTCCTTTCAGCTTCCCACTTCCATGGTGGAGCTGATACTGCCTGATGTGTCTCAGGCTAGAAAACCAGTGAGCCACCAGTGTTTCTGCCCAGTACGATAGGAGTTTCCATGTGTCATTCTCCCTCCTTGTTTTAAACGTGGAGGTGGGACCAAAGAAAATTTGAATACACAAAAGTCGTGTACATTGAATACTTGTTTAGTGTTGTCCTTGTTCTGTTGGGGTTACAGAGACGTCTACTCATAGTTTTCTCTGATAGTTTGTTCTCTAAAGGGGAATAAAAGATACCTCCAAAATTGTGCATATAGGATAATCTAATCAAATAAATCAAATTAGAACAGATGGAATCAGAAATGACATGGGATGGTCTTGATTAGTTTATCTTCGGACGAGGGCATTGCGCCAACAGTAAATAAAGTTACCCGCCCCCCAAGGAGCTCTAGGGGTGCAATGATAGGAATAAAGGTGACTTCATCCTTGAGTTTCAGAATATGAGCCCTGCTCTTGGCAGATGAAATCATCCTGTCTCTGTCCTTTGCGTGCACCAGCCAACCAGCTGGTTATGGCTTTCTTGAGCAGAAGCAGTGCCAGGGTGGAACTTTACCTTCTGCTGACAGTTCATTCCTTTCCACCCTATTTTAGAAAAGAAGTTAATGTTAAGTTATGGGACATCTATAGATTTTTTTTAAACCCCCCCTTCCCCGGGCTGTTAGAGCGCTAAAGTTTTAAGAAGAAACAACATCTGCCCAAATATTGCAGGGCCCAGATCATCTGGAGTTGTTCACTAGTCATCGTGCTCAGTCCTGGGGTGTATTACATGGTCACTACAGGAAGAACTCGCAGTGACCTAGCTGTGGTGTTGGATTCAGAACCGGATTAGATTAAGGTTACTGTGTGTCTTGAACTCAAACCAGATGTCCTAGGTAAAGTACCCAGTGCTGCAGGTGTGGCAGGCAGGGTGTGACTCAGGAGGTCCATGTGGCTGTGCTTTTGTATTTAAAATGAGTGACGATAAAGAAAAGATAGATTCTTTCTTCCCTTCCCCTTTCCAGTCCCTGTCTTTTTACTCAAGCCAGAGCAGCGGGTTGTAGTTCATGACTTAATGTCATATATCTGATTAAATTACTTCCTTAAAGAAATGTCAAGAAACTGATGGGCCAGGAAGTTGCTTGACTTTGAGCCTGCCATCTGACTGGTTGGGAAAGGAGGCTACAACACACTTAAAACTGAGTTAGAAAGGAAGAGTAGCTTATTTTAATATTTGTATATTCTTGGTCAGTCTTTGCCCTTATAATTTTATAACATTAAAGAGTTTTATGTCTGTCTGTTTTTACTCAACATTAGGCCAGAACTTTAAAGTGTTTTCATGGCTATATAATATTCTATCAAGTGGACAGCCTCTCTGATATAGTTCGCTTACAATTGGGTATCACCTGCTTTTATGATGCAGTGATGCCAGCTTCCTTCAGGTAACCCTTCCCTTGGTTTGCATTGTTTCCTAAGAGTAAGTTCCAAGAAGTGGGGACATTTTTATCATTCTCAATACTACATATTGTGTCCAACTGCTTTCTATAAGTCAGACTAACATCTTCTACCTGTGGCAGTACAGGAGGGTAGTGGTTGCTGTGCAGTCTTGAAATGGTTGCAGTTGTTTTAGTTTTTCACTGATTTGCTAGGTAAAAACAGTAACCTGCAGTTTTGGTCTGCATTTCTTTGACTGTCAGTCAGGTTGAAATTTTTTCCATCTATTTGCTTACTAGCTATATTTTTCTTCTTTTCTTTTTAATCACAGCATTATTGAGATATAATTCACATACCTTAGAATTTACCCACTTGAAGTATTGAATTCAGTGGTTTCTAACATAGTCACAGAGTTTTGCAACGGTCACCAATATTTAATTCTAGAACATTTTCATTATCCCCCCAAAGAAACCCTGTACCCATTGTCAGTCACTCCTCATTTACCTCCAATTTCCCCAGTCTCTATAGATTTGGATATTCTGGACTTTTCATATCAATAGAACCATACACTATGAGGTCTTTCATGACTGGCTTCTTTGGCTTGGCATAATGTTCTCAAGATTCATCCATATTGTAGCACGTACTGATACTCCATTTCCTTTTGTTGACAAATAATATGCCATTGTATGGATATACAACATTGTGTTTATCCAGTCATTGTTTTATCACTTACTTAGGTTGTTTCCACTTCGGGCTATTATAGTAATGCCGCTATAATGATTTGTATGTAAGATTTTGTGTGGACAAATCCTTTCGTTTTTCTTGACTATATTCCTAGGAGTGGAATTGCTGGGTCATATGGTAACTTTATGTTTAACCTTGTATTTCTTTTTTTTTTTTTATCTGTTTATGCTTTCTCATTGGTTTTTGAATGTAGTCTTATTCTTAAAATTTAAATGAAGTCTCTATATCATAAATATGTTAACCCTTTATCTATTTGCTCTGAATGATTTCCCAATCAGTAATTTTCCGTTTTT
This sequence comes from Camelus bactrianus, assembly GCF_048773025.1. Classification (NCBI taxonomy): domain Eukaryota; kingdom Metazoa; phylum Chordata; class Mammalia; order Artiodactyla; family Camelidae; genus Camelus; species Camelus bactrianus. The sequence goes on from NC_133544.1 coordinate 12,302,800, forward strand.
AAGTAGCTCATAAATTTTAAATCTGTGTGTAGTAGTTGAGTCTGATTATCTTTTTTATTACACTTATTTCATTGTTTTAAAGCTGAAATATTAGGGTAAGCCTTCTCTAGGATTTAAAACGTTTTCAATCATTTTCTATATTTTTATAAACAACTTTTAATTTCTAAATCTTCTTGGAGAGATTTATTTTGGTGTATGATATTAGATATGACTCTAAATTCATGTTTTCCCCAAATTTCAGTGCCACTTTAAGATGATCTTATCTTTCTTTTTTCGTATTTTCTGTCATGTATTTTAAGTGATTCAGTAAAATTTTTTATGATATGTTTTAACATCCAAAAGAATCAGTAACTACTTATTGCTCTTATTTTTCAGAGTATCCTTTGTCCTTTCCTGTTGATACTTCTAGATGCATTTTAGAGTGGTTTTGTTGCGTTCTTGAAAAATCCTGTTGGAATTTGGTTGCATTTTTATCAACTCTGTACATTGCTTTGGAGATTTATATTTAGTCTTCACGCATCTATGACCATGATACCTCTTTCCATTTTGTAAGACTTCCTGTTTTGCAGATTTCAGTAGATTTATTATTTCCCAGATCTTTGCTGTATCTATGGCTTTGTGTACAGGATCATTATTTTTCCACTGTATTTTCACATACAGCAGTGCTTCGATTTTTTTTAAATTCAATTGCAAAAACATTTAATGAGTGCCTTCTTTGTTCTGCACACTGTGCTTGACACCAGGGGCAGTAGAAGGAATAAACCACAGTGCACATCCTTGGGAAACTCATCATTTTCTGAGGAGACAGGTCCATAAACAGTGTGGGATGCTTTGGTGGAGAACACTCAGAATTCTGCAAGCCCAGAGAAGGGTCTTGGACCAGTGTGAAAGTTCAGGGTTGCTCCTAGAAGAGATGACGCCTGAGCTGTATCTTGAAGGCTGACAAGGACAGCACTATAGGATCATTAGCCACAATACCTCCTCTATAAAAACAGAGTTGATTCTTTTCATTTTTCTAAGAATATGAATATATGGCAGAGGAAATGATTTGTGCTGTTGTTGTTTATTCCTTTCTAATATTTTCCATTATATCTCTCTCTTGTGCGTCATCTCCAGACTGTTTAAAAACAATGTTAAAATAAAGGTAGTGGAAAATGTCCTTACTTTGTTTCTTCTTGAAGGTGACACTATAAAATATCTCCAATAAGGAATGTAATATTTACAAGCTCATTAAGTTTCTCATTTGCAGTTCATAACAATTAGGTAGGTATATATTATGATCCTCATTAATCAGATGGAAACAATGAGATCTGAGAGATCACAGGAGTTGTCCTAAGTCCACAAGTGTTGAGGACTGTCAGAGCCAGACCTTGAAACTGGGTCTTTTGACCTAAAATCTTTGGTCCCCACCCCCTAGCAGTCATGCTTCCTCAGACCCTGGGTGTGTGCCTTCCCCGAAGCTGGCTGTAATTGTTAGGGATCCTTGTTGGTAGTCCTCTCACAGGGAAGTGTTTATCCGCAGAACAAATGGTGGCTTCACAGCTGCCAGACAACACTCCTGCCCAGACCCATGTGTTAGAGCCTCTTTTCGAGGAAAGGATTAACTCCAAGATGCTTCAGGGCAAACTCTGAGCTAAGCCATTCCCTCTGCCTCCCCACTTGCATTTTCCCCATTTCTCCCATTGATAACCTAAAGCCTCATCCTGGAAGCCCTGACCTGACAGAGTCTTTCGGACTTTGTTCTGCAGGCCAGCGCAGACTAATAGGACAAAGGGGAAGGAGCTGGACTGCCGAGTCAGGTAGACCTGAGTTTCAACACCAGCTGTAACACTCACTAATCATGTGACTTGGGCAGCTCGCTCAGTAGAACAAAGTCTCAGTTTCTCTTCAGTAAAGAGAGGGTAATAGTGTGCATCTCAGTGGGTTTTTGTGGGGGAATAAATGAGATAGCCTAGGTACCTACCTAGTGCCTAATGTATAGTAGGTTACTTTCTTACTGCTCTTTTTTCCTACATTTCTTATTGGCCCGACAAACTTACTCATTCATCCATTTACTATGTATTTTATTCATTTACTGTGTATATTGAATGCTTACCCTGCTCTAGACGCTGGAGTAGACACTGGATTCATTAGTAAATGAAATAGATGTGGCAGTTGCAATACCATAGAGGGAAACAGCCAATAATCAAGTAAAAAAATTGATAAACACAATGAAGGAATAGATTAGGATGCTGTGAGGGGGCTAACAAAGGCAGGCCTACTTTATGGTCAGGAAAGGCCCTTCTGAGAAGTGACAATCAAGCTGACACCTGAGAGATGAGAAAGAACCTAACAGTAACATGATCCAGACTGTGTTATAAAAAATTATCTGGGCTGCTTGTAGGTGGTGGAAGGGACGTTAAGGAGCAAGAGAGGACGTGGAGACTCTATAAGGAGGCTATGGTAGAAATCTCATAGGAAGTGATAGTAGCTTTGATGAGGGTCACGGTTGTGGAAATGGATATATACAGACATATTTGAGACATGATGAGGGAAATGGTGATAGATTCGATGTGAGAGAGTGTCAAGGTGTGAAGGCTCACTCAGCAGTGTCTGATTTGGGCAGCTGACTGGATGACATTGGAGCCTCCCCTCGGTGTCTGTGGAGGATTGGTTCCAGGACCCCCTGTGAATACCAAAATCTGCAGATGCTCAAGTCCTTTATGTAAAATGGCATAGTACAGTCAGCCCTCCACATCTATAGATGTGGCACCCATGGATACAGAGGGCCAATTGTATTGATTAAGATGGGGTGATCATAGAGGCTTCAGTTTGGACCTGAACCTGGACTCCTAGGAGTATAATCATGCTCAGAAGTTCTCTGAGGTGGAAGTTAGGTGGCTCTTGTCTTAGGAAGGCATGTGGGAGCTAGGAGGGAGATGCCCAGAAATGGGCCCTTGGGGATGAGCCCCATCCCTGAAGTCTTGATGTACAGACCCTGCCTAAGACTGAGGCTGGACCAGGAGATCCAAGAACTTCTCCCTCCCACCACCAGCCACATAACAAACACAGCACCAGGTAACATGTAACAGCAGAATCCTGCTGGGAAAGGGGCATGAGAGAGACCGCCTCTGTAGCACAAGCACACAGAGACAATTAAACACGCACTTAGACGCATCATAGTTAAACTGTTGAAAACCGAAGACAAAAGTCGAAGGCAACCAAAGAAGAAGAAATTTTAAATACAGAAGAATAAAGATAAGAATTATAACAGACTTGTCATCAGAAACTATGCAAATTAGAAAACACTGGAAAGACAAAACAAAAACTTTTTTAGAACAAACAAAAGTTGACAGAATACATTGCCAATAGACTTGTATGACATGAAATGTTAAAGTTCTTCAAGCAGAAGTAAATACAGATCCACACGGTGAAATAAAGATCATCATAAGTGGTAACAATGAGGGTAAATATAAAAGACTTTTTATTTTTAATTTCCTTAAAAGATAATTGACTGCCTAAACCAAAAATATTAACAATGTATTGTGAGACTTATAATATAGAAGTAAAATGTATGGCAACAATAGCAAAAAGGATAAGGGAGGGGGAGGAAACAGAAGTATATTGTTAAAAGATGTTTATACTATATATGAATTGGTGTAATGTTGTTTAGAGATAGAATGTGGTAAGCTAAAAAGGTATATTAAAAACCCTAGAGCAACCACTAAAAAATAAGGAAAAAAGAGACATTATTAGCCAGTCAGTAGTGGAAATGACATGGAATCATCAATCCTCCCCACCTCAAAAAAAAAAGCAGAAAGAGAAAAAGGAACAAAGAACACATGGGACAATAAAAAACATGGTTCCAATCATGTCAATAATTACATTAAATGTAAATTGTCTAGGCATCTCAGTTAAAAAGAAGAGATTTTCAGACTACACAAAAAAAGTAAGACCTAATTATATGCTGTCTACAAGAAAACCGTTTAAATATTAATACCTAGGTAGACAAAAGTAAAATTGTAGACTATACAAATGATAACCAAAACAAAGCTAGAATGGCTGTGTTGTATCATAAAATAGAATCAGGAACAAGGGATACTACATGAGATAAAGGGAGATATTTCATACTAAAAGGAGTCAATTCATTGAGACATAATCCTAAAAGTATGTATACCTAATAATAGAGCCTCAAGATTTAGAAAACAAAATGTGTTAAAGAATTTATAACATGAAATGCTTATATTAAAAAGGAAGAAAATTTTCAAATCAGTGATCTACGCTTCCAACTCAAAAAACTAGAAAAAGAAGAACAAATTAAGGCCAAAATAAGCAGAAGGAAGGGAATAATAAAGATTAGAACAGAAACCAGTGAATTAGAAAACAGATAAACAGTAGAGAAAAACTAGTGAAACAAAAAAATAGATTCTTAGAAAATGGATTCTAATAAAATAAGATTAAACAAGAATAAAAGAGAGAAGACACAAATTATCAATACCCAGAAAAAAGGAGGCACTGACATAGATCTATAGACATTAAAAGGGTGTAAGGGAAAGTTATAACCAACTTTATGCCAAAAAATTTGATCATTTATAGAGAATAGACAAGTTCCCTGAAAGACACAAAGTACCAAAACTCACGTAAAAAGGAATAGATAACCCAGATATTCCTATATGTTTTAAAGAAATTGAATTTATCATTAAAAACTTTCCCATAAAGAAAACTACAGGTCACGTTGGCTTCATTGGTGAATTCAATGAAGGGAGATTCAATTTTTTTCTTAATTGAAGTACAGTCAGTTACAATGTGTCAATTTCTGATGTACAGCATAATGTCCCAGTCAGGAATATATATACATATATTCGTTTTCATATTCTTTTTCATTAAAGGTTATTACAAGATATTGAACATAGTTCCCTGTGCTATACAGAAGAAACTTTTTTTAAAATTTATTTTTATATGGTAGCTAACATTTATAAATCTCAAACTCCCAAATTTATCCCTTCCCACCCCGTTTCCTAGGTAACCATAGGATTGTTTACTACGTCTGCGAGTCTCTTTCTGTTTTGTAGATGAGGTCATAGTGCCCTTTTCTTCCTTCCTTCCTTCCTTTCTTTCTTTCTTTCTTTCTTTCTTTCTTTCTTTCTTTCTTTCCCACATATTAGTGATATTATATGGTAAAGGGCAATTCAATTTAAGGGATAAATGATAGCAACATAGAAGAGGAGGAAAAACACTCTTTAACTAATTTTATGAGACCGATATCTCTTATGAATACAGACTCAAATATCCGCGACAAAATACCAGCAAACTGAATCTAGCAGCATGGAGAAAGAATTATATACCATGATCAAGCAAGATTCATTTCAGAAATGAAAGGTTGATTTAACATATGGAAATCAATTAATGTAATGCAACATATCAATAGAATAAAGCACAGAAACCACGTGATAATGATAATTTCAGTAGATGCAAAGAAAGCAACTGACAAAATTCAACACTCCTCATGATAAAAACACTCAACAAACTAGGAATTAACATCCTCAACCTGATAGAAGGCATCTATGAAAGACCCACGTCTAACAGCATACATCATGGTGGAAGAGTGGATGCTTTCCTCCAAAGATCGGGAAGAAGACAAGGATATCTGCTCTCACTACTTCTATTTACAAGAGGTTCTAGCCAGTGCAATTAGGCAGGAAAAAGAAATAAAAGGCATACAGATTGAAAAGGGAGAAGTAAAATTATCTTTATTTACAGATCTTGTGTGTAGAAAATCCTAAGGAACTCACACAAAAAAAAACTATAACTAATAAACAATTTCAGCAAGGCTATAGGACCCAAGGTTAGTATACAAAAATCACTTTTTTTTGTGCAATGAGCAATCTGAAAATGAAGTTAAAATAACAATTCCACTTATAATAACATCAAAAAGATTAAAATACATTGGGATAATAAGGAGAAGTTTAAACCTTATACACTGAAAACTACAAATCGCTGTTGAAAGAAGTCAAAGAAAACCTAAATAAATGGAAAGGCATTCTACATTCATGGAATCAAAGACTCAATTTGTTAAGAGGACAGTACTCTTCAAATTGATCTACAAATTCAAACCAATCCCCATCAAAATCTCAGGTGCCTTTTTTGCAGAAATTGACAAGCTGATTTACGAATTTTTTCTTTTCTGATTTACAAATTAATATGGAAGTGCAAGGGACCAGAAGAGCCAAAACAATCTTGAAAAAGAACAAAGTTGAGGGACTCAACGCTTCCCAATCTCTTCCTACAAAGCTACAGTAATTGAGACAGTACACACAGTATTTCTGAAAAAGAAAATGGAAAAAATAGAATAGATAAAAAATACAATTGAATAATCAAAGAGAAATTCTTTAACAAAGTGAAGCTTTATTGAGCACTTGGTATAGACTGTGCTAAGCGTTCTACCCATTTATTATCCCATTTAGTCCATAGGACTACACTAAGTGAAAAAATTCTATTGCCACCTCCATTTTCCCAAGGAGAAAACTGAAGTTGAGAGAGACTGTGACTTGCCCATAGTGGTGGAGCTGGGCCTCGAACCCAGGAGGGCAGCCCGACTCCAGTGCCTTAACTTGATATTAAAGACGAATTTGTGGATGGAGAGTTCATGCTGTGTTCTAAGAACTGATGGAGAATGATGAGTGGCAGGGCACCTCCTGGTCATTTTCTAGGCTTCAGGAGAAAAGGATTGCTCTTTGCAGATCGTCTACAGGGAGAACGAGAAGGCTGGCTTCCTAGTTCTCCGCAGCAGCGTTCAGTGTTGGAAGACGGGAGTGTCATCCCCCATGTTCTGAGGGAGAGAACGTGTAAATCCAACAACGTCATACTCAGTCAGGTTTAGAGGAACGGAGGCAAGAGACAGACATTCTCAAACATGTAAGAATTCAGGGCCAATAGCATCGAGAGCCCTTTTTGGCAATATTCCACCAAGCAAGAATTGATTTAAAATAAAGATTTAAAGAAACAATGAATGCATATTATTGATTGATTGAGGTATAGTTGACATATAATGTTATATAAGTTTTAGAGGTACAACATAGTGATTCAAGCTTTTTAAAGGTTATATCCCATTTATAGTTATTAAAAATATGCACTATATTCCCTGTGTTGTACTGTATATCCTTGAAGCTTATTTATTTTATGCATATTAGTTTGTACCTCTGAATCCCCTGCCCCTATCTTGCCTCTCAAATGCATTTTAATATAGAACTGATGTGAAACAATTATGGAATAGAACATAATTGTTTGGAACTTTGGCAATATAAAACAGTAATATAATTAAAAATAGGAGGCTGAGGAGAAGGCAAAGTAGAAGGTAGTATGAATATGCTAATTTCCTTATTTTTATCATGGGCCAACAGATACTGTATAAAGCTGAAACATGTGGGTAAAAGAGTGACCTACCTTCTCTCTCTCTTCTCTCTCTGTCTCTCTCTTTCTGTCCATACACATACATGCACGTGCACACACATACATATTACACACATACATATGTATAATAAATACAAGATACATTTTTAACTTTAGAGAGACCGTTTATGAACTATATGTAAAAAAAAACACATTTTCCTAAGGTTGAGTGATTACTTTGGTCATACTTTGGTTTCTTCTGTTAAATTTAATTAAAGTTAAATGTAATGGTTTAAATTTAAAACAGGCATATATAACACAATCTCAGTTTTTGTAAAATGATTTTTATCTTTCTCTCCTCTTGATTACATATGTATACAGAGATAGCTGGATTACTGTTCTATCAGTTTTAACTGGTTATTTTTATGTGGTAGGTTTTTGGAATGGTTTTTAATTTTCTTTTTGCACTGTACTGAATTGTTTTTGCTTTAACACAATCATAGCATTTTTAAAAGGTAAAAACAATTCTTCAAAGCAAATGAAGGCTAATTTTTTAACGTTTCAGCATTGGACCTCCAAGTGGAAATGTCAAGAAAGTAGCTGGATATATGAGTCTGGGGAGGTCTGGACCAGAGATGATAAATTTGGAAGTTGGCAGCATGTTGATGATTTTTGAAGTTCAGGGGAAGGGATGAGATTGTCTTGAGAGAGACCTAAGAGAGAAAGGACAGGTGCCCAGGACTGCACGCTGTGCATTGGCAACACTTAGGGGTTAGGAGGGGGAGGAGCTGCAGTGGAGTCAAAAATGACAGTTCCTGGAGGTAGGAGGGACACCTACCTCTTCGCACCTGCAGAGCCAAGTGCTAGGTCAGGAAGAAGCCAGGCAGTTTTGATAAGATGCTGGAATGTTGTTCCAATGCCAGGGCTGCCCACCTGGATTTCATTCCATAACATACTGTTCATTGTGTGTCTTCTACTTTTCTTTTTCCCGAAGCTCACAAGGTAGAGAACCAGCAATTGCTCCAACTCCATTTGGAGAATAATTTCAAGACCTCTAGAATATTGGGGGTTTGGCTAACAGCTGGGTCTCTGGGGAGCTGCTGACTTGCAGACATCTGGACAGCATGTTTGGAGAACACTTGTGTGGTTTTTAAACGGGCCACAAGTAGCTTCTGTTTGATAAATGCTTTATTTGACTTGGGAGTTTAAAGAGAGCAGCCTCTGTAATAGTAGATAGGTGTTTACACTTCGCCGTCACCCACTCGACTGCAAGTTCTTCTCCTGATCAGTCGGCAGTCTTTCTCACAGGGATAAACACGTAAACCTTTCAAACCTTGTTATCTGTAGACAAGAGGTCAAGTCTGAGGAGAGAGGGAGCGGAGGCTGTTTTTCTCAGCTCTGCCCTTAAGAATAGGTGACTTCTGCCCAGTCCACAGGCCTCAACTTCGGAGCCTGGTGAGTTTGCCCTCTCCGGGTAATTCCAGGGCCAGCCAATCACGGTGCTTCCCAGCCCTTTTTGGAGCTCATCAAGCTCACGGAGGGCTGAAGCTGCAGGCTGCCCATCCGTGACCTCAGCCATTGGTGGACGGTGACTGGTTCCGTCCATTGCTGGGACCTGCTTCTGTGCCACTCAGCCTCTCTGTCAGCATCCTGGCACTTGGCAGAGCCACTCCACCTCTGATGCCTCTCCTGGCCCGAGCACTCATCAGCGCCCTTCACCCCTCAGCCTTCGGTGCCAGGAGGGCCCCGCATGCCCCTGGGTGAGCCATTGCTCCCTGGCTCACAGAAGTCATTCTCTCTGCTTTTCTCATCCCTGCGCTTACGCCAGGGCCTTTGCCCTGATGTTTGCGTGAGGAAGCTGATTTCCCAGGTCCTGCGTGGATTTGGAGATAGGGTTTGAAGGAGGTAGGCTTGGATGTGGATCTGATTAGTTTTCCGATTTTCTCCCCTTCTAGGTAATACTTTCTAATATTCAAAACAGAAGTCCTAAGCCTGGCCCTGCTCCCCACGATCAAGAACTAGGTTTTTTCCTAGAAACAGGACTCCAGAGAGCCCATGTCCTCTATTTCAAAAATGGGTAAGCCTTCTTCTTTTTTTAAAACAAGTTCCTAAAGAAGAAAATAGAAAGCCTTATAATGCTGCCTTCAGTTTAGTTATTACAGTAAAGCAACTTTAAATGTAAACCACAATTGGAAATTTTTTTTTTTTTTTTTTTTATAAGAATGAACATAGGCCCTTTTGTCTCTTCTCCACCTGGCTCTCTCGCTTTCCCATGAGATCTGAAGGTGGGTGAAGGGAGGAGGAGGCTCTTACATGAGTGCAAGTCACAGTGTGGAGCCCCAGGACCAGTGGGGGCTGTGATGCGAGCCGTGCTTTGGGCTGCCCTTCTGCCATGGGGATGGCACAGGCCTCCCTGCTCTGCTGGGGGAGAAGTTAATGAATTGGAAACCTTGACCCACAGGAGCATCTCCCTTTGAATGGCTGATCAGTTCAGAGAACTGGATTTGCCGAGTCTTGGGCGGTTTTTATGAAAGTGAGTGTGGCTGTGATGCCACCAAGTGCTTTTCTCCTTGAGCTGCCTTTGAAAAGAGTCTTTAAAAGGTTTAAGCGCCTGAATGTAAGGGGTGGCTGTCTAATGCATTTGATGTTTGTTTGCCTTTTCGTATTGCTTTTCTATGAAATGCAATGATTGTGTTCCACATCTCTTCAGCTGTCCCTTGTTTTGACATTTGTGTTGCAGGATAGATGTGCATGGAGGCCAACAGTAGGTACCTGGTTCCCCTGTAGCTCCTCCTAGGCTGTGTGTAGGAGGCCCCTAGAGACCTGTTCCCTTCCCTCTAGGAATAGTCCAGTAGCTCTTTGAACTGTAGAGGGGACATGAGTCCCAGACTTTGGCTAAATGAACAGTAGAGTTGCTCCCTCTTCATTTTTAAGAGTTTCAAACCTTGGGGCGTTGCTCAGGGAAATGGGATTTCATCTGCCTAGTGGCCCAGAGCCACTTGCTTCTATTTTCCATTTGTTGGAGAATAAATGCTTGTTTTCCAAATTCTATTAAATTGTTTTGGAGAAGGCCTATTTTGCTCCAAGTGTTCAGGTTGTCATGGCCCAGAAAAGGCTGCAATAAATACCCCAAGGTTTGGAATGGCTAGGTGGCTTGGGCATAAAGATGCTTTTGAGTTTGAGCTCATCTGCCACTGATTGAGATCATCTGAGTGATGGTGCATGTCCTGTAAGCTGAGTTTCGGGTTCTGCTTTCTTTTCTGTTATAAATAGAGGGATAAGGGAGGGAACGTGAAATATTTTTCTAGTGATCTATTTCTTCTCCCTTTTCACAATAAATGACGGTCATCACAGAGGAACCTCCAACCCTGGCTCTCCTCCCTCTGCCTGTGGGTGTGCCATTGATGTACAAGTCCAGGGGCTGGAATGCATTCTCCTGGGGCTTTCAGGAGTCCTAAACTAATACCCTCTATTGAATTGCTTTGTGAGAGATTGATAAGCGTAGGCTGGATAACTTGTTTTCATCTTTGAAGCCTATTTGTTGAGGAAGAAGAAACAGGGCTATTGGGCTCTGACTTCTTGCCCTGAACCTTTGGATGCCCCCAGAACCCAAGTTAAAAATAATGATGAGAGCCTTGCCCTAGGTGATGGATTACATGCTGGGAATGGCTTACTGGCTCATGTCTCATTTTATCTTCCCCAAGTTCAAGAAGATTCCCATTGACATAGCCAACATCAAGGGACTGCTTGATTTTGAAGCCCTTTCTCTTTTCTTGTCCTCTCTGTCTTCTCCCTGGGCGCTAAAGACCTGTGATGCATTGAGCCAACTACTGTAGAGCGCCCTTGCCAACTGTAGAGTTCTAAAGGCTGGGGTTGTGAGCAGTCATGAGAGGTTACTTTTGGGTAGGTAGAGGTGAGGGCCAGTTTTGAGCCCACAAAATATGGATGAAAGGAGAGAAGCCAGAGGGAGGTTTTGGACATGCCAGGCACTGTCAGGGCTGCCAGACTTACACAGTCAGTCACTCAAGGCCCTAGAGTCACTCCTGGGCAGGGGGCATTCGTTAGGGACACCTACCACCAGTATCTCTACGGAGCAAGTGGGGACAGATGGAGACGGCTGCCGTCCCTAAGCACCAGTGGCTTCCCATCTTCTAATGTGTTTTGCTCCCTTGTCTCCTTTTTTATGTTTCTACCCTTTTAAAAATATGTATCTGGAAGAATATAATGGGCACGATTTGATTGATTTCCGGGAACAGGAAAATGCATTGTGGAAGAGTTTAGCAACAAGAGATACAAACTGATAAAGCGTATCTTTTTCTCTAGAGCTGAAGTATGTTCAGCTTTTTGGTTGCCAAACCCACGAACTTGGATCTCTTTCAGGGAAGAACCTGACCCCAGAACCAGTTCCTGGGCCCCTCCCGATCCCTAAGATCCCAGTGACGCTTTTCTGTTTACCAAGTACTTTTACTTCATCTTGGACCCTCACAGCATTGTCTCTTCCATGTCAGCCAGCACCCTTGTTAGGTTGGCGGGATAAATAGCATTGCCTCTATTTTACTCACAATGACCCGGCTGCCGGGCTTCTGACTTTAGTCCTTTCAGCACTGCCCCACTGCAGAGGAAATGCTGTGTGCAGGGCCTTGGTCGGACCCTCAAACCATGGCCATGTCCATCGCCCAGTCTCTCTTGTGAGAACACTTGACCCGAGGACAAGATGTTTCCAGGGGCTGGTTCCCAGCCTCTGCTGGTTGGTTTTTTCTCATCACTTTTCCTCCTGTCTCATCTGCAGCATCGGTTTCTTCTTCTCTCCTGCTCCCGCTGCCCCTCTCCTCCCGCCTTTCCACCCCCCACTCCCTCGCCATTTTGCCCCCTCCCCCTTCTCTGCAGCCCCCTCGGAGGGAGAGAACCCCTGGTTGTCATCCCAGCCCCACGTGTCCTGGGCGTGGTCTGCCTTGGCAGGCACCCAGTTGATGATTTCACATCAGTTTCTCTTATCCCTCTGGGTGGCAGCAGCAGGCCTGTTAAGGATGAAGGAAACATCTTGCTGAGGCTCTGCAGCGGGTGAAGTCAGAGAGCATTACCCTCCGCTGGCCAGGGCTGCTGCCTCCCAGCTTCCCCAGTCGCCTTGCCCCCAGCAAGCACTCAGATGAGGGGCAGCAAGGGTGCTGGAGCCAGAGGACCCGATAAGGAACCGGCCCTTCTCTTCGCTGGGTGTCAGTTTCTTCGTCTGTGAAATAGGGCCCCTACCGCCCACCTCGGAGGGCTGCGGTGAGGTGCAAATGAGAAAATGCACGTGGAAGCACTTGGCGCAGCGTCAGGCAAACAGCAAGTGGTAAATTGTACTTTCCAGTGATGGTGATGCCCGGCTGACTTCCCGGCTGGAAGTGGGACCGCACGAAGGTCAGACTCCAGCTGACGTGTGGAGGTTCTCGAAGCAGGCATCACTCACGTGATTGTGGAGCCTCACACACCAGTTTTCAAGGAATGGCATTTATTTATGACTGCTGGTTTGTGTGGACTCTGCTCGAGGTGCATAGCAGTTAGCTTGGATACTCCCTAAGAACTGATACCACATGTTTCAGAGAAAGGAGGTGAGCTGGTGGTCTGACATAGTCTCATTGGATGCTCTGGGCGGCACAGCTAACGGCTGAGAAACGGCCTCAGCCTGGGGCTCCCCTCAGCCGTCTAAGAAGAGAAATGTTACCCCCACCTGAGTCCTTGCAGCCAGAACAGCCAGGGGAGCTTGGGTTTGGGACACTGCTGAGTTACTCTGTGCTGTTTTAGGAATATTTAACCACGTCTTATAAACAAAGGGTAGCAAAGGACATTTCAAGTAGCTTTGTTCATGTCTGCCACATCAGGTGTACTGGGTCAGCAAAATGGATTATAGTGTGTGTTTTCCCTGGTTCTGCAGTAGTTTTAATTCAGGAAGGGTGGAGCTAAATTAAAGCAAGAAGGCAAATGAGTGTCAGTGCCTGGGAGAGGTACCTCCCAGGTTGTACTCATTCCTAGGGGGCATCACAGAGTTCTGCCTGGGAGACCCGGACTCAGAGAAGGTAAAAAGGCAGTACGGTCAGACTTTGGACTTCCCCAAGATGCTTGCAGCCAAGCCAGGGAATAAAGTGGGATGGAGGGCTTTTTGGAGTTCTGTTATTATAGTCAGTCACCGCCATGCGCTGACTTTAAATAGACCACTAATTACCACAATGCATTGGCTTTACAAAGTTTTTAAACTTCCCCAGTAATCTTGTCGACCTTTGCAACTGTTCAGCCCTGAAGGCAGGAAGAGGGGCTGGAGGCCTGCGGTGTCCCATGGGCTGCGAGCTTCCTGGGTTTATGGCCTCAGAGAAACTGTAGCAGCAGACGGGCTCCCGCAGTCCCTGTGCTGGTGGGGCGGGTGCCGGCCAGGAGGTAATGGGGCTTTGCTCGAAGCGCTGGTCTCCTCAGGCATTGGGTGACTTGGCCTTGTCCTTTGCATTCTAGCCTTCGGTTTGCCTTCCCTCTGGCAGTGGTAGAAGTGGTCACTTTTTAAACTGTACACTACTTTTTACATTAGGAGTGAAATGCAATGACCATGAGAAAATTCAGACACATTTCCAGTAAGCATTAAGATGTGTCAACTTTCTGGACGTGACATTCTTCAAGAGATTCAGAAAACAAAATGAGCCCGCACTCTGGGAAGAATAGGAGAATAGGAAAAGGGTGAGATTTGAATATAAGTGACTTTAAATGTGGCAGCATGGTTGTGTGAAACGGTCGACAATGAAAGAACACCTAATCACTTTAACTGAGCTGACCTTTCCAGGCCCCTTCGTTCATTCATTCAGTATTTATTCATTCATTTAATGAGGATAAACTGCATACCTATTAGGAGCCAGGTCCTGTCTTAGCGTTGAGGTTTTGATAGTGAAAAGAGAGACGAAGCCCTTGCCCTCCTAGAACGTTGCCTCAGAGAATTAAGAATTGAAACAAGCAGTTGCAGGAGAGTTTGTCTATGTTGTGACAGTGAAAGCCGAAGCTGCCACCAAAGCAAATAAGGAAGCTGCATGTTGAGACAGCTGCAGATCTGGGATGAGGAGTAAAGCTTTGGAGAAGTGGGCTTGAAATGATGTAAGAGCAGACAGACTGGGGAGAATCAGGGGTACACCCCAAGCAGTTGGCAGAAACATGGGGTTAGAACCGTACTCAGTATTGTATATATTCTGCAGAGTATGAGGAGACCACGCTGGGTGGAGCAAAGGTTTATATAGAAATGTGTGGATTTCTACATAAACCTCTCAGAATAAGACCTGGCATGCAGTAGATTTGGTCAGTCATCCAACAAGTATTATTGAGTTCTTAGCAGCACTATTTACAACAGCCAAGGCATGGAAACAAACTAAGTGTCCATCGACAGATGACAGATGACTGGATAAAGAAATTGTGATATGTGTATGTAAGAGTGTGTGTGTGTGTGCGCGCGCGCATGCGTGTGTGTGTAATGGAATACTACTCAGCCATAAAAAAGAATGAAATAATGCTATTTGGCTATTTGCAGCAACATGGGTGGACCTAGAGATTAGCATATTAAGTGAAGTAAGACAGATAGGGAAAGACAAATACATGATATCACTTATATGTGGAATCTAAAGAAAAGTGATACAAATTCTATTCATAAACCAAAACCAAACTCATGGACATAGAAAACAAACTATGGTTACCAAAGGGAAGAGGGCAGGGAGGAATAAATTAGGAGTTTGGGATTAATAGATATGCATTACTACATATAAAATAGATAAACAACAAGGACCTACTGTATAGCACAGGGAATATATTCAATTTCTTTTAATAACATAAAATGGAAAAGAATCTGAAAAGGAAAAAAAAATTATATATATATATATATATAACTGAATCACTTTGCTGTACACCAGAAACTAACATTGTAAGTCAACTACACTTCAATAAAGAATAACATTAAAAAGAAGAGAATAAAAATCCTATACTTTCAATTAGAAAAAAGGTATTTATTGAGTTCTGCTATGTGCCAATACCATGCTTGGTACTAAGTTGGTGAATATAAGACACGTAGTCCAGGTTCTCAGGGAGGAGACAGTGTAGTGAGGGAGACAGTAACCAAGTAAACGAATGTATCTAATTACAAACTATAATAAGTGCTAGGAAATGAATGGGTGCAGCAGATATCAGAGGGCTCCTGCTTAGGTAGGGCGGTCGGGCCAGGCCTCCTGGGGCAGTGACATGTGACCAAGGCTTGAAGGATGAAAAGGAGGTAAATATGCCAGAGCAGGAGAAAGTCTTGCAAGCAGAGAGCCTGCCATGTGCAAGGTCTTGACCCAGTAAACAGCTTGATGTGTTTAAGAATCTGAACAGTCCAGTGTGGCTGAAGCTGAGTTGAAGAGGGGAGAATCACAGAGTCCCTTGGTCTGGCTTACCCTGAAAAGGGCAGATCCACTGTGGCAGCATACAGTGGAAGACTGGGGATTGTCCAAAAAAATCCCCAAGTCACCAGAACGGAGGTGAGGTGACAGTGTCTGGGCAAGGCTTTAGATGCTCTCCTGAAAGTTGACAGTCGTGGTAGGGGACTAGAGAAGTGGGTGGATTTGAGACGTCTGATGGCGCTGGTGTTGGTTGATGGCCCCAACTGGTGTGGGGACTGGCTGATGAACTGGGTTTGAGGGGGAGTGGGAGGGGAACAGAGGAATCAGGGATGACTCCCCAGTTTCAGTCTGAGCAACTGAGTGGGGACTAGGAGAGGGTCAGATCTGGAAAAAGAGAAATCAAGGATTTGCCCTTGGGTGTGCATTATTTGAGTTGCCTGTGAGATTTCCAAGTGGAAGTGTCAGGAGGATATATGAGCACAGGGGAAGTTAGAGCTTGAGTTATAAGTTGAGAGTTTCAGCACATTGATTATATTTAAACCCCTAGAGTGGATGAGATCAGGGAGGGACAGAGTTTAAAGAGAGAAGCAAAGACAGCCTGGGACCCAGCTTGGAAACCTGCAAGAGCTGGAGCTGGGTCAGGGAGGAGGGGCCCGTGGAGGAGCTGCCTGAGGCAGGAGGGACGCCATGAGGATGTGTTCTCCTGAAAGCCTGAAGTGGAAAGTGTGCGTGAGAAGCGGGAAGCGATCGCCTGTGTGAGTGGTGCTGAGATGTTAATAAGGGTAGAGACCAAAGCACTGGACTAGATAACGTGGAAAGCGTCTGTGACCTTGCAAGGACAGAGCGGAAGCTAGACTGGGGGACAGAGCGGAGCAAACAAGTGGCGGCACTGGATGTGCGTCACTTTCAGCGAGCCGTGTTCCCATTCCTTTTCCAAGTGAGTGCTTTCTGGAAGGATGGGTGGTAGAAAGATGACGGAAGACTCAGATCCGGGCTCAGGAACAGGGAATTCATTCTCCAGGTGTGGAGAAGGCATTGATCACAAGGGCAGGGTGTCAGGAAGGGTCCAGACCTGGTGCTCCAGTTGGCAGCAGTCTCCTGCCAGCAGAGTCATGCCCACCATTTCAGCTGGAGTTGGTCTGTTTTACTTGGTTTTGGGCCATAGGTTACATTCTGATCTCAGCAAGAACTGTGCATGCATTTGACCGAGAGGAAGATGGGGTGATGGAGGGAGTCTGTGTAAAGGGGCTACTTCCTTTACTGCAACAGCTTCAGGCGGGAAGTTTATGGACCAGGTTTGTCCTGCAGCCTGGCCAGCCAGGGCCACCTCTGTGATGCCACGTGTCATTCAGGCAGCCACGTGTCTGGAAGACTTTGGATCAGCGCAGCTTACTGTGATAAGCACTTCCCATGAGTCATTTCACTACTAAGGAAATTTTTTATAATAGTTGAGCTGATGGCAGGGTATAGAGTCTGAAAATTCTGGAGCCCAAATGGATTACAGCACATTAAAAAAAAAAAAAGCACTGTCCTTTATAGATGAGGAATCTGAGATCCAGAGAACTCACATTCAATGATCATTCAATAAATATTTATCCAGAACCTCACTAGGTTGCTTATGAGTGCCAAACGCGACTCTATGTGAGTCAGACCCAGTCATTGCCTTGATGGGGTTTACGTTTTGCTTATGGAAACAATGAATAAACAAGGAAATGTGATTTACTCAGGGGCACACAGCTGGTTGGTGGCAGAGCTGGGACCTGTGCCTCCTCCCGACACCCAGCCCAGTTTTCTTACCACTCGGGCCAGACTTACCAGGCCCAGGTAGTGCTGTCTTCTGTAAAATGGCGCTCTGGGCAGCAAAACACCAAAGAATATGTTGCACTTAGAAAACCAGGACTTCTACAGCCAGTCTGCATGTGATTATTTAGGTAATAAACAGCGTCAGCCAAACCTTCTCTATTTTGTTTAAATGTATACTAGGTCTGGCTCATCCCTTAATGCCCATCAAAACTTTAGTATGAAAACAAAAGAATCTTGGTCAATTTTAATTATGAAACTCCAGGACCACTTTCAGTGATGAATTATGGGGAATGAATTACAGGGACGGGTATTCGCTTTCAGTGTCCTTTACACGTGCAAGTACTTGGTGAGTGTTCGAGTCCTGCACTGTCTGAAAGCGTTACCAGCGTTCAGCAAGGTGTGTGCATCGCGCTGGTCTGTCCTTGGCTTCAGCACAAGAATGGGGGTAGGTCATTTTAGTGTTCCAAAGTGCAAGGAGGGGCGGGGAGGTGGGGTGTGGGGAGGGGAACTAATGAACTAATTGGGAGTTAATGTCATCTCATGACGGCCCCTCCCCATGTGGCTTCTCCCAGCTCTAGGCTGCTTCCTTCAGCCACTGTTCAGAATTAGAATTCCCTGAAAGATGAACAGGTACAGGGGCTTGCCCCAGTTCTTCACCTTGGATTTGTTTAGGGTACTGATTTTCTATTTTAATGGGGGCAGGAGGGGAGGGGGAGATTCTTTGTTTGTTTATTCATTCACTTATTTATTCATCCATCAAACATTTATGTGCTAGGAGCTAGGGTCGAGACAGCAACTGATCCCTGTGGATTTTCTAGTCCAGCAGGAAAATAAATAATTACATGTGGGCTTAAGCCTTAGGAAAGAAGACAATACTATTTTTTTTTTAATTTAGCCTTTCACTTTGCAAGTCTTCCCAAAGAGAGATGGTTATACAATAGTGCCTAAACGTTAAAATTGACTTTAATCTTTTTGGTATTTCCCAGTAACTCTTGATATGGTCGGAGATTGAGGCCCTGAAATTTGCTGATTAGATGGCAATATTTGCAGCCAACTCTTGGGTCATGCTCTGGATGGGTGTAGCATCAACACAGCAGGAACACACGGTGGGGCGTGAGGAGTACTGCCTACCTCCGTTGGATTTCAGATGGTTTGTTACAACATTCACTTGTTCTGCCAGCATCTTTTCAGCTCCTACTCCTGGCAGACATATTTCTGGTGCTGGGGGCGAAATGGTGAGCAGCCAGACATGCTTCTTGCTCTCGGAGAGAAACCAGGTCATTATATTCTTGGATATATCACTACACCCTGAGCTAGCGCTCAGGAGGCAAGGTACCCATTTCCGTGAAAGTCCATTTGAAAATGAAGTTGACCTGCACTTGGTGGTTGGGGGAGGTTTTCCTGAGGACATAACTGCGCACCGTCTGAAGATGAATGAATGAATAGGAGCTGACTCACAAGGGCAATGTGGGGTGGGAAGGTGTTCAGACCTCAAAGGGTCCTCCAGCATCAGGGCATCTTGTCCAACAAACCCACCCTTTTTCTCTGCTTTTTCTCCTTAACATTTAACCAGCATCAAATAGACTATGAACAGTGCTTACCAGGGATCTTCTTAGATGCAGTGAAACATTCTGACCCACAAGATTTTCACTGGCCACACTTGGCACCCATGTATTGAGAGAGGTCCCGAACAGAATCGTCAGTTGCCAGTAGGGCAGTGTCAGGGGTTTCTCTCCTACGTGAACTGTGCTCTCCACAGTCCATACGGCCACCCAAGAGCTGTTCTCTTTGCTCCTCCCTGTCAAGTGACAGTTCACATGCTGGAGAAAGAGCTTCACATCAAGTAGGGGTGGGATCTGCCCCGGCTTAACATCTCCCCAAGGGATATGCTCAGTTGTAAGTCATTCACATTCAGGGAAGCCCAAAGCTACGTTGACCCCATCAGATATTTATAGTTCCTTCCAGTCCAGATGCAATTTATCAATCAGGGGTCATTTCTAATATAAGCAATGTTGCCTAGTAACGTAATTGACATTTTATCCTTATTAGGTTTCCAGGGAAACAGAATGAGAAAGTTAACCTAAGGTCAAATTCTCAAGCAGAAGAGGAGAGGAATTTGTTAACTCTTTGCCCACACTGTGTTTTTTCACTTGTCTGTTTATTGTCTGACTCCCATCACTGGAATATAAGTCCTGAGAGTTTTTATCCGTTTTGTCTGGGAGGGCTCTGCACCTTGAGCAGTGTCTGGTATACAGTTGTACGTGAACAAATGAGTGAGTGAATGCACTTCTCTTGTTCAGCTGAGACGGCAGTGGCTCACAGACGCCTAGCAGTGGTGTGTTTTCTTTAACATTAGTGAGTGCAGCGTGTATTTACTGAGGGCTAGACATGCTGATCACTGTGCTAGGTGCGGGGATGTCAGGATGAGCAAGGCAACCGGGACGGGCTTCTCGGACTTGGTGGTAAAGAGGGAGCTGTGCTCTGACTGTCTGGGTCTTCCTGCCTAGAAGATGACGTCCTTCTGTTGAAAGAGGATGAAGTATCAATTTCTTTGACCTCAGTAAGAAATAATATGTTTTCTGGGAGGATCACAGGGACTTCTGCTGTCTGCCTATCTCTAAAATTGGAGGCTGTTTCCAGTAACTTTGGCTTTTTTATGACACTCCTCAAGCAGACCTGACGGACTCTTTCATTTCTGAGAAGCTCCAAATTTGGCAGAATTTTGGTGCTTGTGGCCCTCTTGACTTAAGCCTAGCGTGTGCACATCTGGATGGGATTCCAGAGTTCCCACAGCAGGAAAGAGAATGATCATCTTCCATGGTTTAGTGTTGAGAACATTTGCTCCCAGAGCCTCCCAGACCCACATATTTTTTAAGAGTATGTAGCTCTTTGAGTTGAAACCTCACGGGGGGAGGTTGGACACAGAAGCCTGCGAGGCTGTTTAAGTGTGGCCTTTGTAGGCAGCCCCTCGAGGGCAGACTGTTGAAATGACACATGTGTGTTGGGAAAGAGGAATTCACATCCTGTCTGGTCAAGAAGGAAGCCAGATTTCACCCTCTCTGAGCCTGTCAGACTGTGGGGAGCTTTCTCGGTAATTTAGTGACGTCTGCGCCGCAGAGTGGGTCCAGATGCATCTGCCCGGGAAGCAGGGTGGATGGGAAGGGTGCGGGGAAAGTGCGCAGCGTTTGTGTTCTGGCTCTTGCCCAGAACACAGCTCATCAACCTGCTTTTTCCCTTCCGTGATTTAGATGTCAACTGCATTAATATTTTATATGAGGGCAGGGTGGGAGGCGGAAGCCCCAGCTCTTTTCAAGGGATATTTCCTACATATTTCTTTTTAAATCACCATTTTTTTCTCCATTCCTTTTTTTTTTTTTTTTTTTTTTTTTTTTTGCAGAGGTATTTTCAGTCAACTCTTAGAGCTGCAGAGAGATTGAGCTAAAGCCCAGAAAATGACTGAGACATCTTTGGAGAATTTAAGACTTTTCTTAGGAAGGACTAGAACCTTCTATTGAAAATGAGAGGGGCCATAAATTTTCTTATAGATACCTGCCTTTCAATTTGTGTAGCAATGTCTGCCATAGATCTGTACACAATAAGGAAATCTACAATATCATTGTATGTTCTCACGCTGCATTAAATTGTAAGATTTTTTTTAAATTAATAAATTATTTTTTCGATTGACATTTGGTTTTTCCACCTTCCTCTCTGTTTTAGATTTGAATTTCTACCTTTTATTTCCAGGTGGCTTTGGTGGTAGTTCTCTAGGCCTGGCACAGACACACTGTACCTTCCTCCTGTATCTTCTCTTTGCTGGCAGGTGCCTAGTTGTTGGGTATGGGAGCTGGTTCTCCTTTGAATCTCCCTGGCAAATTAGCATCAGAAGCAGCAATCTGCATGTTGGAAACAAGCAGTTAAAATTCCAGGAAGAATCTGATGCTGTGTTTCTTCTAAAGAATACCCAGAAAACTCATTAGCCAGACTTGGTAAAACCTCTGAATTACCGATTTTTTTTTAAAAGATGCAATTATATTGCTTTCAAGTACATTTTGAGCTAGTTTAAAAAAAAAAAAAAGCTATTGCCTACTCAATTCCATGTATGTTTATTGAGAGCCTGCTGGGCGCCAGGCACTAGGATAAGCTCTGGGATATGAGGTGGATAAAAAATGTTCTCTGAACTCATGGGGAAGACAAGGATGTCGACAAATAATTATAACACCTGGTGAAAAACACTATAATGAAGAGATGGGCTGGGGGAGAAGGAGAAGGGGGGGAGGAAGGAGGAAGGAGCACTTGTCTGGGTGAGTTTATCAAGTTTCTTAGAAACATTGACATTCGAACTTGGTCTTTGAGGAGGGAGAGGGTACCCCCACCTTAGGGAGGAGCGGAGGGGAGGGATGATAGTTGTGATTGAATGCTAGGGCTACCAAGCATTGTCCAGTGGGTAAAGAGCACTGACTCTGGATCCAGCTGCCTGGGTTTGAACCCTCCCTCTTACGTTTGCAAGCGCTGTGACCTTGGCAAGTCACTTAGCCTTCCCGTGTTTCACTTTCCTCACTTGTGAACTGGGGATGATAATAGTACCTGCTTCATAGTGTTGTGAGGCAGATTAATTGAGTTAGTAATTAGAGTGTGTTTGCACAGAGTCTGGCACATAGTAAGCACTATACAAGAGTTTGATAAATAAATTAGTAAAACCCTGCAGGGTGAAGGTTTGTTTTTTTGTTTGATTTTGGTCAGCCCCCTAGAAAGATAGGTAAGAATTGGCAGCTGAGAAATCTGGGAAGAGGGTAACAACAGTGCCAGCATAGTTTTGGGACCTTCTCATGTACTGACACAAAAACGACACAGTAACCAGGTAGCAAAACCCAAGACGCAGAACTACATTTACAACAAAACTAGATGACAAGGTAAACTCATGAACTTCCAAGTACAAGGTGATGGGGACAAACTCAAACCACCAACAGCTGTAAACTAGCATGTTATTTGCATTTGTTTAGGAGAAACAGAAGGAAGCAATAGGGTATCTGATGGACCTGAGAACAGGAGACCCTGAAATAGCCAACCAGAATTGACTGGAAAGCTTGTCTGGCCAGTTTGAGATTTGCAGCTGAAAATGAGAGGCTTTTGCCAAGTGAGATCTGAGGGGCTGGGGCAGTCTGGTCCCTCTGAAGACCTGAAACTGACCCGCTAGGGCTCTTTGCTGGGATTGGGCCCCACAACGAGGAGAATGCTGAGCGTGGAATGAAAGTTGACCAAGAAGTGACACAAGAGAGAAAAGAACAGTAAGGTAGAGCTGAAAAGTGGGAGGAGGGGAGACAGCCAGGAATGGTCATAAAGCAAGCTGCTATATTTTTTTAAGCAGCTTTATTCAGTTATAATTTATATATCAAAAATTCACCTGTTGTAAACACATCGTTCAATTATTTTTAATAAATTTTTGCAAGCATTGTGGTCATGGGCACAATTCAACTTTAGAACATTTCCATCACCCTAAAAAGTTCTTCGTGCCTATTTGCAATCAATCCCCACTCCTACCCTGAACCCCCGATAACCTGTCTCTGTAGATTTGTCTTTTCTAGAAATTTCACATGAATGGAATCACAGAATATATAGTCCTTTGGGTCTTGCTTCTTTCACTTAGGATGATGTGTTTGAGGTTTACCTGCATTAGAATGTATCAGCAGAATGTATCTGTAAGTCACTCCTTTTTGTTGCAAAATAGTTACTCCATTGTTTATCCATTCACCAGTTGATGAACATTTGAACACTTTCCACTTTTGGCCTATTGTGAATAATGCCACTATGAACATTCAAGTACAAATCTTTCTGTAGACGCATGTTTTTATTTCCCTTAGTAAGATTCATAGGAGTGGAATTGATGGATCATAAGCTGATGTTTAATTTTTTAAGCAACTGCCCAGCTGTTTTCCAAAGTGGCTGTACCATTTTGCGTTCCTACCAGCAATGTCTGCGATTTGCAGCTTCTTTCTGTTCTCTTCAACACTCAGTATTACCAGTTTTCAAATTAAAGCCAGTCTGGTGGGTTTGTAGTGGTATCTCATGGTGATTTTGATTTGCATTTCCCTAACGATCAGCGATGTTCAGCAGCTTTGTGTGTGTGCCTGTAGCTGTTCTTATAACTTCTGAGGTGAAATGCCTGTTCAGATCTTTGGCCTTGTTTTCAGTTGGGTGGTCTTCTTACCAGGTTGTAAGAGTTCCTTATATATTCTGGACACAAGTCTTTTATCAGATATACAATTTGCAAATATTTTCTGCCAGTCTATGGCTGGTATTCATTTTTTTTTTTAAATTATGTCATTTAAAGAGGAAAAGTTAATTTTGATGACGTCCAGCTTACCAGTTTTTCTTTTTGTGGATCATCCTTCTGGTGTCATGTCTGAGAAATTTTTGCCCAATCTAAGACCACAAAGATTTTTCTCCTATGTTTTATTCTAGAAGTTTTATAGTTTTAGCTTTTACATGTAGGTCTGTAATCTATTTTGAGTTAGTATTTGTGTGTGGTGTGGGGTAAGGGTCTAAGTTAATTTTTTTTCCTTTTTGCATCTAGATATTCAGTTGTCCAAGGACCATTTGTTGAAATGTCAACTCTTTCCTATTAAATTGCCTTGACAATTTAATTTAGTAAAAGATAATTAGTAAAAATAATTAATTGAACATAAATGTAAAGGTTTATTTCTGGAGTCTCTATCTTGTGTCATCGTTTTGCATGTCTATTCTTAAGCCAATAGCACAGTGTCTTAAATATGTAGCTTTATTGCAAGTTTTGAAATTAGATAACTTTAAGTCTTCTGACTTTGTTCTTTTTCAAAATCATTTTGGCTATTCTCAGTCTTTGTTATTTCCATATACATTTTAAAATTAACTTGTCAATTTCTAAAAAAAAAATAAATAAAATAGCCTGCCAGGATTTTGATCAGGATGGCAGTGAAGGTCAATTTAGGGAGAACTGCCGTATCAACAATAGTGAATCTTCCAATCCAGTGTCTCTTCTTTTATTTAGATCTTCTTTAATTTCTCTAAAAAATGTTTTGTAGTTTTTATTGTACAGATTTAAATTTTTTTTTTAAATTTGTTCCTAAGTGTTATTCATTTTTATGCTATTGTTAATGAAATTGTTTTCTTAATTTCATTTTCAGGTTAGTCTTTGTTCTCAGATAGAAATACTGTTGATTTTTGTATATGGATGTTGTATTTTGCAACCTTGCTAAACTTATTAACTAGTTCTTATAATTTTTAATAGATTACTTAAGATTTTTACCTATGGGATCATGTCATCTGAATAAAAACAGTTTTACTTCCTCCTTTCCAAACTGTGTGTCTTTTTTTTCTTTTTTTAATTCTTATTTTCTTCCTTTCTTTTTTTTTTTTTTTTTTTTTGGTGGGTGAGGGAGATAATTAGGTTTATTTATTTGTTTTTAGGGGAGGTACTGGGGATTGAACCCAGGACCTTGTGCATTCTAAGCATGCACTCTACTGCTTGAGCTATATACCCTCCCCCTCAAACTGTATGTCTTTGATTTCTACTTATTGCCGATGGCACTGTCCAGAACCTTCAATACAATGTTGAATAGAAGTGGTGAGAGCTCACATCCTTATCTTCCTCCTGCCCAGTCTTAGGGAGAAAGCATTCAGTGTTTCACCATTAAATGAGATGTTAGCTGTGGGTTTTTCATAAATGCCTCTTTAACTCTAGTGATATTTCTTCGCTTGAAGTCTGTCTTAAGCACTCCAGCCTTCTTGTGGTTACTGTTTACATAGTATATCTTTTTCATCCTTTTACTTTCAACCTATTTGTGTCTTTGAATTAAAGCACTTCTCTTGTGTGTCTCTTATAGATAGCGGATAGTTGGATCTCGCTTCTTTATCCAGTATTAAAAAATGTATTGATTGGAATGTTTAATTCATTCACATGTAATTTGACTAGAGATGTGGTGAGATTTACATCTGCCGTTTTGTTCTTTGTTACCTATGTGTCTCCTGTTTTTTTTGATTCTTGTTCCTCCCTGTTACCCTCTTTTTGGGTTAAACAAATGCCTGTTAGTGTTACATTTTAATTCCTTGGTTGATTTTTCACCTGTAGTTTTAAAAAAGTTTTATGGTGATTTCTCTATGAATTACAAAATACATCTTAATCTATTTCAAGTTAATACTGACTTAATTTCAGTAGAATATATAACTTGGCTCTAAGATAGCTTCACTTCCCCCCTTCTTTTGCTGTTAATGTCTCTGTATGTTATAAACACAGCAATGTGTTATAATAATTATTCCCTCATACAATCTTATTTTTCATAGAAATTAAAAGAAAAGATTTTAAAATACATTTATATAATATTTTATGTTTACCCACATGTTTGCATTGCTAATACTCTTACTAATTTATTCCTGTGGGTTCAAATTACCCTCTGTGGTCATTTCCTTGTAGTTTTAAGGACTTTCTTTAAAATTTTGTATCGGGCATGTCTGCTAGGTATGAATTCTCCCACTTTTTGTTTATCTGGGAATATCTTTATTTTATCTTCATTTTTGAATGACAGCTTTATATAGAATTCTTGGTGATAGTTTTTTTTTTTTTAATTTTATCACTTTGAGTGTATCTTCCATTACATCTGGTAAGAAGTCACTCAATTTTAGTGTTGTTCCCTTCTCCGTGATTAATTATTTTTCACTTGTTACTGTCAGGATTTTTTTCTTTGTTTTCCAGCAGTTTTATCATTTTTCTTTAGCTTTTTTCCTCTTGTTTCTTTGGATTGGATGATTTTTATTCATTTATCTGTAAGGTTGGTAATTTTTCTGCCATCTCAAAGCTGTTGAGACCATTTAGGGAATTTTTCATTTTAGTTATACTTTTTAAACTTAAAATCCCCATTTGGTTAATTTTTATAGTCTCTGTTTCTCTGTTGAGATTCCACACTTGGTAAGTCATTGTCATCTTATTTTCTTTTAATCTTTAGACATAGTTTCTATTAATTCTTTGGTCACTTTTCAATAGCTTCTTTTAAGTCTTTGTCTTCTAAATTCAATATGTGAGCCCATTAAGAGTGAGTTTATATTAACTATTCTTTTTTTTTTTGAGCATAGATCATGCTTTCCTATTTCTTTGCATGTCTCATAACAGATGCAGTACAACCAATGACTAAAAACTGAAAGAAGAATGCTGATCACATATGCAGAAAATAAGGTTTTCAGACTTTCAGTAATCATAATAATGGTGGTATGATTAGTATTGCTATTTTGAAATGTTTTTGTATACCATAGAGTGAAGCAGATTAATAGTTATGGAATGTTCTAATTCTGTTTCCCCCCATGTCTTTGAGAACCAGGATTCTTGGTATGGAAGAAAGTAAAATAGATTTACGATAGAAGAGATCAAGGAAAAACTCTGTAGCCCTACATTTGAATGACTAAATTGGAAATTTCAATATGATATCATGGGGTATCTGTATGTGTGTTTTTGTGTGTATTTGTGTGTGCATGTGTATAGGTATACACATATATGTGTATGTGTGAGAGAGAGACACACACACATACACACACACACACACGGGAGATCCTTTAAATAAGTCTTTCAAAGAAGAAAGGAGAGGAGAAGTGGTCTAGCTTAGTGACTGACCCAGTAGCAGTGAACGTCCCTAGTGCCTGGATTGTGATCTAGAAGTAGCATTTTCCAATAAAAGAAACCTCATTCCAGTCCTGGAACAGGAAATGAAGAAGATGAGCCTGTGTCATCTTTACAAGCCAGATAGCAAAAGAACTATCAAAGATTTCTATGGCTGTGTTTTTTAACATGAAATTCAGGCCATATATGGGACAATTTGAGTTTCAAGGAGGATAAAAATTGCAGTAGTCTCATGAAATATGTTTAAATTCATGAGTTCTAATTCAGTATCTAATGAAGTAGATGAAAAGAAAGAATCAAACATTTATCCTACCTTTACTATATGAACTGGAAAACCAAATATTAGATAAAAGGGAACACCTCCCTATAAAATGATTCCAGCCAATAAGTGAGAGAATTAGAATATCACCATCTGGTAACTCCCAGTGAATTAGTGTCTCTAACCATCGAGCATCAAGGGCTGCTAATGTCAAAAAAAGAATGACAGCCAGATCAGACGTGCCTCCTGGTCGAAGCCCACACCACCGCCGAAGTCTTGCAAGGGGCTGAACCTGAATCAGTCAAGCCTCGAAATCCAGCCTCCAAACGCAAGCAATACAAGGGACGGAGGGATATACCCAGCTGCATGACTGCGTGGTTTTCCAGCCGGTGGGCAACTCTACAGGTCAGACAGTTCAGATTCTTTAACAGATGGATCATAAGGAAAAGAAAGAGGTAGAAAGGAAACCTGTGGATTGAGAGATTTTAAAGACTCATCAAGTAAGAAAAAGCAAGCAAGACTGAACTATAGTGCGGGGATATATACTTGAGTGATAAAGTCATAAGGAGATGGAATGAAGCGATGACTCTGAAAGTCAAGGTGGCAGTTACTTTTGGATGGAGGGAGGGGGCCTGTTTATTGGGATGAGGTGAGTGACAATGGTCTTTTTTTAAAAAAAAGTTAGGTGATAATTACAAGGGGTTTTGCCTTTTAATAATTCCCCAAGCAGTATATTTGTTTTACGTGGCTCTCTGTATCTTTATTTTATATAAATAAAAGTTTAAAAATAGTTGAGGTGGGGGTCAATCAAAGATGGGATAGAAGGAGACCAGCAGGGGACACGGTGGAGATCCCTGCACTGGGTATCAAGAGGCCAGGGTCCTTGTCCAGGCTCCGCCGCTCACTCGGTGCAGTTGGCAGGCCTCTCCTGTCCCCTCTCTGGGACCTGTTCCCTCCTCTGCCAGCTGAGGGTAACGAAGTCCTGTCTGCTCACTTGGTTGGGTGGAGAACCATCTGGAACAGTGGGCGGGGGATGGCAGGGGACCAGCTCACATGACCTCAGAAGAAGGTGAAGATGGCTAATGTTCGCTGAGCAGGGACGTTGCTCCTGTGATCCTCACAACAACAGCCCTGCGAGTAGCAGGTGTGCAGCTGGTCTTACTCGTAGGACCCTGTCTCTGTCCTGAAGGAGCCAGAAGTCTTAGGGGGGCTTTCTTGGAGAAAGAGGGTCTCATTTGTAATTGTCTCATCAGCGGTCTACTAGCAAATGTCGGCTCTTCTCTTTGGCTTAGAGGGGCTTGAAAATAGCGTCTTCCACTGAGCAAATGACATATTCTCCCCACTGATCACATTTGCCCTGCTCATGTGCTTAACAAAGCTTTTTCCCTGTGGATGGTGCAAAGGTCCAGTGGAGCTCACCGTCAGAGCGATTGGCTGTGAATCCCGACTGAGAGGGGCCGCATAAATGAGGCATTCTGTGATGGAAGCATTTGATTTAGACGCTCGTCCTAACGACTGTGGACAGACCCGTTTCCGTATCGTCAGCGTTTTGTCGATGTTAGTCTTGGTCTGACAGCCTATTTCAGAGTTCGGCTTCTGCTGTGGAGGTAGCCCACGCAGCAGGAAGGCTCTGCTGTCCCTTTGCCGTCCGCCCCCACCGGCAGGACCATGAATCACATCCTTTCTTCAGAGCCAAGTGTGTCCCAGATAGAGCCTCGGTCTGGCCCTCGCTGCTCCCAACCGTGCTCCTCTCCTGCCTGTGTCGTGCTTTTGTTTTTGTGTCATGCAAGTTAGTCACAGTTTCCAGACTGTTTGCAGAGGCTTCTGCATGACAGTGATCATCAGCTTTTCTGGGCACTGGAGTCAGATTGGGCCTGGGTTCAAATACCAGCTCTTCTGTTTGTGGGCTGCGTGGTGATCACGGGCACGTTATGTAATTTCTCTGAGCTTTGTTTCCTAGTGTATAAAACCACAGAAGGTGCTAAATAAATACTTGGTTAGTTGGGGAAAAAAATTTTTTGACATAATGTATAAAAACCAGTTCTGATTTTTGCATTATTTTCTGCCAAACCGAAGATACACAAACATACCAGTGGCTGCTTTTGGCTTTTCCCCAATAAACGTTTGTCTGTGGAGTGGAGAGCCAGATGGTGGCGGGTGGGAGGTGGGGGGGCAGGAAGGGGGGCTGGGCGTGACTGTCAGCGCTGGGCCAGGAGCCGTCCAGGAGCCACTTGACTCAGGCCTCGGGGGCCAGCGTTAGTCCCATTTTCCGGGTGAGGAAGCAGTGAGAGAGGCGGTTACCCGGCTCTTGCCCTCCCCGCGGAGGCCCGGCGCCCCGTGCTGTTTCCCTCCACCGTGTGTCTGGAGGGTCTGCTGCCTGCTTGGCTCCTGAAGGCATTTAGACCAGTTACCCCTGGACAGTTAAAGGCTTTTTTTTTTTTTTTAGCTGAGTCCCATGGAGTTTTTTCTCACTTGTTTTTTAAACTGAGTCCGTGGAGTTTTTTCTCACTTGTCAGGGCTTTTGAAATGTCCCCAGAGGTTGTTTCGGAAATGCGATCTCCTGTCCGCTGCCATTGAAAGGGAAGTGAACACCGCCCTCTCTGCTTTGCACTGAACCTTCAGCTCAAGTGTCGTGGTCCATCTGGAAGGGCCGTCCTCCCCTTGCTGTCCTCGCTGCCTTTCTCCTTCTAAACCACCCAAATGACTAGAACGGGATGGCCAAAGTCCTTTCATCTGTGTGACTCTGCTGCTTAGAATTCATGAATGTTTGAAGTCAGATTGTTAGCAGACCCGTTCTGCCTCCTAGATTATCTTTCTTCCACTCTGCTGTTGACATTTGAAATGAACATTAAAGTGGCCTCGTGCTCATCAGGGTCTTGTGTGATGAACTGTGTCCCTTCTTAGGGGCAGGCCGTGGACCCCAGCCTCTCCTGCCTCCTCATGCTACGTGTGCGTGTCTCCCGGCTCAGGCTGGGTCTGGACCAGACACTTCCCTCCGTGGAAGTAAATCACGTTGGTGCTGAGCTTTTCCCTTGTCAGCTTTGCATCATGCTCTCCTGGAACTTCAGTGGCTCAACCACCCAAACCACTAGTTGGAGCCACTGAATCATCTCTCGTGGCTCAACACCCAGGCTCAGATTTTTCAGCTTGGCCTGGCCCTTATTGATGGATCAGGAACAACCTTAGAGGTTAGCTGTATGAACTGAGCTAGAACAAGAAGGACTCTGTTGCCAGCTCATTTCCTTTACTTCATCTGTGTTGCGTTTGTCTCTGACCCTCCCCCTGTGGCCGTTGGTGGAGTCTCTGTGCTCCTCCCCACAGACACCAGCACTCTGAGGTGATGTCACCATCCTTTCCTGTGAGAGTGACCGCAGGGCCCCAGGAGAGAGCTTTCCGCTCCCCTCACCTGACATCAGTTGTTGTCTTTTGTCACTGCATGCACGGTAGGCTTTCAGTAATTTATAGCAAAGTGAATGAATGAGCCAAACTAGGAAGTGTATTGTTTTTATTCAAAATTAAATGATTCCAGAGAAGTGAAACAGACTTTCATGTCTGTACATTAACTGGAAGGTAGATTCCAGAATTCCAAAACTGCTTCTAGCAATGGCAGAGTTTTGAGAATAATAGTAGTAATAGTGGCGAGCACTTAAAAAGCACTGAGCCCATGTATTTACTCACTTAATGCCCACAGCCAGTCTGTGAGGTGGGTACCTTTGTTATCACCATTTTACAGATGGGGAAACTGAGGCACAGCACTTGCCCAAGATCACCAACTAGTGAGCCCAGACAGTCTGGCTTCAGCGTCCATGTTCTGTTTCGTCTGTTAGGTTTGAGGACAGGGATAAGTACCCGGATTTCCAGGCGAATTCTCGGCAGGGTGAGCCTCGTATGTTAGATAAGCTCTGGTTTGTCTGTTGGAAGTGTTCTTAGATTGCGGAGGCAGTACCTGTGTTAGGTACTGTGAGGTGTCTCGGGTCAAGGGTCAAGTAGAGCATCCTTAAGATACAGGTCTGTGAGGCAGCGTGTTCACTGGCCGGCCCACCATCGCATCCCTGGGGCTCCTTTCCTCCTGCACAGCGGGCTCTCGATATATATTTTTTGAATGAGGATCGATATCCTCTGACTCATTTCCAAAGGTTGAAAGGAAGAAGGGCAGGAGACGGGCAGGCCTTTCTGTACCCCGTGTTTCCCCAGAGACCCGAGGTGGGGGTGAGGGGAGGGAACAGGTAGGTGGATGCCTTGTTCTTCCACGCGAGCCCCTGGGGCAGTTTGTCCTGTGTCAGAGGCCTTAGCACGCGGTGCGGGAGGGCCCGTTAGTGCGGCCTGGCCCGGCTCCGCAAGGCTCCCTGTGCCTCGCTGGACTTGTGCCCCTGCTGCCCGGGACACGGCGCTTTCTCACGTTGCCGCCTGCCGCCTGGCTGGCTGACCAGAATGCCTGGTTGACTCTACTTTGGTCACGAGGAAGCCTTCCTTGCCGAAGTAGTCAGAAAAATGTTGTTAAGCCTAGTACAACTCTCATTAGGTTTGAAATGAGACTTCCGGAAGCTTTGCCTGCTTGTCACAGCCTCATCACTGTATCTAGGCTGCAGCTGGCTCACTCCGTTGATCAGAGAGAGTCCTTTGCTAATGAGGCCAAGGTTGTGGGTTTGATCCCTGGCCCCTGACTCCAGCAAGCCATCTGTCTTCACAAATGTGTGTCAGTGGATCCGGGGCGAAGAACGTGTCGAGAGGAAGAAGCTGGAATCTGTTCTGGGAAAAGCAGCTCCCTGACAGCCGGCCAGAAGTGTCCTTTTGGACTGTGAAGGCTGTCTTTTCTTCTCCCACTTTCCAGATCTGGAGATCTGGTTTTGATTTCAGACTTTTTCCATGTAGATGATACTAAGGGTTGTATAAATGAAGGGGGGAGCAATTCCCAAGCCTGTGAATGAAGAGAAATTGACCTGGAGATACATGGTGCATTTCTGTTGTTTAGATTCTAAGTGTTTGCAGTGTCTCCAACACTGATGGGGTGGAGCTCCTGGTGTAAGACGGATCTGCTTCAGTTAGCCTCTTTGAGATGGGGAAAGCCAAGAGATGGGGAAAGGGATTTCAGAATGTAAGATTGCCTTCATTTGTTTCTTTCTTTTGGGGTACACAGCTTAATAAGGGTCTCTGGTTACCTGGTTGGCTCTGTGAGGCAGCTGGGACAGGATGAGGCGGATACAGAGAGGGCCGGTGCTCTCTAGGAGGCCACAGCTTGGCTGGCGGATGGACATAAATACAAACAAAAATCAGTGTGTTGAGTGCTGTCTGTGCTCCAAATACATGCAGGTATGTTGGTCCCAGGCGGCAGTGCCGTGTCTTCCTGGGGAAGCTCAGAAAAGGTTCTCAAGGGTGGCCTTCGACCTGGGTCTTGAAGGATGACTCGGGTCTCTTCGACAGAAAAGAGAGCATGTTGGAAGGCACATGGCAGCAAAGTTTCCCTGAAATGTCTGGAAGTTTTTTTAAAAAGTCTTGAAGTCCTCATTATCCACACAACTCTTAAGAAGCTGTCCGGCTGGGCAGCCTGGGGCCCTAGCTTGCTGCAGGTGTCACTGCTCCCGGGCACCCATGCTACAAACATCGCCCAGGACATGTGAGACGTGTGCTATTTAAGGGAGCCCTTGCCGTGCTGCCTGCCAGTCCACGTGCAGTGAGAAAGAAGGGTCAAGAAACGGGTCAAAAATGCACCCCTTCTGATCTTGGTTCTTTCAGCTCCTGGTGGTTGTGAATTTCATCCCTTCAACACATATTTATTGAGCACTTTCTGGATGCTGGGCTCTGTCTGAGGGGTCTGTGGTATGTCAGTGAGCAAAACAAAGTTCCCGGTCCTCAAGGCACTTACGTTCTTACGGGGGATGTGAAGCCCTCCGAGCTCCCTGAGGCACAGACAGTGTCCCTTGTTCAATGTGTGTCGTCAGGGATGAGCCTAGAACCTGATGCATGATAATTCTCAAAATTATTGAAATTATGTGCTGCTTAAGAGTTTTAGAAGCACCAGTTGGTAAGAAAGCACATGGAAAAAGCCAAATGATTTCTTAGTTCTGAGAGATCTACTGGTTGACTTGTTCTGTAATTAGCCTTTAGTTACAAAGTTCTCAACCACGGAGGAGAAAAATTATTGAACATATGCCAGCAGGGTACCTTTCCCTTATTCCCCAGGATTTTGACATCTAGTATAAAAAGTATTTTATTCACATCAGACCTTTGAGTTTGCATGACAATGATAATTGATGTTGAGCATTGGTGACCTGGGCCAGACTCTGAGGTTAGAAGACGATCTAGAAGGACAAGTTGAGGGGAGAATTGTATTCTCCCAAGAAATGCATGTAAAAAATGTAAATGAATGTAAACAAAAATGTATTATTGAGCTCGCTGTTGAAGTAGCTGCCATCCCAAGATGAACTTGTTCTCCGGTCTCCAAATTCCTCCCAGCTGTGATCTTCCATTTTGCTTTTGCTTTTGAAGCTCTGGTTCCTTCCCATATACATTTCCCCTTTGGTTTGAAAGTACAAAGAGGCATACAAAGACCGTATTAAATAGCTGAGAGTGTGGTTCAGAGTCACAGAACAGAACAGGACAAGACCAGGTGCTGCTATAGGTTTGTACATAAGAAAGTAAATTTCAGAGACCAGCCTTCAAAAGTACTGATTTCAGGGCAGCAAGAGGTCAAGATGGAGGCCGAGTGCTGGCCAGTCAGTGCCCTCGCTGGCTGTTCCCAGGAAGGCATGCTTCTGCACTGACCAGCAGACAAGACCTTGAAGGAGGAGGTTCAGGAGGAGGATGGTGAAACCAGATAGAAAAGAAAGGAGAGAAGAAAAAATGGAAGTAGGTCAGGGAGAAATAGAATGTGTACCCATGAACCGTGGGCGGGCTTTCCTGCTGAAGACGGAGCAGTAGCTTGCCTGGGTTTGCACGAGAGCAAGGCTGAGGGACACTGGCCTGAGCTCTCCGTGCTGGGCTGGGAACGGACAGTGATGCTGGCAGGGTTTTGCCTGCCTGTCAGGCTGAACAACCAGCTGGTGCTCAAGGGACTTGCAGGCCCTTTCTCCTTGGTGACAGCTGAGCCGTTGGAAACCGTTCCACGTGGAGGAAAGTGCACCCAGCTCAGGGAGCTTGCTGCAGCGAGGTGTGGGAGATGAACCCCAAGTTCTGACAGCTGGCCAGTGCCGGCAGCCTGAACGCTGGCAAGAACATTCCTTTTGAGAACAGTTTGCCATAATGAATTCTGACATCATTGCACTCTCTCAGTCAAGGGTGTCGAAATGGAATAAACCACTTATTGCCAAGGGTCTGTGGAAACCCTCAAAATGGGAAATTCCTTGGCTCTCCTCCCTTCGTTTTGGAGTGGAGTTTTTAAGCAACAGTTCATTCTGGATATTTAATAGAGCTCAACATTTTAAGAATAAATGAATAGTTTAGAGACATGAAAGCAATCATGTGACTTTTATTTCCCTCAAGTTGGGGTCTTTCATAGCATTTAGAATGTAATTCTTGCAAATTAATTTCTTTTTTTGTTCCTTTCTATCGTGATAATCCATCTAGCTTTAAAGAACATTTTTTTCTGCCGTCATGGCAACCGTGGAAGTGATTACTTGAATAAAATTATGTGACTAGAAGAATGTATGAATGTTACAGCAATTGCTGAGAATTGTATGTTTTTGCATTTAGGATACTTCTTTTCCTTTTCTGATATTTAAAGTTTGCAGTCTCTCACCTCCAGTCCCTCCTTCCCCCTGCTGTCACTGATCTGTGGCCGGACAGCCAGCCTCACGGTTGTCCTGACAGTGCCACCTTCGTTTGACCAGCACAGCCTGGGCCCTTCTGAGACATCCTGTGATTACTGTGCAGCCTTTGATTACAAGCAGGATTCTTCCCAGCTCGAGGAAGAATTTGATTCTGAAGCCTAAGGTCTCCTCAGAAATAAACTTGAAACAGTCTGAGAGAAACTTGAATTCGCCTCAAAGGCAAGGTCGTGCGTTGGGAAGACGCCCTCAGTTGTTGCTGGTTTTGTCCTCAGCCTGTGTGGCGTCCCTTCAGGCACGGGGCGTTCCTCCAGTGGCCACCAGAGGGCCTCAGTCCTGCGCGGGAGAAACCGCTCCCCTGAAGGGAGGTGAATTTCTCTGCCCATCCTTTCTCGTTCGAACAGGGCAGCTAGGGCATCACCCTCAGACAGTGGGCTGCTTCACCTGGGCCAGCCGACTTTCTTTCCAATTTTGAACCAGTTCCTGGGGAGTAGCTCATTAGCTAGAATGACTGGACCGCATCAGATTTGTATCATATGTATGTATTAATTTGCATATTAATGATGTACAGCACCAGACCTGAGCTCTCTTGTATGTATATTTTGCTCTTTCTTCTGGAGCTGCACTTTGGTCTGAGAGCTGACATTTCTTTTGCCAGGAAGGTGGCAGGGACGGTGGAAAGCTCCAAGCTCGCTCTTCCACTGGGTGTGCAAACCTGAACAAGCCATTTCTCTTCTGTGTCACAATGGACCAGGCTGTGCTGGAGCATTCATAGCTAGAAAATTCTGTGCTTCTGCGACTGGCTAAGTATCGCACTCTGCAGGGAGGGCATGGCAGACATTTGGAATGGCCAGGTCCTCTGTGGTAGCCCTCCCTGAGTTAGGATATTTGGATTTGATTCTGCCTTCTCAAGGCCTAATTTCCACTATAGTGAAACAGCCCTTTAAACCTGCGTCTGCAGTTATGTTGTCCCAGTCCCACCCTTATGTCATCCAGTTCAAAATGTCATTCCTCTTATACATAGTAGGAGCTTAATCTGTGATTCTGGAATAAAATTAGGCTACTGTGTCCTGCCCATCCCTTTTTTAGCTGTAGCTGTTTCCTCCCCCCCCCCCCATGTTACCTAAGAGAACCGAGCTTCAGTCCAAAGCAAATGTACTCTGTTGCCTGTGAACGCGGATCCTATAAAAACAAATGAAGGGGAAAGCAGGATAGATTGCAGGTCCCAGGGCCTGTTACCTAATTTTTGCTAACGTCTCCTGTAGTGCTGCTGGGCGTCCTGAGCACACGCTTCTCTTTTTATGCCACTGTAGAGCTTCTGATCAGATATCATCTGATATGTGTGGGTGAGAGGAGTGTGGCAGTATTTATGTCCCTGTGCCAGTAAACCGTTATCTTAAAGTTCTGGGGCTGTTCTTGTGAATGAGAGTCCTGGGATGTCACATAGGTATAAGATACAAATTAACAGCCCCGGTGAGTGCTGGTAACTTACAGAACCCACATTCAGTTTGATTTAATACCTTTGTGCGATTTAAAATGTCATCCAAGAAGAGAGCCAAATCCCTAGAGCACCTGCCACCGCCTGCAGAGGCTGGCTGACAGGTTCGCACCGGCTGACCTGCTCTGTGGCTTTTTGGAAAGATGAGCTGTGTTCTAATGAGCAGGTTATAAATATCAGTGGGTTATGTCATAGGAGGTAGCAGAGCTCAATGTGAAGGACCTGCTGGGAAGTGCTCCCAGCTGAACAGGCCGGGTTCAGCTTTCAGAGGGGACAGACAACATGCCGGGTCTGGGTATATGGACCAGGATTTACTAAAGCATTATTTGTCCCTTAGTGAAACATGTCACTGTATGTGTCTCTGTGAGGCACGTAGGGCAACGAGATGAGATGTGCTGATCCCAGGCAAGTTGGAGCTTCCGGTCCCCACACGCTCCCTGCAGGAGGGGCTTTGACCCTCTGCTTCTTTTTGTCGGTGTTTGACTGGGGTCAGGGGGTGCTGATGGATTGACCAGACAGTGACGTATGCTCTCAAAGATGCAGAGCGCTTGCTTGGTGGAGCTCCTCATTTTTCATACCTTTTCTCTTTGTCTTGCCTGTAAAGGTTGCAGGTTACAAGAAGCCTTTACCACACTGCACACGGTGCCTCACTGATACTCCTATCCCCTTTTGCCACCCACCTTCTAGGTGAAAAGACAGACTTCAGTACTGCTCAGCAGAGCAGGAAAACTACTGAGCCACTCAGTAAGGTGGAAGATACACTCTTGAAAGATATCTTGCCTTTGCGCCTCAGATCTGATTTTCCGACACTTATTTTCTTGAGAAAATTTGATTGTGGAAGCACAAAAGACCATCAATCGTAGGTCAGATTTTTCAACATTGAACAAAGAAGGGCAGACATGTGCAGAATAATTGTTTGCTTAAAGTCTAGCCAACAGTTTTTATGTAGACAAAATGCATTGAAACGTGTATAAAATATTTAATATCAATACACACCAGATGGAAACCCTGTCAAATTCTGTGTGCACACAGGAACTTGACAAGAGGAGTCGGGAGATTTAGAGAGATCCTCAGAGCAGTCGAAACGAGAACAACCCAAAACCTGCGAATGGTAAGTGTTGGTTGAGGCCTGAAGGCACTTCAAGTGTTTTCTCTCTCTCACACACATATGTATTGTAAGTTATATATTATATATCATAATATGTTGTGTAATACAAATATACATTTTAAATT
This sequence comes from Camelus bactrianus, assembly GCF_048773025.1. Taxonomy (NCBI): domain Eukaryota; kingdom Metazoa; phylum Chordata; class Mammalia; order Artiodactyla; family Camelidae; genus Camelus; species Camelus bactrianus. The sequence goes on from NC_133544.1 coordinate 12,340,742, forward strand.
ATATCTCAATGAAGTATACACACACACACACCATATATTTACCCATTTAAAGTCACTGCATTTTAGTATAGTCACAGAATTGTTCAGCCATCAGTCATATTTAATTTCAGAACATTCTCATCACCCCCAAAACATCTCCATGCTGATTAGTGGTCAGTTCCCATTTTCCCCTTTCCCCAGCCTCTGGCAATCACTAATTAACTTCCTTTTTCTATGGATTTGCCTACTTTGGACATTTCATATAAATGGAATTATACAGTATATTGTCTTTTTGTGACTGATGTCCTTTACTTAGCATGTTTTCAAGGTTCATCCATGTTTTAGCGTGTATCCATCCTTCATTCCTTGTCAGAGCTGAATGATATATACCCATTGTATGGATATACCACATTTTGTTTATTCAGTCATCAGTCAATAGACATTTGGATTGTCTCCACCTTTGGGCTATTATGAATAATGCTGCTATGAACATTCTTATACAAGTTTTTACATGTATATATGTGTTCATTTTTCTTGGGAATATACCTAGGAACGTAATTGCTAGTTAACATTTGGAAGAATTGCCAGACTATTTTCCAAATTGGTTGCACCATTTTACATTCCCACTAGAAATTATGAGGGTTCTGATTTTTCCACATCCTCAACAGCACTTGTTATCATCATTTTAGTGATAGCCATCCTAGTGGGTATGAAGTGCTCTCCCCTGGTGATTTTGATTTACGTTTCCCTGATGGCTAATGATGTTGAGCATCTTTTCAATTGCTTGATAGTGCTGTCTCTCGAAACATAAGAAACACATCCTGTGTGGCAGTTAGAACGTAAGCCCTCCCGATGCCACGGTGGTGAAGGCGTTGGTTGTCTGCTGATGGTTCATAACAAACCCAGAGAAAGCAAAGCAGATTAGATCCTGAGGAGTACCTGGCTATTTGACTAACTATATTGACTATTAGGCTCAGAAGTAGAAAAGTTAGTTCAATAAACTGGTTGATCAGCAGTCTGACTCTCTGTTGACTTGAGTTCTCTCTCTTTCCTTTTAATCCTTTCACTCTCCTGTCTGGGAGGCTCATTCATTCTACCTCTGTAGTTTACTGTTCAGAGCCACGTTTAGGGGAAGGTCTGGTGCTCACAGAAGCTGAGCAAATGCCCCACATCACAGCTGATGCAGCGACCCCACGTGAGGCTGAGTTTCTGTCGTCTTCCGTCATGCACGCTGTTTTCCTCCCATTGTTGAGAACCCTTTCAGTGCTGTGAGAGGATGCTCTGTTGGGCAAGACTAAGAGATTTCTGTCACGGGAAATGAGGCTGTATCTTCATTTTTGGTGCTTCCAGAGTTTTAGGATGTGGACATACAACTCATGGGGCCAGATGGCTAAGCCATAGCTTTCCTAGAGTTATGGGGGGTAAGACGAGTTGGGCGACTCCCCATACATACCCCACCAAGAACTCACTTGGTCTTTGATATTTATTTGCATATTGATGTGATTTATGGGTGCCCTAAGAAGTTCAAACAAAACATTTTGAGGGGGAGGGTATAGCTCAAGTGGTAGAGCATATGCTTAGCATGCATAAGGTCCTGGGTTCAATCCCCAGTACCTCCTCTAATAAACTAACAAACAAACAAACAAACAAACCTAGTTACCTCCCCCACTAAAATAAATAAACATAAAATTTTTTTAAAAACATCTTGATCTGAACAGGTTTTTAAAGGAAAAAACCCTGCAAAAATAGAGATAAAAATTGTTGCCAAATGTTTTTTCTCTTAAATTGACCTACTCCCAACATTCCATGCACTTCTCAACTGGTCAGATTCTTCTAAGATTTGGAAGCACAATTAAAGTAACTAGTTCTATTGGCAAGTGTTCTTACAATTGTTTTAAAAGCACATTTAAAAAGCCAATCTTTCACAATTACTTAAATACGGAGCATTTGTTCATATTGTTGACTCTCCAAAAATGTTTATTTCATTTAGGAAATGAATGGTTTTTCCCATTAAAAGGTGTGAGTGCACCGTGGGAATCTGCGTGCTGCTTATTCAACATTATTTTTTAGAATTAGGGAATATCTTCCTTGTTGTCTAAGGTTTATGATTTTCAAATCGATGTATTTTTAACTTATAAAATCCTGTGACATAAGATTCTGAATAGAGATATGTTAGGAAGGGAGAGAGCTTTCATTTCGTTTTGTTTTTTTCTTCTCTTTTTTCTGAGAAGTCCAATGAAGAGGCTTCTAAAGAAAGTCTGGGTAGACTAAAGCTGCCCCCGGACATTTTCAGCTGTTAACTAACTGGTTAATGTTAGCATGCAATATCACCACTCAAGTACACTTTTGGTCTTGATTAATGACCCTCAAGTGACCTAAGTTAAACTGTTTCTAAATTCCTTGAGCGCTTAACCAAAGGTGTGCACCAGAACTATCCAAGGAACTTCGAACAAACGCATATCCCCGAGCCTCACCTCGGAAGCACCAGCTGGGCCGAGAAGCTACATTTTCTAGTTACACAAGTGATTCTTTGCCCCACCTCCCCAGTTGAGAAGCACTCCCTGAGTCGTCTTTACTGGTGTCTTGGTTTCCACTGGGCATCAGGAAGCTTCTCCAGCTATTGCCATTCATAAGGCAATGTTTCTATCAGCCTTAATTACTGTATGATTCTTTTTAGATTAGCTGATAATTGCAAACTTCTGATACCTTTATGAGATGGAAAAGTTGCTTTGTGAACTCTGTCTGGTGGAGACCATAGCAGAGAAGGACAAGGTACTTTTACAGCAACCCCATTGCTAGATAAATACTCCAAAGACTTGAAAGCAGGCATTCAAACAAAAACTTGTATATGTTCATAGCAGCACTATTTACAGTAGCCAAAAGATGGAAACAATCCAAATGTCTATCCTGCATAAACAAAATGTGGTATATCTATACAGTGGAATATCATTCAGCTACAAAAAGGGATGACATACTGATTCATGCGACAATGTGCATAAACCTTGAAAACATACGCTAAATGAAAGAAGCCAGATGCAAAAAGACCACACATTATATGATTCTATTTGAATGAAATGTCCAGAATAGGCAAGTCTGCAGAAACAGAAAGCAGATTAGTTGTTCCCAGAGTCTGGAAGGAGGGGAACGGAGAGTGGCTTTTTAAAGGGTGTAGGGTTTCCTTTTAGGGTAAAGAATGCTCTGGAACTAGATAGTGGTCATGGTTGTACAATATTATGCATGTCCTAAATGCCATCGGATTATACACTTTAAAATGGTTAAAACGATAAATTTTATGTTATGTGAATTTTATCACAATTTTAAAACATATACAAAGAAGTGCATTTAATGGCCAAATTTGTACAAGAAGTCTTTTTTCAAGCCAGCTTCCTTAATTCTAAATTTATTTGATAGTTACTAGCAATTTTTTAGGCATTTAAACTGCAAGCTAAATATAACGAGTATAAAACGTAAAAGGTATGATAAATATTGGTGATCTTGCTCATAATTTCTCATAGTTAATCTCCTTTTCTGAGCTTCATTTAAGCTTTCAGTGAACACAACCAACATCCTTCCTAATCAGTAATGCATGATGAGGTGATGCCTTTAAAATATGCAATCACATCAAAACCGCATTTGAAACGTCCCTCAGGTAGGTTAATACCCTGGGGGAAAATGAGGTCTAGCATGAGCTGTCCAGCAGTGGACGAGCAAACTGTTTTTAGGGCAGAGACTTTTACAACCTTAGAATCCCTCCACGGCAAATAGATACAGAAAATGAAGTTGCTTGTTCATTTTTCTCCTTTACCGCTTTTTTTTTTCCTCAGCTACAGTGAGTGGAGGTTATTTTTGCCAGGCGATGCTTCCAGCAGAAGTCATTAGCTTATATGACTGCAATGAGATCAAAATGAAACTATAATGGAAGGTTTAAGAAAATAGTTCAGGAACTGTTTAGGTACTGAAAATTGTGTTCTTATGAGATCTTTACTGATGGCTCAGTTGGGGATGATAGGAGTGCATTTAATTTCCCATTTTTATAGACATTTAAAGCCAGTGGGTCCTACCTGAGAATAATCAAGAAAATTTGCCTTTACCCAGTGGTTATCAGAAACCACTAAGCTAGTGATTTGGTTGCATTTAGGTTTCCTTGTGGTGTTTTAAGAGCTTTCACACGGATGAAAGCCTCGCAAAGTTATCGTCTGGAACATATTTATTTAAAAAGGTTCATTCTCAGGGATGATCAGCATCCTTTGTCTGCATCTTGCAAAGAATGCTAAAGCTTTGTGGAAAAACCTGCTGGTTGAAGTTTTATTGGCCGCCTCTGGCTGATCATGAGGTAGCCCGGACCACCTTGAGGTGCAGTGTTTCTGTTTTCAGAGGGATTTTTTTCTCACTTCTCTTCTTTGTCACTGGAAGATTGTGAGGTAAGTTAACTGATACGCATCAGTCAACAAAATACTTCTTAGTAGTTGGCACGCCTCCTTCCCCCTATGCTAGGCAGCTATAGAGTTTGGAAAAATGTAGTCGTCTGCATCTGACTTAGGAGGACAACATCCAGATGTTTCTGGGTTTTCGCAGTAAGAAGGGAGATACCTACCCAGCTTTGGAAAAAGTCTTGATCAGCAGCCATAATCCCCTCTTCCCACCTCTCCGCTTTGCACAAGGCCAGGGGGGGCCTTTGGGCTGGAAGCCCAGGATGCAGGAGGAACAGGGCCTCAGGGCCTGAGTCACAGGGCAGGGCCATGTGGGACTGGCCCTTGGCACTCCTAAGAAGGAAGACATTCTAAAAATCTGCACTGAACGTCAGCTTATCATCAATGAAGAGATTTTTTTTCAGGGTTTACATCATCCAGCTTGAATACTGGCTTTCTGCCAAATTCGGGCTTTAGTAGGCATCAGTCAGGAGGTGCTGAAAATACTTGCAGTTCACCTATTATTTATAAGAGCTTTTGGAAAAGAGCTTAACTAAAAGTTTCCATTGTTTCAGGTATAAAACATGTTTAGCATTCCAGACTGTGGCAGAGGCGGGGCGGCATTTGGAGGGCATAAACTTATTTTTTTAAGTATTTCAAATATCTTAGTGTATCATATTTCCTTTTCTTTTTTGTCATCAACTGATATAATTTTCATCATAGGAGTAAAATTTTTTCATTGTGAGTCTTGGGATAGTGCCTAGCACAAGGTGATGCCTGAAAAATATTTATTAAATGAGTGAATGAATGAATGATACAAAATAGATTCATGGCTGTGCCTTTGCTCCTTTGTGTTCCCAGACAATAGCCAGGCAGTTGGCGGAGATACTGCTGCGGGGCATGTGTGAGCAGAGCTACTGGAACCCCCTGGAGGACCCGCCATGCCAGTCACCTCTGGACGATCCCCTCCGGAAAGGAGCAAACACAAAAACCTACACCCTCACCCGGAAAGCCCGTGTCTACTCAGGAGAGAAGTAAGGGAGTTGACATGTGTTCATTTGTAGGCTAGGGGATGGGAGGGAAACTTCAGGGAAATTTAACAATGAACAGAAGTTCAAAGGTCGATTTTTCCCCTAAAAGAGAACCAGGTGAGCAAGTCTCATTTACCGGTTTAATAGAGATACCTCATTACTTTTCATAACTTCAGCAAATATCCATGCACAGGTGGGGGCATTTTAAGTAGGAAAATGCTCTCATCTAGTGCTTGGCTGCCGTTCTCAGCCATCACTATTGGTCTTTAGGATTTTCATTCCATTTATTACAAGAACCTCAGCATTATACAGCCATCAGCGACAAAGCTGTTAGTAAGCCAGAGTTAACCCTTTTTTCTTTTCCTCAGCAATTCCTTGATCCTTTTGTTAAAAACTTGTTTTAAGCTGAATAAGCTACAAGAAGAAGTAGAATTAAATCATTTGCAAGTAATTGGAAGGTGGTGTCTCTTTAGAACTTCTTAATTGTTTTAAGTTTTGAACTTGGGACTTGACCACCCTTGAGGAAAATGGGCTAGCGGAGCACCCCCATCTCGGCGGCGAGGACCTTCCCCGTGTCCGGGGGACGGAGGACAGGAAGGGAATAGGAGGGAGGTGGGCCACGTGAAGGCTGGGAGACGGGAACAGCGGCTGACTCATTCCTGATTCCTCCGCTCTGAGTGTCACCCCCATCTCTGCCTGTTCCTACAAGGACGGGTGCGAGGTGGCTTTTCAGAACCTCTCCATGAAGGAAAGGGGAGCAATGTTTGAATAAACAGGGAGCCCCTCTTCACTCATCACAAATGGGAAAAATGGCTGAAAGACAAGACCTCAGGCTGCTGCTTCTGAGGCCCCAGAAAACACAGAGGTGGGGGTGACTAGATAGTTATTATTCCGAAAATGATTGTTGCGTTTTCAAAGGGGCAGCATTTCTCAAAGTGGCTGCCTCTTAATCCTCTCAAGTCAGCCCTGGCATTTCCCTCCCTCCTTAGCTTGTTCAGTTTGCATTGCTTGTATGAATTCAGACTGCTGAGCATATTGTTAACTTTTCTCCTAGGCTTACTTTAACTTAGTTGTTATCCCCTTTTTTCCAGGGCCTCTTACCATGAGTTTGCTTAATTCACAGGTTGTATTTACTCCTTAGTCCTCATCCAGATTCATGGAACAATTGTCCTCACAATTCCCAAACTCTTGTTGAGGATGGGCAGGGAAAAAAAATTAGACTCTCACTTTTCAAATGCTGACCCCTCACTGTGAACTATTTAGGGGTATAATTGTGGTTCTTTTTTAGATACATGTGATATATATAAAGAACCATATAGGAACAACCGCATGCCAGCCAATTAGATAACTTAGATGAAATGGACAAATTTCAAGAAAGACACAAACTACCAAAACTGAAGAAACAGAAAATCTTAATAGATCTGTAGCAAGTAAAGAGATTGAATTAGTAATAAAAACATTCCCACAAAGAAAAGCCCAGGCCCAGATGGCTTCACTGGTGAATTCTACCAAACATTTAAAGAAGAGTTAATGCCAGTTCTCCACAAACTCTTTCAAAAAACAGAAGAGGAAGGAATACTTCCCAACTCATTCTATGAGGCCAGTATTATCCTAATAACAAAATTAGACAAAGACATCATGAGATAAGAAAACTACAGATCAATTTTTTATAACTATTGATAAAAATCCTGAACAAAATACTAGCAAATCAAACCCAGCAATAAGTAAGGACTGTATGCCCAGTGGGATTCACTTCAGAATGCAAGGTTGGCTTGACATCTGAAAATCAATTACTGTCACACATCACATCAATAGAATAAAGCAGAAAACCCAGGTGACCATCTCAGTAGATGCAGAAAAAACATCTGACAAAATGCAACACCTTTTCACAATAAAATATACGTAACAAACTAGTAATAGAAGGGGCTTTCCTCAGCCTGGTGAAGGGCACCTATGAAAACCCACAGCTAACTTCATACTCATAGTGAAAGATTAGATGCTTTCCCAACAACTTTGACTGTCTACCCTGAGCTCCATACTTCCCTCAACTGGGAAGAGGGAAAGAATGGCCAGAACTGGGTCTAGAGAATTCTTAATTATGGAGCAGGGGGATTCCAGTGTGTAGTTTTTCAAGTATGTCTCTTAAAACTATCCTTTCCCGCTCCCCCACCCCCCCTTCTCCCTGCCAGCCCTGAGAGCTTTGTACCCATCTTGCCTGCCTTGAAAAGAAGGGTAGGGGAAGTAGAATTAAAACCAGTTAATGTGCGACTTGTTAGCAGCTCTGGTAAAAATAACATAACCTAGCACGTAAATAGGCTGATGGCTCAAATGGAATTTGGGGATTATCCATGGACTGAATTTGCTGGTGTTAAGTCACAATTAGCATGGGCTTTCTCTTCTCAGTTAGTCTGGACAATGCAGACATGGTGAGCCACGAAGAAGTGAAAATGGTTAATGTTACTGCTTCATTTGTAAGGTCCCAATTGCATGTAAGCACAAGCCAGGATATTAGGAAATGATTGCTCAGTGGGGGCACGCACACACACACACACCCCACATTTTTACTGTGAAGCCTGTAGGCTCTGTTTCTGAATTTAAGGGCAAAGAAATGTTCCATCTTCTAAAAACCCACATCACCTCAAGCCATCTCTTTAAGAAAGTCACTGCAGATTCCGGAATCTTATTCCTCATTCACAGGCCAGCCCTTTTATAAAATTTTAGCCCCACAAGAGCTACTGGAGCCATCCCACTGGTGGTTCCCTTACCTCTGGGGATCTCAGGACTGTAAAAACAGTATGAGGCACTGTGCTTTTCTGTCTTGCTCTGATGCAATACAAAAGCTGCCAGCACTTCAAAGAGAACAAGTATTTATAATGGTTTGGAAAACATTTTTTGGCCATCTTGGGGGAAATTATCCCTTGTCTTAAGTTAAATGATTGTAGTGTTACCTGGGAAGATGTAAATTTAGTCTTTATTTAGTCATCTCTAAAACATCCAGGAGTTTTTTTTAACCAAGATTTTTTTTTTAGTATTTAATACTTTTCTTATTGGAGTATAGTCAGTTTACAGTGTTGTGTTAATTTCTGGTGTACAGCATAGTGATTCTGTTATATATATATATATATATATATATATATATATATATACACACACACACACACACACATATATATATATTCCTTTTCATATTCTTTTTAATTATAGGCTATTACAAGGTCTTAAATATAGCCCCTGTGCTATACAGTAGGACCTTGCTGTTTATTTTATATAGTGGTTAATTGGGATTTCAGATTTGCAGGTAACCAAGTTCATTTTTATTGCACTCTTCTTTCATTCCATAAAAAAGAGTTGAGTTTAGCCCAACTGGTGGTAACACTCACAGTTCTACTCAAACGACTCTAGAGCTTTAGAATGGAGGGGAAATGCTGGAGATCTTTTAAAATGCTCAAAACACATAAACAGAATATCAAGATTGGTGATCAGAGTTATGTTTGGTTTTTATGGTCCTGTAATCCTGAGCATGATTGAGCTTAAAAGCTTTTTCTTTTAATCCAAGATGTTCAAGTTTGGCCAAATTCCATAATATTGATTAGTACGACAGCGCTTGCCTGCCATCCCATAATGACAGCTGAAGTATGATAGCTCACTAAATTCTTACAGTATTCCAGAAATTAGTCAAACTCTGAAGTTGCTTCCAATCTCCTATTTCATCTAAATGACAATATAAAATAGGCCAGCTGGCAAGGAAGAGGTAAGAGGAACACTGTACAGTGACACGTCTGCATTTATACCTCATAATGGGTTTAGGAGAAAGCTTGTATTATTTCTATAATGTCAGTTTGTAGTGATAGAAATTTCTGCCTTTATAATAGGCACAAATGTTGTTTGGCTTTTAACTTGGTTTTTACAGCTTTACCCTGCTGCCTGCTATGAAATTATAAATTTCAAATTATAAAGTTCAAATTATAAATTCCATAGATTACCATAGAAATAGACAGATGAACTCGGGTGTCCAGATTATACAATATTTTTCATGGGTTCTATATTATATAAAAATCTAGAAGCTTTTAGCATTCAGTTTTGCTCTTAGACATTTATTTTGTGTTACTTTGAAACTGCCATCTATCAAAGTCAATTTTCTTTATACAGCATTTTTTGTCCTCAAGAAAATACTGAAGAAGCCCTGTTGTTATTGCTGATTAGTGAATCAATGGTGAGTAGAACGTGTTTTCACATTTTTCTTTCCCCTGTTTCTATAGTCCCTGTTTTGATATGGTGACTGCATCAGAATGTGACTTTTTCTTTGGAGAATAATACTTTATTAAGGGGATACCTGGGTGGGGAAAAACCATAGCGATTTAGAAGGAAGGATGTTTCTTAATTCTTGGACTGGCTAGAAATGTCCCTTGGTCGGCCTGGAGCACAGAGCTTGTCTTCCCTTAGCAGTTAGCAGGCCTCTGAGTTCATTCATTTATCCACCAAGTGTTGACTGAACACCAACACAGCTGTGTATGGGTAAACTACAGCTAACATGACCACCAAAGGAACCTTAAAGGCGAAAAGAAGCCCCCAAAAGGTAACCTTTATGAGGTTCTCCATTTGCCTTGGAGGGAGGGGGAGTTTGGGGGTAAATCACTCGTTATATACACGAACCTCTGGTTTCCATAGTAGCAGCCTGATGCAACTGCCTCATCCTCCTGCCCAGGTCCTCTCCCTGAACCCCAGCCTGTTCCCCAGGCATTGCCCAGTCCCAGCCCGGGAGAGCACACTGCTGTTACCTGGCCCTGCTGTTGTGAGGGAGTTTTTGCCAGACCATCAGATTCCTTTGAAATGTCTTCTTAGTGTTTGGCCAGGATATCGAATTTAGGTCTAGAATTTCACCTCTCATCATTTTACTGGGTTTCTACTCTGCATGTTGCCAGGCATGACGACCCAGCTTGAAACATTCCAGAGTAATATGTGTTACAATTAATTTGTACCTTGGCAAGTGAACAGCGTGTGCTGAGCACCTGAGCAGAACGGCAAGCCCCTGGGACTTGGAAGGACCTCGAGGTCCTCATGTCCACCCACTCATTTACGGACGAGGAGCCAGAGACCCAGAGCGGGCAAAAAGGAAGCCCCCTGCAGTGGTCTGTCGCTCTTTCTAGTAGATGGTCCTGCCTCCATGCATAACTCCCACCCCGCCAGGCAGGCAGGAGGAGAAAGGAGTAGAAACAAGAATCGTAGCTAAAGCAAGAGAAGGCATTTTCCTCCTTCCCCAAGCGTGCGGTTTAAATCGAGGCATGGAACACACTCCGGTGAAAAAGGCTTAGAAACGGAGCCCACAAGCTGAGTGAAGGAGGCTCAGAAGAGGCTGGGATTAGGCAGGGAGAGTAGCTTTCTTGCCTTAATTTAAAACCTTGGGTTTTCTTATTCTGTGAAATGGCCCCATGATGTTTACAAGAGCAAGACTGCTTGAGTTACCACTTCTTTTTATTTGGAAGTTCTTGACGTTATTGGCCCCACTTCCTCTGAAGGAAACAGGTTGCCCCCGTGGCTCATCTTTCCTTGACTGTCAGCTGGTAACTGAGGACGGTGTCATTGACACTCTCTCCTCTGCCTTGGCACGGTTGCGGCGGCACATATGTGCACAGGCTGGCGCGCGGTGGCCCCCAGGAGCTGGCTTTCAGGCGAGCGGGGCTGCCTGAGCCTCGCCGTCAGTTCTCTGAGGGGCCCACTCACACTGGCCTCGCTGACATTCCCTCCTCCTGGCTGGGTGCTCCCAACCTGGCAGTTAGCTCCCTTTGGGAAAACTTGATTAGTGACAGTGTAAACGTTCTGAAAGCAGGGTGATCACACACTTTCGAATTCCTGGACAATTCTGATTGAAAATACTGTGTTCCATTTTGGAATCTGGGACACAGGTCCACTTCTCTAAGATGCCTGCTCTAAGTTTAGATGTCTTGGGAATGGTGCCTCCAGCTCTCCTGCTCCCTCACTGAAGCGATAGAAACTAATAATACTCAGAGCTTGGGTCCCTCTGAGACACTCGGATGTGGCCCTGTCGCATTGAATTTCCAGCAGGTCTCTTCGGAGGATGGTGAAATCCAGTGACAGTAAATACGAAGGACGAGGTTGCCAACGAGAATGATGCTGTTCTCCCTGTAAATTGTTCCATAATTATGTAGACAAAAGTCTAAATTAAGTTGCCTTTGGAAGCCTTTTTTCATATCCCTTGACTCCTTGATTTTTTTTTCAGTTTTTAGATGGAAAATAGATGTGCTTAATTTCAGAACCAAGATGAGAATAGTAGTGTTTTTTGGTGTCAGAAAATCATATTCTTCATTGGTTCCGACTTCAACTTGGAAGCATAAATTTGTTGACAGTCTCTCCACCTACAAGAACTCATTCGGAATCGGACTGCGTTCTCACCTTAAAGCAAATCAGTTTCCCTGGGAGAAAGGGGTCATCAGAACTATATTTGCACAACTACCACAGAGAGAGTGTTCTGAGATATTTATTATTTGGGATCTGTTTGAGGTTCTACATTGTACCTTTTTAATCAAAAGACGCTGATAGGCTTTCTCTTAAAAGAAAAAAAAAGAATGCATTTGGCATAACTTGAAAATCTTAAATAGTGTTTTGTTTTGTTCCCTTCTCTTCCAGACATTGGTCTCAATATGGAACATTTAGAGCAAATAAATAAAATAAACCACTTATAGCAGGCCCGGTTTCCCTTGGAGCTTCCTTTGTTGCCTCAAAAGGCACCTCCTAACAAGAAAAACTTAGAATGAAATCTTCAAAAGCAGGCTTATTTCCATAAGAGATGACTCACTTTGTAGGAAGTGGCCTGTCTTCTATATTCTTACTTGTCTTTGACATTTAAGAATAAGGAGTTTTAAAATGAGTAAGTACTGATGGGTGGCTCCAAATCAAAGCCTTGGACTCACACACAAAAGAAAGCGTTCACCTCATCAGCGAGAGAGAAGGTGTGTGCGTGGCCTTTCCGCATGTCAGGCAGGAAGGTGAACATCAGCCTGCCTGGACCAGTGACCCTGGTACTTCTTGTGCCACCTTCATGGGGAAACTTGAGGGACCCTTTCTGTGCTCCTTAGAGACGGACAGGTGTGGAGACTTTCGTTAATTAGCAGGGGGGAAAAGACTTGATTGATACCGAGCTTCCTACTGAGGAGAAAAGGAAAATGAGCTGCAGTTAGAGTCTCCAGTACACGTGGTGTATCTGGAGGAATCGAGGGAGATGTCAAAAGTAATGAAAACAGGGGAAGGGTATATAGCTCAAGTGGTAGAGTGCATGCTCAGCAGCCAAGAGTTCCTGGGTTCGATCCCCTGTTCCTCCTCCAAGCAGAAATTAATGAGTAAACCTAATTACTTCCCCCTCTTAAAAACAAACAATACAGGCAAAAGTAATGAAAACAAGTCGCTGTGAAGAGCCGTTGATTTCTAGGCAGATGAAATGAATAAGCTTGAATGTGCCTGCTGTATCTCTGTGCTAAGCAGTGGAGGAGTGAAATAGGCAAGCGAGGCTCTCTTGAGTCCTCTGTCTTTCAAAACAAAAATCGGTTTGCTTCTTGCTTTCTCTCATGCATCTGTTTTGTGCTTCCCTAAACAAGGTTGAATTAGTCTCTGTAGTCTGTTCCAGTGAAGATGTCACATAAAGATTTGAATGTTGCTGTGGTGACAGGGGAAAAGTGCGATCTATCTCTATAGGGCTGGTGGAACTTGATGACGCCATTTGGTGATGGGCAGTGTGGGGCTGGAAACTTCCCCCTGCTCTTTAATGTCGAGCAGACGCAGGGTCTACAAGTGAGGGGCAGCACGGCCTCGCTCGACGGGTGACGCTGTGCCCCAGAGCGCAGCTGTGTTGCAGTGAGGCTGTCTGTGAGCCCCAGCCCCAGACAAACCACCTTGCTTTGCATCAGCTCCTAAAGCTTCCTCCCGATGCCTGCTCACGGGTACCAGTGCCCCCTAGGATTGCGGCTCCAGGCCTCCCGTGTTTGGATGATGCCATGTACCATGTGGGGATTGTGAATAAGCGACCCCTTACTCATTCCTGCCCTTGTCTCCAGACCCTCAGCAAGCTCTCAGGGGCAAGAGGGCCTGGATGGCTTCTCCACACAGTGTGCTGGCTGCGTGCACGGGCTGCCACACCATCTGCTTCTCTCTTCTTGTTGTTTTCAGGCCAACCGGGATGCTGTGCTGAGCAGGATTCCTGAGCACAAGAGCGACCGCCTCATCAGTTTACAGAGCGCGTCTGTGGTCTATGATCTACTGACCATCGCTCTCGGGAGGAGAGGCCAGTACGAGATGCTGTCAGAGGTACAGCCTTTGGGTCTGGTTACTCCCAGGCAGTGGGTGGTGCTGGCGTGTGAGCACTGGGACCAGCCCTGGGACCTCTTCTGGCCCCCACCCCCTCTCACCGCAGCCGTGTGACCCTGGACCCATCATCTGCTTTCCTCCTCTGCCAAATGGGAATTGGGCTAAATGATTAGGTGGTGGAATTCATTGGCAATCACTTCCTACCAGTGGTCCCTAAACCCTCTTGGGGGTGAGTTTGTGTGTGAGATGAGGCAAGTGTGTCTCAAGCAGTTTCTCCTTCGGTGTAATTTCCACCATAACCCGGGTCTCCCACCTGTGGTATTAATTTCTTTGTAAAACAGGTTTTATTTTATTTAAAGTATCAGTGCATTACTCCTGGTGAAATGGTAACTTCAGGCTAGTACACGAGCTGGTACAGGCTTCCACGTAAATGAGCCCTGTCTTCATATAGAGTCTTTGCTTGTTCAGAAGAGACCCTAGTTGCTTACAGATCTCGCACCAGGCATCGCCATCTCATTCTCTCAGCTGCTAAGAAACATTTAGGATGGAAGCTCGACTGTTTTACAGTTTCAGAAGAAGCTGGTATACATTTCTGAGTTGCTGCCTAGAATACCAAATCCACCCTGGTAGAGGCTAAATCAGTCACAAAATCATTTTCTCTTTTCCTTCTTGGAGTAAAAAGAAAGAAGGAAAGAAAAACAACTCCTTTTGTTAAAATGAACTTTTCCATGTTATTTATCTTTCTTTTTTCTAAATTTATACACATTGCAACAGCCTCTGGGCACAGGGACAGGGAATGAAATGCAGTAACAGATTGGCTGAAATCAGATAAGCGCCCGGCTCACCCTCTAGCCTGCCGGTTCATCGCCACATTAGGCAGGAGCCTCGGAGAACAGACGAGCCTGCGTGGCTTGGATCTTTTTTTAGTCTTTGGTTTGGTGACTATACAGGGCAATGGTTACTCAGTCCTCAAAAAAAAAAAGCCCCTCACAATCTGGCTGGATAAAGCAGCGAGTCCAGATGTTCCTGTCACACACGGGACACCCCCTGGGACTCTGCCCAGCCTTGGGACTGGCCCAGATTCTTCGCCACCCCAGGGGCTTTGGCTTCCAGGGACCCTCTGCTCCTGGCCAGCTTAGCTCCTGTCCACAGAGCCCATCTGTGGGGAGGGGGCCACCCAGCTCACAGCTGAGTTCCTTTAAGGTGAACTTTTTCCTCCCAGACAAACCACAAAACATCTCTCGGAGCCCAAGGTTGAGCGTGGTTTGCACATCTACTTTCCTCCCATCCTGTAGCCATAGAACCTGTCCCCAGCTTGAAATTCACCTGTGTCTGGAACAGGTGTGAGGAGCCCGAGGTGGCTGGCGTGGTGGACAGGCTGGATGGCCCCTGCCTACAGACTTCTCGTTGTGCCATGAATGACTCCAGGGGGACGGCTGCATCCTAGCCGCACTCCTCCGTGAGCTGACGGCTCCCTGGCATGTGCCTCCAGAATCCGGGGACCTTGCTTTCATCCAGATGACTTTCACCTTGACATCACATGTAGCTTCCTCTGGTGGTGGTGACCTGATGCCCGAGTCGTTGGTTGCCAGTGCCTTTGCGATTCAGAATTTCATGGCACTAGTCACACTGACAATGGTGGAGACAGTGCCAGGGGTTGCCTTGAAGGTGCTGGAGTGGAACAGTGGGAGAAAGGGAAATTTATCACCATATCTCCCTGGGGGCTTTATGACTTTTGTACCATATCTTGTGTTTTATCTATTAAAAATATGAATCAATGGATCAAATATATAAAACGGAAGACATTCATTTCTTTAACACACATAAGTGCAGCCCCCGGTTCTGTGCCAGGGCCTGTGATTAAGGCCAGGGATTCAGCGGTGAGCGAGGCACCGTCCCTGCCCCGAGCAGCTCCCAGTCCAGAGGGAGGCAGCCAAGCAGCAGGAAGTTGCATCTGGTGTGGCCGAGGAGGGGCACTCCATGCAGGGCCTGCATCCAGTAATGAAGGGTTTGAATCCTTGGCCTTCACATTTCTTGCTGTTTCTACTTATTTTTGCAGGTGGAGCTTCCCCCAGCAAATATTTGGCGGCCACGCTGTCTCAGATCTAACGAGAACAGGAAGGCGAAAGTACAGGGCATCTCAAGGGCCAGTCCTGTCCGCAGAGACAGGGGCGTGGTCCAGCCTTGGCTGAGCACGGACCCTTGTCCCTTGGTCTCAGGCCACATCCTACTTCAAGTGTCTCGCTTGCTTCATTTGCTGGGGTTTTCTTTCCTTCTTTTTCTTTACTGCTCATCTGCTCTTCCATTCTTCTGAGGACTTTAGATTAAAAGGCTAACTGGATTTTTTAAAAACTGAGGTAAATTCATATAACATAAACTTAACCAGTCTAAGATGTACAACTCAGCAGCGTTTAGCAGATTCATGCTGTTGTGCAGCCATCACCTCTAATTCCGAAACATTTTCATCACCTTGAAAGGAAACCCTGTCCCCACGGAGCAGTTGTTCCCCATGCCGCCCTCCCTTCAGTCCCTGTCAGCTACTCATCTGTTCTCTGACTCTGTGGGTTTACCCATTTTGCGTATTTCATATAAATGGAATTATCCAATATATGGCCCTTTGTGTCCGGTTTCTTTCACTGGGCATCGTGTTCTCAAGGTCATCCGTGCTATAGCAGGTGTCAGTCCTTCCTCCCTTTTTACAGCTGAATAACATTCCTTTGACAGACCACAGTTTGCTTCTCCATTTATCAGCTGGTGGGCATTTGGCTACGGCGAATAGTGCCACGGAGGGGTAACTGGATTTTCCCCTTCCCGTTTCACTTCTCTGGGCCCCACGGGTGTTGGTCAATGACGTCACTAGCATCATTCATCGGGGGGTTGTTCATATCCCTTCCCCCTCTCCTGCACCGGCACCAGAGTGATCTCTCTCACACACCCTCCTGCTGAGAAACATTTCATGGCTCTTCCCCCCACCCTTGTTTTTCCTCCCTCTATTTTGTTTTGCTTTCCTTTTCCTCCTGTAATGAAATCGTCTTCGTTTTCTGTCTTCCTGCCGTATGCAGGAGCCCTGCAGACTCCTTGAAGAATCCATACATGTATGGAAAGGAAAATAAAAGTCACTGAGAATCCCACTCTTCCTGAGACAGTGGACTGCCCACTGGCATTTTAGAGACCACCTTTTCACATATCCCTTTATGCATAAATGCATGTGCACTTATGTAGGTTTCAAGGCATGGGGTGGCATTTTGAGGTAGATATTTTATTGTGGATCTTCTCCATCATTCTTCTCCCCTCCATCGACGCCCCCTCCCCATCCCTGCCTCCTCAGCCTCCCAATCCGGGTCAGCAAACTTGTGTGTCCTGGGCACAGGCCCGGGAGTCAGAGAGCTTGGGTTTGAGTTCTGGATCTGCCACTTAGCAGTTGTGTGATCCCAGCAAGTCGTTCACCTCTTATGCCTCAGTCTTTCCTTCTGTAAAGTAGGGATAATAATCACAGCTGTCTCCTGTCATTGTGAGGGTCATTCGCTCATCCATGTAAAGTGCTCAGAACAGAGCCCAGTACGTAGAGCTCATTAAACAGAAGCCTGTGCTGCTGTGCTGTTTCCACTGCCCCCGCGATGCTGCCGGGATCTTCCTTTGCACCGGGTGGAAGCTTTCATGAGCAGGCGAGCTCACCACCACCAGGCTACTGTGAGAGAAGTCTTGCCTCCTCACCCTGTCCTCATACTTTCCTCCCTTCTCTTGTCCCTGAGCAACAACACCTCCACATCAGGATGCGGCCACCCTGGGCCCCAGGCACTCCTGCACCAGCAGGGACAGGGTCGGGGTGGCTCTGCCGCGGCGCCCAGCCCATCTTCTCGCCACCCCTCCTGCCACACCTTTGCGTGTGTTGTAAGCACTGTGCAGACCCAGCCCTTTAAACACTGTGCTTACTCGGGGAGCAGAGCCACTTTCCAAAAAAAATAGCCCGTCTCTCTTGCTCAAGATGGAAGGCTCCTCTCCCATCTCAAGACGGCTGCCTTGGTGTGCGCCCACACAATGCCTTTCTTTTTCTCGGGGCGTTGTTCAGCCAGATACTGGACGAGGAGCACTGTGCAAAGGAAATTCAAACCAAAGGTGCATCGCATCCTCATTCTGACAGGTTTTAAATATAAGCGCAGTGTTTATCGTATCTCCAGTGCTATGAGTTCTCGTGTTTTTTAAAGACTAATATGAGCCCTCCTGAAAGGTTTGTGTAGGAAGGAACATTTTTTCCCCCTTTCAGTTTAAACAGTAGCACTAGTTGGCATGACAACCTGTGCTATTAAAAGTAAAGCAATAAGCACCGCTTTCTCTGTTTTTTAGAATGAACCCAAGCTGCTAAGAAGGTTTATTTCTTGAATTGACTATTAATGGCTCCATTTTGACAGAACATTATGGGGTCTTTTCCGAAGGGGGTGTGTGTCCCCCCTACATAGACATGGCAGCTTTAAAGACAGAAGTGATATTTTTATCTTTCGTCTTGAACTCGTATTCATTTGTTTATGGTAAATCTCAACAACATTATAGTTCTGTGGGTAGAACTGTCTGGCTAGTGCTTATACCAAGGGGACCCTTACACATCCCTGCCCCAGACACTTGTTTAATTAGGAAGCATTGTGAAAACACTTGAACATCTCAGCAGCCTACTGTTTGTTAGTTTACATTAGCATTTAGTATTTCATGCAGCCCCACTCACTCTGCAGAAACCCAGCCTTAACCCACGTGCCAAGGTCCCCAGAAGGCATCGGAGTGGCCTGGCACAAGTGAAACTGAAGACTCCTGAGAAACCAAGGTTCATGATAGGTGCCCAGGAACAGCTTGCCAGATAAACCAGTGCTTCAGAACTAATGTACATTCCCATCCTGCTTTTCTTTGGTTTGGGGGTAAACTGGCCCTAGATGTGCAATGAGTGTGTCTTCCCCAGATTGGCTTAAAGGTTAAAGGTCATTTACCTTGGTACTAAGCAGCAGAGGAAGAAGTGGGCCTTGCGTTAGGCAGAGCACTGGTACAGATCCCAACTCTGGTCCAGCTTTGAGGGACAGCCCTGTGGGGATCAGCCACATCATTTTTGAATGACAGGCCTGCCCTGAAGAATCTCAGCTCTGGAAATGGCAGCTGGCACCTACAGTCCTACCATTATGGAAGTGTTTTTTAATTAATCATGACTGCTCTCTTCTTGTGGCCCTCAAGGAAAAAAAATTTCTTTACTTAAAATACCATGTTAACAGTCTTAAAGTGTATAATTCAGTGGCATCAGTGGGATTCACAGTGTTGTGTAACCATTTGTCCAAACTTTACCATCAGACAGAAACTCTACCTGTTTAGCAACCCCCATAACCTAGTAACTTCTAATCTGCTTTCTGCATCTATGAATTTGCCTATTCTGGGTACATTATATAAATGGAATCTTGCAGTACTAATTTTTTTGTTTCTGGCTGATTTCTCTTACCCTAATGTTTTCAAGGTTCAGCCTTGTTGTAATAATATATCTGATCATGTGTATCAGGACTTTATTCCTTTTTATGACTAAATAACATTCCATTGTGTGTCTATGCCACATTTTTGTCTATTCATTCATCTATTGATGGACATATGGATTGTTTTTACCTCTTGGCTATTGTGAATAATGCTGCAATGAACCTTGGTGTATACATATCTGAGTTCCTGTTTTCAGTTCTTTTGGGTCTGTATCCAAGAGTGAAATTTCTGGGTCATAAGGTAATTCTATATTTAACTTTCTGAAGAACTATCAAACTGTTTTTCACAGCAGCTGCACCATTTTATGTCCCAAGCAGCAAGACACAAGGGTTCCAATTTCTCCACATCCTCACCAACACTTACTTTTTATTTTTGTTTTTTTCATTTTATTATAGCCATCCTAGTAGATGTGAAATAGTATCTCATTGTGGGTTTGATTTGCATTTCCTTGTTGACTAATGATGTTGAACATCTTTTCATGTGCATATTGGTCATCTGTGTATCTTATTTGAACAAATGTCTATTCAAAACCTTTGCCTATTTTAAAATGGGGCTGTTTGTCTTTTTGTTGTTGAGTTATAGGGGTTCTTTATTTAGTGTGGATAAAAGCCTTTAACAGATACATGATCTGAAAATATTTTTTTCCTATTCTATAGGTTGTCTTTTCACTTTCTTGATAATGTCCTTTGATATACACAAGGTTTTAATTCTGATGAAGTCTAATCTATTGATTTTTTTTCTTTTGTTGCTCATGCTTTTGGTGTCATATTTAAGAATCCATTGCCAAATCCAAGGTCATGAAGGTTTACTCCTATGTTTTCCTGTAAGAATTTTTTGGTTTTCACCCATATATTTAGGTTGTTGGCCCATTTTGAGCTAATTTTCATATATGATGTCAGATAGGGGTCCAACTTCATTCCTTTTCATGTAGAAATCCAGTTTTCCTGGCAACATTTGTTTAGAGGCTATTCTTTCCCCATTGAATGGACTTGGCACCTTTGTCAGAAATCAGCTGGCCACAGATATGTGGGTTTATTTCAGGGATCTCAGTTCTATTCTATTGGTCTGTATGTTTATTCTTATGCCAGTACCACACTGTTTTGATTGCTGTAGCTTTGTTGTAAGCTTTAACATTGGGAAGTTGTGAGTTCTCCAACTTTGCTCTTTTTCAATATTGCTTTGCCTATTCAGGGCCCCTTGTGATTCCACATAAATTTGAAGCTTGGCTTTTCCATTTCTGCAAAAAAGACTTTTGACAGAGATTGCATTGAATCTGTAGATCACTGGGATGGTGTTGCCGTCTTAACAGTAGCTCACATTTTGATAGCAGATCTGGCTTTGAATCTCAATTCTGCCACCTTACATGCCGAGTATGAACTTGAGCAGATTCCTTTACCTCTCTAAACCCGGCCCCTTATGTGGAAAATACAGGTGATAATAGGACCTACTTCCTAGGGTTATTGTGAGGAGTAAAGAAACAGTGTATACAAAATGCGTGTTACTGTTATCATTGCTACTAGTGGTGTTGATAATCTGCCTTCTAATGTAAAAATCCCCTTTGTAATAACCCTGGCCACTGACCCTTGACCCTTAGTAGGGTCTTTCATTGGGTGAAAAAACTCAGCCACGGAGTTGGGCAGACCTGGATTCAAATCTTGGTCTTTCCCAGCTGCTTGACTTTGGGAAAGACACTCAGCCACTCTGGACTTCAGTAGGTGTCAGGCAGCCAGCACAGCTCTTGGTGTGTAATACACTGCATTCCATCCCTCTCTGGTTATTAGAAAGGGTTGATCTGAAAATGTATCTCCTTGTAACTTTCACCTTTTCCATCTCTTTGGAGCCATAGAGCAAGTCCAGTCCTGCCTCAGAGACAGCCCATCAAATTTTTTGAAGACAACTATTATATGTCTTCTTTCCTCTAGCATAAAATGCTCTATCCTTTTAGTCTGTGGATTGGCAAATATGTCTATAAAGGGCCAGACAATAAATATTCTAGGGTTTGAGGACCAAGAGGCAGGATCAAGGGCATTGTGTAGGTACAACAAGAGAGGAAATAAATTTCCACAAGATTTTTTACTGATAAAATTCAAACTATAACTAGCAAGTACAACTTTTTTGTTTGAAATTGGGAAGTTGTGAGCTCCTTTAATAGGAATGGGATTGTTGGGAGGGGAGGGTTGGCATTTCTCTTAATTTGGATTCAAAGTTAGTATTTCCTCTCATCAAACTGATGGCCAGGGTTCATCTGCAAAACGATTCTTAGCCTTTAGACTCCATGAAAACAGGCAGCAGCTTGGCTTTGGCTCTCGGGCTGTAATTTATCAGCCCCTATTTTAGTCCTTTCTGATAGAGCGTCATCTCTGGATTCTTTGCATTTCACTGCTCTTCTCCCAGCGCTTCCTTGTTCGTCCGTGGCCCCCCTTAAAGGACATCCCCGAAAGAACGGATGCTGACATTCAGTCTGTGTTCCAGCATTCACTGAGCGCCCATTTTATATAAGACACACCCCTGGGGAGCGCCCTGGACTCCTCGCCTCCCCGCTAGGTCTTGCATGTGTCCAGAGGCAGCCGTGGTTGAAGTCCCTGGCGCCCAGAGTCAGGGGGTCAGGGGAGACGGACTGAACATAAAGGCCAAAAAGGTGAGGGCTGTTGAGGAAGGAGAAGGTAGAGGAATGAAAGGCCCACTTCTTGAGAATTTAGTGATTCATTTTATAAGAATAACAAAGGGCCACGTCAGCAAAGGAGCCAATGGAGCACTGCTTGAGTAGATCCCTGGTGGCCCTTTACTCACTGTGCAGACTTGATCCAGTTGCTTCCTGTACTTGAACGGAGAGGCTGCCAGAGGCTGGCGTCCAGTATTCACGTTCTATAATAAAGTCTGTGACCTTTGAAAAACAACCCACTCTCTGCTCCTCCCACCATGGCCAGAGGCAGTCATGTCCTCTAATTTAAGCATCTGCCAAAGCGTTAAAGCTTTGACACTCCTCTGCTTGGAGCCGTATTGCTGTTTTAGGGCAGAAAGAGAAATGGGAAGCGGGGGCACGGATGCGGGGTTTGCCTTATTTTATTTCCAGTTTAAGGGGAGAAAACTTGAGTAAGCCTTGACAGGTGTTGTCTGTGCTTCCTCAAAACTGGATGGGAGAACTTTGATCTGTAGCTGAGTCCCATAAGCATGCCTTTTAGAAGCTTTTCCTGGCCCCAGACTCCTTGTAGAGCAGATCTCCTGAACTCCACTGTAATCTACTCTTATATTTAGTTAATCTAGAAATAAGGGCACTGAACTGAGCATCATGGGACCTGGCTTCTAATTACAGGTCCGCCACTGTGTGACCCTGGACAGGTCCTGTCTCCTCGCTGGGTCTTAGTTTCCACGTCATAAAGTAAGAATGGGACAAGGTAATCTTAAAAGTTAACACGCTCTCTCATTATGTCAATCTGTGGGTCTAGCATAATGGTCTAAAATGTCTAAATTGCCTAGATGGTTTTTCATTGCTAAAGTAAAGAATTGAAATATTACTCATATACCATGTTAAATTTTTTAAAAATTGTTACCCAACTGCCAGGAATTACATTTATTAATTGACTCATTAAATATATATGATGTAGAAAAGAAAACCTTCCTAATCCATTGAAGGCTCTATGTTATGGGAATTTTTAGGATTTGGCCAACCTGTCCACAAAGATGAATAATGAAGACAGTTCACGTAAGTTATTTGTTCTATTTTAGTAGTGATGAATTTTAGACTTCAGCTCCAGGCTAAATTTGAGGAATATCTGCTTATTTTATTCCTGCCCCCACCCCCATGGGTTTCTGGATGCTGAGTCTCACCCTTGAATTCCAAAAATAGATGTTGGCTTTTCCCTGCTTGTGGTCTTGTACAGCTGTCACTGCCATGCACCCAGTTTGTGTAACTGGGCTTTGCGTGCTAGGAAGGTAGTTGCTAAATCCCTTTCTTATGCCAGAAGAACTTCTCATTCCAGGAGCCCCTCAGAGATGTCTGATTTATGAAAAGCCAAAACAGGAGACTGGAAAGGTTGAGCTCTCGCTCCCAAAAGGAAACCTTTTTGGAAGTGACATTTTGACTACCACTCAAATGATTAGGATGCCAGTTAGAGTCTCATTATTGTTCTACCAAATATTCTTGGTATTAAGTGAATGTTATCTGGGCTTTAGAGAGGTGGCAGTAGTATGATTACAGTGAATGGGCCTCTCTTTCCTGGCAGGAAGAATTCTGTTGCCAAATCCATCTTTTTTTCTTGTACGGGAGCTGGTTTGGAGATGTCACCTGCCGCTTCACGTGGGTGACTCAGGGATCCTCAGATCTGGACTGGACCCCCTGTCCCTCTCTGCCATCTCTCCGCTGGACACCGGAAGTGGAAAGGGACAAGGGGCCAGGGGCCAGCTCTCACCTCCCCTTTTCCGTCTCCCTCCGCCACCCGCCGGCACCCCTACCCCATTCCGAGGGCTTCTTGCTGCAGATCCAGCCCTGCAGCGTCTGCTACGTCTTTGTTTCATAAAAGCAACAACAGTAACATGTTTACAGCACTCGCTCTGTGCCAGACACTCTTTTAAGCATTTTACATATATTATTTCCTTTAACCCCAGAATAAGCCTCTGGCTCATGAGAGCGGAGTTTGGGTTAAGCCTGGGCGGTCCGGACTCAGGGCCGCACACCTGCAGGGCTTTGCTCTGCTCCCTTCCTGGTGCTGCCTCGCTAGCCCTCGCTGCCCCCAGCCGTGCTGGGCCTGGGTGACTGAAGCCGCCTCTTATATACACTCACCCCGTCCGTCTCCATCCCCCAACACCTACATCTTCTTAAAAGCCCATTTTCATCAGTACTTCTTTTAGACTGGCACCATTGTTAAAATGAAAATTATTTTACTGCATATATTCTGTTTACAATCTCCCTATTTCATTAAAACTGGAAATTTTCACTCTATCACAAATTTATATAATTAGGGCACTTAAAAGGGGATCGTCAGACAGGATTGGGGTGAGCAAAGACTTGGTCTATGGGGCAGAGAGTGTGGATAGCAGATGCCCCCAGTGACAACCTAAGTTCCCTTTGCTCTTAGATGCATCCTTTGGAAGAGGACTTCCCTTTGTGATTGAGGTCTGTTGACCTGAGCTGCTTAGGGGTTTATATAACCTCGATGTTTACAGGAGCATAGGGGAGGACATGTTATCTAGCCAAGCGGTGTGCTTGGCATCAAGTCTTCAGGAGCATCTGGAGCTGTCTGGGCCAGCTGCCATCACCGGGTGTAGGATGCCAAGAGCCCACAGGAAGACAGAGCCATCAGCTGTGAGGCGGGAGCTCAGATACCTCTGAAGTGGGGTGAAGGGTTAATTTGTAATTGTTGGCTTGCATTTCCTAATTCTCTATATGACACCCCTATGGTTTAATGGGATGTGGGTTTTTACAGTTTTAAGAAAGGGGTCCAAACTGGGAGGGACTGTGAAAGATCTGCCGTGGAGAGGAAATGCATGACCATGTAAGTCTTTGTCAAGTTGTGCGTCGTTGAGATGGGCTGGAGACGCTGCATAACTGGCCACTGTGGTGCCAGTAGACATCATGGGATCTGTGAAGTTTCTTGAAAATTCTGCAAGCTGGACAGGCCTCATCCGTCAGAGCCTCGGGGTTCCCAAAGAGGACATGGGAGCAAGGGCCCCATTAGCAGTCAAAAATATTGCTGAATCTCCAAAATAGTTCAGGGAACATGTGACATTTTTAGGAGCCTTTTATTTAGCTATACTTTGCTTTATGCAGCGCAAGTGGGCCTGATAAGTTGAGTGGCTGGTCTGTAATTACAGTCTTGGTGTTGTGGTTAAGAGCTCCAGCTCTGGAACCAGACTGCCTGGATACAGATCCTGGCTCTCCCACAACCTTGCACAGTCACATGGCAGAGCTGTGCGCCATTTTCCTCCTCTGTAAAAGTAATAGTACTTGCTTGTACCTTGTCGGGTCATTAGGACGAGCAAATGAGGCAATTCTTGTAAAGCAATTAGAAGAACGCCTGGCTTCACGGTGTTGTAAAAAAGCTCGTTGTCTCCGCCAGTTGAGGCGGTGGTAACAAAATGCCACAGACTGCATGGCTTACAAACAACAAATGTTTATCTCTTGCAATGCTGGGAAGTCCAAGACCGTGACTCTGGCAGATTTGATGTCTGGTGAAGGCCCACCTTCTGATTGCAGACTGTCCTCACCACGATGTCCTCATCCAGTGGAAGGGGCAGGGGATCTCTGTGGCTCTGCCCTCATGACCTCCTCACCCCACAAAGGCCTCACCTCCTAACGTCATCATGTCGGGGAGTAGGTTCCAACATATAAATTTGGGGGTCGACACAAACATTCTGTCCACACTGCTTATTAAGGAAATTATCAACATATGTTCTAGTTTAGCTCTGTAAAGCTGGACATTATTTTCAGAGGTCTCAGAGTGACTCCTTTTCTAAAATAAGGAAACACTTAGTAATGTAAGTAATTATTTCTGATATAATGTATTATAAGTTTGAAATTTCATATATTAAATTTGGGTAAAATGAGAGGCATTTTGTTGTATTTCTTTTCTATTTCAGAGGTTTTTTGTTGAAATATAGTCAGTTTACAATGTTGTGTCAATTTTTGGTGTACAGCATAATGTTTCAGTAACACATATACATACGTATATTCCTTTTCATATTCTTTTTCATTATAGGTTACTACAAAATATAAATATAGTGCCCTGTGCTGTACAGTAGAAACTTGTTGTTTGTCTATTTATATACAGTATCTGCGAATCTCGAACTCCCAATTTATCCCTTCCTACCCTCTTTCCCTCTGGCAACCATAAGTTTGTTCTTTATGTCGTTAGTCTATTTCTGTTTTGTAAATAAGTTTATCTGTGTCTTTTTTTTTTTTGATTCCACATATAAGTGATATCATGGTATTTTTCTTTCTCGTTCATTTCATTTAGAATGATGATCTCCAGGTCCATCCATATTGCTGCAAATGGCATTATTTTATTCTTTTTTAAGGTTGAGTAGTATTCCATTGTATAAATATAAGACATCTTCTTTATCCAGTCATCTGTCAGTGGACATTTAGGTTGTTTCCATGTCCTTGCTGTTGTATATAGTGCTGCTATGAACATTGGGGTGCATGTGTCTTTTTGAATTAGAGTTCCCTCCAGATATATGCCTAGGAGTGGGATTGCTGGATCATATGGTAATAATATATGAATGTTAGTTTTTTTAAAAAAGGAGTAATAGCTAACCTTTATTTAGCACCACTAGCCTGTATCTGAGGTACTGTTCTTGTTGCTTATTATGTATTAACCAATTTAATCTTTCTGATAACTCTCTACACTAATTACTATTATGTTTCCCATTTTAGAGTGAGGAATCTGGGTATAGAGAGGTTCATTGACTTGCCCAGATGCACATATTTCATCTATGGTGATGCCTAGATTCTTTATTTCTAGCCACTGTTCGGGTCGTGAATGCTGGAAGGTTCTCAGGCAGAAGTAGTGCCACTATTTGTTGGGGGCCAGCAGCATGTGATTGGGTCTACCTTCAGGGCCTTGGCTATAGGTAACAGAAAAGGCAACAATTGATTGCTTACCATTTAGCCCACAGATGCACAGAAAGCTGAAGACCTGGGGTGGACAGAAGTTAGGGAATTAAGGTACCTGCCCCAGTTTGGGAGGACACAAGTTAACTCTGGAGGGCCTCCACCAACCCTACTGCTACTGTGGCCCCCCAGACCTGGCCATGGAGACAACTTCCAACAGCCAGCCGCCTGCCCTGAGCTCGGGAGTCAGCCCGCTGGCAGAAGCTTCCGGTCGGCCGTGCTTGGGTCACGTGGCACACTGCTGTTCCTTCTTCTGCCCTCAGACTTTGCCACTGGGAAGCGGGTGTCTGTTTCCCTTCTATCTGCGGTGTCCTCCCCCACTGCTGCCACAAAACAGAAAGTCAGAAGAGTTTTGAGGTGATAGGCAGCCAAAATGACAGATGTCCTCTCCTTTGAGGGCTTCAGCTAGACGCTCCCCAAGTTCCCTGGAAGCCCCAAGCCTGCGAGTCTCCTCTTCATGAGGCTGGCATTTCCCGGCGGCACCTGGAATGGAGCTCTGTACCAGTTAGGCTCCCGGTGAATGTTTCTCACTGAGGATAACGAGTGAGTTAGCCTTTGGCACAGAAGGAAGTAAGGATGCGTGCTTATTTATAGCATTGAGCTTTTTGAATCAGAACAGACTGTTTCAGCTGTGGGCTCCTTTTGTTTATCAGGAAAACAGTTGATATTTATCATTCCTTTCAGCAAAAGGAGGAAGAAAAGCATTTAAACATTTAAATGTTTCTGTGTATATATTTAAGTACTTAGTGGTTATAGTGCCATGAATTAGTTGAGTAGAGCTGTTAGAACAAACCTCATTTTTGATCATCATCTACCAACTTCTCTCCACATACTGACTCCTCTGCCGGATTCCGCCCAGTGTGATCATCATTCTTGTTTCCTCCTCCATCATCCCTCGTCCCCCTTCCCTAAATCAGTTTCCAAGCACCGTTGGCTTTTCGTTGCTTGGCATTCTCTCCATCACACCTGTCCTCCCCCTCGTGTTCCCAGCCCGTACCACCCCACACCTGGATTACGTCTCCCCCCACCACATCTTGCCCACTTGATCTCAGCCAGCTGCTTTCATCTTCTTTCCCTGCTGTGCTTCTTAAAGGCACAGTGATGCCTTCTTGTTGCTCATCAGTGTAGCAGAGCAGGTGAGAGGGTCCCTGGGGGCAGGTTCAGATCCCAGCTCTGCCATTCAGTGTGTGTCTTAGTGAGAGGTGTATCCAGAAGTAATGAACGAAACCAGCTTCTAGGGACTTAACCCAGTACAAGTTTACTTTTCCCCCCATCAGAGAAGTCTGGTGAGAGGCGGCCATCTGAAGAGCTTCAGCATCTCGTGGCATCAGGGCCCCGGCGCCTCCTCTCTTTCTGCTCAGTCATTCGAGAGAGTGGCATGTGTCCTCATGCTGCTTCTCACTTCCTGACCGCCCCACCTCCCGTATTGAGTCTGGGTCCCAGGCAGTAGGACCAGGCCCGAGGGCAGGGTGTGTGCCCACTGAGGACGCCCACCCCTTAACTTCTGCCGACATCCTGGTCCGAGCTGGAGTCACAGGTCCACCCCCAAGTTTCTGGCTAAGTGCGTTTCCAGTGTGATCAGAACGAGCAAACAAGTGTCCGTCTTACATCCTACACTCGCCAGTAGGGACTTAGTCACTGCTTACACTTCGCTTTTTAATATATTGTTTAGGGCAGGTTTTCACAGTAAACCAGCCAGCATAGTACTTCCTGGGACTGTCTCTGTGAATACCATTTAAAACTCTGGAATTATTTCCTCTCCTCTCACCCTTCATTATAGCTGTATTGTGACCAGCATGTCACCCTCTCTGTGGCTCCTTTGTCTGTCGGCCGAGCCCCTGCCCCTCCCTCCTTGTCCATCCAGCAAGCCCGCGCGCCCCGCCCGTCCTCCCCCTCTGCTCCCGCCGCCCGGAGCACCACGAGAGAAAACGGCTACGTGGAGCCGTAGGTGCCCCGGCACGTCTACGCCAGTCTTTGAGGTGACCCTGATGTGAACTCTCATCCCCTTGGGGTGAAGTTTTTGTTGTCATTGAAAGCTTTTCTGTTCTTTTAAAAAACTCCTAGCCCTGTTCTTTTTCCTTCCTCCCAGCAACCACCTCATTCCATCTTCAGAGAGAAAACAGCGGCTGCAGGACAGCTCCCTGCGGCCTCTCCTCTGCATCCTACAGAACTGGCCTCCTTGGGAGAAGGCCTTATGTCAGGGGCCCTTGTTCCAGGGACCTGGCTCTCTAATTTGTCTTCTCAGTTTCTTCTCTGCCTGCTTGTTGCCTCCCCACACTCCTGTTATCCTAAAAAATCCCTGTCTCTCTGTGTCTCTGTCTTTCGCTCGCATAAACACACGCGCGCACACACACCTGCATATACAGGGCCCTGCCTGCCGTGGGTGTGCTCCCAGGCATGCAGGTCAGAGACTGGGGTCTCCTTTACTCCCACATCTCACCAGCCTCCCCCACCTTCCTTGGGTAGCCCTCCCTTGCTGATTCTAATTTGGACACATTTCTTGGTTCTGAAGTCCTAGAACATTCTATCTCCCTTATTCCTGGCCTTCATCCACCCTGTCTTACACTCACCCCGTCACCACACACCCACCCCATGATCGTCTGTGAGTGCTGATGTCATCATGTCACTCTCTGCACAGAACCCAGAGGCTCCTGACTGAGAGTGACCTCCATCTGTAGGTTTCCCACCACAGGCTGGCACTGGGGAGGCAGAGCAGTCAGGGTCTCTGCCAGGGATGGTTTCTCACAGTGGGGCTGGGCTGGGCTGGGCTGGGCTGGGGGGAGACATCCCATTAACATACAGTTATGAACTTTAGGAGGACAGGGAAGGAAGAATCAAAGCTGAGGTGGAGGAGGGAAATGGAACGACTTTGAAAAGGAGCTACCGTGTCAGACTCTCAGTGACGTGGCCCCAGCCCACGCCTGCCTTCCAGCCTGATTGCCCTGCCTTCCCGTGCACCCGAGGCCCACTCGATCTCAGCTGTGGGCCTAGGTGCATACTGGACACTTGCCATTGGCATGTGGAAGCATACTCTTTCATGCCTCCACATCTTCGCTCATCCCGTCTCTTCCTGGAGTACCATCTCCAAATCACAGCTCACAGCTTTGTTTTTTCCCTCCTCAATCAAAACCCAACTCAAGTACCATTCTTCCAGGACGCCATTCCCGTCCCCTGCGACCGCTTTCCTGCAGGACTTTTTGTGTCCTGCTTTTGGGGCACTTGTCAGTGGGGACCTTGTGTTGGAGTAGTTTGTGGACCTGCCTCTTTCCCTGTACTGGATGAAAAACCACTTGAGATCAAGGGTTGTGTTGTAGTCAACTGCGGATTGTTCTGGCTTCTGGCACAGTGCGTGGTACCCTGTGGGGAGTCCTCAGGAGGGATGTGGTGGAGGAATATGTTGTAAGCATTCAAGGGAAGCAGATATTGTAGGAATTCTCTTGGTGTGCACAGACACAAACTCACACCTGTCCAGTTGTGACATTAGCAATTCTCAGATATCTGCATTCGTTCTTCTCTCCAAACCAGTGCTTGGAAAGAGCCATGAAGTTTGCCTTTGAGGAGTTCCACCTCTGGTACCAGTTTGCTCTGTCACTCATGGCTGCTGGAAAAGTGAGTCTCCCTTTGGGATACGCAATTCTCTATGTTGATGGTTAATTTGAATTTCATGGGATGGCATGGTACCTAGTAGAAGTCTAAACCAACTATTTGAAACTGTCCTGTGGTAATTTACAAGTGAACAAGCAAATTTAATTATTTGGGGAGGGGGCCAACATGGACATATCACTGAGAAGAAGAATTCTGAAATTCTTGCCTTTTTCTAGTCATTGTAACTTTATTATCTGAAGATGTAGCTTAAACCAGGGTTAGTTCTTCACACTGTCCCCTTTCACTCATTTGAGCATGTAAACTGTTCCTGGAGGGGGAATCTTTTAGTTACCTTTAGCAATATATGATATTAGGTGGTGTGTGATACTGGTCGAAAGCATGGGCCATGGAGAGAGAGGCTGGTGCTGCCCTCACAGCCATGCGCCACACCGCAAGTGGCTTAGTGTCTCAGTGTCCTCTTCCTCACAGTGGAGAAGGAGTTGTACCGACGTCATAGGATTGCCATCAGGTAATGAGGTAACACCCACCAGGTGCTTAGAATAGTACCCCCACCACGAACACACTCAGTAAAGATGATAGCCACTGTTATTCTTGTGCTTTTGGGTTCTTTAGTGAATTAAGCCTGAGACATAAGACTATATGAGCACAGTGGAGACAGAAATTTTATACGGTATGCTTTCAATTGGATAGTTTATTTTTTATAATAACAAGCCTCCACTGTCTTTATTTTTTTTTCTTATTTTTACAGTGGCTTCCCAGGTAGGGAATAAAGCTAGGGCGATTCCATGGAAGCATCTTCACTTGTTTTAACCACAGTTTACTCCCCCAAGAGCAGCAAGCTGTGGTGATGGCCATCCCCGGGCCTCTGCTTAGTTGGGCTCAAAGTTGGAAAACCTCACTGAGAGGGCACCCTAACCAGAAACCCCCGCTAGGAAAGCTTTAGTGTTTGGTTCTGTCAAAAATTTTGAGTTTCACGGAAATGATCTCCTTTTCCCAAGTCTGCTCGTGCCGTGAAGGTGCTGAAAGAGTGCATCCGTCTGAAGCCGGACGACGCCACCATCCCGCTCCTGGCTGCCAAGCTGTGCATGGGCTCGCTTCACTGGGTGAGTGGGGCCGTGGCTTCGGCGCATGCGTGGGGCTGCCACCCGTTTCCATTTCTTGGCAGAAGGGAAATAGTAGTAATTCATCAGCTACCCCAAAACAAGGCTGTTCAGAGCCCCAGACCCCTGGCCTGGGCCACTGGCCTCCTCAGGCCTCACCCGTCACCCCAAAGACTTAGGACAAGCAGCAGGTTCCTGGAACACTCCAGGTTTTTCTTTTTCATGCGAATGTGCTTCAAAAGTAGAAATGGTAAGACAGAATTGGAATTCACAGTCAGATACATCCTGATGCAACTAATGGGGGAGGGAAAGTGGTTAGGTCACTCAGTGATTGCATCTTAGCAGAGCCTGAGTTTTTCTGTGAAGCAGAGTCACCCCCACTTGAGCTCCTGTGTAAACCCACTTCCTTCCTTCCTCCTCCTCCACAGAGGCTTTCCTCCTCAAATGTTCTTGTCCAGATTTGAATCTGGGGAGAGCCTGACTTCTAACAGTTGTAGTCCCTCAAAAATACACCATTTGTGTAGAAAGTAGGAGACTCAGACTATTGCTGACATGGTGCTGTGGACAATTGCCACTCTGGTGGACTTCTTAAAAAATTTTGTTTTGTTTTGGGGGGGTGGGTAATTAGGTTTATTCATGTATTTGTTTTTATAATGGAAGTACTGGGGATTGAACCCAGGAACTCATCCATGCTAGGCAGGCACTCTACCACTGAGCTATACCCTCCCCACTCAACTCTGATGGGCTTTTAATTTCTTTGTTTAACTTCACATCAAAGTTAGTGATGAGAAATTACCCAAAATACTGATGCTGAGGTTTTTTTTTTGTTTGTTTGTTTTTTTTACCATTATGGTCCCTGCTGCTTTTTTTTTTTTTCACTTATCCTCACCCAGCAGGACAAAAGTAAGCTTTGTAAAGAAAGTGTTCTACTTTTGTTTAATTTTTCTTGGGAAAATGTGGAAGAAAAAAGACATTTTGAAAGAG
The DNA here is from genome assembly GCF_048773025.1 of Camelus bactrianus. Classification (NCBI taxonomy): domain Eukaryota; kingdom Metazoa; phylum Chordata; class Mammalia; order Artiodactyla; family Camelidae; genus Camelus; species Camelus bactrianus. Next base: position 12,373,275 of record NC_133544.1, read on the forward strand.
CAGGCTCTCCCCTGAAACATAGCTTCTTTGTGTGGCCCACGCGGGTTTCGACAGTTTGGTGCGGCAAACGCAGGGCATGCAGGCAGCTCCAAGAGCGGCCAGAGAAGTGGACCAAACCTTTTCTGGTTTTGAAGATGCCAGCTGTGATTCTGCTGCATCCCTTCCAGCGGTGCCATATACATCTCTGACGCCCAAAATAAACTTCTTTTTTTTTTTCAAGATGAGAATAACAGATCTTTTCTGTATTTTTTATATTTTTATTATTAAAATATCCAAATACCACAAAAGTAAAGCATATCATCAACTATCACCACGCGCTGTCACCCAGCTTCGATAACATCAACACTTTCATACTTCAAAGGAATAGATCTTTTTATTTTTGCCTCTAATGAGTTGTGCAAAAAGTCTTTAATGTGGGTGGAGTTTACAGGTGCACATTTTCTCATTGGAATCTGCTGATGCAAGATCCATGTGCTGTGTGTTGTAAAATAAATAGATGGAGTTTTGAAATTTTTAACAGCTTATGGGAAAGAGAATCTGAACCTAAATGGATTCTTTGTTATACAAAATAGGAAAGACCAAAGCACCAAACATTTCAAGAACTTTATTCTTTACAAGTTTTATATGTATATACACATATTACATATAAACTTCTGAATACCTAGCACAACTGTATTATAGAGGAAATCAGTGAAAAATAGAGACACAAAAGACTCCCACCAAGTATGAAAGTGATGTTGGAAAAGAGGGCAAAAAAGCTATAAGGAAAAGTGTGAAGAAAAAAAGGCAAGGTGGGAATCCAGAGGACAGTTTGAGAGGCTCAGATAAAGAGAACAGAATCACCAGAGTGGAACTGGAAGATTCGGGAGTTATTTTCACAATGACTCATCAGAAATTGTTCTGGGCAGCAGATGCTTATGGGAACTCATGTTAGAAATTCTGCAGGTTATTGTTGTTTTTAACTTGTCTGGTTTTTCAGTTGGAAGAGGCTGAGAAGTTTGCCAAAACTGTCGTTGATGCGGGAGAGAAAACATCAGAGTTCAAGGCCAAAGGCTACTTAGCCCTGGGGCTTACGTACAGTCTGCAGGCCACTGACGGTGAGCGAAGTCCCAGCCCCCTGGGGGCTGTGGGGCCGCAGGGCTGGGCTGCCCCAGTCTGCCCTGCAGGACTCCCACTGTCCGCTCTGTCTTAGGAGGGCGCATCTCTGGGTCATTCTGATGTGCCATCCAGTGGGGCCCGCAACTGCTGTCCTCTGTGCTCAGACAGGTTGGAGGATGGGCGGGAAGGGACGAAGGCCCTGTCCACAGGTGCATGTGCTAGTGGTGCACAGCTGCTCAGTGGGCAGGTGCAGGGCATCTACCAGGAGGTTTGAGTGAGCAAGGCCTTGAGAGACAATTTACCCAACCCAGCCTGCACCTGACTCTGCCTCAACACTTGGCCTGAGCTCTCCCCACATGAAGGGATGTTGAGATTTAGGCATAAGCTTATGGAAGCATTCAAGGCCCACCTCCTCCAGGAAGCTTCCCTTGATTTATTAGTACTTGCCCCTTTTCCACCTACACATTTTAATTCACAGATAGGTACACGTGTGCTGTTGCAACTCACAGTATGTGCAGTGACATTATACATTTTGGGTGTGCTTACTGTTTTGCTGGATGGGCTTCTGGCCAAAAAAAAAAAATCTTAATTATATTTTCTATACTTAATGAAGTTTTCAATTATATCTTTGCAGAAAACGTAAAGTGATAAATTGTTTTTCTGAACTCTATTATCCCTTTAACATTTTGTTGTTAAATATAACATGAATACCAAAAAAATCTCAAAAATGAATGTATAACTCAATGAATTGGTATAAAGGAAAATATTCTTGTGATCATCATCCTGATCAGGACATAGAACCTTGCTGGCCACCTGGGAGCCCTTCATATGCACCCCTCCGGCAATCACAAGCCCCCCCTTCAGAGAAAACACTTCCCTGACCTTTATGGCACTCACTTTCTTTCTAATTTTGCTATAGTTTATTACACATTACCCCAAATCTTTTTCTCTTTGCCCTGAAGTACCAAAGACCCTGGAGAATTTTGCCTATCAATTTTCAACAATGGATCTTTTGTTTATTTTTCACATACACATGATATATTGGCAACACGCAGAACGTTTTTTAACTATAGTAGACTTCCAGTGAAGTGTCAATTTAATACCTTATATTTGTCCATATAAATTCCTCGCTGGGACTCGACCCCTAATTAGCCCTGTGACTTTGGGGGAGTCACACGACCCTGTTGGGGGTATTCATGGTTCACCTGTGTCCCCTCTCCAGTTCCTTCCAGCCCATTCACTGTTGTTCTGAGTTAGCCGTGGGTTGCAGCCACATGCAGCTCTCTGGGCAGCCTTCCACCGTCCTCAGAGTGATGTAAGGATGGCATCTGCCATGTTGGATTTGTTAGACGAGGGCAATCTCCAGTTGCAGCAAAAAACAGGTTCCTCCAGGACTTTTTCTAGTATCCAGTTGATTTTCTAGTATCAGTGTTGGGTTTGCCTGGTCTGTCCCTTGTGTTCACATAAATAAAGCTCCTGACCATTGCCCGTTGTGAACTAAAGTGGCCTTTCATGACATCAGGCTAGCATCCTTGGTTCTCGGTGCCAGAAGGAACTCTGAAGGCATCTAATCCACAGCATTGGTGCTTGAATCTCTTTATTCCGTACTGGCAGAGCCATTCTTCCCCCAGGAGTTATGTGCCTGCATTTGAGAATGTTTTCCTCTCTGGAGTTCCCAGTCGGTCTTTTGAAGATGGGCTCCTGTTTCCAGGGGTACCAAGAGTGACCAGCCAACTCACACTCACCCGTTGCCACGAGGCCACAGTTATTATGCCCGACCAGTGCAACGGCTTCAGGCTGACCTGGGACAGGACGGGGCACATAGGCACCCAGAATTTGTTGCTATAATCCAGTCAAATGTATAGTCTTTGTGAAAAATCTTGTATTTGTCGAAAACCGACTGATCTCCCATGCCACTGACTAATGGAACCCTTTTCTTAGCTTCTCTGCGAGGGATGCAGGAGGTCCTGCAGAGGAAGGCGCTTCTTGCATTTCAGAGGTGAGTGGGAGTTCATCTTTTCACTCGGCTGTACATAATGACACCAAAGTATGATAAGTATAAAAAGAAGAGATATTTATAAAGATTATGTAAACAGCGTTTTACCCGGAGAGTCTTTCTTCTTGAGCACCGAACATACAGTATCAAAACTTGCTGCATCACTTGTTGCCATGTGAATCTGCGTTCTTCATCTGTTTTTTCATTCGGGCACATTTTAGTCATTGCAATGAAGCGATTTGAGCTCTTAAGCTAGATGCTTTTTTATGTCTTGGGAGATGATGCTTTTTATTAAAGACATTTCTCATCATCTAGGTAAAGGACCATTCTTTTCCACTTTTTTTTTGAACGTGTCAAGCTACAGATTTTTATATTAAGACATGAAAAGGCCAGATTTCAGGACAGTCTCTGAAATACTATGCAAGACAGTCAGGCCCGCAAGTCCCCTGCCACACTCCATAATACCTTGTGCTCACCTCCATCACTGTACATTTCAGGAGATTAGGAGACCTCCTTATAGTTAGAGAAAGCTTGAGTGTCACAGTGCTCTTTGACATCCCTTATTTAACTTGATCCCTACCCCTCAGCAATAAGGTAGACGGAACAATTAGCGCTTTCACTGCAGGTGAGGGACTGAGATGCAGGAATGAAGAGCATCGCATTGTAGTCAGGATGGAGTCAAGGTCTCCTGATGCTGACCAGCTGTTCTGCTACCCACTCCACCACACTGCCCTAAGCTAATTCTTATTGCAGGTATAATAAATCACTAACGTGAACCATTGCCTGAAAGTATAACCCCATGATGTCACATCTAGAATTGGTATTGATCCTGCCGTCTTAAATATATCTGAGTTATATTGATTTCTTGAAATTGTATGAGAAACTTAGTTACTTTTCCAGAAATTTCGCGAGGCCCTCTCAATGCCTAATAACTGTTGTTAGATTTTCCTGAGTTTCCTTAGAACTGGGGTTGCCTGCAGATTTGTCACAGGGTACATGCTCCTTTTTTTTCCCCCAATCATCATTGCTTGGTTTCAGTTCATCTGAAACGCTTTCATCTCTTTTCCTCCCATTTCCTTGCCAACAGCTCCTGCACGTTGTCGGTCCCAGACTGATTAATGACAGAAAGTACCAAGTGACATCTGCAGACGGATCTCCTCTCTCTGTGCTAAGTTTTTGTTGGTGTTCTTCAGCACAGAGTGTGGAAAGCATTTCCATTTCAAATGATTTGGAGTTTTAAATTCTTCAGTCCTAGTTTGTAAAACCCACACATGGATGCCTAAGAAAGTGGTCATTACATCTGTTTCACTTTTCTTAAATCAGCACATCTTACTGGCTCTCTAAAAACAGCCATGGTGGTGGTCTGCCTTGAGCCGCAGAATTCATAACTTCATGTTACATAACATGTTCCATTGGCCTGAATTTCTTTTTGTTCCTCTTTCGCTTAGTTTTTAATTCAAAGAGATTTTTTTAAAATATTAGTTCATATGGGAATAAAGAGTTATAAAATCCTACTAACCTACGTGATTATATTGAGGAAGGCTAACCTAGATTAGTATTTGTGTGAAATAAAGTATATTTTTCAAAGGAATAAAACTCTTTGTTTCAAGTACACATTAACTAGGACTATCCTGGTGCACTGTAGACTTCATAGAAGCCTATAAGGGAAAGATTTTACTAAGAATGACTTGTATTATTTTTTAAATGTAAATGGATGTTTAAAAATCACTTAGATGAGAAACTCTTTTTTTACTATGTATTTTAAATCTTCTCTCCACAATTCTGTTTATCCTTTTTTTTGTTTTGGCAATTTTTTGTTTAAAAAGAAAATGGTATAGCTCAAAAAGGGATGGAGTTGCAGACATAGCTATGTGAGTAGTAACTCTTAATTATGACTGGAGTCAGAATTCAGAGAGCTTTGCTCGCTCCTGGATTCAGAGAGGTGATTTTTTGAAGACATCCCAGTTGCATGATTTCATCTTAATATTGAGACCCTTGGCTGTTTGTACACTCATAAGCTCAGCCCAATAGGCTGAACATGTTCATTCGCCCTGTCCAAAAGTATGATGAAGAAAGACATGTGTTGTTTGCAAAGCTTCCTAAGATGCTGAATTGATCTGAGCGGCTGCTCCTGGGGGCTCTCACATCCTGCAGAGACAAGCAAGGCTGGAAACAGTCGAGCGCATGTCTCCCTGCTTCATCCCCCAGCAGGCAGGAAGCCCAGCTGCTCCATGAGGAGGAGGTGACATGGAGTCATCGGTGTTTGTCCCTCAGTGTGGTGGAGGGGCACAGTCTCACTTTAGTTTCCTCTCTCACTCCTAACTTGAGTTTAAGTTTGAATGTGGTATGTTTGTGGGTATGGAGTGCCCGGCCATCCCCGTCTTTTGGGAACTGAGCAGTTTCCCAGAATATGAGACTTTCAGTGCTAAAACCAGGAAAATACTGTGCAGGCCAGGACAAACGGGTCATCCTCTGTGTGTAACTAATGGGAGGTTCCTGAATAATAGATTAACGAGGTTTGCACTTTTCTTTCTTGACTTAGTAATACACTAAGCCCATGTCCACTGTAATCAGGACCGAAGGGGACGTCAAGGAAAATTGGCTAAATAAGGCAGCAGGGTGACGTGGTGGAGAGACCAGGCCTCGGGATTTCACTTCTGGCTCAAGAAACATGCTTGTTCTCCAACAAGGTGCTTCAGAGTAGCTGCTTCATAAGTTGTAGTTAACATTGTTACAAGGTCTTGTGGACCAGGGTCAAAATTGATCAGTGGTCTGTGTATTCTTGGTTCAGCTCTAGAGGATGCTGCAACTGGAGTCTAGCAGAGTGATGGGGTGGACCTCAAGGCGTTCTAAGGTTTAGCCAGGCGGTCTGGGAGGCCCATGCCAAGCTCTCCAGGAGCAGCTTGGCAGGCCTCTCTCAGGGCACTGCTCCACTGCACCATCCTGATCACTTTGGTCCCCCTCTGTGGGGCCAGGAGGAGCTCCTCAAGGAAGGGCACTTGTATTATTCATCTCTGGACTCCCTGAGGGCTAGCACAGGGCCTGACATCACGGCAGGTACTGCATAATGTGGATGGATGGATGGATGGATAAGTATTTGGATGGGTGGGTGATCTCAGCGGGCCAGTAGCCTAACCATCTTTCTTTTCCTGTGGAAGAGAAATAGAATTAATGGACATGGAGGTGCTTTGACGAAGGAAGCACTTTGTGAGTGTCCCTGTGGAGACATTTTTAGGTCTCTGGGTTTCTCCGAGCTGCCTCACCAGGTGCTCATCCCATGGGAATGGGGTTTACGGGGGCTGCTCTGAATGAATTCACGTGCAGAGTCCAGCGGGCTTGCAGTTTTTGAGATCACTAATGTCCTCCCTCTCACCTGCATCACTTGCTGGTTCTGCCGAACAAGTTTCCTGTGGGCATCCGCACGAGGTTTTGTCGCAGGAAGCCTAGCTGCTGCATTTGTTCCACACGACTGAGGCAAGTTTTCTAGCGTCGACCTGAGATGGTGACCACGCACTTTTCCTAGTTTTCTTGGGCATCTCCATGTTTCCTTTTTCCTTTCATAAACTGAAGTGGCCAGTTTAACTGATTGGCCGAATTACTGAAATAATGCTTTTTTAAAACGTGCATGTTTAAGTTGTGCCTCGTTAGAAATTTGGCTGTTGGCTGTTGGCTGTCCATCGTTAGCCAAGTTGACAGTTCTTCAGATGTTATCCCAATGCACCCCAGAAATGCCAAGATTTCCAGCACTTCTGTTTCTTAGTGCCGTGGCCAACAGTTTATAATCATTTGAGGAGGCCAAGGTGGGGCCTTTGGTCAGAATGATTCTGATCCACACCCTGAGTTCACCAGACCATCACCAGCTTTCCACGTGGCTGGTGTTGGAGAGAGGCAACCAGGATTTGATTTAACTTCATTTGAAAAAAAAAAAAAATCTAAACTGTACTGAGAAAACTTATACCTCCATGGAATTCTTTTTGAGGGTTGTAGAAAGCTGGTTTTATTAATTGTGAAAGAAGATGAGGTAAAATAAATAGTGTTAAATAATTCAAAGCTTCTTCATAATTCATTTTGTATTCATTTTCCCTGAATAATTGGGAGAGACAGAAACCATGACATTCCAATCTCACTTTTTATGAACACCAAAGAGAAAAATTCTTTGATGTACAAATTCATGGAAAACCAATACCTGTCAAGTAATAAGAACTAGAGCATACTGAGCAGGCCTCCAGGAGAAATAAGACGTGGGAAAGGGCAATACAGGCAAATCCTCAGACCCAGCCTCTGAAAGTGAGAAGAGCCCTGAGGCTGTGTCTTGAGGCGAGGTTACTAGTGAAGATTCCCCAGGAATGAGAGTTTTGCTCTTAAGATGAATAAAAGGACAGAGGACCATGCCCCCACCCTAGCCCTCCACCATCCCCCAGTTCCACACACGAGCACAAACAATGCCCCAGATTTTTGGACTTCACACATTTTCTGGCTTGCAAACACCCAGAAGGCTTTTAAGCCCTTTTCCCCACAGCAGACAGGCAGTTCCATTAAAAAGGCCTTGTTACTGCAGAAAGCCATCCTTGGCATGTTTACCAGAGTCGACTCCATAATGATTTGGCTCTATTCCATCTTGAATCTGCTTTCTGCTGCTAGAAGATCCTCCCTTAATCACAGAATGTTGACAGAGCAGCCTGAAGGTTTGTTTACTATCTGGGCCCCACCGTTTGCAATTTCGTCTGCTCCATTGTGCCTTTTAAAGAAAGTAAAAGTTTGTCTCTTCTCACCAGACTGTTAAACACAGCATTATGTCCTGCATACAGTCACATTGTGAGTTGCTTGTGGTAAAATACAGTTGACTTCCACATGAAAGCAAGAATGACATGTTTGCCATCAAGTAGGAGGCCAGTACAGCCTCTTCCCCTCCATGTCGAAAGCCAGTTGATAGACTAAGTCTAGGGTCTGGCATGGAGTCTTACGTGTCACGGTTACGTGGACTAAATTAGTCAACTGCATGGGACTTAGCAGAAGCTTCAAAAGACTGGATGAGCATGCTCCCTTTCGCCCTATAGTTCATCAAAACCCAAAACCTCGTTTTACAAGCAAAGCCGGGCCTTTGATTTTCATATGGTTTCTCTGAAATCCAGAAATTTGGATGAAGTAGCATGAAGGCTGAGCCAGAATTAACCAAAGCAGCGGTCGCCTTGCCAAGAACACCCACGGCTTCGCCGTGTCCCAGCGTGACACGTGGGCTCCTCCTGTTCAGCCCAAGGGAGGCATCTGCTGGGGGGCTCAGAGCTCAGGGCTCCTTGTCAAGGCCAAGGACCATCGGGTGCCCTTCCAGATGCTGGACCAAACACAGAAACATGTTCCTGTGTCGTCCCATAGACGGTGGCGAGAGGAAAGTCCTTCTGTCTGTGGACAGAGGAGAAGAGTTTAAATGAAACATTAAATAAACACGTGGTTTTGGGATAAAAATGCAAATACAGACACTTGTCTGACAGGGAAGGTACAAATGGCCTCCTTGGGGTACTAATAGCTGTGAATACTTTTTCAGGGCCCACAGCCTGTCGCCCACAGACCACCAAGCAGCTTTCTACCTGGCTCTGCAGCTTGCCATCTCCAGACAGGTCAGTTCTCCAGCATCCCCTGCCCTGGCCGCCCGCTCTGCCTTGGCGCAGCTCCTTCAGTGCCTCGGTCTGAAGGGGTGGCTGGTCTTCCTTCATTCACCCGAGGCCGACCTGGAGCAGGCACTCCTCCCAGAGCACGTGGACTCCTCACGGCGAAGACCCTGGTGTTCTGGTCAGTTGGAGCATCAGCTGTGGAGACACAGGCCTACCAGGCTCTGCTTTTGGAGATTAAATCCGCAAGTCTGGAGGGCCCAGCCCCGGGGTCAGATGGCTCCCGGGGTTGTAGCATGCAGTGTATACCCTGAACCCAGGGGTCATCAAAGAGCCTTTGTCACTTTATACCAGAGCCCAGTGCTGAGCTGCCCTGTGGGGATTTAGTCACTGGTGGGGCCTGCTTGTCATGAGGATACCAGTGATTGACAGGAAGATGCCCACAGGCATAGACAAAAGATGCTGGTTCCTCTCAAATCTGTAGACATGAACAGTTACACACGGTGGCTCCTCCAAATAGGAGACTCAACGGCATGCTCCTCCATGGAGGGACAAGCTTTGCTGGCCTTCGTCTTCCCAACGGCAGCTTCCAGAAGCTGCCTTTGCCATTCTCATCCCCTCCCTTCCCCGCCCAGCTGTTCTGGAGACTCTGGCCACATGCCTGCCTGCCCACCAGGTGCAAGACACTGGTGGTCACCCCAGCACATTCCTGAGTGCTGACTGGAGGGTGAATCAAAGGTCAGTTCCTCAGACATGCCATTCCCCTGGCAGGCCTGGGCTGTAGGCATGCTTCTGACTTCCCCGAGGCCTGGGAACGGTGCTCAGAAGTGGCCCCCGTAGGCGACCTGGGGCCTGAGGAAACCAAAAGAGCTCTCCTGTCAAGGTCATCTCATCAGGCATTTTGCGGCTCACAGCTGGACTGCTTCTGCAACAGCTGTGGGCTGGTGGCAACCACCTGGTCTCTCTCCTCCCCTGAGAACTCTCGCCTCCTCCGTGAAGCCCCCTTCCCGCAGCAGCCTGCTCCTCTCCTTCCTCCAGCCTAGCTCTCCTGTTCAGTATCTTTCTCACTAGACTTGAGGTTCCATAAGGGCAGGAGCCCACGTCTGTCATCATTGCTCTGCCCTGGCAGCTGGAACGCTGCCTGACATGTGGCAGGAGCTCAGTAATACTCGCTGAATGAAGGAACCAGCATTGAATTCCTTCAAATCAGCCTAGCCCTTAAGGACATCACTTTGAACCCTGTATCAGTTTTTTCTCGATGGTGCTGGTCATCCCTGGGAATAGACATCGTGAGTGTACCGTCTGTCTGACCCTCCCAGAATACTCAGCTGAGTGCTGTTCACACAGCAGGCTGTCCCCTGGGGGTGGGAGAGGGGAAGTAGATGGAGCCTTGTGGGTGCAGCAGAAGCCTTCGTGGGCATGCAGCATGACAGCATGCAGTGTTTTCCTGCTCAGCGGGCGTGCGGCTATGGCCCTCATCGTCAAGAGCCAACGCCATTTGACCAGGAGGAGAGGACAGGGGAGGAGTCAGATCTAGAGCCACTCTCGTCTAGTGGCTGGGTGACCTTGCTCCAGTCATGTCACCTCTCTGGACTTCAGTGCCCTCCCTGTGAAATGGCAGGTGGGGCGGGATGATTTCCTCCCTCTGTACCAGCTGTGAGTCTATGGCTTAAAAGCTGAAAGCCTCTATAACCATCATTTTAACTTATATTCATCAAAAATGGGATTTCAGAGAGGAAAACAAACAGATTTGGGAAAGAGAAGGCTCCCTGCTAAGGGGTGAGGCTACTGAGGGTTTGGGGAAAAGCAGGAGAGCCAGAAGAGGTCCAGCCCAGGGCCTGGAGTTGGAGGCGAGAAAGGAAGGAGTCCCTGGATGTTGTGTAAGGATGCTGCAGTCCTGAGCCTGTTTCAAAATCCAGCTTCAGGTCCTAATTCTCCCTGGGTACTGTTAAACCTGCACAGAATCTTGAGTGTTCAAATATCCATTATGTATGCATTTTATCAACTCCTGCACTTGGATGATTTTGAAGAAAGTCTTGAACAGCTGTTGGATTTTAAAGGTTAAGGTTGTATCTGGTCCTACTTGAATCTGGATACACCTGCTTTGTATGTGGCATTGCAATTTGCTTCTTGGATGTAGTTGTTTCGGATTGTAGTTTGGGAAGGTGTGGGGTGTTTGTTTGTTTGCCTATTTCCTTGATGTCTAATGGAGACCCAGGACAGAGGAATTTGAAAAGAATCACAGGTGTGTGATCATTTGGAAAGCCGTTTAAGGTTTTGAAAATTATTAAGCACTTTCACTTCAGCAATACTTTAAAAAAGAGAGAGAGAGAATAATTTCAGCTAAGGAAGTTTAATTCCAATAAAAACTTCTGGCAATTTGTTATTTGTCTCCATTTAGAGTAAAATAATCTTGGGCATAATCAAGAGTAAATCAGATTTGTGGAAAAAGAGAGATTATTTATTTAGGGAGAAAGAAGAGATTTGGTATTGACAGGCTGAGAAACAGCCTCCTGTGTCACTTCATTAGTCATCCTGTCACTGGAGGGGCCTCTGTTTTCATGCTTGTGGTGAATATCCTGGGGTTGTTATAAAGACAGCTTAAAATCTGAGTGTGGCACGAGGTGAGACAACTTCTGGTGTTTACAGAGAATCACTGAAATGGTGGCTTCTTGCGCGTGCGCGCGTGTGTGTGTGTGTCTCTAAAAATTCTTTTTGGTTTTCTTTTAAACCAGATACCAGAGGCTCTGGGATACGTACGCCAAGCTCTTCAACTTCAGGGCGATGATGCCAACTCCCTGCACCTCCTTGCCCTCCTGCTGTCAGCACAAAAGCATTACCACGACGCTCTGAACATCATTGACATGGCCCTGAGTGAATACCCAGAAAATTTTATGTAAGTGATCCTGGACTACATATTGGTATTCTTCCTTCTCTCCAATCTGTCACAGTCCTTTGTGGGCATCCTGGCGATAAACAGTACAAAATGCCCTTTGTTCTTGTTTTTCCATGATATTTAGAAACAAACGTAGTCTGTCAGGTCAACCTTACTAAGTTGAAATACTTTGTCCATTCTCTCCCAGTGTGTACCTTTGAGGCACACAAGATGATTTTAAATGGATTATGGATGAACACTGTAATTTTAATAGTTATGTGTTTTTAAACATTTATTAGAAAAACTATAGCTGCACATCAAAGTGTGACTTCATAGAAATTATTGCTCAGAGTGAGATGAAGAGTTTTTAAAGGAGTTATTTTAAAGTCAATTTAAAGGAAAATATTAATATACATGGATATGTCAAAAGCTATGTTGAACAGACTCCGATGACTGAAATTTGGAAAACATTGCTTTATAGCTTGTTGGTCCTGTGTTACCAAGGACTTCCACTAGTTCCAGGTGATTATTATATTTTAGGCAACTTTGATCAGGATGCCTGACCTCTTTGTGTCTCAGTTTTATTCCGTGGGAAGTGGAATTCCTTCAATCAGTCAACGATATGTGTACGTAACCTAAGGGTTGTCATCACAGACTGTGAGGTGCTGGAATTGTCAGCTTATCTTCACCTCTTTCCTCTGAATCACTGAAGCCAGGCCAGTTGGTTAGGCTTTGTTGAGAAGGGCATTGTCTTTTGGGCTACTCGGTTCTTATTTTATCCTCCGCGGAGTAGCTTAGTAACCGGTACACAGTGGCCAGAAACAGTAAACAGTCCTGCAGGCTGGCAGGTTCTAATTGTCCAAGTGGCAGGGTCAGCAGTGCGGGGGGCGGCCGGGGCAGGGGGAGCAGGGAAGGCTGGCTCGCTTCACTCTGAGAAATAACACAGTCGCACATTTTAAGTGGCTGGGCCTTGGCTTTATTTCTCTGCCTCATCACCTCTCTGTGGTTTTAATCAGTGCATTTCAGCAGCTCCCCTTGGAAAATTGGTTCACACATTTCCATTACAAACATTGCTTTGTCTTCAAGCGAAAGGGCACTTCTCTTCTCCCTGTCGAGAAAATTCTCATTATCATCCAGGAAACCTCTGATGAGAGATTTCTTTTGTAGGTTCAGCTATTTATGCAGAGTGAATTAAAGAGCTTTGCCGCAGAGCTTCACTTCCTGCAGGTCTCAAACTTGCTCTTTTGCACACCGAGCATATTTCTGGGTTTTATCCAAAGCTGGTTAGTCCATGGAACCTTAAAGTGGTTAAAGCACTTTTAAAAATACTCGGTTTTTCACCCATCAGTGAAGTATAGCCTGATGCAATTGAATTCAGCTTCTCTCATCAATATTTATAAAGTGGCCGTCTCTGCCTCCCTCCCCAAGTACCTTCATTAGACGTTAGATGTTAGACTCCAGCGTGTGGCTCCTGCGTAGACAGCCTGGGGTATCATCCGAGACGAGGCTTATTAAACTAATAGCCACACCACACAGTAAGCAGTAAACAGTGGTGGCTAATATGGTAATGCCTCCAAGTGACAGCAGCTGACAGCCTTTTCAAGTAGTAGAAGTAAGGAACAGCAGTGGAGATATTTGAGGAATGCGAGCCTGTTATTTTAATGTTAAGCTGTAAGCTCAAAAAAGCAAAGCATATGGCAGCAGGGCTGAGAGCAGCCGATGACTTGTTTGCTTTTTAAATATTTGTATTTCTTCCTTTGTGATGGGAAACTTCTTCCCAAGAACACTTTATTAAAAGTCAGGGCCAGATGTAGTGAGTGTATCGCATGTTTTCTTTCCGACCTGGGTAAAAATGTCTCGACTCCAACCTAAACCAGATTATGTAGGCACTTGTCCCAAGTGCCAGGTAGCATCTGTTTGTTTGTGACAAGCTTGTCTGCAGCAGAACTGTAGACTCTTGGAAGCCTGGGGTGGCCTCGTGGTTCTTGTGTCCTAGCAGCCGTAACCTCCCACAGACTGAGTGTGTCATGGGTGTTTTATCCATCCCTGCTAGCTAGGGGTGAGAGCCTTGCCCTCCGTTCGGGTCAGGTCTGTCCAACAGTTGAGCACTGAACCCGTTGAACCGAGAATTGATTGAACTAGCCTCTTAGCTCAATGCAGAGAACTACAAAACTTTCTGGTCCCTGTTAAGGTTATTCAAAATACTGAACCACCAACTTTATTGTCTCATGGTGACAGTAAGGATGAGTAACACTGGAGAGACCAGCTGCTCCTCCAAGGGCATTCAGCTGTCCTCACCAGTCCATTTAAGGCATTTGTACGTGGCAATCACCCAGTAATAAGTAGGAATTCATATTGTCATTACTACTAGTACAGTGTCTTTAATTGTGATATTTTAGAATCAAATTATTGAATATTGAGTAGAAGCAAAAGACTATTTATGAAATCTATTTAAAATAATGATACAACTAACATATGTGTACCCACTTCTTCGTTTAAGAAAAAGAACATTGTGGGGGAGGGTATAGCTCAAGTGGTAGAGAGCATGTTCAGCATGCATGAAGTCCTGGGTTCAATCCCCAGTACCTCCTCTAAAAATAAAAAATAAAAACCTAATTGCCTCACCCCCAAAAAGCAAACAAAAAGAAAAAGATCATCGATGTTGCCTATGAATTTCCTGTGCACTCCCGCTGTCCTATTCCCTTACCTCTGGCCTCACAGGTTAACCACCATCATGAATTCTGTGTTGAGCATTCTCTCATGTTTCTATACCATGTATGTTTGTACTCCTAAATAATAAGAATTTCTAGGTAGAGAGGATGTAGCTCAGTGGTAGAGTGTGTGCTTAACATGCATGCGGTCCTGGGTTCAATCGCCAGTACCTCCATTAAAATAAACAAACAAACAAACAAACCTTCCCCACTAAAAAGAAAGAAAAAAAAAGCAAAGAATAAAAATTTCCAGTTTAGCATATTGAAAAAAATTTTAATGGAATTGTACCAAACATGTACAATATGCTACTTGCTTTCATTGCTTAACATGATGTTCCTGAGGTTCTCCCTTCTTGCATACAGCAGCAGTTTATTCATTTATACTGATGGATAGTATTTTATTGTATAAATATATTAAGGTTTATTTTTCTAGCCTACCGTAAGTGGATATGTGGGTTGTTTTCCGTTTTCGGCTATTGTGAACGATGCTGCGGTAAATGTCCTTGCACGGTTCTCCTGGTGCACAAGTGTAAGCTTTTCGTTAGGTCGACACCTAGGAGTGAAATTGTTGGGTCATAAGCTGCGAGTATCTTCAATTCTACCAAATAATTCCAAACTGTCCTCCAAAGCCGACATGTCATTTGCATCCCCAGCAACAGCGCCCGGGAGACATGCAGGTCCAAACACCAACGCTAGGTGTTAGGCGTGTTGATCGCTGGTCAGTGGTGTCACATTGTGAGTTTAAGCTGCATGTCCTTCATTATCAATGAGGTTGAACACCTTTTTATTTGCTTATTGGTCACCAAATTTTTCTCTTTTATGAAGCACACATAGAAGTCTTTCTTCCTTTTCTATTTGGTTGGTATTTTTCAATATTAATTTGTAAGATTTCTTTATATATTATGGTTAAAAATGCTCTTGTTGGTTATATGTGTGGTAAAAATCTTCTCCCAGTCTGTGTCTTGTCTTTGCTTTCTCTTAATGATACCTTTTGATGAGCAGAAGTTCTTAATTTTTAAGTATAGTTGAATTTATCAGTGGCATCTATGGTTAGTACTTCTGTGTCTAGTTTAAGACACCTTTCCTAGGTCGTCTTCTAAAGCTCTCTCATGTTCTCTTTCACCCTTGAAGCTAGGCGTCCATCTGTAAGTGACTGTTTTATGTACGTGAGTGTCAGAGATCCAATGTAGTTTTTTCTCACGTGGTTACCGACTGTCCCAGCATCACGTATTGAAGATTCCTTTCCTGGTTCCTCCCCAGGGCCACTTTTTTCTTAAGTCAAGTGTCCATATGTGTGAGGGGCTGTCTCTGAGCTTTCCACTGGGTTCCGTTGGGCAGGGTGCCCGTCTCGTCTCGGAGTGACTGCCACTCTGTCATCCTTCTTACAACTTTATTACACGTGAGGTCAGCCCACCCCTGCAGCTTGCTCCTCAGGGATGTTCTGGCTGTTTTCATGACTTTGAGCTTTCATATAAATCTACAAATTAGCTTTTCAAGATCCACAAAAAAAATCTGTTCAGATTTTGATTGGAATTACATTTAATCCAATAGCTTAGTTTGGGGAAAATTAGATATTTATGACAGTGGGTTTTCTAATCTATGGTCATTATCTCCCTAATTATTTAGGCTTTTAAAAATGCTTTTTAAGAGAAGTTTTATAATCTTCTTCATAATGATTTTATGATGTTTACTAGATTTATTCTTAGCTACCTGAAAAAAATTCCATGCTTTTCTGTTTAAACCTCTATTTAAGAGGTTAAGGAAATTTACTTCTTCCCAAGAGTTTTTTTTTTTTAATCATGAATTGATGTTGAATTTTATCAGATGATTTTTCAGTATTTATTGAGATGATTATATGATTTTACTCCTTTCATCTGTGAATATTATATTGATACTTTTAAATGTTGTTAACCTTGTATTCTTGGAACAAGCCCAACTTGATCATGATCCACTAGTTTTTTTTTTTAATGGATTCTGTTTACTAAATTTTTAAAAGAAGATTTACATTTATGTTTATGTGTGAAATAGCTTGTAATTTTCCTTTCTCTTTATATCCTTGTCAGGTTTTGACATCAAGGTTAGGCCAGCCTCATAAAATGAGTTGGAGT
Organism: Camelus bactrianus; assembly: GCF_048773025.1. Lineage (NCBI taxonomy): Eukaryota > Metazoa > Chordata > Mammalia > Artiodactyla > Camelidae > Camelus > Camelus bactrianus. Next base: position 12,389,669 of record NC_133544.1, read on the forward strand.
AGTTCTTTTTTGTGTGTTTTGGAATCTTTGTGTAAGATTGGAATTATTTGTTCCTAGAATAATAAGTTTTGGTTGAATTTGCCTATAAAACCATCTGGGGCTGGTCTTTTTTCCATGGAAAGACTTCTGATGCTTTTTAAAAATAGTTATAAGATATTCAGGTTTTCTACCTCTTATTTTATTAAGCTATGTTTAATATCCTCTGTATACGTTAAGAATTAGTCCATTTAATCTAAATTCTGAATTTTATTGGCATAGAGTTGTTTATCATGTTTTAAAATTATTTATTGTCATACAGCATCTGTGGTTAAGTCTTTTTCCTTCCTAATATTGTTTAATATGCCTTCCTTTTTTTGTTTTTTCATCTTGAACAGTCTTGCCAGAAATCTGTCATTGATCTTTTCAAAGAACCAGAAGCTTTTTTATCATCTTGACTATACATCTACTTTTTCTTTTATGAATTTCTGTCCTTATTTCTATTATTTCTTTTCTCCTATTTTCTTGAAGTTTGTTCTGTTTTGTTTTATTTGGTTTTCCTTCTTAACATTTTAAGTTGGATGTTTAGTTTATTAGTTTTTTGACTTTCTCATTTTCTGACATAGCATTTAAGATAAAATATTCCACTAAGTACTGCTTTAGCTATAAACCACAAGTTTCAATATGTGAATTTTTGTTCTTGTTTAGTTCTAAATATTTTTAAATGTCCATTATTCTTTTTTTGACTCATTATTTTAGAACAGTGTTTTTTGAGGGTTTTTGTACTTATCTTTTGTCAATGGGCTTTTAACTTCATTGAATTGTGTTCAGAGACTATAATCTATACAATTTGAAATTTGTTGAGATTTGTATTATGGCCCAGCATATAGTCCCTTGTTATAAATATTTCATATGTGCTTGAAAAGAATGCTTTCTGCATTTGAGGGTAAATTTTTGTATATTTTATATTTTATTAGGTTAAACTAGCAACTCTGCTATTCAGATCTTTATTCTTATCAATATTTTTTGTCTACTTAATCTATCAATTATTGAGCAGAGGTATGTTGAAATCTACCACTAGAATGGTAGATTTTCCTGCTTCACCACATAGTTATAGCAATTTTTGCTTTATATATTTTAAAACCATGCTGTTAGGTGCATATAAATTTAGAATTGCTATGTCTTCTTGGTAAATTCAGCCTTTTACCAATATGTAAGAAGTTGCATAATTCATTTTTCCTTAAAGTCTATTTTGTATGATCTATACACACATCCATATCCACATATTTCTGTGCCTATACATATATACACACATACAATATGTGTGTGTGCGCTTGGAACACATTTTCCATTCTTTTACTTTGAACTTTTTATATTCTTATGTTTTAGATGCATTCTTGTGCTCATTATATATAGCTGTTTTTTTTTTTAAACTCAGGCTGAGTCTTATCTGGAACATGTAGGTCATTTCCATTTATTGCAAATACTGACATATTTATATTAGTGTCTTCCACTTCATTTGTGTTTTCTGTATGTCCTGCTCTTTTTTCATATCTCTTCCTCTCCTTTTCTACCTTCTTTTAGAGTGATTATTTTTTATTACATATTTTTCCTTTACTAATTTGGAAAAGAAACATTGTTTTGGTTGTTGTTGTTTAGTGATTATCCTAGAAATTTTATTAAGGGCCTGTTGCTGGCAAACTTTCTCCATTTGTGTCTAAAATGGTATTTGGCTTTACTCTCAAAAGAGATTTGCAGACTGGATCTCTGAGTCTAGGCTCACGTTTCCTCACAGAAGAAGTGATCTTGTTCTTTTAGTGGTTGTTGAGAAATCAACTATTTGTTTAATTTTAGTTCATTTCAGTGTCATCTGTCTTTTCTCTCTGGCTGCTTTAAGTGCCATTGTTGGTGATGCTTGGCCTTTTCACTGTGATATGGCTAAGAGTGGATCCTGCTCGGGACCCACTGGACTTGTTAAAACTGTGGCTTGGTATGTATGGTTTGTGTTGTTTATCATTTCTAGAAAATTCTCAGCCATTGTTTCTTCCAATAGTTCTTCTCTTATAGGTGGCATATAGTTGGCTCTTGGTTTTTTATTTAGTCTAATAATTTCTGCCTTTTGTCTCAAGTGTTTGGTCCATTCACATTTAATACAACTAAATATGACTGAATATATATCTGCCATTTCTATATATGTGTCTTGTCTTTTTTGTTCCTCTTCTATTGCCTTTTTTTTCTTGTTGAAAAATTGTTTTTTAAAACCTATAACTATTAAATACCTAAACAAAAGAATGAAAGATTAGTATTTGTTGATTATGCGTTAAATGTCTCTAACACACTGTAAGGTTTTCCCAAAATAAACTTTAACAAAGTACACATTTTTATGTTGAACAGTGTTCATAAATCTTGAGAGATTCACTATCTCTTGTACTTGGTATAAGAGCCTCGATCTTTCTTCTTTTGAAATGCAGCTTTGCAAAAATGTCCTAATTGATTAATACATTTTACTTAGTAATTTTCCTCATTGGCCCAAGAAGTAGGTGCCAGGTAATGTTGGAACTGTTGTCTCTCCTGAAGACAGTGTGTCTGGGGCTAAGTCAGGCCCTCACAGACATTGTGTTTCTTCCATGGGATTATTTATTTTTAGATAAAATATTGCAAGGAGAACTGACAGTTGGTTTCTTTTGTCTTTGGAAAACACATCAGAGAGTATCATACCAGTGGTGGCATTTGAGAACTTTAGTGTAACTGAGATGTGTTATTCGAATTCAGCTGCTAAGGGCAGCCACGCCAGGGTGCAGTTTCTTGCCCTGAGACAAATTGTGGTTGTACAACTTTCCTAATTACAGATTCTTAGTTGATTTGAATTTTACTCTTTCCTCCTTAAATAGAACACATGCACTCCCTGATTCACATGCTCTCCGAGAGGTCATCACATCAGTAGCACACTTAAGAAACCATCAAGTGTCACCACAAAAAGCACCAAAAAGCAACTTTTGAGACTTCTCAAAAATACAAATACAAGTGAAGTGAGATCATTATGCTGTTTGGACAACTTTTTAAAGTGTGTTTTCGGATCCATGGCTTTGATACCTCAGATGTCGAAACAAACCCTCAGTCACCAGATTGGAAGATGAGCTCTTCTTCTTCCACAGGTCGTCTTCTGCTCGCCCATGTGTGGAAGCAGATTTTGTCAGACAATCACATTTCTGTTTACACCAATAGGAACCAACTGTATGGAAAGAAATGAAGATATATAACATTCATTATTTCGTCCATTTGTTCACTCATTTAGCAATAATAACCACTAGCATTTACTTACTGCTTTGTGACAGGCAACTCTTATCAGGACTTCATATATTTTAAACTAATTTAATAATCCTGAGACCGTCAAAGGTTGGTAGTATGATCATCCCCATTTACAGCTAGGGAAACTAATGCACAGAGAGGTTAAGTGATTTGTCCAAGATTATGCACCTAGTAAGTGACAGAGTCATGCTTTGAACCCAGGCAGGCTGGCCTTGGCCTCTGCACTCTGTGCCTTTAAAGCCCTGCATTCTCCCCACAGTCCAGTTGCCACGTGTAGGGTTGGGGATGCTGTTGTGAACAAGAGAAAGACAGTTTATGCTCTCTTAGAGCTAACAGTCCACATGAGCAGGATTTCTATCCTATCTCCTTTGTTAATCTCTCCAATAAACCAGAAAACATGATGAGGATCATTCTTTTCTTGAGTGGAGTATATATCTGGTTTAAAAACAAATCATGACTTGACAAGTTAGACTGTGTCTTTTTCTCACTGTGTCTCACTTAACACACACACGCACACTCAGAGAAACTCAGTTTAAGCTGAAATATCATATTGAGTAATGTGTTGATGTAGCAATTACTGAGAGGCCAGGTGTTATGGGCTATTTTTATGCCTGAGCTGAGTGATGGAGTAATGAACATGCCCATTAAATTTGCATTTGATAGAAAGTTGGACCACAAAGAAGGAGGCTGTTCATCTTCTTACACTAGAGAAATGATCCATGGATACCCGAAGGGTGTTTGGGAGGGATGAGTGCAAGGTAGCCAAACCAGGGGTGCCTGTTCTCAGATACAAGTTGGGGAGGGGATCTTTGGGCAGAGAGTGGGTGACAGCCTAAAAGACACCACAGATCAAAGTAGAGCAAATTAAGTGGGACAGTAGCTTATTTCAAATCAACTTGCCACAATTAAAAAAAAAAAACTCAAATAAAAAATGGCAAAGGATTTGAATAGACATTTTTCCAAAGTAGATATTCAGATGGCCAATAAGCACATGAAAATATTCTTAGCATCACTCATCATTAGGGAAATGCAAATCAAAACCACAATGAGATACCATTAGGATGACTATTATTACAAAAACAAACCCAAAACCCAGATAGTAACAAGTGTTGGAGAGGATGCAGAGAAGCTAGAACCCTTGTGCTCTGCTGGTGAGAATGTAAAGCGGTGCTGCTACTGTGGAAAATAGTATGGAGGTCCCCCCCCCAAAAAAATAGATAACTATATGATCCAGCAATTCCACTCCTGGGTAAATACTCAAAAGAATTGAAAGAAGGAGCTCAATTGAGATGTTGTACACTCATGTTCATTTCATGGTAGAATTATTCATAATATCCAAAAGGTAGAAGGGACCCAGGTATCTGTGGATGGATGAATGGATAAACGAAAGTCGGTACACACATACAATGGAATGTTATCCAGCTTTAGAACATTGCTGTTCTAAACAATGCTGACACATTGCTACGACATGGATGAACCTTGACGATGTTATGGTAATGAAATAAGCCAGTCACAAAAGGACAAACACTGTATGATTACCCTTATATGAGAGTCCCAGAGTAGTCAAAATCACAGAGACAGAAAGTAGAATGGTGGGTGCCAGGAGCTGGGGAAGGTGGGGAGTTACTGTTTAATGGATACAGAATTTCAGGTTTGCAAGATGAAAAAGGTTCTGGAGATGGATGGTGGTGGTGGTTGCACAACAGTGTGAATGTACTGAATGCCACTGAACTGTACACTTTAAAACTGTAAATTTTATGTTCTGTATATTTTACCACAGTTTTGAAAAATCAACTTCCTGACCTCTCCTTTTTGACATGTGGTGGCAGGAGGGTTTCCAGCATCCTCGCAGGGCTGAGAGTAGGTGGCGGGGGCCCTCTGCCCTTGGGTTCTCTGGTTCTGGATAATTAAGCCACTATTCTTCTGGGAGGGACTTGCTGAAGCAAGGAAGCAGCCTCTATCTACTCCAGCCATTTCTGTAATCTTTCTGTGAGGTTCTGGGTCTATGGGTTGCCTTCAGTAAAAGTAGATGCTTGTCAAGAGGGACAGAATCCCCCCAAAGTGGTGAAAAATGTCCTAGAAACTGAAGATCAGGGTTGTGAGACAAGGGGAGAAGAACTGGAAAAGAGGAGCTGAAGGAGAAATGTTTTCGAAGCTGTTTGCTTATGAGAGGATCCTCCTTCCTCCAGGGCTGGGGAGGCTCGTCCGCAGATGGGGTTGTGCTGGCACAAACTCTTCTCCCCATTTCCGCGTGCCCAGTGTGCATGTGGCTGTTTGCCCCCAGTTTACAGTCCTCACAGGAATACTCTGCTTCCTTTCCTGAGAGTCCCCCCTTACCTGGTTCTGTCTGAGCATGCCGGAGACAAAACCTTCAGGGCATGCTGAGCTTCCTGGCTGCTGGGAGAGGCCAGGCCAGGGCAGCCACACAGAGCCAACCATCCCCCATGGTGGCATGCGGAAGGCTTATTTTTTTCAGTGCTTAACTTTACAGCGCCTCAAATTCTAGAGATCTGATTCTACCATTCAAAAGATGGAGTATCATCTTCAGAAATCATGAAGAGGGGTGTTTCCTGGAAATCTCTGGACCCCCAGCCTCTAGCCCAGAGCTTGGCTCGCTGGAAACATCACTATGTATTTGTGCAGTGAGTGGTTGAAACTGACAACCTTGCTGAGTGGCCCGGAGGCCTTAGTCCATAGCTAAGCATGTCTACCTGTGTTTCTTCTAGCATCCATTTCCTTTTTCACTCTGCCAACTTCCGCTAAGTGATGAAATGAGGATGTCTGCTTTCTGCAAACGTCATATAAAGCTCCTGCTAGTTACCCTGCCAAGCGTGAAAAAACTCAAAAGGTCCAAATATAGTTGAATGCCAGTTCATGGTCTTTTGCATTTTAAGGTAATGAAAATATACTAGTTCAAAACAAAACAAAACATCTGAGTGCAAAGGAGAGCAAAAAGAGAAGCTCCCAATTTATCCCCTAAGCATTTTTGTGGGATCCTGGGCTGAAACAGCTGGTGGGGACACATCACCCACCTGCAGAGGGTCAGACTCACTGTCCTTTAACTATTCCCCCAGTTAAGGATCAGAGAGCCCTGCTTTCTGCCAAGTGTATGCCAGGCCAAGGCCAAGGCCAAGGAGAGCCACGGCCAAGGGAGGCGCCATCCCTGCTTTCACACACCTCACTGTGCGATGTGGAGGGGTTGCCATGGGCTGTGCTGAATGCCTCAGAAGAACAAAGATCACCATTGCGGCCACCACCACCCATGCCATCCAGGAGCAGCGCAGTCCCCACCGTCTCCCTTGGCACCTTGGAAACAAGCAGAACAAAACCAACCAAACCTCATGGTGTGCTAAGTGGGAACATACAGGAGGTAAAGAGAGAACATGGGTAAAACAGGCCAGGATTCACAGAAGCAGGTTTCTGTGCAAGGACTCATGGCCACATTCGGCCTCTGATCCCGGAGGGACGCCTTGTCCACCTCTGGTCCCAAAGAGCCAGCCAACTTCCCAGCACCATTTCTTCCTTTCCAGCGCCCTTCCTGACTTTGGGTGGAGGGTGCCAGCTCTGAACCACAGAACTTCAGGGATCCCTTTGAGTCCATGTGTCACCTGGCCAGGCCCTCTACCTTCTAGGTCTCAGTGACTATAGAATTCCCATTCCTTTCACATCTGCTGTTATCCCTGAAATGGGCCCAAATGTGTCATTTCTTTTTGAGCTCCCATCCTCAGACTCGGGGATGTGGGGCAATAGGGCAGCTGAGTCAGAAATAAAGACAGGGAAGTCCTGCAGAGAGATGGCCTTTGGGGAGTGGCCGGTCAGTGGATCTGCTTTTGGTTCACACCCTCCCCATTTTAGAGATGACCAGTGGCTTTGTGGTTCAGAGAGAATAAACAGTTTCTTTTTAGAGCCAGAGTAGTTAAATGAGAAAACCTGCTTGCAAATATTTCCTGTCCCCACGTTTACGTACCAGATAAGTCTCTGGGCCAAAGGCACTTGCTCACCGACTCGCTCACCAAACTAGGGGGCAGGGGGTTCTCTGCCTCCTACTTCTGTGCACCCCTCCCAGCTCCTGGTACTGCCTGGTCAGACAGGGCTCAGGAAATCGTCCCAACTGTTGGGGTCAGTGGTCATAACACTGAATGAAATGGCTCCCTTCATAAAAGTGTCAAACTCGGTCACTTGGAGGAGGCCTTTCAGACCTGGCCAGTGATTCTGCAGGTGTTTTCAGTTCAGCCTGTCCAGGTCATTTCCAGCTTAGGTTCCAGGCCGCTGATCGGAGCTGAGATAACTAGCTGAGGTGGGAGCAAAGAATAAGCCAAACTGGGGTTTCTTGAGGTGATTTATTTCAGCTAAATATGTCAGTTGTTTGTTTGTTCTAAAAATACCACCAGGAGGATGGGGGAGCAGTCCAGATTGTTGACACTTTGACTGAAATGAGAAGCAAAATGTAACTGATACGGAATCTAGCAGGAGTCCCTGCCTGTCACAGAGAGGAGGCAGGATGAGGATACAGAGAGGCTCAGAGACGGCGGGGACCGTCCCCAGCACCGCCGTCACTCACGAGCAGCCTCCCAGGCGAGGACGAGGGGCTGCTGAGTTCTGTACAGCGGGCTGTCTGCTCCTGACACTTTGTTTTGTTGAGCAAGCGTGGTGTCGATTTTCCCAGGAACCAGCAGATCTGGGAGCCTGGACTGGGGTGAGATTCATGGTGACAGGGAGGCCAGCGTGGAAAATGTGCTGAATGACCCCCCCAAAATCTGCCGGCACTGTGCGGCCCCTCTTTTCCAGCAACCACAGGCCCTGAAAGTGCTCAGATTTCTAGAACTTCCTCAGTGGTAAAAAAAAAAAAAAGAAAAAAAAACAACCTACCAGACAGAAGTCTGCCATCGAGCTACCTGGGCCGGTTGCTCAGCAGGGCTTTGTTCTTAGAGAGATGCGCTCGTGACAAGAGTCATACCTTTCAAACCCTACTTTGGTGGTTCTGTTAGCAAACCAAGCAGGAGTCAGCATGTGCTTTGGGGGTTTGTCAAGGAAACCAGGTACTCAGATTTGATCCCTAAAAAGCTGGCAGACTAGGGATTTCCCAGTGAGCAGACATGTGTTAGCAGAGTTCCAGGAGGTTAATGTATGTTCCATCAATGTCTGCATTTGGTTACCTTTAGGGCAGGCAGGCAGGCATGATTCTGGACACTCCCTGAGCTCTTGAGCCCAGCTCCTGTTTATTTGCCTGGTTCTGGAAGACATTTGAGTTTTCCCACCCTGAAGAGGACCCCCAAGGGAGTGGATGACTGGCTAGTGCTCTGTAGGCTCGGGGGTTGCCCTTTATGTGGGTGACAATGTGAATGGTGCCCCTGGATGAGTACGCTGACCCTCCCTGGAGATGGTCAGGAAGGGCCTGGACGGGGTTATAGCACAGCCACCAGGATGCCATCCAGGGAATCTCTCCAGAAGGAAGGGAAGCAGTCTGTTCCAGACCACAGGTCAGGTCAGCCTTCGTTTGTAAGCTTAATGTAAGTGGTTGATCAGAATTCCCTCTGAATTTAAGAATAGAATACCCTCAAAATTCTCACTGGGATGAAATAAACACAGGTAGAATTTCCGAAGTGTAGGGGCTATGGGAATGCTGTTCCTCTTAAAGGGGTCTTAAAAAAATCAGACCATTGAAGGTTAGGATGGAGAGTTGTGAAGTAGAGTGGTGCTTTTTGAACTCAAATTTGCACACATATCACCTGGGAATCTTGTTGCATGAAGATTCTGATCCATTGGTCTAGAGTAGGGGTATTTTCTGCATTTTTCACTTGCTCCCGGGGGATGCAGAGGCTGCCTGGCCTGGCAGCACCGAGCAGCAAAGCATCATAGGCCCTCTCAAGGCCTTCTCCAGCTTTGGGTTAATGGGAAGAATCTGTACTTTTTCCCTAATAGGTCAATGAACAGCATGCCAGTACAGCAATTAGGTGAGCCATATGATCAAGGAAACTGTTTATTTCCTGTGTTGTAGCTGAGTAGATAGATCATTCACTCAGGTGACATTTATTGAACAGTCATCATTAGTGAGACCCCGAGCATCATTTGATGTCTAATAGGAGCAGTCACAGGAATTGCCTCCACATCCCAGCCCTTCCAGCGGTTGTCAGAGGAGCCTCAGGAGCTGGAGGCTTCAGCTCGGGGCCGGCGTGGCTGCAGCCCACCTGTCATTGGCTCACCTGGTGATGACTGGGCCTGTGGGACCGCGCCAGGCCCGGTTGCTCGCAGGCCTGTCACGGCGTGGATTTTCAGTGATGGTGACTCAGCCCTGGATCAGAGGCTGCTTTTTACAGAGAACACCACCTCCTGGGACTGGATTTCTTTGGGAACCCAGACAGGAGAGCAAGGGCCCTGAGACCAGTAGGCCATCAGAAAGGTGGGCGACAAGGAATTGAGATGGATTTTTTTTTCGTGACACCACGCTGGAATCTGAAAGCAGCCCGCAGCCCTCTCTGAGGGGCTGGTTAGAGGTCGTTGGTAAGAGCGTCTGCAGAACCAGCGAGGGGCTGCCGCTCAGTCCTTTCAGACTCCTTTCCCAGCTGACTCACTGGCTTCAGATTTCCACCTCTCCTCCTAGTCACCACGTGCTTGGGGCACATCTCTTTTGACTGCTCTTACCATTCTGATCTGGGGCTGCCAGACCATCTTCCTAATTTAAAATTTCATTTCAACATACCTGCCTCCCTAGCCCCACCCCCACCTCTGCTTGGTGCATTATTTCTTTTAATTATTTCTTTTAAAGTGCCTTTTATTATTTCCTTTAATCTGGCAACAGATGCTCACTTCCCGTCGGGTGTCTGGCTGCCAGCACCACTCCAGCTCTCAGGTCAGGCTCCCTGGAAGCGAGAGATGGGCGGTATTGAAGGCCCCTGTGGCCATTGCCCCTCCTGGGCAGATACCACATGCATTCTCTGCACAGCTGTTTTGCATCCATGCCTACATTCAGCAGATAAACAAAGACAGGTCCCTGGCATGCTGAGCCCAAGAGCACACAAACACAGATCAGCGCGAAATACCAAACGTTCAAGGTTCCCGTGGTTTTCTTTCTGAATCAGCTGCCTTGAATACAGCGTTTACAGATCTGCTAATTAGAGTTTTATTTATTAATACCTATGTTTCCTCCGTGACGCGTTTAATGAGCTCATTTTTTATTACTGCCAAGTAAGGTTGGAGGGAATTGCTACCATAGTATTCCTCTAAACTTTTCTAATTTATTTCCATTAAGAGTTCTTCACCAGAAAGCTTTGTGAGGCATATTCAATTTCAGAGTTTAGCAATATCTACCCTTTTAGCTTTATCTCGGTCCCCAACCTCATATCCCAGACTCCAGACATTCCCTGAGCACACCTGCCTTTGCTCAAAATGTTCCTTCCACCAAGGTCCCTCCCCTCTGCCTCTCCCACTCTAATTGTGCAGGTCCTACTTCTCCGCTATCTTCCATGACCCCCAGGCAGATTCTGTCTCCTTCTGTTTGTGCAGCCAAGGAACCTTGTCCATATGCCTGTTTGTGTTCATCACATAGCATGTGTATATAACACTAGACTATGAGCTTTGGGAGGGGGAAGATACTCTGTCTTATTCCCCTCTGTGGCCTTGGGCATAACAGGCATTTTTTTTTAATGACTGACAAAAGGATGAACAAATTCAATTTCATTATCTGGCACATTGACGTAGAGGTAGTCAACTGTACAAATATGGGGTGAATAAACAGATAACAAAAAACATTTTTATATATGAGATGAAGAAGAAGATAGATGCTGCCCAAGGTTGGGGGTCATGGGAGATATCCGATGGGGAGATTGTCACAGGTGGAGTGGGAGGGGTGCAGGCGGGAGGACTTCCAGGCAGGCAGAGGGAACACCACGGACTCAGGCAGGGAGATGTGAGGGTCTGCGATAAGCTCGAGGAATCCTGTGGAGCCTGGGACTCGTGGGAGTGGGGTCCAGGATAAAGATAAACCAGAGGGATGTGCTGGAGGCGAGTGTCTACTGGCTGGGGGCAGTTTCCAGGGGGTGAGGAGAGTCTTCCTGGGGGTGAGGATTAGACCATCCTCATCCCTGATTAAGTGCCACCCTGATACCTGATACATTCCCTAAGGTGCCCAGTGAAAAGGCACAATGCCACAGGCTCAGAGCTTTACCAGGGGCCGTGGGGCTCCTTTCTAAGCTCTGCACTAAGCCAGACAGTTGTTATTTCAAGAGTTGTCTTGGGATCCTCAAAAAAATCCAAAAATAGGGTAAAATATCATTTCTATTAGTTTGAATGAAAAGTAAAATCTTGATTAACTGCCTCCTTCAAATGACAATAGAGTTTTATATGCACCTGACTTTTGAGTAAAAGAGGCAAGTCACAAGAGGCACAGGCAAAATGATGGTTTCTGAAGAACCATGGATGATGGATCCTGGGAGCAACGCCCCAGCAGCCCAGACTCCTCTTTTCCAGCAGCTTTCGGGTCTGTGATCTGTCCCGAAGCCAGAAATCCTGCCTGATACTCGAGGCGAGGTCTTTTCTGTGGATTGGACTATGATTTCTTTGAGGGCAAGGGACCCTATTTCATGCCACTTTTCATTCCACACAGTATCTAACACATACCTTTGCACATTTTAGCATTTTAAGTATTTGGCAGTGGGTTAGAAAATGCTCCGTATCTTCACTAGTGTCAGTAGTGTGGTTAGAATATTTTAAGTCATTCTCTGTTTTGCCCAGTGCTTTGGAGTCAGATGGGTTTGGGTTTACATTTCTGCTCTGCCAGTGACCAGCAGTGTGAACTCGGGCACATGACTTAGCTCTCAACCTGGCGTGCAGGGGTGCTGTGAGACTCGGTGATCACGTATGTAAAGCATCTGGCAGCTGCTGCTGTAATTGTTATTATTCCACTCGTCTTGAACACCGAAGCTTCCTGGTTTATAGTTTATTATTTCACAGTTGAGAGCTCTTGTATTTTCTGGAATTGCATTTCCATTTGGGAGTTTTAGAACATTATTTAAGGCTGGCTTCAGTGGGGGGCCGGGGTGGGAGTGCTGTTTGACTTGAATCTTGAAAGATGAGTAGAGGCCTAAAAAGCAGAAATGGATGGAAAAGGCATTCTAGACAGAAGGGCCAGCATGTGCAAAGACCCAGGGGCGTGAAGGAGGGTGACATATGGAGGAAGTTGATGGCAGCTAGAATGGGGGACGTAGCTGGTGGGCAGCCTGAGGCTAAGCATGTGGGCAGGAGCCAGATCATAAAAGGCACTGTGCAGGATGCTGGGCTCTCAGAGACACAGATCAGTATTTCAGCGAGGTTCCTCTATTTCTTCATTAATTTCCTATAAATATTCAATGAATCTCTGAACAAAAAAAAAATGTAATTAGGTTAATGGACTTTGAGCCGGGGTAGGGGATAGGAATGTACCATTTTCCCAGCATGACTTCCTGCTGTACTTAGGGAAACATCTTCCTTACTTTATGGTGGGACGTAGGTGACGTGGCCGGCAAATCATCTCAGCCTGGCTGTACCTTTGCCCTCTCCGTCAGGTTGACAGTTCCACATATTGAAGTGCGGTCAGTGCTGGTTTGTCCCAGGTTTTTTGCCTCAGGGTTTGCTCAGTAGATTGAATCCATAGTCTCTTTGGACATCAACTGCAGCAAATTAACACTTATCGTTGTTTGTGTACTCTTCACGTCCGGGCTGGTGTAACACGCACCCAGCCAGATGTTTTCAAACAGTCATGAAACATACGAGCAGGGGTTGGCAAACCTGATGACAGACATCCCTTGTTCTGTTGTCCGCACCGTTCTCTGCCTTACAAACCAGCCGAGGGCTGGGGGAAAAGTGACAAGGAAGGCCCAGCCTCCACGTCTCCTGCTCCTCTGTCGCACTCAAGGGTGTGTCAGAGTTAGAGGCGCCCGGCGCTTTCTGCCCATCGCGATGCACACACGTGACAGCGGCCAAGAGGCTTTGCCCTTCCTCCCCAGCCCGTGTTTTCCAGCCTCCTGCTCTTGCTGGTCCTCTTGCTTCACTTCCAGGTGCCCTTTCCATCATTTGTGCTCAGCAGTTCTATTGTTCTTCCTGTCTGGTTCTCTGCAATCCAGCCCACACCTTTTCAACTCCATATCCCGAGTCAAGTGTTTGAAAGCTGTTATTTCATGTTAATTAGAAGTTCTTTTTCCAGCCAAGAAGGCTTGCACAGAACTGCTCCCCCAGGCTGCGGCTTACAGACGAGCCTGGCATTTTGTACTTTGGGTACAGTAACAGGAACCGTGGATAATTGCTCCCAGAGCCGCACTGCTGCCTGCCGTGCAGGGGGCACCTTCCCACCACCCCCTGGCCCTCCTCAGGGCAGGCAAGCTGCGAGCCAGGCTAATCCAGGGGACTTGATGTGCCTCCGGTGAACATCCTGGTCCCTGTCGGGTCCCGATGGGGTCTTCCCTGGCCAAAATTGCTTGGCAATCAGCCCTCACTCATGAGAATCTCTGGCCTCCAGGTAGGTCTTCACCAGGCGCTGACAGGTGACCATTTGGCAGCTCCTCCTTCCTTTGTAACACAGCTCCCAGTCGACCCATGTTTGGTGGGAGATTCTGGTGGGAAAGAACTTCTACCACCCTCTGGACTCTAGAAGACATCAGCAGAGTAGCTTCCGGCTCCTTAAAACCCCTCAAGGCACCTTGAGTGGCCACCATTCTTAGTAGAGAGGCCTCAGGGGATTTCCACTGCTTGAGATTTTTTTTGAGAAGAAGCCAAACGCTGTTCTCACATCTGGCCTCACTCTTTTTGCCCACCTGCTGGTAGATCAGGACCCACACCCCTCTCATCCCCGGCCCGTTGCCCCGTCGTCCCAGACTTCTGCAGACCCAGGCTTGAGGAGGCTGCAGCCTGACCCCTCTGGGGGCCCCCAGCACCCCCTGCGTTCGATTTGGAGGGAGTGTTTGGTGCTAACCTATTCCCACCTTGGGTGGTGACAGGGCCACCCTCAGTCCACCTCTCACAGGGGAAAAAAAAGACTTTCCTCCTCCAAAGTGCCTACCTTCGAATGAATAGTGAGGAATTCTCCTCTACATCTAACTTAAATCACTAGAAGCATATTTCTTTATCTTCTGTGGTTTACAGAGAAAATAGTCAGTGAGCAGATGCTGATTTAAAGCCCAATGACCTCAGAGCACAATTCTAGGCACTGTGGTAGTGAGGCCAGAGAGAGAGAGAGGCTGGGGTTCTTTTATTGAAGGGGAGTAAACACCACCTACTGAGAAAGGTCCTTACAAAGACAACACTGATACTGTTTCGTAAAGTGCCAGCACAGGCACAGAGAAGACCTTTAAAAAACAGGAGCTCCTCCCTGTGTCTGTCTTCGTTTTATTAACAACACCAGCTAATGTGAGCCACACAGAGTAAAGAAGATACAGGTGTGAAAGTGGTTATCGGTGAAGACTTATTTGATGGGGGGGTGGTTAGCTGAATTTAGTTGGAATTAAGGACCAATGTGGATGAGTAGAAGTTAAGATTGAAGACATGGCATATATATTCTTAGAGTTATGAAAAACATATTCATATTGGCCAGTGAATTATATTGGTAGGAGTGTAGAGCCCAGTGGGATACGTGGCCCCGAATGGGACGGTAAAATAGGGGCAGCCAGTGGGCAGAGCGTCTTCAAGGACTCAATAAGGAATTTTGACTTATTATTACAGACAGTAAGGGATCACTGCAGTTTCTTGATCTGGGATTGAAAATGATTTTTAGAGATCTTTATAGTATGATTTCTTAGAGCCGGGCAAGACCGTCCGGATGGGATCTGGGCTCATGCTGGGGTTTCCACAAGGATAGTTGTGAAGAGCCCAGGGACCAGGAGAGCTGATGTCTAGAGAGACACAGGTAGGTTTTGGGGTGGAGCAACTCTGGGGGGCGGAGAGGGAGAAGGGTCTAAGCTGAGCGCTTGGAAGGTCTGGACGGAACGCGAAGCCATCTGGGTAACAAAAACAGGGAAGAGGTATTTGGTGATGATGGGTGAGCTGCTGAAGTCCTACCCCCTAAATAGCAGGCCTGGAGAAGATCCGCGAGGAGAGGGCCTTAGCCAGAGGCCCCCTTTTTATGTGCTTTCAGGTCAGGCTTTTTGAGGCTGATGAGATGTATTCACCTTCATGTGATGAGGATCATTGTGGAAGGTTATTTGTAGATATTTATATCAACTGAGTCACATCCCCTGTGTATTTTGTAAGTAAATTGATTCACTTTTGATGAATTTTTGAAGTTTTGAAAATAAAATGGCTTTGTTTTAAAAAGCATGCTCTTAAAAAAACAAAAAATAGAAATAAGTAAAAATAAAAAGCACACTCTTAATAAAAAGCCCTGTGTCCTGAATGAAATTAGCCACTCTGATGCTTTAAACCTGACCACAAATGGTGGTGGTGTGCCTGCGCTGCCTTGGTGGTGAGACTTAATGCAGAGCCGTATCTTGAGCTGGGAGTTCTGGAACCCTTGACCTTGTGGCCACTGCTTCCCTGGGATCCAGCCTTTGGACACCCCATTCTGGAACAGGCACAGTGGCTTCTGGCCACTTGGTTTTGTTCTGGCGGGGACTCTGGCTTGAGCTGTGTTCTTTTCTCCCTTTGTCTTCCCACCACAGACTACTGTTTTCCAAAGTGAAGTTGGAGTCACTCTGCCGAGGCCCAGATGAGGCGCTGCTCACTTGTAAGCACATGTTACAGATTTGGAAATCCTGCTACAACCTAACCAACCCCAGGTAAGAGGCCAGCGGTGCTTGCTGTGCGTGGGTTTTGCATGACCCCTGCCTCTCGGCCCATCCCTGACCGGCATTTAGAAGGACGAGCTCTTCACGTCTGTGCAACTCCGGGCCCCCGTGAACCACAGGAGCCTCACATGCTCCATTTTTAAGGGGGTTTTCTGCCAGTGTCTGACGAAACCTCCAAATCGTGGGTTTCTTTAGCTTTTGTTGCCTCGGTGGCCCCCCAGGCTCAATTCCAGTTGGTCTCTATCTGATGTCTCTCACTGGCCATTTATGTAATTCCCTTGACAAGTCTCATCATCTTTCTGGTGATTTATGGAAAGACTAGTCAAGTATATATTCCATGCAGTTCTCACAGTGATATTTAAAAGACCTGCGTAGACAGCAGGCCACAGCCCAGTAAGAAAAGTAGACATCGCTCCTGGCCTGATAAAGTGTAATTTTTAAAAAGTTAAAATCATGACTCAAACAAACATAAAAGAAGCACTTATCAAAGATTTGATTTACTTCACTAATGAGGGAAGCAGTAAAATGTTAAGACCCATTCAAAGAATTTGGAAAATAGACATGGCGAAATGAATTTGCAAAGAAATACAAAAACAACATCCTGTAGGACAATGAAATGTATTGTTTGTGGAATCGTTTCTGCGAGGTGGAAATCGATTGTATCTCAACCAGACAAAATTCGTAGGTTTTCCACCAGCTAACTCTGCCCCCCAGAGCTGTGAAATGGCCTAGTCGGTGGGAGTCGGTCAAAGGGGTCCACCCGGCAGAGGCAGATAGTCTGGGGAAGGTCCACTAGTCAGCGCCCATCATGACCCGGAAAGACACCGTCCTCAAGTCTTGGGCAGTTTTTCCCAGCATATGCCCGGGTTACCAAGTGTGCCCTGACCTCTGAGGGAAGTGATTTAATGAACAGGGACCTTATGATTCAGGTGAAGTCAAACAACGGCTCATACACTCAGAATATTTTTCAAGTTCACAGCAAAATATAAGGACAGCCCACCTTCTGCTCCTGAAAAGCGGCAGAGGAGCATAAAAATGTATAACTCGTGTGATAAATGTGCACAGGGGTGTGGCTCACCCAGGAGGTAGGCAGGTGAGCTGGTGGCGGGTCTGAGGCTGCTGGCCAGCGAGAAAAGGTGGATGGGGGTTCGGGAGGCTGCAGGGCGGGGTTCCATGTGAGATCTTGTTTTACAAGTTTGTAGTTAAAGAAAATGTTCACAGTCAGGACCCTGGTAAGGGAATGGGTCCTTGGGAGCTGACATTAGATAGACTTGGGAGCCCAGGCCTCATGGGCAGTGCAGCTAGAAGGTGGGGGGACCGGCCAACAACCACCCCTGCAGAGCGGGAGTCACAGAATTAGAAGGCGGGAGAGCCCCGTTCCTAAGCAGAGACTGAGGCACATCACTGGGCCCGCTGCGCCCATCGGCCTCTTGGCGAAGAGATGATCAGGAGACTGGCCCCTCCCCTTTGGGGGGATGTTCTGGAGGTAACGATTATTTTAATTTTTTTAAAGAAAATTCTACTTTCCTAAGTCTGTAGGCAGAAATAGAAAATGTCCGTATTTATGTCCCCCAAAGGCCCCCACTCCCGGCCCCCCGAAGCAGCAGGACTTGAGGAGCGTCTGTGCCACAGGCCCAGCGATGGGAGCTGCTCCCCAGGCTGGCTGCTTCCGGACTGGAGCACGTTCCTGTGCCTGCACCCTCTTTAGAAATGAGAAGATAAATCCATCAGCTCTCACGTTGCCAATTTTCCCTCAGTTCTCCACACCTCTCCCACCTCCCCACATTTCCTCCCACTTAGCAACCAAGAATATTGAATGTGAGGAGAAAAAAATAGCAGAATTGGAAAGCTTTTTAAAAATACTTAACCAAATGCCTGGGCTGCGTCCATACTTCCTCTGTTTCCTGAAGGATCTTTCAGGGCCAGAGAGGGAGGAACCCTGGCTCCAGGCAGAGTCTGGATGGGGGTGGGGGATGGGGGTGGACTCTGCAGAACTGCCCCCTCCAGCTACCCTGCCAGCCTGGGGTGGGGGGTGGCAATCGAGCAGCCCCTTATTAAGGAGCTTCCTGTTTGTTTTTTTAACTTTATTTTCTTGGAGATAAAAATAAACGTTTCTCCTGTAGCCCTCACCATTGTGCAAATTTAGACATCCTCCCCAGTGTGGTCGGGGAGGACGTGACCCTGGCAATCGAATAAAACAGAGAGAGGGGAGGGCTGTGTCTCGACAGGGACAACAAACACACTCCGCAGTTCTCCAGATAAGGGCAGCTCTGGGTCCAGCAGCCTCGAGTCGGGTCACATAGGGTTTTAGAAAAGGATGAACAAGTGGGTAAGAAGCATCCCTGCTTAAAAAAAAAAAAGAAAACTGATCAGAAAGCATCTTGGCAGGATGCATTTGGTATCTACCTGGAGAAGGTCCACCCCCACCCCCAACAGCCCCATCGGGAGGCTGGAGGCTCCAGAGCAGGGCACAGGGAGGGCAGAGGAAGACATGGGCAGTAACAGGGCCAAACTGAGACTAGACTCGCTCCGTGCTCTCTGCGACTCCTCCCTCCGCTTTACTTTGGCTTGAAGGGGAACCACACTCTGAGCAAGTCGCTGAGCCAAGCATGGTCCACCCGCAGGCTGAGAACGCATCTCCTGCTGTAGGCAAAAGGGTGGGTGGCATTCTCCTGAGTGTACATTTGGCAAAGTGTCTGGCATTTCAGAAGCCTGGGTTCATTTCCCGAGGTCTACATTTTTGCTTGCATTTAGGATAGAAATCGGCCTCATGTTTTGTCTTCTCTCCTAGTAAAGCACAGGGCTCTCTCAGGTCTTGGCCACTTGAGACAGCATGACTTCTGGCCAGAGCCTCGCCAGAAAGCCCAGCAGCCCCCCTGCACTGCAGCATCTCAGGAAGGGATGGTGCACCTCCTCTGTGCCAGCCCCGTGCTAGGCTGTTCATATGGTATCCTCACCCCGGCCTCAGCCTTGCAGGATAACTACTGTTCTTTCCACTTAAGAACTTGCCCTAGTTTTCCCAATTACACAACTAGTAAGAGTCAGGATTCAAACCCAGGTCTGCCTAACATCAAAGCTCTCTCCACCACCCTCGCTGCGTCTCTTGAGTTGGCAACCAACTTCTTTCTCTTTATTTTTATTTTTCATTATTAACTACTTCTTACCCCTCTTGTCACCGCCCCTTGGGCCAGCTCCATCATGTAGTCTTATGATTGGAAGAAAATTTTTTCTTCCTAAGTCCCATTTCAATGACATTAATGAATAGCATTTAAAGTTTTTTTTAAAAAGACTATTTCTTTGCTCTAACCTCAGTTGGAAATTGGAAACCCCATTTGATGCTAACATCCACCAGTATTTTGCTGGAGCTTTTCTTTTTACAAAGTGTACTCTGATTCATCTTCAAAGCAGCCCCATAAAATGGGCAAATGTCATGTTACTATCAGACCCATTTTACTGATGAGAAAATTGAGTTCAGGAATGTTGGGAATTTGCCTTGACTGTTGTAATCCAGCTTTACGATGCCTGGGAAACGCTCTGGTTTCCTTTCCAAGGCCCCTCTATTACATCCAATATTTATTGTGTGCCAGGCACTATCTCAGAGCTGGGAGGGGACAAAGCTGGGACAAGAACTCCAGGGTTCTGACTCCCAGTCCACCACCAGCTTGCCTCCTGTGTCTGATTTCTGTGTATTGGTGACAGAAGATTTCCAAGAGAAGCTTCCAATTTCTAGTATAACTTTAACCATCACTACAGTTTACTTAGGATTTTCAGTCCAAATGGGGAACAGAAGTTACCTGGATGTATACATCTACATGTGTGGATCTCTGCAGCTCATGTGCTGTGGATTTGGGGTTCCTTCCAGTTTTCCTTCTATAAACCCTCTACTAACACAAGTCACTGACCAGGAACAGTTTTCCTTTCCTTCCTGCCATCCTCCTGGGGAGGAGGTCCTGGCCCTTAGGGGTGAGGTGACTGGCCTGGGGTGGGGTAGGGGGAGTTGTCCACTGGAGGTACCCAGGCAGACGTGCCCCAGAGGGAGAGACACAGGCCAGAGTGAGAGTCACGGAGACTCGAGGGTTGGCTAGGCTCCCTTTATCCTTCCACATTCTGTGGATCACAGCAAAGGCAAATTCTGCACCATATAAAGGAAGAACTAAAAATTGCTTGAAGCACCCAGCAAAATTCTCAGTCACAAAGTCAGAGCGGAAACATCGTCTCCATTTTGAACAGTTATTTGTCTCCTGTATTCTGTGGAAGATGAACTAAGGAGTGTAACCAGATACTGTTTCTCAGCTGGTAGAAGGGACGTCGGTCCTGGGCCCTTAGCAGCGGGTGAGGTGCACAAGTTGAGATTTTGGTTTTAGTTAGGGTTTCTAACATTTGGCGTAGGGGGTCCTTGACTCAGTTTCCCCACACCCACCGCTGCCCCGGAAGGCTAGGAATCAGTCATATTCAGAAGTTAGCCAGCCGTGTTAACCCCAGAGGCACGTTTGTAGATATGGTGCTTATAAGGACACCTGGCACGTCCCTGGAAGTTATAACTCTTCCAAATGCTCTGTCTACATGACCTCACTTCAGCCTGACACAGGTCTATGTAGGAAGACAGTCCTTGCCCTCATCTCACAGGGAAGTCACTGAGGCACAGGGAAAGTGGCCTTGCCCAAAGTCACCAACCATTAGGGACAGATGTAGGATAAAAACCCAGACCCCTGGCTGGGTTCCAGGACCCAAATCAACACACGGCAGCCAACTCTGTGCTCTGAAACTTGGCGAGATGAGCAGCCTGGAGGATTGTAGCTAAAACAAATTCCCCATTCACTTATTCAGATCTGGTCCACTGAAAACCTAGGCAAATCCTTCCTTTGCAATGTCAACACCTCATTGTGGGCCTGGAATCCCTAAGGTGATGAAAAATACAACTGTATTTTGAGACAACGTCTCCTGAAAAATTCCTAAATGGGGACCCATTGCAACAGTCAGATAATTAACTCTTTGTAATATTTTGTAGTTTTTTTGTAATGTTTATATTAAAAATACATACATGAACAGACCAATGCTAGAAATATTCTATCGGTAATGTGATTAATGGAAACTTGCATATACTTTTATGTTGTCTGTGGCTCAGAGACATTTATTGTTCCTCAGTTGTGGAAATAATTAATAGAACAGTTTCCAAAAACATGTATCCAGTGATGTAATAAGTATAGGCTGACAAACAGTCTGTACTGAAGCCAGTTTCCTTCTGTTTCCTGTGGATTTCTCTAACTACATCACTGGACGTGGAAATTGCAGCCTGCAAACCATATTAAGTTTCATACCAAATCTTGTTTGTACCACTTTTAGCAACAGCTGCATAGAGGAAGGAAACTGTGTCCCTTTATTGTAGAATTTGAACTTCTTAACAATAACAACAAAAAAATCACTTGTAGAACCCCTAGATTGGGGGGAAAAATGGATTTGAAGAAAAGCGTTAAAGACTCAAACCACAAGAGACATATGCTTCTTTGACAGACTATCATTATAGAGGAGAAAAGAATGTAATTGTTTGTGCTTATAAGCTTCTTAGAGTTGTGGGGTGTGGGGGAGAGTATTTATGAGTTAAATTCCCTAAATGGTGCTTCATTCCAGTTCGGCATAGCGTGGTCTCCTGTGACTTGCCAAACGAATGGGGCCAACCCTGCTTTTGCAGACGGGAGAGGGAAATTCAGTGCAGGAAGCTGGTGGGAGCACCGGCCTGGAGGCCGGAGCCAAACCCTGCTGTGTGCTCTCCGAGGCCCGACCTTGCCTAACTCAGGAACACTGCAGCTCCAGCTCTGCCGGCAACCAGCCCAGCGTGTGGCCTCGCGCCTCCCTTTCCTCGTCTATTAAACAGAAGGATCAACCACGCCATTTATCTTAAAGGCCTGTTCTTAGGACACAAACGAGTCTATGGCTGTGATCACCCTTTGAAAGTAGGGGTCAGTGGTTCTTTAATTTGGTCACATTAGAACCATTCTGGGGAGCTTTGGAAACCAGAAATTCTGATTTATTTGGAGCAGGACCTGGGCATTAGTGATCTCAGAGATGCCCCAGGTGATTTTTCTTGTGCAGCCGGGGCTTGGAGGCACTGGTGTAGAACCTTGGTTCCAAAAACAACTTGAGGCTGACGTGTTTATGGGCTTGATATGTCTAAGACTGCAGCACAGGATGCCAGTCAGTTCCCCCCACCCGATAGATGGAGAACCTGGCTTGAAATTTTCACTTTTGTGTCTTATAACAATTCAAAAGAGACAAAAATTAGCTCGGGCCTATGGGTGTGGTTTAAGCCATGTTTCTGATATGGACACTGAAAGGAGTCCCAGCCCGGGCCCGGCCGGGAAGCAGGACGCCTCGTAATAAGTGGGAAGGGGCTGAAGAACGTCAAAAACGCACGGAAGGTTTTACTGCATTTCGGGTGTTGGGATTCGTTGCTTCTGATCCCCTCCCCCTGCCTACCCTTCAGATGACTGACATTTGTAGCTGTGTTTTGCAGTGATTCTGGACGTGGGAGCAGCCTCTTAGATAGAACCATTGCTGACAGACGACAACTTAATACAATTACTTTGCCAGACTTCAGCGATCCTGAGACAGGTGAGAATAAAAAGCCAGAGGGGCTGAAATGGTCTCAACAAGATTGGGGAGCCCGGCCCCGGGCCGTGTGGGATGAAGACCACCAGGGCCTGGGGCTGGAAGAAGTCCTCAGGCAAATAGGTTAAACTCTCTCCTCCAGTGTCTTTTTCAAGTGTGTTCAGAGTGAGGAGAGGAATATTACTTGCCCAGCACAATTCTTTGAAATCCTTCTCTTTTTCCCTCTTGCTTTTGGAGCTGAACATTCAAAACTAAAATCAGATTGTTCCCATCCCATCCAGTTTCCCCTCTGCTTTTCTGTTTCTCCCTCTCTCTTTAGATTTCAGACCTTGCTGAAGTCAGCGTTTTGGTTTCTAATCAGCTGCACATATGAACACACATAGACGCAACCCAAACCCTGCAGGGCGGCAGGTGGGTTCCGAGCTTCTGGTTCTACTGACCCCACAAGGAGGCCTGTAGCACTTACTGCCTCGGAGCAAATACTTACACCTCGGCTGCCATGCGCATTTTTACACCTTCCCGAGTACAGAGGGGTAAAAGACCTCTGTAATTTCCAGGACTCCAAACAAGTAATTCTAATAGTGATAGCAACTCTTCAGTAGCAACTTAGAGGACTCGACAGACCCACAACATAGAAAGAAATTCACTGTGCTTTGAGCCTCTGAGGTAGTTCCAGAGCCTCATCTGGAAGCTGGCTCTTTTGCTTCTCTCTCCACCCAGCAGGGGCCTGTGTCAGGCTTAGCTGCCGTCCGGGTATGCCTGGTCTTCTGTGGGCAGGCTTCATGAAAGGAGCCCCGAGGCCTTCTGTGCTGTGCCAGGTCCCGGCTCCCAACCAAGCCCCTCCAGAGAGCCAGAGAGCAGCCCCGAGGTGCGCACAGCCATCCTTGGAAAACCTCTCCCTGGGCGGCATGGGAGCTGTGTGTGGTGCTCCCCAAGGCCTGTCCTCACAGCTGCCTGCAGGCTGCCTTCCTGTGCCGGGCTCCCTTTTCCCAAATTTAAAGTCAGCTTGAGAAGCCAGGTCTCAGTGCCCGGGGCTCCTAGGTCAAAAGAGTGTTGGGCTTTGGAAGCAGCACGAATTATAAACTAGTGCAGTTTAACAGGGCTTGCAGCCACCGCTCCAAATGCAGGCTGACTAAGCCACAGACACACTCGGCCCCCGGAGCAGCCTGGCCCCGGGATTGAGGAGCAGTGGGTGGTGGGCTGAGGCTGAAGCAGGCAGACTCCGACCTGGAATAGCACTGCAGAGCTCTGCTCGCGGGCCCAGTCCTGCTAGAGGGATGTGTCTAACGCCACTCGCTGCAGGAGCAAGACAGTCAGGCTGTCAGGACTTGGCTGCTGTGAGGCGAGGCTCGGACCCTGGGGAGAAAAGAGAGGGAGGTGACACTCACTGCACCACCAGCAACCATTCTGGCTGGTTCAGAACAGCTGCTGCGGCTGCCCGGGGCTGTCTTCCCCTTCTCCCCCTCCCCAGGAGCCTGCGAGGACATTTGGACAGTTGTACTAAATTCAGACCCCTTTTCCTTCCAGCCAGCTGGGAATCTTCATTTTCCCTGAGGTCCTGAAACTTTAATCCAACCACACTGAAAACAGACAGTGGGAGAAAATGAGTGAGGCCCTGAGATTCATTCTCCCCTCTGCCCCTTGGGACCTTTCCCCAGCACCCTCAGGAGGTTCCCCCTTCAGGTTACACCCCAGATGCCAGTAGCATCCAGGTGAGGTGTGTCTCTGTGGCAGTTGGGGCTCACGGCCCCTTCTCGTTAGTGGAGTTCACACACCTGCTCTCGCACTGGCTCCGAGCCGGGGTGGTTGGAGAGTAGATGGCTGGTGCAGGTGCCCTTGGACAAACAGGGCAAAACCACAGCCTCCCAGGTGCTGGACAGTGACCATTTTGTGAATCCCTCCAGGACTCCTCTCACCAGCCCTGCCTCCAGAACCCCAGATTTTTGGTTTACACACCACCAGTTACTCACCCAGGAGGCCGAGGAATCAGAAAAACAGAAGGCCGTGTTAGCAGGCCTTTTCAATTGCAGACTGGTTGTAAATGAGGGTAAAACATTCCAAGTGCTCATTAAAATCGGAGACGTAAAAATTAGGAAGGTTCACCTCAAAATGGAAACGCTGCCTCCATCTTGATTAATAACGCCCAATTCTATATAGCTCGGCCCGTCAGGAGGCAGTGCGTTCTTAGTCATGCCCCTGGGTGGACCGCCTGTCTTGCGAACGACCCATAGATTTGGTTTAGACTCTGATCTCCAAGGTTCTATAGAGATGTTTTGCTTCCATCCCTGCCCCTCATCTTGCCTTTCCCTAAAGGTAACCATTTTTATTAGCTTTTTGTTTACCCTTCCATGCAAATAAGCATAGATATTTCCCATGTCCCTTGACTTAAAAATAGCGCACAATACACAGTGCTGCTGGCCCCTGGGATGGGCCCCTTGGCTCACGCCCAGAGGATCCCGCCGCATCCCTTTGCGGAAGGTCCTCGCTCTTCTTTACAGCCACGTGCAGTTCCGTGGCGCTCAGATCCCACAGCCTGGACTCCTCCATCCAGCACCATCTCAGCCGTTTTCCTACCCTTTGCCACAGTTTTCAGTTCATGTGGTGCTGAAGGAATCTGGCTAGTCTTGAATATTCACTGCAGCACTGCTCACTCAGGAAAGCACAGGGTTGTAGAAGAGGAGAGAAAAGGGTTTTGTCCAAGCTAAAAATGGCCCCAAATCAAAACAGAAGTGACCCTGAGATCAGCCGTGGTCTGGGAGGACTCAGCGCTGGCGGGTGACAGCTTGTCCGTAGCACGGGTTCGTGCCGCACCCTGAGCTTCTCCGCTTCTCTAAACGCCCTAATTTAAAGGGCATAGCATCCCACAGCCCTCAAAGACGCGTGGCCAATGCCAAGGCGAACCGCCACCGTCTTGCTCCTGCCAATTCCGAGTCACCCACTGTGAAGCCACAGGCCTCCTCGGATAGTTGTTTTCATTTTCTAGGACCAAAATTTATTTGCTTTTTATTTTTTGATTTTCTATTGTGGAAAAATGTCGAATATACCAAAATAAAAATACTAATGTAATGCAGCCTCCATGTACCCACCACCTGCCTTCAACAATCAGTATTCTTTTTTCCCTCCATCTCCTCTGTCCCACACTTAGTTTTTGTAGAGTATTTTGAGGCAAACCCTAAACATCATATTTTGCCTGTTAAAATTACAGTATATATGTCAAACAGATAAGAGCTTTTTAAAAATATAACCTGAAATACCATCTGGGTCATTATAAAGTGCAGGCTCAGTGTTCTTGATTTTGGAATGTGGTTTTGCACCTCTGAAGTTGTCCATGTGCAGATCTGTGCAGTAACAGAAGGGGAGCCCATGTCTAGAAGCTTGGGACTGGCTGGCTCCACTGTGGCCAAAGAATGGACATTGGTTTTATTAAAAGGATGTGGCAGACAGGAAAACATCCTTAAAGAATCTGATTTCCCTTCTCATATCACCTCTGGCTCCCCTTCCCCCCTCCTCTGTCTTCTTATAGGTCCCAGTCATCAAAAGAGAGGAATCAAATGGAGTGACAGTCTTTTAACTCTGAAGCTATGAATCATTGTCTTTTCTTTGGAATAAGTTAGTTCCTTAAATAGAGAATGAGAAAAAAAGTTTTTTCTTCCTTTTGCCTTCAAAACAGGATGTAGAGTAAGGGGGTTTATCTTTAATCATTGGGAGCTATTACCAGACACCTATCCAAAACAAAATGATTCTTTTAAGTTGAAAGTATGGTCCATTTTGTCTGGGAAATATTTTAATTGTCACTGCGGTGGTCTCCCCATTGCTGTGCATCTCTCCAGCTGAAGTTGTGAAGGTGATGGTGATAGGTTCCTTTTCAAAGTGCCGGGCCAGTGCACCCAACCATAAGCCAGCCTAGCAAGCTTAGCACTCCATTGTCACAATGCTGGGGCCTGACCTAGGGTTGCACCTCTGTATCCGCACCTAGGAAAACCTAGGTTTTCAAGTAAACTTTGTATAAGTGCTTCTCACAAAAAAAAAAAAAAAAAATCTAGGAAAAGTCAAGTTCTAACCCTTTCCAATTGAAAAGCAAATAGTTTCTTTTCCTCTAGAATTCCCTGGATATTATAGGTTAAAGAAGTATTATTGTCAATGGACCATGCTACTGAAAATGTGCCCAGGTAAATCTGAGCTATTTTTATTCCATGGTGTTGCTGCAGAACAATTAAATAACCAGTGGAAAAACAGCCAATTTGTTTTCTTCCAAAAGCACTTGTATTCTATTGTCAAGTAGAGGAATGATTGTGTATTACATGACCTTATTTTCTTTGCAGCTTATGTGAGTATATTAAAAGTTGGTTTATTTTTTTTCTTTGTGTTTCTAAAGTTTTTTTTGCCTTTATCCTTTTTTTTTTTTTCTCTTTCACTTTTTTAGTGTCAGATTCCTCCTCCTCCTCCTCTTCTTTCTCAAGAACCGAATCTCCTCTCCACCTGTTTGTATCTTCTCATCTTCATTCTCATCCCAAACCCGATACCTTTGTGTGGCCCCCTGCAGCTCGTTCAGTCAGTGACCCAGGTCCCCGCCAGGAACCCTCTCTGTGTAAACATGCTTTATGGTTTTTCCTTTCTTGTTAGATCTGCTTCATTTGCCTGATGTTTCATTTTCTGATAATCTTCCTAACTGATAAGCTGGATAGGAAACTCCAGCAAATTTACCTCAGAGAAAAATCTTGCTAGTTTGAAAATCCGAAAGCTGTTTGGGGCAGAAGGAGACATTGGTGCCCAAGATCCAACCTCCTCTTCAAAAAGTAAAGGAAATCTGCTTTGAGCAGAATAAATAGAAGCTTTTCTAAAATATTGCTTCTGGTTCCTGGGTACTTCTGTGCTTTCCTGGAATTGATATAAATGCATAAAGATCCTGTTTTTAAAAAAGACAAATTAGAACATTTTGCAAATAATAATTTATTCCTAAATATTTTTGGATTTCAATTTAGAAGTTAATTCAACAAGTATATAGTAATCAAGATAGTATTCTAAAGATACCAGTCATATGCCTCTTAAATATATAGTCCTCAAACTTTACTGTGCATTAAAATCACCCAGAGAGCTTTGAAAACTGCAGATCCCCTGGGCCCCACCCCCAGAGTTTATGTTTCAGGAGGCCTGAGGTGGGGCCCAGGGATCTGCATTTATAAAATGCCCTCAGGATTCCAGTGCCAGTGGGTTGTATATTACATTTTGAGAAACAATGCTATAAATTGTTTCCCATTTGCAAGGAAAGAAAGTGTAGGGTTTGTGTCATGAAACTATGCAGGGAAATTGAACAGTATTTTAATCTAATGTTGCTTTTAAATAATATGGAAATCTGAAAGTCTGCGTTAGGGTATTCTGGGACCTGTCAATGAAAAAAAAGAAAGACCCCTGTATTGAAATGAAACACTGGTTGGTAAAGTCCTTAAATGGCACCTCAGTATGGATGTCCCCAGGAAATCCACCGTTGGTCTTTCACTCATTTATTTAATGTTCACTTTATCCGCAGCACTGCCAGAAAATTTAATCTCTATATCCATGATTTATAAGGGCTCATCTTTGTTCCAAACGCTCAGTTATATGCCGAACAAAAGCTCATAAGGGGAGCTGCTGCCAGAAAGAACTACTTTCCCTAATGTGCTCATCTTTTGGATGATAACCTGCTGTGTTAAAACACACACACACACACACACACACACACACACACACACACAGTTGGGCAGAAGTGAGGCTACCATCTAAAATAAATCATTCAAACCAAGAAACACTCTGACCTGACTTATCTGCATATTAAGTGTTCTGAACTCAGCCTTAATGGCAATCCCAGTTTTATGAAATGGAAGATGAAGATAATGTTTATAAACTGCTTATGTTGTTTTTAATCCACTTCTTAAAATAGACATTTTCCCTTAATACAGAGCCTAGGGGCAATTGCCAACTTTGGTTTTTCCAGAAAAATTGTTTTTCACATTGACTTTTGCCCAGTTTTATTCGTCTTAAAATGGGATCTTACCATTCTGCTTAGATGGTCCCACTGCCCCGTCCACTCTTGTTTGCATAACAAACCACCTACGTCCACACCCTGCCAGTATTTATCGTGTTGCATCCTGAGGGGCCCTAAGTCCCGTTAAGCCTTTGAAGATTGAAGTGCGGGCTCTTCTGGTAAGGCACTTTATATCAGATTAATTAGCCAAGTGTTAAAGTGAGCTCCTACCAGGCTTTCTGCGGAATGTATTCTGTACCAAGCGTGCTCAATTGTTTATTCTTTGTGAAACTGTGAGTCATCTTCCATCCCTAGGGAACGCGTAGCCAGTAACCAGGTGTTTTAACTAAGACTGAAGTGCCCAAGGATCTTTATCCCCTTAAGTACTACATTTAGTTAGAGAAAGGAAAACGTACCATACATTACTGGTAAATGTAGAATTTCTTGATTAAATTGTAGTGAATTTGAATCCCCACACTTTCCTTTAGGACAGATGGCCAAGACCTGAAGTTTTATGAATTTCTCCCTCCAATCCTTTGACTTCACAGGACTGAAAACTAGCCCAACCCTACAAACTGTTGGAGTCATGATTAGGGTTAATGTGTGGAAAGATCTGAAAACTGCTTGTTTGATTATTTTTCCCTTCCCTTTGGAATTTCCTGCCCTGGAAACAAAACACATTACATGAATTGGTCAGCTTTCATGTGCTGAGTGAACATTTAAACACAGAGGGGAATGCCCAGTTGGCCTTTCTTTGCTTTAAAAAAAAATTATTGTTAGTGGAAAAACATGTGTCACTCTTGAATTGAAATCTAATTCCAGACAAGCCAGGCTTACAGTTGGAAGGTTATTAGAACTCCATTTGCTTTTTTAGCCTGAATTTTGATTTTTCAAATGTTTTGTTTCTTGGTTTTAATTTTTGGTTTGATTTGTTGTTCCAAGGCAACTCTCCAGAAGTATACTTTCATGGTTTTCCCTCCCTTTTTTCAGTTAGTAAGTAGTTTACCAATCTATTAACCTTTCTGAGGGTCTCCAGAACCACGCTTCCCTCCACCGTGCCGTGTGTGTTGTGGCTGCTGGTTTTTGGGAATGTTGAGATGGCGTGATGGCTGGACATGCAGCTGCCACCTGCTTGCTAACCCCTCCCTCCCCTGGGGCCATCTCTCCTGAGATTCTAATGCTTTCTGCCTCCGCTTGGGTTGAAATACTGAGGAGGCAGTACTGGTCTGGGAAGGACTACAGAAGAAGGCATGGCAGGAAGACTGCCCGAGTAAGGGTGTGCACTGGACGGGTCAGCAGCCCCACCAGGGCCGATCAAAGGTGCGAGACATCCAGCCTCCCCAGGGTGGGTCATCTAAACCTAGGGTAGAGGGAACCAGTTGAATCTTGAAATTCCTTTCTAGTTCAACCATTATTGCTACCTAGAAAAACTCTAAAAATTAATTTTCCTAAAGTAAGCTAAACAGGCATCATAAAACTTAAACTACTTCTACCAAAATTTGAAGGAGACTAAGCAGTTCCTCGGGCGTAGGACTAGTGCTTTAAGTATGCTTTTAAGGCATTAGTAGATTATCACATTTCCCAAAGGACGTTTGTTAGATCACTAATTTTTTCTGGTCAGATATTTTTGGGGAAATAGTGCATCTCCTTAGAGACTCACAGTTCACATCAGCACATTAAAGGCTCTGAGAAGTCCTGCCATTTAATAGATTCAAGACTCTCTGAACTTTGACCCAGTGTTTCCCAGCTATGTCATGTTTTCCACCCTGTAGCATCAGTGTTCCAGGGACTGCATTTTGCAAGTGCTAATGTACGTGGTGATCCAGTGCATTTGAACGACCTGAACCTTTACTGTTTATGGCAAATATTACCCCTTAGGGCGTTGCTTTCCCCTCTGAGTCCAGCTCGGCCTAGATGTGGCTTTATTTCTGGCTTTTGGAAGTCCACAATAGCAGAGAGGTATGTTTGGTATCGTCATCACATCAGGGTTGTTCCGAAAAAAGGTCTCACTGCCGGGCTCCTTTTCAACATCAGGCTCCTCTTCAACAGCAGGCTCCTCAAATGCATGAAAAAAAATTGATTTTCAGAAAGCCAGGGTACATTAAAATCTTCAAGCAGCCCTTATTGGTTAAAGTGAGGCTTGGTATATTTATACAAGGGACTTTATTTCCATGAAAACAGCTCCAACTCTCTGGAAGGTCAAGAACCCAGGTTCAAGGGCCAGTTCTGCAGAGGAACCCAGGCAACTCATTTAACCTTCCTGGACCTTCGTTTCCTCATCTGTACAGATGTACGTTTACTAGTTATTCTGTTCACACACACCTTTATGGTTTGCTGGTAGCTCATCCTGATTTCAAGCCTCTGTCAGGTGCCCTTCTCCCTGAGTTGCAGCCCAGCAGCCAGCCAGGAACGCAGCCGTCCGGGGCACCCCCTACGCTGTCCTCACTCCTAAGACCTGAGGACCCCAGGGGCCCCCATTCATGAGCCTCCAGCAATCATCATTCTAGAGAAAAATGTGGGTTGCTGTTTTATTCTCTACTCCCAAAGCGTGGTTCATTTTTCATATCACCGATTCTGGTGAAACTGCTACGCTCTTTAAGAACCAGGAGAAGGGAATAAACACTAACAAAAAACACACACCTCTCAAATGAAATAAGGTTGAGAAATAGAGCCAAGGTAGTAGTTTTTTTCTGTTTCCATGATGGCTGGCATTTTATTATTGACTTTGCATTTTCTAATGTTCAAAAATATCTGTCTTGCTCAGGAAGGGACTAGTCAGGTGGTGAATTTCACCCTCTGCTCCTGCTTAATAGAATAAAATTTTTATCTGTAGATCAAAAAAATCTCTCTTTTGAGGAGTGGCAGTTTAAAAAATCCAGCCCTAATAATTCAAGTATAAACCTTTTGTTTTTTTGCTATTTTAATTTAATTAAAATTAATTTAGTTCTCTTTATTTAGTCCTGTGGTGTCTTTCTTTAAAGAAGGTTGGGTGGAATTTAGCAGATTGACAAGTCAATGATAAATCGCCATCAGAGAGAAGCTGAGTACGTTTCCAGTAACTAGACCATCGCCCAAGCCTGGGAGGCTCCTCCCGTCGGCTGCATCAGAGACTGACAGCCTTCCCCAAGCAGAAGGGCACTTCGGTCCAGGGACAGGGCCTCATGAATATGCAGCGGGGAGGGTTTGAAGAGGTGGAAGCATCTGCCCAGTGTAGTCCTTCAGAAGGTGCTGTCTCCAGCCCAGAGCCACCTCTCGGCTCACTCTGACGCTGGCATCTCCCTGCATGCTTGAGAACGCCTCCCCTCCACGCTTTCCGTGCGACCACTTGACCCTGCCAGCAGCACACTGGGCTGCCCCCGCATGCCCACTGGTGACCACATACCCCTTCCTTAATGGGATCCTTCCCTAAAGCTTTCCCTGGAAAGGACTTTCCCCTTTCAGGAGAAGACACATCCTGTCAGGTTTAAACTGTGCTTGATATTCTGTTAAAGTCATTTGGAAATTGTGATCTCGTCTTGGGACCAAGGGTTTGGCTGTCCGGATTTACTAGGCTGTCTTAGTCTCCTTTTCACTCGGTGAAAAAGAGAAGTATCTCCTAGCTTGGCTGCCAGAATTATTTATCAGCGGAACCCACAAGCAGGAGGCCTCATGGTCGATGGGGAATTACGTAGAGCCAGGCGGTGGCTCATAAAGCCATCAGAGCCCTGTGCCCCCATCACGTTGGTGGACTTGCTACGAGGGGAAGTGGCCATTTACTTAGGGAATTAAAATGTAAAACGGAGCTCAGAATAGTGTGAGGAGCCCGTCACCCCAAATCAGCCGCCTCGGAGAAGCAGGACCACCTCCAGCAAAAAGGGAATTGTCCCAACCTGAGGTGGGGGGAGGGGAGATGTTTAATATTTTTTTTAAAGTACAGAGAAAACATGCCTAATCTGAGTGTTGAGGTGAGAGTGGGCTCCCACACCTCTCCTCCCCCTCAGAAAAGGAGAGATAGTCATCACTAGCTCCTGAGCCCCGAGGACACGCTGGCTCTTGGAGCGCAGGGGGCAGGTGTGAGGAGGTCACCGCGCTGCCAGCAGTCTGCAGGACTGCACTAATTTCCTTCCAAACCCTATCTTGAGAAACAGGCATCCTTTTCCTGTTAAAAGTGAAAATTTTTAAGCAAAGCTGTCTGGCAGAATGCTTAGTCATTCAGATGCTGTTTAGTGTGCAGGGTCCTTAAGGAGGGGAACCACTGCTTTTTTTATTCTGTAATTGTTTGAGAGGTACAGCTTCTAAGAACTGGGAGCTGAATAAACTATTGACAGATAATAGTGAATCATTTCAGGACTGAGGGGAGATAAGTATGGAGATTTATTAGCAACGGGTAATTTCTGCACGCTCAGTTTCTTTCCAGAAAAACAAGGGGAGGGCAGGTACCTGCTGCTGCAGCCTTAGGCAGAGAGAGTGTGGGTGACAAGCAGAGAGGTGGGACTTGGGGCCACATGCTCCACGTTCTCCCATGGTCATGCCCGCGAGGCTTCCGAGTTAATTCTCCAGGGCTGGGAAGCAAAGAACACACATGAGGTGTGTCCACTGACATCTCTGGTTGAGGATTTTTTTCACACGTCATGTAACATAGTTGTCCCTTGTTCCTGGACTGTAATGCTCACCAAGTCTCCAGGCAGGCAGGTTTCATCTGAGACCTATTAATCTTCTAGGTGCTGTGAAGATACGAGGGGAGAGGGAAGGTGGCATTCTTCAGGCTGCAGTTTACTTAATGCCACCAGATCAGTCAGAAGAGTGGCTAGAATACAAATGTGTTTCGTGCATTCAGTGACCCTGCTCTTGAAGATGCAGGGCTATGGAATGTAACTAGGCCACGTCATGTATTGTGCCTTTTGCTTAACAAATGACTGATTAATGATGAACTTTGAATATTGAAATAGGGTCCACGTGTGATTGCAACATTCGAGGTCTACATGATGTTGACCACAGGTGTAGCGTGCTTTGGAAAAAGGATTTTGGGAAAGGCTTCACCTGCAAAGGCAGTTTGAGCAGGCTGGTCCCAGGGTCCTACTTGTGGTAGGGTTTCTCTACTGGCTTTAGCAGCTGATAGGGGCAGAAATCCTCTGGAGGGGATCGGAGCTTGGAGTTAGAGCTTCCTGAGGTCTGGGGGTCTCTTCTGTCATCACCCCTCTCACCCATCCCACCCACAGGGTGGTCCAAAGGGAGACCCAGGTGGAAACCCTGGATCTAGGGATCAGGACAGTTCTTCACGTGGCACTTTGCTGATGTTTCAGGTGTCCGAGATGACATTTTCTCCTGGGCATTAGGTGAGAGGAAATTCAGAGCTTCTCAGCTCCAGGGCATCTTCTGCCCCCCAGACCATTCGGGCAATCAGGTCACAGAACCTAGGTCAGATTTTAGGGCACGCTCTCACCTGCCTGAGTCAGCTGTCAGTTCAGTTCAGTTGGTTTTGCAGTGGCTTTTCAGAGCCACTGCGTCCTGTGACTGAGGGGCTTGGTGGGGCGCAGCAGCTGCTCGTCCTTCAGGGTTATGACAGGGATAAGTGCTTCTTGAATTCATGTGAGAAATAAGAGATACCCAGCGGCCAGACTCATTCCCTGGCTTACCTGACAAATCTGATTATTCAGAAGCTTATTTCTCCAGAGTCTTGGATTTCAAATTAGAAATATGTCTTATATTCCTCCCTCTAATTCCTTCCTCAAGCCTCAATTTGTCCATTTCACTTAGGGGAATAATCCTCTTAACCCCCATGCACGCTGTGGGAATACATTTGCTTTGGTGAGAAAGAAAAGCGTTGCTTTAAAAATTTATTGGGTAGAACCAGCATTTCTAGTTGTTTACCTACATCAATCCAAATCTATTTTGGCCCTGACCGTTTCAGTCCTATGAAACAGTAAGATACAGGTTGTTTTGATATTTTTGTAATCAGATTTATACACTCGGATTCATAATGATGTTTATCCCTTTTTTTCCCTCCAAATTCTAATCCAGTGGAAGAATTTGATACATTGTGCTATTGCCAGGAATAGTAGACATTAAGTATTAAATAATTTTACCATTATCGTTAAGTCACCTGCTATTATTAATAAATACTGAATGCTCTGACCTCCATCCCTAGTTCAGAACGCGATGGGTCTCTTCCCCTGTGAGACACGTGTGAAACAGGACTGTAGGAAGGGCACGGTTATTTCCGATAAACCTCAGTTACCCTCCATGTTGAAGTGGGTTAGTTATGTTAGAGCCGGGGAAAGTCCACAGGGAAGTGCGGTGTTGATCCAGCTGCGTGCCACCATCATCCTCGTCCAGGTTGTTGGAAGTGAGGACAGCCACGCTGAGAAGCCCCTTGAGACAGGGAAGGTTCTGGCCTCTGAGCCATTAGGGAAGGAGAACAGGGCACACAGCCATGCTTCCCCAAAAGGGGGCCACTCTCTTCCGAATTTCATACAGTGATATGTCTGTTGACAGCACTCATTCGTCCATCATTTATTCATTCATTCCGCAAGCGTTTAGCAAGTACCCTTCATGGGCCTGGCATTGTTAGCCCCTGAAAACACCTAAATGGAGGGCATGGTTCCTTGTTCCAAAACCACCCAGTCTCGTAGGAGAGACAGTTACATCAGCTTTAACGTAAAACAGTGTGGTTTGTACGGCGATAACCGTACCCAGGGGTGATAGAGGGCACTAAGGACCCAAGGCCTAACTCTACATGAGAGTGGTAGGGAGAAGGAACGGAAGGCTCACAGGTGCCTTCCTGGAGAAGGTGGTGTCAGAGCTGGGTTTAGAGGCTAGATTTGGAGTTAGAGTAGTGTTTGAGTCCTGGTTTTGCCACCTGCTGGCTGTCCGACTTTGGGGAAATCACGTAACCTCATTACATGTCAATTTTGTCGTCTTAACAATGCAGATAACGTTGTGACCTGCCTCAAAGAATTATTTAAAGATTAAATGAAATAATGCACGTCAAATGCAAATCAGATGCCCGAAGCAGGCCCTGCTCACTAGAACTGATAACCCCATCATCAAACTGATAACTGGCACCATCATCATCCTTTGCCAGACCTTCTTCACAGTGAAACATTATTATGTGAAGAATTAATTAATTTAGTTGTATGTAGCTGTCACAAAGAGAAGGGACTTTGACATTAGTTCTGATTAGTTCATTTCTGAACAAAACAAACAAAGCAGTTAATCCAAAAAGCAAAATTAGCCTCTCCAAATGTCACAAGTCCTTGTAGCAAAGGAGCCAGAGAACCTGGTAGAAAATTTGTAGAATTTTTCTAGAGCAGTAGTTTATTATTGTTATTTTTTAATGAATGAATAAATATTTTAAACATTTCTCAGTTTTGATGTTTAACATGTCAATAGATATAACCCATGTAAACAGGATCTCTTGAGGGGTCTCAGTAACTTTGCAGAGTCTAAAGAGATTCTGAGACCAAGAGGATTCTGAGAACCACTGTTCTTAAGAACCAGATCTTCCCAGAACTCTTTCCCCAGATCACTGGGCTACAGGGAAGCAGGATTGCTCAAGCTGGCTGGCCTGTGCTGAGGATGCCTCTGGGCTTTTCTTGACCAAATGTCAGTGAGTACCACCTGCTTCCCATCTCCAGATCAGTAGGCCTCAGTCTTGGCTGCACATTGGAATCACCTGGGCGATTCACAAATCGGTGCTTGGCCTCGCCCCTGGAGTCGGTGATTCTGTGGGTCTGGGGTATAGCTATGGCATCATGATTTGTTCAGTCCCTAAGTGATTTCAGCGTGAAGCCAAGGCTGAGAACCACTGTCGAAGGTAGTCTGTGGGAAGGTAACAGCTTGGTAATGTCAGGACGTAGCAACAACAACCTTGTTTATTTTACCGATAGTTGCTGTTAAAAATCTCAGGGAAACTACATCAAATCTTTGTTATCAAACTTAAAATATTAATTTTCCATAAAAAGTTTAAAAACAAAACAAGACCAAAAAACCAACAGCATTTTAATCATTTTAGATTTTTTTTTTAGTAGTCCGACACACTTTGTCTAAGGAAGGTCAGTTCTTCAGTGAACTTCACTGAACTTCCTGCATCATCATGGTACCAATCAGTGTCTGTGAACTGGGCCTCCAGTTCCTCTTTCTTGTGGGGCAGCAGTCACTCTGGAGGACTCACCGGTCCCTCCCCAGAGGCGCCCTCCTCTTACTCGTCCTCATGGGCCCTGTCTGTGAGTGGATTATCCACAGAAGCCAGATTCTCAGTCTGGGTCCCATCCGCCTCCTGCATTTCACCTCCACCAATCCTCCACAGAAGGAGCTGAGTGTATTTTGAGGAATCCATGTTTCCTTTGACTGTTCGAACAGTCAAAACACAGTATGGATGGCCCTATGGTCTATCGCTGCAAATAATCTTAAAAATGAATAAACTGTGGTGCATTTCAAAGCCCCAGCAGAAATTGTTTTTATGCTCACAATCCTGTCTTATCCAGAGTATAACTCTTTTTTTATATTATCACCATTTTAAACACTGACAGAGTTGGAGTGTTTATCTCCATATTACACTTTATGATGAATTACAAATTAAGAACATTGCCAGTGAAAATGGATAACAGTTTTAAACTTGAAATAACTGAGATTTCTGCTCTCTGTGCTGAGACCGTTCCTCCGAGACCGAATGTTGGAAAGAGGTGGCCTCTTTCAGGAGGTGGCCTCTGACTCCCAGGACCTCTAGAAGGTCAGCGTGGAGAGGAACGTGTCACCTGACTCATTTGACTTCTGGGTAGAAGTTCTTTGGCCAGACCCCTTTGACCAGTGAGTGTGCTCAGTCCGCTGCATCCCTCAGCCTCCCAGGACAGCGAGTTTTACGGAAGAGTGAGGCAGGTGCAGCCTCTGGGCCCCAGGTCTCTTTGCTCTAACCTATCCTCCATTAGCCTCCGATTAGTCTTGATGATGGAGATCTGCCTATACAGAGGGCAAAAGTGTGCCTTTTCTACAGGTTTTAAGTCATGTCCTAGAATATGGTTCCAAATCCCTTGCAGGCCAGGGACTGAAACGGGCAGTTGCTGGGTTTATCTTGAGAATGGCCTCCATCTGCTCCGAATACTAGCCTGGGAAGCAAGTGTGACTCCTCTCCTCACCCCCAGGAAGTTTCTAGGTTTAGGCCCAGACAGGGGTCCTTTATGGCTTCCCTTTGCAGTACTTCACTCGTGCCACGTTTCGGGGGTGCTCACAGCTGTGCACTAGCTGAACCCCGCTGCCCCTGATGCTCAGGCTGTACCCGACTGAGCTCCTGGAGGGAGCACTTGGCATAGCTCTGTTGTGACTGAAAGATCAGCTAAAGCGAAGGGTAGAAACTAAGGGTCCAGGCCATCGTGCTTGTGTGGCCAATATGGGCAATGAAACTCAGAAGCCTCGTGGGGAAGGTGTGTGTGTCCGTCTCAAATGCGTGTCTGTGTGGGGCCGGGGCGGCTGGGTGTGCGGGTGGTTGGCTGGTTGGGTCTGTCCTTTCACTTCTGATGCCATCTCCCCGCCACCCTCTCGCAGGCTCTGTCCACGCCACATCAGTAGCAGCCTCCAGAGTGGAGCAGGCGCTGTCGGAAGTGGCCTCGTCTCTGCAGAGCAGCACCCCCAAGCAGGGCCCGCTACACCCCTGGATGACACTGGCACAGATCTGGCTCCACGCAGGTACTGCTCTGCCCCTCACCCTTCCCACCGCTGGGCCGGGGGGTACCTTTGCAGTGTGGGGTCCAGCAGGGGCCAGTGATCTCCGCCCCAGACTTCCTTTGCGGGGGACAGCAGAGCCTGGCATCCCAGATCTGCTACTTCCCAGCTGTGCAGACTTGAGTTGACAGCTTCACCTCTCAGCCTCAGTTTCCTCACCCATCTCCTGGGGTTGATGAGCACAGAGCCTGGGACATCCTAGCGGTGAAGCCTTAGAGACCCCGGGAGAGGGGACAGGTGTACTGGTGACACAGATGTCTTTATGTAAGCCCGGGAAGGGGCCGTGTTTGGTATGTCCCTGCTCCCCTCTCTGAAGGCGCTCCTGGTAATCCACAGAGAGGGAGGTAGGGAGCCGCAGCTGCTGAACTGGAAACTGGCCCAGAAAGCAGGTATGACTGCCCCTCCTCCAGTTTCACATGGCTGCTCCTGCAGAGCCAGAAATCCCCCAGATAAATCCGGCACGCAGGCATTTTAGCCACGAGCATCCCACTAGGCGGAGCAGATGCTGGCTGTGGATGTGCTTACGTATTTATAGTTCCATACGAAAGATAACTTCTGTTTCTCCAGTTTTATCATTTGACCTGCAAGGCCTTCCCCGGCTTGACTCTCAGGGTGCCCGGTAAAAGCCCAGATTTGGCCAGGCAAGTGTTTGTCATCCACCATCGTCCATCTGTTTACTCCTTTTTTTGCCAAGGCTAATTGCATGACGTTCAGCCTCGTTCGGAACCGCCGGCAGGCCTTTGTGTAAGGAAACACGGTTGGATGTACCTGGCCCTGGCGTGTCACAGAGCCAAGCTCCGCCAGCCTCGTCTGTGTTGGCATCTTTAATTGAGCCATAACAA
The DNA here is from genome assembly GCF_048773025.1 of Camelus bactrianus. Lineage (NCBI taxonomy): Eukaryota > Metazoa > Chordata > Mammalia > Artiodactyla > Camelidae > Camelus > Camelus bactrianus. The sequence continues at coordinate 12,428,848 of NC_133544.1, forward strand.
CCACCGTAAATTAACAAATTATATTCTTCTAAGCAGAAGTACAAAAGAGGGATGATTCATGAATGTGCTGATCATTCCTCCTGTGCAGACGCTTGCCAGTGTTCGGCCTCTCCCTGGGTCCTAGACGGGCCGACTGCAAGGGCACAAGCAGCAGGAGTGCCTGCCCCTGTGGCTCCTGCAGAGAAGCCAGGCTCCCCATCTAGGACCTGGCGCCTGCCCTGTTCAGTCGCCTTCGTGGGCAGAGATGGCAGAGTACAGAAAGAGGAGAATGCCCTAGTGCCTGGGCCCCATGAGACTGGCCGAACCCGCGAGGCTAGCACAGGGGCAGAGTTGCCCTGCAGACGGGGATGAAGTCGAGTTTTTGAAGTACCAATGTCTAAAAGCACCAGAAGGGCTGAAGGTGATCCTTCCAGGTGGAAGGAGCTCCCTTGACCTCACAGGCATTGCTTCTCTTGCTTGTGTCTTGGGAAAGTTCATGACCTGAGTGAGGGTCACTCAGCTCTAGGACAGCTTTACCCACAGGCTTGGTGCCCTCACTCAGTTATCCACTTTGTTCCTCTTGGCGTGACCTGCTGTAACTCTTGGAGGAAACTTTGTAGCTGTTTATAGGAACATTGATGAGCTTGGGGGCTAAGATTCCATTTGGAGCGATCCTTGAATTTTCAGTGCTCGGGTTAATAGCCATTCCTCGCTGTGGCAGCCTGCAGGGCAGAACACAGCTCTCACCACTGGCTGATGGGTGTGGCTTTTAACATCCTCCAAGTTGGTGGAATTGAATCCTGGAAAGCGGATGTCATACCTGCCTTGTAAACGCTGGGCAGAATATGCATCGTGCTTGTATAATATGAATGAGTGCAGTAAATTAGTATCTTTATAGACTTTGTGCCACATTGGCTCCTTCAAAGCCCTGACTTTGTCTGATTAGAATTGTATCATATATTCACGTGGTCTTTGAAGAGGTAAATTCAGAAGGAATTCCTAAAACAAGCTTCCACTGAACTATAAGGCTTTACCATATGCGGTTTGAGCTCTGCTGCTCTGGGAGGCAAAACAGCAGTGACCCACATTCTTTGACAACTTATGGAAACCAGGTAACATCTGCGTCCATCGTCAGCTCCAGCCATGCTGCCAGATTCTGTACATGCTGCAAGCTTTAGAAGAAACTGTTGAAATCAAGGCCTGGCACCCAAGGCTGTGGTGTTTCTGTGGCGTCCGGGGGTCTCCTCTCGTTGTTTTTCCTGGTGAGCTGAGCGAAGTGGGAGCTCATGATGGGAGCCCGTGGCAGGTCACATCACTCTGAGATGACCTCAGGTTTCCAGCCTATTTTGTGCACAGGTCCCTGGGCTATTTGTGTGTCCATTTGAGTAGCAAAGAGATCGTGACTAGGACACCTGAGCCTCCAGCTGCTCTGGGAGGGAACAGCCACAGGCCCAGCGGGAAGCACAGACTCAGCAAGGCCAGGGATGCTTGGCCCTTCCTGTGTGGTGGGACCGCCCCCTGGGCACCCCCTTCCCTCTGTGCCTTCTCCTCCTTCCTGGACACGTCTGATGCCAGTGCCTCAGGCTCGGCCCAGGACACCTGAGAGCCGACCCCCATGAGTTGTGCGGGTTTTGTTGCTTGGTTTGCTTGGACCTATGTGACAATTTTATTTAAGTCATATTTGAATAAAGACACAGAAGCCGTGGAGTGAAAGGCTTCCTCTTATCCCTGACCATCAGTCACCCCCTCCTCCCCTCAGCAACCACCGTTAGCGTGTGCACCTTCCAGAGACGTTACGCTCGCTGGAGATCATTGCCTGTCAGCACATCTGAGGGTAAATCCACTGAATGAATTTACTGTAACTTAACCAGTTCTCCACTGACTAGTTTAGGTTATTTCCAGTATGTTGCTGTTACAGACGATGCATCCATGTGTATCATTCTGCAGAGTGTTCTGTATCTGAAAGGTAAACTCCTCAAAGTGGAATTGGTGGATCAAAAGGCGTGCCCTCTTAATTCTGATAAATTTTGTCACATTGCCTTCGACGGAATCGTGCCAGTTCGCATTCCAGCCGACAAGGTGGGAATGCCCGTTTTCTCACGTCCTTTATAACACAGAGAGTTATCGAACTTGTAGATCTTTGCCAGGCTGACAGGTGGAAGTGATATTTCCCTTATCTCCTCCTGGCTTCTGCCCATTTCTCTTCTTTGATACTGAGCCTCTCTTTTTGATTTGTAAGCATTTATTACGTATCAGAGAAATTTGCCTTGTATCATACGTGTTATATTCGCCCCCATTTTAACTTTGTGTTTTGGGGTTTTGTTGTTGTTGCCAAATTTTTTTTTTACATTTATCAATCTTTATAGCATCTGGGCATCACATGATATTCAGAAAGGAGCTACCCATTTTTATGGTCTCTTTTCCTAAAACTTCCAACTATCTCCCAATGCCATCCATGCATACATCATCTTATAAAGAAGGTCAAAAGGATTATTTTCCTTCACTTTGCAGAAGGGAAACCCAGGCCAAATAGAAGTCAGTGCCTCTGCGGTCTCCCTGGGACAGGAGTTAGAGCGTTTGTTGTTTATTGTATCTCGAGACATACCTTCCTAGGAATCATGCAGTTGCTTTAGAATGCACACCTTATGGTTGGCCATCGGAAGTCCCTACAATCACAGTCATTCAACCTTGAACCAGAGCCTTTCCCCAGCTAGGTAGCCTCTTGGTGCCCATCCTTCACTTTCCACTCGGGGATGGCAGCTAAAAATGACTTTGTGGTAGGTGGATAATTTTTGCTTGTTACTTGCTAATAATTACAGCTTTCACTTTGGCACCTCTCACAGTCGAAACCAATGGCTATTCTTAGATGTGCAAGATCAGATTTTCTGATTTCTGCTGGGAATGTAAAGCCGTGATACACTCACAGATTCCTTCAGGGCTTGGCCTGTCCCGTGTGTCCTTCCCGCCGCCCAGCCCCTCCCAGCCACTGCGAGGCCGCGTCACTGGCCGGGTCAAGGGATAATCCTGTGGCATGGCCCCCGTGACGAGACAAAGACAGCTCCCAGACAGGTGGTGAGAGGGTCACTGCACAGGGAGTGCCTGCAGGAGGGAATGCTCGGTCCCCAGGGGGTCAGGCCTGCCCTGACACAGTGCCAGTCTCCATGGATGAGACCTGCCAGCCCTGCCAGCCCTGCCCCTTCTCCTGCCCAGGGCGTCTTGATCCATGGTCCACGGCTGGCAGGTAGTTAGCGTTTACCAAGCACCGTGGATGTATCAGACATTACTCCAAGGACATAATGTGTCTTAACTTGTTTAGTCCTTGTCATAGCCATGTCAAGGCCATATAAGGTATAAATACCCTTACTAACCCCATTTTACAGATGAAGAATCTTCAGACACCACTCTCAAGTCACCTGCCTAAGGTTACACGGCTAATAAGTGGAGAAACCAGAATTCAAAACCAACCAGTGTGGCTCCAGAATCCAGCCCCTACCCAGGGAGGGCACTCAGCCATTGAGCACGGTCGGTATCTGTGAGCATCAGTCTCTGGGCCACTGTCGGGGTGAGGTTCTGGAGCACACGGTCAGAACACAGACCCAGGCTCTGCTGTCATGAAGTTTACAGACGTGGAACATACCAGGTGCAGAAGCACTCAGTCCCCTGTGCTGAGTGCCCTGGAGGGCCAGTGTGGGCTCTGTGAGAACTGGGAGCAGAGGTCTTCCCCACCTGGGGCCAGCGGGTGTGCAGGCAGGCCTGCAGGCCGTGAGCTCTGAGCTTAGACAGGTGGCAGAGCCATAGGGGTGAAGCCTGAGAGGAAGAGTAGGGGGGCCGAGGTGAGGCTGGATGAGCCAGCGCACTGTGGCCAGGTCAAGATCTCTACAGAAAAGCTATTGAAAGACATCAGCAGGAGGGTGAAAGGATCAGAGCGAGGTTTTTAAAAGATCCCGCCCGCTGACTGTGGGGCACGGCCCCGAAGGCAGCACAGTGGAAAGGGAAGGTCAGGTGCATTGATCCATGTGACCAAAGGGGCAGCTGGTCTGAGGCAGCATCAGGGGGTGGAGATAGGGGAACCCCTGAGATGCATTTTCGAGGTAGAACTGCTAGGACCTGTTGATGGATTAGATGTGGGATGAAGGAGAAGGGAGAACCCTGTGTTGGGGGCTGAGGTCAGTGGTGATTAGTGATTCCATTATCTGTGATGGGCACATTATCTGTGGAGGGAGCTGACAGGTAAGGGTCAGGGAGCAAGAGAATCCAGAGCCCTGTTTGAACTTGGGAGTGTCAGGTACCTGAGGACATGCCAGTGAAGGTGTCAGGCCGGTGGCCAGATACTCAAGCCTATACTTGAGATTTGGGCTAGGAACATAAGTTTGGAGGTGGGGATTTACAGCTGAGGGGTATGAAGAGAAGGCCTAGGAAGAGAACGTTGATGGCAAAGGGAAAGGGCCAGGACCCAGACCTGAGCCCCCCGACATTAAAAGTTTGGGAGGAGAGGAAAAGCCAAAGAAATAGAAAGGGAGTTGTCAGCGAGGAAGGAGGAAACCGGGAGGGGTGTCCCAGCAGCCAAAGGGGTTTACAGAGGAGCCTGTGCGGTACAATCAAGGACGTGGGTCCTGGACAAAGACTAGCTGAAGTCCTGATCCCTCCGCCGTCTGGCAGTGGGACCTACTTCCTCTGAGTCCTGCGTGCTCTCCTCTGCAGAATGAGGACAGCTGTGACAATTGCACAAGATAATGGGTGGAGAGGGCTCAGCAGGTGGTGAACACTTAATACCCATTAAAATAACAGTTTTTTTTATCAGCATGGTATTTATTTGTTTATTGATATTTCTTGTCCCTTTATTTTTTTATGGAGGTACTGGGGACTGAACCTAGGACCTTGTGCATGCAAAACATGTGCTCTACCACTGAGCTATTACCTTCCCCCCATTTATTTATTTATATTTTGTAAAGGTTATACTCCATTTATAGTTATTTTAAAGCACTTGCTGATCCCCCATGTTGTAGAAGATATCCTTGTAGCTTATTTTATACCTAATAGCTTGTACTTCTTAGCCCCCTACCCCTACGCTGCCCCTACCCCTTCCCTATCCCCACGGTAAAATCATGATTTTTAAGATAGATGCGGTAGGCAGGAAGTGATGCTGAGAGGTTGAATAAGGTGGAGACAAAAGCATTTGTTGGATTTGACGTCTGGGGGTTATTGGTGACATGAGAAGACAGGTTTAGGGGAGCGGTGGCGACGGAGCCACGCTGGTGTGGGCTGCAGGCGGGGGCAAGTCGGGACATGGAGACAGAGGGTGCACAGTCCTTGCAAGAAGAACCCCTGTGGAGCAGCGTGGGGGTATGAGAGGTGCTCGGGAGGATTATGAAGTCAAGAGGGGATTTAAGTGGCTGACGTAGCAGCATGCTGTCTGCTCACGGGGACCTTCATCATCCAGGAGAGAAGGGGGTGTGGAGACACGAATCCCTCGAGATGGCAAGAGAGCGGTGGGGCCCACGGCACAGGCAGCGGTGTCAGCCCTCAGGTGCAGCAGGAGGAGGGCGGGGAGGATGGGCACAGAGGACGGCGACGAGCCTGTGGGTTTGGTGGCGAGAAGAGCCACCAGGTCTGCTTTGCTGGCTTCTGCTCTGTCTCTGAATGATGAGTCAAGGTCAGCCAAAGGGGTAGGAGGCTTTGGGGAAGGGGCTAAGAGCCAGGAAAACAGCTGGGTGGAGGGATGAAGTATATTGCAAACATAGTAGAAGGACAAAGAGCTGGTCCTGCCGTCCCCCTGAGCCCCCTGGGAAGGGGTCACTCTGCTGACACAGCCATTCACAAACTCAGAAATCAGTGTCGGCTGTGCAGCCAGGACCCTGACGGAGGCCTTTGGCCAGGCCCTCAGTGAGGACAGGACCTGGGCTGCATTCGTCTTGGGGACTCCAGGCTCCCGCTTGGGGTCTGGCCCAGAAGAGCTCAGGGTAGGACTGACGCCTGGAAACAAAATCACTGCCTCCTTCACATCCCGATTCCCAAGAAAAGAAGGAATGAAGACAGTGCCGGTGAGAGCTGATAAGGACTGAGGCCTCCCCAGGCCTTGGTGACTTGGCCAGGGGACCAGAAACTCATCAGTTCCCACGACCCTGCCCTCTTTGGCCCACGTGCTGATTTCCACACAGAAGAGCCAGTTCACGGAGGTGAAGTCGGGAAGGTGAGCTGGGGAGCACAGCTGCTCCTGGCAGACACCCGCATGCCGCCAGCTCTCCTCTGCCCTCCGCGGTCGGGGCTACCCCAGGACTGGCTTGCTAAGGTTGTCTCCCAAGCACAAGTCTCCTCTCTTTAGGGAAGCAGGGTTTGGGGTAAAGGAAATGGTTCTGAGGGGTCAGTTGAGCCTGCCGGCCCAGCCCCCTGCCTGCCTGCGTGCTGGCTGGCCTGCCCTATAAGACTGAGGAGAAGCTGATGGCCCCCGAGACTTGCCTTCACACCTCCCTGCCAGCCCCCGGCGGAGTGGAGGATCTGACGGCACCCACACTAGGTACAGCGCTCAGGCTGCCTCTCACATACACGGCTCCGTTGTACGAGTTTCACAGGTGTCCCCTCTGGCTAGCCAAAGGCCCCTTGGTGAGAAGAAAGAGCTTCCTCTCCTTCAAGGGCCAGACGCAGCCCTGCACCAGGCGACCACCAGATCAGTGGGGTCCAAGTTGGTCAGCCCCGCTCCGCCCAAGCCTTTGCACACTGCACACCCTGCCTGGCCCTGAGTTCCCAGCCTCGCGGCTGATGTGGAGTAGCTGCTGACAAGTGTGAGAAGAGTGGATGAACACAGGAGGAATCTGGGCCTGCGCGGCATGGTGGGTGCATCCAGCGCCAGGCTCCCCCGGTTGGGAGGAAGAGAGAGTCCCCAGGCCTTGGCAGCGTAGCTCAGCCCTTTTCACGTCACATCTTTACTCTGGTTCAGCCAATGATTTCTGGTGGCAGAGTTGGGGGCACAGAGCAGTGCCAAGGTGGAGCAGACTTGATCCTGGCGCTCCCAGAGCACAGCGTCTGCAGGAAAGTCGCAGCACACGGTCAGCGTAGCATGAGGCAGACCGGTGTGAGGCACCCAGGGCGCCCAGGGCGGTGGAGGGATGGTGCACCCAACGTGCCTGGGCAAGTCATGAGCGGGGGAGGTTTGGTGGAGCCTAGACTGAGGGGTGATGGGTCTTCAACAGATGGCGGTCCAGGGAAGGCACTTGGGGCAGAAGGATCAGCACAGCAGAGGTGTGGAGGTAAGACTGTGCATTGAACATGGAGGGAGACGGAAGGGTTGCAGGTCCCTGATTTTGAACACTGAGCAAAACCATTTGGGTTACATTCACCGGCAGTTGGAAACCGCTGAGGGTTGGCAGTCAGGGGTTGGGGAGGAGGGATTTCCAGCATTTTTCAAAGTAACCTGGTAACAAGGACAAACCAAAGCATTACAAAGAGGTCAGCCAGAGCTTAGTCTGAGCTTCAGAATGACGTAGAAGGTGTCCATGACCTTTGGTTCGAGGCTGTCAGCTGCCAATGACCAGGAAGGAATCTCTGTCCCTGTGACCTCTTCAGAGAGTGACTTTCAGAGCCCGTCCTGCAGCGGGGGCTCTGATGTTGCGCTGAAGTGTATTCTTGTTGGGTGCCAATTGGCTCTAAGTTCCCAGAGCTGGTGTCCTTCTGCATTGCTGTTCCTTCGGTGAAAGCCCTTACATCTCTTAATAAGGTCAAAAGGCCCTTTGTTTATTTTTTTTAACTTGAATTTAGCCCTTGGTGAAAGTTTGGTCAGGGAAGCGGCACTCGCTGCGGCTTCTCTGGCCTTTGACTCTCCATCGGCCTGTGCCGCAGAGACGTTGCCCTCCTCTGGCCCCGTTCAGCGTCCACTCATCTGCGCACTTTCCCTGAGCACCTACTAAGTGCTCGATTCTGCGCTAAGGGGTTCAGAGGTGACTGGCTGGGAGTTGCTCATAGTTTTAGTGGGAAAAGACAATGCTGACTGTATTTTGGAGGCTTTAGGGATGTGTAAATAATATTACCCTCTTTACCTCCTGAGTTCTGAACCAATTTAAGAAATAGACAGGGGACTGAGGTGGAGATCACACTCCCAGCTTGGTGACCAGAGAATGTGGCATGACTTCTGGCCCCAGCTCGGCTCCCTGATGCGTCACAGCTGAGTTGAATTCACCCATCCCAAATTCCTGGCCTCCCCGTGGCAGCAGCAGAGCCCAACGTCACGCCTGCAGAAGGAAGCCGAGAATGTAGCCATCTAAGGGACAAAACTTTGGACAGAAAGCGCTCCGGAATCATGGCAGGCCAACGCAAAACTTCTCCCAGATGCATCAGTCAGATGGGACCTGGGGGAGGGCTGGGGAGAGGTCAGGTGTGGGACCGCAGCAGATGGACCCCCGATAGGAAGAAGCAGCAGACTGGAGGGTCCCCTAGCAATGGTGATACACGTGAGGGATGACAGAGGCTGTACAAAGTGCTACAGGAACACAAAGGAGGGAGCTGCTGGCCCTGTGGGGTCAGGGATGGACACTTGTGAACTCTCTTCAGGGAGACGTTGTTTGAGCTGTGGACTCCCAGGAAGGAAGACTTCCCAAGCAGACAAGCTCATAGTAGATACCTGCATGGCCTTGTTGTATTTGAAGTGACCAGCTGTGTGCCCAGGCAGGAAGGGCCCTCTGGGATTTCAGGGATGCTGGAAGCCCCAGTAATCCTTTCCTCTTCCTCCCCAACTCCTTCCCAAGTGACATGACAGATGTCAGAAATCCCACCACTGAAGTTTCATTCCTGGAGCCTCACGCTGTGCCCCATTAAGATGCTCTGCTGTTTCCGAGAGGATGAGGCTGGGCTAAGCATTATCCTCACCCTTGTCAACTCCCTCTGGACTCCAGGCTTCCACCCTCTTGGTCGATCCTTGCCACTGGCCCTAGGAGAGATGTGGGCCGGCCTCAGGCCCCCATCTGGCAGGTGAACAGGCCCAAGGAAGTTGATGGCCTTGCCAAGGCCACATACAAGGCCCAGGTGCAGGGACCACGTTCCTGACACTGGTTTACGGATGGGGTGCCCTAGAGCCCTGGGGTCCCCTGTCGTGCCTCAGAGGCCAGAAGAGGGGACTGAACCAAGAGGAAGGCAAGCTGCCCAGTCTTAAGATCTCTTTTGAGAAGAGAGGCTCCATTGGGAAAAATGGTTTGAAATCTCCGCATTCGATGGTGCCCTGTGTCTTTCTGTTTGAGCTTAAAATGGAGGGACTGGGGAGCACCCAGGACGTGCGTCCATCTGCCTCTGTGCCACAGAAGCACAGGCCTCACCCGTGACACGGGCTCCCTCCTACAGCCTGGACAGCGCTGGAAAGAAGTTCTCGGAGGCCTGGATTCCTTCTCCCGCCCTCACAATCATGACTCAGCTCAGCCCCGTGTTCCATTGCCTCATCATGACATTGGGGCAGAAGCACCAGGCCCATGACTGAAGACATGGAACCAAGAAGACACGTGGTCTCATGCTTGTTTTCACGGGGACCCACACAGAACAGGACCTCATGTGCATTGTCATGTTGGTGTTTAAGGCTCCCCCCACCACATATACCTTGACTTGTTATAAAAAAATCTGAAAATGTTCAATCCTGCTCTCTCAAGTTGGCCTTTTTCCATAATGATCTAGATGGGGGAGGCCTGGTGTGTCCCACAGGCAGCCCTGGGGATCTTGGAAAAAAGTGCATAAACTCACCCCCGAAAGGGGACTCCAGTCAGGAGCCGGCGTACAGTGAGAGGAATGTTACGTCCGGCTCCCCAGCCACCGCAGCTCTGGGAACCTGAAACCCCCGCGGGCACACACCGGAGAGTCGTATTAACTAGAAGACGTGAGGTGGCCCTGCGGTGTTCCGAGGCGGGTGTTTATCTCCCAGGAGGGCAGGTTTTGCCTGGGCCCAAACGGAAGGGCAGATGCGTGTCGCCTTTGTTCCTGTGGAGTCCCCGTGTGTTGTGGGAGCTGAATCTCGGAGGAAGGGAGCAGGCGCGGTGCCAGCCCTGACCCCTTAGGGCTCAGTTGTATGTGAAGGCCGAGTTCCCACATCTGAGGGGCTGGCCTCTCCCCCGCATCCCTGGGCCAGCCTGCCATCTCTGCTCCCTGTTGAGAGATTGACCAGGGAAGCGAGGGTACTCGAGGGGAGGAGCCGTCGAGGCTGGTGTAGGTCAAAAAGACAGCAGGTCAGCACTGACCACAACTGTGGACACACACCTGAAGCAGGAGGTGAGGAGTCAGAAGGAGGACCCGCAAAGAACTTGCTGTCCACGGGCGTAGCCAGGACCCCTCGCAAAACGTGTCTAGGGACACAGCCGTCGGAGAGGTGCTGAGGCTGGGCCCCCCTTTCAGCTGGGGGAGCCGGGTGGGGTCAGCGGTGGCTTCAGGAGGTGGTGGCAATTGAGCTGAGCCTTGAAGGGAGCCGAGGGTGACACCATCACAGGCAGAGGCAAGAGGATCAACAAAAGTGAGTGTGATGAGAGCAGGGGCTTACGTGGCAGAGCCCAGGGGTGTGGGGAGCAGTCAGAACATGGGTCAGTAAGGGTGATGGGGATGGCCACCAGGGCTCTGAGTGCCAGACAGAGGCATCTGGATGTTCTCTGCAGAGGCGGAAGCACGGGCTCCATGCCAGGCTCTGCCTCTAACTTGCCCTGGGAGTTCCAACAAACTGCTCAGCCTGTCCATGCCTCAGTTTCCTCATCTGAACAATGGGGGTGAAACACTAGTACCTCCTGGACCACTGTGTAGATAGGAGACATGAGAGCAGTTCCCGGCACAAAGCCTGTGTTTAACGATTGTCAGCTTGTCAGCTGCTGTCATCATTACTGATACCATTCATTCATTCACTCATCCAGCACCCCTTTCCTGAGCTCTGGTTGTGCCATACACTCTGCCCATCACCGGGGACCCAGCAGTAAACAGCGCTGCCCTCGTGAAGCCTGTGGCTTATATTCTGGAGGGGCCCCCAGACAGTGAGACAGACAAGGTCAACCTGGTATTGGGAGGGAAGAAAATGGGGAAAGGAGTTGGGTCGTGCTGGGTCAGGCGGAGTGGGGGAGCAGCAGCTTTAAGTAGGATGGTCAGGGAGGCCACTCGAGGGAAGACTGAAGGGGTGAGGGGTGCACAGGAGCGGAGGCCCCAAGGAAGCAGCACTTTTTCGGCAGGGGGGACCCGACCCAAGGAGGTTGGTCTGGCAGTGACTGCACAGGACAGTCGGGCCAGAGGTGAGGCCGGAGACGGGGGCGGGAGGAGGGCTTGCCTCCAGGAGACAACTCGTGAGGTGCGTGAGGAAAATAGTAAATATTCTTTCATTGTGTTCTTCTACTGTTTCTATTCTTGTGTGCATTGTATTATACGCAGTATATGAATATATATGTAACTTGGCGATATGGGCACAAACAGCTTTGACTGCCAGGGGAGGAGGCCAGTGGTCCAGGCAGGAACGGATGAGGAAGGGGCTGTCCTGGAAGTGGGAGATGGGGTCAGCGGGCCGGGAGCACAGCGGCCACCTGAGCAGGGCTCTGGGTGGTGGTCTTGATAGATGGTGCTGAGGAGGAGGCCAGGAGTCTGGCATCCTTGAAGATGCAGGCCCCGCCATTGGAGAGATGGTGGTGCCGAGACCACAGGACCCTCAGGACAAGGGGGCACCTGGGAGACAGATGGGGCCACTGGACGTGCACGATCGGCTACTTCAGGGAGGCCGGGGCTGCGGAGCAATTAGGGACTGTCCACGTAGATGTGAGCGACCTGAGGCCCGAGGTTGAAGGAGAGCTCATTTTCCTGCTTTTTGAAAGTGACAGCTTGGTTTTTCAAAGGCTTCATCAGTGTTTCACGGTTAGCAGTCTCCAGGCTGCGGTAGGTTTCCCTGGTCGGGCCGAGGGCGTGGTCAGATGAAGCAGCCATTTTATTTCGCGCCCCGGATGTGTAAGCCACCGCCTGCCGCCCTTGTCACCTGCCTGGCATCAGAACAGGCCTGAGGGCAGAGCTGTTCCTTGTGGGGGGGCCACGCCCTCGGGTTTGTTGTCCTCGGCCTCACCCAGCGCTTTCTCTGTGGTTGTCAGAGCTGAGGGCAGGTGTCCTAGGTGGACCCTGAGAGTGGGTGTCCTCCGAGGTGGGGCAGGGCCCAGGCAGGCCTCACTTCCCTCTCGGTGGTGACAAGTGTCCCCTCCAAGGCCCCACAGACTTGACTTGAGTCCCTGTGTAGCAGTGGGCAGGCAGGAAGGACTGTCAGCCCATGGCTGTTTCCACTCGGGGTCGGGGACTGCCTGGCTCTGGGCCCTGCGTATTCCAGGTGGGCCCCTGCTAGACTCCCGTGGGGCATGGGGGGTGTAAATGTCCCAGCCAGAGTAGCAGCCGTTTGCAGGGCCTCTGAAGGGCAATGGACCAGGAAAGCATCTGCCTGTGCTCTCCTCCTCACAGCCGAAGTCTACATTGGCATTGGGAAGCCCGCAGAAGCCACAGCCTGTACCCAAGAAGCTGCCAACCTCTTCCCGATGTCCCACAACGTCCTGTACATGCGGGGTCAGGTAGCCGAGCTCCGAGGGAACATCGAGGAAGCCCGGCGGTGGTACGAAGAGGCCTTATCCATCAGCCCCACACACGTGAAGAGCATGCAGCGACTGGTGAGTCTGAGGGCTGGCCGGGCCTCCGCTCCTGACTGGAGACCCCCTTGAACACAGCAGGTAACTCATGACCCTCAAACCCTGTGCTGGTGCTGAAGGCCAGATACACTTGGCCTGCCAGGTTGTCAACAGTGCACGAAGCCAGTGGGCACCATTTCATCATGGTTGATGCACACAGAGCTCCTAGGAATCGGCTGTGCACAACCTCATTCACCCTCCCTGGTTGTCCTGTTCGGTGCGAGGGGAGCGTTTGAGTCAGTGGTCTCCTGGCCAGCCATTCAAGCCACCCTGTGGCTCTGGGTTTAATAATCTTGGTCTCCATGCCACTCTGAGGGTGTCCACAGTCCAGGGAGACTTCAGCATAAAAATCAGAGCACTTTACTTACTGGGGGGCTCTCTCACCCTGAGGAAGCCGAGACTCCAGCCTGTCTTGAGGCCGCTGGCTAGTGGGGGGCATCCTGTCAGAGGAGGGAGGGGCAGCCCCACTGTACCGAGAGGACCCAGGTAAGTCACCCTGGCTCCACACTGTGAATGGGTGTGGAGAAATGCACGCGTCCCTCCTCTGGGAGTGCAGACCACAAGCCGGGGGCTGCCCCAGTGCTCCCCTCCCTCCCTGGCCTGGGAGTCGGCCACCCAGCCACCTTGGGGTCAGTGGGGTAGGGTGGGTTAGACAGACCACTCTGGAGGGTTCTCATCTGATAGAAACACATGTGGGGTGCGGCTGCTGCACGGAGCCACAGTCTTTCGTCTTCTTCCTGCGACTCTGAATTTTTGTTTCATTGTTAGCGGTATAAGACGTCTCTGATTTCATGAACACGAGAAAGGAGAGCCTTGTAACCAAACCGAGGTGCCCCTCGGGTGGGCAGCCCTGGGTAGCCCAGCATCCTTAATCAGTGGGGTGTGACATGGAGGAGCAGGCACTGGCAAGGCATCCAGGGACAAGGTTCTGGCCCCAGCCATGTCCCTCGCTTGCTTTTGAACTTTGGGGAGAGCCCATAAGCTCTCGGCACTCAGTTTCCTCTCTGTAAAATGAAAACATTCAACTTCATAGGGTGTGAGTTTCTGTCCAGTGCTAAAAGGATACCACTTTGTACCTAATAGGTAAAATGTTCTCCAAAGGATCCCAAAGGTTTCGTTCTCTCGCCGTTGCTCATGGTAACATCACAAAATTTAGATGGAGCTGAGCAGTAACTACCGGTTTTCAGCAGAAGATGACCCAGGCTCTCAGCATTAGACACCATGGGTGATGTAGGCTTCTGAATCAGATCTGGGTTCAAACTCAGCCCCGTCCCTGCTCCTGGGACACCTTAGGCTTGTCGCTTAACCTCTAATATCCTTGGTGTTTCTGAGTGTTGTTCTGTTACTTACCCAGTTCATTGTGAGAACTAAATGAAATGATTTACATAACGAGCCTAGCAGAGTACCTGGCACCTAGTAGGTGCTCATCGAATGGAAAACTGAAGACAATCAGTTTTAAAAATAAATCAGACCTTATAATAATTACAGCTAATTTTTTTCAACTTCCCTTTATGAGCATTTTGTTGCTCCCTAGAGGTTTATAAATAATTTTACATATTATCAAAACATTGTTTGATTAAAAATATTACATGGCTTTTAATTTTTGTCTCACTGTTGTAAGACGACTTTGTGAAGAGCTTTTGAGATCTCTGTGCTTTTGCTAAAGCATCACAGAAGAGGTAGAATCAACACCGTGTACCCAGCCTTTTTAATAAAAAGAGGCAGCATGTCTCTACCCCGGGGCCTATGAATTATTCAGAGACGTATTTCTTGTTCATCCCCAAGGGGAACACATGAGACAAAAGATCAAATAGGAAAATCGCACCGGGAAAGTTTTCTGTTTCACCCTTGGAGCTTGTCAAGACACCTGAGCTCCCTGACAAATGCCAGACACTTTCCTTTCTGAAAAGAGCGGCAGTGGGCCCAGCCCAGGAGAGCTGGTGAGCGAGGGCCAGGTAATGGAGAGGCGTTGACTGTTGGATCCAGGGCAATGACTGAGCCTTCTCTGGCCTGGAGGCATTGGCTGCCTTGCAGCTCTCACCAGTGAAAAACTGTAATGATAATAAACTCTTCATACTTCTTGATGCATCCTGATACACTCAGAAACCATCCAGACTGGAGGCAGGTTGAGACGAACAGGCCTACAATTTTGAGGAGCTTACATTCTTGTGATCCGAAACTGCCCAGTGACTGTGATCGTAGCGGCTCCTAAAGTAGGGCTTGGTGGGTTCCTTTTTGGTGATCTTGCAAGTGATGCATGCTGGCCTTTGTCCTCCCAACCCAGCCACAGCTGATGGGAGCCCTGCTGCAGCCAAGGGGCTCCCACGGGTGCTGCTGGACCCTCCAGTGCCTGTGGAGAGGCCGCCCCTGGAACCCAGGCCCTCTGGCCCTGAAACATCACAGCCCTCTCTTTCCTGCTTCCCTCCCCAGCTGCAGGAAAGCTCTGTTTCTGTGGCTTTGGGTGAAGGAAAAGAGGAAGGTGGCCTCTGCATACAAAATGGCAGCTAAGGAGGAGGCTCCAGGCCAAACTGGCCTCAGTTTCCTCGGCTGCACAAATGGGCAAACAACATTAGTCCCACACACAAATTAAGCACGAAAACTGAAATCTGTTATTGAGTCACAGAAGGTCCTGCCTCTACCCTCATGGAAACCAGACTGACTTGCAAGCGCCAAAGTGAAAGGAAGGATCAGCAGGGAGACCAGTGTCCTTTTACCAGGTCAAGTCCCAGGGGAGAGTAGGGGGCTCTAGACTTCTGTGGCAGAGGAGCCGGAACAGACATGAGTATTGACAACTCGCCTGACTCAGGGAAGGGGTGGGCAAGCGACGGGGTCAGGGAGGCCTGCCTGGCCCGGCCAGGGTGAGGGTCAGAGGTCAAGGCTAGAAGGAACATGAGCAGCAGAGGCCACCACACCAAAGGACCAGCC
Source organism: Camelus bactrianus (assembly GCF_048773025.1). Taxonomy (NCBI): domain Eukaryota; kingdom Metazoa; phylum Chordata; class Mammalia; order Artiodactyla; family Camelidae; genus Camelus; species Camelus bactrianus. The sequence continues at coordinate 12,444,399 of NC_133544.1, forward strand.
AAGGAGCTTCCAAGGGAAGGAATTGACCGCAGGCAGATTGCGGGTCATGGAAAAAACTCAAGAGAACAGAAAGTGTGGTCTGTGTCGGCCCTGAGCTCAGAGAGGAAGGAGAGGAGCTAAGGGACAGTCAGAGGGAGCCACGTGGTCTGTCACAGGTGGAGACAGGGGCTGGTGGGGACCACGGAGCACTGTTCCCAGTCAGGAGGACTGTTATTTGCTATCTCCCAGGGCAGGTTAGCGGCAGCCTGTGCCCCACCCAGCTCGTAGGAGAGGTGTGACTTAAGAGACATGTGAACACATCAATATTGTTAAAAAGCAATAAGGCCTTGGAGCCAGATGATATTAATTAAAGTATTAAATGTATTAAAGTTAATACAAGGTCAGACTTGACAACAGAAATGTAATTAAAACCCAGTGAAAATTGACAGTTTCCTCGTAGTTTCAGCCTTCATATGTGTACTTAAATTCACATAGAGGGAGAAGAAAAAAGAAAAATAATGTCTTTAATATGAATGATGAATTAGCTCAAGACAAGCGAGGCAGTGAGCTGAGTGTGGGCAGATACTAAGGGAGCGGCGAGCAGAAAGGATGAGGAATTACAGAGTCATGTTGACAAGGGGAGGAATTTACAGAGTGATCAGACTTTTTCCAGAAAATCTAAAGGCGTATTTTCATATCGTTTTTGCATAAGTATATAAATTTACATATATTTACATGCTGTGTTAAAAAGCTTTCCATTCCCCAATGAATTAATGAAACATAGAGCCACTGTTTCCACACCAGTAACCCTGGCACTGGAGTAGGCGGCAACGGAGGGAAGAGGGCTCACAGCGAACTGAGGGCAGAGGCAGGGCCTCGGGGTGATGCCGCCCAGGCCGAGGATGGGCACAGGCTCAGGGTTAGCCAAGGACAAGATGACCAGGACGGGGACAGGCTCTGCAAACAGGGACATCTGCTTGCCCCCTGATATCATCAGCCGGGGCTTTCGAGGGCCATGTGTGAGCTTGGGGGGTAGGAAAGGAACAAGAGCCTTCGAGAGAGAGATGATTGTGGAAGGAACCCAGAAAGGCTGTGTCGGGGGAGCTAATGTTGACAAGACGAGAAGGGGAAGATATTGCTGAGAAATACACTTATCCAGGAGCATATTACCAACTCCCTTGACAGGTCGAAAAAGGTGTGAAACAGAAGCAGATGATGGGGGTCGCTCAGGGCGTGCCAGGGTTGGGGGGTAAAGGGGTAGCGTGTGGGAGAGAGGGGCAGACGTGCCCAGGCAGCTTTGAGGAGGATGTGAGCTGGGAGGGGCTGGGCCCAGAGGCGCACGGGAAGGGGCCGGGGGTCCTGTGAGCCAGGGAAGGAGGAGGACTGATGCGTCCCCCTACCCAGGGACGGGCCTTCAGCTAAGGCGAGACAAGGATCTCTCAGAGCTGATGCCCAGAGGGGAGGAAATAGAGAGTGAAAGCACCAGGGGCCATGCCCTTTAATGTCCAAGGTCCCATGACAAGGCTGGACTCCTGGACAGGGACAGAGGCCATTCCTCCTGGAAAAGAGGGTAGCTAGGAGCCCGGGGAGGTGGTGAGTTCACCCGCTCCTCCAGAGGAACTAGTGAGACCACTGGTGGAGCCTCCCGAAGAAGAGGAGGACGACTGGGAAGAGAACCCGTTGGCGGCCAGAGGTTAGGCTCCGGCGACCCGCCCAGGGAGTGTGGCTGAGGCCCGCCCGTCTGCCTGGGCTGGAGGGCCCCGCGATGGTGGGTTGTAGTGCAGAGAGGACCCACCAGTGAGGCTGCAAGGGCTTCCTGATAGGTGGAAAGACAGTTTGCAGGCCACCAGAATGGGCCAGTCGAATGAGAAAATAAGCCTTTTTTGTTTGGGGCACAAAGGCTCCAAAAGTGCTGGCTGGCCTCTGTGGACGGATTGTGACGTGACCCCCACCCCGAGTTCAGTCCACATGGCTCCGGGCTAAAGGTCTCAGTGCAGGCTGTCTTCAAGGGTTTTCTCCGTAATCTTACATTTCCTGAAACATCAGAGACCTGGAGTGACAGCAAGTGTGAGACCTTAGAATTCATGTTGCTGTTCTGTTCCAGGGGAGCACGTTAGTGGCAAAGGCTGGCAGGGAGAACAGCTGCCCTGTCAGAAAAGCGTGGCTTATTACGAGATACCCGGAGGCACGCCACATTGGTGGTGAGTCGGGAAAGAGGACCTGGGACGCTCCATGCACTGGAGACGTCTTCTAGGTTGTTACTATGTTTTAGGTTGTTTTAACAGCTCTAAAGTTTGATCCAGATGCATTCATCAAAGCAAGGCTAACGACATCGCTCTGAGATGGTGGCAGCTCTTCTGAAGTTCAAAGAGGGGCCTGAAGTCAGAGCTTTCTTTAAATTGTCTTCAAGCTCCCTGGCTTGTTTACTGTGGGAAGGTACTTCATCCTGTTATGCATGACGAGCCAGAAGGATGGCAGGGAGGGTTTTAATCAAGGGAAAGAGGTGAGCTCCGGCTTGCCTGAGGCAGCTTGCAGTGCTAAATTATGAACCTTCGGTGTTTTTCTCTCTCTCTCTCTTTTGAAGTGTCCATCTGTTTCATGAGACGGGGCAGGGGGATTGCTTGTGTCTCACATTTTATTATTTAGAAGCATGTTTTCCAGTTTGTGTCCCTGTTGGGGACAGATGCAGCATGAAGTTGGGAAAAGATGCAGCATGAAGTTGGGAAACTTTTCAGGGTGACTCCAGAGGTTGACAGCCATGTCTGTCTGATTTATCCATCAATTTAGTAAGGGGGACGCAGGCCAGGGCCGAGGGCCCAGACAGACAGGGCAGGGCTGCATTTTCCCCTCGGAGAAACCAGTCCACAAGAAGGGAACTTTGATCCTTTCTGTTGCTCTGGAGAAGACCCAGGTACAATTAAGGTAATGAAGCAGAATTGAGATGCCCTTCCCCTTTCAAATGCTGGTCTTTAGAAACAGATCCGTTTCGTCCAAGGTATCAATTTCTTTCCGTACTTAGGAAAGACAGCTGGCAGGGAGCAAAACTTTGCCATAGCCTAGTGAGAAGGCCCTCTTGTCTATTAATTGTATTTTATTTATTTCTAGGATTTTTAAAATGCTTTAAACATGAGGAGGACAAGTTTTCTTCTTTGAAGAAAGACTAATGAAGTATTAGATGTCCACCCTTGCTGTGCATCTGTGTGCTGTTGCTGGTGCTTTGAAAAGTGTACGGGCCTTAATTTCTCCAGTGTCTTGACTGGCTGTGACCGGGACTCCAACTAACAGAGCAGAGGAAACAGCCGTGCCTTCTGCCAGTTGATGAGCCCCTGTTCTTCACTCCAGCTTCCCTCTCGTCCTTTAGTGGGCAGGACACTCTGCCTCAGCTCCTTTGACAGCTTGAGGCCCTTTTAAGAATTATGAATACTTGGCATGAATATCACCTTGACCTCCAAAAAGAAATGTAAAACCTCATTCGCCACACCTGATGTTACTCTTGCAGTATGCGGTGAAATGCAGTTTCTCTTTTACTGATGGGGACACTGTCCTTGATGACTGGCCTCAGGTCACATTTCAAGTTAGGAGCAGAGCCGGGACTGGAAGGCAGAGTCATCGAAGAGTCTACGGCTTGAGTTGGTAGGACAGCACAGGGGTTGAGGGCGTGGCGCTGGAGCCATGGTCCAGCCTTGTCACTTACCAACTGTATGGCCTGAGAGAAGTCCCTGTGCTTCCATGTTCTTGGCTGTAAAATGGAGATAATAGTGACCCCTCCCGGGGGTGTTATTTTCTGGGTTAAATAGGTTCACGCAGGCTGCGTTGCGCTCTGCAAGCATTAGCTATGGGTGTTACTATCATTCTTCGTAATTTAGGTCACACCTACCCCTGGCAGAAGCCCCTCTGCATCAGTTTGACAGCGAGTTCTTTCCTGAATGACTAGGTGTGGCTTTCCTTCTGAACCGAATTCCAGCAGTTGGAGGAGCTGAAATAAGCATATGTCATGGCACACGGCTGGCCTAAAGCATGGCGCGTTCGCTCTTCAGTATTGCTTTCTGACTGTTTCTGTCAAGCCTGTAACCCGGTTATCAAAGTTGAAAGGAGTCAGGGAACGGTGGAGGCCCGGCCAGCGTGACCTGCTGTCAGGTAGAGATGGGGAGCATCTTTTCCGGCTGGGCCAGGCCAGGGCTGCCTCGGAAGATGGGCTCTCCCTGAGCCCAGGGTGGGGTGGGCCCTCGGCCTGGGGGCAGGGGCTGGTCAGGCACCAGACAGCAGCCAGGGCTGTAGGAAGAGCAGAGCCTGTCCTGGAGCCTCTGAGAAACCTTTCTGGATCCCACCCCCACCCTACCCCCGACAGGGGGTCCCTCAGCCCCTCGACCCCCTCCCTGGAATCACTGAGAGAACCAACACGGAGTTGTTTGTTCACTGGTCTGTCTGCTCCCCGGGGTGGGGGGTGCCATGCCTGAGGCAGCACAGTGGTCCTGTCAACCAGGGGTGGCCGGCGTGGGGGGTGGGGAGGAGGGAGAGGGGAGAACTACTACAAGCGACCCTGAGCTTGACAACTGCCATTACTCCCCTCTTATGAGCAAAGCCCCCCAGAGCCCTTGGTGCTGTTTCCATGAATAGGCTGTGAGCAGATCTCGTGGGAACATGCTGGTTCTGGTCAGTCAGAGGTCAACTAGCCCTTTGTGGACTTGGCCCTGGCACAATGTCCCGTCCACCACCAGTGCAGGAAATGACGTTGAGGTGGGACTGAGGATGCAACCACTCTGCTGAGCGTGAGACCATGGAGGCCAGGGCAGGGCTAAGTAATGGAAGCTTCCAGGGCAGTGGGATCTCGGAGAGGACGTGTTGGCCTGTCGGTGTGTTGGCCTCACACTTACCTGTGTCACCTTCTCCAGGAGCCAAACGTGGCAGGAGGCTGGAGGGGCAGCCCTCTGCTCAAAGGCCCTGAGAGGGAAGAGTGACCACCCTCTGAAGTTCGGACACTCCATCCTGTTGTCCCCGAGCACAGTCGTCCTTGTCAGACGCTAAACCCCATTTGGGGAGCATGGTGGTCACCCTCCGTAGACCACAGACTGCTATGGGAACAATGCTGGCGTCTGCAGTGGTCTTCTGTCCTCACAGGCAGTGTCGCAATGAGAGGCCCAGGGCCGAGGGCGGCCAGGTCCAGTGCAGCTGTCTTCTGGGGCCGTGAGGCCCCCTCAGTTCAGTCAGAGGGAGTCATCTCTGAGAAACATGCCCACCAGAAACCTGGTTCCAGACCAGGAATCAATATGGTAATTTATAAAGAATCCACCTTTTCTCGGTTGAACCCCCTATGCTCTCCCTCCTCCCTGGAGGAGCTCACCTCCTAAGCTAGATGCCAGCCTCGAGGCCTGCCCCAGAGACAGGTGTCTGGGAGGCTGAGATAGCCACCCTGGGGTGGCCTGGGGCACCAGTCAGATGTGTTGACGTGTTGATGTGTTGACGTGGCATACACCAGGGGACCCAGATCCAGACGGCACAGAGAGCTTCTTCCTGGGCCAGAACTCTCCCACCTGTCACCTTCCCTTTAGACCAGAGCCTCCCTGCTAATGTCCTGGGGTTACAGATGAGCCCTGGGGCGTGCCGGGGGAGGTGGGGGAGAGGCTTATTCTCAGCTCTGTGCGCCAAGCAAGTATCATGAAATATCACTTCCTGTCTGAAAGCAACAGACACCCAAGCCCCCTCCCTTAGGCCAGGTGAGTTCTCTTGCAGTGGAGTTTCTGTTGGTCATCCCCCCACCCCCGTTGTCTCTCCCCAGGGACACTCTCAGTGCCCCAGAGACCCAGTGCAGGCTCTGAAATGCAAGCCATGCCTCTAGGCGTTCCTTTACTGCAGCTTAAGGAAAAAATTAATTCTGTATTTATTTCTGTTTTCTGTTTCGGAGTCTTAGATGACTAATTACAGGCAAGGCGGTTCGGTGTCTCATTAATTATGATCTAAAATTATTTAAAATATGACATACTCTACCCAAACCACTTATTCTTAGAAATTCTACCCCATTATTCCAGTGCAATTTGACATTTCGCTTCCACTGCCTTCCTGCCTTGTCAGTTACTGCTCCCTGGCTTGGATCAGGCTATTTTACATACATATAAATAGAAGTGTAGTTGATTTACAATGGTGTGTTAGTTTGGAGGGCACAGCACAGTGATTCAGTTATGCATGTAAATATATATATACATTCTTTTCCATCATAAGTTATTACAAGCTATTGGATATAGTTCCCTGTTCTATACAGTAGGACCTTGTTATTTATCTATTGTGTGTCTAGTAGTTTGTATTCCTAATGCCTCCCCACCCCCCCACCCCCGATCAGGTACATTTGGTCCAGGTGTTTTCATTGACCTGGCTTGTTCTGTGCTCTCAGATACCGGCTCCTAATTCCCCCTCCTTATTTCAGGCCTTCTGGGATTTTTTAGCCCTGCTATCTCTTGGGTTCCTCAGCACCCTCCTCCCCAGTGCTGCCTGCCTCTCAGCTGAGCCAGAGGGCGTGGCTGCCACCATGAGAAAGTGGCAGCCCACCTGGGCTGGCCATCTCTGACCCGTCTCATGCCTCAATTGCTTCCCTATCATTTGGTCCTGGCCCCAGAGACCCCCACCAGTGTTTCTGGACTCTCTCTGGGCAATGTCTTCCCACGTGTTGTGGGGACCTTCTGACAGTCTGAGCTTAAAACTCTTCAGCCCAAAGGTCTGGGAAGGACCTCCCATGAGAAGTCTCCTCCAGGTACCGCTTCTGGTTTTTCTTCACCAGTACCAAGGATGAGGGCCCAGGATGGACAGGTAGCCGATGAAAGCCTTTGGACCTGAAGCTCCCCAGAGAGGTAAAGGATTTAGAGCACCAGTGGGATCCCCTCATCTAAGTATCCCCTTTTACAGATGGGGAGGCCGAGGCGACCGGGGAAGGGACTCGCCAGGGGCACAGCACTGAGTGTCAGGCCCACCGGGAATCCTGATTCCATCACTTTTGAAGGTTTCATGCCTACTTTCCTTGCCTGTGAACTGGGATATTAGCCCTTCCTTCTTGGGTTGGGGGGTGGGGGTGAAAGGGAGCTGCTCTCTGAACTCCTCCAGGGCTGACCCTGGCCCCAGGGAACTCTGCCCTAGCTCTGGTGGGGGGAGGGGAATCTTCACCATCCTCTGGGGATGAGAGGCCTCGACTCTGTGTCCTGATGTTCAGGCAGCATCTGCGGAGCCCGTCTCCTTTCTCTTTTGCTCCCAGCTGGAGTGAGTCTTGATCTCTTCTTACTTCCTACCTTGCCCAAATGGGTCTCTCCCTGGTGTAGCATCCCTTCCCACAGCTGCCCAAGCCCTGGACATGCCCAGGTCACCGGCCTCAGCACTGAGTGAAGAGCCCAGGCATGTGCAGAAAAGCAACCGCTCCTGTTGCCAAGGGGGTGGGGTGAAGGTGAGGGATTGCTCAGGAGGCAGGAATGCCACGGGTCCCAGTGACAAAATACCAAGAACCACCAGGTTGCAAACCCTCGGACTCTGAGAAGGTTGTGACTTGCCCTCACAGATGCGCAGAAGCCTGCCTGTCATTGCAGACACCCTGCCCTTAGAAACCTGTGAGCACCGCTGACTGAGGGGTGGGGTGCAGGAGTGCAGAGGCTCCACACAGGGGCAGTGGGTGAGGGTGCCGCTCAGGGTCTGGGGGTGGCCTTGCCCCCGTGTGTGTGCCTCCAGAGACCTCAGTCAGCAGCCTCCTGGGGAGAGAGCAGAACCACTCTGAGAGCACCCCCATTAGTTCTCAGATCTGGGCCTCGGTGTCCAGAAAGCTCCCAGACTTCAAGAGTTTCGAAACGCCCTTTGTGTGGAGCTCTTTAGCTGGACAGTTCCTCTGCCGAGGGTCCTGGGAGCCCGACCACTTCGCGGTGTTGCCTCTGCAGTTCCTTCTCCCTGGAGTTACTCTGCCCCTTCCCTACCCGCCAGGTTCATGACAGACGTGTGCTCCCTCCCTCCCTTTTTTCATCTACTTGGTGTTTACATAACACCTGTCTCTTAAAATACCTTTGCAGGTATTGTTTTTTCCCCGAGTCTTTCAGAACACCAGCTAGCTGGCCGCCCAGAAGGCTGGCGAAGCAGGAGAGGACTCAGTAGCTGAGCCCCTGCTCCGTGTCGGGGACTGTTCTAGCTTCACCTAGATCTCAAAGGTGTCTAACAGTGGACGCCCACCTTGGTTCTCAGGAGAAATGTGGACCGTCCCCTCTTCATGGCTGCTGGAGACCTGATTCTCTGCCAGGTATCAGCCTTTGAAGGGAGGGGAGGTGACCCAAGATGATAACAGCAGTGACTGTTTCTGCAAGGAGGCTTGGATACACACACACAGAGAGTGAGTCTGGGATCTGGCCTTGCCAAGAGGTTGGTTTTGATTAGATTCATAATTGAAATGCTGGCTGATGTCCTTCCAAATGAAGCAGAAAGCCTGCCCCTGCAGGGGAGCCTATGGGATATGATGCTGTGTCTTTCTTCATAAACAAAGGAGCGAAGCAAGCCTGATGCAGAAAACGGCCCCTCCCCTGTAGGGACCAGAGTCCCCACAGGTTCTCTCTGATCCTCTGCATCCGGGCAGCGAGCATCCAACAGATGCAGGAGGCTACAATCAAAGTGCCAGCAAGTGATCCCTGCGGGGAATCTCCCAGAACAAACTAGAAGCAAAATCTGCCTCTTCCTAAGGACAAACATGCATTTTTCCAGGCCTTTCAAAGCTGGGCAGGTAATGGAGTTATAATTGGCTCTCTAATTAGAACTCCCACAAGCTGTTAGATTCTTTACCTGCTGCCTGGTGTCTTACACAAAGGTGTCAAATCTGCTTCTGCTTCCGCAATGATGAAAGAAACCAGCTGCTGTCCCATCCTTCTTGCTGACAGCAGCCCCCTCCAAACACCCCCACTGCCGTGCACCCACCCACGAGTGTGACAGGACACAGCCCAGTTTACAAGAGAATTGGCTTTAGGAAAATCAGGCTCAGAAAGCCGTGGTGCCAGGTGATCCTTTGGAGACCAAATGGGAGAAGACAAAGGCCCTGTGTCCTGGTGTGGGTGTTCTGAGGGCATTTCAGCGATGCCCTGAGCATCCCCAAGTCAAGTTGCTTGATGATAGAAGGAAACGTGCCTCTCGTCTCCCTTTCTGCCCTCAGCCCTGAAGGAAATAGTATTTTTGTGCTGACCTCCCTCAGCATCAAGATAACACATGCTTTGGTTGACGGGATGGGCACGTTTCAGGGCACCAGCATCACCTGCCTCTCCCTGCGGCCCCTCTGCTCTTGGGAGCAGGGGGCTCTCACGGCTCCTGCCAGTTAGTGGACACAGGCCGGCCTGCAGGGCCAGCAAGCTCCCTCTTCCCAGCTCAGCCTACAGTGACGTCATGTGAACACAGCTGTGGAGGGAGTCTTTATACCATGGAGATTGGCCACCACTACACACCAGGCCTTCCTTTCTTTCAGAAAGCCAGTTTACCAGCACATCACTGGACTCAGAACCAGATGGTTTAATGGGGGGAAGGAAGGCAAAGGAGAAGCGGGGAGCAGTGGACATTGGCGGAGAACAGGTGCCCCTGACCCAGGGTTCTGGTGGAGGGTGCTCGTGGCAGAGGTGCAGTGGGGGCTCTAGGTAGAGACAACAGCTGAGAGGGGACTTCGGGGAGAAAGAACAGGACTCAGAACTGCCCCAGCAGGTGCAGGCAGGGCTCACATCCTGGGGCAAAGAAGACCCATGTTTGAGTTCTAGCCCTACCATCCGCTGGCAGTTCCTATGACCTTGGACATGTAGTTTGATCTCTCTCATACAGAAATGAGAATTCCGTCCTTACACTGCTGTGGTGAGGGTGTCTGCCCGGCACGTGCGACCGCCCAGCAGCTGTTACGTTTCTGTGCCTTCCCTTCTCCCAAGGCAGCGTGGCTGTGGGGATCGTGTGTGCAGTGAAGAGGTCCCCGGGCCATGGAAGGGGGCATTAGGTCTCCCCCGTGGACCTGCCCTTCCCCATTCTTTGGGAGAGGAAACGGCTCACTTCTCAGCAAAGCACCCCAGTCAGAGAGCAGGGGGTGTCCAAGTGGGTTACAGGGAGGCTGAGACGGGATCCCTGCAGCTCCTGGGGCAGTGGAGACAGCAGGCAGGTCACCCTGGCTGTGAGCAGCCACCTCGGTGGACCCAGTGAGCGTTGCCGCCCCTACCTTCACACATGCAAGAGTTACACGAGTTTAACCAAGGGAGCAATATCTGCGGCTGCTTTAACCTGCCTTCCTGGTGTCCCAACTCCCTCTTGGTGACTGGTCAGCCCCTCAGGGATCCACCTGGGAGCTCCCGCACAGGCATGTGCCTGGAGAAGTCTTCACGCCCCGGGCGCAGAGGCCCACTGAACGGTGGGTGGCCATGCACCTTAGCTCAGGCCCGAGGGCTTCTTCAGTGGAGGGGCCACATCACTGTGCTCTTCCCGTCGGGGCTGATGGGGGATTTTTGAGGAAATGGCTCTAATCTTGACACTGATTCACTCTGTATTGAAGTGTCAATGATAAGAGCTCGACTGTGTAGGGCAAGAGTGAGGGCGAGTCTGTTCCATGTTCTCGGCCGCCACGCAGTTCCAGGGACTCCCCGTGTGTCCCCCGCCCGTCTGCCATAGTCACTGCTCCTGCCCTGGGATGGGGACTGGGGGCCCTGGGGAGAAAGTTTATAACAAAAACCGAGGAGCCAAAGTCCCCATGCCCGAGCACACTGCCGGTTTCCTTTTCCTCCTGAAGCCAGCTTTCCTGGGCTCTGGCCTCCAGGCACGCAGGGTAGTGGGAGCGCATAGGAGCCCGGGCCCAGCCCCACCCGCCTTCCTGCCCGGACTCCGTGTTGTGAGTTGTCCTGTTATTTGTGGAAAGGCTTATCAATTCCTGTCCTCCCTTCATCAGAAACTGGCTTATCGTTTCTGTTTGTTCCTGTGTAAAAATGGAAAAATAGTTCATGCCAAACCCTGGTAGGGATGAGGAGGCGCTCGCCAAAATGACCACGTTCCCCGCGGCAGGCAGTGAGTCACCAGCACTGTCCCCCTCCAGCGGCGGCACGGAGCACTGGGTGGGCCTCAGGCCGGAGCCCCCAGCAGGACTGGCTGGAAACCAGACATGGGAGAACTTGGCCCTGTGCCGTCCCGGCGGCTGTTGAGTAGCCGTGTTCTCTGTGAAATGGAGCCTGCAGCCCGGGGTGGCCTCAGGGGTGGAGCCTGCAAGCCCCGCTGGCTGTCCCGGCTGAGGCACCCACCCGGTACCCACCACCCGACAGTGCCCTCTCTCCCCCTCCCCCTCCTGCTCCAGTGCACCCGGAGGGGCCGTGGAGGCCCCCACACCCTTCTCAGGGTGGGCGCTGCACGGGATGGGAGTGGGTGACGTGAGCAGGGCTGGAGGTGACACCTAGGCTTAGCCACCCCCTGAGTGCCTGCAGTATACCCAGCATGTGCCAAGGGCCCCGACTGCCTTTCAGTCAGCCAGCATTTACTGAGCGTCCACTGGGTCCCAAGGGCACACACACTGGGTCTGGGAACTCAGACCAGTCCCTACGGCCCCAGCCTCCAGGAGCCTGGGTCCAACAGCTGGTAACTCTTCTCTGCACTGTTGATGTTTTTGAGCTGTTCAGACTTTCCTGTAAACCCAAGAATCTTCCAGTACTCCCAGTGACCCCATCTTCTGTCACTACGCCACATGGGGCTGAAGTGCCTCCAGCCACGGGCTGCCTTTAAGGGTCAGAGAGAAGGCCTCCCTGCACTGCTCAGTGACCCTGCAGAGGCCCACTCAGTCAGGCTAGGTCGGAGCCGAGGGCCACGCAGAGTCAGGGCAGAGCCCGCTCCTTTCCCTCCCGCCTGTGCTGCCGCTGTGGTAGGGAGCGAGCCTCCAGGACGGCTCTCCCGTTTGTGTCCAGCCACTCTGGGCCTCTCCTCCTCCAGGAAGCCCTTCCCAGCCGCGCCAGCCGCCGCCCCTCACCCCTGCCTGGCACCCTGTGGGCACTCTACCCCACAGACAGCAGGAAAGAGAAGCTGCCCTGAAGTATTTTCCCCTTGTTTCTCCGACTCAGGTTTAAGTCCTGAAAGAACAGATGTGCACTGGACATGTAGCGGGAGCTTTAAAAATACCTGTTGGACAGAACATTTTACCAAACCCTGGAATTTTCATCTGGAGATCATCTGCTCTGCCCCTTCCTTTTCTAGGTTGGGGAAGAAGCTAGAGAAAAGGTTCTGCCTACAGTGGGCAGTTGGCAGTGGACCACGGACTAGGCCTGAGAGGACATGCCCCCCACCAGGGCACCATCTCCCAGCCCTGTCCCCTGGCCCACGGAAGGCCCGAACTTCTCACTGGAAGTAACAGGACAGGCTTCTGTTTCTCAGTGTTTGGTGATAAATGGCCAGACCCGAGTATAGTGACACCCCTGTCAAAGATGTGGCCCCCACCCCTCCCCACCTGAGGCCAGGTTGAGACAGAGGCCTGATGACGGTGTGTCAGGCTGGTTGAGGAGGGGTCCCAGCCTTGGACTTCAGGACTGGAGCTGGGGTTTCTAGGACCTTCCCACTCTTGGCTTCTCCCTGGAAGCCCCTCAGCTCAGCTCTGTGGGTGGTGGTCACATGTGAATTGTTTTTCTGACCATGGAGAAGCTCGGCTTCCCCCACCAGAGTTCTGGGGGTCACGTCCCTCCCCCCATCACCAACTCCATCTGCACCAGCTTCTGGGGGAGCAGGTGACTGCCCGGGCAGCTGTTCTCACCTGTGGAGGCCAGGGTGCCAGGGCCCCAGGGCAGGCTGGGCCCAAAGCAGTTCAGTCTCTGGCTGGGCTGTACAGGCCTAGGGTGGGGTGCCATCTTCCCACATACACCGGAGCAGCAGCAGCCTCCCCTGAGGCTGGGAGGCTGGGCCTCGGCCTCCAGGGGGTGATTAGCACCAAACTTTCCACTGCGTGGATAACTCGGGCCGTGGGGAAGCGCTGACTTCCAGGCCACCTGTGCTGTTGTTCCTGCCTGACTGGTCATTGGGGAAGGTGGATAAAAATAAATAAATAAGTCAACCAGGGAGATGTTTAAGTAAGTCAGCAGGAGTCTCTTGCCTGTTTACCAATGGAAAAGTACAAGTGCGGGGAGCCGTGTTAGCACCCACAGAAAACACTGGCTGGGGTGTGGCAGGTCCCGCAGCACCGGGGTCGAGCTGTGGCTTTTTCTCTCTCAAGAGCTGGCAGCTAATAATCGTGTTCACTGAGACTCTGAGCTAATACTTGCTACAACAACACAGCACGTGATTTCAATGGCAGGTTGAGGGAGACGAGGCTGGAGGTTTATCTGGAATGTTACCAGGAACTGTCTCAGGACGCCCGGCATCCCCGCATCCTTCTGGCGACCTGGAGGTTTCCTCTTGTCCCCCTTCAGCCCTCATCAGGGCCCCCGCCCGGTCTGAGCTGCAGAGGCAGCCCTGAGATTCCTTCTCACCCACGTCCTTTGATATTGCACGGGGCTTGCTTGATCTGACATTTCTTCAGTTAGGTCAGTGCAAGGCTTTAGAGATGCTTGTGCCGGAGTTTCTGTGTGCGTACTCATTGAATTGATGAGTGTCTTGCTTCAGGCCTCGGCCGGTGGGGACCCCACCAGACCGGGCACAGGGTCCACATCACCCTACCAGCCTGGTCTCCGAGGGTCCCGCCTGCCACCATGTGGAACACCTAGGCCTTGCGACACTGTTAAACAAAGTAATTCAGCTCCCAGGGCTGGGCATGGGAGCAGCACTTGGCATAGACAGGGAACAGCTCCCAGCCTGCCTCTGCGCTGCCTTTCAGGGAGCAAGCAGACGCCTCCTTGGTCTTTCCAGTGCTGAAGTCAGAGGTGCTCAGACATACTGATGCTGAGGTGATGTCATCCCGCTGTTACTGAAGTCAGCACTCCCTCTTTTTCCTGACTTAGCAAAATCACCACACCGTGAATTCCGAAGGGCAAGTGAAGGGGCTCTGTTGTAGACGGCCGGGCTGTCGCGGAGGCAGAAGGGAGTGTCGAGGGCACAGGGCGCCCCATGTCTGATTTGGAGTTTGACTGGTTACTTAAAGGATCTCATCTCTGGCAGAGATTACAGAGGGGGCTTGTTGTGAGCTTAGCGCAGCAGGCGGGATACTGCCAGGGTTAAGTCTCTGGGAAGCGAGCTGGGCTGTCTCATCCCGTCCTGCTCTGCACAGCAGAGTCCAGACTGAAGGGCCGCTGTTTGGGTGAGGGGCCAGGTAAGGTGGGCGCTCTTCACTGTGTGCAACCTCATCAGCCCCTCTCAAGCTAGGTCTTCTGGTGGTCACCTGGGTCTGGAGAGCCCACGATCTGGCAGCCACCACATGGAGGAAGGGCCTGCAGTACCGGGGCAGGCTGACAGAGCTGGATGGGGATATCACGTCCCCAGATTCCTGCCCCAAGGGGGATTGCTCCCTAGGCAGCCCAGCCATGAGCTGGGGGGGGTCCAGAGCCAGCTAACCCAGAGAAAGCTTTTTGGAATGCATCTCTGAACCCTAAATGCCTTGCGCCCTCTCCAGAGATCCTGGTAATGTGACATCAGACAAAGAGCCTTGAGCTAATCCTTGGGAAACCTGGGTTCTCAGACCCAACTTGACCTCCACCTGGCTTAGCAGCTGAGCCAGGTACTTGCCCTCCCAGGACTGTTTCTTCATTTCTGTGTCATCTCTAAGGCCACCCGACCCCGACCCCGTGTGGCTTCCCAAGATGGGAGCCTGCTGCAGACCTGTCACGTAAAATTAGGAAGAGCCAGTCTCCTCCAGGAAGAATGAGACACACAGGACCAGGTTTCAGTTTTCAGGAAGCTTTTAGAGGCGAAGGCATCAGATCCACTTTGGGGTGACAGTGCCTCATAGCTCTGTGGCCATAAGCCAGTCACCCCAACTATGAGCTTCCCATTCGTTTCTTTAAAAAAAGAGCGAGGAGCATCATGTTATCTTCTGTAATGTCCCCCCTTATCCTCCTTCCAGCAGCCTCGCTCTGTTCTAGGTGCTGAGCCTCCACCTGTGAATGACAGACCCGCCCAGATCAGGGGGCTCTCAATCTGGGGCAGGACCCACAGTAAACCAATCCCTCCCGGCCAGAGGGACAGCATGTGCCTCTGAGCTCCCAGCGCCCAGCACGGCGCTCAACAGAAGTTTGCACAAGGGAGGAAAGAACTAGAAACAGCTTTGGTGGTAGCCAAGTGAGAGAGCCCCTCCCTGGGAACCTGGGGTGCTGTCTCCCCGCTCACTCTGTGACCTGGGCAGAGTGCTCGCCCGCCAGGGCCCCCTTTCCCACATAAGGCGTGCCCTTTGGGGATGCTCGTGTGCTCTTCTGCACCGCCCCCGGGCACCCTCTGGACGTCTGCTGGAGGTGGGACAGGCTGTGGGTCTTTGGTGCTTGGAAGCTGCTGGCTGGCCGGCTGTGGTCCCTCCCCTGAATGTCCCACCAGTCCCCAGCGACTGTTCTCTAAAAGTCACTGCAGTCTGCAGATATTTCAGCAACAACGCTGAAGTACCCAGTTTCAAAGAAATTAGGCCAGAGGAAACTTGGGTCCAAGGGGCCCAAGTCTGTGCGAAATCCACTCCGGGCTGGACAGGCCCTTTGGGCTAGGGCCAGACCTCCCCCTCCTCACTGCTGGTGTTTACTACCTGACAGCCCATCACTCCGCTAATTGTAGGATGAACTCTTCAGAATATTCCAAACCACCCCAGAAGAAAGCAGCTTTAAGAGATTCTGCCAATCAAATGCTTAAAAAGAAAGGAAAAGCCACGCTCACATTTTCCTGGGGCTTAAAGTCTTCTTTCTCTGAACCCACAGTGAGGTCTCCTTCGGGTGCTGCATTAAGCAGCAGAATTCAGTGAGGTGGGGGCAGGAAGATGGGAAGTCTGAACTTACCATTCCTCCAAAGCCCTGGAGTGTTTGTGTGTGTATGTGTGTGTGTGTGTGTGTGTGGGTGGGTGGGGGTGTGTGTGTGAGAGAGAGAGAGTTCTGGAAGCTTTCATCAGAGCCTGAAGGGCTGTGGTATAGAAAGGGGAGGGAAATTTTCTGCATGACTCCAGAGTCCTCAGCAAACATCAAAGAGTAGAAATTAGATAAAAAGCCTAATTAGGTCTCCACATTTTTAACTGACAGTTTGGACTGCCCACAAATAGCGTGGGCTGCCCAGAGAAGTGGTGAGCTCCCCGTCACTGGAGGGTGCAAGCAAGAGTGGGAGGCTGCCTGTCAGGGCCTGCAACAGGGGCTTATGTGTCAAAGAGCAGAGGCCCAAGCCTCCCTCCTAACCCTGAGGATTTCTGCTTCCAGAGCTGGTTGGCTGCTAGCTTCAAAAAATAAGAGGTTTTTGAAAAATTGAGTTTTGTTTCCTTGTGAGTTGAGTACAATGCTAGAAAGGCCTGGCCCCCAGAAGGCATTTATTTCTTCAAATAAAACATTTGACCTGGAAAGGGGCCCCCTGAGAGCACAGCCCCCTATAGCTGTCAGGTGTCCCCGTGAACGGAGGTGCAGGCAGCCGCTCAGCCACGTCTGGCTGTCCTCTGGGGGAGGGAGGGGAATGGCTGGGGGTCTTTGCCTCCTCCCTTCTGGAAGAGTAAGTGCCATTTCGCAGCATACGCTGCTTAGCAAACGCCTCCAAGGGCATCCGTTCAGCACCCAGACCACTGTTCCCTTGCCCTAGACCAGAAGCATCACTGTCCCTTCTTTAGTTCCTTGGGCCATGGGGCCCCCCACTGGGGCGCTGCACCCCCATGCTTACCTGAGGACATGGGGCATTTGGCCTGGTTGACTTGAAGGGGAGTAAGGGAAGGAGCCACCCCATGATTTGGTTCTGACATTGGAGCAGGGAGACTGGGTGGTCGTGGAGGATGGAGGCCACAGGGACGCGAGGAGATTTTCCTATAATGTCCGTCTCCAGCCCCGTCATAGGTGAACAAAGGCAGTTACCATGGGAGCCTGTGTCCCGCTCACCTCCCCCACCCCCAGCCCTTCTCAATCCTGGTTGACTCCGGTCAGGAGCCACTCCTCAAGGTCACTGTCCAGTACCTGGCCTTCCCCCGGAGCCACTCAGCCCTCACTGTCCCTCCCCTTCATGCGCTTTGGTCCAGGGCCCTGGAACAGGACGTCAGCCGTCCTTTGTTGCTCTGAAGGTCGGGTGGCCTCATGAACATTCTGTTCCCACCTGAGGGCCAGGGCCGGTTGGTGGGACTCAGACCCCCAGGTGACAGCTGCAGCAGCCACCCACATGCCTGGCTCTCCCCTGGCTCATCAGGAATGGCTAGCCTTGGCCTTTGGGGAAGACGGGTCAAACTGAATAAGGTGGCTGGAACAAAAGACTAGCCTCACACCAGTGCCTCCCCAAAACTTCTGATCTGGTGAGAGGAAAGCAGAGTCGCAGGACTCCCAGGGGGCCTTCTCTTGCTGGCCTAGTGGGAAGGCTGACCCTCCCCACTCTGGAGCTCTGGCAGGCACCGGGGTCTAGGAGGCAGGGCTGCAGACGCCCTCAGCATCAGCAGGACACCTAAGATGGGGCTCCCTGGGACTCCTGGCCAGGTTAGGCGGGCCTTCCATGGCTACCGTAGTTGCCAGGACACACACACACTGGGCCCCCTGGCAAGCCGGTGTGATTTTAAGCACTCAAAACAGAGATGAAACACGAAACAGAGCCCAGTGTAGACCACGCCTCACCCAGAGCTGCTGGGATCCAGGTAGAGAAGCTGGACACCACCCCCATCCGCTCGTTTCCACTCCTTTTCAAGGCATTGTGGGAAAGCAGGGCGGGGCTCGGGGCGGCCCCCTCGCTGCACCCACAAAATGCTCTTGAGGGGGGTGAGGGCAGCCCCCGCCTTGGCATTCAGAGCTGCTCCAAGGAAATCCTGTGGTCTTTCGAGAGTGGCACTGGCTTGCACTCTACTTATATTCTTATTTAAAAGACTTTTTGAGACCACCGCCACCACCACTCTGCTTCTCTTGGACCGATTGCATCCTCAAGAAGGAAAATGCAAATACCTGAAAAGGGGTGGTGACGTGAGTGTGCTGGTTTTTCTCGCTCGATGCTGACATTTCAGCTCGTGCCATCTCAGACCAATCAACCAACAGCCTCTGGGAAAGGGCGGGAGCTTGTGTGGGGTCCCTGTTCCCTCGCCAGTGTTGGAAGCCACTCCTGGGAGTCTGGTGGGCCTCCAGAAAGCTCTCGCTCTGCTGTGCACATAACCCCTGGCAGGACAAGCGGTCAGCAACTGGATTGAGGGCACTGGGCTTGGAGTCTGAAACACAGGGCACTTGCCACATGCTGGCACCACACCAGGCCCTCTCCTCCCGGCATCTTCAGGAATCCAGCCTCGCTCTGCATCCAGGGGTTGTGGCCTTGAATAAGGCTCCCTTCCTCTCTGGCCCTCTGTGTCCTTATCTATAATATAGGACTGGAAAGTCTGTGGTAGTTTCTGGCATTTTCTTGGGGAGCAGCGTCAGATCTGCAGTGTGTGAGCAGACAGCCTGTGGAGGGGCGGGCAGTGGCTGCCCCGGACTCCGGTGTGAACAGAGCGCCTTCTCCCCCGGGGCTGCTCCCGTCCCTCACCCGGCCACCATGCTGCTGTCCCTAGAAGGCAGAGAAGGCTCTGAGTGAGTGGGTCTGACTTGGGAGTGTGGACAAGGGTGACCTGAGGCCAGAACTTTTGAGGGGCTCATTAGTCAAAAGCACTGGGAGGGGCCATGCCCACTTCCCCCCTTCCCACCATCACACAGCATCCACACCATCCCCTCGTCCATCCTTCCATCCACTCAACAAACATTCCCCAAGAACCTCGGATGTGCCGGGCCTGGTCTAGGTGGTGCACTTACGAAGGCAATTCAGATGCTCCCTGCTCTTACAGGGTGCCAGTCAAGAGGGAGTCAGGGACGGCAGTGACCAGCCATCCAACCCTGGGCATCACGGAAGTCCTCCCTTCCCCTTGGTCGTTAGCAGTAATGAGTAATGATAACGCTTGTAATCGTAATATTGATGATGAGACCCATTGACTGAAGGCTTGTTACACGGAGCACTTTACAAATTCTGTCTCATTAGGCCTCACTGCTCTCCTATGTTTCAGAATTTGTCCCAATTATACAGAGAAAACACCTGAGACCCAGAGGCAATTGTCCAGGAGCTGGCATTTAAACCCAGTTCTGTGGGGCCTAGGGCCCCTGCTCCTAACCTACTCTCTGCCCTCTCTGAGAGAGCGCCAGGCCTTTCCCCTGCTGTCGGTGGGTCCCTGTAACACATGAGCCACCAGCAGTGGCCAGGGTGCACACAGCCTGCGTCCTGATAACCCCGATGCACCAACTCAGCAGCTCTGTCATTGTCCCCAAGAGTGACAAGCTGAGGAGACAGGCTTTCCTTTAGCTACCATCACAATCCCGGGGTCTTGACCACAGAAATTCCACCAGGAGGAGGCTTACGTATCTTTGTCCAAAGCATTCGGGGCACTGGTTTGCCTTGAATGGTCCCAGCAACTCAGGTGTAGACCAGGCTCTGGGAAAGGCTGCAGGTCTGGTCATCAGCCCCCATCCAGGGTGGGGCCCCTGGCTCATGGGTGCCAGGGGAATCCTTCACCCTCTCTAAGGCCTGCTGTGGTGGGCAGGGGCCCGGGCTCTGGGCTGGGCAGAGCTGGATTCAGTCAGTGGTGGCTTTCAACTTTGTTCTTGTTTCTTAAATATTTGGTGTCTGTGCGTTTATTCCTTCTGCCCTGATGACTGTCTGCCTGCTCGGCACCAGGCCTAGCAGTGCAGGTATGACCACTGCTTACCCAGTGCCTGCCCCCCTGACACTCACAGCAAAGCCTAGTAGGGACACAGCAATGGAGATAAGCCCCTGACTAATGTGGCACCTGTTTCACAGGACAGTTATGAAAGCACTTTGCAATCAGGAAAATGTACGGTACGTTGGTTATAATCCTTTACACACTAAAGATGAGTAGATCCTGATGGATCCAAGCATTTGTCCTTGCAGGATCATTTGTGTTTTGGGAAGAGCCTCCTGACCACACTGCCCCTGGCCCTCCACCCCCGCGCCCTGCAGTGGTGTGGTGGTGGAGTTTCCATCCCGGGATGGGACAGGAAGATCTTTAACTGCTCCAGTCCCACCCCTGACCCCAGACTTACTCCCTGACCTGGGCTTGGTGGGGCCCAGCAGCCTCTACATAACCCAGGCCAGCACTCTGACCCGGGGTCCGCAGCAGCAGCCAGGCCCCAGCGTGGAAAGCACAGGGAATTGTTCATCTCCATCCTGCTGCCAGGATGTTTGATTTCCAAAGCATTAGGCTTGGGAAAAAGCAGCAGCCGTATGGAGAGAGACCACTTGTTTGCCTGGTCCCACCGGAGCGGGGCCACGTGACTTCTTTTCTAGCGATCACTCAGCTTTGGGAAGGATGCTTCCTTGCAGAGATGTTATCTCCCTGTACCTGTACTCCTAGGGGGACCAGCAGGGGTCTGCGACATGGCCTTGAACCCATGTTCAAGGGCTGACTTGGCACTTGGTCAGAGCACCACGGGGATGCCTAAAATCCCCAAGGGGCTGTTGTCCTGCAGCCCTGCTGTTGGTCTCCTGGGAGCATGGGCAGGGGTGCTCATCAGAGCCAGGGCTGCATTAGGAAGCCTTCCTTGGGTACTTGAGCCTGCACAGGGCTTCTGCACGGGTGCCCTCAGCATGTGGCAAGGTGTTTAGTCCTTGGGCAGCAATTATCACACACACACAAAAAGACATGAATGAGGAAGATGCTAATTGTCCTCAGACTAGCCAAGTCCATTTTGTCTCATTTGAAATAACAGGTTTAATTTCATCCCTTATTTCCAATTTGGTGCATCACCAAGATCTTATTTGTACAAAACACCTGATTATAATAATTACAAGCTTGGGAAACTGCCTTCACTTGTGTCTGAAGAAAGGAACTAATGAGTTACCTCCTCAGTGATTCCCGTCTTCCCTGAAGGCCAGCCCTAGCTGGCTCCAGAGATGGCAGGGCAGGGCAAGGTGGGGGCCCATTTGCACATCCCCTCCAAGAGAAAGAGAGCGGGCCCAGCGTTAGGAGCCCGGACTGCAGAGTTCACATCTCAGCTCTGCCACTTACTTCCTGCTTCTTGCCCATACCTGTGTCCCCAGCACATGGCTGGGATCTGGGCAATCACTCAGTGAGTCTTTGTGCTTTTGATATTGGGCGTGGGGTGGTTATTAAGGTAATGAAATATATCAGTCATCGAAATCTCTGTCTCTTGCCAGCCTTAGGGCTGAAGGCAGGAGCCATGTGCCTCCAAGTATCACCGCCTAAGAGGGGGCATGGTGGCCTGGGCTTTGAGGGGAATGGGGATCGTCAGGGCTTTGGGCAGATGGACCAGAGCTCCAGCAGGAGGGTCCAGGCTGAGACTGACTAAGCTTGGGGAGGTGGGAGGGGGCTGGGGGCTGCATCCTGCAGAAGTACATGGACTGACAAATCAGCTGGGGTGAACCAAGAGATCATACTGGGAGAACGCTGGATCCAGCTGGGGTGAGAACAGCGAAATGCCAGCCTCGAGAGTTAGGCCTTTGATCTTTGGAGAAGAGAGGAAGCAGAATGAAAGGACATCTGGGTTCTAGGGCATAAGAGCACATCGAAGCCAGGGAAGGCCTCTCCCACCTTAGAGGGCCTTGGGAGGTGTGTCAGTCCTGATGGTCAGGCATGTCCAGGTCCCAGCCCACCTCCAGCCAAGCTGCCCGCAATGCTGGCACCAAGCTATGACTCAGACCCCAGCTGGAGCTTGCTCTGGCTGATCTCCTTGTGTGACTGATTTCTGAGCTGCTCTTGGCTCACTGGGGCACTGGGGAGAGACCGATTTTTCATTCCCTTGCCAAGCCTGAGCTGGCAGCCTCTGGCAAGTCTGTGATGTCTCCCTGAGCCACTCCAGCTTTAGGAATTAATTCCACTAAACAGATTGCTCAGGAAGCTTCAAGGTCATCTGGAAATGGTAGCCTGTTCCTACATTTGGAATATAAATCCAGGAATGGGCTGGAAATTTCCAAGCCCACAAGAACCCTGGAACACTACCGAATCACAAAGGCTCTTAGCTGCCCAGTGCTGAGGGTAATGGGTTCCTGCAGGTGTTTTGGGGGGTGCCCGTGGCCCTGCCATGTACCCTGGAACCCCCCATATAGGGTAGATTCAGCAGTCTACCACTTTGTAAACAAAATTCCTGGCAAAAGGACTAATGTCCTTGTCCCCACTTCAGCAGGATAAAAACAGGTCATTGCCACCGAGAGCAGTGATCTCCAGGCCTCGCTGGTCCAAGGCCCTGGTCCTCCTGAGTCTCCATGTCTCATTGGTCCACTTTCTGGCTAACAGGACCCCCTCCCCAACCTACCCAGTGCTTTGGCATCTGCAGCCATCCCGAGCCTCAAGATCACAAAGGGAGACAAGGAGCCTCCCAGTCGTTGAGTGAATATACTGGATGCTCCCAAACAGCAGGAAAAAAAAGGAGAAAAGCTGTGCCCTGGAGAGGAGCCATCTCCCCATCATAACCGTGGGAAGGAGCGACGGAGCCAGCCGTCAGTGGTTGGAGAAAATGGAAAGGAGAGACAGCAGGGCAGGTTCCTGTTTGCTGTTGCTCAGATGTAACTGGGTTAGTGCCTGAGGGGAACCTGGCTTGTCTCTTAAAGTGACAGAGGAAGCAGCGAGCGGGTGAGAAGCCATGGTGCGGAGAACCCGGCTTTGGGCTCAGGCAGACCTGGGCTGGCCTTCATTGGCCCTGTGACCTTGGGCTGGAAGCCTGGCCTTTCTGAACCTGTCTCCTTGTATGTAAAGTGGCGGTGATACGAGGTGAGCCAAGTCCAAGCACCGAGCATAGTGCCCAATGGGGCTGCTTCTACAGCCGCAGAGCCAGTGGGACCTAAGTTATGTTCTCCACCTGCACCAAGTAACCAAGCACGCCTCTTTCTGGCTTACCAGGCGGCTTGTGCCCATCACCATTTGCCAAACACACAATCTGTGTCTCCCTGCCTGGTAGAGCCACTCAGAAAAGGTGTGTGTGTTCAACAGTTTGATGCACTGAGAAAGTCTTGCCTCGAAGGAACACGATGGGGCCCCTTCTGCAACCTCTAAATGCTGCTGTTTGCTGCCACTACCCAGACTCCCCTCCCTACTCTTATTTCCCTGTTGACTAAATCAGAATGTTCTAGAGTAAGTGCAGGCTGGTAACCTCCCCTGGGAGAAAGGCATCAGGAGCTCATTAGCCCTCACCTCCTAGGAAAGCGACCCCATTCTTCCCGCCTGACCTCTGAGGTTGGGAAGCGAGGGTGTCCAGCTATCAGATTTTCTCTAAAGGAGGGCCGGAGTTGGGGGCACGCCCCCCGAGGACATGGATGTGATTACCCACTACCCCACTCTGCACCCCATGACCAAATGGCCCTCAAGGGAAGCTCTAAGAGTTGGGAGACATGGGTTCCAGCCCAGCCCTGCGGGAGCCCGCTGGATGCCCTGGTCAAGAGACCAAGCCTCTTGGAGACCTGCAGGGTGGGAGCAGGAGGACCCAGTGCGTGGGTACATTTCCCACCACGTAACAGGTGCTCCCCAGCCATGGGCTCTTTCCCGCAGCAGGAACAGCAGGCCTTGCACGCAGGTGCTGGTGCGTCCCAGCCACGCCTGTGATGAAACTGCACAGGGGTCCCCGGGTGAAGTAAGCACCCAGAGCAGTGCCCTCTGTGTCGTGAACACTGCTAGCACTCGCTGCTACTGTTAACATTCCTCCTGCCAGGGAGCCCGGGTCCACACTGAACGTCTGCCCCTGATTTCGGTTCACAGTTCCCTTATCCCTCCTGGGTGGATAGGGAGTGGGTGCTCTGGGGAGACAGCTGTGCGGAGAAAACCCCGTGGAGACGGGAAGTGCTTCCCCAAGGTGGCCTCATGTGCAAACAGGTAGGGGTGGGGGGCTTTCACCGGTGGTCCCTGCGAACCTGACCCTGACCAGCCTGGAAAGGCCACTGAAACCCAGCAGTTCTCACTGCAGTCTGAGGAGAGCACATTCCAGAAGCCAGGGTAGTCCTAATTGTGAGCACCAACTTCTGCTCTCTCTCTTGTTCTGAAGCTTCAAGGGGGAGCCACCCCCCTGCCTGGCCCTGGTTCCCCTCTGGGAGCCCCCAGCTCTGCAGGCTCAATCCAGGGCCTGGTCCTACCCAAGGACTCCAGCGTGGACAGTGTTAAGGCGTGTGTAGATGTTAATAAAAAGGGAACCATACGATGTTCCCTCTCAGTTCTCCTCTCAGAGAGGGTGGGCCTGACCTTGAAGTCTGCTGTCCCCGCAGCCTCCGTCAGCCTGAGGCCTCCTCCTCTTCACTGAGGGAGGCTCCCCGAACTGCCCCTCCTCCCGGCTGGGGTGTGGGTCTCCCAGGCCGTCACCCCTCTGACCACGAGCTCCTCCCGTGTCAGCCCCATGGCTCCTGTGCCGGGCGCTCACGGGTGCCGGTGACTCTCGGTGCTCCTCTGGCCTCAGACACCACCCCCAGGGCCACACGCTGGGGCGAGGGCAGCTGGACAGCCCTCAGGCCTGGACACTGCCTGCTGAAGGCACCCCGGACCCCTCGGAGCTCATCTTGCAGGCCAGCGCTCTTCTGAGTGGGCCTGCCGGCGCCGGTGCTCATGGTGCCCATGACTTGTGGCTCTGGCAGCAGCCGGCCCTCTGGCGGCAAGTTTGTGCCCCTGTGCTGCCCCCTTGGTGAAGGGCAGGCTTGAGAAAACTGGGGAAACCTCACCTGAGGTTGGGAGGTTTGGCTGAGAGCTGAAGGACCAGCGGGCCAGGCCGCATTCTTGGGCAGGAAGACTAAACACTGTAACGATGTCAGGCTTCTTCACACACTGAGCTTTAATGCAAGTACAACTCCCAGAGGGAATCCGCAAAATGGTTTTTAAATTCACCTGGAATAGTACAGGGCAAGACCGTCAGAAAATATACTAACAGCAGAGAGCAGTGAGGAAAGGCTCTGATCCCACCTGTTGAATCCTGATGTGGAAGAAGGAAATCCAAATAGCCCAGGGCTGATGTGAAAGGGAGGTGCTGTGCTTACTGGAAAATTCAAGGAGGCCCCATCTCGTGGAATAATTCACTGTGTGACAGAGGCAGTGCCTTGCAAGAGCGAGGGGAGGGTGAGTAGCTGGTTTGTGTCCAGCCAAGTAGAGGGGATCCACTGAGGTTCCTGTCTGCCCGAAGGCGGACAACGACAGGGAGAGGGCAGATCACAAAAAATGGAATCCAAGGTGTGTCAGTTCTTTGAAAGGATAACTGTCTAAGCTTTGAAGCAACCAATAAATAAACAAGGATCAATGAATTCAATTTTAAAAACTAAAACCTTTTGTTAGGAGAAAAAAGAATCTCAAAAGTCAAAAACAGATTCGACAATTATGATAGCAGGTGAATGTCTTCTAATAGGCATGAGAGATACTTAACCTCAATTGTTGCTGAAGAAATACAGCTTTCCATAAGGAGAGACAATCTGCTCTAACAAAAGTAGTAAAACTAAAGAGGAAGGACAGCGGGGGACCAACCACTGAAACTCTGTAAATGGCTAAAAATGTGACACAGCCCTTTGGGGACTTAATTTGCAAAATTTTGGAGAACCCTAAAGAATCTTGTTCTCTGACCCAGTAATGCCCCTTTGGGGAAATCTGCCCTTAAAGGAAGACCCTCCAAATGGTCGTCAAGCTGGTTCCACTGAGCCTCGTCCAGGGCCTCTGAGGAGCCCACAGGGAACTCTGGGCCCCTCCCCCATTGTCTACCCCCAGCAGTTCCTTTTTGTCTATTTGTACCCACAATATGTGGCTGTTCTCACTAAGATTCCATTTAACCAAAGGTTTCCAGGGCTGTAAAAATGATTTGAAATCCATTCGTCTAAAAGAGTGAAGAGGCGCTGTCTGGAAAGATGTTCTTCATGGGGTGATTTATAGCAGAAGAGAGATTGGGTACAGTCTAAATGTCCCCACCGTGAGGGAGAGGTTGAGTAAATGAGAGTCTGTCTGTTGGATGAAACAGTACAAACCCATCAGTTGTGGAGATGTACAACTTGGAAACATTTGGGGAACCAACATAGACACCATGATTAAAACTGTAAAATGACAGCTGTGCTGAGGCCGAGCCTGGGCTGAGCAGGGGACAGTGAGATCAGGGGCATCAGGACAATGAGCAAGTAGAAAATTTCTGTTCTAATTGTTATACTAATGCCACAAATGGTATTTCTTTAGTTTAAAAAAAAAAAGATGGCAGACACTCTTCTGTGCAGGCAGGTGTTAGCGGTTACCCACAGGACGCCGTGAGTCAGTACAGACCGTGGCTGTTCCTGCGTGGTTCATTCCTGAGTGAAACATTTGAAATTGCCATTTTAATGGTTCAAAAATGGCTGAACATTGGTAACTTCATATGGTTCAAGTGATTCTTTTGACTCTGAATCCTGAGTGCAGGAAGAACTTGATCTTACCATGTGCCCAGCCCAGCGGAGACTTATGCCTACCTGCGAGGAACGTGCTGGAACTCCAGGACAGCTGGAAGTCCAGAGCGGTCATCTCTCTGACTGTCTCTGTCTGTCTCTGCAGGCCCTGATCCTTCATCAGCTGGGCCGCTACAGTCTGGCCGAGAAGATCCTCCGGGACGCGGTACAGGTGAACTCCACAGCCCACGAGGTCTGGAACGGACTCGGGGAGGTCCTCCAAGCCCAGGGGAACGACGCGGCGGCCACCGAGTGCTTCCTGACGGCCCTGGAGCTGGAGGCCAGCAGCCCCGCGGTGCCCTTCACCATCATCCCCCGCGTGCTCTGAGCAGCACCGCCACCCTCGCTGCAGCTTAGGCCGAGGGGGCCCTGCCTGGGTGCCGAGGGACCAGACGAGTCTGCCACACGGAGGCCCCGATGAATGTGCGATTTACCGCAGTGAACTAACCAAACCAACCCCCGATCATCGCTCTCCACGTGCATTTCTGTTGTTCTTGCCAGCCCAATGATAGTTTTTGAATCTGACATTGTTCAAAATGGATTATGTGCCATATTTTGTTAGTTGACATCTGAGTTTTCAGTAAAATTATGGAATTAATCAGCAAATGTAGAAGAATATATTCAAAGTTAAAATTCAGTGGCAGAACAGATTATTTTTATCAGAGCTGTAAAGAAAACTGTTCTCTCCTCCCCTCACCACTCCTGCCCTACCCTTGGCCCAGAAACCAAATGTGAATTTTCTGTTTTCCACCTCAGTTCTAGTCTAAGCCAGGACACCAGCTGACAATTTCTTGGTTTTGTTGTCAATAATTGTACCATGTGATAAATTACTATCCTCACTTAGAACAAAGCCTGAGTCCAAGAATATTTATATTTTACCAATATATGCCTGTTACAAGAGAAGGAAATATGAGTTATTTAAGTTTAACTTTTTTATGTGAATTCAGAGTTTATTTATCGATGGAAATATGTACAAAGAAGCTTCAAATGGAATATTTACCGACATTCCTTATACATGACAGACACTTGGCTAAATGGAAAGATGATGTTAATAATAAAATGATTTTTAAATGGACCTATGGCTTGTGTTATTTATGAAAGGCCACAGACCCGAGAGAGGATGAGACTCAGTTCCTGGGGTTGGGAGCTAGCGGCACCTGGGGACCGCCCTGGACGGGTCAGCCCTCGGCACTGGGAGGTCCAGCTCTGATTTTAGTGTGGGAATTCACCTTTCTCATCTCTCCCCATGTTGTTTGGGATTGGAGTGTGCGACTCAGGCCTGGCCAATCAGCATCCAGCATTCACTGGACGCAGAGGATCAGGAATGAGCATGTGACCTGAAGTGGTCCAGTTGGAGCTGCAAGGAAAGGCTCTTGCTCGCCTGCTGGACTTAAACCTGATTGGTGAGGCTGGAACTTCAGCCGCCCTCCTGCCACCATGAAGAGAGGGCGTATGAAGGTGTTGGGGCCAAACGTGAAGCCAAAGACTCAGGCCAGCAGAGTGCATGGTAAAGATCAAGAACCAGAGTGAACCTGAGCAGGCCTCCCCAACCCCCCGAGCTGGCCGGCTTAGCAAGCATGCGGCAGGGGGCCCCACTTTGCCAGGACCCAGGGAAAGGTAGGGGGCCTAAGCTCTGATCTTAGGCGCCCTAGGTCTTGAGGTCTCCACTCAGAGTGGGTACAACCTCCCTAACTCACTGGCGAGGGAGCATCTGTTGTCTGGGGAGACGCTGCAGGCAAGAGCTCACTATAGGCAGAGCACGTAGGCATCCCAGCCTCAGCACTGGCCCTGCCAGGCGGCATCTGGAGCTGTAGGTGGTCACAAGTCATGGAATTTGAGACATAAGACACCAGCAGGAAAGGGCAGGTCTAGATGGGGTAGCAGTTAGCCCTGGCTAAGGGGTGCAAGAGTGTGGGGTGAGACCTACCCAGATCAAGACTGGGAAGGCAGAGGCCAGGGCTACCCAAGGATAATGGGATAATGGTCCAGGTACCATACTAACCACTATCTCCCAGGCTGGCCCTGGGCCAGGACCTTGCCTCAGAAAATCCTGTGCACATCAGCCTCTGCAAGGGTGCTGGTGATGGCTCTCATCTGCCTGTCCACCACCTGCCCCTCCATAGTGTCCCATCTCCCTCGGGAGAACCCACTCTCCTTCCATATGGCTCATGGATGAACATATGGGCTCAACCTTTCCAGCCAGAACTTTACAGCCCCCAATTTCAGTGACGGGTTCAGGTTTGGACATGTGACCCAAGCTTGGCCAATGGGAGGCCCCTCTAGGACTTGTGTAATGGAAATATTAGAAAAAAAGCCTCTTTCTTTTACATTTGATGTCCTAATAGGATGCCAGCCTGGGTCAGCTGGTGGCCATTTGGCACTAGGTGGGATGATCTGCCTGAGAATGATGCCAACTCAGGAAAAGAGAGTGAGGAGACAGAGAGACTGGTCCCAGGATCGTCACTGTACTACTGGAACCCTAAGACTTTCTCATCCTGGAGCCGATATATTTCCCTGTTTCGCTTAGAGCAAGCAGAGTGGGTTGCTTTCACTTATGCCTGAAAGGGGCCAGAGAAATGCGGGAAGTACCACCATCCTCATCACTCCCCACTGGGAACTCTTCCTGAACACTTGGTCCTCCTCCTTAATCCAGCCCAGCCCCCTCACATTCTGTCTTTTAGTAAATCCTGTCATTTCTACCCAAATCACATCTCACATCTCTCCACCTCTCCCACCACCATGGTCCCAGCCCCACCACCACTTGCTGGACCATTGCAGTGTTCTCCCTGCTTCTACCTTGTCCCCTGCCATCCACTCTGACAGTCCTGAGTGTCCTCTTAAAAGTGAGGGTTGGATCAGGCCTCTGCCCTCTCAACCCCCATCACGGCTTTCCCCTCTCACCTGGAACCAGGCTCCATACTCCAGGGGCCCTGTGGAGGCCCCAGCCAGCCTCTCCTCCTTTCCCTGCTCACCCTCTGCTCTGGCCTTCCTCCTAGTCCTCTAGCCTGTGAGCCTTCCTAAGGCCCTGCCAAATAAATGAAGGATGGGTCAGGCCAGGCCTGAGTCACATGCTCTCATCCCAGACAACAGGGGGAGCGTTGGAAAAGGTAAATTCCCACATTAAAATCAGGGCTGAACCTCCTAGTGCCAAGGGAGAGTGGAGTCTCATAGGTCAAGTGAAGACCAAAGTTCAAGGAGGAAAGAGTAGTTGGTTGGCTGTGTTCAATGCCTCAGTGGTCTAGTAGAGCAAGCTGAGGAACTGATCCTTGGTTTTGCCAATGCAGAGATCAGCAATGATCTTGACAAGACCTGTGCTATGAATTGAACTGTGTCCCCTCCCAAGTTCATGTGTTGGAGCCCTAGTCCCCAATGTGTCTGAATTTGAAGATGGAACTTCAAAAGAAGTAATTAAGGTTAAATGAGGTCATGAGGGTGGGGCCCTGATCTGATAGGATTAGTGTCCCTCTAAGAAGAGACATCAGAGAGCTCACTCTTTCTCCCTTCACCATGTGAGCACAGAGCCACAAAGCAGCCGTCAACAAGCCAGGGAGAGAACACTCACCATAACATGAATCTGCTGGAATCTTGATCTTGGACATCCAGCCTCCAGAGCTGTGAGATGATTAAATTCTGTTGTTTAAGTCACCCAGTTTATGGTTATTTTTGTTACGGCAGCTCTTGCTGACCAAGACAAGTTGTCTGGACAGAGTGGTGGAACAAAGCCAGGTTGAAGTGGGTTCAAGAATGGAAAAAAGGATTGGAATACAGATGGCTCTTTCAAGCATATCATGGCAGAGGGCACTGAGAAGGCAGGGGAGCAAGTGGGGCAGGTTTGTTTTTAACAGGCAGCAGGAGCCTCATTCTGGAGAGGCAGAGAGGCCATGGGATGCCTCAGCTAGGAGCCCAGGTGGTTTCGCAGGTAGGGCACCTGGGTCCTGATGCCAGTGAATGTCGGGGTTCTCCTCCCAAGTTGGAGGGGAATGAGAGGGCAAGTGGGCCAGGGAATGGAGGAGGAAGAAGCAAGGGGAGAAGGGAGGCCCCTCTTTAAATGTTTCCAGCCCAACCCCCCATGCCACCAGTGGCAAAGAAGGATGTTGAGGACAGGGCCAGGTTGGGGCCCTGGGGGCAGGTCCTGGGCTCAAAGAACTAGGGAGGGCAGCCAGCCAAGGATCTCCCCAGGTAGGAATCAAGACCTCTAGTCCCCTGTCCCTCTTACCTGTCCTCATGGCCCAACAGAGGGCATGTGTGTGTGTGTGTACATCTGTGACCACATGGAATAGTCCCCAGACTCCTCCAGGTGGTCACCCAGAGCTTCTTTGTGATTACGTGGTCACCCTTGGATGCCCCATCCCACCTGCCCCCAGGAAGTCCCACCTCTGCCAGGTTCCCTCCCCATGTTCCCTGGAGGTCTCTGCCCTCCACCTTGTCCATTCTGGGCATGGTTCACAGCCTCTCACCCCCACCCAGCCATGGCCCCAGCCCAGCAGCTCTTCCCCAGTTCCCCTAGTATAGCCAATGCAGGGTAGGAGGGGCAGCACTGCTCAGCTGAAGGCTTGGGGGCAGCAGAAGGGGATTTCAAGGCAAGACCAGGTACTCAGTGCCCTGCCATTTCCTTCTTCAACCCCCTCCCAGCCTCCCTCCAGGGAGCCTCTCCCCACATAGCCTCCTCTCTCTTTATCCACCCATCTCCCTTCTGCCCTCCTCCCCCCGCCACAGCTTCTCATGGCCGGCAGAGTGGACATTGTCCAATTGGGAGGCATCAACCATGCTGTAGAATCGTCACTAGCCCGTTCAGGCCTCCTCTGGTCCCTCCCTGACCCTCCCTCTGGTTTCTCTCCCCCTGGTTCATCTCCCTCCTGTCTGCTCTGGAAGCATCCACATGCTGGACCAAAATCCCCTGAGATAGTGTTCAGGTCTCGTCCAGGGGGAGACAGGCAGGCCATACTGGGCCATGAGGGCCCCAGGCCCCACCGCATGCACACACACAAGCGGACGGCTGGTTCCCAGGAGACTGACCCTCAGAACTGCCACCACTCCCACCACCCGCCTTCCTCCCACACTCGTGGTCAACTCATTTCCTGCTGCCCTCGCCCACGCCATGGCCGGATGGGACCAGGAAAAGGACATCCTGCAAATGTCTCAGGCAGCAGGGGCTCCTCCAGATGGTCTTTAGGGGCCAGGCCAAGACCCCCTACTCAAGGCCATACCCTGGGGGACCCATTCCAGCTCTGCACTTACCTAGGTCACTGTCCCTCTCTGAGCCTCAAGGTCTTATGAGGACAGGCATTCCTGCCCGGCCTGTCCTACGGGCTGAGATGTAAGTCAGCAGACAGCTGTAGGGGTTGTGGGGTGCCAGGAAAGGGCCACCCGTCCACAGGGCCACCACATGGGGACAGGCTGCAGCCAGACTCCTCCTGGAGGCTCAGGCCCAGAGTGGGGCCAATGGTGGGGAGGTGGCAGCCAGGTGGAGAGTGCCCTCTACCCCTCTGCCTGCAGCAGGAGCTCCAGCTGGGCCGCCCACAGCCTCCAAGGCCCTCCCTGCCTCCTATATCTTCTGTTGGTTGACCCCTGGCCCCCTGAGGACAATAGGGTTTCCTGGTGACCACTGGGCTGTGAGTCACACAGATCTGGCTGGAATCCCAGCCCTGCCTGATCACATCACCTCCAATGGAGCAGGGCCTCCAGCTGTGGTCTCAATGTGGGGGTGACACTTCCCCCACAGAGGGCTGTTGGGCCTGTTAATACAACCTCAGTGAAATGCAGTCAGGGACGTCCCTCTTTCTCCCCTGGAGCGCAAGGCAGGCGGTGAGGGGCCCTGGAGCAGGGCGGGGAGGGACATGCTGGCTACCTTCCCCCTCTTCCCACACAGAACTATTTGCAGCCGAGCTGGAAGTCACACAGTGATTCCCACTGCGCTTCACTCACGTCCTTCTCTGCCTGGAGGAGGAAGTGAGGGGCCTGGCTGGGGTCCCGCCTGCCCACAGGGCCAGGTCAGCAAAGGTGCAGCTGGTGGCCTCTCCTCACCTTTGCCTCCTGGGTCCAGGTGGGAGGAGAGACCCAGCCCTGCATGCACGCATTGCAGAGCTCATGTCTGCAGCTGCCTGAGGCAGAGGCTGTGCCCAACGGTTTGGGCGGTGGGGCCAGCTGGCTGGAGGTTGAATCTAGACCTGGACACTCACTCTCTGAGAAACAAACCTTAGGGAGGGTCACTAGTTCTGAGTCTCAGTTTCTGTATCTGTCAAATGGGCAGAACAAGGCCACTGCAAAGATTCAGAGTGTGTATTGGTGGGAATGTAGTTGATGTAGCCCTTATGGAAAACAGTATGGAGATCCCTTAAAAAAATAAAAAAAGACTACCCATATAATCCAGCAATCCCACTCCTGGGCATGTATCCTGAGAAAACTCTAATTTGAAAAGATACATACACCCCAATGTTCACAGCAGCACTATTTACAATAGCCAAGACATGGAAATAACCTACATGTCCATCGACAGATGACTGGATAAAAAAGTTGTGGTATATATATACAATGGAATACTACTCAGCCATAAAAAAGAATGAAATAATTCCATTTGCTGCAACATAGATGGACCTGGAGATCATCATTCTAAGTGAAGTAAGCCAACAAAAAAACCCGAAAAATACCATATGATATCACTTATATGTGGAATCTAAAAAAAAAGACAGAAATAAACTTATTCACAAAGTAGACAGAGACTCACAGACATAGAAAATAAACTTATGCTTACTAGGGAGAAGCAGGTGGGAAGGGATAAATTAAGAGCTTGGGATTTCCAGATGCTAATTTCTATATATAAAATAGATAAACAACAAGTACAGCACAGGGAACTATAGCCAATATCTTGTCATAACCTATAATGAAAAAGAATATGAAAACGAATATATGTATATATATGGATGACTGAAACATTATGCTGTACATCAGAAATTTACACAACATAGTAAACTGACTATACTTCAATGAAAAATTTAAAGAAAGAAAAAGGATTCAGACTGTGTGTGGAACAAGCCCAACACTCAGCAGGCATATGAGCTCCATCAATGGTGCCTGTTTTAACAACTTTCTCACCACTGTGTTTGTCATTACGCTCCGGCTAGAGCCTAGCCTGGTCCTCCCACACATCACCCCCAGGGCCACGGCAGGAAGGAGGGGATTCCAGCCTGATCTTCAGCCCCACCCCCAGCCCCAGCTAGGGGGAAGGCAGACCCTCCAGGTCTCCCGAGGCTTCCTGGGCACCCAGCCTGGTGTGGAACTGGGTCTCAGCAGTAACCTTCTCTGTTAGCTGCCAAGTTTCAAGCACATCCTGTGGCCTAGGGAGGTTACAGTCTAGGTTGAGATTTGGGAGACAGACAGCAAACAGAGGGATAAATAAAATAACATTACCGGATCCATGGCACTGCTGGGAGCAAGTTTTAAGTGATGGGTAGGGTGCTACTTTAGATTGGGGGGTCAGGAGACACCTCTCTGAGGTAGTGACATTGAGTGACAGGAAGGTACCAGCGTGAAGAGATGGAGGAATCTGGGGTTCTCTGCCTGAAAGGGGATCATGTGTGGACTTCCTGAGAGCAAAGCATGGCCAAGGAGCCTGTGGTCCTGCCACCTCCTTATATAGATACCTGGGCCAGGCCAGGGTGCCAAAGAGGGCCTGTCCTCTAATTGTCTGCAAGGCCCTGACGATCTGACCATGTGAAGAGGAAAAAGCATTCCCTAAGCTGAAAAGACGTGACTAACTTTAAATCTTCTCAAGGTTTTTTTTGTCCAACATGATTGTTCAAAGTTTACTAAGTTAATTTTTACAAATATTTTCATTTAGCCAACCGTGGTCTTTAAAACAATAGAATTAATTAAGAAACTGGATAGAACTCAAAAACCCTAAGACTCTTCAGTAGCATGTTTTGAATTCTCTGGCTTTAAACTTATAAAGAATTTTTACAAACTTCACCTTCTCGCATTTAACATCCTGAACCTGAGCGGCTCCTGTCTACACTGGCAGGTGCACATGGCTCTATGTGGAAACAAAGCCGGTTCACCCATAGCCCTGCCTTTTTTTAAAATCACAAGCAGCTTTTCCTTTTCTTTTGTGATTATAAAATACATAACCAACTGTGTCAGTTTCCTATTGCTGATTATTCCATAGCCAATGGCCATAAGCTGAGTGGCTTGAAACATCAGACATTTGGGGGTGGGGAGGGTATAGCTCAGTGGTAGAGCGTGTGCTTAGCATGCACGAGGTCCTGGGTTCAATCCCAGTACCTCCATTAAAATATAAATAAACCTAATTATAAATAAAACATAGATAAACCTAATTATAAATAAAATATAAATAAACCTAATTACCTCATCCCCCCACCAAAACAACAACGAAGTCACACTTACTCTATTAGCGTTCTAAAGTCAGAAGTCTGAAATTGGTTTCATGGGCAAAAATCAAAGAGGTGGTAGGGGTGTGTTCCTTCTGGAGGCTTGAAGGGCAAATCCATTCCTTGCCTTTTCAGCTTCTAGACGCTGCCCACATTCCTTGGTTCATGGCGCCTTCCTCCATCCTCAAAGCCAGCAGTGAATGAATCTGACCTCTCACCTTCCTCACCACATCGCCTTCTCTGACCCTGACTCCCACCTCCCTCTTTCCCATGTAAGGACCTTATGATTACTTTAGGCCCAAGAGCATAATCCAGGATCACCTCTCCTTCTCAAGAGCCTGAACTTAATTGCATCTGCGAAGTCCCTTTTGCAATATAAGGTGGCAAATTCACAGGTTCCAAAGATCAGGACACAGACATGTCTAGGGGGCCATTATTCTGCCGACCACTCCCACCACAAACAGTTTCAGAAATACAAAGATTAAGGTCATTAAATTCTACCAACTAGTGTTCACCTTCTCAGCATTTTGGCCTATTGCCTTCCAGCGTTTTCCTATGAGTGTATGTTTTTAATGAAGTAAAATCAAACTATATGTAACACTTTATAGACCTTTTGACTTCATATTTCCTTTGTCATTAAACTCTATGGACAATTAAAGACAGGGTAACCTTTCATCACATGAGTGCCCTGTAAATTGCTTAACCCTTATTATTTAACCACATCCCTTACTGTCAGCCATTTAGGTTATCTCACACCATCACACCACACACAATGGAATAATTCACACTAGCTCCACCTCTCATGCACCAGGCACCAGGTTCTAAGCCGTCTGCATGTACGAACTCACCTAACCCTTGTGACAGCCCTATGAGGTAGATGCAATGACTACAGATACTGGTATGGATGAGGGATGAAGACTTCACGGAAAATGAAGAAACTTGCCCACAGTTGGGTGATTCTTTGGTAGGATTCAAACCCAGATCATCTGACTCCAGGAGCCCCACTCTTAGCCACTCACATACCCATTCTCCCCAGCATCTCTGATGATCTATCTTAGGGTGGACTTCTAGGAGAAATGTCCATTTGTGCAGGAACCACACCACAAACTATCTGTGGGTTATCTCATTCCACCCTCACGATTCTACACGGTGGTCTGCAAACTGAACAGAGCCCAGCTGGTCGACTCGAGTTGCTAGATTCTGTCTGGTGGCTCTGCATGGAGGTCAATTGTTAGTGGTAGTAAGCTCTGTGGGACTCCCCCCAACAACAAGCTCAGCTTGCCAGTTGGTGCCGCAGGGCATATGAGGTGCACACAGAGGGTGATGTCAGCAAGCAGGTGCCAAAGCAGGGACCCAGTCTGGGCTGGGTGGGGTCTCCGATCTCTGGCATCTCAGGCACTAAGAAACTCTTCCGTGAAAGGTCTGCTAGGGCGGATGCAACAGAATTCTAACAGCAGGATTCAGCTTCCCTTCTGGTCAGACCAGGCAACAAAATCCTCAAAGGTATCTGGACACAGAGCTGGATCTCGCTTTGGTCCTGGGGTGCTCCTGGAGGGCTAGAGGCTCCTGGCACGGTGGAGACACCTGTACACTATTGCCAGCTAGTCCACACTAATTGTGGATTATTCCTCACTTCAACACAATTCAAAAAAAAAAAAAGCATTTCTCAAATCTACCCTCATTTTATAGATGGGAAAACAGACTCAGGGTGGTAAAGTGACTCACAAAATGATGCCCTCGATGTGTATGAATAAGTCGCCCCACCACTTACACTCACACCGTGGGCTGTGGCTGTGCCTGCTCACTGCGGGGGCCCTGACCACTTGGGGGGTTGTTGGTAGCCAGCTGAAACCCCAAATCCAGCCGAAACCCCAAATCCAGCCCTTCTGTTGTGTGGCCAGCCCGGGGGGCATCTGAGGCTCACAGCAGGGTAGTGTGCAGTTGTCTGCCTTTTGGCATTACCTATTCTTGCTTTTCTGGTTTGTACAGGCACCTGGGACACACAGGTGTCCTGCACGGCTGTCTGCATTGTCCACAGAGAAGCCTTATCACAGATATAAGTTCTTAACATGCATTCATTTATACACCTCATCTACCAATAGACGCCTACAGAGCATTTACTCTGGGCCAGGACATCCTTCTAGACCGCTGCCCTGGTCCAGTGCCCTGAGACCACTTCTGATTGTAGTGTGATCCTGAGTGAGTCACCACTCTCTTGGGCCTCAGTTTCCTCATCTGTTAAAAGGATAAGAAAGGGTTTGAGTGAATGAGCCCTGATCCTTTGTAACTTTAAACACTGCCAGGTTTAGGGATAATTGGAACCTCTCCCCTAGGGACAGTGGTAGAGCTGGGGATTAAGTGGAGTTGCAGAAATTTCTACAAAATACCTGACAGTACTCCTCAAAGCTGTCAAAAGCATGATCAACAAGGGAAGTCTGAGAAACTGACACAAGCCATTGGCACCTCTGGAGACATGACAGTGTCACTTGGTAGATGTTCCATGATAGGCCCCTGGCACAGGAAAGGGACATCAGTGTTATGAACTGGTGACATCTGAATAAAGTCTAGAGTTCAATTAATAGCGATATACCAGTGCTGGTTCCTTAGTTGTGATAAATATACCAGGTAATATAAGGGGTTAATGTTAGGGGGCTCTGGATGAAGGGTAGATGGGTATTTATATTATCTTTGCAACTTTTCAGTAAATCTGAAACTATCCCCAAATTAAGTTTACTTAAGAAAGAAGTGCAATCTGGGCCAACAAACACATGAAAAGATGATGTTCAACATCATTAGTCATGAGGGAGATGTAAATCGAAACCACGAGACACCGCTTCACGCCCACTAGGCCGTCTATAATCAAAAAGACAGACAATAACAAATGTTGGCTCAAATGTGGAGAAATTGGAGCCCTTGTGTATTGCTGGTAGAAATGTAAATGGGTGTGGCCACTTTGGAAAACAGTTTGTGGCAGTTTCTTAAAAAGTTAAACATCGAGTTACCCAGGAATTCCTCTCCTGAGTATTTGCCCAAAAGGAAAGGAAATATCTGTCCAGACAAAGACTTGTACGCGAATGTTCAGAGCTGCTTTATTCATAATAGCCCCAAACTGGAAACAGCTCAAATATCCATCAACAGATGAATGGAGAAACAAACTGTGGTCCATCCACACAATGGGCACACTCCTGGAAAAGGCATGAACTATTGATACATATGACAACATGGATGGATTTCAGTGTAATGATGTAAGTCAACAAACCCAGTCAAAAAAGGAGAACAGACTGTATGATTCCACTTACAGAAGACTCTAGAAAATGAGAAGTAATCTATAGTGACAGAAAGCAGACTCGGGGACTGAGGAGGGCGGAGGGGGGCAGGCGGGTAACGTTACGAAGAGAAGAAGGGACGTTTGGGGGATGATGGGTGTGTTCACTGTCTGGATTGTGGTGATGGCTTCATGGGTTTATACACAGGTCAGAGCATATCAAATTGTACTATTTAAATATGTGCAGTCTATTGTGTCCGTTATACCCCAATAAAGCTGAGCTTTTTAAGTAAAGACTAAGGGTGAAGAGGAGGACTGCATGGCCTCAGTCTCCCCACCTGTAATTTGGGGTGATCGTGTGTGCCCCATACCCCCTGAAACCCCAAAATGAGGGGCAGGCTGAGGTAAGCCCCACCCTGGACTGAGGCCCTGAGCTCCTAACCCCAGGCTGGGCTGTTGCAGGGACCTGGCGATGTGGGGCCCCCCCAAAAAAGAGGGGATCCACTCACACCCTCTCTTTTTCCTTCCTGAATTAAAAAACGCATGATGCTACATGTACTTTGGGGATTTTTCAACACAATTGTCTAAAAATAGCCTGGGCCACCACAGCCCGATTCCTTTTTAGGAAGGGTTTCAGCAGCCCAGCCGGTCCTGGCTGCCCGCTCAGGAAGCGGAGGCTTGGCCGGGCGGGACCTGGGGCGGGGGCCATGGATCAGGGCCACGGGTACCCTTCCCTTGCTCAGGCCAGGCCCACCTCCCGTCTCCCACCTCACAAGAGCCAGGCCACCAGAAACACAGAGGGCTGCGCTCCCTGGACACCGCCTCTCTCTGGAAGGGCCCACCACCCAGTACATCTCAGCCCCCTGCTACAGTGCCCTGCGTGGCTTCTCTGGGCCTCAGTTTCCCCATCTGGGAAGTGGAGTGCTGCACTACCTTGCCCCTCTCCCTCTAGGGCTGGGCTGTGCCCGCTGGGTCGAGGGTGGGGGCAGCCCTTGAAAACAGTGGACACCTGCCCGTTCCTGTGGTAGGTCAGGCTCAGGGAGGCTGTGCCCCAGCCAAGGGCCCACCTGGGCCAGGCCCAGAGCCCTAGCACCCCCCCTTCCTCAGGGAGCAAGCCTGCTCTCCCCCCTGGGCTGTGAAGGTTATAGATATATTGTGTGAGGACCCTGGACAGGGGGCAGAGCCCAGGCTGGCTGACTACCTTCCGTGATGAATAACCCTCACACCAAACCTGGGAGGCTGCCCCTCACAGTCCACCCTGCTACGGATTGAGTTATAGCCCCCAAATTCATATGCTGAAGTCTGACCCCAGTACCTCAGATTGCGACTGTATTGGAGCTAGGGCTTTAAAGACGGTGAAAAAGTTATATGAGGTCATGTGGGTGGACGCTGATCCAGTGTGACTGGAGGAGACTGGGAGGAAGAAGAGGAGGTTAGGACGCAGGAGCGCACAGAGGGAAGGCCGTGAGAACTCCCAGGGCAGAGGCTGCCACCTGCGAGCCAAGAGGAGAGGCCTCGGAGGAACACCAACCTTGCCACACCTTGATCTTAGACTTCCAGCCTCTAGAACTATGAGAAAATAAATGTCTGTTGTGTAACTTACCCCCTAAGTCTGTGGTGCTTTATTATGGCAGCTGGGCAGACTGGTAGGTGCCCTATTACAGATGAAAAGGTCGAGGCTTTGGAGAGGTTAAGAAACATATGCCAGCTCACACAGCTGACGAGCGGCTGGGGCAGGATTTAAAGCTGGGATGGTCTGTCCTCCAAGCTTTTTCTACCAAGCCCTCTGGAGGGAGGAGCACTGCTCTCTCCCTGTTCCCGGATGAGAACAGGCCATGAACGGGTCTGGGTCATCAGTGAGGCCAAGGGTAACGGGCTTGCCAAGCAGCCTCTACCACAGACGCCCCAGGACCCCCAGTGGTGAGGAGCAGGAGGGACAGCATGATGAATGCGGGAGACTCAAGACCCTCCACCTGCCTGCAGGTGCTCAGCTGGCCAGAGTGGGTTCAAGTCCAGCACACAGTGCCCTTTCCCCTGTCACCTCCTCCTGGTCCTCAGCCCTGTGGGGTTCAGGCTCTGCCGCTGCCTAGGAACCCCAACAGGATGGGGCCTCCTGCACAGCTGTTTCCTGGGAGCTCTGCTCCAGAGCGCCAGGCACGCAGTCCATCAGGACCGAGAGAAGCGTGTAAGGCAGGTTCAGCAGCCTCAGCCACAGGAGTGATGGGGGGCAGAGGAAGAATCAGGCTTGCAGCCAGCAGGTCTAAGAGGAAGACCCTCCTCCCTGCTATGCTGTGGGCAAAACACATATTGTCCCCAAGTGTCCTCATCTATGAAATAGGGGTTACTCCCTGGGCAATCGGAAAGATTAGCCGAGGCTCCCTTTTTCTCCCCTCTCCCCCTTTCCCTTCCCCTCCCCTCTCCTTCCTAACCTGCAGAACTGAGGGCTAGATGCTCATGGGCTACAGTACAGAGACACAGACCCTGTTGCACACTCCTGCTTGCACACTCAGGCACGCACCAGGCATACACACCCCCTACACCCCCTTACAGCACAGAGGGATGAAGGGAGCTGGGCTGTGACTTCCCAGCACCCCAGCTTCCCACATCCTCTCAGCCATCAGGCCTGCCTCCCCAAGGGCTGCTGTTGCCCTGGCAACCAAATCAGGCCCAGGGTCTGGAGCCAAAAGACCAGCTCCCCCATCACTTAGTGTGGGGAGGAGGTCTTTCTTTGAGACTCAGTTATATCTGGTTTTATAGAGAGGTGAGGAGGGCAGAGAGTGGTGTGGAGCCCGCCTGTGGCTGCAGAAAGAAACAGGACTGGGCTGGGGATCAAAGAGGCCTGCTCGCTCCTAAATCCCCTCCAAGAACATGAAGCTCCCTTGGGGGACAGCTGATGGAGGCAGGCTCTCAGAGCAGGAGCTGCAGAGACCGGGAATGGCCTGTGGCCAGGAGAGAGGGGAGCCATGGCAAGAGCTCAGGCCATCTCTCTGGTCACCTCCATGCCCAGCTAGGACCAGACAGCGGGAGGCAGCTTCCCCTGACCGCAGCCCCTGTGTCCTCCAGCCAATGGCTTCTCCTCCCACTGCCCCAGCCAGGTTTCCCTGAGAGCTTCCCTGTGCTCCGCTCTTCTGTTCCTTTCAGAGTGTCCTAACTGATCCCTGCATACTCAGGGACATCCCGCCGGTCCTTCCTCTCGAGCAGAGGACCGCCTAATTCTGGAGGATGCTCCTTCCACAACAATAACAGAAGTTAATCATTCTCCCTTAAACTGCATCTTTCACAGTTTCTAGCACTCTACATGAATTACCTCAGCCCTCTCCGTTTCTTCTCCAGGGTCTCAGCCAGAGCGCCCCGTTGCAATGACTGCTCGATTCAGGGCCACGTGTGTTGGGGGCATAGGACTTCTTCCCCCCCCACCCCAACAGAAGAAGCTCTTAGAGCCTTCCCACCCGGTCCAGGGGTCCAGGAAGGGGGCAGAGAAAAGCGGATTGCGTCAGTTTCTCTCAGCCCACAGCAGAGGCCAGGGCCACGCACACTGGAGTCAGACACCCTCAGTGTGAGTCCTGACCCCACCGTGTGTCAGCTGTGGGACTGTGGGTCTGTCCCTTGCCATCGCGACTTCCTCATCTATAAGTGGGAGGGTAATAAATGTACCTATTTATCAGTTTGTTGTAAAAACCAACTGTGGTCCTGTCCTGAAAGCTCAGAGCACTAGGCCCCCAGGCAGGAAGCACCCAATAAGAATCAGCTACCTAGTTTAGACGGGATGTGGGGAGAGCCAGGAGATGTGTGTTCTAGCCCCTGTCTCATCAGAGCTTCTGCTCTGGGCCTCAGTATCTCCAGCAGGGTCTGTCTTTACTGCTTCATAGGCCAGGGCACAGGGGACTTATGAGGGACAGGGACCACAGGGAATGTGGGAACAGCCAAGGGTGTCCTAACTACTCTGTGATGTCACACAGGTCGCTGTTCCCAGACCTCAGTTGGTCACCTGTCCTGTGAGAGGCTTGGGCTGGTGCTGTCCCCTCTCAAACCCCTCCCTCAGGAGGCCCTCCTCACTGGGGCCTGCTCTGGGCCAGGTGAAAGGCGGCCATCCCCACAGGGCTGGGTGCTTGCTCAAGGCCTCAGCAGGGACGCAGCTGGGCTGGGCTCCCCAGCGGGACTGCCAGGGCCTGGCCATGACCGCTGTCTTCTGCCTCACTCCCTGGCCCCCCTGCCTTACCCCCAGAGTCCTCCCTGAGTCCCTGGG
The DNA here is from genome assembly GCF_048773025.1 of Camelus bactrianus. Taxonomy (NCBI): domain Eukaryota; kingdom Metazoa; phylum Chordata; class Mammalia; order Artiodactyla; family Camelidae; genus Camelus; species Camelus bactrianus. Next base: position 12,486,736 of record NC_133544.1, read on the forward strand.
AGAGGGCCAGTGGCACTGGATTGTGATAGTGTTTAGCTTTGTCCTGTCAGAAGAGCAATTTTTTCCTCTCCTTGGCTGTACTTTCTTATAATGACTTTCTGGCTCAGGGCCCAAGCTGGATCAAAGACTCCGTGGGGAGGATGGCAGGACAGCGTGTTTGTTGTGAGAAAAGCATGGAAGTGGGGCCTGTGGCTCAGGGGCTGGAGAGGGTGGGTGGGCCCAGGACGTGCCTGAGGACTGCCCTGAGCTCTAGGCGGGGAGGACAGAATCTCCTTCCACCAGAAATGCAGAAAAGGAGGTGAGGACAAGAAGCAAGGGGGAGGAGAAAGGCATCCTTCAGGGCAGGGTGAACACAGAAGAGTTTCCCAGAATGTTTGCCATGACTGGGTAACCTCTGGGCAGGAGCTTAAGGCCCCAGTGGACCTCTGTCTTCAGGGCAACCTGAAAGATCTGCTCCCAAGGAAGAGGGAGGGGCAGCCTGGGACCATCTCTACAAGCTTCTGACTTCCTTCAACTTGTCTCTCTCACACCAGGTCCCCACTCCTGCCCCCAAGCTGGCTCAGCTGAAGAAGCCTGGGGGGCACCCCTTGTTTGGCAGTCTTGCATCAAAGAGAGGGAAGCTCTCCTCAGGAGCAGCTGCACCAAAGCTGGCCCTCCAAAGGTGCCAGGAGGGGCAAGGGTCAGGGGCCTAGAAAACACACCTGCTGGTGGCAGCCTGGAGCAGCCAGCGCAGTGAGGCCCCAGCAGGAGGTAAACAGGAGGGCGGTGGCTCCCCTGGGAGCTGGTACCCGTGCTGCAGTTGATGTTGTTTTGGAGAAGGTAGCAGGAGGGGGCCCGATGGAGGCCCCAGGGCCCCAGGGAGCAGCCCTGCTGGAGCCCGGGAGTGTGGGAGAGGCTATGTGACGGGCCTGTGTGACAGTGTGCACACACACCCTGTACCCACATTCCTGCATACACACCCCTGTGTACACACCATGTGCAACCCTCCAATGCCCAGAGCACTGTGTGAGGCCTCATGGTGGAGCAGAAAATCTAGCTCAAGTCCAAGCTTCACCCCTTCTCAGGTCATGACTTTGCCATGTCGCTTAGCCTCTCTGAGCCTCAGTTTCCCCATCTGTCAGGTGGAGCCAGGACTCTTGCTCTATCTCTGGGTCACCTTGAGACCTGACACATTAGTTGCCAGTTTAGTTAGTCATTATCATCCTCTGAGTTTAGCTAAGGAAACGGCATCTCTCGAGGTTAGGGATGTGCCTCAGGGCCAGGCCAACTCACAGGACCTGGACTTGAATCACATTCTGACATTAGAGTTCACGTGTACGTATACTGCACACAGCCATCATCCATCCACACGTGCCCATGTGGGTAAGCAACTGAGTGCACACATACCATGCATACACACACTGTGGTGATGGTGGCCACCATGCTAGGCAGTTCACATAGGCCCATATTGAGCAAGCCACCCTTCACTGCCTCCCTTGTGTGTCTGGCTACAAGTATCAGAATCCAGCTAAACCACAAGTACAGAATTGTTTATTTGACAAGGACCCTGGGCGATTTGGTAGTTTGGTGAGGTCATCAAGAACCCACTATCTTCAATGTTAACCTGGTGCCACATGGTTGCAGGATGGCTGCTGCAAGTCTGGACATCATGCCTGTATTCCAGCATGAAAAAGGAGGAAAGGGAGCCTAAGAGAACTCTCCTTTTACATCTGTCCCTTTTATGAAAAAGCAGAAGTTCTCCCAGATATCCCCCCAACTCCCTCCCCACAGACTTTCCCTTATATTCCATTGCCTGGGACTGGGTCAATAGCCACATAGAGCTGCAAGGGGGGCCAAGAAAAAGAGAATCTGGAAATAGGGCAAGGACCATCAATGAGGCAAGATTCATCTCCTGGGCCTGGGTGCTCGGCTGTTTTGAACAAAATTGAGGTTCTGATGCCCAGGAAGTAGGGGGGGCAGTTAAAATGTCTGGCACTTGTACCTATGTGGCCGTGAGCTCTGTCCTCCAGGGGGCAATGTGAGGACAGAGGACATAGGAGGCAAGGGGTTTGAACTCCTTGGAGAGGGGAGGAAGGGACCCCAAATCCTAGAACAGCTATGTCCCCAAACATAGCAAACCCAGCCAGAAACAGGCCTGCTGAAGACAGCCAGATTGTTAGAAGCAGAAGGGGGCCATGCACCTGGATGTGCCCACCCCAGGCACCAGAATCCTGGTCATAATACCCTGTGCCCCCCAAACCCAGACATCTAGAGCTGCAGTTCTCAGCCTTTGATTCTACCATGACACACCTGACAGTGTTCCCACGGGGGTCCCACTCCTCACCAGCTCTTACCAAAACATCTGCCTGCCTGTACAACGATGTCATGGGGTAGTCCTGGAACCCCCTTAACTCTGAAGTCGTTTAGAAGCTCAGATGTTTTAGTGTGGCCCTTCCTGGACCCCGTGACCCCAGGGACCACTTGGGGCTCAGAAGCCCTGAGGTGGCAGCACTTTGTGTAGATGATTTCTCGAGGACGGCTGGCTGTCAGGCATCTTCTGAAATGGAAGTTCCCATGCCTGCCCTTCAGTTAACAAAGCCTGAGGATGAGGAGCCTGACAGTGGCTTGGTCATTGGGGTCCAGTCTTTCTTCCTCGGGGACCAGTGACAGTCTTTTTCTTGGAGACGCTGCCCTGTTCTGATTTTATCCAAATGCCTCCTCTTCAGAGTTTTGCTGATGCCTGTGTGCCCCATGAGCTCTCGTCCAGGACACAGGTTCTAGGAAGGGGCCCTTCCTGGGGCACGACTCATGTCACCATGTGCACCAAGTTTGGGGTCCCCAAACCGGTGAACTCTCTGAGCCCATGCTCCATCAGCTCCTGCCGGGCAGTTGTCATGTGCTTTCTTCCTTCAGTGTAGAAAGCAGATAGTGCTGGCCACCTGCCTACCTAGAGTGACTTCTTGCTTTATGTGCGGCCCTGCAGCCCCCACTCCAGCAGTAGCCATCTTTGTCCTAAGCACTGGCAGAGAGAGGTGGCAGAATCCTTTCCAGATCGGAGTCAGAAATAGACACAAACTCCCACCTGTACAGATCACGGCCCCAGGACACCGGCTGCAGGAACCCCCAACACAGCGCCCTTCACATCATGGTGCCCCCACTCCGGACCCTACCTGGCCATCCCCTCCCTGCAAGTCAAGAAGCACATCACTCACAGCACCCTTCCTGGGCTGCCATTCTGAGAATTTAACTCGCCATCAGCGCTTGTGGGTGTTAAGGATGTGGCACTGGATCCCAGCGGCCCTTCCCTCTGAATGAGCCGGTGCCAGGGGAGGCTGGCCGTGAAGGATGCCTGTGCAGATACCCAGGGAGAGGGAGTCACCCCCAAAGGCCAGTGTCCTTGGGACTGGCTGCCCTGGGGGCGGGGGTGGGGTGGGAGGCAGTGTCTGAAAAGGTCACGCAAGCTTGTTTCACTCAAAGGCTTGGGTTCTTTTCATCATGGTGACTTGGAGACCAGAGCTGGGGGAAGTGAGAGGACACAATGGGGCTTTCAGCGTCCTGGGCCCGGCAGGCTGGGGGCAGGGGCGGGGACTGGGCCTGCTTCTCTCTGGCTGCTACTGCTCTCCCTGCAGGGAGAGGGCAGGGGTACAGGTGAGGCAGGGCCGAGCTCCCCATTCAGCCATTCAGCCTTCACATACTGCTGAAGCACCTTCTTTGCGCTGGCGGCCCGAGCTGGGGCTTAGAGACAATGCCTGGGAGGGACATTAAGCCTTGGAGTGGGACTGATGGCCACGCAGCTCACTGTGGGGACTTGATTCCCACTTAGGGGTGACTGTGCCACTCAGGGGCCATTTGGCAATGTCTGGAGACATCCGGGGCTGTTATAACTGGCAGGGGCCCTGTCGGCACGTGGAAGGCAGAGGCTGAGAATGCTGCTAAACATCCTGCAATGCACAGACTAGGTCCCCACATAGAATTATCCCAGCCCCTATATGTCAATAACACGTCTCTGGACAACCAAGGGCATGGCCGGAGCGCAGAGAATGAAGCACAGAACCTCCTATATGGTATGATGCTCCCTGGGAAACCCCTGTGGTTACAAATCAGACTGTCTCCGGCTGGCTCTGGGGAGTGGCACTTGCCCCTCGTTAGGCTTTGGGGTGAGAGACCCTGCTGACCCTTTTCTCAGGCTCCCCACATCCCAGCAGGTGCGTTGGGCCTGCTCTCACTGTGATTCACGGGATGGCCACGGGCCCTGAAGCAGGAAGAAACTCGGTCGTGGCCACAGTCCCAGCAGGCCTCAAGCAGGAACGACTTGCTTAAGTGTGAATGTCCACCCCCCTCTGGCCTGTCACCTCCTTTCCAAGGCTTTCCTGCCTGGAGCAGTGAGGCCCGGATATGAGCAGCCAAAAAGGCCAGAGGCACCAGGTCAGGGTCTGTGCCTCAACCCAACCTTCCAAATAAATTCCACGCCCTGCAGCTGGTCCTCCTGGTTCCCATGATCTGACCTCAACCTACTTTTCTAGCTACACCTTCTCCACTGCCCCCGTCCTTCATACCCCTGGATTCCTCTGGGTCCTGACCGCGCAGGGTCCCTCCTACACTGACCTCGCACCCTCCCTGCCCCTGTGCCTCTCCTCCGTGGAGCCTTCCCAGTGCCCCCACCCACCAGGACTGACTGCATCCTTCCCTGATTTGAGTCACTCCGTGCTCTGGTCCATTTCTAGACACTGAAAGTAGAGTGGATCATTGAGACCTCAATGATTCCATTCTACACTTACTGCATTTAAATTTTAAACAACAGAAAATAGCTTTAGTGAGGTGCTTTCAAAAAAAACTTTTTATATATTTGTATTTTAGCTTAAATAATACAGAAAAGTGTAAAGAAGAAAATAAAAGCTACCTTAAGAGAAAACCACTGCTAGCATTCTGGTGAATATCCTCACACACAACATGAAACCTATAAACCTGTGTTTACAATTTCACATTAGTGAGATCTCTTTGTATTCGCTGTCACGTGGCCTGCTTTTTCATCCATCAGTGTGACGGGTAGAACTTTCCATGTCAATACAAATATCTCCCCCCTATCTGATCTAATGGCTGGGCGGTGTTCCACTGGATAGGTGGATTATAATCTAATTATTCTGTTCCCTATCAATGGACATTCAGATTCTTTCTGATTTTCTGTTTTTACAAGAATGCGCTGATGCGTATCATTTTATACAGCTCTTTGCCCACTTGTCTGATTATTTCCTTAGATCTGGAACTGGTGGGCAATTTAAAACTGGGATATGTGTTTCCAAATTGGCTTTTAGAAAGATTGTACCAATTTGTACTCTGAATAATAATAAATAATAGCTACCATGTATTACGTACTTTTTCATCCCCTGGCATGGCTCTAAGCATTTTATTCCTAATAACTCATTTAATCTTTCCTCCAAATGGAGAGGAGGGTACTATCATTACCCATTTTACAGATGAGAAAAGTGAGGAACAGGGACGTTTACATCGGTAGTCAAGAGTAAATGAGCGGCAGAGCATTAGTTTGAGAAGGCTTCTGTTTTCCTACACTCCTGTCAAGACTAGGAGAAATATTACTGATCTTTTGAAAATCTAATGGGAAGAAAGAAAAATCTCCTTGTTGCTTTTATTTTCATTTTTGTTACTGGTGAAGTTGATTTTTCCCCCCAAGTGTTCATCAGCCATTGTTTTATGAATTACTTTCTCACGTCTTCTCCTCATTCATTTTTGTATCGATTTACAGTAGTGCTTCACGCACTACATAAATCAGCCATTTGTCATTCTGTGCCTCCCCCTCGTTTAGACAGTGAGGGCCTGTAGGGAGAGGGGGTACCGCCTTCACCCTCTTTCACCCAGTGCCTGGGACAGGGGCTCCTCGTGGTTCAAAAGGGGGCCTAGGAGCCCCCAGCATTCAACAGGGACACAACCCACTTATCATGGACTCTTAACTCGCAGCCTGAAATGACAACTCCTTCTGTCTGCCCAGGGGTAGGGTTTACAGATTGTTCCTCCTCATACATTCATCTTGTTTGATGCCCAGGTGGCCAGGCGAGGCAGACAGGGTACAGCCCCTTGCTGCAAATGAGGAAACCGGGGCCCAAAGCTGTGTCACAACGTGCCGAGGGTTTCATGGCCAACATGGAGCCCCCTGCTTCCTCGATCCAGGCTTCCCCAGCTCCATCTCTGCCCGACAAGCGTGATTAATAGGAAGAATCGAGTAGGATTTCCTGCCTGTAGAGGACAAGGCCCTCGAGGGCTGCCTGACACCCAACCTGCACACAAGCACCCCTGTCACCCTGTACCCACCCCAACACCCGCCTGGTGGCCGGATCCTGTGCCTCCAAGCACTCCCTGCTGGGGCTGAGCTGGGGAAGGAGCAGAGGGCGGCAGCGGGTGCACAAAGGCCCCTTTGTGCCCGTTGCTAGGGCCTGGCTGTATTTACTCAGCCTCGGTAAACAGGAGGTGCCTGGAGGCCTGCTCTGTTATGACAACTCAGAGAGCAGGTTCTTTCCTTCCTGAGGCTGCCCAAGTCCAGGCTGCTGGGGGTGATTCCCCACAGCGGAGGGGCTTCCCCCAGGCTGAGCTAGGGTGTCTTTGCCACGCAAGGGCAGGGCTGAAGGACATCAGAGAGGTCACTCAGCGCAGCCCCTAGACGGTCTGATGGAGACACTGAGGCCTAGGGGAGTGGGAGTGGGGGTCCCTGGCCCAAGGTCACAGAGAAGGGGCTGGTAAGACAGGCCTGACACTGAGGTCCTGTGTCCTGGATGGAGCTGATTTGGGAAGTGTCCACCTGTCCCTCACATGCTGGTCATCAGTGCTTGGCTTGATCCCAAAGCCTTGCCACCTTCCCACCATCCCTGGGGGGTTAGGGATGGGGAGGCCTTCCCAGCCCACTGGCCCCACAGTCCCTGGGACCAGACCCCAGACATGGACAACAACCCAGACTACCATCATTTTTGAAGGATCTCAATGTCTCACCAAACCAGGGCACGTCAAGATAGGATGAACCTGGAGATGGTCATTCTAAGTGAAGTAAGCCAGAAAGAGAAAGAAAAATACCATATGATATCACTTATATGTGTCATCTAAAAAAAAAAAAGACAAACGAACTTATTTACAAAACAGAAATAGACTCACAGACATAGAAAACAAACTTACGGTTTATTATGAGGGGGAAAGGGGTAAAAAGGGATAAATTGGGAGTTCGAGATTTGCAGATACTAATATACATAAAATAGATAAACAAGTTCATACTGTATAGCACAGGGAACTATATTCAATATCCTGTAGTAACTCATGGTGAAAAAGAGTATAAAAACGAATATATGTATGTTCATGTATGACTGAAGCATTATGCTGTACACCAGAAATTGACACAGCATTGTAAACTGACTATACTTCAATAAAAATTATAAATAAATAAATTCCTTCAAATTAAGAAAAAAAAGATAGGGTTATAAGAAACACAGTGCTATTTTTAATGTTTGCAATGAATAAAATACCACTTTTAACAGCCCAACCCACCTCACCCCCAGGCCAATACCACAGTGATAGCTACAAGCTGGTTTTAGGATTTATTTTCCACATACACGTATTTAGGGGCCACGGGAGGTGCGTCCAGTAATGGGACCCTCCCTGGGCTATAAAATGAACTTCCTTCTGCCCTTGAGACATCTCAGTCATGCCCAAGGCTGTCACCTCTTTTGGAGAGAATGTCGAAAGGCCAACTTTGAGGCCTCTGGTGCACGAGAGGCCTCCTGCAACAGGCCCAGCCCAAGGTGGCCAGCGGCCAGAGCTCCTGTGTGACATTTCAGCCAGGGCCACCCACCCCAGCTCCCTTCCTCCCGGGGAAGGGCCGGCTGTGCTCTGGGAGCTGCCTCTCCCCACCCCAAGGTCTCTGTTCAGACTCACCTCACACAGGGAGCCCAAGAGGGCTAGGATGGGGGCTTTGGGAGTTGAAGTTGATTTGGGGAGATACTCACAACTCCTGGGCAGGTGCCCAGTGGGCTTCTGCCAGGCCCGGTGCTCCTCCTGGCCTGATCCCCTGCCCCTCCTGCCCACACCCGGGCTCCACAAACAAAGGTCCTGTGTACCTTGGCTGGCAGGATACTCACACAGGGAATCCTTTGGGGAACAGAGTGGATTTCCTCAACGATGGGGACGGGCCATCCTGGGGAGGCCTCCTGACCTCAGGGTCACCCTACCCTGGCAAAAAGCCCACAGCTCAGGGCCAGGCCTTGGGGTGGCTGTGAGCCTGGCCCAGCATTCTAGAAAGAGCCAGCTAGGCTCTCGGCCTGGCAGAGGAGGATCAGGGGCACAGACTCCGTGCCTGGGGCTGGCACACTCCGGGGCCTCCCCCTACTACAGCCAGCCCTGGAGACTGAGGGCCCCTTCCTGGCCCTGCTCTTCCCTCCTCCTGCCCCAGCAGGTTATTCCAGCAAAATCGTTGGCAGGAACTTCTAAGACAGCCTTGGCCAGATGGTGGACATGAGGGATAGCTCCTCCCCTGTTCCAAGCCCTAATGCCCTCACAGAGCTGAGCATTATTGTCCCCATTTACAGATGAAGAAACTGAAGTTCAGGAGGCCACGAGTGATGCCTGGAGGAGCTGACAGGGCAGTAGTGTCTGGAGACAGGCCTACAACCATCTGTGCCTGTTCTCAGCTGCTGCTTTTCAGAGAAGAGGCCCACTCTGACATCCATTAGCCCCATGACATCCTGCAAGTTGACCTCCCTGGGCCTCAGCATCTAGAGCTGGTGTAGTAAAGTGAATTCACACTTTTTGAATATGAAGGATATGCCTGGCATATTATAATCATCACTAAAATCAAATACAACATTTATCAAACTTCAGGGTTATCAAGTAAAACAAATACAGTGTATTGGGGCAATGACAATGAGAATGACAAAGATTACAAGATGGAACTCTCTTGGGGAAAGCAGAACAGCTCAGGCCTGTGGATTCTAGAGATTTTTTGAGCTGAGCTTCCTCCAGGGCTCCTGGATTCTGGGAAAGGAGGAATCGGTCACCTTCTGAGTGAGCACCACCTATAGTGGTCTGGGCTGGGCCGCTGTCTAGGAATTCTCTGAAGGCCAGGTGAGCTGAGAGAGTCCTCCTTGGCCTGCCCCTGCCTGCCTCTGCCTAATGACTCACCCCAAGGTGTTGCTTGAGGATTTTTTTCTCCCAGGTTCTCGGTCCCAGCTGAAGCTGTGTGCTCACAAATCAGTTATCATTTGCTCCTCGGACTCAGGCTGATGTCTCTGTGTGTGGCCCTGTTCTGGGCATGGGTTACGAAAAGAGGACATGGTGGAGGGTCCCAGCCCTCCAGGTGCTCACAGGTGAAGGGCAGCAAACTTGTACCCACATCATCACCTTGGGACTTCTGTGGGGGAGGAGGGTGAAGGGGCCAAAGCACCCAGAGAAGGCGAAGACCAGCTTCGAGATGAGCACAGAATGCCTTGGTTCAGCACCAGGGCCAGGCAGGCATGCCCAGTGCCCTAGGACCGGCACTACTGTGCCCATTTCAGAGATGACAAAGCTGAGATTCAAAGAGTTAAAGGGACTTTACCAAGGTCATACAGCTAGCAAGGAGCAGAGCTGTGTCCCTCAAACCCTCTGGGAGTTCATGTTGCTTCTAGCAACCAAGGCTTGAGCCATTTGACCTGACCCAAAGGCTAGTTTTCAGCACCCCTCCTTTCCTGGACTCTTTCTGTTCATTTGGGGTAAACAAGAGAAAAGGGGGAGGGTCTTCCAAGACAGAGAGGAAGAGCTTATTCTGAGCAAACTCAAGAAGGGAGCCCTAGAGGGAGCTGGCTTGTGGCCCTCAGGTGGCTCCCTGGGCTGTGAGGATGAGGACAAAGCCTCAGAAGGTTGGGGGGAGGCATGCACTTGCAACAGTGAAGGACAAATCAGGAGCAGCATCATTTAATGAGAAGGACTGGGCTTGGGACCACGGAAGATGAGGTAGGGGTGGAGACAGGGCAGTCAGAGCCTGATGAATTGCAGGAGATGGAGACACGGGCTGCCTGTGACTTGATTGGCCATATGACCGCAGCAGGTCACGTAACAATCACGAGGGCTACTATTTACTGTGACCCCACTAAGTGCCAAGCACTATCAAATCACATTACACATATTATATCATTGATCCTCACAACAACCCCAGAAGGGGCTATTATCCCCCTTTCAGAGATCAGAGAGGGTAAGTGACTTGGCCAAAGTCACAAAGCCAGGATGGGTCTGATTTTCTCTGAAGCCCATGCTTTTAGCCCCATTCCTGCCCTGCTCTTGTCACCATCTCTCCTAGAGAAGGCAAGTGCAGAAAGCCGGCCCCAATCTGGGCCAGAAGGCATTGCAGGGAGAAAAGAAGTGGAACTAGTTCTTGTGGAGGCCAATACTGAACAGGACAGACTTTCAGGAAAATACCAGTGCCGGACTCTTTGGGGATTATCACACTGGGACCACGATGCTGACATCAGGGATAGGAGTCAGGGATGAGATTCAGGTGAAATCTGAATGAAATGGGTGCTGTCAGTCATCTTGGAAAGAACGCCCATGAAAGGGAGTGGGGGGTGGGGGTGCAAAGGGAGGCAAAGAGAAGGGAAGGCTTTTCTTCTCTCTCTGGCCTCACATTTTTAGCTCCAGGGTCTGAAGTGGTCCTGATGGTGGGTGAGCCTTCCCAGGTCACATGGAGGCAGCTGGGAGTTAAAGACATGCTGGACCTCAGTTTCCTGCAGTCGGTGCTAAAGGCACGAGTCCAGAGTGCTGAACAGTTTCTGGGACAACGAGTATCAAGGACAAAGACCAAGGGAATGTTGGCCCCGATGTAAGGGCATCTTTTCTGGCCACCCTGGGGAGAGCCGTGTCCCCATGCTTCCTGAGACCTGGAGAACATCAGCAGCCATCCCGGCAGGAGCCGTGCCCAGAAGAGAGGGCAAACCCCACACCCCCGCCCCAGGAGAAGCTGCCAGAGAGCACGTGAGGAGGCAGTCCTGGGGGAAATGCACAGAAACAGAGGACCCGCTCTGAGAGGGGCTGGTTTCCAGTGAGCGGTCAGTGTCAAGTGGGGCCCCAGAATAGTGAGGTGGGGAATGCGAGAGTCACAAACAACATGCCAATATGCTGTCCTGCAATATTTTTTAAAAAGCAAATCACCCCCAACACTTAGTGGCTTAAAATCACAACATTTTACATGCACCCCAATGTTCATAGCAGCACTATTTGCAATAACCAAGACATGGAAGCAACCTGAATGCCCATCAACAGATGATTGAATAAAGAAGATGTGGTGTATACATACTATGGATCATTATTCATATTCCATAAAAAAGAATGAAGTAATGCCATTTGCGGCAACATAGATGGACCTAGAGATGATCATACTAAGTGAAGAAAGTCAGATAAAAAAACACAAATATCATATGATATCACCTATATGTGGAATCTAAAAAATAATTATACAAATGAACTTACTTACAAAACAGAAATAGACTCACAGACACAGAAAACAAATTTATGATTACCAAATGGGAAAGGGGAGGGAGGAGGGATGAATTAGGAGTTTGGGATTAACAGATACACGATACTATATATAAAATAGATAAACAACAAGGACCTACTGTAGAGCACAGGGAACTATATTCAATATCTTGGACTAACCTATGATGGAAAAGAATCTGAAAAAGAATATATGTATGTATATAACTGAATCACTTTGCTGTACACTGGAAGCTAACACATTGTCAATTAACTATATTTTAATTTAAAAAAATACACAACATTTTGTTACTATATCCCATAGTTTGGAGGTTGACTTGCTCTTACCTGGAGCCACTCATGCAGTTACAGTATCTGGGGCTGGAGTCATTTTGAAGACTTCCTCACATTTGTGTCTGGTGGTTGAGGCTGGCTGTCAGCTGGGATCTCTGCCGAGGCTGTCGGCTGCAGCATCTGCCCGTGGCCTTGATGTGGCTCGGGCTTCCTTACACCATGACGCCTGGGTTCCCAGGGTGAACATCCCAGTAGAACTGGACTGAGCTTTGTCACCTTTTTTGGTCTGGTCTTAGAAGCCATGTGACATCACTCCCACCACAGTCACAGGCCTGCCAAAATTCAAGAGGATTGAGCACAGACCCCACCACACAAAGGGAGGAGTGTCAGCCTCGTACTGTAAGAAAAGCAAGTTGAGGTCGGGGTGGAGGAGGTGTGGTGGCCATCTTTGGAAAATACAACCTGCCATTTTCAGTAACTCTTTATGGAGCACCTACTACGAGCCAGGCGTGGTGCTAACCACAGAGGATAGAGCAGTGATCCAGAGACAAAAGTCCCTGCCCCGTGGAGCTGACACTCTATTTGGGGAAGACAGCCCATCAGCCAAATAAACAGGTAAACTAAATGGCACATTGAGCGGAGAAAGTGCTAAGGAGGAGCAGCTAACATGCAGGATGGAGGGCTAGGCTGGGGCGGGGGTGACTGATGCGGGCTGGCCCTGGGGGGGTCTGGGAACGAGCTTCTAGGAAGCAGGTCAGCTGAGGCAAAGACACGGTGGTGGGAGTGTGTCCAGGGACTTGGGGAATTGGGGAGCAGGCTGGAGGCCAGCAGGACTTGAGTCAAGAAAAAGAGAGAAGTGGGAGGCAGCAGGACCAGGATGTGCAGGGTTGACCACCTTTGTGGGTACTTTTTGGGGGGTAGGGTAGGTAATTAGGATTGTTTGTTTGTTTGTTTGTTTGTTTATTTATGAAGGTACTGGAGATTGAACCCAGGACCTCGTGCATGCTAAGCAGGGATTCTACCACTGAGCTATATCCTCCCCCTGCTTTGTGGGTACTTTGGTTTCTGCTCTGAGTCAAGCAGGGGCCAAGGAAGGGCCATGGAAGGTTTTGAACAGACGCAGAGGAGCTTTCACTCCCAGACAGGACTGGGCATTAAAAAGCACCCAGCCCAACCTCCCCATACACCAGCCTCTGCTTGCACACCTCCAGTGACAGGGAACTCACCCTTTTGCTGTTTATGCATGTCTTGGGTTGCTTATGTCTTGTCATGAATGAAAACTCCTCTAATTCCTGTAACTCCATCTATATGATAACCAGCCCCCCATTATAATCACTGAGTAAGTCCCTCCCCCATCCCATGATGTTTTAAGGGTGGGGAGCATCTAACCCAAGTCTTCTCCACACTGACCCCCAACCAGTTCTCTCCCTAATCCTCCTGAATGCTCACCACACCAGCCATTTTTGTCTATCCTTTTTCTAAAGAGGGATTAGCAAAAT